>NC_142476.1:23757258-25007258 GCF_049115385.1 Moschus berezovskii | reverse complement strand
ATACTTTTTAAATTCTTTTGATGTACAGGCAAACTGCCTTCTAGAATGTTCATAGTTCTCACCCAGAAAACTTTGAGACTGTCCCTTTATTTTTGTTAATACATTTTTTAATCTTGGCTACATATCTTCTTTGGCTTTCTTAATAAGACAAATCATTGGGAAATGCTCTATTGAGCCAATATTTTTTTAATGGTTTCTCGAAATTAGTTTTCCCTGCTATGATCATATTCTTTAGCCATGTTTATTATATTAAGAGTAGGTCCTTCCTAAGAGCACGACAGTCTATCTTCTAAGTGCTAGATCCTTTGAACAGGAATGGAAAGCAGAATATGAGCACAACATTCTGAGCTCAATACTCTTGCTTTTCCACTGGAGAACCAGCTTGTTTCAAGTAGAGTGAGCAAGCTTCTCCCAGAAACCGGGGTCATTGTGAGAGACAGGCTTGGATCTCCTCTAGTAAACATTCTCTTTACGACAAAACTGCTTAGTCTCTTCCCTCTTTTCCTTGAGATATGGATTGTCTTCTGACCTTGTGACCATTATTAAACCCTGGTTCCCTTGGTAACGGTTACTGTACATTTGGTTTTCTGATCTTTATCATTGTTGAAAGAAATTTCTTGACCACAGCCTTTATATACTTACAGAGAAATCATCAAAGTACCTTTGCTCCATCAGAGCTTGGGTCCCTGTGTCTGTCTTTCTTTCTTTCCTTCTCTCTCTCTCTCTCTTTTTCTCTCTCCTCAGCTGATTCCTTAGAGCGTAGAGACCCGTTTTGCCCACTCTCCTGCCCGGGCTTCTAAGACTCTCTCAAGAAGGCACTCTGTGTCTTCACTCCCTCTCAAGAGGGTGCCTGGTGCCTTCGTGGGAGACGCAAGTCCTGTGCCAAGGACTTTATTGGTATGCTGCATAAACTAGGGAGTATCAGCCTCTTTCTCTCTTTCACACTTATCATCGTCTCCGGACCACCAAGTCCCTGGTCCTCAAAGGACCCCAACAAGCCAGACCACTAGGTCCCTGGTCCTCAAAGAACCCCAACAAGCCAGACCACCAGGTCCCTGGTCCTCAAAGGACCCCAACAAGCCGGACCACCAGGTCCCTGGTCCTCAGAGGACCCCAACAAGCTGGACCACTAGGTCCCTGGTCCTCAAAGGACCCCAACAAGCCAGACCACTAGGTCCCTGGTCCTCAAAGGACCCCATCATGACTTCTGTCTGCTACCTTTTTTTTTTTAGCTATGGGCTGAGTTGGTGGTGTATAAGTACTTGAAAATATTTTCACATTGTCTGATTTATTACATGTACAAATCAATCTTGTGAAAATACCAGCCAAGATCTTTCTTTAATGGATTGACACTGTCATTTACATAAGTCCAAAATTTCATGTCTTTCCTCCGTAGTTCCTCCAAGTTTTCAGAAGCTCTGGGAAATAGGAAACATGGTGGATACTGGCAGGAGAGGTGAAGCCAAGGACGTGATCATCAACAATCCCATCTCTCTTTATTGTGAGACTAATGCTGCTCCCGCTCCTACACTGACATGGTATAAAGATGGCCACTCTCTGACCTCAAGTGAGAGAGTACTGATTTTGCCAGGTAAAGACTGCTAGGAAAATCTGAATCTCTGTCAGATGTGCTTCTCATTTATTGAAGTGAAGTGAAAGTCACTTAGTCGTGTCTGACTCTTTGTGACCCCATGGACTATATAGTCCATAGAATTCTCCAGGCCAGAATACTGGAGTGGGTAGCTTTTCCCTTCTCCATAAGACCAGTCAAATTGATTGATTTTATGGCCACTGGTATCTATGTACCTTCAAGCTAGGAGAGTCTAGGCTGAAAATTTGACATAGGATAGAACACCTTAGTTAATTTTCAGATCTACTATGGAATCATTCTGTCAAGTTAAAGTCTTTCGGCTCCAGATGCCTCCATTTTTCTATACAGTGTGATGAAATAATCAGCTCTGTTTCTGTACATTATTAATGATAAATTCTAAAGTATATTTGCAAATAGTTTCTACTCAATTATTACATGCATTCCTCATAAATCAATCATAAATATTATTAGTTTCAGATATTTCAGTCATTACATAGTTTATGATGGAAAAAGAGATATTTAAATTGTGGAATAATACTATTTTCAAGGCTTCTATTTACTTTTAGCAAACATTCAAATAGGCTTGTCAAAATGTATCAAACTGTACATTTAAAATCCAGTGCCTTCCACTGTATATAAACTTCATCTCAAATAAAAGAATCTTGGATTAAAAAGAGACTAAATAGAAATGATGACCGGATACAGTATGTGATCCTATATTGGATCTGAGCTTAGGAAAAAATAGATATAAAAGACAATATAATAATAATGAAATTTGAATATGGACTCTGGTTCAAGAATAGTTTTTTTCTTGATTCTACATATTGATCATTATACTATCATTCAGTTCAATTCAGTCACTCAGTCATGTCTGACTCTTTGCAACCCCATGAACTGCAACATGCCAGTCCTCCCTGTCCATCACCAACTCCCAGAGTCCACCCAAACCCATGTCCATCGAGTTGGTGATGCCATCTAACCATCTCATCCTCTGTCATCCCTTTCTCCTCCTGCCCTCAATCTTTCCCAGCATCAGGGTCTTTTCAAATGAGTCAGCTCTTTGCATCAGGTGGCCAAAGTATTGGAGTTTCAGCTTCAACATCAGTCCTTCCAGTGAACACCCAGGACTGATCTCCTTTAGGATGGACTGGTTGGATCTCCTTGCAGTCCAAGGACTCTCAAGAGTCTTCTCCAACACCACAGTTCAAAAGCACCAATTCATTGGCGCTCAACTTTCTTCACAGTCCAGCTCTCACATCCATACATGACCACGGGAAAAACCATAGCCTTGACTAGACTGACCTTTGTTGGCAAAGTAATGTCTCTGCTTTTTAATATGCTATCTAGGTTGGTCATAACTTTCCTTCCAAGGAGCAAGCGTCTTTTAATTTCATGGCTGCAGTCACCATCTGCAGTGATTTTGGAGCCCAGAAAAATAAACAGCCACTGTTTCCACTGTTTCCCCATCTATTTGCCATGAAGTGATGGTACCGGATGCTATCATTATATAGGGATTATCCTTGTTTTTAAAATATAGATTTGTGAGTATTTAGGGGTAAATGGGAAACATAATAATTTACTCTCAAATTTTATATATATAAATGTAATCTTTTTCTAAATCATTTGAGAGTATTACATATTTATATACATATAAATAAAAGTTAATATGTACATATATGACAAAGATCAAACTAATGGATTGAAATATAAATAATTGATAAATATAGATAAAATTTTTATATAAATATTGCGATTTTTCTCTGTTTGAAATTATACCATCATTAAAAGTTTGAAAATATAGTTATTCTTTCAAAATTATATGTATAATGGTATACTTTATACATTTTATATTCTTGGCTATTATTTGCTCAAATCAGAACTTTTCTCCAACAGTGTAAACTTCTTTTGTTGTTGTTGTTTGTTATCATTTAGTCAGTATGTCATGTCTGACTCTTTGTGACCTGCTGGGCTCCTCTCACATGTGTTTAGAATTTTATATAAAAGCAAGAAGTCACCACATAACAGCATTCCACATGGAACATGAGCAGGCCATAGAGCAGCATTCCTCCCTCGAGGAAAATCTACACAAGCTCTTTAGTTCTCAGGAGGTCTCCTTTATATGCTGGGTCACTTTTCAGTAATGCACTGTTTGGTATAAATGTGGTATGTGGGGTTAACCCTGGAACACTGGATGAAGAGCCTTAAAAGAAAATGTAAGGAAGTCATTAGATCTGAAAAGTTATATCTCTGTTTATGACTACTTTCACTCTAAGATTTAGAGAAGTAAACGTATGTATTGGAATCTGTTTTCAGGAGGGCGAGTGTTACAGATTCCTCGGGCTAAAGTAGAAGATGCTGGGAGATACATGTGTGTGGCTGTGAATGAAGCTGGAGAAGATTCCCTTCAGTATGACGTTCGTGTACTCTGTGAGTTTGTTTGTTTGTTTTTTGTTTATTATGCATTCTTTAACTCAAAAGTTTTTTGAGGGACTGATGTTTGCATGATGTTGCACTCAGCATTTTAGAGACATAAAGATAATCAGAAGCTGATAGTTCTCCCAGGGAGTTGTCGTATACAAATTGAGAGCACCTTAGTTAGTATACCTGAACTATCAAATAAGAAACTGGCTTAAATTAAAAGAAAGAGAGAGACAGAGAATCACTGATCCATGAACCTGAAAATTCCCAGGCTGCAATCATGTCTAGCTTCTGTGACTCAGAAGAGATCCACTGAACTTACTCTTGGCTTGCTTTTCTTTCCCAGTATTTACAACTGAAGTCCTAAAATTGGATCTCCGTGGCTTTAATTGGCCAAGCATGAGTCACATATCCATATCTGAACCAATTACAGAGGCCAAGAGGCCTCACTAATAAGGCATAATTTATATGTCCACCCTTGGACCACAGACATGTTATGAATCCGTAGACTAAGAGTAGAAGTATTGTACCTTTAAGGGAAAAGAGAGGGGATGGTAGTAGAAGCAGGACAAAAGTAGATGTTTTCATTAGAAGGAGCTCAGCGAGAGAAGTAGCAGAGGGAATGTATAGGAATCAGTTGATATGAAAGTTTTTATAGAGGAAGTAATTAGATTATATGAAGCAGTAGGCACTTATCTGAGAGTATTAGATGAAACAGATTTTTGTCCTGTGTGATTAAGAAAATTATAGAAAGAGTAATAAAAATAGAAGATTTAGGGAAACAACATGACCTGAGAACGATGAAATTAGTGTTGTTTTGGATATGTCAAATTTAGCATGGTACCAAGATACTCAGGAAGATGTTGAAAGAGACATTGGAATTACAGAACTATAACACAGGAGGGAGAATTAAACTAAGAATAAAGGTTTGAAAGTTGTACACAAACAAGTGATATTCAGAGGCATGAGATTTTTCAACAGAAAGTGTTAAAGTAGAAGATCAAGAAGATCATTGTAGCATCATTTACAAGTAGGAGACAGGACAAAGAAAGTAGATTAGAGGAGGAACAATCTGAGGAGTTCATGTAACCACCTAAGTCATAGAATCCAAGGCATAGAAAAGGTTATTAAGAAGTGGGTTTAGTATGGAATGCTAAAGCAAATTTCAGTTGAGTTCAGTTGCTCAGTCATGTCTGACTCTTTGTGACCCCATGGACTGCAGCACGCCAGGCTTCCCTGTCCATCACCCACTCCTGGAGCTTGTAAAAATTCATGTCCATAAGTCGGTGATGCCATTCAACCATCTCATCCTCTGTCGTCCCCTTCTCCTCCCACCTTCAATCTTACCCAGCATCAGGGTCTTTTCCAGTGAGTCAGTTCTTTGCATCAGGTGACCCAAAGTATTGGAGATTCAGTTTCAGCATCAGTCCTTCCAGTGAACACCCAGGACTGATTTCCTTTTGGATGGACTGGTTTGCTCTCCTTGCAGTCCAAGGGACTCCCAAGAGTCTTCTCCAACACCACAGTTCCAAAGCATCAGTTCTAAGGCACTCAGCTTTCTTTATAGTCCAACTCTCACATTCATACATGACTACTGGAAAAACCATAGTTTTGCCTAGACGGACCTTTGTCAGCAAAGTAATATCTCTGCTTTTTAATATGCTGTCTAGGTTGGTCATAGTTTTTCTTTCAAGGAGCAGGTGTCTTTTTATTTCATGACTACAGTCACCATCTGGAGTGATTTTGGAGCCCAAGAAAAGAAAGACTGTCACTGTTTCCCAATCTATTTGCTATGAAGTGATGGGACCAAATGCCAAGATCTTCCCTTTTTGAATGTTGAGTTTTAAGCCAGCTTTTTCATTTGCCTCTTTCACTTTCATCAAGAGGCCTTCTTTGCTTTCTGCCATAAGGGTGGTGTCACCTACGTATCTGAGGTTATTGATATTTCTCTCAGCAATTTTGATTCCAGCTTGTGCTTCATCCCGCCCGACATTTCACGTGATATACTTTGCATATAAGTTAAATAAACAGGGTGACAGTATACAGCCTTAACATACTCCTTTCCCAATTTGGAAACAGTTCATTGTTCCATGTCAGGTTCTAACTGTTGCTTCTTGATCTGCATACAGATTTCAGAGGCAGTTAAGGTGGTCTGGTATTCCCATCTGTTTAAGAATTTTCCATAGTTTGTTGTGATCCATATAGTCAAAGGCTGTGGTGTAGTCAATAAAGCAGAAATAGATGTTTTTCTGGAACTCTCTTGCTTTTTCGATGATCCAGTGGATGTTGGCAATTTGATCTCTGGCTCCTCTGCCTCTTCTAAATCCAGCTTGAACAATTGGAAGTTCACAGTTCATATACTGTTGAATCCTAGCTTGGAGAATTTTGAGCATTACTTTGCTGGCATGTGAGTTGAGTTCAATTATGAGGTATTTGAACTTTCTTTGGCATTGCCTTTCTTTGGGATTGAAATGAAAACTGACCTTTTCCAGTCCTGTGGCCATTGCTGAGTTTTCCAAATTTGCTGGCATATTGAGTGCAGCACTTTCAGAGAATCATCTTTTAAGGTTTGAAATAGCTCAGCTGGAATTCCCAGGAACTGACTATGGCTCAGATCATGAACTCCTTATTGCAAAATTCAGACTTGAAGAAAGTAGGGAAAACCACTACACTTTTGATACAGGTTTGACCTAAATCAAATCCCTTACAATTATACAATGGAAGTGACAAATAGATTCAAGGGATTAGATCTGATAGACAGAGTGCCTGAAGAACTATGGATGGAGGTTCGTGACATTGTACAGGAGGCAGTGATCAAGACCATCCCCAAGAAAAAGACATACAAAATGCAAAAAGGTTGTCTGCGGAGGCCTTACAAATGGCTGAGAAAAGAAGAGAACCTGAAGGCAAAGCAGAAAAGGAAAGATATACCCATTTGAGTGCAGAGTTCCAAAGAATAGAAAGGCGAGATAAGAAAGCCCAAACTAGATAGCATATTAAAAAGCAGAGACATTACTTTGCCAACAAAGGTCCGTCTAGTCAAGGCTGTGGTTTTTCCAGTGGTCATGTATGGATGTGAGAGTTGGACTATGAAGAAAGCTGATCGCTGAAGAATTGATGCTTTTGAACTGTGGTGTTGGAGAAGACTCCTGAGAGTCCCTTGGACTGCAAGGAGATCCAACCAGTCCATTCTAAAGGAGATCAATCCTGGGTGTTCATTGGAAGGACTGACGCTGAAGCTGAAACCAATACTTTGGCCACCTCATGCGAAGAGTTGACTCACTGGAAAAGACTCTGATGCTGGGAGGGATTGGGAGCAGGAGGAGAGGGGGACAACAGAGAATGAGATGGCTGGATGGCATCACCAACTCGATGGACATGAGTTTGAGTGAACTCCGGGAGTTGGTGATGGACAGGGAGGCCTGGGGTGCTGTGATTCATGGGGTCGTGGAGAGTCGGACACGACTGAGCGACTGAATTAATAACAAACTAAGTGATCAGTGCAAAGAGATAGAGAAAAACAATAGAATGGGAAAGACGAGAGATCTCTTCAAGAAAATTAGAGATAACAAAGGAACATTTCATGCAAAGATGGGCACAATTAAGCACAAAAATGGTACAGACCTAACAGAAGCAGAAAATATTAAGAAAAGGTGGCAAGAATACACAAAAAACTGTACAAAAAAGATCTTCATGACCCAGATCACCATGATGTTGTGATCACTCACCTAGAGCCAGACATCCTGGAGTGCAAAGTCAAGTGGGCCTTAGGAAGCATCACTATGAACAAAGCAAATTTAAGGAAATGAAAACTTGAAAAGGTCATTTGGCTTTGCAACTAAAAATTCATTGGTGAAATTAAAAAGATCAATTTTTTTTAGTATGGTGTGGTACTCAACCACAGAACAGAAGGATATATACTGAGCAAATAATCAGATAGAAAAGGGAACAAATATAGAGTACTCAGGAGATTTTGAAGAGGCAGGAAGACATGAAATTGAGTTGTAGGATAGCAGCTTGTTTGAAATAATGTTTAAGAGAGTTTTGAACTTGCTTATAGATCAAGGAAAATGCTCCAACAGACGGGGACAGGTTAGAATTTCTAGTGTGTGTGCAGATGGGAGGCAGGTACAAGATTGATGGAGCAAGTCTTAGAATGGGTGAAAAATGCAGCCAAGAAACCATGAGGGGTCAACTAGGGTTCACTACCTTCCATGGTAGTGAATTGCCATCCCTTGAGATGGTAAGAAAGGATATGTGGGAACACATATCAAATGTGTTTACTCCTTTCCTTAAGTATGAGAATAAGAGAACCAGTGGTTGGGGTGGTATTTTGGGCCCATGGAAAACAGAGAACATTAGACATTTCCACCATGGGGGAGGGCTGTGATAGACAGTCAAACATTAAGTAGGAGCTACTTGGCTTCATCATTGCTTTCTGCACCCACCCTCATCAACCTGGGATCAGAGATTTAAAAAAAAAAAATTTATAATGTGACCTAAGGGTGGGGAGGAGAGTCTGTGAGGGTGGTGCGGAAAGGTAGTAATCAGTATTAACCTAAATGGGAAGCAAACTTTGGGAGTCCAGGATAGGTGGGGAAGGAAAAAATAAACCCAAATTCACATAGTTTTTATCACCACCCTAATTTATTAATTTAAAATGTTCCTCCAGGATCATGGATTCTTCTTCAACTTTTGCTTCTCTCTTATCCCAAACTTTTAAAAATTGTCATAAAGCTAGAATAATTTAGAAAGGACTTTGCCTCCTGTCTTTTCTGTTTGTTTCAATCACTTATTAGTGCCGCCAGTTATCAAGGGAGCAAATGGTGATCTCCCTGAAGAGGTCACTGTGCTGGTGAACAAGAGTGTGCTGATGGAGTGTTTATCCAGTGGCAGTCCCACACCAAGGAGTTCCTGGCAAAAAGATGGGCAGCCCTTGCAAGAAGATGAGCATCATAAATTTCTATCTAATGGGAGAATTCTTCAGGTAACAGTAAACAATCTAATTTAAAAATAGCTATGTGACTTTGTATTTTATAATCACTGTCTTTTTGCTTTTAAAAATAATTTGTATTGGTTTATAAATATTTGTGGACTTCCCTGGTAGTTCAGCTGGTAAAGAATCTGCCTGCAATGCAGGAGACCCCAGTTCAATTCCTGGGTCAGGAAGATCCCCTGGAGAAGGGATAGGCTACCCACTCCAGTATTCTTTCCTGGAGAATCCCATGGGCAGAGGAGCCTGGTGGGCTTCAGTCCCCATTTATAAAAATAACACAGCATAAAAAGGATATAAAATACAATGATTCTCCCTCATTCTTTTCTCATTATCACTGGTGACCACTGTTAACAGTTTTATGTGAATTCTTCCAGAAGTCATCTGTATATTCAACACACATACACCTAAATTTACTATAACATGGCCTCTGTGTTAAAAATCAAATTATAAGCGAATTATTATAATCTTTTCATTGCAGATTTCTGATGATAAGATTCTAGATGGTATAAGGTTCTGTGTAGATTAAAATGTGTCCTCTGTTGGCAAAGGGTTGATAATAATGGAAACCATATAAATATCCTGAATTACTGTGCACTAATGGGCATGTCTTATTTTTTTCTTTTCAAGTGTCCTAAAAGAAAGATAGGCACACCAACTCTTTTGTTAGGACACAACTTAAGAAATTATTTCTCGAACATGTTAATGATGTTCTGTAGGCCCAAGAATTTAAGCATCAGGGAATCCAACCCAGAACATATCTTGTGGAGTTCCTTTTTAAAAAAAAGAAAAGTATGAGATTCACTGCTTATAAATAATCTTGAATTCTCAAAGTATCTTCTAAACATCATGACTTTTTCTATTTGATTCACGTACAACCTCTAGCTAAATGCTTAAATATTTCCATTGGTTAGAACTAAAAGATATGTAGATTGATAGAAATGTCTGCATAATTTAAAAACATAGCTACTATTTTAACTCTTGCTGTGTAAAACAAACCACTTCGAACAGCTTAAAACAATAGGGATTTATTCAGCTCACAAGCCTTCTGGTTGACTGGGTGATTTTCTGGTCTTGGCAAGGCTTACTCAAGTGTCTACATACTGTGGGTTGAATTTAGTATCTCTGCTGATCTTAGCTTGGCTCTGGCACGTTTCTGGGGCCTCAGTTGCAATAACTAGGATGACCCTTCCCATGTGATCGCTTACCTTTCAGCGGGCTTTCCTGGTTTCCTCACAGAGTGGTGACAGGCTTCCAGATGAGTGAGGGGAAGTGCACAAGGCCTAAGGTTTGAAATGGAACACTGTCACATCCATCACACTCTACTGTTCAAAGCTGGTCACAAGGCCATCACAAATTCTACATCTTTATCCCACGTCCTGATGGGAGGAATTTCCAGTGATGTAGTCACATGGGCAGGAATATAGATGGGGAAGTGGGAGAAAGACTTGGGACTTTTCTTAGTCAATATGCCAGTATGTACAAAATTGCCTTTTCTGATTAGAAATCTTTATAACTATTTATTTAATTGACCTCATAAAAACCAGCATCCGCCATGCTACATACAAAAATTCTTTATTATGTTTCTCTGGTATTAACTAGAAAGAATATGGATTGTTTATTCTCAAAATTGACAAGTTGCTTTCTAAAAAGTTTTAGTTGTAATTGCTTCATTTTTCCCCTTAGGTTCTAAATAGTCAAATAACAGATATCGGCAGATATGTATGCGTTGCTGAGAACACAGCTGGAAGTGCCAAAAAATATTTTAACCTCAATGTTCATGGTAAGAGCTCAGTTCCAAAAACATCTGTTAGAGTATGCTTGAAAAAGCAGGAAAACTGTGTTTTAGATTATGTAGGCTTATTTGCTATTTTTTCACTTGAACAATGTGTGGAGCCAGCATTCATTCAGTCTTTCCCCTTCTTTCTTTCTTACCACAGCTTGTGGGATTTATAAAGTACAAATCTTTTAGGAAGACTGTTTTTATATTATTTCAGTCCCCTAAGACAAAGTAGTTACTCCTACGTATTTGAAAGTAAAAAAAAAATCAAAATTTGAAATCCCAGAGAGTGTAAGTTTATATGAAGTAAGAACCAAAAATAGCTCTTCTACTCGTGAAAATTTACCCACTGGGCCTGATTGGAACCAGTTCTGTCCTCAGTTATAGAATTCATGTTGCGTTACACCCTCCAGAACTTAATACACTCCCCAAGGAAGAAAAAGCCACTTTGTGTAGTTAAATAATTCCTAAGAACCATCCATACATCTAATTCATTTATCAGATTTCAAGTTTTCGATAAATGCTAGACACTCCATAAATACTAGGATTCTTTTTGCTTTTGCTAAAAATGCTGTTGGTTGTCAACCATAAATAATTTTATTTTCATGACACACAGCTGCTTCTAGAATATTAAATTGGAAATGAACAATTATTATAACAGATTTTCTTTAACTGTTTGATTCACATGGCTCAGCTGGTAAAGAATCTGCCTGCAATGTGGGAGACCTGGGTTCGATCCCTGGGTTGGGAAGATCCCCTGGAGGAGGGGAACGCTACCCACGCCAGTGTTCTGGCCTGGAGAATCCCATGGACTGTGTGGTCCCCGGGGTCGCAGAGAGTTGGACACGACTGAGCAACTTGCACTCACTCTGACTCTGTGTGATTCATATACCAAATCCTAGCTCATTTTGAAAATAGCAGAAATTTGACATTAGTGAAATGTTTCTTTTTTCAAAAGACTTTTATTTAGCACAATGGGTATTCTTTTGTGGTGTGATATGTAGGAAGTATTGATGTCTAGCAATGTCTGGTACTGATGCTGTGTAACACTTTTGAGGCACTGCTATCTTTGCAGTCCCAGTGCTTAGAAACTTTTGCTGAGTAAATCTGACCAAAATGGTAATAATGTATTATGATTTCCCAAAAAGAATGAATTAAATAATAATAATCATTGGGAAAGTATACATTCTAATCTATAAAGTACAGTAGAATAAATGTTGAAAAATAAAAGTGTTGATTATTTTTCCTGATTCCCCAAGGCAGGATTCATTTTTCTTTCTTTATGTGGTCAAAAGCATCTTGTAAAAACCCGTTTTAGCAGTTACAGATGCTACCTTATTATGTTTATATGTCTGTATCTTCACCTCTATCTTATAACTTTATTATAAATGCTGTAGACAAATGGTTATTTCTTATGGACCTTGGTCTTCCTAAACCTAAAGACATGGTAGTTGCTAAATAAATATTTGTTGTTTCTTGATTATATTTCCTTCATATCCAGTTTCTCTTCTTAGTATATAGCAGAATCATCTGAATTGGGAACCTTGCATGAATTGAGAGTCAGCTGCCATTAGTGTTTACTGTTAAGAATTGGACAGGAGGGGTCTCGTTTTTTGCTAGTTCATGCTGTCTTGATCTCCTGACTGCAACAGGAATCCACACTTAATATTGGGTTAAATACTGGAAAATCCATGTGGGGGAGAAGCCATTTAAATTGCTTCCCTAAAACCATACCATTTGTTTTACAATAGTGCTTATTCTTTTCGGGCTCTAACCTTCAGTCTGTTGGCCTCCAGTGTTTATCATCCCTCTGTGTCTTTGCTTTCCTTCACATCCAGCTTAACCTTCACTGACCATCCTGTCAATCACTACTCTTAGCTCACGTCTTCTCAGTGCTCTTGCTTAATAAAAGCTCGGCTCCACGTGTAGCAACACAACATACTGACTGCTTGATACCTACAAGATGGTGCGTCAGGTCTTTTTATATATGTTATTTTACTTAATTATCTCAACCCCAGGTGGTTGGTCCTATTATATATCTCTTTTATGGATGAAAAAGATGAGCCTCTGTGAAATAAAGTAACATGGCCAAAGTTACACAGGTGGCAAATACAGAGCCAGGATTTTAACTCAGGTAGGAGAAGCTCGATGCTTTTGAACTGTGATGTTGGAGAAGACTCTTGAGAGTCCCTTATACTGCAAGGAGATCCAACCAGTCCATTCTAAAGGAGATCAATCCTGGATGTTCATTGGAGGGACTGATGCTAAAGCTGAAACTGCAATACTTTGGCCACCTCATGCGACGATTTGACTCACTGGAAAAGACTCTGATGCTGGGAAAGGTTGGGGGCGGGAGGAGAAGGGGACGACGGAGAATGAGATGGCTGGATGGCATCACCGACTCTGTGGACATGAGTTTGAGTGTACTCCGGGAGTTGGTGATGGACAGGGAGGCCTGGCGTGCTGTAATTCATGGGGTCGCGGAGAGTCGGACACGACTGAGCGACTGAACTGAACTGAACTGAACTGAGGAGAAGCTCACTCCAGTGTTCTTGCCTGGAGAATCCCAGGGAGAGCCTGGGGGGAGCCTGGTGGGCTGCTGTCTGTGGGGTTGCACAGAGTCGGACACGACCGAAGCGACTTGGCAGCAGCAGCAGCAGTCTGATTCCAGAAGCTTTAAGCTTAGTTGCTTTTCTGTATTACCTCTCAACTGAATTCCATACCTACACCCAGGTAGGTAACGCTGGCTGGAGAAACTCTTGGCATCAGGAATATTAGAGTTATAAATTCATAGGTACTGCTTGAAATGAGCCCTTTATACTGGCCGGGGCGTATCCTTACGTCTCTACTTCAGAGTGACTCTCATGCCTTCTCGAACATCAGATGGCCCCTGTCTTAGCTCGGGCAGCCATTAACAAAATACCAGAGACTGCGCGGTTAAACAACAAGAGTTTATTTTCTCACCAGTCTGAAGGCTGGAAAGTCCACGATCAAGGTTCCAGCAGGATTCAGCTTTGGTGAAGGCTCCTTCTGGCTTGCACATGACCACCTTGTCCTCACAAGGCCCTTCCACAAGCACACATAGACAGAAAAACAAGTATTTTTATAAAGACAGTAATCTGGTAGGATCAGGTTTATAACCTTTATGACCTCATTTATGTTTCATTTCTTCCTTTAAGTCCCCATCTTCAAATATAACCACACTGAGAGTTAGGGTTTTAGTATATGAATTTTGGGGGGACACAAACATTCAGCCAATCACAGCCCACCTCTCACTTCCAGTCAATACCCTTACCTCCTGTTTTACAGGGAAAAGAGAAGGCATATAAAGAAACCACTTCTAATTCCTACCATCAAATTGACAATATCAGTCGCGTCTGATATTGCCATTTCTTCTTTCCTTCTGTTACAACACAGAATGGAAGAGTTCCTCTGCCTTCCAAAGACTGCCTTGGCTCTAGATCCCTGCCACTACCCCCTCAGAAATCCCACAGCCTCCTCTCTTCCTCTCCAGGATTGAAATTCACACTTTTATTGGCTCTTTCCCAAGAGCACTTAAGTTTACTTCTCTCTTCCCTCTTAAAAAATAAAAATAAGAAACTCTCCCTTGGACCTAATATTTCCCTTCAGCTGCCTTCCTCTCTTTGCCCCCGATTTCAAAACAGCCTTCTCCAATCGCTGTGTATATTTACTGTCTCCATCTCCTTACTTGCCCACTCCTCCCACCACTACTCACCAGTTTTCACCCCCACAACTCCAGTGAAGCTGCTCACTGAATTCAGGAAATGACGTCAAAAATCCAGTAGGCATTTTCCAGGCTTTATCTTTCTTACTTTTGAGCATTTGACATTCTCTAGCGTTTGACCATCTTTTTCAAAATTTCTCTTCCTTTGGCTTATGTGACACCTACGTCCCTTATTTATATCTTTCTTTTCCAATCTCTCATTCCCAGTTTCCTTTGTTAGTTCCTCCCTTCCTACTTGACTATTATTCCTTATTTTTCTAAGCCCTCAACTTCATTTCTTCAAACTCTTCCTCACGCATCATGTGATCTCATGAATTCCCAAATTTCAGATACCATTTATGTGCGGATAGTTTGCAAAGTTATATCTCCAGCCAGGGCCCCCTCAGGAATCTAGACTCTTCTATTCAGATATTTACTTCTTATGAATACAAATGTGTGATAGTCACTCGTAAGACCATGTGTATGTAACTGAGCTTATTCCCTTTTCCCCAAAATGTGTTCCTCATCCAGGGATCTCTGTCTCAGTAAAGGGAATCACCATCTTCCCACTGTTCAAGCCAGGAAAAGGAATGTCACCCTTGATTCCTCCTCCTCCTTAAACTCACACCCAAAGCATTGAGTCCTAGATATTCTATCCACAAAGCCTCCCGGATCCACTCCCTTTTCTGCTCTTTCTGACACCATCCTGAGCACAGCACTATAATCTTTTGCACTTATCAAAGCAATAGTCACCTAACTGGTCTTTCTGAGTTCCTTTTAGCCTTCTCACCAGTTCCCTCCACTGTGGCCAGATTGGTATCTTTTAAGTGAATTTTTGAGTAAACCATTCTGCTTTCCTTTCCTTAGGCTATATTTCAGTATTCTTAATGATGCCCAGAAGACCTTGTAGGCCTTGATCCTACTTAGTCCTTATATCTTGTCTGCTCTCCAGCCTAACTCCCCAACAACCTTGCTTTTCAAACTCAGGTCAGCCTTCTGGTGCCATATTCTTTTCCCCATTTGGACCATTGTATATGCCATGCCTTCTTTCTGGAAGATACCCCCATTTTCTGTCTTCTTGGAGAACTCCATGGACAGAGGAGCCTGACAGGCTACAGTCCACGGGGTCACAAAGAGTTGGATACGACTGAGCAACTAAGCATACATACTTTTAATTACAAGGCAGTATCAGATGGTGGCTAAAAATAGGGCTCTGAAGTCAGACACCAATCTCTCCCAGTACCTGTGAAACCTTAGGCAAGATGCTAACCTCTCTGTGTCTCATTTCCTCATCTATAATAAGAGGATAAGAACTGTATCTAACACATACATTTTATGAGCTTTCAATGAATTGGCATTATGAAGTGTTTAGTGCCTGTCACAGCATAACCACTCAAAAAAATATTATCTGTCACTTTTTTGCTCAGTGTCACTACCACTAAATTATTATATTTTTGTACTGCATCAGCACTTAGCACAGCATCTGAAATAAGTATAAATGAATGGTCATGAAAATTAGTGATTAAAAAGTTGATGGTAATATTTAAAAAGCAATTTTGTCTTTTTGATCTTTTTTTTTGTTTTTTGATGCTGTTTTAAAACCTCAATCTGAGTATAATATGTAGAGAGAGTAATATATAGAGTATAATATAATAGAGTGTCACATTACGTTCTTTATCTCATGTCTCACTGTCTTCGCTAGCCTGAGCAAGACCTATCTCTGCCTTTAGTAATCTGTTCATTCACTTATTCATGTATTCATTCACTTTTAATGCCCATTTCTCACTTCTGTTCCCACCCCATCCCCACTTCGAAAGTCATCTGAATCCATAATATTATTCCTTCAATATGCATGTGTTCTTATAAAAACATCTATTGTTCCATAAATGTGTGTTTTAAATTGCATAATTGTCATTGCATTATTAATGTTTTTTTTACTCCACTTTTTTCTGTACTGCTTTTGCTTTTGGAATTCTTTTTTGGTGTTGAACAATAAGACTTTATAATGTTTATTTCTTAAATTTTTTGCTCATCTTGAAAGTCATTTATTTACATTGTTGAAATTACCTGTATAATTTACAAATAGAAACCCTAAAATAAAATGTCTAGTATTACTATAAGCAAGAAAATTAAAACTTTAAGGGTGTAATATTAAAAGCCAGAATATTCAAATATATTTAATAAAAAGCAGTATTAGATCTTTGTACATTGACAAAACCATCTTAAGAACTTCCAACTACATAATTCTGCCTTTGAAAATTCTAGTATTTTCTTTCAACTGGGAAAAACAAAACTGATGTACATGAATTTGATGAAGGCATTAGGGAATTCTAAGAAGAAAGGTAAATAATTATCAGTATCATTAACTCAGTGCTTTAGCAGAGTACAGTGGTTGGGCTTATATTAATAAATTGGAGTATGTGTAGTTGATAATATCATTTTTCACTTTTAATATGTTTAATATTAACATATTTCACTTTTAATATATTTACTATTATAGTTCCTCCAAGTGTCATTGGTCCTAACCCTGAAAATCTCACTGTTGTGGTGAACAATTTCATCTCTTTGACCTGTGAGGTCTCTGGTTTTCCACCTCCTGATCTCAGCTGGCTCAAGAATGAACAGCCTATCAAACTAAACACAAATGCTCTCATTGTGCCTGGTAAGGAACTTAGTACTCTTTTAAAGTAGGTGACACTTTCTCATTTTTCTTTATTTTTAATACAGTTGGAATTTCAACTTAGTCTCTTTCCAGACTTTTGTCTTGCTACATTCATTTGTTCATGTTAAATGCCTCTCTCTAGCCATTTGGGGCCGTTAGGATGAAACTGTGTAGACTTTTATGAGTTGGGTGGGAATGTACAGTAACAAGGTCTGCTTCAAAAAATTATGAAATTTTGGAACAGAACTGCTTACTAATCCCTTGGGGATGATAAGTTTACGAAATAGTGCTTTCATTGGATGAATTCACTGGTTGTTTTTAATCAGTACTAAAGCTCCTGGAGGGTAGATAAATTGACTAACAGATGATAGCCACTTCCGTACTGTGGGAGATTTAAACCAGAAATACTTAACATATACTGACTATAGTACAATTATTGTTTACTCAGAAGAATCTGTATGAAACAATTCTGTTATCCACATTTGGTTACTGGAGATACATTTTTATTAATTTCTTCTTTTAGAAGGAAGTAGAGTAAATAATGGGCTTACCTGGTTGCTTAGATGGTAAAGAATCTGCCTGCAGTGTGAGAGACCTGGGTTCAATCCCTGGATGGGGAAGATCCCCTGGAGAAGGGAATGGCAACCCACTCCAGTATTCTTGCTGGAAAATTCCATGGACAGGGGAGCCTGGTGGGTTATAGTCCATGGGGTCACTAAAAAGAGTCGGACATGACTGAGTGCCTAACACTTTAACTTTCAGTGTAAGTAATAATGAAAGGATCCAAGGAAACTGATTAAATTCTTTCATTTTGTATACGAAATGCTTCTTTTAATATATATAGATTTCTCTCTAAGGGAAAGGATATATTTTGTCATTTATCTTATCGATAAACTAGTTATTACAACAATTTCTATACCACTCTTCAATTTGCATTATATTTGCCCACAGGTGGTCGAACTTTGCAAATTATCCGGGCCAAGGTATCTGATGGTGGTGAATACACTTGTATAGCTATCAACCAAGCTGGGGAAAGCAAGAAAAAAGTTTCCCTGACTGTTTATGGTTTGTTTATACTCTTCTCATAAGAGTCTTTCATTTTTAAACCAGTATTAGCTATTTTCTATCTGAGCATCTTAAAGGAAAAAACAAAACCTCTGTTTTTTATTTTCTTCCTTCAGTGCCCCCAAGCATTAAAGATCATGGAAGCGAATCTCTTTCTGTAGTTAATGTAAGAGAGGGGACCTCAGTATCACTGGAGTGTGAATCGAATGCTGTCCCGCCTCCAGTCATCACCTGGTATAAGAATGGACGGGTGCTAACAGAGTCTGCTCAGCTGGAGATTTTGGCCGATGGGCAAATGCTGCACATCACAAAAGCAGAGGTGCATCATTTATTCTCGTTTGTGTGTCTTGCGTGACTCCTTGGTGGGATTATGGAGGAGAGAATTGGAAGTTGTATCTTTCCTTTACTACACTAAAAAATTATTTTCATTTAAAAAATAACATCAATGCCATAATCTTCATTTTTTCATTTAAAAGAAAAAGCAGGCTTGTAGAAGGCAATTAGGACTGGGGCATTTGAGCATAAAGATGACTGATGATTTAATCTACACTCAAACAGTGTGATTGGTCATCTGTAACTTAATGGAGCACATACAATAGTATCTTTTTCTTTTAGGTATCTGACACAGGCCAGTATGTATGTAGAGCTATAAATGTAGCAGGACGGGATGATAAAAATTTCCACCTCAATGTATATGGTGAGCATCTGCCTCTAATACAAGTCTTTTTTCCCCCAGACATGCAAATGAAAGAAAGTATTCTGAATTAACTTAATGAGGACACATGATTTTCTTCTATCTTTTTACAGTGCCACCCAGTATTGAAGGGCCTGAAAATGAAGTCATTGTGGAAACAGTCAGCAACCCTGTTACTTTAGCATGTGATGCTACTGGAATCCCACCTCCCTCCATAGCATGGTTGAAGAACCACAGACCCATCGGTAATGTAGCTGTGCATTTCTTATGATTGTTTTCTTTTGCTCCTCATTCTTTAGGTTCATAAACAGGACACGTTCAGTATTGTGCACATAGCTATGTTTAGTTCAGAAAGCCTAATGTACTGTAATATAAACTTACAAAAGAGTCTTCATTTTACAGAGATTTTTCTCCTTGTCTTTTTCAAAAAAATAAGGCTGTCCTTTAAAATCAAAGTACAAAGGGAGGACCTTTAAGAAATACATTTATCACATAAAGTCAGACATTTTTATGGTGAATTGTAGAGATGTTAAAAGCTTTTTTATGATTTGCTTTGTTTCTACCGCTAGAAAATTCTGGCTCACTGGAAGTCCATATTTTGTCTGGGGGAAGCAAACTCCAAATTGCCAGGTCCCAACATTCAGACAGTGGAAACTACACATGCATTGCCTCAAATATGGAGGGAAAAGCACAGAAAAATTACGTTCTTTTAATTCAAGGTACGTGGGGTACACTCTGATCTGTCTTCAGTTTCCTTATTCCATTCTATTTATAGTACAAAATAAGTGTATATCTAAACAGATCATTTATAATTGATTCAAAATATCTCTTTTGTGTGTTTTGGATGTAGTAGTCTTTTCAGTTTATTGAGATTTAACTGATGTAAAGAACCACATAATTTTAGAGTACACAGCATGATGATTTGACTTACAAAACATCTTTTTTTTTAAGATTTTGTTTTATGTGGACCATTTTTTTAAAGTCTTTATTGAATTTATTACAGTATTGCTTCTATTGTTTTATGTTCCGGTTTTTTGATCATGAGACAAAAGGCATTTAAGATCTTAGCTTCCCAGGCAGGGATCAAACCTGTACTTCCTGCATTGTAAGATAAAGTCTTAACCACTGGGCCACCAGGAAAGTCCCCAAAATATCTTTAGATTAAAAAATACTTTGAATTTTCTGTCCTACATTTACCAGTAGGTAGTGTTTCCATGAAAATGGACATAAATGTGAAGAAAAGAATAGTAGAAATTTCAAAATCTTTTTTTTTTCATGTGTCCTGAAATGTGTACCTTCCTGTAGTGTATATTCTATTGAATTACTTGTTCACTTAAAGCTGGAATAACTTATTTTGATACTAAACCTATAGAGTCTCTTTCTATTTATATAGATAAGTAAGATTTCTCTCATGAAGAGATTTAATATGTCCTAATTACTGGTGAATGAATGGGTAAATTTAAATAATCATGAATTGAATCGGAGGTGAGAATAAAGAACATTGATTTATCCAGGAAATACTTAATTAACATCTATTATGTTCCAGCATAGAATTGAGCACTGCAGGGAGAATTTGGATCCTTTTGATTTTCAGCAAGCCTTTGGGTATTATTTTCAGCCTAATTTTTAAATTGAAATGGAAGTCTAACTTGACACCAAGTTTAAATGCTTGCTTCTTCCAATTTCATTATAGTTATTGTGAAAAGAATTTGTCCTAAGTTTGTCTAATGCAATTGTGAATATGTATTATCTACTTGCTGTATGCTCTGCTGAAACTAACCACAGAAAAATTTTTTTTCCAGTTTTATTGAAATATAATTGACATGTAACATTGTATAGGGCTTCCCATTCTTTACTCAGAGGTAAAGAATCCACCTGCCAATGCAGGAGACGTGGGTTCAATCCTGGGATGGATGGTTATAATCTTTATAGCTAAAATTTCCCAGAATAAATCACCTTCTATAATCTTTTGTATTATCACAAGGAAGAGGAAATGGCAACCCACTCCAGTATTCTTGCCTGGGAAATCCCATGGACAGAGGGGCCTTCTGGGCTATAGTCCATGGGGTCATAAAGAGTTGGACACAATGTAGTGACTGAGCATGCACCAACATTATACAAGTTTAACGTGTACAACATAATGATTTTATATATGTATATACTGCAAAATGATCACCACAATAGGATTAAAATCCATCACCTAAAAATTGAAATTAAAGAAAAATCAAAATTAGTTTATGAGTATCAGTGGTTTTTCCTATTAGTGATGCTGAAGATTTTAGAAGCACAAAAGGAAATACAGCTGTACAGAGATTCAGTGTCAGAAATGACATGCCTAATTTATGTTTAATGCATTAATAATAAATTCCAGTCATAGAGTATGTGGTATGATCAAAAATTTTTACCAGATATTTTTTATATTTCTTAAGACTATATAGAGACTATATATGTACATGAGGCCTGCTGCTGCTGCTAAGTCGCTTCAGTCGTGTCCAACTCTGTGCGACCCCATAGACGGCAGCCCACCAGGCTCCCCCGTCACTGGGATTCTCCAGGCAAGAACACTGGAGTGGGTTGCCATTTCCTTCTCCAATGCATGAAAGTGAAAAGTGAAAGTGAAGTCACTTAGTCCTGTCCGACTCTTCGCGACCCCATGGACTGCAGCCCCCCAGGCTCCTCCATCCATGGGATTCTCCAGGCAAGAGTGCTGGAGTGGGTTATTATTTTCCTTCTTCAGTGAATCTTCCCAACACAGGGATTGAACCCACATCTCCTGCATTGGCAAGTGGGTTCTTTACCACTGAGCTACCCAAGAGCCTGCTTTCCTGTATTCGACACTAGGTATGGGATGTCTCATTAGCATTCTTACTGATTCAACTTCTTTGGTAAATGTAAATTTAGTGTAATTATTATTATCTTCTGGACAACTGAAATGAGATTTGGAGAGATTATGCAGTGGTGTGTTGGTAAGTGTCTAACAACTGACTCTGCAAATAAAATGGTCTTGACTTGGAACCAATCGTTTGTCAGTTTCTGTGGTATGAGTAGTCCCACGGTGGCCCATTTCAAGCTACCACTTGAAATGATGGCACTGAACACGGAGTTGTAAAGATACGCAAAACTGGCTCTTGCAAGTTGGAGTGAACTGCCTCCACTACATGAACCACACCACTGTAATTATTAAGAAGAGTAAGTCAAATGTGTTCCTAATAGAATTGTCAATATTTTTATTATCCATTATTTCTTAATTGAATCATTAAAGTGAGGAAGAAAGATGCTAGTAAAAGAAATAGAGATAATTGAATCGTGAATTATAAGCTATTTGTTGTTCAGAATAAATAGTTTTTAAACTGTATCATAGAGAAAGAAATACTCAATTCAGATACCTTTCCCAGACTTATGCTAAACTTTTATAAAACAGATTCTCCTGAACTGTATTAATTCTGAGCTATCTATTGAGGCTTTAATCAGGAGTGATTCTCTCTGGCCAAGAAGGGTGCCCATGAGGTAGATTTGTCACCAACCCTTATGACTAAATAATTATATCAACTTACAATGTAACAAGAATATTGACGTGATTCCTATACTTATTTTTCAAGTAATTTTTGACAATGGCAAGAGTTTGATCTTAAACCACAATCTAGGAAGAATATGACATAAAAATGGCATATTGTTCTATGATTCTGTTGTATTCATAGAATTTACATTCTTATGCCTTGATAATGAAAGTCTTAATTATTTCTCCAAAGTTCCTCCAAATGTTGCTGATGCTGAGATTCCAAGTGAAGTCAGTGTCCTTCTTGGGGAAAATGTTGAGCTGGTCTGCAATGCAAATGGCATTCCCACCCCACTTATTCAGTGGCTTAAAGATGGAAAGCCCATAGTTAACAGTGAAACAGAAAGAATTCGGTATGTGTAAAAAGAATCTTTGTGTCATTAATTGTAATGTCTTCTACAATGCTTTATGCTTCAAATTTCACATGAATAATAGTGAATTCAGTCTGTTTGGAACTTGGCTATCATCATATTCAGGAAGAAAAAGGATACAGTTTTGGAGAGCTGGACACAGATATTCTCCTGGGAGAATCATTCAGAAGTATTTGTGTATGCATGTGTTCTTTATCTTTCAACTCTGTGTTATAAAAATCTCCCTACATGTTCGTTTCTGCAAGTGTTAGTTAGCTGTTGTAGATTTTATTTCTCTAATTCCAGAACATTTATACCAAAGTCTACATCATAAAAATAATTAGTTCTTCTTTCTTGCTAACATCAAATCAATTTCATCCTACAAAAGATTCATCAGTCATCTCTTAGATGTGATTTTGTGTCCTGAAATCACCAAACCACCAGACGTGCCATAGTGCTTGGCTCATTTTGAGAAAAGATACTATCATCATAACCTGGTTCATCCCTTAGAATGATGTGTCCAAATGCCGTTTTTATTTGACTCTTCATGCCGCAAAACTCATAGAGATGGAATGATCCATGTTACAGGCTTCCTGATATTTTCAACAAATGTATTTTGAAGGACAGTCCATTATCCTATACTCTGCTAGATTATTTCTTCACAAAGTCCCATAATATATACACACCAGAGTAATTGTAATTACTTGAAGAATTATATATACCTTGCATGCACGCTTAGTCGCTCAGTCATGTCCAACTCTTTGCAACCCCACGGACTGAGGCCTGCCAGGCTCCTCTGTCCATTGGATTTTCCGGGCAAGAATACTGGAGTGGGTTGCCATTTCTTTCTCTAGGGGATTTTCCTGATGCAGGTATCAAACCCATGTCTCCTACATTGGCAGGTGGATTCTTTACTACTAAACCACCTGGGAATCCATTATATATACCTCAGCAGGCATTAATTAAATGTATTGCAAACTTTATTACTTTGAACCAATATTTTAAATTTAAGGGTTTGCAGTGTATTTTCTAATCAATGAATCGAAGGTACACAATTTATGGAAAAATAAATGGTTTTTTCCCTGAAGTTTTATGTTAAAATTTAGATATTACTCCCCTTCACAAGATTAGGTGAATTGCCAAATAATGTTTTAGTTTAGAGGTACATTTTGCATTTCACTTCTCTGGTTGGACATCCCTCAAAAGTTAACCAGTATTTAATTATTTTTATTAAATCAGCTGTGATATCAACCCAGTTCCAAACCGAGTACTAAATAGTCGGTGGGACTTTAAGTTATTCTAAAAGGTAATATTTACACCTAGGAATTTAGGATCTATTACTTCTCCTCTTACATTAAGATCTCAAATATATTTATTCTTATTTTCAATTTTTTGATTATTTGTTCCCAGCTTCACAATATATGTAGTTTTGTGAGTGGGCCAATTTATCTGTCAAATGAAGTAATTTTTCCAAAGTCAACTTAGTGTTTTCCTTTAGTCATGGCAGCTTGCTTTTTGTTTATTCATATGGTTAAACTCATGGAATTTTAAAATTTATGTTTTGAAAAAGAAAAAATAGACCCAGATAATAAAATTGTAATTCTCAGTAATTATATTTAATAATATGATATAGTAGAAATGGAGTATTTACTCTCGACACTGGGAGAATCTAATAAAATGACTATTGTAAGAATAACCGTAGATAGTAATTTAAGCTCTTTATAAAACATAGGAAGTTTTATTTGATAATAAATGGTGTATGAATAGAATCAGTAATGTAATAATTTTAATTTAGATATCATCGATAATGTAATCGCATTGTTAGTATTCACTATTATGTAATTCAAAGAGAAAGCTATAGCAATTTGTGGGAAAAAATTTGCAAATGACACCCGTACATAAATACTGAACTGTTGTCACTGTTTAAATCATTCCATCTTGCTCCTTCAGTTCAGTTGAGTTCAGTCGCTCAGTCGTGTCCGACTCTTTGCGACCCCATGAACCGCAGGACGCCAGGCCTCCCTGTGCATCACCAACTCCCGGAGTTCACTCAGACTCATGTCCACAGAGTCGGTGATGCCATCCAGCCATCTCATTCTCTGTCGTCCCCTTCTTCTCCTGCCCCCAATCCCTCCCAGCATCAGAGTCTTTTCAAATGAGTCAGCTCTTTCTCATTAAGACTAATACTAAGTTGTTTATAGCTAGATTTTTCACTTTAATTTCTCATTAAAACATTATAAACGTTCTTCAGTTTTTATACCAAAATTTTTATAATTTTCATTTAATTCCAACCTCATATTGACAAGTAAGGACAAAACATTCTATTTCTGAGAAAAACATGTCTTTGCCCATGATTTGGATAGAAAAATTCCTGATGTGTTCATTTCCTTTTCCTCAGAAGAAGGCAGCGGGTGTATGACACCCAATACTGTAGAAGTTTAGTTGGTTACCTGAAATCACCTTCAGTTTCACTAGCTCTGATTTCCATGTACTTAATGAAAAAGATTAGAACCATTATATCCAAGATGAAGATGCATTTTAGCGTGACCCATTTTTTTCTTTTTAAGAATATAATAATCCAAGTGAGTTTTCCAGAAATAGCTAGCTCTATACAAATCATCTCAGTGCATCTGTTATACTGTTTCCTGCAGGGTGACTGCGGATGGCAGCACATTAAACATTTACGGAGCTCTCCCGTCTGACATGGGGAAGTACACGTGTGTTGCTACTAATCCTGCTGGAGAAGAAGACCGGATTTTTAATTTAAATGTCTATGGTAAATAAGAAATTTCATCCTCTTTTAATTATGCTGCCTTAGAATCTATCAGACAAAATGAAGCCGTAGGTGTCTGAAGCATTTAGTTCTAAAATCTGATGTCCCTGTTATTTCCTTTTGGGATACAAAGCAGCAATGTGGATAGATATAGTTGAATGATTTGAACTAGTAATAAACCCACTCCCTCCTCTCTCATTTTCTGCATGACATAGTTTCACCTGCAATTAGGGGTAATAAAGAAGAAGCAGAGAAATTAATGGCTTTGGTGGATACCTCAATAAATATTGAATGCAGAGCCACAGGAATGCCTCCACCACAGATAAACTGGCTAAAGAATGGACTTCCTCTGCCTCTCTCCTCCCATATCCGGTTGCTGTCTGGAGGACAAGTTATCAGGTCAGCTTTTATTGTGTGTGATTTGCTACACAGAGTTACTGTAATTGTAAACCTTAACTTTGGTAAAGTTGTACCAAAGTTGGCTCCCCGATAAAGAATTTGCCTGCAAAGATGCAAGAGATATGGGTTCAATCCCTGGGCTGGGAAGATGCCCTGGAAGAAGAAATGGCAACCCACTCCAGTATTCTTGCCTGGGAAATCCCATGGACCAAGGAGTCTGGTGGGCTAAAGTCCATGGGGTAGCAAGAAAGTTGAACACAGCTTAGCTAGTAAACAACAACACCTTCATCTAAATAATGTTTTTAAAATGTCTTTTCCTACTTTTTTTACTTTTGTTTCCCTTTCAGTTTTTTTTTTATAAGAGGGAGAATGGCAAATATAAATCTGAAATGCTTTATTATTATTATTTAAATATTCATGTTTTAGTAAATTTGTATACAGTAGGTCTTTCATAGATATATCTATCGTATATATATTTTCAAGAACTGCTATTTTAGCTAAAACTTTGTATGGCAAAATGATGGGAAGATGTTTACTATAATAATGTGATTTTCGTCATTCTCTATTAATATGTATTTGAAAATTATTCACCTCTCACATTGTGTTACATTTTCGGTGGTTTACTCTTAATGCCTAATCAGCTTTGTCAAATAAATTTCACTGGAGGCGTCTATGTTTTGCGATGGATGGTTATAATCTTTATAACTAAAATTTCCCCAAATCATCTTCTGTAATCTTTGTACTATCACAAGTATTTTTATTTGTATATTTTGATCAAATATCAGATTATGAAGTGGGATGAAATTATAAAGTGTTGGATCAAATTGTTTTTCAGGATTGTGAGAGCTCAGGCATCCGATGTTGCTGTGTATACTTGTGTGGCATCCAACAGAGCTGGGGTGGATAATAAACATTACAGTCTTCAAGTTTGGGGTATGTTACCAGAAACGTCCCCAGTACTTTACTGTGTGTCCAGTATTAAGCAACAGGCTTAACTTAACTATTGACATATCAGGAAAGATTGGTAAAATAGGATCTTACTAACTAGGGCAGAATGCATTTCTTCCCAGGGGACACATATATATTGAAGCATACTGTCTGTCAAAATACTTTTGTAACGTGGAATTTAGCATTAAATGAAATGTCAGTTTTTTAAAACAGCATTTCAATCCAGAAACAAGACTAGTCTTTTCATACAAAAAGACAGTTAAGACTGTTTATAATGTGTTATTGTCTGAGAGTAATTAAAATATGAATAGATATTTGTGTGCATACTAAATATCTGTCTGTGATGTTAGACAGAGATAGAACTCAAAACGTTCCATTTCTCAAGATTTGCTAGACCAGAGAGTTCACAATCCCCAAGAAGATCTCAGAAGAGTTAAGTAACTATTTACCATAGGCTAAAAATGATTTATGTTGGATTATATAAAATTGACTCTGCAACTTATTATTTTGTTTATTCCACACAAGGTAGTTGAAAGTATACTTCTGGAATAATATCAGTTCAGTTTAGCTACTCAGTCGTGTCTGAATCTTTGAGACCCCATGGACTGCAGCATCACCTGTCCATCACCAACTCCCGGAGTTTACTCAAACTCATGTCCATTGAGTTGGTGATGTCATCCAACCATCTCATCCTCTTTCATCCCCTTCTTCTCCCGCTTTCAATATTTTCCAGCATCAGGGTCTTTTCTAATGAGTCAGTTCTTCGCATCAGGTGGCCAAAGTATTGGAGTTTCAGCTTCAGCATCAGTCCTTCCAATGAATATTCAGGACTTATTTCCTTTAGGGTGCACTGGTCTTCTTGCAGTCCAAGGAACTCTTGAGAGTCTTCTCCAACACCACAGTTCAAAAGCATCAATTCTTCAGCACTCAGCTTTCTTTATAGTCCAACTCTCATATCCATACATGACCGCTGGAAAAACCATACCCTTGACTAGATGGACCTTTGTTGGCAAAGTAATGTCTCTGCTTTTTAATATGCTGTCTAGGTTGGTCATAACTTTTCATCCAAGGAGCAAGGGTCTTTTAATTTCATGGCTACAGTCACCATCTGCAGATATTTTGGAGCCCAAGAAAAGAAAGTCTGTTACTGTTTCCACTGTTTCCCCACCTATTCGCCATGAAGTGATGGGATCAAATGCCATAATCTTAGTTTTCTGAATGTTGAGTTTTAAGCCAGCTTTTTCACTCTCCTCTTTCACTTTCATCAAGAGTCTCTTTAGTTCTTCTTCACTTTCTGCCATAAGGGTGGTATCACCTGCGTATCTGAGGTTATTGATATTTCTCCTGGCAATCTTGATTCCAGATTGTGCTTCATCCAGCCCAGCATTTCTCATAATGTACTCTGCATATAAGTTAAATAAGCAGGGTGACAATATTCAGCCTTGATGTACTCCTTTTCCTATTTGGAACCAGTCTGCCATTCCATGTCCGGTTCTCACTGTTGCTTCCTGACCTGCATACATATTTCTCAAGAGGCAGGTCAGATGGCTGGTATTCTCATCTCTTTCAGAATTTTCCAGTTTGTGGTGATTCACACAGTCAAAGGCTTTAGCATAGTCAATAAAGCAAAAGTAGATGTTTTTCTGGAACTCTCTTGCTTTTTCAATAAGCCAGCAGATGTTGACAATTTGATCTCTGGTTCCTCTGCCTTTTCTAAAACCAGCTTGAATGTCTCGAAGTCCACGGCTCATGTACAGTAGAAGCCTGCCTTGGAGTATTTTGAGAATTACTTTACTCAAGTGTGAAATGAGTGCAATTGTTTGGTAGTTTGAGCATTCTTTTGCATTGCCTTTCTTTGGGATTGGAATGAAAATTGACCTTTTCCAGTCCTGTGGCCACTGCTGAGTTTTCCAAATTTGCTGGCATAGAGTGCAGCACTTTAAGAGCATCATCTTTTAGGATTTGAAATAGCTCAACTGGAATTCCATCATCTCCACTAGCTTTGTTAATAATGATGCTTTCTAAGGCCCTCTTGACTTTGCATTCCAGGATGTCTGGCTCTATGTGAATGATCACACCATCATGGTTATCTGGGTCATGAAGATCTTTTTTGTAGTTTTTCTGTGTATTCTTGCCACCTCTTCTTAACATCTTCTGCTTCTGTTAGGTCCATACCATTTCTGTCCTTTATTGTGCCCATCTTTGCGTGAAATGTTCCCTTGGTATCTCTAATTTTCTTGAAGAGATCTCTAATCTTTTCATATTTTATTTTTTTCCTCTATTTCTTTGCATTCATCACTTAGGAGGGCTTTCTTATCTCTCCCTGCTCTTCTTTGGAACTCTGCATTCAGATTGATATATCTTTCCTTTTCTCCTTTGCGTTTCGCTTCTCTTCTTTTCTTAGCTATATGTAAGGCCTCCTCAGACAACTATTTTGCCTTTTTGCATTTCTTTATCTTGGGGATGGTTTTGATCCCTGTCTCCTGTACAGTGTCACGAACCTCCATCCATAGTTCTTCAGGCACTCAGTCTATCAGACCTAATCCCTTGAATCTGTTTGTCACTTCCACTGTATAATCATAAGGGATTTGATTTTGGTCATACCTGAATGGTCTAGTGGTTTTCCCTACTTTCTTCATTGTAAGTCTGAATTTGGCAATAAGGAGTTCATGATCTGAGCCAGTCAGCTCCCGGTCTTGTGTTTGCTAACTGTATAGAGCTTCTCCATCTTTGGCTGCAAAGAATATAGTCAGTCTGCATTCAATATTGACCATATGGTGATGTCCATGTGTCAAGTCTTCTATTGTGTTCTTGGAAGAGGATATAATATCTTGAATATATTATAATAAAGGTGAAAGTCGAAAATGTTAAAAAAATGACCAAATTTAAACCACATTTTGTTTTGTATGTTCAACAAGGAAACAGTCCTGAGAGCTTATTATTAACATTTTGCAAAGTTAGTAATTAGCCTATAACACATATTTTTATAGTAAGTCTTTAATTAATTATATGCTATTTTAAATTCTATAATTTTATAGATCACAGAAACACTGTAGAACTAAGTGAACCATTTAAAATTTTAACCTAAATTGATATCAGATAATAATAGATATATAATTTTGTTTTCTATATAGTACCACCAAGTCTGAACAATGGGATGGGAAGTGAAGAGATCACAATTGTCAAGGGTAGTTCCACCTCCATGACATGTTTTACTAATGGAACCCCAGCTCCCAGGATATCCTGGCTTAGAGATGGTCAGCCTCTGGGGCTAGATACCCATCTGTCAATCAGTTCTCAAGGAATGGTCCTTCAGCTCATCAAAGCAGAAACTGAAGATTCGGGACGGTACACCTGCATTGCCTCGAACGAAGCAGGAGAAGTCAGCAAACACTTTATCCTGAAGGTCTTGGGTGAGTAAAGAATTGGGAAATATGTCATAATAAAGACAATGAGTAAGCATAATTTTTAGAATCACTGGCTATGGGACAAAATTTTAAAAAACTTCATCGTACTTCATATTTCTGTTCCAGAATTCACCTACGTTTACTTTTATCTGAAGCATGTTAAATTATTGTTTCTTCTCTGTATAAAATGATGAGCCCTACTACTTATAAAATATCATTCACTGACCAAGTCATACAACTAGTAGATAAGTAGTTTTTTAACTTTTTCCAAGAATTAAAATCCCCCTTCATGGATAACAGCCTTGTCACAGTGAAGGGGCTTGCATAACTCAAGTTATGAGCCATGCCTTGCAGGGCCACCCAAGGTGGATGGGTCATAGCGAAGAGTTTAAACAAAACATGGTTCACTCGAGGTAGAAATGACAACCCACTCCATTATTCTTGCCGTTAGAACACAACAAATATTATGAAAAGCAAAAAGATATGACACCGAATGATGTTCTCCCCCCTCCACCCCCACAAGTAGAACGTGCCCAGTATGCTACTGGCAAAGAGCGGAGGGCATTTACTAATAGCTCCAGAAAGAATGAAGTGTCTGGGCCAAAGCAGAAACAGTGCTCAGATGTGTAGGTGTCTGGTGGTAAAAGTAAAGTCTGATGCTGTAAAGAACAATATTGCTTAGGAACATGGAATGTTAGGTCCATGAATCAATATAAATTTTACCTGATCAAGCGGGAGATGGCAAGAGTGAACATCAACATCTTAGGAATCAGTGAACTAAGATGGACTGGAATGGGTGAATTTAATTCAGATGGCCAATATATCTACTACTGTGGGCAAAAATCCCTTTGAAGAAATGGAATAGCTCTCATAGTCAACAAAAGAGTCCAAAATGCAGTACTTGGACTGTGGCTCAGATCAGTTCAGTTCAGTCGCTCAGTCGTGTCCAACTCTCCGCGACCCCATGAATCACAGCACGCCAGGCCTCCCTGTCCATCACCAACTCCTGGAGTTCACTCAAACTCATGTCCACAGAGTCGGTGATGCCATCCAGCCATCTCATTCTCCGTCGTCCGCTTCTCCTCCCAATTTGGGCTTAAATTGAAGAAAGTAGAGAAAAACCACTAGGCCACTCAGTTGTGACCTAAGTCAAATCCCTTGAGGTGACAAATAGATTCAAGGGATTGATCTGGTAGATAGAGTGCCTGAAGAACTATGGGCAGAAGTTCATAACATTCTACAGGAGGCAGTGACCAAATCCAGCCCTAAGGAAAAAAATACAAGAATGCAGAGTGGCTGTCTGAGGAGGCTTTACAAATAGCTGAGGAAAAGAAGAAAGGTGAGAGGCAAGAGAGAAAGGAAAAGATGTATACCCAGCTGAATGCAGAGTTCCAGAGAATAGCAAGGAAAGATAAGAAGGCCTTCTTAAATGAACAGTGCAAAGAACTCTTCAAGAAAACTGGAGATATCAAGGGAACATTTCATGCAAGGATGGGCTCAATAAAGGACAGAAATGGTAAGGCCCTAACATAAGCAGATGAGATTAAGAAGAAGTGGTAGGAATATACAGAAGACCCATACAACAAAGGTCTTAATAACCCCAATAACCATGATGGCGTGGTTAGTTACCTAAAGCCAGACATCCTGGAGTATGAAGTCAAGTGACCCTTAGGAAGCATTACTACAAACAAAGCTACTGGAGGTGATGAAATTCCAGGTGAACTACTTAAAATCCTAAAGATCATTTTAAAGATGATGCTATTAAAGTGCTACACTCAATATGTAAGCAGATTTGGAAAACTCAGCAGTGGCCACAGGACTGGGAAAGGTTTGTTTTCATTCCAGTCCCCAAAAGGGCATTGCCAAAGAATGTTAAAACTACCATACAATTGCACTCATTTCACAAGATAGCAAAGTTTATGCTCAAAATCCTTCAAGCGAGGCTTTCACAGTACATGAACCAAGAGCTTCCAGATGTTCAAGCTGGATTTAGAAAAGATAGAGAAACCAGAGATAAATTGTTAACATTTGTTGGATCATGGAGAAAGCAAGGGAATTCTGGAAAACGTTTGCTTCTGCTTCATTGACCACATGAAAGCCTTTGACTGTGTGGATCACAACAAACTGTGGAAAATTCTTCAAGAGATGGGAATACCAGACCACCTTACCTGTCTCCTAAGAAACCTATATGTAGGCCAAGAAGCAACAGGTATTTGGAACAACTGACTGGTCAGAACTGGTAAAGGAGTATGACAAGGCTGTTCATTGTCACCCTGTTAATTTAACTTCTGTGCAGAGTACCTCATGCCAAATGCCAAGCTGGTGAATCACAAGCTGGAATCAAGATTGCTAGGAGAAATATCAACAACCTCAGATATGCAGATGATACTACTCTAATGTTTGAAAATGAAGAGGAACTAACTAAAGAGCCTCTTGATGAGGGCGAAACAGGAGAGTGAAAAACCTGGCTTGAAACTCAGCATAAAAAAAACTAAGATCGAGGCATCGGGTCCCATCACTTCGTGGCAAACAGAAGAGGAGAAAGTAGTGATAGATTTTTTTCCCTCCTTGGGCTCCAGAATCACTGTGGATGGTGATTGCAGCCATGAAATGAAAAGAAATTTGCTCCTTGAAAGGGAAGCTATGACAAACCTAGCATGCTGAGTCACTCAGTCGTGTACAACTCTTTGCAACCAGTGGATAGTGGTCCACCAGGCTCCTCTGTCCCTGGGTTCTCTAGGCAAGAATACAGAAGTTGATTGCCATGTCTTCCTCCAGGGGATTTTCCCAACCCAAGGGTTGAACCTACATCTCTTACATCTCCTATAATGGCAGGTGGTTCTTTACCAATGGTGCCACCTGGGAAGCCCTAGACAGAATATTAAAATGCAGAGACATCACTTTGCCGACAGAGTTCTGTATAGTCAAATTTATGGTTTTTCCAGTATTCATGTATGGATGTTAGAGTTGGACCATAAAGAAGACTGAGCGCCAGAGAATTGGTGCTTTCAACTCATGGTGCTGGAGAAGACTCTTTAGAGTCCCTTGGGCTGCAAGGAAATCGAACCAGTCAATCCTAAATGAAATCAACTCTGAATATTTATTGGAAGAACTGATGCTGAAGCTCCAGTACTTTGGCCACCTGATACAAAGAGCCAGCTCATTGGAAAAGACTCTGATGCTGGGAAAGATTAAAGGCAAAAAGAGAAGGCGGAGGCAGAGGATGAGATGTTTAGATTGAATCATCAATTCAATGGACAATTTGAGCAAATGCCAGGAGATAGTGGAGGACATAGGAGCCTGGCACACTGTAGTCCATGGGTTCACAAAAAGTTGGACACTACTTAGTGACTAAACAACAACAAAGAGAACTAAAATCTCTTCTGATGATAGTAATTTAATGGAAAAGCATAATCTTTATGCTATTGTGTGAATCCACAGTCTTTAAATGATCCAGTCTGTAGATTATAGTTTAATGGTCATTTCAAATGAGCTAGTTCTATTTCTTCTTTTGTACATTTATATGTATATATGTGTATATATATATATATATATATATATATATGGAAGAAAAATTTTACTGTGGAGATATATACACTTGTATATGGTTTCAAAAAGCCAACCTGACCAGTTGAATAATTCTTGCCTAGATTTGATTAGGGATTTTTTTTTTTTTTACTTTAAAAAAATGTTTTTTATTGAGGTATAGTTGATTAACAATGTTGTGTTAGTTTTTGCTCTATAGCAAAGTGAATCAGTTATACATGCATCCACTCTTTTTTGGAATCTTTTTCCATGTAAGTCATTACAGAGTATTGAGTAGAGTTCCTGGTGCTATACAGTAGTTCCTCATTACCTGTTTATATGTAGTAGTGTGTATAGTTCAGTTCAGTCGCTCAGTCATTTCCGACTCTTAGCGACCCCATGAATCACAGCACGCCAGGCCTCCCTGTCCATCACCAACTCCCAGAATTCACTCAAACTCATGTCCATCGAGTCGGTGATGCCATCCAGCCATCTCATTCTCTGTCGTCTCCGTCTCCTCCCACCCCCAATCCTTCCTAGCATCAGACTATTTTCAGGTGAGTCAACTCTTTGCATGAGGTGGCCAAAGTATTGGAGTTTCAGCTTCAGCATCAGTCCTTCCATTGAACACCCAGGATTGATCTCCTTTAGAATGGACTGGTTGGATCTCCTTGCAGTCCAAGGGACTCTCCAGAGTCTTCTCCAGCACCATTTCCAATCTCCCAATTTATCTCTCCTCCACCTTTCCTCCCTGGTAACCACAAGTTTGTTTTCTGCATGCTGCTGCTGCCTCTAAGTCACTTCAGTCGTGTCCGACTCTGTGTGACCCCATAGACGGAAGCCCACCAGGCTCCCCCTTCCCTGGGATTCTCCAGGCAACAACACTGGAGTGGGCTGCCATTTCCCTCTCCAATGTGTGAAAGTGAAAAGTGAAAGTGAAGTCGCTCAGTCGTGTCCGACCCCCAGCGACCCCACGGCCTGCAGCCCACCAGGCTCCTCCATTTCTGTTTGTTGGCACCACTCTTTTAGATTTCACATGTAAGTTATATATGACATTCGTCCTTCTCTGTCTGACTGACTTCACTTAGTGTGATAATCTCTAGGTTCACCCATGTTGCTGCAAATGGCATTATTTCACAAAAAAATTATTTTAAATATGTATTCCAATGTTTTACATACAAGCAAATAGTATAAAGAGAAAACATTTTTATTGGGAGGAGAAATGAACATGAAAGAAATGAACTATTTCAACGATCGATAATTTTTTGGAATTTTGTTTTTTCATAATGTTTGAAATAAAACCTCAGGCTCATTAATTTTTTTTTCAACAAAACGTGCCCCACAAGGAAAAATTAAGAATTTTGGTAGCCAAATGTTTTCCGGATGCGCTATAAACTTTCTCATAGTACCTATTATTATTTATGTAACCTTAAAAGTCTGTCTCATCCTTAGTTAAACTCTGTGATGAGCAGTACCCTTTTTACATACTGCTGTATTCCCTGGGCTTAGCATGGCATTTGACACATCATATTTATCTGTTGGCTTGAACTGAATAGGTTTAGGTACTTACCAGCTGGACTAAAGTGAGTTTGAACTGTAGCAGGAAACAGAACAATATCAAATAAACAAACAGAAATACGGTGGTGTAGATGAGCATTCTGCAGAATGAAAGGTGATAATGGAGGCAGTACACCAGAATACTTAGAGACAGAAGGCAATAGAAAGTGTGTGTTAGTGAAGAAGGGTGGAATAACACATTCCTATATAGCAATTCACATAATATGAGGGATACCAGGAGATGACATAAATATGATCTTGTGCATTAGTTATTCACATGTTATTAACTACTTATTATGTGCCCAGCATGTTTCTAGTATCATGTAGCACATTATCATTGAACACCTACTATGTGCCATATGGTATGAAATATACTTGAATGCATCATTGAATTTAAACAGGATGTGGTCTCAGCCCTCAACTTCCTGCATCAGCGGAGAACACAGATGTAGAACAGGTGATGGCTTTTGAGTGTGATAGGAATGATATGGTGAAAATTCTGTGGGATGGGGAGGTTCAGAGAAGAGCCCCTCAAGGAGACATCTAAGGCTTAAAAAGTCAAACTGTCCCAATGAGCGAGGAGATGCATCCATTTTTCACTTAGGAGTGATAAAGCCTGAGTTTTCTGTTTGTGCTCCCTGAAGTTGAGCACGACAGGAAATATACCTGGACAGAAGCCATACTGAGAAGAGACTCTGAAAATCTGGACCTCATTAGGAAGGCAGAAGCAGGAATATGTTACAGTCAGATTTCACTTCCCAAAAAAATCGCTCTGATGACATAGTGAAGAATGACTTGAAGAGTCTGTTATACTCATACAGGCCTAAAAATACAGGGGCCTGGTGCAACATGTGGCTGTGGAGACAGAGAGAAGGAATACTTCTCCAGGAATTCAAGAACCCAGGAGCAGAATCGCAGCCCAGTGCTTTTATGGATGTAGAAAACAAGAAGGAAAGTAACAATAATGCTGTTAGAGTCATATATCAATACAAAGAACAACCTGCCCTCCTGCAAGATTATAAGGATATTAAAACAGGTTTGAAAACCACTCAACAGAAAGATAAGCAGCTTTAGTATTTCAGCATCTGTTGAAGGCTAGTTCCATTAAAACCTGCAAAACTTCAATTTGTACTCCACTAGGAATGTGAATGAATGTAAATATCCTAATTTGGGGAACTGCTAGTCTCAACTTAACTCCATCCATCTGGTGGGAGGTCTCACAGTGTGTTAGCAGTTCTGAAAAGTCTGCTGCAGCTAAAATACTAAAAACAAGGGAGAAGATCATGCAGAATAAAGCTGGGGTTGGGGGTGGAGGGAATTGACAGGGTTCAGACCATGAAGGGATTGTTGACCACATTAAGAATCTGGGATTTTGTCCTAGAACAACGGGAAGTCTTTAAAAGTTCTAATCAGGGGAATGCCATGAGTGGAGTTGCAGTTTGAGAATATCACTCTGACTGCAGAGTGGAGAGTGGCCTGGAGCAGGACAAGAGTGGACTCTGAGAGACAGTGTAATTTTTAGGAATGGTGTTTACCTGTGATTAACAGAGTCTAAACATAGTGACTTAAAAAAAGAACTTTTGTTTTTTTCGCTGAACGAGATGTCTGGAGCTGGGCACTACTTGCATTCGTTCAGCAGTTCAGATCTTTCCAGTTCTCTTGGCCGTTGGCCTCAACATCATGGTCAGTCTGTGATCATGCGTCATCAGCTCACCCCCAGCATCACGAGTTGCAACAGTAGAGCAAGAAAAATAGGGAAGGCAAAATATTGTCCCTTTCAGGATTTTCTTAGAATTCCCACAAAACTACTTCCACTTACATCTCCTTGGTTAGATCCTTCACATGCCACTCCATCTACTACCTACTAAAAAGGCTAGAAAATGTAATTTTTAACACAATGACAGCCCTCACAAGATTGAGTTCTGTTAACATAAAAGAAACAGGTAAATGATATTCGGTAGGCACCTATAGCCAAGATATATTAGTCCAAATAAATGGCATTGTAACTTAGATTAGTGATGGAGGTGAGAAGAAAGATGTACTCAAAAGATAACTTCAGGTACAAGTATTAAGACTTGGTTATGGATTTGGATGTAGGGAAGTGATGATGATGAAGAAGATATTAAGGATGACACCCAGTTACTGGCTTATATGACTGAACAATTGGCAGTTTCATCACATAAATGCAGGGAATGCTGGAAATGGACCAGGTTTTGAGGAATAAGGTCACAGGTTCAGTCTGAGTACATGTTGAGTTGGAAGTTGTTTTCAAAGAACCCACTGAAGATTCTTGTCTGGTGACTGGGTATATGAATCTGGAGCCCAGAAAAGAGATCTAGGCTAGAAACGTAAGTTTTGGAGTCATCAGAGTATGGACAACTCCTATCCTGCCCAGAGTGTAAGACAAATTGGCTTCCCTTGTAGCTCAGCTGGTAAAGAATCTGCCTGAAATGTGGGAGACCTGGGTTCGATCCCTGGGTTGGGAAGATCCCCTAGAGAAGGGAAAGGCTACCTACTCCAGTATTCTGGCCTAGAGCTTTCCATGGATTGTATAGTCCATGGGGTTGCAAAAAGTCAGACAGGACTGAGCAACTTTCACTAGTCACAAGATACAGGGTGAAATGTGTTTGCAATCACTAAACACATGTGAGATCTGATGGCTGGGGTTTGAAACAGTTGGAAACATGCTGTTTCTGTTTTTGCTGCTATTGCTGAGTCTTTAAATATAGTACTATAATCTTTTGAGGATAAAGGCCATACTTACTTAATCTTAATATCCACAGTGACTTACCCATAGTAAATAATGAAAAAGTGAGAAAAATAAAGAATTGCCTATAGTCAAATGGAGAATCTGATCAATGCTTTTGAGTGATACAAATAGCATACTATGAATATTGGTGGTGGTGGTTTAGTCACTAAGTCATGTCTGTATCTTGCAAACCCGTGGACAGTAGCCTGCCGGGCTCCTCTGTCCATGGGATTCTCCAGGCAAGAATACTGGAGTGGGTTGCTATTAAAGGGATAGAAATTTTAGAGTTTGTTGTACAGCAAGGCAACTGAACTTGTTGAGGGAGAGTAGTAGTCTAATTTGAAATCTAAGTTACATAAAGTGTATTAAAAATAAAAATGTTATAAAGAGATTGAAGCTATATTGTAGAAGTCTTGGAAACCACGATGGGTTTTTATTTAATTCAGTGAGCAACGTGGAGACACTAACATCTTTTAAACAAAGAATCTTGGACTGATCTAAAATGCACTTAAGAAAATGTATCTTGACCACAATACATCATAAGATGGATAAAACTGAAAAAGAGTGGTCATATGGGACAATAGTTAAGAAACTCTAAGTTCTTAATTATAATATATTACCCTTTTCCAGAAAGGAAAACAAGGACCATAAGTACAAATTTTAGGAGGCAGTATTTTTTAATTTATTTGTAATTGGAGTATAATTGCTTTACAATGTTATGTTAGTTTCTGCCATATATCAACATGAATCAGCCATAAGTACACAAATGTTCCCTCCCTTGTGAAGGTCCTTCCCACCTCCCACCCCTTCCCACCCCTCTAGGTTGTCACAGACCACCAGGTTGAGCTCCTTCTGTTATATAGCAGCTTCTCATTAGCTGTCTATTTTATATGTGGTAATGTATATATTTCAGTGCTGCTGTCTGTTTGCCCCAGCCTCTCCAACCCCTGATGTGTTCATAATGCTGTTCTTTATGTCTGAATCTCTATTCCTGCCCTTCAAATTGGTTCATTTTTCTAGATTCCATATATATGTGTTAATGTGATACTTGGTTTTCTCTTTCTTGTTTATTTAACTCTGTAAAACAGACTAGGTTCATCCACCTCACTAGAACTGACTCAAATCCATTCCATTTTATTGCTGAGTAACATTCTATTGTGTATACATGTACATCTATGTCTATATATAATCAGTTCAGTTCAGTCGCTCAGTCACATTCAGCGACCCCATGGACTGCAGCACGCCAGGCTTCCCTGTCCATCACCAACTTGCAGAGCTTGCACAAACTCATGTCCTTAGAGTCAGTGATGCCATCCAACCATCTCATCCTCTGTCATCCCCTTCTCCTCCTGCCTTCAATCTTTCCCAGCATCAGTCTTTTCTAGTGAGTCAGTTCTTTGCATAACGTGACCAAACTATTGGAGTTTCAGCTTCAGCATCAGTCCTTCCAGTGAATATTCAGGACTGATTTCCTTTAGGATAGACTGGTTGGATCTCCTTAAAGTCCAAGGGACTCTCAAGAGTCTTCTCCAACACCACAGTTCAAAAGCATCAATTCTTTAGTGCTCAGCTTTCTTTATAGTCCAACTCTCACATCCATACATGACCACTGGAAAAAACACAGCTTTTACTAGATGGACCTTTGTCAGCAAAGTAATGTCTCTGCTTTTCAATATGCTTTCTAGGCTGGTCATAGTTTTCTTCCAAGGAGCAAGTGTCTTTTAATTTCATGGCTGCAGTTACTATCTGCAGTGATTTTGGAGCCCAAGAAAATACAGTCTGTCACTGCTTCCATTGTTTCCCCATCTATTTGCCATAAAGTGATGGGACCGGATGCTATGATCTTAGTTTTCTCAATGTTGAGTTTTAAGCCAGCTTTTTCACTCTCCTCTTTCACTTTCATCAACAGACTCTTTAGTTCCTCTTCTATTTCTGCCATAACAGTGGTGTCATCTGCATATCTGAGGTTATTGATATTTCTCCTGGCAATCTTGATTCCCGCTTGTGCTTCATCCGGCCCGGCATCTCTCATGATGTACTCTGCATATAAGTTAAATAAGCAGGGTGACAATATACAGCCTTGACGTACTCGTTTCCCGATTTGGAACCAGTCTGTTGTTCCACGTCCGGTTCTAACTGATGCTTCTTGACCTGCATACAGATTTCTCAGGAGATAGGTCAGATGGTCTGGTATTCCCGTCTCTTGAAGAATTTTCCACAGTTTGCTGTGATCTACATAGTCAAAGGCTTTGATGTAGTCAATAAAGCAGAAGTAGATGTTTTTCTAAAACTCTCTTGCTTTTTCGGTGATCCAATGGATGTTGGTATTTTGATCTCTGGTTGCTCTGTCTTTTCTAAATCCAGCTTGAACATCTGGAATTTCACAGTTCACGTACTGTTAAAGCCTGGCTTGGAGAATTTTGAGCATTACTCAGCTAGCATGTGAGATGAGAGCAATCGTGCAGTAGTTTGAGCAGTCTTTGGTATTGCCTTTCCTTGGGATTGGAGTGAAAGCTGACCTTTTCCAGTTCTGTGGCCACTGCTGAGTTTTCCAAATTTACTGGCATATTGAGTGCAGCACTTTAACAGCATCATCTTTTAATAATTCAAATGGAATTCCATCATATATACCAGAACCTCTTTATCCATTTATCTGTCAACAGACATCTAGGTTGCTTCCTTATCCTGGCTATTATAAATAGTGTTGCAATGAACATTGGGGTACGTGTGTCTTTTTCAATTGTATATGCCCAGTAGTGGGATTGCTTTTTCAATTATGTGTCTTTTTCGATTATGGTTTTTCTCAGGGTATATGCCCAGTAGTGGGATTGCTGGGTCATATGGTAGTTTTATTCCTAGTTTTTTAAGAAATCTAGGAGGCAATTTTTAATAACACCAACAGATGTAGTATACTTAGTAGTAGTTATAACTTTCTTAAGAAAGTTTTTATTATATTAATAAACCTTTAATTATAAAACAGATTCAGAAACACAAAAGAAATATACTTTATAGAATATTTAAATATAAAAATATACTTTTTATCTCATTGAATCTTCACAATTCTCTTAAATAATAGTGTGGGATTTTTTTTAAAGATTTGTTCAAATCCACTAACCTAATAATTGTTGGAGCCAGGAATCAAAATCAGGCTGTTTGATTCCAAATTCTCTGTCTCCTACTGTGAACCTCTGCTCTAAACTATGTGCCTGATTTAAAACACACACACATATGCATGCGCGCACGCACGCACACACACACACACAACTAATCCTTGGAGCTGTCCAACAGCTATTTTTTCTGCCTTGTGAAATAGTAAGCTGAAGAGTTTCATAGAAAATTTGAATGATTAGTATAAGGGAAATCTGTTTTAAAGTGATTCTTAAACAGGAATAGTTGGACAGAGAATGTTTCCTCCAAGTGTTTAGATTCTTTAACATCCTCTTGAGGAAGGTAATTTAGAAGTATAAATAACAAAAGAGGAAATTATTTCTGCCCAGACATAACAAATGTGTTTTATGCAGAAATAGTCTCCAAATATAACTGTTTTTCTTCTGCTTAGTCATTGTTTCCTCTTAAAGTTCTGCATGGAAAACATGACTGCAAAATTTCATAGCATTTGCTCATTGCTTTTGCAGAAACTATAGATATTTTAAAGGTGCAAAAACACACTACTGTATTTAAGTAACTCTAAAAATTAGTACAAGATGGGTTTAGTTTTTATCATTTTCAAATCTTCACAGGTAAGTAAGACTGCTCTAATTATCTGAATCTCAATTGCTGAGCTTTAATTACCTTTGATGGCTTGCCGTATACTTCCTGATCTATTATAAGAATGATCTGTCTCTTTTAAAATAGTGCCAGTGAAAAGATAATGCACAAAGACTATACATAGTGCTGACACTTAATAAATTGTTCCTCAATAAACTACAATAATGGAGAAGGAAATGGCAACCCACTCCAATATTCTTGCCTGGAAAATCCCATGGACAGAGGAGCCTGGTGGGTTCCAGTCCATGGGGTCATGAAGAGTCAGTCCCGACTGAGTGACTAACACTAAACTAAACTAAAATAAAATAGTGCCAATGACAAATAGCATCTCATTAATAATACCAAAATGATGATAAGGAATTACCATTTTGGTATTCTTGTCTGAATCAATTTGTATTGTACAAAGATAAATTTGAGTTGAATTTTTAAAGTTTTTCTAAACTGCAGTATCTTATTAAACAGCAAGTTTATTTTGTTGTTGTCTTTAATTCCTTTTAAATAGAACCACCTCATATCAATGGATCTGAAGAACCCATAGAGATGTCAGTAATTGTTAATAATCCTCTTGAACTTACCTGCGTGGCTTCTGGAATCCCAGCTCCTAAGATTACCTGGATGAAAGATGGTCGACCCCTTCCACAGATGGATCAGATGCAGACTCTTGGAGGAGGAGAGGTTCTTCGAATATCTAGTACTCAGGTTAGTTCAGAGTTCACATGATTATTTTATCCTAGGTTAAACTTCTTACTTGCTAATCCAACACTTGGGAAGTGTTGGAAATTGTCTTGGAGTCTGAATGTATCACAGATCTCTGTGACTTTAGTAAGGGTAGATTTATTCTATGACATTCATGACTGAATAGGCACTTACAAGATAACATGACTAAAACGAAGAAGTGAAATTATCAGATTAAATATAGAAGAAAGGAAGATACTTTCATATTAATTTTTTCAAGTTTTCACAATGCCATTAGTGATAGTATATTTCCTGAAGCTCTTGATTTGTGCCATGTAGCCCTTCACAGAAATGGCAAAAAACAGTTAAAAATGTGTATAAGAAGCTTCAAAGGGCCCTTTTGATTTTCAGAATGAACTCACAAACATGAAAATCTGAAGAGATGGAATTTTTCCAAAAATGGTCAATTCAGTAAAGTTGATTGTTCTTTTAGTTTATGTTTAAGGAAATTAATCTGAAATGTAAATATATTAAAGAGAAGTATATCACAGGTGTCTTGTAACAATATACTCTTCTGAAAACAGAGGCAAACCTTACGCTACAAATATTATCTATATGTTCCCTAATGCCTTCATCTGTTAACTGGGGATCAAAACAGGAACAATACTGAACTTATGTACTTGGGGCTTTAGAGATAATCTAAAGTGATGTGCTTAGACTGATGCCACAGGCATGCAGAGATGCTGAAATGGAGTTCGAATGATTATTGTTACTGCTGTTTTTATTGTTATTATAATAATCATAATTTCTTTAAAGGTAGAATAACACATTCAGTTCAGTTCAGTTCAGTCGCTCAGTCGTGTCCGACTCTTTGCGACCCCATGAATCACAGCACGCCAGGCCTCCCTGTCCATCACCAACTCCCGGGGTTCACTCAAACTCATGTCCATCGAGTCGGTGATGCCATCCAGCCATCTCATTCTCTGTCGTCCCCTTCTCCTCCCACCCCCAATCCCTCCCAGCATCAGAGTCTTTCACAGTGAGTCAGGTCTTCTGGGTGTTCATTGGAAGGACTGATGCTAAAGCTGAAACTCCAATACTTTGGCCACCTCATGCGAAGAATAACACATTACTTAATCATATTTCATGCCTATTTTCACTGAGGAAATGGAATAGAAAGGGAGCTAGAAAAGAGAGCTGAGGGTTATGAATTGCATGTCTTAGGTTGGGCTATGAGCTCTATCACACCCATGACCACTGTGACAACTTGGTAAGGCAATGTCTTTATCCCCTTTCTACAAATCCGGAAACAGACAGAAAAAGATTAAGTATTCACCTGTCCAGTACTTATCACTGGCTTAGTGATGGGATTGGTCTCAATCCTGGGTCTGGTTCAACAGCATAGCCAGTGGAAATTGGCCCGGTTTCTTGTTTCTAACATTAAAAAGAACGTACTTTCCATTTCCCTCTTCTCTCCATCAAGCATTTTCAGTTCAGTTCAGTTCAGTCGCTCAGTTGTGTCTGACTCTCCGCGACCCCATGAATCACAGCACGCCAGGACTCCTTGTCCATCACCAACTCGCAGAGCTCACTCAGACTCAAGTCCACAGAGTCGGTGATGCCATCCAGCCATCTCATTCTCGGTCGTCCCCTTCTCCCGCCCCCAACCCTTCCCAGCATCAGAGTCTTTTCCAGTGAGTCAACTCGTCTCATGAGGTGGCCAAAGTATTGCAGTCTCAGCTTTAGCATCAGTCCTTCCAATGAACTCCCAGGATCGATCTCCCTTAGAATGGACTGGTTGGATCTCCTTGCAGTACAAGGGACTCTCAAGAGTCTTCTCCAACACCACAGTTCAAAAGCATCAATTCTTTGGCGATCAGCTTTCTTCACAGTCCAACTCTCACATCCATACATGACCACGGGAAAAACCATAGCCTTGACTAGATGGACCTTTGTTGGCAAAGTAATGTCTCTGCTTTTTAATATATTAACCCAGAAAAAACTCAAGTCACACTATCAAACCACTTGCTGAATCAGAATGCTTGAATGCTATAATTTCAACTGACCAAAAGTGAAGCCAAAGAATTTTGTAACTTGAAGAATAGCATGGAGACAGTGAAGTGTGCACTAGAACCATAAATATAAAGGAATCATGGTAAATAAAGCTCTAAAAGGAAATTAAGGCCGCATTACATTGGGTCTTAAATGGGAAAATGAAAAGTGATCTTAAGACAGAGTTTCCAGCAAGAGCTGTTGTGAAGAACACAAATAAAATACATGAGACATTTCTCAGCCTTCAAAAAGTTTTCATTTGTCTAAGAAAAATAAAACTACACACATGATAAAATTAGGAAAAGAAACAATAGAAAGCCATTAAAACATTATAGAATTAAAAAATTAAATATTATCATGTCCCAAGACTGCTCATGGTTCCTCTGCTCCTCTGTGTTTTATTTTATCTCTGTCAGAGCCCTTATTACTAAATTATATCTTAGTTACCTGAACTTTGTCGTTTTGTGTATATATCTATTGCACATAATTATGCCTGGTACATAATGGATATTTTGCAAATTCCAAATTGTGTGGTGAAAGACGAGTTTGCTAAGACATTTTCCATCAAACTCTCCTTCTGTGACAAAACAGGTTGGAAAAACTCTATATACTGTACCTGCTCTCCTTTGTGAGTCATAATGCATGTCTATAACTGCAAAATCTTTCTCTAAAAAACCTGATTAACTATAATTTTTCAAACACCATAGTAAGAGAACACACATTAGAAAATGTAGCTACTGATAGTAATTATCAGTATTCAGAAGGGTGTAAGTTGTCAGGAAATGGTTCTTGGAGGAGGTAAGATCTAAGGAAAGTCATGAATGATGGTGCAAGTTTGGCTGAGTCAGGACAGGTGGAGGGGACAATATAATTGGGGAACAGACTGTATTGGTGCAGACAAGCTGACTTTTAGAGGTTTTCAAGATGATGAGCAACTTTGAAATTATTCTCCAGGCAGTAGTGCATTCCTTTCAATTCTTAATTGAAGGATGATATGACTGTCACTCTTCTAAAGTTGTATTTAGTGATTTTCCAGACATACTAGTCTTAACATCCTAATCTAAAATTTTTTCAGTGGCGTCTATAGTTTTTCAGTAACCCATAAAGTCAGTTTTGAATGTAAGAATTTTAAAATTCTCGATATTCTAGGAGTATTCAAGTAATAAATGAAAACAGGATTTTCTGCTTTTTCAAAATACATTTTTCACAGTAGTAAGATCATCTATTTTTCAGTGTATACTTTTCACTTATTTAAGCATGGGCTGTGTTTACACAGTGTCAAATATGAATAAAGTCTAACACTTCAGTGGAAACTATGCATGGTCTTTTTTAAAGACATGTTTCTGGTTTTAGTCAGAAAATAGATTTTTCTGTCAGCCTGACCTATTTACAGCCAAATTACGTAGCATAGCTATATTGTTTCACTGTGTATATCAAGGAATATTAAAAATGTGGTATTACTGTTCTTTATTAAAATAACCTGATTTTTATTTACTACTTTGATTGGTTGGTTGGTTGGTTAATGTATTTTATTTGCTTCAGGAAGCCTCCAGTAGAATTTTGCAATCTGCAATTTAAATTCATAAATACTTACTTCTTCAAAAAATACTGAGTAGTATTTGTGTCATATATGGTGCTGTGTTCTATATGTATCTGCCTTTTCGGACATCATTAACATACATAACATGCAGACATTCTGAGGTCAAATACTGAAACCCTGTTTTTGTTTTTGTTTTTTTGACAAAGAGATTTTATTGGGAACAGGTGCCCTAAACCCTCTTAAATCCAAGTCAAATACATAGATTTACATGTAGCAGAGATGCTGAGCCATGCTCAGTATCAGAGTGCTAAATACCAATGTTAAGATATCTATTAAATTTTAATTATTGTGCTGTATTAATATTTTGCTATATTAATGATATCCTTTACATTTGTTCTAATGGATATTTATTCTCATCATCAAAACCAGTATGTTAACCTTGTGTAATTCACTTATCTGAACTTTATAGGTGGAAGATACAGGAAGATATACATGTCTGGCATCCAGTCCTGCAGGAGATGATGATAAAGAGTATTTAGTGAGAGTGCATGGTAATGGCAAAATGTCCTGCAGTCCATCATACACTTATACCTAATTAAAAGGCATAATTTATGGAACATAGGGCAGCTATCCAACACATCATAAAACTATGTTTACATATTAGGAAATATGTATTTTGCAAATTTGATTTTTATATTTGACTGATCATGTGGTCATGGGAGTAGTTTATTGGATTTTCGAGTTATATGTTCTGTTTCTGCACAAGTAATTCATATTCATTGATTTTAAATCACAGAATATAAATTAGAATAAAAATGAAAATAAAAAGTATTCATAATCTCATCACGCAAGAACAAAACCTTTTTACATATAAATATTGTCACAGAAATGTGATCATGAGGCATACAGTACTTAACTCTATCTCAGTGTCATGTTAAACATGTTTTCATGTCAAAAAATATATATTTTTGTAATATTACTTTTTAGCGATTGTATGATTTCCAATTTTATGAACATGCCGTTACTTATTTAATACATTCCTTATTTTTGGCTGTTTCTGTATTTTCACCAACATAAGCAGCACTATTACAGACATTCTTGTTTAAGTGTGTTGGCCTATTTTTAATTATTTTGTTTTAATAAATTTCTATAGTCCACTTTCTTGATTATATGCAAGTATATGCATATGCATGTACGTACACACACACACATTCAAGACCAAATCACCTTCTAGAAAAGTTGGGCAAGTTAGACTATGGCTGGTCTTAGTTTGACATAGAGCTGGAAATGACTGTTCAAAGAGAGGAACGTTTAAAGGACTTAACAGAAGATCTTTATCTCCTCATAGCCTAAATCACTAAGCAACCCAAACTGTAGGACTGGTGTAATGTAGGCATGTTCTCCTGCCCCCACCAGTCCTACACACAAATTAGACCAATTGACATGTACATTGTGTATACAGCAGTCACATTAAAAAATATACACTTTTAAAATTGTGGTATAGTTGACTTACAATATTAGTTTCAGGTATACACCATAGTGATTGAAAATTTTCATAAATTATACTCCACTTAAAGTTATCATGAAATACTGACTCTATTCCCTTTACTTTTATATCCTTGTAGCTTATTTATTTTATATATACTAGTATATACCTCTTAATTCCTTACCCCTCTTTTGCCCCCCTTTCTGCATATTAAGAAAAATCTATATATTTCTGTTTGTTATGATGGACAGAACCTAATTTAAAAGTTTTAAAATATGTTCAGAGAAAATTATTACCAAGTGCAGCCCTGGACAAAAAAAAACATCCCTTCTTTGGGCCTTAGTTTCTTTACCTATTAAATGGTGATAAAATGTGGTTTTATTACTTATCCTATCATTCATGTGGCTATTGGAAGAATTTCATTGCTTAAGGTACTTAAGTACTGAGTATGATTTAAAAAGTTCGCTATTTGTCATCAGGGTACTATAAATTGAATGAGTAGCATTTTAAATTTATGCTGCTTCTTTCATACAGCAGAAACAACACTGTTGAACACCTAAGATAACCCAGAGCATTTTATATCTCATTTATTAAAAGCCTTTGGTGTATTTGTTTTCCCATCCAGTACCCCCTAATATTGCTGGAACTGGTGAGCCCCAGGATTTCACTGTGTTACGGAACAGACAGGTGACATTGGAATGCAAATCGGATGCAGTGCCTCCACCTGTAATCACTTGGCTTAAAAATGGAGAACGGTTACAGGTAAGTCTTGCCAAGTTCCACAGATTCATTTTGAGAAAAAAAAAAATCAGCTATAGAGTCCTTCAGCATCAGGTTACTAGTTATTCAGCATTGCAGGGCTGGGCACAGAGTCCTTTTGTCAGCCGCCTTTTCTCAGCCTTTGCTGGTGTAGGTAGTAGCTGGTTATGAGTCAAAAGACAGGTATTTTGATTCACATACTCTGTAAATTGGCCTAAGTATGTATCCCCTGGAGCTGGTGAATTAAACTTGGATTGAAACACTCATGTCTTTTCAAAGTCTCAAAAGAACTGACTTGTCAAGTCCCTGGGCAAACCTGTTACTGACTTTCCTTGATCTAAACTTGGACCTCAGGAGCGACCCCAAGGATCTGTGAATCAGTTCAATTCAGTCACTCAGTCATGTCCGACTGTTTGTGACCCCACAAACCGCAGCACGACAGACCTCCCTGTTCATCATCACCTCCCGGAGTTCACTCAAACTCATGCCCATCGAGTCGGTGATGCCGTCCAGCCATCTCATCCTCTGTCGTCCCCGTCTCCTCCCGCCTTCAGTCTTTCCCATACCAGGAGCCTAGACTGAAATCTTTGGAAACAGTTACTGACTGTGAGGCTCCCACGCTCTGGGTCATAGAGTATCACAGCCTAGGATCCTAAGTAGCCTTTAGGATTGGCTCTAAGCCTGGACTTTGAATGTTCGGATTGTCTTACCCTGGTAGTTACTTATCCTTCTCTTTCCTCATCCTCTTAGCATAACCAATTGTGATACACTGAGTCTAAATAAAAGGAAATTATGTCCCTAATACCTAAGACAGAGAGACTTTAGCCATCATCAGATCACACAAACACTAATCACAGAGAGACTGGATTCTGAGAGTTACTAACGCGTTTAATTATCATGCATATCACTTAACAGTCCCATGCCGCAGTTTCTCTATTTATTGTGTGCCTGCTATAATGCTATGCATTGTGATTGCTCCTGACAATAATCCTGATCCATAAGGAGCTCATAGACTATCTGAAAATATACAAAGGTACATCAAAGATTTAGAAAATTGATACTGCTGATAAATTTTATCTTAGAGGGATATACAGAGGGAAAACAGTGGGAAGAAGCAAGTAACCCAGACTGAAGGGTAAAGAATAGCCCAGGGGAGCCTCTTGGAAAGGGTGAGTTCAGTTTAAATGTTGGGTGAGAAAGAAGGGGACTCCAGACATAGGTGACAGTATTTATAAAGACATTACAGGAAAAGGAACGCTGTTGTCTCAGGAACTGCAGGTAGCTTGGTATGGTTCAAGTTGACCTTGATTAAAATCCTTTGCTGATTCTCCATAGATTTCGGGATTCAGGTTCAGTTGCCCAGCTTTGCTCACAAAGCCCTTCATGCTCTGACTTTTCCTCCATACCATAGTCTTATCTCCCTTGTGTGCATTTCACTATAGACCACTAGATGTTCAGACAGGGACTGCGTAAATGTGAATGATGGAGAAATCAGGCTAATTTCAGATATGACCGAGTGATGTCAGGACCGGGACAGACCGAATTCAACAGTAAATGGAAAAATCACAAAGAGAGAGATGAGTTCAGTTTTGGATATTTTGAGTTTGAATTATCTATATACTATCCAAATGGAAATTCCACAAAGTTCTAAGAAATATGGGTCCATATTTACTCAAAAATATCTTTGATTTGGTGGTCCTCAATAGTACAGCCTGTTGCTGAAGCCATAGGTTTGTATGAGGTCAACCAGAAAGCAGGTGGTATGAGAAGACCTGTAAATGAGAATAACGCCTAAGACAACATTGACAATTAAAAGGTGGGCAAAGGAAAAAGAGGAGCAAAGTGGGACTGAGAAGGAACGCTTGGAGAAATTGGTGTACCGAAAGCCAAGAAATAGAGAGGGAGCTGTTCACGGAGTTCATGTCAAGATACAAAGTAAACTGTATTTATTGGCTTTGGTAATACACAGATGTGAGTCAAGATGTAAGCAATCTTCTGTAGTGATCAAAGGAGAAGACACGTTACAGTTGCTGGGGGAGTGAAAGAGGAAGTAGAAATGATTGTGGACTATTATTTAAATACAAAAGAGATTTGTATATTCTTATTTACTAAAAGAGTTTGGAGATAGAGAACTAAGTGTGTTGAGTAGGGAAAGGATGGGACCCTGGTGACAGATGAAGATAGATTAGCCTTGGACTGAAAGGATGACCTTTTTCCACAGAGATGGAAATGTAGGAAGGAAGGTTGCATTCATATGCAAGACGAGAGGGAGAAATTGCAGGTGCTTGGCTTTGATTTTCTCAGTGGAGTAGGAAACAGGGTCATCTGCTCAGAATAAGGTTCTGTCTAAGGAAAGAAATCAAATTTGGAAGAGTCCCTGGCAGTAAATGGGAAGAGAACCAGAGAAAGTTGTAGTGAGTCTGAGTAAATAAGCAGAACTTACTGACATTCATGGAAGAAAGACACAAAAATCAACTCGGAACTTTTTATTAGCATAAAGTCCTGCTATACCCATATTGAACTTAAAAAATATGTTTTGTAGAACTTACCATGTATATTGAAAAAATCACCTGTTCTCGTTAGAAATAAGAAATAATAAAAATTTACCACTAATGGCCCCTGTAGCAATTAAAGGCCTACAGAAAATGTGTGGACTTTAAAGATAAATTGACCTGAACTGTACATCTTAGTGTGAACAACTTTTTTCACTAGAAATATATGTTTATCTGGGACAGAACCCATATGGTAGAAAAATCTCATTTGGACTCTTCCTGAAGTAGATCCACTTTGGCATAACTGGAAAATATCAGCCTTTGTTGCTACCTGGCATTTTTTTAAAAGTTTATGAACAATCCTCAATTGGACATAATAGAGTAGATATCATTATATTTCAGTATTTCATCTCAATATAGATCTCTATAATTTCATAATTTTTGGTCCCATGCCTGGACACAAAATAAATGCCTAACAAGTATTTGTAGACTAAAATCATTTATTTACTTATTTTTAAAATGTTGAAGGATAATTGTTTCCTTTAAGTTAACCAAAGGTAATTTATTATCAGGAAACTTTCAGCTTTAAGTAACAGGCTTCAAACTATAAACAACTTAACTGGGAGCAGGGAGAAGATAAGTATTAGCAATAATAATTGGTGAACTTAAGCTTTAGGCATTATCCAGAGGCTCTAATTATGTAGTCAAACATCTCTGTCCTTCCTTCTTTATCTCAATTCTGCTTATGTCTTAGATTCACAGCAAGTTGTCCCCACATGGTGGTACAACTGCCACGAGCCTGTGTCATCCTCACTATCAGATTCCAGTAAAAATATGCCTTATTCCAGCACTTTCAGAAATGTCCTGCAGGGAGCTCTCACAGGCCCAACTTGAAACACTTTTCCATGCTTGAGTGGATCACTGTGGCCGTCACTGTGAAGAACAAGAGACATTGCGCTCTTGCCTTAACTACACTCATAGAGCTAGAGCCCAAGAGTTTTTGATACCAGGATAGTTGTAGGGGGAGCAGACAAAGATACTGGGAGACAGGTATGCTACAGTTCACTATCTAGTTACTTTTGATGAGTCTTATTTCATCTTCCTGACATTTTAATGGTAAATTTTACTTGTTGAATCCAGGCAACACCTCGAATAAGAATCCTCTCTGGAGGGAGATACTTGCAAATTAATAATGCAGATCTAGATGATACAGCCAATTATACCTGTGTTGCCAGCAACGTTGCGGGAAAGACTACAAGAGAGTTTATTCTCACTGTCAATGGTAAGAAAGATCAACCACTGTTTCACAGTTTAAAAATTTAGACAGGACATTCAAAGAGATAACATTGTTTTTTTTATGAGCATATTAAACAAATTCTCGTGCTTATCTTGTTTCTTTTGACAAAGACAACACGTGACATTTGTGCTATAGCTATATTCAAACTAACTCAACTTCAAAAATATAATTAAAGATACATTTCTCTTAGAGGACAATACATGTCCAATTGCTATCAGCATATTCTGATGTTTCATATCATTCAGATCAGAGCCACTGGCGAAGTTAATACACTCAATCTCTGAGTGACAGTAGCCGATTATTTAGTCACTTTTATTGATGTTGGGGTTTGATTATATATGTGCTAGACAGAGACTGCCACGGGACTGTAATTTTCTCAAATATAAAATCTAAACACTAAAATTTGCCAAATTTCAGGAATATGACACTGACTTTTAAAAAAAACATTCCTCTGATGTTTTAATAGATGAAATTTTACAAGTTGGATGACCCAGGCGGTTAATATCTCTAACACTAAAATTAAAATTCAAGTTTTCTATTCCCATGTGAACTCAGTGATTAGTAAAATACACGCTCTGAGACTTGCATGATTAATCACAGATGTGTTTTTTTAAAACAGCCCACTTTCTAAGCTTTATTTAAAGTGAAGTTGTTCCAGTGTTAACATTCTCTGACCATTATTTGGCCAAAGAGAAATAAGAAATATCATCTTTAATTTATATCATACCAGAAGTGGTTTGTTTTATTTTTTGTTTTTGTTTTTTTTACTCTTTTCAAGCCTCTTCCATAGAAAGACAGATTTCACACACCATGAGTGAGTGAAAGCTGCTCAGTCATGTCTGACTCTTTGCAACCCCATAGACTATATACAGCCCGTGGAATTCTTCAGGCCAGAATATTGGACTGGGTAGCCTTTCCCTTCTCCAGGGGATCTTCCCAATCCAGAGGTCGAACCCAGGTCTCCCACATCGCAGGCAGATTCTTTACCAGCTGAGCCACAAGGGAAGCCCTTCACACACCGTATCAGTGATTTTTTTTTTTTTTTTCGTATCAGTGATTTAAAGCCCCTTCCCCATCTCATTTTTGAGTAAATTTTTAAATAAAACCTTATCTTGAATAAGGTTTTAGGGATTCAACCCCAATTCTATTTATACTAACCTGAATTAGCTGTAGGCAAAGCCATATATTAGACTCAAATCTCAGCTTGTATTATTACTAGTCGGAGTCTTAGTTCAGGCTGTGTTACTGATATAAATGAAATTTTCCACATGCATATCCTTTACAGTTCCTCCAAGCATAAAGAATGGCCCCCAGAGTCTTGTCATTCACTTAAATAAGTCAACTCTATTGGAATGCTTTGTGGAGGGTGTGCCAGCCCCAAGGATAACGTGGAGAAAGGATGGAACTGTTCTATCTGGGAGTCATGCGAGGTAACCGTTCTAGAAAATGATGAAAAATACTGTAGGGACTGAAATGTACGTTTTTAAATATTTGATCCAGTGCATTATTTGAGTCATTTCATTCTAAAATTAGTCTCTTCATCTTAATATGAGAATCAAACTACAGTGTTTTAAAACCCTAACTCTAATTCCTAAAGGCTTGCATCCAAAATGTATTGATTATAATGTATCCAAGATCATAAGTCCATCTGCTATACCCCTTTTCAGAATATCCCTTTTTTCTACCAAAGGTATTACAAATTTCTGAAGCAGGAAAAGGACTAAAAATGGATAACTGAGTCTTTTTAGATGCTCAGTTAAAATGTGCATAATCAGGAAGACTCATATTCAGAGACCTTCACGTGTGATCTATCTTGTAGATATTCCATCTTGGAAAATGGGTTCCTTCATATCCAGTCGGCACAAGTGACTGATAGTGGGCGATATTTGTGTATGGCTACCAATGCTGCTGGGACAGATCGCAGGCGAATAGATTTACAGGTCCATGGTAAATATACGTTTATGAACAACATCCAGTCTTAGAGTCAAATGTTCTGTGGTTGCCTAAACCAGTGAGGTCATAGCACAAAGACCTTCAGGTCCAGCGCTCTATTATGAACAATCAAGACTCATGGTGAATAGCATTACCACAGCACTATGCAAGTTCAGAGAACCTCATTGTGTTCATAAATGTAAAGTAAGTTATCAGTGATTAATTTCAGTTTGGCAGAGAGATTTCAAATGGCATACTGTTTGCTGAATGTGTTTTCTCTCTTACTTGGTGACTTTGTTTTAGTCCCTCCATCCATTGCTCTGGGTCCTACCAACATAACTGTAACAGTAAATGTTCAAACCACTCTGGCGTGTGAGGCTACTGGCATACCAAAACCGTCAATCAACTGGCGAAAAAATGGGCATCTTCTGAATGTGGATCAAAATCAGAATTCATACAGGTAAGGAGCAATTTACCTGGAAAATTCCACCAGCTATTTAGAAACATATTTTTCAAATAATTAACATTTTCACTTTATCAATGGGGACAGAAAATGTATAAAGTATGAAGAACTAGCTAGTATGTAGAGAGTGTGTTAATTTTTTCTTAGCATTGAATTAGTTTTTCAATCTAAAGTATTTTTTTCTGAATTATAGGTGCAACTTCTCTTTCCATAAGCCCTGTGGATAAATGTCAGTGAGCTCTATAGTATTAGATTTCCATTCTGCTGCCGTTTTTTAGCACCTTTTGTAATTTTATAATGACAAAGGATAAAAACATCATTTGGTATAAAAGAAAAAGTACTGTTTAAAAGTAATACAAGTTTTAGTTGCAGAATAAAAATCAAATTTTATACCTTCAAATACAGTGTAGGTATTTGGCAGCATGTGTAAGGAGGAATAGCAGTTTTACCAATTTTCTGTACTCTTCCAGCTTTACTACCATTCTTCTTACTATGATATCTTATTTTTAAAGACTAACCTTAAAAATACTACAGATTTCTGATTCCTAAGATGAGCATCATTTCTTGTATCTCAAGTATTAATAATAGATATCTTGCCAAAAGATTTGCTGTCTCACTAAAAACAAGTTTTCATAGACCTACCCTGATAAAAATGGATTCTGTTACATCTGGAAATATGAAATTAGGAGAGTTTCATTTGAAAATCAGTTGCGTCTCTCTCTTTCTCGTCCTTTTCATCTTTGGCATTGAGGGTTTAATGACTTGAAAGCATAGTCTGTGTGGAAAATGCCAATGTCCTTGAATTAAGAAGCAGGTCAAATATGTTCCCGTTGAATCAAATTATTCCCATTCATCATTGCATAATTTGAGGTAAGAAAACAGATATTCTTCATTAGGTTACTTTAAATAATGTATATGTGTTTACTCAGCCTTTTGTGTATTTGAAGTGATTCAGATAACTTTAGTTTTGAATTTGTTTCAACCCACTCCAGTGTTCTTGCCTGGAGAATCCCAGGGACGGGGGAGCCTGGTGGGCTGCCGTCTATGGGGTCGCACAGAGTCGGACACGACTGAGCGACTTAGCAGCAGCAGCAGACTCTAATTTATGTACTGTGCATCTCCAGGGTATCCACCACATGTAAGGAGACATGTGAAGTAGGGAAAGCTGCAGGACAGACTTGTAGTTGCCTATCGGTCAGTGGAAATGATCAAATACCAAGCTGCAAAGTTACTGTGAAATTTCGAGATCATCTATGGGAAGCATCTGAGATGGTGCCAGGAATGTATTTGGTGGTCAGTAAACAGCAGCTATAATCAGTGTGCTCATTTCACTGTATTTCACCTAGGAGAGCGTGGTTGGTCAGCATTCAGAAACTGCAGGATTCCCTCTTAAGGCAATCATTCTACACCACTGCTTCCTGCAAATGTTGAGGTTGAGGCCCTGTTAACCCACTGCCATATAAACTTAAAGTTTGATACATAAAATGATGCACACTTTAACATTTGAGGAAAGAGTTCCATTTCCCTCAGTTCTCAACATGGTACTATGTTGAACCAACTAGAAACATTTATGAAAACTGATAGATAGCACCTCATTGCTTTGAAATCTCTTCTAGGCTCCTTTCTTCGGGTTCACTGGTAATTATTTCCCCTTCTGTGGATGACACTGCCACCTATGAGTGCACGGTGACCAGTGATGCTGGAGAGGACAAGAGAACTGTGGATCTCACTGTCCAAGGTAGGACTGGCTGAGTATGTGGACTGAAAGTTATCAGAATGATATCATTTCTTCTTTTCACCACTTCACAAAGGGGCTTCCTTTTCCACTTACCAAACATTCACTTTCAATGTAGACAGAGAGAGATGTGAGTCGGCTTTGGAAACCTGTCAGGGTTGGAAACATGTAGTTTTCTTCCTTTCTGTTGTTTTTTAGTTCCACCTTCCATTGCTGACGAGCCTACAGACTTCCTAGTAACCAGACACACCCCCACAGTGATCACCTGCACCGCTTCAGGAGTTCCGTTTCCCTCAATTCACTGGATGAAGAATGGTATAAGACTGCTTCCCAGAGGAGAGGGCTATAGAATTCTGTCCTCAGGTAAGACCCAGCGCAGTGATTACACAGATAGTGTTTGGGTTAGTTACTAATGGATGGCCTTACTTGGACTTTTGTTGCACCAAAATGAAAGAAAAAATATATCGATATTCCTAGGCTTAGGCATCTGGGAAAAAATTCAGTTAGGATGGGGAGGGGAATGAGGGAAAGGGATAGGAAAAAAACCTAAAAATAAAATAATAATAACTAAAACTGATTTGCGTGTATTCAGCATGACCACTTAGATTTTATGTGCATATTTTCTAAACCTAAGGTTTGGAAGGGTTTCCCTGGTAGCTCAGTGGTAAAGAATCCACCTGTTAATGGAAGAGCTACCGGAGTTACATGTTCAGTCCCTGGGTTGGGAAGATCCCCTGGAGGAGGAAATGGCAACCCACTCCAGTGTTCTTGCCTGGGAAACCCCATGGACAGAGGAGCCTGGCTGGCTGCAGTACACGTGTGTGGTAGTCATTCACTCGGCAATGTCCAATTCTTTGCAATCCATGGACTGCAGCTCACCAGGCTCCTCTGTCCATGGAATTCTTTAGGCAAGAATAGTGAAGTGGGTTATTTCCTTCTCCAGGGGATCTTCCCAACCCAGGGATCAAACTCAGGTCTCCTGCACTGCAGACAGACACTTTACTGTCTGAGCCACCTGGGAAGCTCAGTCCATGGGGTCGCAAAAGAATCGGACACAACTTTGCGACTAAACAACAACAAGGTTTAAACATTTTACTGGTTGCCTTTGAGTGAACCACACTTCTTTGGCCAAATAGAATGCCCATTCATTTAATAAACATTTAGTACCTAAAGTGGGCTATGTACTCCACTGAATTTCTGACGATCTAAAACTGAGACAGTGTTCTTGCTTTCAGTTTTCTATAATTTAACAAGTAAGATTGGGTGGTAAGTGTTATGATGTGGCTGTTTTTTGAGGGTGGTTGTAAACACCACTTATAAAATTTAAGCTCTGAAAATTTTATGTATTAAAGAGAAAAAATAATTCACCTAAGTGAAAGTGCAGGTGATTCACATTGTGTTTCTGAAAATTCACCCTGCATTGAAAAGGATGATAAAAAGTAGCAACTAACATCCTGAACATCCTGGGGCTTAATGAGTGTGTGCATCTTATGCTAAGATAATTTATTTCTTCAAAAGAAGGAAAATAATGAAAGATGAACTTGGCTTTCATAGCAAAGTATGTTGGCTATCTCAGAAATCTGCATAGATGGGTAGCAAGTAAAATCATAAAATATAAAGTACTGTGCTTCACCACAAAGTCCTGTGCTAAGAGAACAGTTTAGAACTTTCTCAGAAAGAAAGAGTTACCCTATGACCCAGCAACTCCACTCCTAGGTATTTACCCAGAGAAATAAAAACATATGTCCACACAAAGATTTGTATGCAAATATTCATGTAGCAATACTTTGGCCACCTCATGCGACGAGTTGACTCACTGGAAAAGACTCTGATGCTGGGAAAGGTTGGGGGTGGGAGGAGAAGGGGATGACCGAGAATGAGATGGCTGGATGGCATCACCGACTCTGTGGACATGAGTTTGAGTGAACTCCGGGAGTTGGTGATGGACAGGGAGGCCTGGCGTACTGTGATTCATGGGTTCGCAGAGAGTCGGACACGACTGAGCGACTGAACTGAACTGAACTGATTGATGTAGCAATCTTCTGAATAGCCAAAAATTAGAAGCAGTGTAAATTTCCATTAACTCGTTAATGGATAAACAATGGGGATCACTTTACACAATGGAATTCTATTAAACAATAAAATGGAACAAAAATATTGACACATGCTACAACAGATGCAACTCAAAAACTATGCTCACAGTAGAAGTCAGACACAAAAGATTTCGGTATGATGCCATCTAGGTAAAATATCCAGAAAAGGTCAATATTTAGAGACAGAAAGTAAATAAGTGGTCACTGGGGTTGAGAGTGAGACAGGATTATAAATGGCGGTGAGATTTCTTTTTGGTGTAATGAAAATGTTCTAAAATTAAACTGTGATAATTGCATGAGTCTATAATAATCCAGGAGTTATTAAATTCTACATGTAAATGGCTAAATTATATAGTCTGAGAATTTGCCTAAATAAAGTTGTTAGTGGTTTTTTTTTTTTTAAGTTCTGTGCTAGGTAGGCACAGGGAGTACAAGTAGGACTACAAGCCAAGTGCCCCCATGCAAAGGAGACAGAAACACAAAAATCAGAGGGACATGGTTTATCAAACCAGAAAAAGAGGGATGCCCTATGCATGAAATTCTTCTTTCCTTTTTAGGAGCAATTGAAATACTTGACACTCAACTAAGCCATGCTGGAAGATATACTTGTGTTGCCAGGAATTCAGCTGGTTCTGCACATCGACATGTGAGCCTTCATGTCCAAGGTATGAAAGGGTACTTATTCATTAAAATCTTGCTGTTATCTCTTTAAGTCATGTTTTTTCTTCAAAGATGGTCCTGTCTAGGGTCATAAACCACAGTAATATTTGGGGGCTATGAAAGCTGATAGATATTCTTCAGCAGACTGAAGAAAGCATACAGATGACAAACCACACTGAACAACATCTAAATTATTTTCGTTGAACTTTTACGATCTGTTTCTGATTTTAGTCTTTTCTCTGGAGTTCTTCTAATGGAAACTGGCTATAGTAACAAGACTCAAAAAGCAACATGATATGGCTGATATGTGCTTTTCCCTGGGGCAATCAAATCAGTAATATTTTGGAAATATGAATTCAGATAGGTTTAACCTCACGGCTACTGTAGACAATTATGCTACTGACTAGTGTCCTTGCAACATTTCTGTTGATTGGTTCTTATAGAGCCTCCAGTCATTCAACCTCAGCCAAGTGAGCTGGACGTCATTCTAAACAATCCCATTTTATTACCCTGTGAAGCAACAGGGACACCCAGTCCTTTCATCACTTGGCAAAAAGAAGGCATCAATGTCATCAGTTCAGGTACTGTTTCTCTCAAGAGAATCATGGCAACTCAGTTTTATAATTCAGAAGTCAGCATAATTTTTTTAACAAAAGTAAAAATTCTTCTCACCCTGTTCTAATAACTAAGATATAGGCAGAAGCCATGCAGTTCTTCCCCATGGTGGCTTGCAGATCTCCAGAGCTGTCAGAGAGGATGCTGGTACTTACATGTGTGTGGCTCAGAATCCAGCTGGTACAGCCTTGGGCAAAATCAAGTTGAATGTCCAAGGTACGTAAATATGCTTATAGCAGTGCCTATCAGAATTCGTATTATGTCAAATAATGATGCTGTCATAGTCCTTCATATTCTTAGTTTTCATTATTCTATTTGTCTTCTCTTTCTATTCTGTTACTCTTTTGAAGAAAGAAAATAGTGCTCGGGTGGTTTGGGGGCATTATTTGTATAAGAAAACCGAGACATCTCATATTTTAAATTTCTGTGAACCTCCATTTGATACTTCTATTGTAGCACATATTTAAGATGATTTTTAAAACCATTTTCTCCATAATGCTACTTGGTATACATTATAAAACACTGGATTGTAATAACCACTTAAAAATCACAATTGTTTTTAATTTTACAAAATGACAGAAGTTCTGAAACCAAAAAGTAAGTCATATTGCAAGTAAACCAACTTAATGAGAAAAAATATATGAGAGTGCGTTTTTTTTTCATAGTTACATTTTCTTGATGTAGTGTTCATATCTTGCATGCATTGCTTTTGTGGATAAAAACCTGACCTAGAAATGGGTTCTGAGCTACTCAGTTCACATTGGCTGGTTTGAATTTCCTTGTAGTGTGATTTTCCTAGGGTGAATGAATGACTGTAGTAAAGCTCACTTACTTATCTGCAGGTTATAAATCTAATTTCCTTGTATTTTTCAACAATTTTAATAAACATTTATTGCGATGTTAAGAAGAAATACATTGAACATTACAGACATAATACTTTAATGGTGTGAAGAAGGAAAAAACAAAACCAGTCTTCTCTTGGGGGTATCATTAGAGCTGAGATCTGAATGATGAGTGAGGATGAGCCATGTAAAGGTAGCAGAGCGTCCACGGAAGAGAAGGCAGCGTGTGCAGTGGTCGCGAGGCAGGAAAGGGTAAAAAGAGAATCGTGGCTGACAGCAGTGAACGTGGGAAGGCTGACAAAATGGAAAGGAGATCAGAAAATAAGGTGGGGCTAGTGCATGGAACACGTGAAAGACCAGAGGAGGGGTAAGATTTTATTTTCTGGGCAATATTGAAGGCTTTCCATGATTTAACAAAGACTTTTGTTTGCTTTTAAGAAGCTCTCTTTTGCTGGTATGTAGGTAATGATTTAGAGAAAGCTCAAGACTAGATCTAGAAGAACTCATAAAGTGCTTAGGCCAGAGGTCCCCAACCCCCAGGACCTAAGACCTGATGTTTGGAGGTGAAACTGATGTAATAATAATAGAAATATAGTGCACAATGTATTGAATCATCCCAAAACCAGTCCCCCTCCTCAGACCGTGGAAAAACTGTCTTCCATGAAACTAGTCCCTGGTGCCAAAAATGTTGGGGACCACTGCTCTAGGCGTCATGTGATATAGTCTGGCTGGGGGTGGGAGTATTTGTGAGAGTCACAGGGGTAAATGGAAAAAAAAAAGTGGTGGATTCAAGAAGTTTTTTTGAGTGTAATAGCCAGGATTTCTGATTACTCAGATTGGGAGGTTAGGAAAAGAGAAGAGTTCATGATGTTTCCTGGGCTTTGGGCTTGAGCGGAGATAGTGCTATGGGGTGGGTGGGGTGGGGGGGTTCAAGGAGAGGAACTAGTTTTGGAGGAAGGAAATCATGATTTCTGATCATCTTAGATGTGGGAAACTGTTAGAAATCCTAGCAGAGATGTCAAAAAGCCTTGATTATTTATGAATTCAGGACTCAAGGGAGAAGTACAGTCTAAGATACAAATTTGGAAGTAATTAGGGATTTTCAGTCCACAAGACTGGATGAGTATTTGGATAGAAAAGAGCCCAGGACTCTGCATTGTTCAGAGGTCTGAAAAAGAGAATGCTAAGGATAACAAAGGAGCGGGAAAAGATGACAGAGGAAAATTAGATGGAGTCTAGGAGAGGACACTGTTTCAAGAAGGAGTAGAAAATTTGTTTGATTTTTTTTAAACTCAAGGGAGAGTCAATTAAGATGATGACCAAGAAATAGTCATCAGTTTTGGCAACATTGCTGTTCACTTGCTCAGCTTTCTAACTCTTTGTGACCCAATGGACTGCAGCATGCTAGGGTTTCTTGTTCTTCACAACCTCCCAGAGTTTGCTCAGACTCATGTCCTTTGAGTCAGTGATGCTATTCAGCCATCTCATCTTCTGCCCTCCCCTTCTCCTCCTGCCTTCAATCTTTCTCAGCTTTAGGGTCTTTTCCAGTGAGTCAGCTCTTCCCATCAGGTGGCCACACTGTTGGAGCTTCAGCTTCAGCCTCAATCCTTCCAGTGAATATTCAGGGTTGATTTCCTTTAGGATTGACTGGTTGGATCTCCTTGCTATCCAAGGGACTCTCAAGAGTCTTCTCTAACACCACAGTTCAAAAGCATCAATTCTTTGGCGCTCAGCCTTCTTGTGGTCCAATTCTCACATCCATACATGACTACTGGAAAAACCATAGCTTTGACTAGACGGGCCTTTGTAGGCAGGGCCTTTGTAGGCAAAGTAATGTCTCTACTTTTTAATATGCTGTCTAGGTTTGTCATAGCTTTTCTTCCAAGGAGCAAGCATCTTTTAATTTCATGGCTACAGTCACCATCTGCAGTGATTTTGGAGCCCAAGAAAATAAAGTCTGTCACTGTTTCCACTGTTTCCCCACCTATTTGCTATGAAGTGATGGGACCAGATACCATGTTCTTCGTTTTTTGAACATTGAGTTTTAAGCCAGCTTTTTCACTCTCTTCTTTCACCTTCATCAGGAGGTTCTTTAATTCCTCTTCAGTGTCATCTGCATATCTGAGGTTATTGATATTTCCCCCCCACAATCTTGATTCCAGCTTGTGCTTCATGCATTTGGGTCATATAAAAGAATTAGTGAGGATTTTTTCTTTCACTAATTGATTAAAATTACATGGAGGCCTGGCGTGCTGTGATTCATGGGGTCGCAAAGAGTCAGACACACCTGAGCGACTGAACTGAACTGAACATGAGCAACTATGGGACAAAGAAACACATTAAAATAACTAATAGGATTTCAGTATTCCAAAAGCAGTCAGAGATAACTGCATACTCTAGAGGCATGAAAAACTCTGAATAGACTCTCTCTTTTCAGATACAGTATGTAGGGACTTCCCTGGTGGTCCAGTGGTTAAGAGTCCGTGCTTCCAATGCAAGAGGCATGGGTTTGATCCCTGATTGGGGAACTAAGATCCCACATGCCATGCAGTGGGAACAACAACAACAACAAAATCTCTAAGAGATAACAGTATGTAATAGCAAGCAGAAAATCAACCAGGTAACTTTGGTTGATATAAATAATTTTACGTTATTCATATTTTTCACAACTTGTTGATTTACTCACTACCATTATGTGTGTGTGCCTGTGTGTGCATACACACTCAGTCATGTCTGACTCTGCAACCCCATGGACTGTAGCCCACCAGGCTCCTCTGTCCATGAAATTTTCTAGGCAAGAAAACTGGAGTAGGTTGCCATTTTCTCCTCCAGGGGATCTTCCCAACCCAGGGATCAAACTCTTGTCTCCTTTGTCTTCTGCATTGCAGACAGAGTCTTTGCCATTGATCCAGTGGGGAAGCCCATTCATTACTATTAATGTACCCTAAAATTTGGTCTCCCTCGGTTGGCTATATCTGCCCAGCCTCCTCTAGAGATGCAGCAGGTATTTCCAGATCTCCGAGACTTGCTATCCACAGGGCCTAACTTGGATCAGTAGAGTTTTCAGAGGCCCCTTGTGTCTTACAGCGTGTGGTAACATGGAGTATTTTGAAGGGATGGTAGACATTTCAGACTATTTTATTCTTTTGGCCTGCACGTGTTTAAGAGGGAAATTTACCACCGTCGTTTTCTACATCTGGTCAGTGTCTCTGGACTTGCATTGACTGACATTGGGAGTGGGTATCATCCTTACCTTCCTTTCACCTGTGCCTGTGGTTGGTTGGTCCTCCCTTGTGTTTGATTGTTCTCTCGTAATTATGTGATGTGTCTTTAAAGCCCAGTAAAATAACCTGAGTGGTAATCACTATTGTAAACACTGGGACGAGAAACTGTGATCATAAACCTGTCCCCGATTTTCTGAAAAAGTAGGAAGAGTTCTGTCTGTACAAAGGCAGTCCTTAACCAATATGATTCGAACCATGCAGGTCCACTTATTCAGTAGTAAATACTACATTACTGCACGAGCCAAAGTTGGTTGAATCTGAAGATGTAAAACCACAGATGCACAGGGGCCAAGGATACTGAAGGCAAATTATATTAAATTTGGATTTTCTGTAGTGTAGAGAGTCATCATCCCTGCCCCCTGTGCTATTCAAACATTAATTGTAATTCTTTTCAATATCTCACTTCTTTATTCATTAAAATAATACATTGTTAAATATGGTCCCAGTATTTGAGATCATAAGCACTGCAGGAAATGCTTGAATAAAGGGGTCTGAGCAGGTGAATAATTTCCAAACCTTGAAGAGATCTATTTTTAAAGTTTAAGGAGCTGATGACATAATACATGCATGTTAAAGAAAATACCTCTATCAACACAGTTTAGTTTTCTGGACATGCAATCCCTCATGAGTACATATTTAAATCTTAAGATTGATTGTCATTTATATTTGTTAGCTATGTAGAGAATGATTTTCTGCAATGGATTCAATGAATCTTCTTTTCCAGCAAAAACAAACTGTAGCAACCCTTTGGTGATGATATGGTAAATTCAGGGCTTTATTTCTTAACAATGTGACTTCATTTTGCTAGAATAAGACCACATTGTATAAATAGTACATTCACGCTTTTAAGATGATGTTTGAACTTTGTAACTTTTAGTTCCTCCAGTCATTAGCCCTCATCCTAAGGAATACATCACTGCTGTGGATAAGCCCATCATGCTGCCGTGTGAGGCAGATGGCCTCCCACCACCTGCCATCATGTGGCACAAAGATGGGCATGTAATCGTGGAGTCAGTCCGCCAGCGCATCCTCAGCTCTGGTGCTCTGCAGATAGCGTTTGCTCAACCTGGTGATGCTGGCCAGTACACGTGCATGGCAGCTAACGTGGCCGGATCAAGCAGCACAAGCACCATGCTCACCGTCCATGGTAGGTTGTTTAACATACGTTGTTTCAGTTTACTATTTCACCATGGCAGAGAGAAAAGACCACCAGGGAAAACTATGACGGAAATAAAAACAATGAAAAACAGCAGACTAGAGTGGAGTGTGGTATGTGCACATGGCGTGTAGGTACGCTTGTCCTTCAGATGTGTTTTTGGTAGGATCTGTTTATTTGTGCACGTACCTGTGTGAGAGTGATTTTGTTAATAAAGCCAGGATAATTAATCTGTTGCCAGTATCCTCATATGGTGACTATTGGGATCTATAAGTTGACTTGTGAGGAGTTCATTTGTTTTGTTGCTCTTCTGCTTTACTTTTCAAATTGCAAGTCCTCTTGACCCAAAACTAACCAGCGTATGACCTACCTTATAACTGTAATGTGAACCTAGTGAGAACTGGCGATCTATTTGATTCATTATTTTAAAGTAGCAAAACATTTACAGGTATATTTTTGTAATAGAAAAAAAAGTACCTGTTTTTCCTTTGGATTCAGACAACTAATAAAATATCTAAAAATCAGCATTGAAATATTTTAGTTATTAATATATATTTTAAGACTAAAGATAGAATAACTGTTAATATCAGTGGTAAGAAACAATAAGTAAATTAAATTGTTTTCAACTACGATTTTCAGAAGAAGCTCTCATTTTAATAATGAGTTTCTGATTTTTCCTTTTCAAAAAATTTGTGAAAGTGTTTTTTTTTTTTTTTCTTTCAGGTATATTTGAATTTTCTAAAATTTTATTCTTGCTTTCAGTTAATATAATTGAACTAATTAATACACATTAGTCTTTTGGTTTCAAATAAATACTATTCCTTTTTTCACATGTTTATAGAAAATTTACCAAAAGTAACTATACTAAACAGCAAAGAGGGACTTCCCAGGTAGCTAAGTGGTGAAGAGTCTGCCCGCAATTCAGAGCCACAGGAGACACGGGTTCAATCCCTGGGTCAGGAAGATCCCCTGGAGGAGGAAATGGCAACCCACTCCAGTATTCTTGCCTGGATAATCCCATAGATTGAGGAGCCTGGAACCAAAGAGTCAGACACCACTGAGCATGCATGCATGCAAAGAACAAAGAAATCATTAATAATAACTTAAAAGAATAGGCCACAATTCCCACCCACAATGCAATAAAGCTTGAAATGTGTAATGAATTTTTAATGCCAAAACCCCAACCCCAACCATATTAAAAATTATCATTCTGATTAACAAGTAGGTCAAATAATATGATTTTATTTTCAAATTATTTAGAAAATCATAAAAATAAGGGCACCACATCAAAATGTATTGTGTGTACCCAAAACTAAAATCAAGTATAGTGGTCACAGCCTTAAAATTTTCATTTTGAAAAAGAAGAAGTCAACGCACTAGTGTTGCAGCTTTATAACTGTTAACAAAGTTGAAATAAAATTCCAGGGAAACCAGGATGAAGGAGATAATGAAAATATATCATTTCATAAATTAATGTAAACGAATTGGATATTTATGATATACCCTTCAACAAAATAGGTTTCAGGCTTTTTTATGTTATCTCTCGTTTATATATGTGTGTGTGCGTACGTGCATGTTAAAGTGGCTTCATTTGTGTCCGACTCTTTGCAACCCTGTGGACTGCAGCCTGCCAGGCTCCTCTGTCCATGGGATTCTCCAGGAAGAATACTGGAGTGGGTTGCCATCCCCTCCTCCAGGGGATCTTCCCAACCCAGGGATCGAACCCAGGACTCCTACATTGCAGGTGGATTCTGTACCGTCTGAGCCACCAGGGAAGCCCAAAAATTCTGGAGTGGGTAGCCTCTCCCTTCTCTAGGGGAGCTTCCTGACCCAGAAATTGAACCAGGGTCTCTTGCACTGCACGCAGATTCTTTACCAGCCGAGCTACCAGGGAAGCCTGTTTACGCATATAATTATTCATATAATGTTTGCATATCCATATAATCATTTTTTTTTCTGAAACCTATTTTTGTTCTGTAACTTTAAAAAATTTGTGAAAAAGTTGATCCATTTCTCACTGATGTATTTGAATAATTCTGAAATTTACTGTTTTGGGAGGAGAGTATATTTTTACTTTTTTAGTCAAGTATTCTTAACATATTTAAACTTTTCTGTTAGAAGTAAATATCTTAGTTCTGAGTCCTCTAAGGTATTTCTTCGTACCCTGAAATTTTCAGTTGATCTTTCCGTGTTGCCTAAATTCCATTTCAAAAAATTTGAAGCATAAGCAGTATTTGCATGGAATTATGAAATCACTATAAAACATTTCCTCTGTGATAGTATAAAGACTAAATTAAATGTTTTCACCAGTTTTACTTACATTTGTTATAACATGTGAGGTACTGCAATAAATTTTTTTCTTTAGCTTTAATATGAGGTATTTTATAGTGTTTTAAACTAGTGAGTTTTATTAGTGTGTCCTCACAGTATATCTGTGATACAAATCCAGCAATTATACAACTGTAGAAGTGGTTTGGCTTTAGTTGCTCTTGTTTGTTTTATATCACTGCCATAAGCAAAAGAAACTCAAGGGAAAGTCAGTAAGTCAAATAAAATTTAAATATTTCTCACCAGTTCAATGTTGTTTTTTCAGAGGCTCATTGTAAATACATCCAACATGTACAAATGCCTTAGAATTCTTGCTGGTGTCAAAAATATTGATTGCTTTCAGAGTAACAAATGACTTGATATATTTTGTTAGTATTTCTACCAAGTTACTCTCAAGAGCATCTATTGTGTGTTCATTTTCAGTGTGAATAATAATTGAACTCAACATCCTGAATGACTTTCTTTTTAAAAACTCTTTATAGTACCACCTAGAATCCAAAGTACAGAAGTACATTACACGGTCAATGAGAATTCACAAGCCGTTCTTCCATGCGTGGCTGATGGAATCCCCACACCAGCAATTAACTGGAAAAAAGACAATGTTCCTTTGGCTAACTTGTTAGGAAAATACACTGTTGAACCCTATGGAGAGCTTATCCTGGAAAATGTTGTGGTAAGTTTAATAAATATGAAGAGATACATTGAGACAGATTATTAATTCACCATTTTACTTTTAGTGATTTAGTTTGAACATGTATTTTTTGTTTTGTTTTTGTCTGTGCCACACAGCTTGCAGGATCTTAAGTCCCTAACAGGGGTCAAACTATTCCACAGCAGCGAAAGAGCCAAGTCCTAACCACTGAAGCACCAGGGAATTCCCATGTATTATTTAATAATGAAAGAAAAGTACCCTTATAAATGCAGGTCAAAAAATTAATTTTATATGTATTTCATTTTACATCCCTGAGGATAGTATTTAGCACATCATGGGAACTTATAAGTGACTTTCTTCTAAAGTTATTTTATTTTTGTGAAAATCTTTGTTTATCAGGAAAATTCTAAGCCTCTATTATATTCCATGCTTGTAACAATGAATCTCGAAGAGTAGAGATGTAAGAATGTCTGATATATTATTAAGCAATTACAAAAAGCAGGCTTTTGCTCTTTTCAGGTTTTTAAAGAACTCTCAGTCTTAGGGATCTGTGCAAGCTGGGAATTTTGAATATTCTTAGGTGGTATTTCTCCAGTCTGCAGAATAGTAGCTATGGGAAGCATCTGTTTTTCAGTATTAGCCCATTTGAAGAAGAATCTATGTCTATGCATACCACATGACTTTAAAAAAATTGTCATGTGGTTTCAGTATATCAACACTTAGTACCAACTATTAAACATGATTAAAACGTGAATCACTTTCAGAGCTTTTGTTGCCTATCTTTGGGTGGCACAAACGGTAAAGAATCTGCCTGCAATGCAGGAAACCCAGGTTCTATCCCTGGGTCAGGAAGATCCCATGGAGAAGAGAATGGCTACCCACTCCAATATTCTTGCCTGGAGAATTCCTTGGACAGAGGAGCTGATGGGCTACTGTCCATGGGATCGCAGAGTCAGACATGACCGAGTGACTACCACTTTCATTACCCTTCAAAGTACCTAAATTTCATTACAAAATCTTCATAGAATTAAATTCACTTCATAGTATAATTTCAGCTGTTAGCTAGACTCCTGGATCACCAGATAAATAGCCCTAGGGATAGGCTAACTTCATCTTATGTGCAAGCAGAAGTTGTGTTTATTCAAATCTGTTTCCGTCAGTTGTAAGATCCACCTTTATTTTACCACTAAGAAAGAAAGAAAGAAAAAAAAAATCCAGTCAAGTAAACTAGAGAAGACCATCAATTTTTAAGTTGTATCCCAATTTCAGAGCTATTAAAAGTTAAAAATGTAAACTTAAAAGTAATAAATAATGTTAAATTTGTTTGTTTAAACTGGTAAACAGTCTCTGGTAGGGACCACTATCAGATTCAAGAATGTTGAATTTGACCTCTCAATCACTCTTACAGACCTGAAGGAATTAAATGAGAAAAGTTTAAACTTTTAGTGGGACAATTGAGATAAATTTTTTAAAATAGTAACAATAAGGTAGCTTATAAATATCAAATGAAAGACACAAATGATAAGTCTATCTGTGAATAATATGTATAATCTGGATTTTCCAAAGCTTCACTTCCATAAAATCTTTTATTTTTAAACTTAAGATGTTAAGATCCAGGAATTTAAGAGCAGCTGCTGGGAAAGATTGGGGGTGGGAGGAGAAGGGGACGACAGAGAGTGAGATGGCTGGATGGCATCACCGACTCGATGGACATGAGTTTGAGTGAACTCCGGGAGTTGGTGATGGACAGGGAGGCCTGGTGTGCTGTGATTCATGGGGTCGCAAAGAGGTGGACATGACTGAGTGACTGAACTGAACCAAAGTGGTATCAGGGTGAGGAGACCTTTACATGGAATATGACTTATTTCTGTTTGCCCTTAAAAAATCATTATGAAACCTACCAGTGTTAGATTGTATCTATCAGTTCAGTTCAGTTTAGTCACTCAGTCACGTCCAAGTCTTTGCGACTCCATGAATCGCGGCACGCCAGGCCTCCCTGTCCATCACCAACTCCCAGAGTTCACCCAAACTCATGTCCATCAAGTCAGTGATGCCATCCAGCCATCTTATTCTCTGTCGTCCCCTTCTCCTCCTGCCCGCAATCCCTCCCAGCATCAGAGTCTTTTCCAGTGAGTCATCTCTTCACATGAGGTGGCCAAAGTATTGGAGTTTCAGCTTCAGCATCAGTCCTTCCAGTGAACATCCAGGACTGATCTCCTTGCAGTCCAAGGGACTCTCAAGAGTCTTCTCCAACACCACAGTTCAAAAGCATCGATTCTTCGGCGATCAGCCTTCTTCACAGTCCAACTCTCACATCCATACATGACCACTGGAAAAACCATAGCCTTGACTAGACGGACCTTTGTTGGCAAAGTAATGTCTCTGCTTTTTAATATGCTATCTAGTTATAATAAGTTATTTTAATTTTTATGCTGCTGCTGCTGCTAAGTCACTTCAGTCGTGTCCGACTCTGTGTGACCCCATAGACGGAAGCCCACCAGGATCCCCCATCCCTGGGATTCTCCAGACAAGAACACTGGAGTGGGCTGCCATTTCCTTCTCCAATGTGTGAAAGTGAAAAGTGAAAGTGAAGTCGCTCAGTCGTGTCCAACCCTTAGCGACCCCATGGACAGCAGCCTGCGAGGCTGCTCCATCCATGGGATTTTCTAGGCAATAGTACTGGAGTGGCTTGCCATTGCCTTCTCCATTTTATGCTGCATTGCCAATCAATTACTTCATGCTTCAATGCAAAGAAAATCTATTCTTAATCTTCTATTTAAAAAAGAAGGAAAAGTCTGTGCTATGGACCTTAATACAGTCAGAAGCTTTCAGTCATTAATTTAACAAATATTTATTGAGTATTGAGTACCTTCTCATGATCAGCACAGATTTAGACACTGGGAATAAATACATTGAACAAAACAATAAAAGATCCTTGCCTTCATGGAGTTTATTCCTAAAGGAGAGAGATAGTCAATAACATAAAAATAAAGAATGTATACAATTCAAAAGAAAACAACTGGTATGAAAAAAAAAAACAAGAACAGGTAAAAGGTATCAGAAGTTGGAAAAGTACAAGTTACATTTTTAAATACTATGGTCAGAATAAATGTCCTCTGGGAAGCAAACGCTTTGAGCAAAATTTGAAGGAAGTGAATTAGCTAAGCAGATATCTGGGAGAGGAGCAACCCAGTTTTCTGTGCCTCGGAGAGAGGCAGAAAACTGGGATCCCCTACCCCAGATTTGGGGGGCAAAGAAATGAAGGTGGTGCAAAGAATTAAAAAAAAAAAAAACGTAAGGTAGGAACATGCCTGATGTATTTGAGAAACAGGAGACCAGTGAAAACAATGAAGGAAGAGAGAGAAAGAAGTCAGAGAAAAATGAAGACCAGATACATGTAATACCTTACTGCTATTCAGTTGCTCAGTCATGTCTGACTCTTTGCAATCCCATGTAACAATTTGCATTGTACTCTAAGTAAAATCAGAATCCATTACAGGTTTTGAGCAGGGGAGCGATGTTGTCTGCCTTAAGATTTTGCGATAGTGCATTGACTATTGTGATGAGAATATATGGTAGGGAAGCAAGAGAGAAGCCGAAAGACCAGCTGGGAAAATGGTCTGGAGGAAGATGAGAGATTAGAGGACTCAAAGCAGAACATTAGCCCCGAAGGGTGGGTGAGAAGTGGTTGGATTTTGTGTATACTTTGAAGCTAGGATTTCCTAGCTAGACTGAAAATAGTGTGAAAAAGAATAACCAAACACTCCAGTGTCTGAGGGCAAAGTCATGAACAGCTGGATTAGAACAAAATAGCCATCAACTGAGATGGAGTGAAGGCTGCAGATGGCCCAGCAAGGGGAAGAGGGGAGTTCGGCTTGGGACCTGCACTTGAGATGTCTTCTAGGCAACCAAGCAGAGCGTTGGAATGAGAAGTTCAGTACAATTGGAGTTTGGAAGAAACACCTGGGCTGGACATACTGGTACTCATCTCAGCATGTAGATGGTATTTAAAGCCATTAAAACCGAGTTGAGTGTGGACAGAGAAGAAAAGAGGAACAGACTGAGCCCTCTCATACACCTATGTTGACACGTTAATGTGGAGGGGAAGCCAGCAAAAGGAGATGGAAGAAAAGCAGTCAGAGAGGCAGAAAGGAAACCAGGGAAATGGGGTGTCCTGGAAGCCAAGTGAAGACATGATTTTAAAAAGAAGGAAGCCAGAATCGTGTCAGATGCTGCTAAAACTTCTAGTAAAATGATTGCTGAGAGCTGGCTATTGGATTTAGCAAGTGAAATTTTGGAATTGCAGCTAACTGCCCTGACTCTTGCCATTTCCTTTGATCATTTTCATGGTCCTTGGTGCCACATTACCCAGAGAACCAGCTATGCCATCAAGATGCTAACAGCCTTTGGGATTAAATTTGCTCTCTAGTTGTACATTGCAGTACAGCAGTTGATGTTTAGTAAAACCATATAAAGTTTTCTAAGATCTTGTTACTGTAAAATGCTATAGTTCTGTAAGGTATGGACTTTTGTTTAATTTCTTAAATGTTGTAAATTTTGCTTTCTAAAAACTAGCCAGATGGTTCAGACTAAAAGATGGAAATTTAAATCATCTTTAGAGTGCTCCTTAGGGGACCAAGCTATGCAGTTTTATGAATTATATGTAATATGATGTAAGATCGTGTAATTTTATGCACAATGTCTTTTCTTTCTTTAAGCTGGAGGATTCTGGCACCTATACCTGCATTGCTAACAATGCCGCAGGTGAAGACACACACACCATCAGCCTGACTGTTCATGTTCTTCCCACTTTTACTGAACTCCCTGGAGATGTGTCATTAAATAAGGGAGAACAACTCCGATTAAACTGTAAAGCAACTGGTATTCCATTGCCCAAGTTAACATGGACCTTCAATAACAATATTATCCCAGGTTGGTAATTTAATTCTTAAGAGGTGAATAAGTACACTGATAGAAAACTCGAAACCCATCTCCATTTTCTTTAACTGTGGGAATTGATTGAAAAGTTTCATGAATTGATTGCTTTAAATTCTGTAAAATGTGTACTTTTGCCTGGATTTTAGCCTATGCCCAGTATATGTGTTCTTTTCATTCTTTAGAAAGGACACGTTGATCACGGGACTGTATATTGAAGGCTATAGGTAGGTTTTTAACCTAAAAGTAACTCCCCTCCCCCTGAGAAGTCATATACACAGATGCCCAAATGTGTTCCCCCGGGCCTCCTTAGTCATGTCTGAATCTTTGTGACCCCACCGGCTGCAGCCCGCCAGGCTTCTCTGTCCAGAGGATTTCCCAGGCAAGAATACTGGAGTGGGTTGCCATTTCCTCCTCCAGGGATATTCCCGACCAAGGGATCAAACTCGTGTCTCCTGCGGCTCCTGCATTGGCAGGAGAATTCTTTACCACTGAGCTACCTGGGACCTCCTTCCTTATTGATTAAGATGACTGTGAGAGCCCTGAAGATTCACCTAATTTTACAGAGAACTCTATTTTTCACTGTATGAATTAACCTCTCTAATCCACTATCAGAGTGTAGATCAATTAAGTAAACAGTTTCTAGTCTGTGTGTGCACTACATGTTCAGGTAGAGCCACGCATCCTGGGGAAGATGTGTTTCTTTTAGACTTTTATCACCAGCACGAAGATACTGTTAGTAAAAAGAAATTGTTGCTTCCCAAAATTGAGTTCTGAAGTATTAGCATTTAATAAATACCTTGCTAGAAAGTTAGTAATAAGCTTGAGTTTTCTGTTACAAAGATTTATGATAACTAGAATTCATCAGCTGTGTCACCTTAACAATAATAGGATAATATACTTCACTTAAGAAAAATGAACTCTAAAAAACCTAATCAGTACTGTTTTCTGAAGATATAATACTAACTTAGATATTTAAGTTTTTAAAGCTTAATTTTCTACTTACTAGAAGATATAATACTAACTTAGATATTTAAGTTTTTAAAGCTTAATTTTCCACTATTCAGCATGAAAACTTGAAACTTTGAACCAGCTATATAGCACAGGGGGCTCAACCCCGTGCTCTGAGGTTACCGAGATGGGCAGGATTAGGGGTTGGGGGGGCAGAGCTGGTCCAAGAGGGAGAAGATATATGTTCACATATACCTGATTCACTTTGTTGTGAAACTAACACAACATTGTAAAGCAATTATACTCAAAAAAAAAAAAAAGATAATTTGAATGGAAGAGAAAGTAAACATACTTAATGTAATTAGATATTGGTTGGTCTAATCGGAACCTTATTTAGTATCGATTGTTTTAGAATTCGCCTGTTTATCTTATACTCTACTCCAAGTATTGAAACTACCTTTGGTAATTTATATCATTACCACTTACGGGCAAGTTCAAATTATTACAAATTTAATTTTGTCATTATTACCTAACTAGCGTAGGTGTTCATGACTTTCCCTCTGAGCTGCCAGGTCAGTTGAATTATAACTGCAAAAGTTTTCATGTTCTTGATGTAAATTGTTTGGGAGGAAAAGTGGTGGTGAGAGAAAGGAAATGGAAAATGTCATATTTCTGAATGAAAGATTTTTCAAACCTACCGAGACTGCGAGCCAGCTTTAGGCAACTCTGAGGTGAAAGGTGTAATCGAAAATAATTTTAGAAGATGTTTGTTTTCATTCTCTTTTCCTGTTCCTTCTGCTGTTTTTCATTCTTCAAAAAAGTGTCTGGAGACATAGCAAATAGAGGAAGAAATCTCTGGAAAGTGCTCTCTCCTCCAGTGTCATAATGAGATATCTTTGGTTGAATTGCTGACCAGCTCATAAATCTAACCTGCAAAATATCCAGCTGTCGTGATTATTTTCTGAGGTTGCTGAGAGGCATTTGTGTTGTTTTCTACCGTGTTTCCTTCAGCCCACTTTGACAGCATCAATGGACACAGTGAACTTGTTATTGAAAGGATATCAAAAGAGGATTCAGGCACTTATGTGTGTACTGCTGAAAACAGCGTTGGTTTTGTGAAGGCAATTGGATTTGTTTATGTGAAAGGTAGGTGAAAGTGTCCTATTTTTAATCTGTAGTTTATTTATGATGAATGGTTTGTATTTTGCTTCCCTACTGAATAGTAATTCAATGTAACTTCAGTTTATTAATCTGTTTAGTCTTATTTCACAGATGTACAAACTCACGAGATTTAAAAAATTATGAACATTCATCTCAAAAGTAGGTAAGCAGTATGTAAAGAGATCATTTGGCACAAAATGGAATCATCCACTTATATTATTGAAATGGACAAAGTTTTCTCATCGATTAGCATGAGCAGTTGATTCTGGAAGATTCGTGGGGCTCAAAAGTGGCTTTTCCCCTCTTCACTAAATTATCTTTTAATTGGTTAGAATCACAAAGACTGATGTACACTCATCTTTTGTTATTTCCCAGAACCTCCAGTCTTCAAAGGTGATTACCCTTCTAACTGGATTGAACCACTTGGTGGTAATGCAATCCTGAATTGTGAGGTGAAAGGAGATCCCGCTCCAACCATCCAGTGGAGCAGAAGGGGGATCGATATTGAAATTAGCCACAGAATCCGGCAACTCGGCAATGGCTCCTTGGCCATTTATGGCACTGTGGTAAGTCACACTGAATTGTCAGTACACACTTTAAATATCACAATCAACACCTCTCTCTAGGTGCCATGGGAAGTTTCTCTGCATTCCTATTTTAATCATAAAATCTGAATCAATGGGTTTTTTTAAAAAACTGAAAGGATAGTTCAAATTGATGATTTTTAGCCCTTCAAAGGAGTACGAGCAATAAAAAAAATTTGCTGCTTTGTTCTCCATCATTGACCTATTATTCAACATTAGTAGATAACTTCCTTAAATCTGTTTTAGAATGAGGAATTTGAAGAATTACAAACACCATTTTAAATACAAGGTAGATTTCATCACTAAGTCAACAACTTTATCAGGCTTTTAAAAAGCTTCAGTAATTCAGGCAATATGAGTACTTTAAGTTATTCTAATCTGAAGGTCAAGGGAATGAGATATTTTATCTAAAAAATTCTTAACTAGACTAAAGGTGAGTTATTTGCTACGCCACTGTTGAATTAATTGAAATCATAATTAGACTATACTGTCCAATGGACCTGTTCCAGTGGGCCCCTTTCAGTCTTTTATTCAGCTTGGTTTTATTTCAGCATTAGATGCTGTTGACTGTTCCTTCAATTTCGAGATGGTTCCTGCCTCTGGCTGCCCTCGGTATCTGCTTCTGTACTGCTGCTTTCCCCGCTTTACCTCTACACAAACTTTTGAAGTCCTTGGTACTTCTTCTAATATTAATACTGATTTTCCATCACACAATTTCAGATTCCTAACAACATACCTTCAACCCTGAAACTCTTTCAAGTTCCATCTACAGTTTCCTACTAGAAATTTCTATCTGGATCATGCATTGATACTTTGACTAAATTATCTAAACCAACATCCATCTCTCTTCTCCTACCCTCTTCCATTTCCTGCAGTTCAGTTCCCCCTAATTGACTTAGTCTTTTTATTAACAAGACCAGAATTCCTCTGTTCATAAGACCTTAGCAAAATCTCTAATTAGATATCAAATCTAAATTCATATGGTACCTCTTTTCTATATCATATATGTATAAATTTATCACTTATGTTCTGTGATTTACATCACTTCCGTTCCGTTCCGTTCAGTCGCTCAGTCGTGTCCGACTCTTTGCGACCCCATGGACTGTAGCCTACCAGGCTTCTCCATTCATGGGATTCTCCAGGCAAGAATACTGGAGTGGGTTACCATTTCCTTCTCCAGGGGATTTTCCCAACCCAGGGATCGAACCCGGGTCTCCTGCATTGGAGGCAGACGCTTTAACCTCTGAGCCACCAGGGAAGCCCATCACTAGTAAATTAGTTTTTCACTTTCTTTCCTATATTTCAAGCTTCTAAAGTAGAGGCTAAGATTAATGTTTTTTAATAACCTCTGTAACAAAGAACTAGATATTTGTTCATTTATTCTGAATATTTAATGCTTTTTAAGATATCTATAAGAATATATTGGCATTTTTCTTTACTAAGATAATTTTGGATAAATCATTATAAAAAATGATATTTCTGCCTTGGTTTCTACCAGTTATTGTTCCCTGAAAGTTCCCTAGTTTGTTTAGAAAAAAAATAAGCTAAGAATTTCTTTTTTTTTTAATCTATTTGTATGGTTAAATATATGTAAGTTTTCCTATTTCTATTAAAATACCTTCTTATAAACACAATTGCATAAACAAGCTCATGGTGAAAAAAAAATGATTTTCACTGCTCTGTAGGCTCCTATTTTCATAAAACACTGCTTATTTCCATAGAATGAAGATGCTGGTGATTATACGTGTGTAGCTACCAATGAAGCTGGGGTGGTGGAACGCAGCATGAGTCTGACTTTGCAGAGTAAGCTGCTTAATTACTTAAACACTTGATTGAAGAAATGTCCATATAAAAATTGTGATGTTCATTTAACTTTCTAGCAAATATACTAATGGTAGCTTTCAGAGTCTAATTTAGTTTGCTGCTGATGATAGAGCAATTGTTATCAACCAGAAGACTGATAAAACTTAGCACAGGTATTTTTGTCTGTTTTACCTAAATATGCAGTTCAAATTTGCAGTGGTTTGGTATCAGAGTTTTTGTTGTTGTTTGCAATATATTCAGTCAAATACCCTTTTATAGCTCCCTACCATTCTTGTAAGGAGCTTACAAAGATGTCATTTTATGGCACTTTAAAACTAGGTGTTAGAAATAAAGACTAATGTAAATGAACTCAAGAGTTCTCTGGATCGATTGCTGTCAATCTGTTGTGAAGTATCTGTGTGTTCTTGGCAGGATGAGCGTGCTTGTGATGAAGGTCCTCAGTGTAAACAACCAGAAGACAGGTTTTCGTAATTTGAAAAGCATGAAAGACTCCAGTGACTCAGTGGACAGTCCCTAGAACCCCTTCAGGGGCTGACCTGAGAACAGTGTCATTAAGTTAAGGAAATCAGTTTATTTTGTGAATAGGCTCAGTATTTAATGGAATGAATTTACATTTTTTTATTCACAATTAAGAGATGCTATAGACCAGCATTTACTAACAGCTGTTTACCAAACTACTATTCTCTAAAACTTGAATAGATACTTCTCTATTTCTGTATATTCTCTGAAATGCTGAATAGATATTTAATAGATATTGAAGACAGCGGTACCCCCCTACAGCCTTAGTGAGGTATAATTGACAAATACGACTATGTATATTTAAAGCAGACAGTATAGAACTTCCCTGGTGGTCCAGTGATTAAGACGCTGCACTCCTCCTGCAGGGGGTGCAGGTTCAATACCAAGTCAGGAAACTAAGATCCTACATGCCATGTGGCATGGTGAAAAAAAGTCAAGTGTACAGTGTGATGATTGGAGATACATATTTTAATACACTGTAAAATGATTACCACAATCAAGTTAATTAACATATTCATCTCCTCACACATTTTTTTTGGTTTGTTTTTTGTGGGATTTTTGATGAGAATATTTAAGATCTACTCAGCAAATTTCAAGTATACAGTACAGTGTAACTTACTGTAGTCATCATACTGTACATTAGATTCTCAAAACATACAAACTTTGAATCATATAAATGAGTATGTTTTGACCAGTGTCTCCCCATATCCCCCACCCTTCAGCCCCTGGAAACCACCAGTCTATTCTCTGTTCCTGACTTTTTAAGATTCTACATGTAAGTGACACCACACACCTATTTGCCTCTTTTCTGGCATATTTCACTTAACATAATGCCTTCCATGTTGTCACAAATGGCAGGATTCCCTCCTTTTTGTGGCTGAGTAATATTCAATAGAATAATATTCTATTGCTGAGTTTTATTCTAATAGAATAAAATTCTAATCTATACCATAGAATATATTATTCATAAGCTTGTTTCTGTGTCTAAGATAGAGTTTTATTAAAATACAAATGTACCAAATAATAACTTTATGGATATCATTAGGAGAAAAGTAGAGTGCCATGACTGAATAATTCTGAGAAAAATACATTAAAGTTTTCACTTATTAAATATATAAGACCACCTACTATATGCCAAGCTCTGCTCAGGTGCTCCAGTTTTCTTTACTACAGGTATTTCCAGAAACGTAAAGAGCAGAGGCAGAATGTGAATCCGGAAAAGCACAACTGCAGAGCCCATGCTCTAAGCTAGACTGCTTAGGGATTTAAAATTTTTACCATTTACTAAATAAAACATTCTGTCAATGGCAATTACAACCTCAACAGCTGAGAAACTACATTGTGTTAAAAAAAAAATCAGTGTAACTTTTTTCTAAATAATGTTATTACATAATACGACTCACAATGTAAATATAATTCCACAAAAACTAAGAAACACGTGCTTTTCTCCACAGGCCCTCCTGTTATCACTCTTGAACCAGTAGAAACTATTATTAATGCTGGCAGCAAAGTCATCTTGAATTGTCAAGCAACTGGAGAGCCTCGTCCAACCATCACATGGTCCCGTCAAGGGCACTCTATCTTCTGGGATGAGCGAATTCGTGTGTTGTCCAACAACTCACTACATATCGCTGCTGCTCAGAAAGAAGATACGTCTGAGTATGAATGCGTTGCTCGGAACTTGATGGGTTCTGTCCTTGTGAGAGTGCCTGTCATAGTCCAGGGTGAGCGTGATATTCGTTTACCCTGATATATTCTTGTTGAACAGTACCTGGGGCAATCTAAACAATAAAAATCATCAAGCATCTTAGACCACATCTCTTGTACCCTTAAGATATTTCTAGATTATAGGGATAGGACAAAAATCACATTACACACTGAAGAGATTAAAAACAGTACACATGAGAGCTGCAGAACCCCAAGTTAATAATTCAGATTCCCAAACGGAATTTCGTCTTTAAAACTAGGTTAAAATTATTCTCAAAAATCAGTGCATAGTTTTGCTTCAAAGAATGACTTATTTCCAAAAGGAAAACAGCATAGAAATGTCTTTGTCGCTCACTCTTTCAACAGCCATGTCCAAATGAGTCAGGGCTGGAACCAGGAAGAAACTCGAGTTAGCGGCTCAGTTCTTCTCGGATGCTTCGGTCTTAATTTTACACTAAAGAAGAGCTTCCGTAAACAGTTTCTCAGCCTTTCTAGGTTCAGCGCTAGACCCAGTGCATATCTTCCATGAAATCTGACTTACAATATTTGTATTTACGATAGCAGAGACCAAGTACAGTGTTTTATTTGCAGTGCCCGGGGGGTTTTCCCAGTGGTCGGCCTGGAGACCCTGCAGTGTCACCTGTGGAAAAGGGATCCAGAAGAGGAGTCGTCTGTGCAACAACCCCTCTCCAGCCAATGGGGGGAAGCCTTGCCAGGGATCGGATTCAGAAATGCAAAACTGTCACCAGAAGCCGTGTCCAGGTACACCTCTTTATTCAACAGACACGCATGTGGTTCAGTAGATACCCACTTCTGTCCCCTAACTGTGGCTTGTCTCAGTATAAGTTCTTTCCATTGAAATGTCTCTGATGGTGTTAACGTGTCGCCTTTGGATAGTGGATGGGAACTGGTCAGAATGGAGTCCCTGGGAAGAATGCACGAGGAGCTGCGGACACGGCAACCGAACCAGGACCAGAACTTGCAATAATCCATCAGCTCAACACGGTGGGCGGCCGTGTGAAGGGACTACCGTGGAAATCATCATGTGCAACATCCGGCCTTGCCCAGGTGAGAACCCAGAGATGGGCAAAACGTGCCTCTTTTTGACCCATTCAAAGGAGTTACCTTTTCTTCTTTATGGGGAAGAGATGTTATGACCTCAACCCTTGAACACATTCTCTATGTCTCACTTCTGTCTCATGCATGAATTTATGGAGGTGTGGCATTAAATCAGTGTTAATTCAAGTACCTGATTTAACTGAACATGAGAAAGAGTTCCAAACTGTGGTATATTTTTAATCATTTCAGTTCAGTTGCTCAGTCATGTCTGACTCTTTGTGACCCCATGAATTGCAGCACGCCAGGCCTCCCTGTCCATCACCAGCTCTCGGAGTTCACCCAAACTCATGTGCATCGAGTCAGTGATGCCATCCAGCCATCTCATCCTCTGTCATCCCCTTCTCCTCCTGCCTCCAATCCCTCCCAGCATCAGGGTCTTTTCCAATGAGTCAACTCTTCTCATGAGGTGGTACAATCAAATTAATAGAATTTTAGAGATATTGAAGACCTTAGATAACAGCTAATCCAGTCATTCATTTTCAGATGAGAAAAATGAAGCCTAGAGAGGTTAAAGACCTGCCCAGAAATACACAGCTGGCAAGGAGAAAAATAGCATTAGCTACATTCACTCAATAAATGTCATGTGCTAGGAACCATGCTTAGGACTTTATCTATGTGTCATTTTTGACTTTGTGAAATAACATAGGTATTTTAGGGGTCTAGATATCTTCACTATAAGAATCTTTGCTGCCAAGCAAGCAGTATTGCCACACAACTAAATAGACCATAAGACAATTTTGCTGTAAAAGATAAATTAATGAAAATAAAGGTACATCTAAAAGGATATAATTAAGATGAAAAATTAAAAACAAAGTTTTTAAACAATTTGTTGTGAAAAATTTTTAATGAAAGTATTTTAGAAAATACTTGAATACATTCCAAATGTGTGTAAATTCATGTTATAGTTGTATTGCTTTCCCAATAGTTCAAGTAGTAAAGAATCTATATGCAGTGCAGGAGATGTGGAAAACTTGAGTTTGATCCCTGGATCAGGAGAATACCCTGGAGAAGGAAATGGCAACCCACTCCAGTGTTCTTGCCAGGGAAATCCCATGGACAGAAGAACCTGGTGAGCTACTGTTCATAGGGTTGCAGAGTCGGACATGACTGAGCTTGCATGCAGATAGTTGTATTGGAGTACATCTTGGAAAACAAAGGTACTTCCTTTCTCAAAGTTTATCATCAATGATTCAGGATCTTAGTGTGTTAGCCACTCAGTCTTGTCTGACTCTTTGCGACCCCATGGACTGTAGCCCACCAGGCTCCTCTGTCCATGGGATTTCCCAGGCAAGAATACTGGAGTAGGTTTCCATTTCCTTCTCCAGAGGGTCTTCCCAACCCAAGGATTGAACCCGGGTCTCCCACATTGCAGGCAGAGCCACTAGGGAAACCCTCAGAATCTTATGTTGGATGTAAATTCTTTCTGATGTAAAAAAATCTGCTGTTAAGTCTTTTCATCTGTCCCCTGAGAGTAAAATGAACAGAGGAGGGATACTGCTATTTCTTATCAGTATATATAACATATATAACTGATCATACATATCTGGACCACAGTTAAATGTTCCATCCCATTCTCAGATCCTTCAGTTCAGGTCAGTCGCTCAGTTGTGTTCGACTCTTTGTGACCCCATGAATCACAGCACGCCGGGCCTCTCTGTCCATCACCAATTCCCAGAGTTCACTCAAACTCATGTCCACCGAGTCGGTGATGTCATCCAGCTATATCATCCTCTGTCATCCCCTTCTCCTCCTGCCCCCAATCCCTCCCAGCATCAGAGTCTTTTCCAGTGAGTCAACTCGTTGCATGAGGTGGCCAAAGTATTGGAGTTTCATTTTTAGCATCAGTCCTTATATTTCACCAAATTCTCTAAGTCAGATTCTGTCTCAAATACCACAGTTCTGGCTACATTATGTTACCATTTTCTAGAAACATATTCATCAGGAAACACATAACCTTTTCCTTTTGTAGGGATATAAGAAGAGCTTGATGTGTTTGCCTGCAGCTTCTAATATTGTGTGATAAATTTGATAAAGACAGCGTTAGAAAGCAATCTGTAGTACCTAAATTAGCTAAAAATGATACTGGAATAATTAATGCTCCTAAAGGCTGTTATGAATTACAGTTAGTCACTCAGTCATGCCTGACTCTTTGCAACCCCATGGACTGTAGCCCATCAGGCTGCTCTGTTCATGGAATTGTCCAGGCAAGAATACTGGAATGTGTACCCATTCCCTTCTCCAGGGATCTTCCTGACCCAGGGATTGAACCCAGGGTCTTCTGTATTGCAGGCAGATTCTTTACTGTCTGAGGCACCAGGGAAGCCCCTATCCTATGAATTATTCATCACCCTTTTATATTCACCATAGCTTGGTAAACCTTTGCTTTTGACAGGTGGGAGGGATGATTGTGCTCACCAAAGGATTTACAAACTGATATATTATCACTTTAGTATGGTATGCAATCCGACTTTATACTCTTATTTCACTCTTCCAGTAAGTTTTATTATCACTGTATTTTCTATCTAGTCATTATACATAGTTATCATCAACTTTTCTAAGACCATCACATCTGCTCATCACTCTATAGATCTTAATGAGACCTAAGATGTATATAATATAAAAATGGGAACACTGAGTCGATGGAGAAATGAAACCACTGCCAACTAGTTGCAACCTGTCAACCACTTATTTTTCTTTCACAGCAAGATTGCCCCATAGCCAGTTATTTGGAGTAAAACCTCTTTGGGGCAAAGATTCTCAGAGTGACTATACTAGGTGTGGTATATTAAGGCTTTTTCAGATTAAAATGACAGAAATTAAATAAATAGACCATCTATTTAGACCATCTAAATAGACCAAGCTTAAATACGAAGCTTCCATAGAAAATTCTATTTTCAGGTATGATTGAATCCACGAATTTGCCTAATGTTTGTACCAGAGTGTTTTCCATCTCTCATCTCTGCTTTCCTTTCTTTGGCTTTATTCTTCGTTAGACTCTTTCCGTGTGGAAAAAATGACTGGTGGTACCTGACCTACAAGAGCCTTTAGAATCTAAAGCCTCAGAGCAAAAGAGTTCCTCTCTCTCAGAATTTGTATCAGCCTCTGGGAAGGAACCCTGCTTGATTTTGTGGGTCCCAGGCTCACCTCTGAACTCAGGGAGTCCAGGAGAAGGATACTTCTCTGAGAGCCAGCTTCGGCTACTTACCCACAGTGGATCAAGAGAGGCAGGGCTCCTTGTTTGATAGCCTGAAAGAAATTCTATAGAATAGAAGAGTGGCTGTTGATTCATTAATTCATTCCTTAAATCACTCATTAATCCAACAGATGTTTATTGAGCACCCAGTCTGTGTTCAGGGCACTGTTCTAACTGCTAGAATTAGAATGGTAAATGGAGAATATCATTCACATACTGTAAGCATATAGAACAAACTCAAAAGCTTAAGTGCTAGAGCGTACCTGGAAGAGATGCTTTACCTGAGATGGTCTAAAAAAGGGACGTTGACAAAAATGAGATAGTTACCCTCTGCATTGGGTATTGCATTCTATTGCACAATTCAGGAAACTATATGATAAAATATTTTATATGAGAAAATATATGATCATTTACTGAGGTTATATAACTACTAAAAAGTGAATTAAGGATTTGTACCCAAGTTGATCTGATTCCTAAGCCTATTCACTTGGATCTTGGGTGTCTTAATTTGCAGCTCAGAATATCTATTATGTTATAAAAATTAAATATTCTTATGAAAACTTAAAAATATAAAGCCAAAATTATTTTAATCTTGAAAAATTAGAAAGCTAATTATAACAACATATCCAACCAAAAATACCTGATTAATCTTTGTACAGTTTATCAGCTATGATATCATTTCCATTCCGTTCCGTTCCGTTGCTCAGTCGTGTCCAACTCTTTGCGACCCCGTGGACTGTAGCCTACCAGGCTTCTCCATCCATGGGATTCTCCAGGCAAGAATACTGGAGTGGGTTACCATTTCCTTCTCCAGGGGATATCATTTAGCTTTTCATTATATAGGTATTTGTACATGTCCTAAAACAAAACTCAAGGTTGTTTTTTTTTTTCCTTTCTGTTGAGTAACTATTGGCTTACTGCTGTTTTGCTCACTATTCTGTTGGCTTACTGTTTTTTTAGACTTTCTTTGGTTATCTCTCATCCCCTAAACTGATTGAATTTAGCTGTTACTATGGCATATTGTCAGTGGTGTTCTGGATCTAGCTTCTGAGAGCGTGTGTCTCTTCCCACTGGGAATTTCATGACATCACATTAATAGGTAGATATTGACCATCGTGGGAGTGTTTTGTATCATAAAAACTATAGATGCTATACATCAGAGTTTCCTCCCTGCTCCCAGAGAGCTAGCTGTTAAACATTTATCAGTGTATACCACTGCAAAATGGCCAGATAGCCTAAGATGGTCTTTTTCATCCAGGGGGTATGTCAGTATCTTAGGGACAGAAGAGGTTTTCTTTTAATACATTGTTGGATTCAACTTGATAACATTTGTTGGGACTTTTTACATCTATATTCATGAGAGATATTGGCCTGTACTTTCCTTTTCTTGTAATGTCTTTGGTTTTAGTATTAGGGTAATGCTGGCCTCATAGAAAGAGTTAGGAAGTAGTCTCTCTGCTCTGTCCTCTGAAAGAAAAGGTAGAGAATTGGTATATGGTACATTTTTTCCCACAAATGTTTGGTAAAATTCAACAGTAAACCCATCTGGTATTGTGTTTTCTGTTATGGAAGTTTATTAATTAGTGATTACATTTATTTAATAGATATAGAACTATTCAAACTTTTTTCTCGTGTGATTTTTGGCAAATTGTGTCTTTCAAGGAGTTGGTCCATTTCATCTAGGTTGTCAAACTGGCAGACATAGAGTTGTTCAAACTCTATTAATATTCCTCTTAATATTTTTAATACCCGTAGGATCTGTATAGATGCCTCCTTTTTTATTTCTGATATTAATAATTTGTATTCTGTCTTTTTCTCTTCATTAGCGTGGCTAGAATCTTACTGATTTTATTGATCTTTTCAAAGAATCAGCTTTGGGTTTCATTAATTATTATCTATTGATTTCCTGTGTTCAGCTTCATTGATCTCTGCTCTAATTCTATTTCTTTTCCTTTTACTTTAGATTTCATTTTCTCTTCTTTTTTAGTTTCCTAAGGTGGAAATGTAGATGATTTATTTTAGATATTTTCTAATATATGCATTCAATACTATGAATTTCCCTCTAAGCACTGCTTTCTCTGCATCCCACAAATTTTGATAAGTTGTGTTTTCATTTGCATTTAATTCAAAATATTTTTACTATCTCGAGATTTCTTCTTTGAAATTGTATTATTTAGTAGTGTGTTGTTTAATCTCCACATATTTGGGGATTTTACATCTATCTATTATTGATTTCTAGCTTGATTCCACTGTGGTCTGAAAGCAGACATTATATAATTTCTATTCTTTTTAATTTGTTAAAGTATATTTTATGGCTCAGAATATGGTCCACCTTGATGAATGTTCCATGTGAGCCTGAGAACAATGTAAATTCTGCTGTTCTCAGATGAATTAGTCTATAGACGTCAACTATATCTAGCTGATTTCTGTTCTTGAGTTCAGTCATTTCCTTATTGTTTTTCTGCCTGCTGAATCTGTCATTTCTGATTTTTTCCAGTCATATATGCTTCATAAACTCTCTTTCCCATTCCACGATCTCTTCCAAGATCACACTTGCATTTATGTGTCATGTCTCCTTAGTCCCTTTCAACTGGAACAATTTCTTAGCTACTTTTTACTTTTTATGACCTTGCTATTTTTTAAGTCTATTGGCTAATCATTTTGTAAGAATTTTCCATTTAGCTGTGTCTGATATTTTTTCATGACTAGATTCAGATTTTGCATTTTGGCAGACATATCATAGAAATGATTTTGTGTCCTCGGTATATCATATCACATGACATCTCAAACTGGTGATGTTAACTTTGTTCAGTTGTTTAATGTGGTGTTTTCCAGTGTGTAGTTACTATATTTACCTTTGTAATTAATAAGCATTTTGTAGGGAAACTTTAAGACTTCATAAACATCTTGTTTCTTATCAGTCTTTTACCTACCAGTTTTAGCATCTGTTTATGATTTATTTTTGCTTTAAATCAGTTGTTGCTATGATCTTACAAGACATTTTATTTCTAACTCGATCATATCTCCTTCATCTATTATTGGCTTTCCATTGTAGGAAAGAACTTTTCTTTCTCTTTCTCCCTTTTTTTTTTTTTTTGCGTTATATCAGTAAGAACTCAAATACCATTTCCTTCAGTGATTTATAATGCACTGCTGTCGTCATTTGTTGTGATGCACAGATTGTCCTAGACTTGGTTAGTGGAGATCCCTTGAGGCTATCTTCAGTGTCCTCTTGACCTGTCCCCATGATTCTATGAACACTTCTACTTTCTGGTACACATTGCTATTTTAGGCCTATCTTGTCTTCTCTCAGTTAGAGATATTTCTACACTGACAGTCTTCCCTCTAAAAAAGATTTATATCTTCTGGGGTAGGCCATCCTGCTGCCATTTGAGTCAGTCATTAAAGATATATTGTTGGATTTCTTAAAGACTGAGCTTTTTTTGAAGTGTCATTCTGAAAGCATTGAAAACTTTGAAGAATAGCAGTACTAGCTCAGGGCTCACACTTAGATGAAAAGTGTTTGAATAGTATAAGACACACAATATCACCAATCAACTCATTATTTTTCACGCCCATCCTAGTAGGGTAAGTTCTTTCCTTATCCACATATGGCAGATGAAGAAACTAGATGCCCAGAAGCTAAGCAACTTGTCTAGGATCGCACAGCTAGTAAGGGCAGAGTGGTTATTCAGGCACAGGGTATCTGCTCTAGAGTCTCTGATCTCCTGCCTTTCCAGAATCAGAACTGCAATGCAGTGTAATAACAAGTTCACCTGTTTTACTTTTCATAATGTTCTAATTCCTCCATAGCTGTTGTCTTTTGTGTTCTTTAGATACCATGAAATTTTACACCTTCTCTGGTTTATATTGTCATTCTTGCTATCATTCCATTCACATAAAAGAAACATTTCAATTCTACCACATTTCATGCCATGAAATTCAATTTTGGTTAGGGTTTTCTGTATTGACTTAAAAAATTAAGAGAATCTTCAGCTGAAAACCTCTATCCATATGTCATAGAAACTGTAGCCCACCAGGCTCCTCTACCCATGGAATTCTCCAGGCAAGAACACTGGAGTGGGTAGCCATTCCCTTCTCCAGGGTATCTTCCCCACCTAGGGATCAAACCCAGGTCTCTTGCATTGCAGGCAGATTCTTTACCATCTGAGTCACCAGGGAAGCTCCATAATAGAATCTACAGAGATAAGAAATTAATAAATGTCACCCTAGTTGTAATCCTCCAAAAAATGCATGCATCATAAGGCTTTTTATAAGAGATAAAGGCTTTCATTAACCAACAGCCTTGAAAATAGAACATATTAAAACAGTTGGAATAGCAGAATTTTGAAATGCCATCAGTCAGTTCAGTTCAGTCGCTCAGTCGTGTCTGACTCTTTGCGACCCCATGAATCACAGCACGCCAGGCCATAGTCCATATGTAATAACTATGAACATCAGTGATCTTAATTAATAAAGTAGTAGTCTGAGTAGTAATTGCCATTTAATGAAAGGCTTTCTTTCGCTTTTATGTTTAGTCAAATAATTTTTAGTGAAGATTCTTGTCAGCTAAAATAAATTTGTGACTGTATTTCTTATGTCTACAAAGTACAAGAATATGTAGTCAATTCAATTAGACAACAGTTAATTAGAAGAAAATTCAAGATGTCTTTTAAAATATTTTCTAAACAAAGAAACCAAATGATAATTCCATTCCTTGTTTTTCAACATACAGGTTGTGTTAAGAGAATATTTAGACAGGACCTTAAACCCCTATGGTTCCTATCTTGATTAAACCTGGTGACCACAGCAACAAACTTTTTGAGCCCCACATCTAGAAAATACCTTTTGACAAAAATATGACCTGATACTGACTTATACATAAGAGAAATCATAATGTTTATTCTCAGCCCCTACACCTGGAAGGAAACATCAGGTTGTTCCAGTCTTGTGGTCAGATGGTGTAATATGTTAGTTACTAAAAGCAAGGCCTTAATCTTATTTCTTGGAAACTACTGGTCAATTTTTTCTCTTGTTTAGGAAGCAGGTGAGTGTGTTATTTAGAACTTTTAATTCATGAACATTATGTAATGGGGAAAATTTTTCAAAGAGTTACAACTGTGCAAATCATCATGCTGTCGAAAGGTCCAAGTACATTTTTAAATGTGAAGCTGAATCAGGTTTGAAGATGTGGTCTTATACAGTGTGGGGTCCAAGTTATCATTATGGAGACAATTGTGTTCTCCATAACTGCATCGAGATTTGTTATACAGCTTAGCTTCTGGTTCCTTCCACTTGCCCCAGAAAATACTTAGGGCTTATAAACTGACTTTATTTATATATAGTAGTTTGATTACATTTAATTTTAATAAAAGAGTCCCTTTGGATAATTTTAAGCATGTATTTTGGCATCAGGTAGCCTTCTCAATTTCCCTATAGATACTAATTCTCATGAAAATCTAACCAGAGGGGGAAGGGAAGAACATCATTTGTTATGTTTGCTTTGGTTCAATTTCAGTTATTTTAGATTCTGGGCTAATTTAACTCATTACGAGTTATTTATTTGTATAATTTTTTTTTATAACAAACGTGGTTCTGTGACTTGAAAGTCTGTCTTGGGATGTTTGTAGTTCATGGAGCATGGAATACCTGGCAGCCTTGGGGTACATGCAGCGTAAGTTGTGGAAAAGGTACCCAAACAAGAACAAGACTGTGCAATAACCCACCACCGTCATTTGCTGGATCCTACTGTGATGGAGCAGAAACACAGATGCAAGTCTGCAATGAAAGACACTGTCCAAGTAAGATAAATACAATGTTTGTACCCTCAATAATTTAACCTCTATGTCTTATCTGGGGAGTATGTCATTAAGAATCAATGTCAAATGTACAAACTGCTATATTTAAAGTGGATAACCAACATGGTCCTACTGTATAGCACAGGGAACTCTGCCCAATGTTATGTGGCAGCCTGGATGGGTGGGGAGTCTTGGGGAGAATAGATACATGTATATGTGTGGCTGAGCAGCTTTGCTGTCCACCTGAAACTGTCACAACATTGTTGATTGGCTATACTGCAATACAAAATAAAAACTTAAAAAAAAAAGAATCAGTGTCAATAAGATCATCACTCAATTTATCAATGTGCAGGGTTTAACTTGATCATTTCTAAGTAGTAACAGAGCACATATTTTTTCTTTAACCCAGTTGATGGCAAGTGGGCCACTTGGACTAGCTGGAGTGCCTGCTCTGTATCCTGTGGAGGCGGCGCCAGGCAGAGAACAAGGGACTGCTCTGATCCTGCTCCCCAGAATGGAGGCAACAAATGTGAAGGGCGTGATGTCCAGAGCGATTTTTGTAATAGTGACTCTTGTCCAAGTGAGTGTTGGAAATAGTGAGTCAACATTATACTTTCTTAATGTTTCATTATAGCCTTAAGTCCTTACAGTTACAACAGTCTGTTACTTGATTTGTCTACCATTGGTTTAGAATATCAAAATGTTGCATGGTTGCTGTTGTGTCTATATAATACCATAGACCCCACTAATATATATGGGCAGAGGTTACATCCTATTTCATGTCCTTTATTTTTTTGGGCTCAAAAATCACTGCAGATGCTGACTGCAGCCATGAAATTAAAAGACGCTTACTCCTTGGAAGAAAAGTTATGACCAACCTTGATAGTATATTAAAAAGCAGAGACATTACTTTGCCAACCAAGGTCCGTCTAGTCAAGGCTATGGTTTTCCCCGTGGTCATGTATGGATGTGAGAGTTGGACTGTGAAGAAAGCTGATCGCCGAAGAATTGATGCTTTTGAACTGTGGTGCTGGAGAAGACTCTTGAGAGTCCCTTGGACTGCAAGGAGATCCAACCAGTCCATTCTAAAGGAGATCAATCCTGGGTGTTCATTGGAAGGACTGATGCTAAAGCTGAAATTCCAGTACTTTGGCCACATCATGCGACGAGTTGACTCACTGGAAAAGACTCTGATGCTGGGAAAGGTTGGGGGCGGGAGGAGAAGGGGACGACAGAGAATGAGATGGCTGGATGGCATCACCGACTCTGTGGACATGAGTTTGGGTGAACTCCGGGAGTTGGTGATGGACAGGGAGGCCTGGCGTGCTGTGATTCATGGGGTCACGGAGAGTCGGACACGATTGAGCGACTGAACTAAACTAAACTATAGGACCAGCTGCAGAGAGCAAGGACTAGGGCATCCTTCCACACTAACTGGTGATGATGTTGATTTCTTAACGGAAGTAAGCAGGTGCCTCTCTGCCTTAATTTAGTCACCCAAGCTAGAAGTGTGGACCCTAGCAGCATTTTAGTTCACTGTATCCTGAATGTTATAGGCTGACTCCTCAGTCACCTTTTCTCATTCCTATCCTCCAGCTCCTGGAAAATTCTTTTTATTGTGGTTCAGTCGCTAGGTTGTGTCTGACTCTTTGCAACCTCTTGGACTGCAGCACACCAGGCTCCTCTGTCCTCTGCTGTCTTCTGGAGTTTGCTCAGATTCATGTCCATTGAGTCAGTGATGCTAGCTAACCACCTTACTCTCTGCCTCCACTTTCTCCTTTTGCTTTCACTCTTTTGCAGCATCAGGGTCTTTTCCAGGGAGTCAGCTCTTTGCATCAGGTGACCAAAGTATTGGAGCTTCAGCAGCAGTCTTTTTAGTGAATATTCAGGGTTGATTTCCTTTAGGATTGACTGGTTTGATCTTGCAGTTCAAGGGACTCTCCTAAGTCTTCTCCAGCACGACAATTCAAAAACATCAATGCTTTGGCACTCAGCCTTGTTTATGCAGGTTAAATGAAATTGCACAGTCGCTGGAATGTATACCTAGTTTCCAGTCAAACCAACAGCCAAACCACCTGTCTTTGGAAGATGCCTATTTATAGATCTGTGTGTTTCTTTTCACTTCCTGGATAGAATCTTTCTGTACTCTTTGGATGAATGTCATTGTTTACCACTTCTCCAATGGTTCTGTGTCGTAGCTCATGGTAACTGGAGTCCTTGGAGTGGCTGGGGAATATGCAGCCGGACATGTAATGGGGGACAGATGCGGCGGTACCGCACATGTGATAACCCTCGTCCCTCCAATGGAGGAAGAGCTTGTGGGGGCCCAGACTCCCAGATCCAGAGATGCAACACGGACATGTGTCCTGGTGAGCTTCCCAACCCCTGGCAGCAGAACAAATAAAGCCTTTCATTCAGGGCTCCTTGTAGCAGCCCCATCATTTCAGGTCTTGAAATGAAAGTTGTATAGGCAGAGTCACCCTGAGGGTAGATTTTATAAGCCATTTGTTAATATTCACCATCTCGTTCTTGTTCACAGTGGATGGAAGTTGGGGAAACTGGCATAGTTGGAGCTGGTGTTCCACCTCATGTGGAGGAGGTGAAAAGACACGAAAACGGCTGTGCAACAATCCAATACCATCTAAAAGTGGTCGCCCCTGCCCAGGCGATGCTACTCAGGTATCCAGATGTAATATACAAGTATGTCCAGGTAAGCAACTACATTAGACTTTGGCAGGACCACATTTACAGACTTTCTGTGAATTTAAAAAAATAAAAGGTGTCACTCTGAGCCCTCAGATTACAAAATAGTGCCAACTCTGGGTGAAAGAGGGGCTTCCCAGGTGGCTCAGTGGTAAAGAATTCACCTGTCAAGCAGGAACATAGGTTTGATCCGTGGGTTGGGAAGTTTCCCTGGAGAAGGAAATGCAACCCACTCCAGTATTGTTGCCGGGGAAATCCCATGGAGAGAGGAGCCTCATGGACTACAGTCCATGGGGTTGCAAAGAGTTGGACACAACATAGAGACTAAACAATGACAGCAGCTGGATGGAAGAATTAGGAAAACGGCACTTTTCCCCTTATTGATGCAGCTCTGTGCCAAAGCTCATGCTGTATATTAGTCTCCACTTGCCCCCTCCTAGGCTCCTTTTATAAAAGGATATAGTCTTCCCCCAGCCGTAAATAGTAGTCCTGGGCTTGAAGACTAAAAAGGGCAAGGAAGAGTGGGCAAACCAGGCTGAGATTTCAGGCAGAAAAATGAGGGTGGGGCAGAAACTGAACAGCTAATAGAAGTATACACCTGGAGGCTGTTCTTTCACAGATTGAAATATAGAGAACATGAGTATAGACAGTAAAATAGGGAAAATTCAGTTTAAGGGAAAAGATTAGGGGGAGTTCAACTACTGTCATTCAAGTCATGCAATATGGCTAGACATTGAGATACAAAAATTCAGAAGGAACAGAGTTGGCATTCTAGAACTCCTGGACCTCAGAGTTTATTGGAGTCCCAAGAAGTAGAAGAAAATATTAAGGGTATTCGTCTCAAAGAATTGGACTGCCTAAGGGCTTTCAGAAGTCATAAAGAACATTTTCACACTGTTGAAACATTGGCATGCCATTGGACATTCCAAAGCTTTAAGGTTGCTTTGGACATTAAATATCCCTGAAAATCAACAAGGCCCATTTGACAGAGTGACAGAAAGGAGTTACATGAGCAGATGTATAGGATGTAAGCACGCTGAAAGAGCAAGCATCCCTCACTCAGTTGCTTAATGCGTCTCCTCAGCATGGCGCTGATCACCAACGATGTTGAGACTCTTAACATGTAGGCACAGAGATAGGTCTCATTTCAGTTGAGACATTTTGTAGTTCAATCTCTCATGGTACCAGGGACCCAGTGACAGCAGAAGTCCAAATAGGCAAATAATTTGGATTGCAGGATCTGAGAGAGAGTTTGAAGGATCCCAACTGGGTAGACAGAACTAGGAGATATCTGTTGAACACTGCGATTCAAGTTCCTCTGTGAGACTAGAGAATCAAGGTCAAAATGGGAGGCCACTCGTTAGTAACGATCTTGAGAACTAAGGAAATTAGTGATCCTACCAGCCTTCTCTTGCGCAGCTTAGGACTAAGGATAAGAACAAAAGTAGCCAACCAGGTCCTACTATGTACTTTCCTGCATCATCTTGCTGCATGGTTCCCATCACTCTCTAAACTCTCTACTCTTAGCTTCTCAGATGTGACAAGCCACCATCTCCTAAAAGGGTGACATGTGCTGTATCTTCTACCCAGAAAACCTTTCTCTGCCTTCCTTGACTTGTGTATATGCTCAGTCCTCGACTTAGCTAAGACCCAGGCAACTAATCTTCCCATCTCTAGTCTATTTTTACCTCTTTCTCAGACTTCCCTGAGTAGTAGATATCTTACACATTAGTGCATTTTACATCTATTTGTAGAATTATAATTTAATCATTATCTCCCCTGTTTAGATATAAGTGCTATGAAAGCAAGCTTCACGTCTTTTTTATCTTTCTTACCATTGTATCGTCAATACTTGACTAACAGATGAATATAATCAAGAACATGAAGGGTGAATCAATGGGAAAAAAACTGTTTCTCTCACTGGTAAAATAATGCAAAATAAAATGATGAAACACTTGACTTTTCTCAGATTGAATACAACTGTATTTCTCCCCAGTGTTTAATTTGTTGTTTATCATGCCCGACTCCTTTGCAACCCTATGGACTGTAGCCTGCCAGGCGCCTCTGTGGGATTCTCCAGGCAAGAATACTGGAGTGGGTTGCCATGTCCTTCTTCAAGGGATCTTCCCAACCTGGAATCGAACCCACGTCTCCTGCATTGGCAGGCAGATTCTTTACCACTGAGCCATCAGGGAAGCCCCAGTGTATAATACATGACAACAATATCTGAAACACCTTATGATTGCTTTAAACTATATTCGTGTGTGTGTGTTAGTCGATCAGTAATGTCTGACTCTTTGCGACCCTGTGGACTGTAACCCGCCAGGCTCCTTTGTCCATGGGATTCTCCAGGCAAGAATACTGGAGTGGGTTGCCATTCCCTTCTCAGTAAAAAGAATTAAATAATGCATATTTTTAACTAGTAGCTGCTCTGAACTCAGATACCAAGAAGGCAATGGATAAAAGAATATTGGTTTTCTGAACCATTTTTCTAGATCCCACATTTACGCCTTAGGGAAGGGGGAGCCTGGTGGGCTTCCGCCTATGGGGTCACACAGAGTCGGACACGACTGAAGTGACTTAGCAGCAGCAGCAGCAGAGGGTAACTTGTTTTTCTCTTTCTGACATGCAGGGAGCTCAGCTCAGTGCTCTGTGATGACTTAGAAGGGTGGGAGGGAGGCTCAAGAGGGAGGAGCTATATGTATATATATAATTGATTCCCTTTGTTATACAGCAGAAACCAACACATTTAAAGCACCTGGACCCCAATAAATAAATTTAAAAATAAAGAATATGGGTTTTGATGACAAGCAGATCTCTGTTTATATCCTCATTCTGCTGCTTCCTAATTAAGTAATCATGGAACAATTACTTGAATGCTCTGAACTTTATTTTCCTAGTCTGCAAACTCTGGCTATTTATTTAAACTGTGGCTATTTAAACTTACCTTATAGAATTTTTGCTAGAATGAGTTAAAATATGTGCTTCCTATAGTACATGACATGCTCAATAAACCCTCATTATTATCAACATTTCATCACCATCACCAAACACATACTTTATTTTGGCTTTGGGACTGAGCGCTGAATGTATTCTTTGGATTGTGAAATAATACTATGATGTACATAGATTGGAAGGATCCTAGATTTATGCGGGATGATGAGTGTTACATGGGAGTAGAATGTTTTGAAAGCTTATTTATTTCACCCTGAAATTCAGATGTCATATGATATTTTAAATGTTTGGAAGAAGATTTGAAGCATCTTTGAATACTGGCTTTCTTTTCTCCGATGTAATGTTGATGAAATTGTTTCCTTTCCAAGAATGTTTTTTCTTCCCGCAATAGGTGGGCCCCAGCGAGCCAGAGGAAGTGTTATTGGAAGCATTAATGATGTTGAATTTGGAATTGCTTTCCTTAACGCCACGGTCACAGATAGCCCAAACTCTGATACTAGAATAATACATGCCAAAATTACCAATGTACCTCGCAGTCTCGGTAAGTCTCTTTGCTGATAAAAGTTGTCAATAAGCCTCTTTTTAAAAACATACATTATTCTTCTTCATCTGTTATTTCCACTTAAAATTTCTAGGGATGCTACTACTAAATGAGCAGTGTAATAGTCCTTAGTTTTATCCTAATGGTAAACTCTTTTTAAAAACTGATATTTTTAGATGCTGATATTTTTGTTGTTATTCAAGTATATTTAGAATTCATCCCTTTGAATAACTTGCTGTGAATAACAACAATGGCTGTAAATATTTTGCTTTGACATCTTATTTACCCCTTTTTTCTCTAGGTCCAGCAATGAGAAAGATAGTTTCTATTCTAAATCCCATTTATTGGACAACAGCAAAAGAAATAGGAGAAGCAGTCAATGGCTTTACCCTCACCAATGCAGTTTTCAAGAGAGAAACCCAAGTGGAATTTGCAACTGGTTCGTATCAACTGAAGTTAATATCCTATTGCTATTTAAAAATATGATCGCTATAAAAGTTGGCAGTTTAGAAAAATACATTATATGTTCCCACAGAGGATAATTTCAAAGTTTTGTTGCCATCTTATCATAAATGACATAAAAGCAAGTTTATATTTTCCTATAAACTTTTACTGACATGGCTCTATAAGAGGCCATATGTTTTCAGATAGTATAGTGATGTTTATAACCTAAAAGCTTTTTTTCCTTCATCTTTCCTGTATCTGTTCTCTTTAATACCTTAGAGAGGGTTTTGAAGGCCAAGCAGAGCAGGAAGCTGAGTCATAGCTATTAATTAAAGGTTTCTGTCTTTGAACCAGAGATTCAGTTATGATATCTGACAGGGATTCTTTAATCAAAAAATTGGAAATATAAACAAACAAATCTAAAGACTTTTCACTTTAGCCTTAGCCTTAATGCATATGGATTAGCAATTCGTGGTTTTTTCCAAGGGCAGATGACTTTTTAAAGACCTTCATATGAAGTGTCTTCGAAGGTGGTCCACCTTTGCAGCAGCGATATTTAAGGTAGCAGGGCTGAGGAAAACCATAGCTTTAATCAGCCCACAGACATGTGGGTCTTTGTATGGTAATCCACTTCCTAAGATGCCTCTTTGCTATCTCTAAAAGCATCAGAAAGAACAAAGCACTGGAGCCAGACTTGTGGCTGTTGCCAGTCTTCCTGAAGCTCTGTCTGTCCCCTTCTCACAGGCAGTCAGTCCATTTCTGTGGAACTGCCTTGCTGTTGCTTGTCAGTTGAAAGTGTGGATTCCTTCACCTAATTATAGGTGTAATCAGGTGAAATTTTTGTAAAAAATGTAAAAAAAGGAATTTTAAAATCAATTTAATTCAGTAAATCTAAGTTTAATTTGGGGGCTAGGTGCTATTTTCTCTTACAATTTGTGTTTAATCAAGTTTGAAGTACAATAACATAGCTGAACTGGTATAAAAAATAAGTCTGTAATGTGCTTACACAAACCATCTTTTATAAATACACACACACATATGCATGTGTGCATGCTTAGTCGTATCTGGCTCTTTGTAACCCCATGGACTGTAGCCCGCCAGGCTCCTCTGTCCATGAAGTTTTCCAGGCAAGAATACTGGAGTGGGTTGTCATTTCCTTCTCCAGGGGATCTTCCTGACCCAGGGATCAAACTTGCATCCTGCATTGGCAGGTGGATTTTTTACTACTGGGAAGTGTATATGTATATATACATTCACACACACACACACATATATATTTGCTGTTGAAATGAATAAACTGTAATTCCTAGGAGAAGTCTTGCGGATGACTCATGTTGCCCGGGGCTTGGATTCTGATGGTGCTCTACTGGTAGATATCATCGTGAGTGGCAATGTCCTGCAGCTACAGTCACCTGCCGAAGTCACTGTGAAGGTAAAATGTTAGGGTAACTTGCCTTCACTGTTAATTGGAGTAATGGTAAGAGTAAGAGTCAAAGATCATTAAAGAAGCACAGAAAACTTGTATAGTTTCCCTTGTTCACTTTGGAGAGTAAATCTCTAAACCACTAAGGGTAGAAATAGCTATGTGGTCTTTATCTAAAAATCTTTAAGGAGAAGTCTTTAAAAGCTTTTAGTAGTTTTATGACCATGCTTATCAGTACTAAGATCAGAGCTATGTTGATTTAAGCCATTTAACTGTCTATAGAAGGCAATGGCAAGCCACTCCAGTACTCTTGCCTAGAAAATCCCATGGATGGAGGAGCCTGGTAGGCTGCAGTCCGTGGGGTCGCTAAAGGTCGGACACGACTGAGCGACTTCACTTTCACACGTTGGAGAAGGAAATGGCAACCCACTCCAGTGTTCTTGCCTGGAGAATCCCAGGGACGGGGGAGCCTGGTGGGCTTCCGTCTATGGGGTCACACAGAGTCGGACACGACTGAAGTGACTTAGCAGCAGCAGCAGCAGACAGAATAGTAAGTCTTACATAAAAGATTTTATAGACTATCCACAAAAGTATTCCAGAAATTAAAGAATGATAGCAATTGCCTTTTCACATTTTTACTTTACTCTTGACCGACAACTCTGAGTCCCTTATTAAATTCTCATGACACTAAAATTACAAAACTAAGGTAGTTACAACGGTAGGTAGGTTCAAACTTTAAGTTTGAACACTGCTATAAATTATAATTTTTATTGAGAACTGTATATTTTTAGACCCTAGGCCATTTTTTATTTTTATCTCATTCTACATATCATAGTACCCTCAAGAAGAAAAAAAAAAAAAATAGGAGCCATGCTGATCCTCAAATCCGTCTTATCATTCTTAGGATTACACTGAGGACTACATTCAAACAGGTCCTGGGCAGCTGTATGCCTACTCAACCCGGCTGTTCACCATTGATGGCATCAGCGTCCCCTACACATGGAACCACACTGTCTTCTATGATGAGGCACAGGGAAGAATGCCTTTCTTGGTAGAAACACTTCATGCATCCTCTGTGGAATCTGACTACAACCAGTTAGAAGAGACACTGGGTTTTAAAATCCAGGCTTCAATTTCCAAAGGTAATTTGGTTAAGGGAAAGTCCAGCTCTTCATGCTGTGTGGTCCTTTCTAAATGGGTAAAAGAATTTCACTGATACCATTCAAAATAAGGATGTCAAGGTACAGACTGAACGTCCCATGTTTTTCATGTGTATTGTCTATGCTTTATAAGTCCTATGGTAAGTCCAATCCAATTAGCATTCTAGTACATTTGGTTTGCTAATATGCATCTTCATATATTAATAGCATATTGGAGTTGTTACTGTTCTAGCCTATATACACAGAGCAATTTTAAAAGATATCCTCTGTCAATGATTTTTCTTTAGGTAATAAAGTCCATTTGTTCTTGTTTTGAATCTTACAAGATTTTTTTTTTAGTTCCTGAAACATGATATAAAGGTGTATCTTAACCTAGTCAAAAAAAAAAGTTTCTGTATTTTAAAAGAAAAACTGGGGAGTAATCACCAGAATTCCTGCTGGCATTTATTGTTCTTGGAAATTATAGCTTTTGAACTGTTTCCTCTTGATCTTAGTAGTCCCCCTATGCTGGTGGCTTTTGATGTATCTATATTCTGAGATATCCTTTTTCATTTTTGTTTTATTTAAATATGTATTTTAAAATTTATTTTGAATTGGAGTATAATTGCTTTACCTTGTTGTGTTGATTTCTGCTGTACAACAGTGTGAATCAGCCATAAGTATACATATGTCCCCTCCCTCTTGAACCTCCCACCCCATCCCACCTCTCTAGGTTGTCATAGAGCACTGGGCCGAGCTCCGTGTTATACAGCAACTTCCCGTTAGCTCTCTGTTCTATGTATGGTAATGTATATGTTTCAGTGCTACTCTCTCAATTCGTCTCATCCTGACCTTCCCCCGTTGTGTTCACAAGTCTATTTTCTATATCTGCCTCTCTATTCCTGCCTGCATATAGGTTCATAAGTACCATTTTTCAGTTGTAAGAGGCACCATGACAGCATTCCATATCCCACGGGGTTTTGATGCTTGGAGATACTTGCATGTGGTTATGTTATAGACACTAACTGTTTGGATGATTTTAATATTGAACTTTAGGCTCCCGTGAGTACATTTTAAATGATTCGGAGTGGTCTGGTGAGTGTGTGTTTTGCTTTGTGCTGGCTTTCCTAAAATAAATCCCAAGTAGATTTAGCCAGCATCGTTTTGTTTATCATGTTTAGCCCATAGACTCGAAATTCGTTTTCACTGTTTACCCTTCCTCCCATCAGTTATGCTTGTAACTGTTTTCTTCTTCAGCATCAGAACGGCTTAATCAAATCTGAGGTCACAGTAATGTAAGAATATATGCACATGTTTTGAACTAATCTCAGATTCATGAAGCCTCATAGCCGCATACCTTCTCCACCCACGTCAGTCACCACCACCGTATTTTACTACTGTCACGCATGTTACTTGGACAAAAGAAAAGAGCCATGGAACAAAGAGTTATATTTTCTTTTCCCCAGTAATACCTACTTTTCAAATTTAATCTCCACTTCTACTTTTTCCAGTGCTCCATACAATTTTTTAAAAAAACTTTAGCACAAGATTTTGGTTAAAATGAATTTATATTATCTGGTACTAGAGGAATTAAAATGATTTTTGAAAAGTCATATGTACTTTCTACCCAATCGTGGTAAGTCCTCTAAACTTGAAACTGATGGTCTTTATGGTTTCTATCTATTGAGGGATTTGAGTCCCACGGTAGAAGGAAACGCTGTGAGACATTTAAAACCTCTTACTCTTCTTGGATACTATGATTCTATGAATCACAGCTGATGTAGTTGCCCATTGGTTGGTATTGTTCCTGTTTGTTTTAAGAATTGTGCATCTGCGGTTTCTTTTTAAACGACCACCAGGGGGCAAGCCTGCATTCTGAGTTGCTTAACGAGCATGTTCTGTCTCTTTTTTGGGTCTAAACTATGATTACAATGCAGTTAGACTTGTACAGAGCTTGATGACAGTTCAGATTTCTAGACACAAAGATTTTGACTTACCTAGTCTAAGGTAGGACCTTGGAGTAACACAGCCTCTGAATGATTCTATTCTAGCTAGTCTTTACTATATGATCCAAACTTAGGTTGCCCACATCATAGTGACTGTAAGGAAACCTTCATACTTATTGAAAACACAGATTTCCCAGGCTTCCTCCTTTGCCATTCTGACTGGGGTAGAACCAAAGGATCTATATTTTTAATAACCTCTCCAATAGATTATAGTATCAGTAAAGTTTGGCAGTTATTAATCTATAAATATCCTAACTTAGTATACTGATAGAAGTGACTGCAAGGAAGAGCATCAAAATCTTGGCAGTAGTTTGTCTCAAGTGAAAAGGGTACAGAGAATTTTATACTTATCAATGTTTTGACAATTATATATTACCATAACACACAAACAAACATTTTGTATTACCTTCCTACTATGTCAAAAAAGAAAATCACGATATAATTCAAAGTCATGTTCTTTAACTACAAGACAAAGAATAAAAGGAAAATATGTATTTTATGTACTTTGATATGAAAATCTTTGGACATTATAGATAGAAGTATTTATATGGCTGAACCAATATTTAGAGCCCAAGTATGATGTTTAAAAACAAACAAACAAAAAAATTGAGTAATTCTTGGTAATATTCCGACTAAAACAATGTACAATGAACCATCCATTTACTTGACAGTTGCATTCCTGGAAAGTTCATTGTATATTTTAATCACACAAAAAAATGTTTAATAATTGGAAGATGAGTTCTAGCCATAGATAATTACAAACAGCTTTCTGGATTCCACAAAAATCTTTTGGGGAAAGGGACACATCTTCATCTTGCATCCAATCCCACACAATGCAATATTTAAAACCTTCCCTGGGGTCCACCCCAGTCACAAAATAGGCTTCCTATTAAATCTTGTCATCCTCAGGACAACCAAAGACTCTCCCAGAAAACTTCCCAGATGCCACCTCATGGAAGCTATCTCCCTGTTTAGAACCAAAAATCTAACGCTTCTATAAGATAATAACTTATATTTATGTGACACATTTTTCCACAACTGTGGCCCCAACACAATGCTGTACACAACACACTGGCTACATTAAGGCATATGTAAATAAGTGAATAAAACTGAAGCATGAATTATAACCACCTGAACTGTATTCCTTTTAAAGCTTTATGTTGGGGTATAGTTGCTTTCCAATATTGTGTTAGTTTCTGCTGCAGAGCGGAGTGAATGAGCTGTGTGTATACATATACCCCTCCCTGACCTCTAGGTCATCACAGAGCACTGAGCTGAACTCCCTGCACTACACAGTGGGCTCCCCCATCTGTTTTACACACGGCAGCACGCATATGTCAACGCCAATCTCCCAATTCATCCCGCCAACCTCTCCCCCGGCCGTGTCCACACATCCATTCCCTACATCTGTGCCTCTATTCTGCCCTGCAAATAGGTTCATCTGTACCATTTTTCTAGATTCCATATACATGTATCAATATCAATATTTTTTTCTTACTTCACTCTGTGTGACAGACATTTCTCTAAAGAAGACATACAGATGACCAAGACACACGTGAAAATATCAAAATTAATAATTATTAGAGAAATACTGATCAAAACTACGATGAAGTATTACCATCTCACACAGGTCAGAATCGCCATCATCAGAAAATCTGTAAATAAAAAATGCTGGAGAGGATATGGAGAAAAAGAGAGCTGTCTTGCACTATTTGTAGGAATGTAGATTGATACAGTCGCTATGGAGAACAGTATGAAGGTTCCTTAAAAAACTAAAAATAGAACTACCATATGACCCAACATTCCACTACTGAGTATTTGCCCTGAGAAAACCATAATTCAAAAAGACATCTGCACCCAGTAATAATCACAGCACTATTTACAATAGCCAGGACATTGGAAGCAACCTAAAGGTCCATTCACAGATGAATGGATAAAGAAGATGTAGTACATATACATAATGGAACATTACTCTGCTGTAAAAAGAAATAAGATTGGGTCATCTGAATCCTATTCTTGAGTTCAGTGGTTGAAAGTCACACAGACTTGCATCTAAGTCCTTCTTCCAGATTATAATTTTATTACCTTTGACTTTAGGTTACTTACATGACCTCAGTCTCAAATTCTTCATCTTAAAATTGATTATGATGGGACTCGGGGAATTCTGAGATTTAAATGTAATCTAGCACACGAAGCTCACAGTACTCTAAGACAGTCAACAATCATTTAGCAAACATTTCTATCCCATCCATCCTGCCCCCATTCCCTTGAAGGTGCAGGAAGGCTTGGATACTCTCAGGGTCATTTTTACACTTGGAGAGGAAATGGATCATGAACCTTTGCTTTCTCTTCAAGGTTTTAAGCAGTTTGATTGCCTAGAAATAGCAAGTATGGCTTTAGCTTTCTAGTCAAGGAACTATATTCACTGGAGTAGTATTTCTTCCACCCTCCACAAATATGTATGAGAGTTTTGAACAGTGTCATGGTCTCAGCAGGGCTTAAATAATTTTGAAATCAGAGACTCCAAAGTAGAATGAATATGAAAAATAAATACCCAGACTCACTCTATGAAGAACACCTAAAGCAATAAAAGGAAACCATCTCATGTATTTGCATTGAAGGAAAATCTAATTTCTAAGAGATTGAATAGAAACTCAGTGTATTATATGACTTAAATAAAATTCCTCTTAAGAGAAGTCTATTATGTCAGTAATTGTCTTTTAAGGTGTGTATGTGTGTTTATATTACTTTGGTAACTTGAAAATGAGTTTAAGTGTTTGCATCTCATTAATGTTTATATTTGTAAAATAACTTACATCCGTCAAAACAGAGTTACTTCCTAAGAAAAGAGATTCCCCAAGCTACCTATTCTTGTTAATATGTTTTCTTCTAACACTAATCTGACATCTGTTCCATAATGATATGCCTGTTTCTTCTTGCTTTGACTACATGGAAAGGAGAACACTTGGTTACACACAGAGGAACTTTGACCCAGATGCTTCACTGTGCAAATGGAAATTGACAAAAGGAGAGGTTTTCTTCATTAGAGTTTGTTTTTCACTGGCATAAATTATTTTAAGGGTTTTCAAAATACCATTCCAACTTCTTGAACAGAGAAAGTAAATGGCTGGAAGAATAGGATTTTGCCTGTGGTTATGCCTGGCAGTCACATTGATTTGTATTATTTTTTGTTATCAAAGAATAATTTTCTTTTGATTCATGTAAACTACTTAAGCAGAAAATCTGCTTCCATTGGCCGCTTGCCAGCAATCTCTGTACTATGATTCATTTAGTTCTTGGTTGAGAAACAGGAAAATTTTTCCATTCTGCTTGTTTTCACCTATTGCATTTGCTGTGTCATGTGTTCCACTTTTGGCATATCTTTCCAGGGAGGATGGTTCTGGAAAGAAATAAGGTGCTAAAGTTCTAACAAGTCAGTTAATTTTGCTTTTGTCTCTGTGATAGGAGAACGCAGTAATCAGTGTCCCTCTGGGTTTGCCTTAGACTCGGTCGGACCCTTTTGTGCTGGTAAGTACAAGAATAAATGATCCATTTTTGTTTTTCATAATCTGTTCATGCTATCATTAATGGACATTTACTGTCATTTTGCTAGATATTTATTAACCACAGTAGTCCTCTGTCTCATTTTACAGGTGAGGAAATTGAGATGTGAAGAAGTTGAGTGCCTAAGTTCACTCAGCTATCAGATGGCAGAGCTAGATTGGAATTTAAGATAGATACAAAGCCCGTGCTGTTTCAGTTAGTTCCACAATCAAGTGTGTCAGGGATCATGATCAAGTACAGGGGTAGATTGAACATAGGAACCAAACGCTGGACTATGTTTGGCCACCTGATTGCATGAATGTGAAACAGCAGTAATTCAACTCTAAGTCACCTAACCCTGGAATTGCCCGGTTGTAGCACAGGGCTGGATTGTGGGTGGAGGACTGATGACTAAACCTGCCTTGTGCCATCCACGTGGCAGTGCAAGAGAGTCACAGATAAGTAAACAGCTAAATAAATGGCTTGAGGAGCTCAAACTGGCATACACAGTGCTTTTCTTTTTGCTGGTATGCAATGGAACATCATACAGTGATAAAAAGGTCATCTTTAGAAGCTGTACTGCCCAGGTTCAAATCTGCCGATAATGACCTATGTGACCTATGTGACCTTCAGCAATTTAGTTAACCTCTATGTTCCTCAGTTTTAGCATGCAAATGAGAATAGGAATAAAAATACTTATTTCCTAGGAATGTTGAGATGAGTTAACATAGATATAATAAAAAAGCATTTCAGTCACAGTAAATGGTCATTATGTCTTAGCTTTCATCATTGTTGTTTTAAAATTAATCCAACCACTGTCAGAGATGTGAGGACCCAAAAGTAATTTCATTTTGTGTTTCTATTCTGTGGCACACGGAGCATTTTCTGTTATATTGGATCCGTTCATTGGCCTCTACAGGCAATTCTTTCCACCCACTTTAATAACTCCTTGAAAGCAGGGCTTCTTCATACTAATTGGGTCTTTCTTCTTCTAGATGAAGATGAATGCGCTGCAGGGAATCCCTGCTCTCATTTCTGTCACAATGCCATGGGAACCTATTATTGCTCGTGCCCCAAAGGCCTCACCATAGCTGCCGATGGAAGAACTTGTCAAGGTAGTTACACAGCTAAATCTAATCAACACATTTAAGCAATGGGCATGGCAATCTCTGACCAAGGGAAAGCATGGAAGACCAAGGCTCTTCTTTATTACTCCTTCTGCCTCTGCCTTCATTAAGTTGAAAAAGTAAGACAGAGAGAAGACTGCTCACACACTGCCTTCATATAGGGCACTCTAATGGCCGGGGATGCCTCTAATGGTTCACTCAATCCCCACAACACAATGATGAGAGGCAGGCAGGCCTATTACCATATGCATTTTACAGGGATAACACCAAGGAAAAATAAGGTTATAAAGAATTTAAGTGAACTGCACAATCCCAGTCGGACTTGAGGAACATTAAAAAAAGAAATCACACATTTCTATCAGATTCTAGGTATGCTTCAAAGTTAGAAATTGTATAGGAGCCTAATTTGTAAATAAAAAATGAAAGGAAAGGATTTCTCCCTCTGTGCCCAAAGAGGCCTCCCTCCAAATACAAAAGACAGAGGGAGTAAGGACGTAAGCGGACATAGGAATAACTTCTATGGGAATGTCCAGTATGGACTGGGCACTTTGTATACATTATTTCCTTTAATTTTTAAAACAGTACTGAGACAGGTATTATCCTCATTTTACAAATGAGAACTCAGATGTTAGAAAGAAGTACCTTTTTTCAGTCACCTAATTTATAAGTGGTCTGATGGATGGCTTGGTCTTTGAAGATCTACACACTGCCCTGCTATGAGCTTGTCAGCTCTTCAACTCATCTGAAGGGACCTACCCCAAAATTCAACATTCTTGCTCTTGTGTATTTCAATTGTCACTCATTGCTTTCCTTATTCTTATTTCACAGCAGGTTCTTAAGTTGGTTTTTTTTTCCCACTCCCCTTAGTTAAATGAATCACTTTGTTGCAGATATTGATGAGTGTGCTTTGGGTGGATACACCTGCCATGCTGGTCAGGACTGTGATAATACCATTGGATCCTATCGCTGTGTAGTCCGCTGTGGAATTGGCTTTCGAAGAACCAGTGATGGGCTGAGTTGTCAAGGTACACAGATGGAAGCCCTTGCTTTATCTTCATTATACTAAGAGTTAAAAACCCTGCCTATTGGACCATTTAGGGTGAACTCCATTTAACAGATTGAGCTTCATAGTAAAATATTTAAATGTAATATTCTATGGCTATTTTAAGTATTTGTAACACAGTGATTTTGAATAAAACTTGCCTATTATACTTGAGAGAGGAGATCATACAGCATGATCTTAATAGAATCTGTTTCATACTTGAGATGCAACAGATGTACAAGAAAGACTTCTTAGCGCTCCCCTCACCTGAGTAAAAGCAGAAACTTCTGAGAAATGACCGTGACTATCAGTTACCTCTTCAGGGTAGAGTCTAGTCCCAGGAGAGAGACATGGAGTAACCCTACCATAAATCTCTCCTGCAGGGTATTTTATGATCCTGAAGAAGGTGCAAAATCAGTCATCCTTGTACAGACAAACATTATCATACAGTCTCTTTTATCTCATTGTTTTATAAGGAACCCTGTCTGTTCTTCTCATAGAAGCCAATTATCCCCTCTTCATTTCTGCTGTTAAGTCTGGTTTATAAGCCTTTAACTTTCACCATGAACCATGTTACTTTTTTGGTTGGCACCTATATGCATAGAAATAAACCTTTTCTCTTATTAAAAAAAAACCTCCATTTCATAAGACTACTATTTATTGCAGGACTTTTGGTATAAAACTTACTTTCTAGAGGAATTTTAGATTCACAGCAAATGTGAGTAGAATAGAAAGAGATTTTCCAAATTCTCCCTGCCCAAACTCCTTCACAGCCTCCCCTACTATCAAATTCCTTCTAGACTGGTACATTTTTTACCAAGGATAAACCTACACTAACACATCATTACAACCAAAAGTCCATTGTTTACATTAGAATTTACTCTGATGTTCTATATTCCAGTGTCATGTATCCTCCATTATAGTATCATGCAGGATTGTTTCCCTACCCAAAATATCTATGCTTCTCCTAGTCATCCTTCCCTCCCCCAACCTCTGGGAACATTGATGTTTTTATTGTCTCTCTAGCTTTACCTTTTCCATAATGTCATATAGTTGGAATTATGCAGTATTTAGCCTTTTCAGATTAGCTTCTTTCACTTAGTAATATACATGTATGTTTCCTCCATGTCTTTTCATTGGTTGATAGCTCCTTTCTTTTTAGTGCTGAAAAATAATCCATTGGGTGACTCTACCACAATTTATTTATCCATTCACCTACCACAGGGCATCTTGGCACTTCCGAGTTTTAGCAGTTATGAATAAAGCTGCTGTCAGGATTTTCCAAAGAAAGACAGTGGATACAAAGCTAAATTCTTATCAATAGTAAAAAGAATGAATGAATTATGGCATGCTGGAGAAGACTCTTGAGAGTCCCTTGGACTGCAAGGAGATCCAACCAATCCATTCTAAAGGAGATCAGTCCTGGGTGTTCATTGGAAGGACTGATGCTAAAGCTGAAACTCCAATACTTTGGCCACTTCATGCAACGAGTTGACTCACTGGAAAAGACTCTGATGCTGGGAGGGATGATTGGGGGCGGGAGAAGGGGACGACAGAGAATGAGATGGCTTGATGGCATCACCAACTCGATGGACATGAGTTTGAGTGAACTCCGGGAGTTGGTGATGGACAGGGAGGCCTGGCGTGCTGTGATTCATGGGGTCACAAAGAGTTGGAACCGACTGAGTGACTGAACTGAACTGATACCATAAACCACTGTGTTGTCATTAAAAAAAATGGAATGAAGCTCTGCTGTTTGGCTTAGAGGGATTTCCATGAGACATCCTTTAGTGAAAACAATAAGTTGTAGGAAAGCATATGTAACTTGTGTAGAAAAGATTATGTGACTGGAAAACAAACAGTAACAAAAGAAGAAAGGAAGTGTATTTATATATTTAGGGATAGCTACGGGTATATATAAAAGAAATATGTTATCACCATTTCTGTTTTAACTGTAGATGTTATTTATATTAGGTTGTTAATGTAGGTTCGCTTTGGTGAACAGAAGGGTAAAAAGGATAAAAGAGGCCAAGCAAAAGAAGAAAAACTGCACAAAGAAAACCTTCTATAGGTATATGATCACAGAGCAGGGAGCACACAAAATGGGGGAGAAGAAGGACTTGAACTCACCTCCTCTCATGAAATCACCAAACTTACAACTAACTGCCAAATGAAAAAGACTGACACCTACCAAAAAAGATATTCTGCACACCCGTAGACGAAGAAGAAGCCAAAGTGAAATGATAGAAGGGGTACCTGGTGGACAACCCACAAAGTGAAAAATATTTATATCACAGAGGTTCTCCCATGGAGTGAGCGTTCTCAGCTCCACATGTCAGGCTCCTTAGCCTGTGAGTCTGACATTGGGTGGAGGAGCCCCCAGAGCATTTGACTTTGAAGGCCAGGAGCTCCACAGGACTGGGAGAAACAGAAATTCCACTCTTGGCGGGCACACACAAGGTTTTACATGCCCTGGAACATAGTAAAGCAGTGACTACATAGAGCCTGAGCCACACCTACCTGTGGGTCTCAGAGGGTCTTTTGGAGGGGAGGGGTCAGCTGAGGCTCACTATGTGGGCAAGGACACTAGAAGCAGAGGCTCCAGGGAATATTCATTGGCATGAGCTTTCTCAGAGGTCTCAATAGCAAGACCTGGGCCCACCCAACAGACTGCAGGCTCCTGTGCTTGGACACCTCATGCCAAACAACCAACAGGGTGAAAACGCAGACAGACTGCCTAAAGCCTGAGCTCACAACTATCTTTAAACATACCCCTGACATGGCCCTGCCTACCAGAGAGACAAGACCCAGCTGCACCAGTGGGCAGGCACCAATCCCTCCCACTAGGAAGCCTGTACAAGCCTCTGGACCATCATCATGCAGCAGAAGCAGATACCAGAAGCAAGCATAATTACACACCTGCAACCTGAGAAAAGGAGGCCACAAACACAGAAAGTTAGACAAAATGAGTCAGCAGAGAAGTGTGTTCCAACTGAAGGAACAAGATAAAAGCCCAGAAGAACAATGAAGTGGAGTAAGGCAATCAGACTGAAAAAGAATTCAGATATGACAGTAAAAATGATCCAAGATCTCAGAAGGACAATGGAGGCACAGACAAAAGATACCCGAAATGTGTCACAAAGACCTAGAAAGCTAAAAACAAACAAAAAAACACAGAGTTGAGTGATACAGCAAGTGAAATGAAAAATACACTAGAACAATTAAAAAAATACACTCGACAGAATCAGTATCAGAACAAATGAGGCAGAAGAGCAAGTTAAGTGAACTGGAAGAGAGATTGGTATTGGTGGAAATCACTGCTCCAGAACAGAATAAGGAAAAAATAATGAAAAGAAATGAGAAGAGTTTAAGAGACCTCTCAGACATTAAAGCACCAAAATTCACATTAAAGGGGTCCCAGAAGGAGAAGAGAAAGGTCCTGAGAAAATATTTGAAGAAATAGCCAAAAGCTTCCCTAACCTGGGAAAGCAGACATTCAAGTCCTAGAAGCACAGAGTCCCATACAACGATAAACCCAAGGAGGAAAACGCCAAGATACATATTTATCAAACTGACAAAAATTAAAGACCAAAGAGAAAATATTAAAAGCAACAAAGGGAAAGCAGCAAGTAACATACAAAGGAATCCCCATATGGTTATCATCTGACTTTTCAGCAGAAACTCTGCAGCTTGAAGGGACTGGCATGATATATTTAAAGTGATCAAAGGGAAAAAAATCTATAAACAAGAATACTCTACCCAGCAAGGCTCTCATTCAGATTCAACAGAGAAATCAAAGATTTTATAGACAAGCAAAAGCTAAGAGAATTTAGCACCACCAAACCAGCTTTACAACAAATGCTGAAGAAACTTCTCTAGGCGGAAAAGAAAAGGCCACAACTAAAAAAAAAAGGAAATTATAAATGGGAAAGTTCATCAGTAAAGTCAAACAAACTGTAAAGATAGAAAATCATTTACAAACAAAAATGGTATCAAACCAGCAATCATGAGGAGAGTACCAATGCAGGATATTGGAAATGCATTTGAAATCAAGAGGCCAGCAACTTAAAACAATCTTGTATGTTTATAGACTGCTATATAAAAACCTCATGGTATTAATACTGCAAACCAAAAATCTATGATAGATATATACACAAAAAAGAAAGATCAATCCAAGCACAACACCAAAGATCGTTCTAAAATCACAATAGAAGAGAACAAAAGAGGAAGGGACCTACAAAGGCAAATCCTAAAGAATTAACAAAATGGCAATGAGAACATACATATTAATAAATACTTTCATCTATATTGTCTAAGAGACCCACTTCATATCTAGAGACTATACAGACAAAGTGAAGGGCTGGAAATAGGTATTCCAGGCAAATGGAAATGAAAGCTGGAGTAGTGACAGTCATATCAGACAAAATAGACTTTAAAATAAAGACTGTTACAAAAGACAAAGAATAATACTATATGATCAAGGGATCAATCCAAAAAGAGATAATAGTTGCAAATATACATGTACACAACATAGGAGCACCTCAATATATAAGACAAATGCTAACAGCCATAAAAGCACAAGTCAACAGTAACACAAGAATAGTGGGGGACTTTAATGCCCGCTTACCTCAATGAATGGATCAGAGAAAAAGGTCAATAAGGAAACATAAACCTTAAAGGACACATTAGACCTGATGGACTTAATTCATATTTATAGAGCATGTCATCCAAAGGTAGCAAAATACACATTCTTCTCAAGTGCACATGGAACATTTTCCATGATCGATCACATACTGAGCCACAAAGAAAACCCTGGTATATTAAATTGAAATTTCTTTTGCAACCACAGCACTGTGAAATTAGACATCGACTATATACATAAAAAAAAAATCTGCCGAAAACACAAACACATAGAGACTAAATGACACACACACACAAAAAAAGGACCATTGAAGAAATCAAAGAGGAAATCAAAAAAGACTCAGACAAATGAAAACACAACAATCCTAAAACGTTGGGATGCAGCAAAAGCAGTTTAAGAGGGAAGTTTATAGCAATACAATCTTACCTCAGGAAACAAGAAAAATTTCAAATAAACAACCTACCTTACACCTAGAGCAACTAGAGAAAGAAGAACAAACAAAACCCAAAGTTAGAAGGGAATAAATCATAAAGATAAGAGAAAAAGTAAATGAAATACAGACCAAAAAAAAAAAAAATAGAAAAGATGAGTTAAACTAAAAGATGGTTCTTTGAAAAAATAAAATTGATAAAGCTTTAGCCAGACTCATCAAAAAAGGGAGAGGCCTCAAATCAATAAAATTAGAAATAAAAAAGGAGAAATTACAAATGACACCACAGAAATACAGAGGATTGTAAGAGACTACTACAAACAACTATATGCCAATAAATTGGACAACCTAGAAAAAATGAACAAATTCTTAGGAAGGTACAGTCTCCCAAAACTGAATCAGGAATAAATAGAACAGACCATAGCTCAGTTGGTAAAGAATATGCAGGCAATGCAGGAGTCTCAATTCCTGGGCCAGGAAAATCCACTGGAAAAGGGATAGACTACCCACTTCAGTATTCTTGGGCTTCCCTCGTGGCTCAGCTGGTAAAGAATCTGCCTGCAATGCAGGAGACCTTGGTTTGATCCATGATTGGAAAGATCCCCTGGAGAAGGTAAAGGCTACCCACTCCAGAATTCTGGCCTGGAGAATTCCATGGACTCTATAGTCCATGGAGTCACAAAGAGTCAGACATGACTGAGTGACTTTCATGAACAGACCAATCACAAGTACTGAAATTGAAGCTCATTCAATGGGGACGCCATCACTTTGATACAAAAACAAGACAAAGACACCACAAAAAAAGGAAAACTTACAGGTAAATATCACTGATGAACACAGATGCAAAAACCCACAACAAAATATTAGCAAACCAAATCCAACAATACATTAAAAGAATCATATACCATGGTCAATTGGGATTTATCCCCGGGATGCAAGAATTTTTTTAATATCTGCAAATGAATTAGTGTGATATACCATAGGAACAGACTAAAGAATAAAGCCATATGACCGTCTCAATATACGCAGAAAATCTTTCGACAGAAATCAACATCCCTTTATGAAAAAACTCTCCAGAAAGTGGGGATAAAGGGAACTTAACTCAGCGTAATAAAAGCCATATGACATACCCACAGCAAACATCATGCTCAATGGAGAAAAACGGAAAGCTTTTCTTCTAAGATCAGAAACAAGACAAGGATGTCCACTCTCACCACTTTTATTCAATATAATTTTGCAAGCCCTAGTCACGGAAGCCAGAGTAGAAAGAAAGAAAAGGAATGCAAATTGGAGAAGAAGATGTAAAACTGTCACTCTTTTCAGGTTGCTGCTGCTGCTGCTAAGTCACTTCAGTCGTGTCCGACTCTGTGTGACCCCATAGATGGAAGCCCACCAGGCTCCCCCTTCCCTGGGATTCTCTAGGCAAGAACACTGGAGTGGGTTGCCATTTCCTTCTCCACTTTTCAGGTTACATTATACTATACATAGAAAATACTAAAGGAAGCTACTAGAGCTCAAAAATTTATTGGGGAAATTTTCAGGATACAAAACTAATACCTGTTTTGTATTTTGTCTATTGCATTTCTATATACTAACAGCAAAAGATTAGAAAAAATTACAGGTTATTTAAGAATAAATTAAGGAAACAATCCCATTTACCATCACAGCAAAAGATTAAAATGCCTCAGAATAAACCTACCTAAGGAGGTAAAAGACTTGTACTCTGAAAACTACAAGATGCTGATGAAAGAAATCAAAGATGATTCAAGTAAATGGAAAGATATACCATGTTCCTGGATTGAAAAAGTCAACATTGTCAAAAAGACTATACTACCCAAGACAATCTACAGATTCAATTCAGTCGCTATCAAAATATCAGTGACATTTTTCACAGAACTAGAACAAATATTTTTAAATTTGTATGGAAACATAAAAGACCCAAAATAGCCAAAGCAATTCTAAGAAAAATGGAGCTGGGAGAATCAGGCTCCCTAACTTATACTGCAAGGAGATCCAACCAGTCTATTCTAAAGGAGATCAATCCTGGATGTTCATTGGAGGGACTGATGCTAAAGCTGAAACTGCAATACTTTGGCCACCTCATGCGACGAGTTGACTCACTGGAAAAGACTCTGATGCTGGGAAAGGTTGGGGGCGGGAGGAGAAGGGGACGACGGAGAATGAGATGGCTGGATGGCATCACCGACTCTGTGGACATGAGTTTGAGTGTACTCCGGGAGTTGGTGATGGACAGTGAGGCCTGGCGTGCTGTAATTCATGGGGTCGCGGAGAGTCGGACACGACTGAGCGACTGAACTGAATTGAACTGAACTTCAGATTATACCAGAAAACTACAGTAATCAAAACAGTGTGGTACTGCCACAAAAACAAATATAGATCAACAGAACAGGATAGAAAGCCCAGAAATAAACCCTACACACCTATAGCCAATTAATTTATAACAAAGGAGGCAAGAATATATAATTGAGAAAAGACAGTCTCTTCAATAATCAGTTCTGGCAAAACTGGACAGCTGCACATAAAAGAATAAAGTTAGAACATTCTCTAACACCAAATACAAAGATAAACTCAATGGATTAAAGGCTAAATGTGAGACTGGACACTATAAAACGTAGAGGAAAATGTAAGCAGAATACTCTCTGACATAAATCACAGCAATATATTTTTGGATCTACCTCCTAGAGTAATTGAAATAAAAACAAACAAATGGGACATAATTAAAGTTGAAAGTTTTTACACAGCAAAGGAACCATAAACAAAACAAAAAGATAACCCACAGAATAGGAGAAAATATTTTCAAATGATGCAACTGAGAAGGGATTGATATGAAAACTGCTCATGTAGCTCAATATGAAAAAGCAAACAACCCAGTCAAACAATGAGCAGATCTACGTAGACATTTCTTCAGAGACATACAGATGGTCAAAAAAGCACATGAAAAGATGCTCAACATCACTATTAGAGATATGCAAATCAAAAGTACAATGAGGTATCACCTCATACCAATCAGGACGGCCACCATTAAAAAGCCTACAAATAATAAATGCTGGAGAGGGTACGGAGAAAAGGGAATACTCCAACTGTTAGTAGGAATATAAATTGGTACAGCCACTATGGAGAACAGTATGGAGGTTCCCTAAAAAACTAAAAATTAAACTACCATATGATCCACCAATTCCACTCCTGGGCATATATCTGGAGAAAATAATTTGAAAAAACACGTGCACCCCAGTGTTCACTGCAGCATTATTTACAGTAGCTAAGACATGGTACCAACCTAAATGTCCATCTATACATGAATGGATAAAGATGTGGTACATATATACAATGGAATATTACACACTCATAAAAAGAATGAAATAATGTCATTTGCAGCAACACAGATTATCATACAAAGTAAATAAACTAGAGAAAGACAAATATTATTTGATATAACTTATACATTTGATCTAAAAAGATGATATAAGTGAGCTCATTTACAAAGCAACCAGACCCACAGACACAGAAAATAAACTTATGGTTATCAAAGGGGAGAAGAGGTGGAGGAAGAGATAAATGAGGAATTTGGGATAAAGATACACACAGTACTATATAGGCTTCCCACGTGGTAAAGAGTCCTGCCAATGCAGGAGACATAAGAGATACAGGTTTGATCCCTGGGTCAGGAAGATCCCCTGGAGTAGGAAATGGCAATCCTTTCCAGTATTCATGCCTGGAGAATACTAGGGACAGAGGAGCCTGGCATGCTAAGGTCCATAGGGTCACAAAGAGTTGGACACGACTGAAGTGACTTAGCACACATGCACATATATAATAGAGATAATCAACAAAGACCTCCTGTATAATACAGGAAGCACTACTCAATACTCTGTAATAAGCTAAATGGGAAAATAATGGATATATGTATATATGTAACTGAACCACTTTACTATACCACTGAAACTAACCAACACTGTAAATCAACTATAGCCCAATGCAAGATAAAAATTTAATTTAAAAAAAATGTTAACACATTTGTGCATTTATATGACATGTACAGATTTTGAAAGATTAAATTAGAAGACCTGAAAATAAGAACAAAATAAGACACTGGAAATCTCAAATTTAGAAATGTAAGATGAGAACACAAAGACCCTAAAATATGTTTTGTTCTTCTAAGGGTTTGGAATAAGACAGTAGAGAAGTGGCAAGAGCTTGAAGTGAGTATATACCTGAGAGAGGGACTCTGTTGAGAAAGGAAAGACATGATTATGGCTACAGGGTTATAGGAAAGATGGCAGTAAGGACGAAGAGCTTTAAGAACATATGAGAGGAGGAAATGCTTGGTGGACCACAGTTCTTATCTTAGCGAGGAAGGAGAAGACAGACCACAGAGATCAAAAGCTCAAGTAGAGGAACTTTTCTTAAATCGAAGTAATGGTCTCCCTTTTTCTGGGAACAGAAGGAATGAAAAAAAGGAACAAAATACAAGCACGTACATGTCAGTTGGGGGAATTCACACCTGCACTTTTTTTCCATTACACTATTACCCAGATGGTGTTCACAAAGATTAACTTGGCAATGACTACAGATGAGGATAAAAGCTAAAGTTGCTGCAGTCATTTGAGCACAAGGTGATAAAGACCTGCATCAGGCTAATAACAGCAAAAATCCGGAAGAAAGTTCAAATTTCAAAAGATGTTGCAGAAGACCCTAACTTTATTATTATTTATTTTCAGTACTTCATTCTGTCAGCTACATTCCAGGGCTGAAAGTTCCTAAAAACAGGAGTGGGAGCCATACAGTAAACAAAATAGTTAAACTACAGAAGTATTGCATCAACATAGCTCTGAAGCAATAGCAAATGTCAATCTTGGAATAGTGTTGAAGAGAGAAACCCTCACTAGCAGTTAATTCTATGAGTTATCTAGCAGAGCCCTGAGAGCAATTAGATTGGATTCTTTTTAGGGAAGATCTTAAACATAGTATTGATTAAAGATCACTAAAATATTAAACATTTGGGATAAACCTGTTTTCTAACAGCAAGTAATGAAAGTTTTGTTTTATTTGACAGATATTAATGAATGTCAAGAATCCAGCCCCTGTCACCACCGCTGTTTCAATGCCATAGGAAGTTTTCACTGTGGATGTGAGCCTGGGTATCAGCTCAAAGGCAGAAAATGTGTGGGTAAGGAAAGGGCTATGAATTCAAAGCAGTGACATCTTTGTAATGTCTTAATACTGTCTGATCTAATCTATGTGTTGTGTCTGATATAGGGCACCTACCATGCATCGTTTATGTGATCCATGCAAAAACAAAAGGAAACAAATGCTATATTTTACAGGTTTCATTTTCCAATTTTATAACTATTTTTAACATGTTCTCTATTATATTACCATTTTTTCACAAAATCATAATACATGTGTGTGTATTGTTATATATGGGCTTCCCTGGTGGCTCAGACAATAAAGAATCTGCCTGCAATGCAGGAAACCCAGGTTTGATCCCTAGATCTGGAAGATCCCCTGGAGAAGGGAATAAGCTACCCACTCCAGTATTCTGCCTGGAGAATTCCATGGACAGAGGAGTCTGGCGGGCTATAGTTCATGGGGTCACAAAGAGTTGGACACGACCAACTGAGCAGATAACACACACACACAGTTATATATAATATACAACTTTCCTGGCGACTAAGTTGGTAAAGAAACTGCCAGCAAGGCAGGAGACACGGATTCAATCTCTGAGTCAGGAAGATTCCCTGAAGAAGGAAATAGCTACCCACTTCAGTATTCTTGCTTAGGAAATCCCATGGACAGAGGAGCCTGGTGGGCTGCAGTCCATGGGGTTGCAAAGAGTTGGACACAACTCAGCAATTAAATATACATATAATTTTTATTTTTCTAGGAGGGGGAAATGTTTTGGCATGGCTTCCATCTATGTGATGTAATATTTTTTATTTTTATCATTATGTTCTAAAATAAAGTATGTTACATACCTTGATGGATTTAAACACCTCAACCTTATACCATGATTATATAATCATCTATATTATTTATCCTTAAAATCCAAAGGTATATCTTTATGAAAAAGTGAAAGAAATCAGTTTCTCAATCTGCATTATCTTTGTTCTTTTATCAAGATATAAATGAGTGTAGACAGAATGTATGCAGACCAGATCAGCATTGCAAGAACACTCGCGGTGGCTATAAATGCATTGATCTCTGTCCAAACGGAATGACCAAGGCAGAAAACGGAACCTGCATTGGTGAGTGTCTGGCTATTTCAGTGACTGAGATCCATTTACTGTCAACAAGCCAAATAAGGCATCCTTGCTTAAAACTAATGATTAGAATAAATTTCATCCAACAAAGAAATATATTTTTCTATAGGTTTTTTACTGCCAACTTCTCGTATGGTTGAGCTCTCAAGTCCCAGCGTCATGACTATACCAGGAAATGAAAGCTCACCCAAGAGACTTAGATCATTTTGAGCTCCCGTGAATCACACAATTGGTTTATATAGCTTAATATCCACATACATTAATATTATCTCACATAATTTCTAATATGAAATTTAGCATATATGTTAAGAATTTCATTGGAGGGGTTAAGAAAAACTTATGTTTGTAGAGACTTATTGAAAGTTCAATATATAATTATTTTAAAACTAAATATTCTTTAAATGTTTATATATATATATATTCTTTAAATGTTAAATCAATGACCAGGCAATGCAGTAAATTATATTTCTCTCTAAGTTTGTTCTTTGTGTGCCTATTCTGTGCTAGTCTGCCATAGGTGGCAGAACTGTGAGCTTCACGATTTACAGAACTAAAGCAGATAGCATTCCTGCTGTCATGTACTTACAGTTGTCTGGGATAGATCAGCCAACTCCACTTGCCTCACCAAAAGAAAAAAAAAAAACAACAGTAATATAAGATGAAATGCCATAAAAAGTACAAGTAGGACTTCCCTGATGGTCTAGTGGATAGGAATCCATATTCCAAAGCAGGGGACCCAAGTTCAATCCCTGGTCCAGGAAGATTCCACATGCCTCAGGGCAGCTAAGTCCATGTACCACAACTATTGAGCCCTCGTGCTGCAAGTATTGAAGCTAATGCGCCCTAAAGCCTGTGCTCAGCAACAAAAGAAGCCACTGCAATGAGAAGCCCACACACCAGAACTAGAGAGTAGCTTCCGCTTCCTGCAGTTAGAGAAAGCCCATGCACAGCAATGAAGACCCATCACAGCCAAAAATTAAAGATTATTTTAAAAAAAAAAAAAGAGGTACAGATAAAATTGTGTAAGAGTACTCAGAAGAGTGCTCATATCTAATAGGAGTAACTAACAGCCATGTCATGGAAGTGATCGTATTTAAATTATCCTTGAATAGGATGTTAATATGTGGAGGTGGTAGTAAACGGAAAGAAAAATAGCGCTGTATGAAGGGGAAAGAGCTGGAGTTAGGGAGAGCAAGTTAAAATTCATCCTCCTTAATAGCTATCTCACCTTGAACAAGTCTTAAAATGACACAGAAATTTGAGTTTCTGTTGAGAAACACAGAAGTTTCTCATTTTAAAAATCTGAAAAAAAAGAATTTTGTAATGAAACATTTATTAATAAAGTTAAAATATGCCTTGGGTTTGTTTCAAAATAATGTAAGAGAGAGGGGAGATTGTAGATATAAATGAAGGAGTAGTGACCACTTGTTGGTCTTTGTTGAGATACAAGGAGATTTAGTATAATTTTTTTTTAATGGGACGGTGGACTATCAGATTGCAAAGACTGTTTTCAGCAATATGGATGTAGGCAAGTGTTTTTCTAAATTCCTACAAATAGTAGCCAATTCATAGCATCATATACAGTTATGTGTAACTGTATTTTTAATAATATTGACTCTAGTTATGTATAAGATTAATTAGAAATAAGCTGAAAGATCTGAAGACTGTTCTAGAAGCTATAGCAAAAATATAGCTACATGAAAATGGAAAACGGGGATACATGGCTTTGTTTGAAGGAAGTAGAATTACCCAGTCTTGGAAATTTAGGGAATAAGTTAAAGATAATGCTAATGTTTACAGTTTGGGGAAAACAGAATGCTGTTATCATAAATGAGAGTAATGATACTCTGAACAGGCTGAGTTTGAAGTTCTAGTAAAATATGGCGATGGAAATGATCAGCTAGCAGCTAGAAATCTGAGTCTGTAGATAAGAAGCAGTGTGACACTACTGCTCCTGATCTATATCAGGAAGCTCATTAGAGTCAATAGTATAAATATGATGGCAAAAGGAGACGGGATATAGAGAAGGGACAAGAAAGCTGAGAACAAAACTCCGTCCATAGTAGGGAGCAGAAAGAGAAAAAGAAGCCAATTAATAAGTGACCTGGAGGAGGGCATGGCAACCCACTCCAGTATTCTTACCTGGAGCATCCCCATGGAGAGAGGAGCCTGGCTGGCTACAGACCATGGGGTCACAAAGAGTCGGACACGACTGAGCAACTAAGCTTTCTAATAAGTGACAGAGCTGGGACTTGAACCCAGCTTTTCTGACCGCAGGGTTCAATCACATGGTAAGAAATGCAACATGCTAAACAATTAAAATGTTCATTTTAAATATAGTGACCTCAGGTTTTGAAAGAGGAAATGTTATTGCTTTTTATTGCCTCCATGTTTATAGATGTTGATGAGTGTAAAGATGGGACCCATCAGTGCAGATATAACCAGATATGTGAGAATACAAGAGGCAGCTATCGCTGTATGTGTCCAAGAGGGTACCGGTCTCAAGGACTTGGAAGACCCTGTTTAGGTAAGTTAACAGAAACTCTTATTGAGTTCATAAACTGTTAATATAATTACCCACCCCTACCAACTTGATTAGGACCACTGTATTTTCAAATGATTTCTTGCTACATTTAGAAGAGTAATTTGGTTTAAGTAATCCATTACACAGTTTGAATTACTTCTTAGAAACTTCATATTGAGTTCGACTTACACTGACTTTCAAGTGGTAATAATAACTACTTACAGAATGCTTACTATAAACTACACATATCAAAATGAGATGTGGTATAATTACCATGACAACTTAATTATGAAGATTATCTCATTGATTGTCTAGCTATGCACATATGTTAGTATAGATATATTTTATTTGAATGTGAAGTATATTTGCATGTACTATGAAGGTTTAGTTATGGGGGATTAAAATGTGAACACATTTTAAGTGAATTGGTAATTAGCACTTTATCTACCATTCCTGGAGAATCCCAAGGACAGGGAAGCCTGGTGGGCTGCCATCTATGGGGTCACACAGAGTCGGACACGACTGAAGTGACTTAGCAGCAACTACCATATATTTAGTGCATACTGTATACCATTCCCGGTGCTAAGAATCTAATTTAATTCTTCCAATTGCCTGTTTGTTTCCATCTCAGTTATAATTTGAGTGTAAAGTAAGGCAGGTAGATGGAAAATATCTTTAAGAAGGTAACCATATGCTTTTTAAAATTAACATATTTATAATCAAGAAACTGACCTATAAAATATTCTGCCTCAAAATATTTACATTTACATGCAGCAAAAAATTGTGTTGCATTTTTAAATACTGGCTTCTGGTTTGCATGCTATTATACTTTTAAAAATGGATGCCTTGGTTATCTATTTAAGAGACAACCTATCTTTATATCCACAAAGAGAAAGCCTGTCCTGTCTTTATAATGAATTCTTCCATAAAAATTTAGTTCTGTCTTTATGTAGTTCCTACCATAGTACTTTGTGCACAGCAAATGTTTATAGTAATATCATTATTATGAACTCTTTTAAAATAAATACAGTTTAATAGAAATGCATGTCATTTTAGTCTTCTACTTAGGTATTGTACTTTATATATAATTTAACATTTTGATCAGTTATTACAGTGACCTAGTAGAATGAAATATGTTCAGTTGTTCACTTGCTTGACTTGAAGCTGAATGTCAGAAATTGGGCTGGGGGATAAATTTGTAAAGAAGGTAGGGCCATTGCCTTAAAGAGATTAAAATGTTAATTTTAACTTTTGCCTACTGAAATAATTATTAAAGCAAAATTTACTACTTTACTCTAGTTATTTACATTGTTTTCTTTCATGGCACTTTGGTAATGAATTATTCACTTTACAAGAAGTGTTGTGAGTACATACTCTGTGGTGATCTAGGAAAGAAGGATAGCTTTCATTTTTGAACTTTGTGAGTTTCTTACGAAGAATGATTTTGTGTCATATCCTTCTTTTTAATTTTTGTTAAGAAAATGTGCTTAGCATGATTATTCATGAGTAATTATGGATTCGAAAGAAAAAAGAAAAATAAAACTGATTGTAGTTGTACCAATATTCTTGCATCTGAAACTTGTAATTATATGAAAGATTAGAAGCCCTAAGTGATCAAAAATATAATTAAACTCTGAGATATGATTGCATTCTTCACCAACAAAAGTAATTAGCTTTGAACTCTAGTGTTTCTGGGTTCAAGAGCACATTTTCCATTGTAATCCTATTTGTTTCTACTGTAAAGCAGTCTTTAGGGAGTATCATAGAATCTCTCTATATAGTTATATCTTAATGATGAAAGCTTTTTCAAAGGTTTACAGCAGTTGAAAAATGACTGTATTCCCAGCTTTGGAAGGTAACATAATGTTTTCAGTTTGTTTCACAGACTGATTCTTTATTCCTGTGTTTTCTGTGTGTATATGTGTGTATGTTTTTTTTTTTCTCTTTTTTATGTATCATGGCACACGAGCAGATATTAATGAATGTGAACAAGTGCCTAAGCCTTGTGCATATCAGTGCTTCAACACCCCTGGCAGCTTCAAGTGTATCTGTCCACCAGGACAACATTTGTTAGGGGACGGGAAATCTTGCGCTGGACTGGAGAGGCTGCCAAATTATGGCACTCAATACAATAGCTATAACCTTGCACGCTTCTCCCCCATGAGAAACAACTATCAACCTCAACAGCATTACAGACAGTACTCACATCTCTACAGCTCCTACTCAGAGTATAGGAACAGCAGAACATCTCTCTCCAGGACTAGAAGGACTATTAGGAAAACTTGCCCCGAAGGCTCTGAGGCGAGCCTTGACACATGTGTAGGTAAATGTCAGCCATATTCCATTTCCTTTCTGTGGGTTCTCTTATGGACCAAAGTCTAAACAGATGTACAGTGCCCGTGAGAGTCTGGGTGCAGTGAACTATGCCTGATTTCAGATATGGGATGACGCAAAGCATCAAGACATTTACTCTGGCACCTACACCTATTGCCAGTTTTCTCAAATGAGTGATATATTTACGTGTACATTCTGACAATTTATTGTTTTATGTTGGCAATTTCTCTTTCTTTGATCGCCCCAGTAAATTTAATGCTATATAGAAGCAAGATGCAGTGGCATTCAGAATATGGTTTTTTTAAAAAAGAGAATATGCATATTACCACCATAATACAGTACTAGCAGATTATGGTTTTGTCCGATGGATGCCAAAGCAGTGGGTTAAAAGTGAAACTCTGCTGCTGTGTCAGCTGCTTGCTCTGTATGGCAACATACAGCACTGCCCTGACTAGTTCCACACTCCCCCTGGAACTTCTCTGTTTGATTTATTTTGTGTATATGTGAGTCACTGAAAAGATAATGTAAGTCAGGACAAAACTTTTTTCCATTGCTCTAAATTGCTAGTTTACTAATTGCTAAATTACTAATTGCTTCCAGTACCTTTAAATTTATAAATCTGTAACTTAATTTGTTTACAAAAGTGAAGTGTAATTTCCAACTCCAGAATGAAGACCCTGTCTTCAGTTAAACTGTAAACAATTCCATCTGCCGTTCATATAATTCAATTTTCTGTGAGTCTCACAGTTTGCATGTCATGGAACTATACACCAAGAGGAATTAGCAAGCACAAATGAGCCCTACAGTTTGGTCAAAGAAATAAGAAAGCAAGAAAGAAAGGGAGCGGGGAGGCAAGAGGGGAAAGAATGAAATTCTGTTTAAATTTGAAGACCCCTATGCCAACCGCATCTTATTGCATTTTTCTTAGGTATTCTATGCTTCATTTATTCTCTCCCAAATGTGCTCTGTTAAACATTTCTTTTAAGTATTTAAAAAATGCCATCTGACTCCAATTTCCGTCATTTCTTTTTCCGCCCTTCTCCAAGTCCTGTTCCTGCATCATAGTCTTCTTTGACATGGGTCCTTTGTCACTCTCTTCCTCACATCACCTCCACTCTGCTGGACCTTCAAACCTGCTAGATCCTTACACTTTCACACCTTTATTCTTTAGCCCCAGACGTTCCCAGAACTTTTCTATCTGGCTGTCTTGAAGTACCTAAAGCTTAATATGATGTATATGGACTCTTCTACCTGTGATCATCTTCCCTGAACTGTTGTCAGTGCTCATTTCTTTTACTTCTTGAATGTGAAACATTCATACGTTCATTAACTACTCTCAACATTTTTCCACATATGGTCAAATACTACTTTATTAATACTAAGCCTGTGGACTCTACTGTTCTTGGGAGTATATCAAACATTGCTCTCAGCCTGCTTCAAACTGTTCTTATTGGGTTTTTTTCCATTGGTAATTTTTTATGCCCACAATTTTGACCTATTTACTCGTGAAACTTTTCACTTTCCATAGAATTAACATCTAACATTTCATGTTTCAAAGTTTCTTCCAAATAGTCATTCCCACTGACAAGTTTTCATATCCTATTAACATCCCACTCTCTGCCTTTGTTTCAGATAACTCTTTTCTTCTACACCAAAAATCTTTGCTTATGCTTTGATAAATGAGGGAAACAATATTCCCCACACCATACACCATCTAGTTGACTTCTATATCATCTGAAGGTCCAAGTCATTTTAAGAAGGCATCCCTGATTGATAACCATGTCTCCTTTTCTCTATCACAATCTATGCCCTGTAATTTCATCAGTAAAGTCTTATGAATGTTTTCTTTGTCTCTGTGTTTATATTGCACTAACATATTTATGTGAATTATATTCCCAAAACAATCTACTGTGTAAGGCAGTTACTACTTCAGAGTGAGGACCAGTCTTGGAGAATCTAAAGTTAACTTCTATAACTAGTTTATTACTGGATATTTAGGTTTTATTGGGGGCCACTGAATAGGCTTAGAAATATTTCTTAAAGTACAGTGAATATTTTATGGTGTTTGTACTAATAAAGAAATTCACACTATGATTGCAGACAGCTTTGGAATTATTTAACAAGCAACTTGCAGTAAACACCAAATGTCTTTCTTTAATTAACCATCTGGGATAGACAGATTACAAAAGATTCAGATTAACACCATGGCATTTTGTTAGACTTGGGCTAAAATTTAGCTTTTTAAGGAATTTGCTCCAAAGCTTATTAGGGAAAATGAATGATACATTGCTTCTGAACATAGAAATCACACTTGGGGCCACTTCAAACTACTTGGAGTTCAACATCATTTACATTTCTTTTTTTGTTAAAGCAGATTATAAAGGGAAAATGTGAAAATAACTCAAGTGCTGCAGTGAATGCTTTGGTTAACTAAAATGGGGCAAAAACAATGACGAATATTTGATGAGTATTTGTATTAACAGATTGAGTCATTGCAGTGATACCCTGAGCATCTGCAGAATGAACAGGTTCTTTTGCTCTGAGTCATCTCCAAGTTTTCACTTTCTCTCCCCTTTACTTCCAGCCCACAGCCCTGCTGCTCCCATTTCATACCATCTTCTCCTCTTTCTTCTAACACTGGTTGGCAAATTTTTCTATTGGGCAAAACACAGTTGGGACAGTAAATCTAGGCCTCTCAAATCCCATCCCTGAATCTGAAAGCAAATAGCAATTTTCAACTACCTTTCTAACTATCCTTTTTATTACTGTTTTCTTAATTTTGTTTAGTGATAGCAGGTAGATTAGCTCTTTATAGTTTATAAAATGTTTTTCATATCTTATTATATTTGCACCTTCCAACAAACCTGTGTGAAGTAAGGAGATTGTGTCCATGACTCCTCTTGGCAGAAGAATCAACTGAGATCTTGAGAAGTTAAGTGGCTGGCCCAAATAAAATAGCAACTCTGTATATGTGGTTGTCATTAGTGAAATACTTTATAATTGTATAAGCTTGATAAATATTACTATTGCAAACATAAAACCACCTCCACTAAATGATATCTGCATATGGGAAAGTTATACATGGCTGTTAGAGAGAGGCAACTAAAGTTTAAATGAAATAGAAAAGAATATTTCTTTTTCCAGTTAATCTCAATAGAAACTTTATCTTTTAGGTAAATTCTACTGTTCTGTCAAGAGTTTAGCACTTTAGTAGTTAGGGATCTTGCACAGTTCTGTTTCATCTGTTGTTCTAAGCTTACTTAAGTAACACTGAAATTGGCTAGGTTGGGGTTTCAGCTCAAATACATTTATACACAAAAGAGATGTTCATATTTTATAATATAGGACAGCTTATATTGGACTCCATTAAAAACAGATCCTGATATGAAACCACTTTGAGCATTTTTAAACACATGAGTATAAAATCACTAAGTTGTCTACTGTATGTCAAAAGCTTGTTTATAGTTGATTGTGTCACGGTTTCTTCCTTGGTTTTGTGTACTTACATTTTCTGCTTTCTTTCTGCACAGATATTGATGAATGTGAAAATACAGACACCTGCCAGCATGAGTGTAAAAATACCTTTGGGAGTTATCAGTGTATCTGTCCACCTGGCTATCAGCTCATGCTCAATGGAAAAACATGTCAAGGTGAGAAAACTTTGGGACATTTACTGCTGCAACGTAACTTAAAACCAATATAGCATAGTGTGAGAAATGTGTTTTGTTTGAATAATTATTTTTCTAGTTGATTCCTTTCCCTTCACATTCCCATATCTTTAATCATTGCTTTTGCAAGCAGGAAAAGCAAAAGAAGGCAATTAAGCAAAGGAAAATTTGAGAAACATTTTTGGTATGGTCTTAGATGGCGGCATAGGAATGCCTGAACCAGTTCATATCATATATATTTAAAACTAAAAGGAACTAAACCTCTTCAGACATGTGTTCACAATCCAGCTAAGAAGAAAGGAGAAATGGGATGAATGTTCAGTAAATGTACTTCAGTGTTAGGCATTATTTTATACTTTGTTTCAGTGATCAGTGGGTAATTGATTAACTCATTCATTCTTTGAATCAAATAATGAGTACCAATCATTTTCAAGATATTCAGGATGCAGTAGGTTAAAACAGGTGAATAAGGTACACTATTTCCGTTATGATCCTAGAGTCTAGTGGATATAGACATGCAAATAAGTGCTTAATCAACATACAAAGTTCTATTAATAGGTGTTACAATGGAGTTTTAGATAATGTGTAGTGATGGTAGAAAGAAAAAAAAAATCAATCTCAATTGTACCCTCTTCACACAAACATGTGAAAGGAGCATTGTATTTTGATGAAATGTAATATGTGGCAATGTGTACTTAGAGCAAAAACGTATGGATTTACATAAATTGTCAAAATCTAAGAAACCAATTCTACAGACGAAAACATCTAAGAATATTATATAGGTCTTTAAAAACTCTGAATTTTATTCCTCTCTGTCCTATATGAAAGACTTCCCTTTACAAAAGACTTGCTAGGATGCAGCTCATGGAAATGTGTTCTGGAAGGCAACAACAGGGTAGACAGTGACTTCACCTGGGTTACCATGAGCCTCACCACCCTTACTTACCCCATTCACCCATCATACTCTCTCAGAGCCCCCACTGATCATGTGAACTCAATAATAAACTCTGCTCTAGTCATCCTTCACCAAACATTTATGACAAGCTTGCCCTAGGAAGAACATTTTACTAAGTTTTGAAATACTGGAGTAATGTATCTACATTATAGTTTTACATTTTTCTGAAACAACGATTAACTCATTTTAATCAGCAGTATAGCTTTGTCAAGAACAATAATTCTTACCCATTCTAGAGATGATAAAACCAATTCTCAGAGTGATTATGTGAGTCTCAGTGTCCTATAACCATCGAGAGCAAGGGTAGGACTTGATCACAGATTTCACAATGTTTAGAATGGTCCTTTGTTTCTCCTATGATGCTGTGAACACCAGGGTCATTGTAATGTGGCAGCAAGTGCTTACATTGTCCGTATCTTACAGCTTTCTCCAGCTCTTCACCCCAAGAGTCCTCCTGAAGGGGAGGCAGTGTACAACACCACCATTACTCTCTCTGCAGATGCACCAGGTACCAAGCAAGGAAGGGGATAGACACCGAAGCATTTGGAATAACCTAGTGGACTGCAAACTCCTTAGCCAGATTTCTAAGGGTCATGGTCATATTCTCGTTAGAGGACTTTTTCTCCTTTAAATCAGGCCAGTATGTTTTTTCAGTTGCCCTTGTCACTCATTCAGTTCAAAACATTTTTCCACTTTCACTTGTGCTCCAGAGTGTGGAAAATAATGTGCACAAATCAGAAACAGGCATCATCTAAAATGTTTGCAATTTAAGCAAGTTACATATTTTTGTGATTTTAAAAAAGGACATGAGAGAAAACAATTACAACCTTTAAAGAAGTCTCCACTCTAAAGAATAACCTGGAGTCTTTTACGGCTTTAGAAAGTGTTTGAGGCATTTATGAGGAACAAAAGACTATTTTTCATTCCCAGATGGATTTTTGAAGCTTTATACATTAGTGTTAGAAATATCAATAATAAAAGGTATATTAAAGTGAATTTGACATTGAACATTGACAGAAACTAGTCAAAAGCAGAAGTCATCAGACTGCAAAATGAAAAGCAAAAACATGACCAAGTGTAATTTTCTCCAAAAGCAGAGAGGAGAAACTGAAAAATTTGTACACTAATCTTAAACCCCACTAATCTAATTCCAATCCCAAAGAAGGGCAATGCCAAAAATGTTCAAACTACTACGCAATTGCACTTATTTCATATGCTAGCAAGGTTATGCTAAAAATCCTTCAAGCTAGGCTTCAATAGTACATGAACTGAGAACTTCCAGACATACAAACTGGATTTAGAAAAGGCAGAGAAACCAGAGATCAAACTGCCAATATCTGTTGGATCATAGAAAAAGCAAGAGAATTCCAGGAAAAAAATCTTCTGTTTCACTGACTACACTAAAGCCTTTGACTGTGTGGATCACAGCAAACTATGGAAAATTCTGAAAGAGGTGGGAATACCAGACCACCCTACCTGCCTCCTGTATGCCGCTCAAGAAGCAATAGTTAGAACTGGACATGGAACAATGGACTGGTTACAAATTGGGAAAAGATTATGTCAAGGCTGAATATTGTCACCCTGCTTATTGAACTTATATGCGGAGTACATCATGTGAAATGCCAGTCTGGGTGAATCACAGGCTGGAATCAAGATTGTCAGGAGAAATATTAATAAGCTTAGATATGCAGTTAATGCCACCCTTATCGCATAAAGTGAAGAGGAATAAAGAGCCTCTTGATGAAGGTGAAAAGGAGAGTAAAGTTCGAGTTTTAAAACTCGAACAATCAAAATCTTAAGATCACAACATCCGGTCCCATCACTGCATGGCAAATAGATGGAGAAACAAAGGAAATAGTGACAGATTTTATTTTCTCGGGCTCCAGAATCACTGTGGACAACGACCACAGCCACGAAATTAAACGACACTTGCTCCTTGGAAGAAAAGCTATGACAAGCCTAGACAGAGTGTTAAAAATCAGATATCACTTTGTCACAAAGGTCCATATAGTCAAATCTATGGATTTTCCAGTAGTCATGTATGGATGTGAGAGTTGAACCATAAGAAGGTTGAGCGCTGAAGAATTGATGCTTTTGAACTGTGGTGCTGGAGAAGACTCTTGAGAGTTCCTTGGACTTCAAGGAGATCCAACCAGTCAATCCTAAAGGAAATCAGTCCTGAATATTCTTTGGAAGGACTGAGGCTGAAGCCCCAATACTTTGGTCACCTGATGCAAACAGCCAACTCATTGGAAAAGACCCTGATGCTGGGAAAGACTGAAGGCAGGAGGAGAAGGCGATGACAGAGGATGAGATGGTTGGATAGCATCATGAACTCAATGGACATAAATTTGAGCAAGCTCCAGGAGATGGTGAAGGACAGGGAAACCTGGCATGCTGCAGTCCATGGGGATGCAAAGAGTAGAACACAACTGAGTGACTGAACAACAACAATTCTAAAAGTGTAAAAATACTCTATGCTGGCCTTGCCTTCAAAATGAATTATCTATCCAAGTTTTTAAGAACCAATTCATGTCTATTGAGAATCTGAATTACTTTATATTCTCTATAAGTCAAATGTTTATTCTGAATTACTTTTTTTAATGTATCCAGAAGCATTTGGTTAAATGCATTCATATATTCTAAATCTGTTCCTGTGAAAGTTTTTCAACTCATCTTGGTATACTTTTCTTGCAGCAATATTTGTTATGAAAAGCCTATACTTTAAATTTTTGATCACAATAATTTTTAATGATATTTTGTAATGTTATATAATATTATATACAATTATTTAAATTAATCTTATGATATGTTATATAATTATATAATATCTTACAAAAAACAGATATTACCACACTGTCAGGTAACAAAAGATAGCCTGCTGGTTCCACCTTTTCTGGCTACTTTTTTTTATGACTAGTGACTAAAGTGAGTGAACAAAGTGAGCCGATTGAATGCCTTAAAGATACTCACTCCTGAAGAGATAGTGATAGAAGACAAAGAAGGGTTACCTTCTCAGAAGCTCAAGTACTTGTTGGAAGCTCTTCTATGGGAAGTATATATTATTATGGAGCTAGGGACAAACACTTTGTATATTAGATTCTGACATTTGATATATTCATATTCAGCCAATGGAAATATGTGATGAGGTAGCTGTTCTTACTGTGTATAAATGTGTATCTAGATTCTGGCCTCCAAGCCACCATTTTCATAAACCCTAACAGTCCACTGGCCCCATGTTTCTGTATGAGTTCACTATAAAATTTAAAGCTAAAATGGAATTTGGAATATGGATGGGAGGGGAATGGGATTTTTTTTTTATGATATCAAAGATAAATTTATTTCACATTTTCCTAAAGGACTTTTCACTTCATTCTGAGACAGTTTCATTTTGTCAAGGAGATGGAACACTTCCAACGGATAAAAATCATAATTGGAAGTTGGTTTGCAGAGCCAAAAGGCAAGATTTAACTGAAATAAAACATGTTTCTGTTTCAGTCCTGGAGGAAAACTACTCCTATTGTAAAAGGAGTAATAGAAAGCATATTATGTCATTATCAAGTCCCAGCTCTACCCACCAGAGGGCAGAGACCAGAAGCAAAACAACTACAATCTAACAGTCTACAGAACCAAGTCCAGAAATGCAGATCAGAACCTACCCTAGAACCACCTGGTCCCTTTTGTCCTTTGGTGACAAAAGGGGAGTGTAGTGCTGGGACACAGAGGACATCCCCCATAGAGGCCACTTCTCCAAGGTCAAGAAACATAACTAACCTTCCACAGACATAAAAATACAAACAGAAATCTAGTCAAAGACTTCCCTGGTGGTACTGTGGATAGGACTCCACCTACCAGTGCAGGGGACACGGGTTTGGACCCTGGTCCAGAAGGATTCTGCATGCCATGGAGCAACTAAGCCCATGTGCCACAACTACTGAAGCCTGTGCACTCTAGGGCCCGGAAGCCACAACTGCTGAGCTCGCATGCTGAAACTCCTGAAACCCCTGTGCTGCAGAGCCAGCGAGAAACTGCTGGGCTCACCTCCTGCCCCTGTGGAAGCCCATGTGCCTAGAGCCTGTGCTCTGCAGCAAGAGAGGCCACCATGGTGAGAAGCCCTGTGCACCACAGCTAGAGAGTAGCCCCCATTCTCTGCAACTTGAGAAAGCCTGAACACACCAATGAAGGTGCAGGGCAACCAAAGATTTTTTTAAAAAATAAAAAGAAAGAAAGAAAAATCCAGGTTAAAGGAGATAACAGAGGAGTATGTTCTAGACAAAAAACAAGATAAACCCCCAGAACAACTAAGTGACATGGAGATAGGCAATTTACCTGAGAAGGAGTTCAGAGTAATGATTGTAAAGATGATCCAAAAATTCAGGTAAAGAATGAATGCACGGTATAAAAACCTGTAAGCAGTTTTTAGCAAAGAGTTCAGTTCAGTCGCTTAGTCGTGTCCGACTCTTTGTGACCCCATGAACCACAGCACGCCAGGCCTCCCTGTCAATTACCAACTCCCGGAGTTCACTCAAACTCATGTCCACAGAGTCGGTAATGCCATCCAGCCATCTCATTCTCTGTCATCCCTGTCTCGTCCTACCCCCAATCCCTCCCAGCATCAGAGTCTTTTCCAGTGAGTAAACTCGTCACATGAGGTGGCCAAAGTATTGGAGTTTCAGCTTTAGCATCAGTCCTTCCAATGAACACCCAGGATTGATCTCCTTTAGAATGGACTGGTTGGATTTCCTTGCAGTCCAAGGGACTCTCAAGAGTCTTCTCCAGCACCACAGTTCAAAAGCATCAATTCTTCAGCGATCAGCTTTCTTCACAGTCCAACTCTCACATCCATACATGACCATGGGAAAAACCATAGCCTTGACTAACGGACCTTGGTTGGCAAAGTAATGTCTCTGCTTTTTAATATGCTATCTAGGCTGGTCATAACTTTCCTTCCAAGGAGTAAGCGTCTTTTAATTTCATGGCTGCAATCAGCATCTGCAGTGATTTTGGAGCCCAAAAAAATAAAGTCTGACACTGTTTCCACTGTTTCCCCATCTATTTCCCATGAAATGATGGGACCAAATGCCATGATCTTCGTTTTCTGAATGTTGAGCTTCAAGCCAACCTTTTCACTCTCCTCTTTCACTTTCATCAAGAGGTCTTTGAGTTCCTCTTCACTTTCTGCAATAAGGGTGGTGTCATCTGCATATCTGAGGTTACTGATATTTCTCCCGGCAGCAAAGAGTTAGAAAATATAAAGAACAGCCAAAAAGTTGAAGAATACAATAACAAGTAAAAACACCCTCAGTTCAGTTCAGTTCAGTCGCTCAGTCGTGATCGACTCTTTGCGACCCCATGAATCACAGCACGCCAGGCCTCCTTGTCCATCACCAACTCCCGGAGTTCACTCAGACTCATGTCCACAGAGTCGGTGATGCCATCCAGCTATCTCATTTTCTGTCGTCCCCTTCTCCTGCCCCCAATCCTTCCCAGCATCAGAGTCTTTTCCAGTGAGTCAACTCTTCGTATGAGGTGGCCAAAGTATTGGAGTTTCAGCTTTAGCATCAGACCTTCCAATAAACACCCAGGATCGATCTCCTTTAGAATGGACTGGTTGGATCTCCTTGCAGTCCAAGGGACTCTCAAGAGTCTTCTCCAGCACCACAGTTCAAAACCATCAATTCTTTGGCTATCAGCGTTCTTCACAGTCCAACTGTCACATCCATACATGACCACGGGAAAAACCATAGCCTTGACTAGACGGACCTTTGTTGGCAAAGTAATATCTCTCCTTTTTAATATGCTATCTAGGCTGGTCATAACTTTCCTTCCAAGGAGTAAGCGTCTTTTAATTTCATGGCTGCAATCAGCATCTGCAGTGATTTTGGAGCCCAAAAAATAAAGTCTGACACTGTTTCCCCATCTATTTCCCATGAAGTGATGGGACCAAATGCCATGATCTTCGTTTTCTGAATGTTGAGCTTCAAGCCAACTTTTTCACTCCCCTCTTTCACTTTCATCAAGAGGCTTTTGAGTTCCTCTTCACTTTCTGCCATAAGAGTGGTGTCATCTGCATATCTGAGGTTATTGATATTTCTCCCAGCAATCTTGATTCCAGCTTGTGCTTCTTCCAGCCCAGCGTTCCTCATGATGTACTCTGCACATAAGTTAAATAATCAGGGTGACAATATACAACCTTGGCGTACTCCTTTTCCTATTTGGAACCAGTCTGTTGTTCCATGGCCAGTTCTAACTGTTGCTTCCTGACCTGCATACAGGTTTCTCAAGAGGCAGGTCAGGTGGTCTGGTATTCCCATCTCTTTCAGAATTTTCCACAGTTTATTGTGATCCACACAGTCAAAGGCTTTGGCATAGCCAATGAAGCAGAAATTTTTCTGGAACTCTCTTGCTTTCTCCATGATCCAGCAGATGTTGGCAATTTAGAAGGAATCAATAGCTGAATAAATGAGGCAGAAGAATGGATAGGTGAGCTGGAAGACAGAATGACAGAAGTCTGCATAACAGAATTAAGAAAAAAATGAGAAGAAATGAGGGTAGTTTGAGAGACCTCTGAGACAATGTCAGATGTACCAACATTTGCATCGTAGAGGTCCCAGAAGGAGGAAAGGGAGAGAAATGGCCTGAGGAGATATTTGAAGAGATACTAACTGAAAACTTTCCTAATGTGCAAAAGGAAACAATAAGTCAAACCCAGGAAGTACGAAAACTACCATAGAGGATCAACTCAAGGAGGAACATGCCCACACACATAGTAATCAAACTGACAGCAAATATCAAAAGCAACAAATAACATATAGGGGAACCCATAAGGTTATTGTCTGATTTTTCAGCTGAAACTCTGGCTAGAAGAGAGTGGCACATTCTATTTAAAGTGATGAAAGTGAAAAACCCACAAACAAGATTACCCAGCAAGACTCATTCAAATTTTGACAGAGAAATCTAAATCTTTACAGAAAAGCAAAAGCCAAAAGAACTCATTACCACCAAAGCAGCTTTACAAAAAATGCTAAAGGAGTTGCTCTAGGCAGAAAAGAAAAGTCTACAACTAGGAACAAGCAAATTAGGAAATGGGAAAACTCATTGGTGAAGGCAAACCTACCCAAGAGGTAGGAAATCATCCACATTCAAGTATGATATTGAAACCAGTAATCATGAGAGGAGGAGAGTAAAACTTCAGGACACTTGAAGTGTATTTGAAATTAAGAAATCAGCAACTTAAAACAACTGTGTGTACACCTAGACCGCTGTATCAAAACCTCAAGGCAACTGTAAATCAACTCTGTAATAAGCATATACAAAAAAGAAAAAGGAATCCAAACACTGAACATAGCCATCAAATCACAAGAGAACAAAAGATGGGGGGGGGGGAAATGACCTTCAAAGGAAAACCCAAAAGAATTAATATAATGGCAATAAGACCATACATAGATAACTATCTTCAATGTAAATGGATTAAATGCTTGAATCAAAAGACATAGATACAAATGAATGAATGGGTGCAAAAACAAGACCCATATATATGCCGCTGAAAAGAGACCTATTTCAGATCTAGAAGCCATGAAGACAAAGTAAGGGAATGGTTTAAGGGATTCCATGTATATAGAAATCAAAAGAAAGCTTGAGTAGCAACAGTCATATCAGACAAAATAGACTTTAAAATAAACACTTCTACAAGAGACAAAGAAGTATACTACATAATGATCAAGGAATCAATCCAAGAAGAAGAGAGAGCAATTGTAAATATACATGCACCCATAGGATACACAATGGGACACATAGGAACACAATGTAGGAAATCATCCACATTTAAATATGATATTGAAACCAGTAATCATGAGAGGAGGAGATTAAAAATTCAGGATACTTGAAGTGCATTTGAAATGAAGAAATCAGCAACTTAAAACAATTATGTGTATACCTAGACTGCTTCAAGGCAGTTAACAGACATAAAAGGAGAAATTAACAGTAACATAATACTAGGGGAGGACTTTTAACACTCACCCCACTTACCTCAATGGACAGATGATCCAGGCAGAAAATCAATAAGAAAACATAGGCCCTAAAAGACACATTAGTCCAGATGAACTTAATTGGTATATATAGAGCATTCCATCCAAAAGCAGCAGAATACAGATTCTTTTCAAGTGCACATGGAACATTCTCCAGGATTGACATGTGGTACTTATACAAGTACAATCAAAGTATGTACTGGCCAGAAAGCAAGCCTCAATAAATTTAAGAAAATTGAAATCTTATCAAGCATCTTTTCTGACCACAGCACTATGAAATTAGACATCAACTATAAGAAAAATCTGCAAAAAACAGAAACACATGGAAGCTTAACATTGTCTACTAAGTAACAAATGAATCACTGAAGAAAGCAAAGTGGAAATCGAAAAAATACGTAGAGATAAATGAAAACAGAAACACGATGATCCAAAACATGCAACACAGCAAAAGCAGTTCTAAGAAAAAAGTTAATAGCTATACAAGCTTACGTCAGGAAGCAAGAAAAATCTGAAACTACCTAACTTTACACCTAAAGCAACTAGAGAAAGAACAAAACCAAAAATTAATTAAAAGGAAAGAAAGCATAAAGATCAGATCAGAAATAAATGAAATACAGAGGAAGAAAACAATAGTAAAGATCAGTGAAACTAAAAGGCGGTTCTTCAAAAAAGAATGTATGTGTATGTATAACTGAAGCACTTTGCTATACTCCTGAACTAACAGAACATTGCAAGTCAACTATACAATAAAAATTTTAAAAATAAAAATGTCAAAATATTAAAAGCAAAATAAAAGCTGATTCTTTGCAAAGATAAACAAAATTGATAAACCTTTAGCAGGACTCATCTAGAAAAACAGGGAGAGAGCCCAAATCAATAAAATCATAAATGAGAAAGAAGTTACAGTCAACACCACAGAAATACAAAGGCCCATACTAAAAGCAACTATTTGTCAATAAAACTGACAACCTACAAGAAATATGCAAATTCTTAGAAAGATGCAATCTCCCAAGAGTGAAAAATGAAGAAAAAGAAAACATGAACAGACCAATTTTAAATACTAAAATTGAATTTGTGATTTTAAAAACTCCCCCAAAAGATACCATATCAGATGACTTCACAGGCAAATTCTATAAAGCATTTATAGAAGAGTTAACACCTAAATCTTCTGAAACTATTCCAAAAACTTGCAGAGGAAGGAATACTTCCAAACTCATTCAATAAGGCCACCATCACTCTGATACCAAAACCAAAGATACCAAAAAAAGAAAAATTACATATAGATGTCACTGGTTAATATAGATGCAACTAGCAAACTGAATCCAACATTATATTAAAAGGATCATACACCATGATTAAAATTCCAGGGATGCGAGATTTTTCAGTATCCACAAATCAGTGTGATACACCACAGTCACAAATTGAATTAAAAACTATACGATCATCGCAATAGATGCAGAAAAAGCTTTTGATAAAATTCAATACCCATTTATGATAAAAAGTTCTCCAGGAAGTGGGTATAGGAGGAACTTACCTCAACATTCAGTTCAGTTCAGTCGCTCAGTCGTGTCCAACTCTTTGCGATCCCATGAATCACAGCACGCCAGGCCTCCCTGTCCATCACCAACTCCCAGAGTTCACTCAAACTCATGTTCATTGAGTTGGTGATGCCATCCAGCCATCTCATTCTCCGTCGTCCCCTTCTCCTCCTGCCCCCAATCCCTCCCAGCATCAGAGTCTTTTTCCAGTGAGTCAACTCGTCACATGAGGTGGCCAAAGTATTGGAGTTTCAGCTTTAGCATCAGTCCTTCCAATGAAACCTCAACCTTATAAAGGCATTATGACAAACCGTACTCACAGCTAACATCCTACTCAATGGTGAAAAGTTGAAAGTATCTCTTCTAAGTTCAGAAACAAGACCAAGGATGAAGGACATCTACTTGGCACTTTCATTCAACAGAATTATGGAAGACCTAAACATGTTAGAGAAGAAAGAGAAATGAAAGGAATCTAGATTGGAAAAGGAGTGATAAAACTGTCACTGTTTGCAGATGACATAATACTATACATAAAAAATTCTAAAGACGCTACCAGAAAATTACTAGAGCTCAATAATTTCAGTAAAATTGCTGGACACAGTTAATACATTGAAACACTTTCTTTTTCTATACACTGACAGTTACCATTGCAATAAAAAGAATAAAATACCTTGGAATAAACCTACCTCCCTTGGACTGCAAGGAGATCCAACCAGTCCATTCTAAAGGAGATCAATCCTGGGTGTTCATTGGAAGGACTGATGCTAAAGCTGAAACTCCAATACTTTGGCCACCTCATGCGACGAGTTGACTCACTGGAAAAGACTCTGATGCTGGGAGGGATTGGGGGTGGGAGGAGACGGGGACGACAGAGAATGAGATGGCTGGATGGCATCACCGACTTGATGGACATGAGTCTGAGTGAACTCCGGGAGTTGGTGATGGACAGGGAGGCCTGCCGGGCTGAGATTCATGGGGTCGCAAAGAGTCGGACACGACTGAGCGACTGAACTGAACTGAACTGAAAGACCCTGATGCTGGGAGGGATTGGGGGCAGGAGGAGAAGGGGACAACAGAGGATGAGATGACTGGATGGTATCACCGTCTCGATGGACATGAGTTTGAGTAAACTCTGGGAGTTGGTGATGGACAGGGAGGCCTGGCGGGCTGTGATTCATGGTGTTGCAAAGAGTCGGACACGATTGAGCGACTGAACTGAAGGAGGCAAAAAACCTGTATTCTAAAAACTATGAGATGCTGATGAAAGAAATCAAAGATAAGTGTGTAGAGAATAAGAAGCCCTCCTGCATTGTTGGTGGGAATGTAAACTCTTATAGCCACTATAGAGAACAACATGGAGGCTCCTTGAAAAGCTAAAAGTAGAGCTATCCTGCTTTTTTTGCTCCTGCAGCTTTACTTCTGGGCATATATATAGAGAAAACCATAATTTGAAAATACACATTCACCCCAATATTCATTGCAGTACTATTTACAACAGCCAAGACATGGAAGCAACCTAAATGTCCATTGACAGATGATGGATAAAGATGTAGCATATATATACAATGAAATATTAGTCATAAAAAGGATAAAATAATGTCATTTGCAGCAACATGGATGGATCTAGAGATTACCATGCTAAGAGAAGTCAGAGAAAGATCAAGTAACATGTGATATCACTTATATGTGGAATCTAAAATAAAAAAAGATACAAATGAACTTTCATACAAAACAGACACATACATAGAAAACACATAGACCCACAGAAAACCAACTTATGATTACCAAACGTTGGAGGGAGGGATAAATTGAGAAATTAGGACTGACATATACATACTACTATATATAAAATAGATAGCCAACAAGGATCTACTATATAGCACAGGGAACTATACTCAATATTTTGTAATAAACTAAGAAAATAATCTGAAAAAGTATATATATATATATGTATAATTGAATCACTTTGCTGTACATTGGATTAACACAGCATTATAAATCAACTATACTTCAATAAGAAAAAAAGTTTTAATTTGAATGGAAATTAATTCCCTGAAATAGTTGCCTGCTGTCATGACTGCTGGGAGTTTTCATGTACTACCAAGGGAATACAGATACCACAATTTGAAACTATTGTTGTAAAATATGATTCTTAACTTTGGGGTCTCAACATCCCTTAAATTATGTTGAACTCTATAGGCCCTCTTATCCAAAAAAGTCAATCAATCTGAGTCTTGCTTCATCTCTCTTGCTAACTTGCAGACACATACCTACATACTCAACGTACAGAAATGGTTTCATTCGCAGATCCCCTAATGCTTAAATATGGACCTCAAGTTTAAAATCATGGCTTATAAACACTCATTTTCAGGGAACGCGAAAAACATTTCTTTTGGCTTTATCTTAATGCTTTTTAATTTTAATGATTTAAATGTGTTTGTTTGTTTTTTTAACAACTTTGTGTAGAAAACAAAGAGCATTTCATTTGCATGTTTCCCCAATATCCTAGGGAGAGTACCCTACCCATAACAACTGAGGATGGATTCTACATAGTTCAGATTCGATCAAACTTGAATTATGGATCTTGGGTCATCCATTTGATCCTGGGTTTTTTTCCCCCCTTTATTCTGTATGTCTCCACAAGTCTTCCTTGAATGTATAACTTCTTTAAATTTCTACTACCCAACCTCCCACCCAGTAATTTGACCTTACAAAATATTATGGAAAGATCAAGGATCATTCATGTTTTAAAGAGATTTTTCACTCCAGGAAAGGTTCACATGTGTCTTTTAAATTTTTAGCTTGTTTTTAGTGAATTCAAAGAATTATTGGCTTTACAAAACTCAAATGCATTCTATTTCCCAAGTGTAAAAAAAAAATTATTTCTTTGTAGCTTCCCTTCTACTTTCATAGATCTTATTTTTCAATGTCTTTTCACATGATTTTTAAAAAACTTAACCTCAGAACAATCAATCTGGGAAACAGCACACCAAGAATCAAGATCCCCACTTGGTGGGTGAAAAAGCTTAGGTGCAGCTACCAACCAAGTTCATTCTTGGGGAGGAGAAAGCTAACCCTCAGTATTCCAGGCAAATATCCACAATGCCTGCCCTGATGGCCTCTTCTGACCTAACTTGCTGATGTTGGTTGTTTCTTGTGCTGTTGTAGATATTGATGAGTGTCTGGAACAGAATGTGCGCTGTGGGCCAAATCGCATGTGCTTCAACCTGAGAGGGAGCTACCGTTGCATTGAGACACCCTGTCCACCTGACTACCGACGGGATCCTGTGTCAGGGTATGTCTTGCCTTCTCTTCCCAGGCATGCTTTTGAAAATCCTCCTTCCTCTCTCTCCTTGACCGACAAGCCCTGTCTGCGGTCATGTTTCTCACTCCTAGGAAGTCAATAATCCCTCAGGGGCTAGGGGCTTACAGTGTGTTCCTTCTTCAGAGAGTGGGCAAAAAAAATGAATTCATCCTGTAGCAGTGATTGCCAGCTTTGAGCTGCCAGGGTTTCCCAGAACAAGTCTGCTCAGTGTGTAATGCACCAGGAAACATCTAGAATCCTTCCTCAGCAGGGAGCATTTTATAGGGTGATGGGGACGGGGGAGCCTGGTGGGCTTCCGTCTATGGGGTCACACAGAGTTGACACGACTGACGTGACTTAGCAGCAGCAGCAGCAGAACCTTCCAACTTTGAAATTGTCTCTTCTCTTGGTGCTGCCTCAGGGTTTGGGGGGCTCTCTGCTTTTAGAGCACTCGCTCTAAGAAGTGCCATGGTTGGTACAGTGATGAGTCATCATGACTCCATGGGCGTGTGGAGGAGACCAAGGATGAGTCAGTAGTCTGTTCATGTCTCATCTTGTTTACATGCTCTGCTGTCTGAAACACTGTCTTTTCTGGCTTTTGAATAAACTGCTTTGTTTCTTCCCTCCCCTTACAGAAATGTTGCACTCGGTTTAGGTACCAGGTTGGTGGGGTGCTTGGAAAATGAAATAATGGCCATCACGAATAGGCCCCACTAATGAGGAGGTAGTTCTGAAACCAAACTCTGGTTGGATCTCGCTTTGTTTTCGTCTCAGTGGTCACTCCCGTGTTTCTGTAACACAGTCAAGTGTGCACTGCCCAGGATTCATCCAAAACCGATTTGTAATCTGTCTGAGGGGAGTAGGGGAGGGGGAGACTAAAATTACAGACTTATCAGACTTTTAAAAATACTAAGACTGAAGGATCTGTATCTTCAGAACATGATCCTTTGTGCATTTTTTTGTTTTACTCTTTATTACCAGTGATTTCTGGCACACAATTTCAAAGTCATGACGACTCATAACTACTGTGGGCTCTGGAAAAAGAAAATATACTATTTTTAATCTAAAATGATATGGAAAGCAAATACCGAAAAGAAAGTTGTTTTATTTATTTTTTTTGGAGTCATAATTGACCTTTTATTATTTTTAGAAAAATAAACCAATATCAATATATTCTATTTCTGCTTTCAAATAGGGTAGATGTTAAAATTTTAAACTCATTTGTAGTCCTCTAAGAAGTCCTTGTTTCCAATATATATGCAGATGTTTCTCTTTCCAAAACTGCCTTTTCATTTTAAAGATGTTCTGTTGGACTTTTTTCGGTGGTTCAAAAGCTTCTGATTTTAATGGAGCTGAGAGAGAAATATATGACTCTAGACCAGCACACTCCCGTCGGCATCTGGCATCTGGTTTCAGTTAATAACACAGACCATGGGGTGAACCTTAGTATTTTGCAGTCAGACTGTCTCCTGCCTTTAATGCCCCCAAATTGTCATGGATCGTGATCACCTGCATCATGCCTTCTCCTGCTTCCAAGCCAAGATAACTTCATATATTTCATGTGATTATTGTCCTTAGGTTCTGCCTCAAGAACTGTCCACCCAATGATTTGGAATGTGCCTTGAGTCCATATGCCTTGGAATACAAACTCGTCTCCCTCCCGTTTGGAATAGCTGCCAATCAAGATTTGATCCGGCTGGTTGCATACACTCAAGATGGAGTGATGCATCCCAGGACAACTTTCCTCATGATAGATGAGGAACAGACTGTTCCCTTTGCCTTAAGGGATGAAAACCTGAAAGGAGTGGTATATACAGTACGACCACTGCGAGAGCCAGAGACCTACCGCATGAGGGTTCGAGCCTTGTCCTACAGTGCCAACGGGACCATCGAATATCAGACCACATTCATAGTTTACATAGCTGTGTCTGCCTATCCATACTAAGCACTTCTCCAAAGCATAAATCCACATAATTAAGCCGCATTTACCATGGGAATGAAGTTCCCTGAACAGGTGCGATCTTGGCAACTTGAAAATGGTGCTGTGCTCTGTTTTGTGTGCCTTCCTTGGTACTGCTGGGGTATTTTCATGATCCCACCATGGTCATATCTTTCGGTAAGGTCTAGAAAAGTCTTGTAGTATTTTCTTTATTTATTACACTGGAGCAGTTCCTTTGCAAGGATTATTCTGAACATTTAACAGGACCCATCAGCGATGTTTTATAGTAACATAGTAGCTAAGATAATTTTGTAGAAAAGAAAAAAAAAAATTCAAAGCCAAGTGAATTTCAGCATTTAACCATTTTGAGAATTATAAAGCTAGTTGCTGTGTGTTTTGATCAAAGCTTACTAAGTAACTTATGAAGATACTTTTTTAAGTATTAATACTTTATATTAATAATAGGACTTACATACTTATTTTCACTTTAAAAAGAAAAGAAATACCACTCGTTATAGAAGTATACTACAGCTTCTAGAAAGCTTTTTAATACCAAATGATGTTTACCTTGATTGAGCATCCAAAATAAGGATATATTTTCAGTAACTTTGTGGAACCAGCTGAACCAGTTATAATAATAGAAAAAAATATATTTGTCCTCAGTGATTATGGCATGGATCTTTGCTCTAACATTTTTGACATGGCTTTTCATTCAGTTAGTGCCATAAATTTTCCATTTTAGCATTTTTTAAATTTTCCTGTCAATTGGGAAATAATTTTTTGAAACACCAACGGGACAGTTTTGTTTTTCTTGAAAATCTTGTATGTTCAAATTAGCATAATGTTAAACGTCAATACACTGTACATGGTGGTAACAGACTCTGGAAGCAATTGCCAAGATGTATTGTATTTTTATGAAGTGTACATATATTACCTTAGTGTGTATTTTCTTTATAATATCTTGATGGACTCTTTTATAAAGTTATTTTATAAAAAAAAAAAAATTGTTCCAGTAAAACCTGCCTAAATAAAATTTTCACATCCTTTTTCTTAACCTTTTTAAAAAACCTAAATTTGATTTCTTGAACTCATAACAAGCATTAAAATTTATAGACATACATACATGTATGTGTCATACATATCATGATTTAATCATCACAACTCTTGAAATTGTATTATTCACATTTTATATGTCCACATCCTGGGATTCAGATAACCTATATAACTTCCTTAAGATAACACAGCTAATTAATGGCAAAAATAGCATACCTTCTACATCTCATAGTTCAGTTCAGTCACTCAGTCGTGCCCAACTTTTTGCGACCCCATGAACCGCAGCACACTAGGCCTTCCTGTCCATCACCAACTCCCAGAGTCCACCCAAACCCATGTCCTTCGAGTCGGTGATGCCATCCAACCATCTCATCCTCTGTTGCCCCATTCTCCTCCTACACTCAATCTTTCCCAACATCAGGGTCTTTTCAAGTGAGTCAGCTCTTCACATCAGATGGCCGGTATTGGAGTTTCAGCTTCAACATCAGTCCTTCCAATCAATACTCAGGACTGATCTCCTTTAGGATGGACTGGTTGGATCTCCTTGCAGTACAAGGGACTCTCAAGGGTCTTCTCCAACACCACAGTTCAAAAGCATCAATTCTTCTGTGCTCAGCTTTCTTTATAGTCCAACTCTCACATCCATACATGACCACTGGAAAAACCATAGCCTTGACTAGACGGACCTTTGTTGGCAAAGTAATGTCTCTGCCTTTTAATATGCTGTCTAGGTTGGTCATAACTTTCCTTCCAAGGAGTAAGCATCTTTTAATTTCATGGCTGCAGTCACCATCTGCAGTGATTTTGGAACCCAGAAAAATAAAGTCAGCCACTGTTTCCACTGTTTCCCCATCTATTTCCCATGAAGTGATGGGACCAGATGCCATGATCTTAGTTTTCTGAAAGTTGAGCTGTAAGTCAACTTTTTCACTCTCCTCTTTCACTTTCATCAAGAGGCTCTCTAGTTCTTCTTCACTTTCTGCCATCTCATAACTGCAAGTAAAATGATGTCCCCATTTCATGACAGTTTTCTTAAACAGTTTTATATTGCATCAAGTGATTTCATCTACCTATGATAGGTAATAAACTAGCAAAGGCCTAATCATGGCCTGTGATTGAAGAATTTTTACCTAAATCACATTATTCAAAGAAACCTGGAAAAATGATCTAGTCCATAGCCAGGCAGTCAGGTGATTATCTAAATCAGTGTTTGCCAAAGAAAATTCTATAGAACAATAGCCCAGTTAAGGTATTTTGAGTCAACTGAGTTCCAGTATCAAACAAGTTTGTGAAATACTATATAACATGTCCTCCTACTAAATATTTATATTAAGCAAATACTTAACTCAGCAGTGGCCACAGGACTAGAAAAGTTCAGTTTTTATTCCAACCTCAAAGAAGATCAATGCCAAAGAATGTTCAAACTACTGCACAATTGCACTCATCTCACATGCTAGCAAAGTAATACTCAAACTTCTCCAAGCTAGGCTTCAACAGTACACGAACCAACAACTTCTAGATGTTCAAGCTGGATTTAGAAAAGACAGAGGAACCAGAGATCAAATTGCCAACATCCACTAGATCACAGAAAAAGCAAGAGAATTCCAGAAAAACATCTGCTTCATTGACTATGCTAAAGCCTTTGACTGTGTGGATCACAACAAACTATGGAAAATTCTTGAGAGATGGGAACATCAGACCACCTTATCTGACTCCTGAGAAACCTGTATGAAGGTCAAGAAGCAACAGTTAAAACTGGACATGGTGAAATTTTAACTGTTAATGTTTTTGGCATTGTGCTTTGTACCATTTATTAAATAAAAATTAAAAAACTGGACATGGAACAATGGACTGGTTCCACATATTGGGAAAGGAGTACATCAAGGCTGTAAAATGTCACCCTGCTAATGGAACTTATATGCAGACTACATCCTGCGAAATGCCAGGCTGGATGAAGCACAAGCTGGAATCAAGATTGCCAGGAGAAATATAAATAACCTCAGATACTCAGATGACACCACCCTAATGGGAAAAAGTGAAGAGGAACTGAAGAGCCTCTTGATGAAGGTGAAAGAGGAGAATGAAGAAGCTGGCTTAAACCTCAACATTCAAAAAACATCATGGCATCTGGTCCCATTACTTCATAGCAAATAAATGGGGAAACAATAGAAACAGTGACAGACTTTATTTTCTTGGGCTACAAAGTCACTGCAGATGGTGACTGCAGCCATAAAATTTAAAGATTCTTGCTTCTTGGAAGAAAAGCTATGACAAACCTGGACAGCATATTAAAAAGCAGAGACATTACTTTACCAACAAATGTCCGTATAGCCAGAGCTACGTTTTCCCAGTAGTCATGTATGGATGTGTGAGTTGGACCATAAAGCAGGCTGAGTCCCAAAGAATTGATGTTTTTGAACTGTGATGTTGGAGGAGACTCTTGTGAGTTCCTTGGATTGCAAGGAAATCAAACCAGTCAATCCTAAAGGAAATCAATCCTGAATATTCATTGGAAGGACTGATGCTGAAGCTCCAATACTTCAGTGCATCAGTGGCCACCTGATGCAAACAGCCAACTCAATGGAAAAGATCTTGATGCTGCGAAGGGTTGAAGGCAGGAGCCAAAGAGGATGACAGAGGATGAGATGGTTGGATGGCATCACAGACTCAATGGATATGAGTTTGAGCCAGCTCTGGGAGATGGTGAAGGACAGGGAAACCTGGCGTGCTGCAGTCCATGGGGTCCAAAGAGTTGGATTCAACTGAGCAACTAAACCACAACAATGACATTAAGTTCAAATATCAAACAAGTTTGTGAAACACTATATAACATGTCCTTCCATTAAGTATTCACTATGATTACTGATACTTTAATCTCCTTAAATAATCTTAGAAATTCAGTAGTAAACAAAATTTGCTCAAGTTTTAACTGTTACCAAGATATTTAATCATAAACATTTTCCCCCAATATATGGTCTTCCCTGGTGGCTCAGAGAGTAAAGAATCCACCTGCAATGCAGAAGACCCCGGTTCAACCCCTGGATCAGGAAGATCCCCTGGAGAAGGCAATGGCAACCCACTCCAATATTGTTGCCTGGAGAATTCCATGGACAGAGGAGCCTGATGGTCTACAGTTCATAGGGTTGCAAAGATTCAAACACAACTGACCAGTGAACACTTAATACAAGATATTTAATCACAAACATTTTCCTCCAATATATTGCAATATATCACTGGACTTTTGGAGAATGCTGGTTTAATACAATCAAGATATCTGTTCCATTCCTCAGTCCTTAGAAAGGACACTTTATAGTCTACTTTAGTAAACAATTCTAGCACATGATCCTGATCATCGAGCTTCTTTGTAAATTAAACCACATTGACTTCAATACCCTACTCACATCACTGGACAGATCATCCAGACAGAAAATCAAGAAGGAAACACAGGCCTTTACATTATCAGATGAACTTAATTGACATTTATAGGACATTCCATCCAAAAGCAGCAGAATACATATTCTTTCCAAGTGCACATGTAACATTCTCCAGGATTGATCACATGCTGAACAACAAAGCAAACCTGAGCACATTTAAAATAAAATCTTATCAGGGCTTCCCTGGTGGCTCAGACAGTAAAGAGTCTGACTGCAGTGCGAGAGACCCAGGTTTGATCTGACCACAATGCTATGAGATTAGATATCAACCATAAGAAAAAAAAACTACAAAAAACATAAACACATGGAAGATAAACAATGTGCTACTGAACAAACAATAGATCACTGAAGAAATAAAAGAAAAAAATATCTAGAGACAAATGAAAACAAAAAAACAATGATGCAAAACCTGTGGCACAGGTAAAAGCAGTTTAAGAGCGAAGTTTATAGCAATACCAGCTTACCTGAAGAAACAAAAATCTCAATCTAACCTTACTCCAAAAGCAACTAGAAAAAGAGCAAACAAAATCCAAAGTTAGAAAGAAATCATAAAGATCAGAGCAGAAATAAGTAGAAACTAGGATGGCATCACCGACTCGATGGACATGAGTTTGAGTGAACTCTGGGAGTTGGTGATAGACAGGGAGGCCTGGCGAGCTGTGATTCATGGGGTCGCAAAGAGTCAGTCATGACTGAGTGACTGAACTGAACTGAACTGAACTGAAGACAACAGTAGAAAAGATCAGTGAAACTAAAAATATTCTTTGAAAAGATAAAATTGATAAACCTTTAGCCATACTCATCAAGAAAAAAAGAGGGTCCAAATCAGTAAAATCAGAAATGAAAAAGTTAGAACGGACATCACAGAAATACAAAGGATAAGAGGCTACTCCAGGTAACTATATGCCAATAAACTGGACAACCTAGAAGAAAAAGACAAATTCTTAGAAAAGTACAAGCTCCAAAGACTGAACCAGAAAGAAATAGAAAATTTGAACAGATCAGTTACAAGTACTGAAATTGAATCTGTGATTAAAAATTCCCAACAAACCAAAGTCCGCAACCAGAAGGCTTCACTGATGAATTCTAGCAAACATTTAGAGAAAAGTTAACACCTATCCTTGTGAAGGCAGTCCCAAGAAATGCAGAGGAAAGAACGCTTCCAAATTCTTTCTAGGGGCCACCATCACCCTGACACCATAGCCAGACAAAGGTACCACAAAAAAAGAAAAATTACAGGTCAACATCAAGATGAACACAGACACAAAAATCTTCAACATAATACTAGCAAACTGAATCCAACGCAAAGAATCATACACCATGAACAAGTGGGATTTATCCCAGGGATGCAAAGATTTTAATATCCACAAATCTGTGTGGTATACCTCATGAATACATTGAATAAAAGCCATATGATCATCTCAGTTCAGTTCAGTCGCTCAGTCGCTCTTTGCGACCCCATGAATCACAGCACGCCAGGCCTCCCTGTCCATCACCAATTCCCAGAGTTCACTCAAACCCACCTCCATCGAGTCAGTGATGCCATCCAGCCATCTCATTCTCTGTTGTCCCTGTCTCCTCCCACCCCCAATCCCTCCCAGCATCAGAGTCTTTTCCAGTGAGTCAACTCTTCGCATGAGGTGGCCAAAGTATTAGAGTTTCAGCTTTAGCATCAAGTCCTTCCAATGAACACCCAGGACTGATCTCCTTTAGAATGGGAAAAAGTTCACAAAATTCAACATCCATTTATGATTAAAAAAAAACTTTCCATAAAGTGGGCATATAGGGAACCTACTTCAACGTGAAGGCTTTATATGACAAACCCACAGCTAACATCATATTCAATGCTGAAAAACTGAAAATATTTTACTTTAAAATTAGGAAGAAGATGGAATGTTTATTCTCACCACTTTTATTCAACAACACATACTTTTGGAAGTCAAAGAAATGAATTCAAACTGGAAAAGAAAAGCTGTCACTGTTTGCAGGTGACATGATACTGTACATAGAATATCATAAAGACACCACCAGAAAACTATAATAATAGAACTCAATGAATTCGGTAAAGTTGTAAGATACAAAATTAACACACAGAAATTTGTTGCATTTCTGTACACTAACAACAAAAGTTCAAAAACAAAATTAAGGAAACATTCTTATTTACTATTACATCAAAGAGAATAAAACATCTAGAAATAAAACTACCTAAGGAGGCAAAAGACCTGTACTCTGAAAACGGTAAGATGCTGATGAGAGACAACAAAAGATAACACAAAGAAATAGAAAGATACACTGTATTCTTGGACTGGGACAATCATGTTGTCAAAAGGATGAGGCCATCTATTCAAGGCAGTCTACAAATTCACTGCAATCCTTATCAAACTATCAATTCCTTTTTTCACAGAACTAGAAAAAAAAGATTATAAAATTTGCATTGAAACACAGAAGAGTTCAAATAGCCAAAGCAGTCGAGAAAGTTGGAACTGGAGGAATCGGGCACTCTGGCTTCAGACAGTACTACAAGCATACAGTCATCAGCTGTATGAACAGTATGGTATTGGCACACACAAAAATACAGATTAATGGAACAGGATAGAAAACTCAGAAATAAATCCATACACCTATAGTTAATCCATCACAAAGAAGGCAAGACTATATAATGGAGAAGGGACAGTCTCTTCAATAAGTGACGCTGGGAATACTGCACAGTCACATGTAAAAGAATGAAATTAGAATATTTTCTAACACCATATGAAAAAGTAAACTCAAAATGGATTAAAGACCTAAATGTGAAACTAGATACTATAAAACTCCTAGAGGAAAATATAGAACACATAGACAGAATATTCTTTGACATATATCACAGCAGTATCTTTCCGGATTCATCTCCTAGAGTAATGGAAATTAAATAAACTAATGGGGCCCAATTAAACTTAAAAACATTTGCACACCAAAGGAAACCATAAACAAAATGAAGGACAATCCACAGAATGGGAGAAAATATTTGCAAACTGTAACCGACAAGGGCTTAATCTTCAAAATATACAAACAACTCATGCAGCTCAATATGAAAAATAACAACCCAATCAAAAAATCAAATATGCATATGATACCATTCTAATGGCAGAAAGTGAAGAGGAAAACTGTGGTGTTGGAAAGACTCTTGAGAGTCCCTTGGACTGCAAGGAGATCCAACCAGTCCATTCTGGAGATCAGTCCTGGGTGTTCATTGGAAGGACTTATGCTAAAGTTGATACTCCAATACTTTGGCCACCTCATGCAACGAGTTGACTCACTGGAAAAGACTCTGATGCTGGGAGGGATTGGGGGCAGGAGGAGAAGGGGACGACAGAGAATGAGATGGCTTGATGGCATCACCGACTTGATGGACATGAGTTTGAGTGAACTCCGGGAGTTGGTGATAGACAGGGAGGCCTGGCGTGCTGTGATTCATGGGGTCACAAAGAGTCGGACACGACTAAAGCGACTAAGCATGCATGCAAACATCAAAAATTGTGCCCTGGGAAGAAAAACTAGTTAATTGTCAGGTCTGCCATAAAAATCCTGGCTTATAACAATCATTACAAGTGTCATGCTCAAAATTCTCCAAGCCAGGCTTCAGCAATATGTGAACCGTGAACTTCCAGATGTTCAAGCAGGTTTTAGAAAAGGCAGAGGAACCAGAGATCAAATTGCCAACATCCACTGGATCATGGAGAAAGCAAGAGAGTTCCAGAAGAGCATCTATTTCTGCTTCATTGACTATGCCAAAGCCTTTGACTGTGTGAATCACAATAAACTGTGGAACATTCTGAAAGAGATGGGAATAGCAGACCACCTGACCTGCCTCTTGAGAAACCTGTATGCAGGTCAGGAAGCAACAGTCAGAACTGTACATGAAACAACAGACGTTCCAAATAGGAAAAGGAATACATCAAGGTTGTATATTGTCACCCTGCTTATTTAACTTATATGCAGAGTACATCATGAGGAACACTGGGCTGGAAGAAGCACAAGCTGGAATCAAGATTGCCGGGAGAAATATCAATAACCTCAGATATGCAGATGACACCACCCTTATGGCCGAAAGTGAAGAGGAACTCAAAGGCCTCTTGATGAAAGTGAAAGAGGAGAGTGAAAATATTGGCTTGAAGCTCAACATTCAGAAAATGAAGATCATGGCATTTGGTCCCATCACTTCATGGGAAATAGATGGAAAAACAGTGGAAACAGTGTCAGACTTTATTTTTGGGGGCTCCAAAATCACTGCAGATGCTGACAACAGCCATGAAATTAAAGACACTTACTCCTTGGAAGGAAAGTTATGACCAACCTTGATAATATATTAAAAAGCAGAGACATTACTTTGCTGACAAAGGTCTGTCTAGTCAAGGCTATGGTTTTTCCAGTGGTCATGTATGGATGTGAGAGTTGGACTGTGAAGAAAGCTGATCACCGAAGAATTGATGCTTTTGAACTGTGGTGTTGGAGAAGACTCTTGAGAGTCCCATGGACTGCAAGGAGATCCAACCAGTCCATTCTAAAGGATATCAATCCTGGGTGTTCATTGGAAGGACTGATGCTAAAGCTGAAACTGCAATACTTTGGCCACCTCATGCGACGAGTTGACTCACTGGAAAAGAGTCTGATGCTGGGAGGGATTGGGGGTGGGAGGAGACGGGGACGACAGAGAATGAGATGCCTGGATGGCATCGCCAACTCGATGGGCACGAGTTTGAGTGAACTCCGGGAGTTGGTGATGGACAGGGAGGCCTGGCGTGCTGTGGATTCATGGGGTTGCAAAGAGTCAGAAACGACTGAGTGACTGAACTGAACTGATGAGTATCATTAATTCAAACCAGAGAAAACCCCCCTCCACCAGTTTGAGCATAATGGGCAATACCCCTTCCCTGCCAGGCCCAGTATCTTGCCTACATTTGATTCCTTTTAAAAGGGTGACTTACACCTTTTCCATTAAGCATGGCTACTTTCATTACTGAAAAAAACCACTCATGCTTTCTGCACCACTACATCCATAATGGTTCTTGGGGCCATGGTGAGCCTCTTTGGGGCCATCTCTGGTCACCAGATGCTACAGATATCACCAGTGTTTTAGACCCAGAACTCATTCCCATGAATGCCTCTGCTCTATGTGCTTATAATGAAGACCAGACAGATGCCCATAGGATAGCAATGGAAAGGACTAAAAGTTGGGCTAGAAATCGTCAAGCTCTATGGAAGTGGTGGCTAAAACCCTCTTACTAAATCATCTCATCTCAGCCAAGGGCATGGAATACTCCCAGACTTAACAATTTTGAATATATGGTTTTGAGTGGGCGGGAGACGCCGGCCCCCGGCAGCGCAGACGTGGGAGACGCCAGCCCCCGGCTCAACCGACCAGGCAAAGAGCGCAGCCGAGAAGAGCTACCCCACGCCTGAGGCCGGGGCCAGCAGCCGAGAGGAACTGCCCCACGTCCAGCAGGCGGTGGCTGCGCGGGCGCAGGAGGGCCAAGAGGAGCTACTCCATGTTCAAGGTCAGGAGGGGCGGCCTTGAGGAGATACCCCTTGTCCAAGGTAAGGTGCAGTGGCTGCACTTTGCTGGAGCGGCTATGAAGAGATTTTCTACGACCAAGGTAAGAGAAACCCAAATAAGACGGTAGGTATTGCGAGGGGGCATCAGAGGGCAGACACACTGAAATCATAATCACAGGAAACTAGTCGATCTGATCACATGGACCACAGCCGAATGTGGTCCACTGGAGAAGGGAATGGCAAACCACTTCAGTATACTTGCCTTGAGAACCCCATGAACAGTAACAAAGGGCAAAATGATAGGATACTGAATGAGGAATTCCCCAGGTCGGTAGGTGCCCAGTATGCTACTGGAGATCAGTGGAGAAGTAACTCTAGAAGGAATAAAGGGATGGAGCAAAAGCAAAACCAATACCCAGTTGTGGATGTGACTGATGATAGAAGCAAGGTCCGATGCTGTAAAGAGCAATATTGCATAGGAACCTGGAATGTTAGGTCCATGAATCAAGGCAAATTGGAAGTGGTCAAACAGGAGATGGCAAGAGTGAACATAGACATTCTAGGAATCAGTGAATTAAAATGGACTGGAATGGGTGAATTTAACTCAGATGACCATTATATCTACTACTGTGGGCAGGAATCCCTTAGAAGAAATGGAGTAGCCATCATGGTCAACAAAAGAGTCCGAAATGCAGTACTTGGATACAATCTTAAAAACAACAGAATGATTTCTGTTCGTTTCCAAGGCAAAGCATTCAATATTACAGTAATCTAGGCCTATGCCCCAACCAGTAACGCTGAAGAAGCCGAAGTTGAACGGTTCTATGAAGACCTACAAGACCTTTTAGAACTAACACCTAAAAAAGATGTCCTTTTCATTATAGGGGACTGGAATGCAAAAGTAGGAAGTCAAGAAACACCTGGAGTAACTGGCAAATTTGGCCTTGGAGCACGGAATGAAGCAGGGCAAAGGCTAATAGAGTTTTGTCAAGAGAACGCACTGGTCATAGCAAACACCCTCTTCCAACAACACAAGAGAAGACTCTACACATGAACATCACCAGATGGTCAACACCGAAATCAGATTGATTATATTCTTTGCAGCCAAAGATGGAGAAGCTCTATACAGTTAGCAAAAACAAGACCAGGAGCTGACTGTCTCAGATCATGAACTCCTTATTGCCAAAGTCAGACTTAAATTGAAGAAAGTAGGGAAAACCACTAGACCATTCAGATATGACCTAAATCAAATCCCTTATGATTATACAGTGGAAGTGAAGAATAGATTTAAGGGACTAGATCTGATAGATACAGTGCCTGATGAACTCTGGATGGAGGTTTGTGGCATTGTACAGGAGACAGGGACCAAGACCATCCCCATGGAAAAGAAATGCAAAAAAAGCAAAATGGCTGTCTGAGGAGGCCTTACAAATAGCTGTGAAAAGAAGAGAAGCAAAAAGCAAAGGAGAAAAGGAAAGATATAAGCATCTGAATGCAGAGTTCCAAAGAATAGCAAGGAGAGATAAGAAAGCCTTCCTCAGTGATCAATGCAAAGAAATAGAGGAAAACAACAGAACAGGAAAAACAAGAGATCTCTTCAAGAAAATTAGAGATTCCAAGGGAACATTTCATGCAAAGATGGGCTCGATAAAGGACAGAAATGGTATGGACCTAACAGAAGCAGAAGATATTGAGAAGAGGTGGCAAGCATACACAGAAGAACTGTACAAAAAAGATCTTCATGACCAAGATAGTCACGATAATGTGATCACTGACCTAGAGCCAGACATCTTGGAATGTGAAGTCAAGTGGGCCTTAGAAAGCATCACTACGAACAAAGCTAGTGGTGGTGATGGAATTCCAGTTGAGCTATTTCAAATCTTGAAAGATGATGCTGTGAAAGTGCTGCACTCAATATGCCAGCAAATTTGGAAAACTCAGCAGTGGCCACAGGACTGGAAAAGTTCAGTCTTCATTCCAATCCCAAAGAAAGGGAATGCCAAAGAATGCTCAAACTACCGCACAATTTCACTCATCTCACACGCTAGTAAAGTCATGTTCAAAATTCTCCAAGCCAGGCTTCAGCAATATGTGAACCGTGAACTCCCAGATGTTCAAGCAGGTTTTAGAAAAGGCAGAGGCACCAGAGATCAAATTGCCAACATCCGCTGGATCATGGAGAAAGCAAGAGAGTTCCAGAAGAGCATCTATTTCTGCTTCATTGACTATGCCAAAGCCTTTGACTGTGTGGATCACAGTAAACTGTGGAACATTCTGAAAGAGATGGGAATACCAGAACACCTGACCTGCCTCTTGAGAAACCTGTATGCAGGTCAGGAAGCAACAGTCAGAACTGTACATAGAACAACAGACTGGTTCCAAATAGGAAAAGGAGTACGTCAAGGCTGTATATTGTCACCTTGCTTATTTAACTTATATGCAGAGTACACCATGAGGAACGCTGGGCTGGAAGAAGCACAAGCTGGAATCAAGATTGCTGGGAGAAATATCAATAATCTCAGATATGCAGATGACACTACCCTTATGGCAGAAAGTGAGGAACTCAAAAGCCTCTTGATGAAAGTGAAAGAGGAGAGTGAAAAGGTTGGCTTGAAGCTCAACATTCAGAAAACTAAGATCATGGCATCTGGTCCCATCACTTCATGGGAAATAGATGGGGAAACAGTGACTGACTTTATTTTTTTGTGCTCCAAAATCACTGCAGATGCTGATTGCAGCCATGAAATTAAAAGATGCTTACTCCTTGGAAGGAAAGTTATGACCAACCTTGATAATATATTAAAAAGCAGAGACATTACTTTGCCAACAAAGGTCCGTCTAGTCAAGGCTACGGTTTTTCCCGTGGTCATGTATGGATGTGAGAGTTGGACTGTGAAGAAAGCTGATCACCGAAGAATTGATGCTTTTGAACTGTGGTGTTGGAGAAGACTCTTGAGAGTCCCTTGTACTGCAAGGAGATCCAACCAGTACATTCTAAGGGAGATCAATCCTGGGTGTTCATTGGAAGGATTCAGCTAAAGCTGAAACTGCAATACTTTGGCCACCTCATGCAACGAGTTGACTCACTGGAAAAGACTCTGATGCTGGGAAAGGTTGGGGGCGGGAGGAGAAGGGGACGACGGAGAATGAGATGGCTGGATGGCATCACCGACTCTGTGGACATGAGTTTTGGTGAACTCCGGGAGTTGGTGATGGACAGGGAGGCCTGGCGTGCTGTGATTCATGGGGTCGCGGAGAGTCGGACACGACTGAGCGACTGAACTGAACTGAACTTATCTCTGTATTGTGTACATAACTTTTCCTTTCCATGGATTCAGATGGCTGCTTTCTTGTTAAATTCTTCTGTTCCCAGATCTCTTGTTGCACCTTCAGGATATGTCTGGATACAAGGCACCCACCAGAATAAGGGCCCAAAGACAAGGGCTCCCCAGTGAAAATTTGGCCCCTGTGTAAATGTTTATTTTTTAATCGATGATGTGTGACACGAGGGAGCTTAGACCTTAGGAAGTTTGCTCCCATTCACCACAAAACATAGTAATACTCAACATCATCCCAGGAGGGCGATCAGATTAATATTGACAGGAATAGGATTGGCAGGGGTGTTGGTAGCTCTGTGAGGAAGCTTTGCCTACCATGAGGTAACCCTAGAAAATCTAACCAACACTTTAGACAGCCTCACCCTAATCACTGGAAGTGCCCTAAATAGATTTTCATCTTCTTTAAACTCACTGACCAGTGTGGTTGGGACAAAAGATTGGCCTTGGATTACTTGCTGGCCAAGCAGGGTGATGTTGGTGTGGTCATAAACAAAACCTGCTGTACCTATGTTAATAATTTGGGCCAGATGAAGCCAGACTTCCCAGGTGGCACTAGTGGTAAAGAATCTGCCTGCCAATGCAGGGGACCCAGGTTCAATCCCTGCATCAAGAAATCCCCTGGAGTAGGAAATGACAACTCGTTCCAGTATTCTTGCCTGGAAAATTCCATGGACAGAGGAGCCTAGCAGGCTATATTCCATGGGGCTGCAAAGAGTCAGACAGCTGAGCACACACAAGATAGGCATCAAAAAGATTTATGAACAAGCATCATGGTTATACCACTACCACCAGGGGTCAGGCCCTAATGCCATCAGGTCCACCATTAAGGGTGCCCTTCCAAGGCTTACTTGGTTCCTGCTCTTTCTGGACCCAATAATACGCATATTCCTCCTCCTCCTTTTTGGACCCTTCATGTTTAACCTCTGGGTAACATTTGTGTTTTTCAGGTTACAACAGTTCCATATTAAAATGATGGCTATGTGAGGAGTCCAGCACCTACCACCCTGACTTAAGACGCTGTCCTGGCCCTGGGGACCCTAGATCAGGCATCCAGAGATCAGGCATCCCCAACAGGCAGGGTTGATGCTTCTGCCCAGCCATGAGGCAGCCCCAGAAGACAGACCATCACTCCTCTGCACCCCATAAAAATACGGGAGGAAACTCTGAGGAGGGAAATCAGACAGGAGGGAAAGGGGCAGATGCTAGATAATGAAGAAGGGGCATAGCTCTTGGGATGCAGTAAAGACCAGCTGAAACCAAGGTGGCTTTGAGAATAGTCTAGTAGCTCATTATACCTTCATTGTAATACTAAAAATCACCACTCCTTACACCACAACAGTTCCAAGGAAGGCCAAAAAGTGGGCAGTGACCCAATTCCTGAGAAATCCACACCTATTCTGAAACAGCAAGGCTATTCCTCCCATTCATTAGCCTATGAAATGACTTAGCCCGTAAAAACCCATGACCCCAAGCCCCGGAGCACTCTCTTTGAAATGATCTGCATTCTGACTATGGACTATGTGGCTCGCTGAAGAAACTTGCTTTGCCTTCACTGTGGTTCCCTCTTGAGTTCTTTCCTGTGTGAAGCCAAGAACTCTCACTTGGCAGTCTGTCCTAAGGACGTCTGCAGGGACCAGGACCTGTAAGTCTCTCTCCTGCAACAGCACCTCCCCCATAATGGGTCCTGTTATGACCGTGCTGCAGAACAGCGTCTGAGAACGTCTCAGGAACCAGAACAATTGTGCACTGTGTCTCCAGCCTGCCCACGTGGGGTCTAAATCAAACCCCACTCCTTGGCCCTCTCTCTGGCCTTTTCTGAATACACTGGCTGGTATTTTGACAGGTCAATCTGTGGGAGAAGTGATCCTCTTGCTTCACAGGACATAGTTTTCGATTAGGTGTCCAGCATCCCTTTTTGATAGGACTTGTACTGGCCATGTATTTTTGGCCTTCCCTGGGAGGCCCTAGCACAGACTTCTGGTCTTACCTTTTCCTAGACCTCTGGGGGAAGGAGCTCCTTCATGGGGTTTCCATGAGTGTCCACTGTAGGCTTAACATGTGTTCTGGTGGGACTCTGATGTCAAGCTGTTCTGGTGAAAAACTTCAGCGTGAGGTGTATCAGACTGTTCACCAGCTCATCCCTCACTGTCAATTTCACCCAGGGCTCCTGTGGGTGATTAGGTGCCTCAAGCCGGAGCCCTCGTCATTCATCAGAGTGTTCCTCTCTTTCTACCATGTGAGAGGCTCTTTTGTCTCATGGTTTTTCTTCCTATGTTTCAGTCTAGGGCAATCTGTTTCTAGGGTTCTTCCTCCTTACAATAGCACACTGTATCTTCCCCAGGAGCAGCTTCCCTCTCTGCCCGCCCCCCGCCCCCGACGTCTTCCCCTCTCTCAAGGGTTACTTGCCTTCTGAGAATTCAGTGCCACTGCAAAAAAAAGTGGTGTTTCATTTTGCATTTTCCTTCTTGTTTAGTTCTCTGTTCAATATTTTAAAAGCAACTCTACCAACTGACAAGATTCTATTCCAAATGTACCATCTAATCTTTGCAACTGTCTCCTGAAATCTGAGGCATTTTGCTCCTCAAAAAAAGTCCATTCTAATATTTCCAGGGGCCTCAGGATCTGCATTAGTATAATGTCTGTAGGTCTGATAAATCTTTTCCAAATATCTTTTCTAAAAATTCAGAGGAGTCTACATTTGGTGCATTTTGTTTGTTTTGGGGTGGGTTTTTTTTTTTTTTTGGCTGGATTTCTTGAGTTTTGTTCATGCTCTCTTACTTTGGTTCCCCTTTACAAAGCCCTGCCAAGATGCACTAAGTAATGCCCTAATAAGGGTGTTCCTCCCTTATCAGGTCCCAATTTGGTTCAACTGTGGGTGCTGCCAAGTGGGCTTCAAGTGTAGAAGATCCTTCTATAAGGATCTTCCCAAGTAAACAAGTCTGAGAAACCCAGGTGGCTTGTCATTTGCATTTAGCCCTTCTTTGAGATAAGGGCATAAAAGAGGTTGCCCTGCCCTTGGCGTGACTCCTGGCCTAAATTGGGTGCCCTGTCAGGTGTTAGAAAGCAATACCAGACCAAGTCCCTGTGTCCAGGGAACTAACACAGGATTTTCTAACTTGTCCCCATACGGAGGGGCCGTTCTGAGCCCCTGTGTCAGGAACACAAGGTAGAGTAGGAAAAGGAGCGGCTGAGGCAGGTGTTAAGATTTAGAGCAACCTGTCCTCACTCTCCTTCCCCTTCTTAATTTCTCCAACATAGTAGCACAAATGCTTGCACATAATTCTATCATTCTTCCCCTATTCTTCACTAGCCACCATAAAACCATAGATAACAATTGATTATCTCCAACCATTAAAAGGAGGCCTTTTTGCCTTTGGCATCAACCAACCAGGCTGAACTCTGGGCTGGGGCTTTTTGTGATTTTAGGAACCAAATGAAACCTTTTCTCCCTATAAATATGCCACAGACACATCTTTTTTTTTTTCTATTCCTATTTGACACCAGTGAAAGTTTTAAATATTTGACACCAGTAAAAGTGTTTTAATATCACAAAACTGACTTGGCTATAAATGGAGAAATAGTACCAAACAAAAGGAAACAAAAATTCCAAAGGACAAACAGAAAATCCTAAATAAACCTTTGAGTTTTGTCTTGCGGCTTGATATATACCAATGACACAGGAGTCCACAAGTGACATAATTAACACAGCAAAGGTAGCCGTGTGTGGTACACAGGGTCCCAAGATAACCCTGCCTAAACCCCTTGTGGTGATCCTAACAGGTACTATAACCACACATGGATCCCTGGGTCAGGAAGATCCCCTGGAAGTGGAAATGGCAACCCACTCCAGTATTCTTGCCTGGAGAATCCTATGAACAGAGGAGCCTGGAGGGCTACAGTCCATGGGGTCACAAAGAGTCAGATATGACTCTGTGAGCATACACGCATGCATGCACACACAAGAAACCCCAGGGAGCTCCCTAGTCCTTCTACCATGTGAGGACACAGCAGAATCATAGCCATCTCTAAACCAGAAAGCAGACCAGCAGCAGGCACCCAATCTGTCAGGGCCTTGATCTTGGACTTCCCAGAATCCAACCTTTGAAAATAAAATTCTATTGTTTATAAGCCACTTGGGCTATGATAATCTGTTAAAGCAGCCAGAACCGACTAAGACATTAAGCAAGACCACCACCATCTTTTCACACAAGACATTCCTTACTGGGTCCTTCCCCACCTCCGCTACACTCCCCATTTTTTTTACCAGACTGATCTTTTAAAAACATTAGATCATGGCATTCCATCCATGACATTCCATTCTTCTTTTCTTCCATAGCCAGAAGTCTTATGTGATCTTTTGTCTGCCGACTGCATCAGCTTAGATAAACTGGAACTACACACCCCTTATCTGCATGGTTCAAAGTATGTCCACAAGAGACATTTCTTACAAAACTTGAAAGGCAAAAGTGAAGCTGCAGCCAGAGTGCTTTTACCCTTTGAAGGCTGGTGCAGGGGTCCCAGGTACTGTGGCGACTTATGTACCTTGTCACCGTAATCTGGCTCCCTTTGCCAGTATGAGATGATCATTGGTGTGGGTCAGCTATTCCACCTCCCAGTGAATCTTCTACAACCCCTGAGTCAGATAAGTGTTTATCTCTGTGTCAAAGAGCCAGCTTTTTCCAGAAGAGACCCACACCATCAAAGCTGGAGGACTGAAGATGAGAAACTAACACAGATTCTAGTCTGTCCTCGTGGGTTCCAACTCATATTCCTGGATTTCAGTTTGGCCTTACTCTTCCCTACACAGTCATGTTCCCAATTCCCTACTCTGCTGAAATCAAACTCCTACCTGAAAGGCAATGTTTTTAGAGAGACTTTATAGTAATATTAATTCATACTCCATATTGCAAAAGCTCAAACACACATACACAATTTCCTAGTGATTAAGTCTCTGTAATAGAACCTTATGGATACAGACTTCTCTGAACTGGTTCTGAGTTAATTTTAATTGGTTGCATGATCTAGATAGATATAATAGCATTAACAAGCTGCCTCAAGTGGTAAAGTGGACAATGATAGTTCTTGGGAGGCAGTGCCAAAATAGTACTTAAATTGTCACTAATAGACATTTCTTTTTAAAAAAATATGTTCTGGGAGACACATGTACTCCAATGTTCATTGCAGCACTGTTTATAATAGTGAGGACATGGAAGCAACCTAGGTGTCCATCTGCAGATGAATGGATAAGAAAGCTTTGGTACATATACACAATGGAGTATTACTCAGCCATTAAAAAGGATACATTTGAATCAGTTCTAATGAGATGGATGAAACTGGAGCCTATTATACAGAGTGAAGTAAGCCAGAAGAAAAACACCAATACAGTATACTAATGCATATATATGGAATTTAGAAAGATGGTAATGATAACCCTGTATACGAGACAGCAAAAGAGACATAGGTGTATAGAACAGTCTTTGGGACTCTGTGGGAGAGGGTGAGGGTGGGATGATTTGGGAGGATAACATTGAAACATGTATAATATCGTACGTGAAACGAATCACCAGTCCAGTTTCGATGCATGATACAGGATGCTCGGGGCTGGTGCACAGGGCTGACCCAGAGAGAGGATAAGGGGAGGAGGGAAGTGGGAGGGGGGTTCAAGAAGGGGAACACATGTACACCTGTGGTGTATTCATGTCAATGTATGGCAAAACCAACCAATATAATATTGTAAAGTAATTCGGTTCAGTTCAGTTCAGTCGCTCAGTCGTGTCCAACTCTCCGCGACCCCATGAATCATAGCACGCCAGGCCTCCCTGTCCATCACCAACTCCTGGAGTTCACTCAAACTCATGTCCACAGAGTCGGTGATGCCATCCAGCCATCTCATTCTCTGTCGTCCCCTTCTCCTCCCACCCCCAACCTTTCCTAGCATCAGAGTCTTTTCCAGTGAGTCAACTCATCGCTTAGCCTCCAATAAAAAATTAATTAATTAATTAATTTAAAAAGTTCAGAAAACAAAAAAAAATTTTTAAATATGTTATCATTGGAATATTTTCTGGGGCTCCAAAATCACTGCAGATGGTGACTGCAGTCATGAAATTAAAAGACGCTTGCTCCTTGAAAGAAAAGCTATGACAAACCTGGACAGCATATTAAAAAGCAGAGACATTACTCTGCCAACAAAGGTCCGTATAGTCAAGCCTATGGTTTTTCCAGTAGTCATACATGGATGTGAGAGTTGGACCATAAAGAAGGCTGAGCACTGAAGAATTGATGCTTTTGAACTGTGGTGTTGGAGAAGACTCTTGAGAGTCCCTTGGATGGCAAGGAGATCAAACCAGTCAATCCTAAAGGAAATCAGTCCTGAGTATTCGCTGGAAGGACTGATGTTGAAGCTGAAGCTCCAATGCTTTGGTCACCTGATGCGAAGAGCCGACTCATTAGAAAAGACCCTGATGCTGGGAAAGATTGAAGGCAGGAGAAGGGGATGACAGAGGATGAGATGGTTGGAAAACATCACTGACTCAATGGACATGGGTTTGAGCAAGCTCTAGGAGTTGGTGAAGGACAGGGAGGCCTGGTGTGCTGCAGTCCGTGGGGTTGCAGAGTCGGACAAAACTGAGTGAACAATAGCAACAAATAATTGCTTTGTAACATTGAGCTAGTTTCTGTTGTGCAGCTGAATGAATCAGCTGTATGTGTGTGTATGTATCTATGCACATATCCTCTCCCTATTGAGCCTCCCTCTCACCCCAGTGTTTAAGGAATCAAGGCTTTGAAGATCATTTTGGTGAAAATGGAGACTCTGTTGATTGCTTGCTTATAAGTGCACTGGAGAATGTGGAGACTGAAAATAATGAGCTCAGGGCTTTAAATTTCCAACTAAAGTTCTGCACTAAGGATATAAAATTGAGTGAAACCCTTATTTCCTATAACTGCAGAGTCAACTTCTCCAAAAACCGAAAAAAGATTTAATTCTTAGAGTGGCTAGATGATGATACAAATTTAACTCCAATCTCTTATGCTAAAGTTAGGGCACTAAAAGAAATGTGTTCCTAAAACCTGGGTTAGAGGCATATGAACAGAATTTGATGAAGCTAGAAAAATTGAACCCAAAAACAGATGTGTCTTCTCTGCCAATAGAGACAGCACTTGCTCTGTATGAGGAAATTGTTCCTCTTTGTCTAAAGTGCTCATAATAGCCTCTCTCAAAACCCTTGTGAGAGACTGTTAGCCTCGTCAGATACTTTGATGCAGAGTTAGGGGTTATAGGATTTGAGGAGAGGAGAAGCATTGTCAAACTCAACGAATGTTGGGATGTGTGGAGTGATAATTATCATTACAAATGGATATATCATTGTCATCAATGATGATAAGAAGTTAAGACTTCATACAAGAAGTTTTCTGTTAAAATAGATGGTAAAACAGAGGGACTGGAAATTTGAGAAGAGCCAAGTTCTGGAGTAGCAGCCAAAAAGAATCAGAATCACAAGAGACCGGCACTGACTGGCAAATATTAGAGCATAATAGAGATCATCATAAAGCTCGAATATTTATGAGCAACAGTACAGATAATCCTGTGTCAGCAGCTGAAATGGTAGAGAGAAGGTAAACAGTTCAATTCGTCCGTAACCCAAGCTTTACTGAGCGGGTAAAGTGTGGGAAAGTTGAGGCAATGGAGTTGATGGGCTGCTGATAGCGATGTCCAAACAAAGGGATGATGGATTGTAAGCCAGAGAAGAAAAAAAAGTGGAACCAAAAAGTGCATAATAGACCAAGCAAGTAAGAAAAGTGAAAGGCATGAAGATTTATTAATTTGCTCATTTGAAAACTATTTCTTTTTAGCAGCTTTATTGAGAGTATAATTTATAAACCATAAATTTTATCCATTGTAAGTATAAAATTTAATTATGTTTAATAAATTTACAGAGTTCACATGTGCAACTGTCATGACATTCTAAATTTAGAATGTTTATGTCACTCCAAAAGTCGAATCCATTTGCAGATATTCTTTAATTTTACCTCCAGCGCTAAATAAATGTTAATCAATTTTCTGTCTCTATAGATTTGCCTTTTCTAGACATTTTTATATGAATGGAATTATACAATATGTTTTCTTTTGTATCTGGCTAATCCTGGGTGTTCATTGGAAGGACTGATGCTGAAGCTGAAACTGCAATACTTTGGCCACTTCATGCGACGAGTTGACTCACTGGAAAAGACTCTGATGCTGGGAAGGTTGGGGGAGGGAGGAGAAGGGGACGACCGAGAATGAGATGGCTGGATGGCATCACCAACTCTGTGGACATGAGTCTGAGTGAACTCCAGGAGTTGGTGATGGACAGGGAGGCCTGGCGTGCTGTGATTCATGGGGTCGCGGAGAGTCGGACACAACTGTGCGACTGAACTGAACTGAATACTACTTAGCAAAAAATTCCTGAGGTTCATCCATGCTATCAGTATTTCATTCTTTTTTATTGTTAAATAGTATTCCATTGTGTGACTATGTCACTTTTATTTATCTATGACTCAGGATCCTATTTTTGGTTATTAGGTTAAAGCGTCTGCCTCCAATGCGGGAGACCCGGGTTCAATCCCTGGGTCGGGAAGATCCCCTGGAGAAGGAAACGGTAACCCACTCCAGTATTCTTGCCTGGAGAATCCCATGGACGGAGAATCCCATGGACGGAGAAGCCTGGTAGGCTACAGTCCACGGGGTCGCATAGAGTCGGACACGACTGAGCGACGGAACGGAACGGAACGGATAAATAGTACTGCTATGAAAATTCACACCTAAATATATATGTGGACATATGTTTTCATTTCTCTTATATAGATGCCTTGGATACCCAAGAACCTAATAATTTTCCCCTTGGCTGGGAATCTATGCAAGAGATGTCCACACAAAGACTTACACATAAATTTATGTTTAAATTTGCAAGAAACTGTCAACTTGTTTTTCAAAGTGACTACAATGTTTATATTCTGAATAGTAATATGTGAGAATTCTAATTTATCCACATCCTCATCAACACTAATTATTATCCACTGTAGCGGATATAGAGTGGTATCATCAATGAAGTGAAGTGAAGTGAAAGTTGCTCAGTCGTGTCTGACTCTTTGAGATCCCATGGACTATACAGTCCATGGACTTCTCCAGGCCAGAATACTGGAGTGGATAGCTGTTTCCTTCTCCAGGGGCTCTTCCCAACCCAGGTATCGAACCCAGGTCTCCCTCATTGCAGGTGGATTCTTTACCAGCTGAGCCACAAGGGAAGCCCAGCATCTCCAAACAGCCAAGGGTATCATCAATATTGTGATATATAAGAAATATATATTTAATCATTCAGGTCATTGTCATATATATTTGGTCTTGCGCACAGTTCCTGGCTCAAAACTTTCCAAATCCTTGGAATTTCCTAAGTGTCGAGAGTCATCAGTTCAGTTCAGTCCCTCAGTCGTGTCCGACTCTCCGTGACCCCATGAATCACAGCACGCCAGGCCTCCCTGTCCATCATCAACTCCCGGAGTTCACTCAAACTCATGTCCACAGAGTCGGTGATGCCATCCAGCCATCTCATTCTCGGTCGTCCCCGTCTCCTCCCACCCCCAACCTTCCCCAGCATCAGAGTCTTTTCCAGTGAGTTAACTCGTCGCATGAGGTGGCCAAAGTATTGCAGTTTCAGCTTCAGCATCAGTCCTTCCAATGAACACCAGGATCGATCTCCCTTAGAATGGACTGGTTGGATCTCCTTGCAGTCCAAGGGACTCTCAAGAGTCTTCTCCAACACCACAGTTCAAACGCATCAATTCTTTGGCGATCAGCTTTCTTCACAGTCCAACTCTCACATCCATACATGACCACGGGAAAAACCATAGCCTTGACTAGACGGACCTTGGTTGGCAAAGTAATGTCTCTGCTTTTTAATATATTATCAAGGTTGGTCATAACTTTCCTTCCAAGGAGTAAGCGTCTTTTAATTTCATGGCTGCAATCAGCATCTGCAGTGATTTTGGAGCCCAAAAAAATAAAGTCTGACACTGTTTCCACTGTTTTTCCTTCTATTTCCCATGAAGTGATGGGACCAGATGCCATGATCTTTGTTTTCTGAATGTTGAGCTTCAAGCCAACCTTTTCACTCTCCTCTTTCACTTTCATCAAGAGGCTTTTGAGTTCCTCTTCACTTTCTGCCATAAGGGTAGTGTCATATGCATATCTGAGATTATTGATATTTCTCCCAGCAGTCTTGATTCCAGCTTGTGCTTCTTCCAGTCCAGCGTTCCTCATGATGTACTCTGCATATAAGTTAAATAAGCAAGGTGACAATATACAGCCTTGACGTACTCCTTTTCCTATTTGGAACCAGTCTGTTGTTCCATGTCCAGTTCTGACTGTTGCTTCCTGACCTGCATACAGGTTTCTCAAGAGGCAGGTCAGGTGGTCTGGGATTCCCATCTCTTTCAGAATTTTCCACAGTTTATTGTGATCCACACAGTCAAGGGCTTTGGCATAAAAGTGTCTTTTTTAATGTGAGTAAGGTGACTTTGAACAGCACCTAAAGATGGGGGCTCGTTTCTGAGAGAATTAACCCTGTGATTTCTTGTTTAGTCGCTGAGTCATTTCCAACTCTTTTGTGACCCCATGGACTGTAGCCCACTAATCTCCTCTGTTCATGGGATTCTCAGGCAAGAATACTGGAGTGGGTTGCCATTTCCTTCTTTAGGGGATCTTCCAGACAGGGATCGAACCCATGTCTCCTGCTTGGCAGGCAGATTCTTTACCTCTGAGTCAGGGTTGGAACATTCAATACCACCTCTTCATTTCTACAGAGAGGAGAGAAGCTTGAGATTGCGTTAATCACCATTGTCCAATGATTTAGTCAACCAAGACTAAATGAAACCTCCATAAAACCCTCCAAAAGACAGATCTTTGGCCTCTTTTGGAGAGTTTTCACGTTGTTGTTGCTGTTCTAAGTTGTGTCTGACTTTTTGTGACCCCATGGACTGCAGCACATCAAGTTTCCCTGTCCTTCACTTTCTCATGTTGGGGAACCAGAAAGCTTCAGCATGCCACCACACCCTAGGAGGATAGAAGCTTCTTTGTTCCTGACTTGCTCTCTGCATCTCTTCATCTGGCTGTTGGCTTGTATTCTTTATTTTTGTTTTATAATAAATTGATACTTCTGCTTCACCGACTACACTAAAGTCTTTGACTGTGGATCACAACAAACTGTGGAAAATTCTTAAAGAGATGGGAATACCAGACCACCTTACTTGCCTCCTGAGAAACCTGTATGCAGGTCAAGAAGCAACAGTTAGAACCAGACATGGAACAACGGACTGGTTCCAAATTGGGAAAAGAGTCTGTCAAGGCTGAATATTGTCACCCTCTTTATTTAACTTATATGCAGAGTACATCATGTGAAATGCTGGGCTGGATGAAGCTCAAGCTGGAATCAAGACTGCCGGGAGAAATACCAATAACCTCAGATATGCAGGTGATACCACCCTCAAAGCAGAAAACAAAGAGGAACTAAAGAACCTCTTGATGAAGGTGAAAAAGGATAGTGAAAAAGCTGTCTTTAAACTCAATTCAAAAAACTAAAATCATGGCATCTGGTCCCATCATTCATGGCAAATAGACGGGGAAACAGTGACAGACTATATTTCTTGGGCTCCAAAATCACAACATTTAAAGTTTGTGTTTCCTTGTTAATTTTCTGTTTAGTTGATTTATCCATAGATGTAAGTGGGGTATTAAAATCTCCCACTATTATTGCATTGTTGTTAATTTCCACTTTCATACTTGTTAGTAATCGTCTTACATATTGCGGTGCTCCTATGTTGGGTGCATAAATATTTATAATTGTTATATCTTCATCTTGGATTGATCCTTTGATCATTATGTAGTTTCCTTCTTTGTCTCTTTTCACAGCCTTTGTTTTAAAGTCTATTTTATCTGATATGAGTATTGCTACTCTTGCTTTCTTTTGGTCTCTATTTGCATGGAATATCTTTTTCCATCCCTTCACTTTCAGTCTGTATGTGTCCCTTGTTTTGAGGTGGGTCTTAGACCTAATAGATATCTATAGGACATTTTACCCCAAAACAATGAATTTCACCTTTTTCTCAAGCGCACATGGAACCTTTTCCAGGATAGATCACATCCTGGGCCATAAATCTAGCCTTGGTAAATTCAAAAAACTTGAAATCATTCCAAGCGTCTTTTCTGACCACAATGCAGTAAGATTAGATCTCAATTACGGGAGAAAAACTATTAAAAATGCCAACATATGGAGACTGAACAACACACTGCTGAATAAGGAACAAATCATAGGAGAAATCAAAATATGCATAGAAATGAATGAAAATGAAAACACAACAACCCAAAACTTCTGGGACACTGTAAAAGCAGTGCTAAGGGGGAAGTTCATAGCAATACAGGCACACCTCAAGAAACAAGAAAAAAGTCAACTAAATAACCTAACTCTACATCTAAGTTCAGTTCAGTCAGTAAGCAACTAGAAAAGGAAGAAATGAAGAACCCCAGGGTCAGTAGAAGGAAAGAAATCGTAAAAATTAGGGCAGAGATAAATGCAAAAGAAACAAAAGAGACCATAGCAAAAATCAACAAAGCCAAAAGCTGGTTCTTTGAGAAGGTAAATAAAATTGACAAACCACTAGCCAGACCTATCAAGAAACAAAGGGAGAAGAACCAAATCAATAAAATTAGAAATGAAAATGGAGAGATCACAACCAACAACACAGAAATACAAAGGATTATTAGAGAATACTATCAGCAATTATATGGCAATAAAATGAATAACCTGGAAGAAATGGACAAATTTCTAGAAAAGTACAACTTTCCAAAACTGAACCAGGAAGAAATAGAAAATCTGAATAGACCCATCACAAGCACGGAACTAGAGGCTGTAATCAGGAATCTTCCAGCAAACAAAAGCCCAGGTCCAGACGGCTTCACGGCTGAATTCTACCAAAAATTTAGAGAAGAGCTAACACCTATTCTACTCAAACTCTTCCAGAAAATTGCTGAGGGAGGGAAATTTCCAAACTCATTCTATGAGGCCACCATCACCCTAATCCCAAAACCTGGTAAAGACCCCACAAAAAAAGAAAACTACAGGCCAATATCACTGATGAACATAGATGCAAAAATCCTTAACAAAATTCTAGCAATCAGAATCCAACAACATATTAAGAAGATCATACATCATGACCAAGTGGGCTTTATCCCAGGAATGCAAGGATTCTTCAATATCTGCAAATCAATCAATGTAATACACCACATTAACAAACTAAAAAATAAAAATCATATGATTATCTCAATAGATGCAAAGAAAGCTTTCGACAAAATTCAACATCCATTTATGATAAAAACCATCCAGAAAGTGGGACTAGAAGGGACATACCTCAACATAATAAAAGCTATATATGACAAACCCACAGCAAGCATTATCCTCAATGGTGAAAAACTGAAAGCATTTCCCCTAAAGTCAGGAACAAGACAAGGGTGCCCACTCTCACCACTACTATTCAACATAGTTCTGGAAGTTTTGGCTACAGCAATCAGAGCAGAGAAAGACATAAAAGGAATCCAAATTGGAAAAGAAGAAGTAAAACTTTCACTGTTCGCTGATGACATGATCCTCTACACAGAAAACCCTAAAGACTCTACCAGAAAACTACTAGAGCTAATCAATGATTACAGTAAAGTTGCAGGATATAAAATCAACACACAGAAATCCCTTGCATTCCTATACACTAATAATGAGAAAATAGAAAGAGAAATTAAGGAAACTATTCCATTCACTGTTGCAACGAAAAGAATTAAATACTTAAGAATATATCTACCCAAGGAAACAAAAGACTTGTACATAGAAAACTATAAAACACTACTGAAAGTAATCAAAGAGGACACTAATAAATGGAGAAATATACCATGTTCATGGATTGGAAGAATAAATATTGTAAAAATGAGTATACTAGCCAAAGTAATTTATACATTCAATGCAATCCCTATCAAGCTACCAACAATATTTTTCACAGAACTAGAACAAATAATCTCACAATTTGTATGGAAATACAAAAAACCTCGAATACCCAAAGCAATCTTGAGTAAGAAAAATGTAACTGGGGGAATTAACCTGCTGGACTTCAGGCTCTACTACAAAGCCACAGTCATCAAGACAGTATGGTACTGGCATAAAGACAGAAATATAGATCAATGGAACAAAATAGAAAGCCCAGAGATAAATCCACACACCTATGGACAACTTATCTTTGACAAAGGAGGCAAGAATATAAAATGGAGAAAAGACAGTCTCTTTAACAAGTGGTGCTGGGAAAACTGGTCAGCCACTTGTAACAGAATGAAACTAGAACACTTCCTAACACCATACACCAAAATAAACTCAAAATGGATTAGAGAGCTAAATGTAAGACCAGAAACTATAAAACTCCTAGAGGAGAACGTAGGCAAAACACTCTCCAACATAAATCACAGCAGGATCCTCCAAGACCCACCTCCCAGAATATTGGAAATAAAAGCAAAAATAAACAAATGGGACCTAATGAAAATCAAAAGCTTCTGCACAGCAAAGGAAACTATAAGTAAGGTGAAAAGACAGCCTTCAGAATGGGAGAAAATAATAGCAAATGAAGCAACTGATAAAGGATTAATCTCCAAAATAGACAAGCAGCTCCTGCAGCTCAATTCCAGAAAAATAAATGACCCAATCAAAAAATGGGCCAAAGAACTAAACAGACATTTCTCCAAAGAAGACATAAAGATGGCTAACAAACACATGAAAAAATGCTCAACATCCCTCATAATCAGAGAGATGCAAATCAAAACCACAATGAGATACCATTTCACACCAGTCAGAATGGCTGCTATCCAAAAGTCTACATGCAATCAATGCTGGAGAGGATGTGGAGAGAAGGGAACCCTCTTACACTGTTGGCGGGAACGCAAACTAGTACAGCCACTATGGAGAACAGTGTGGAGATTCCTCAAAAAACTGGAAATAGAACTTCCATATGATCCAGCAATCGCACTCCTGGGCATACACACCGAGGAAACCAGAATTGAAAGAGATACATGTACTCCAATGTTCATTGCAGCACTGTTTATAATAGCCAGGACATGGAAGCAACCTAGATGTCCATCTGCAGACAAATGGATAAGAAAGCTTTGGTACATATACACAATGGAGTATTACTCAGCCATTAAAAAGAATGCATTTGAATCAGTTCTAATGAGGTGGATGAAACTGGAGCCTATTATACAGAGTGAAGTAAGCCAGAAAGAAAAACACCAATACAGTATACTAACGCATATATATGGAATTTAGAAAGATGCAAATGATAACCCTATATACGAGACAGCAAAAGAGACACAGATGTATAGAACAGTCTTTGGGACTCTGTGGGAGAGGGTGAAGGTGGGATAATTTGGGAGAATGACATTGAAATATGTATGTTGTCATATGTGAAACGAATCACCAGTTCAGGGTTGATGCATGTTACAGGATGCTCGGGGCTGGCGTGTGGGGATGACCCAGAGGGAGGATAAGGGGAGGAGGGAGGTGGGAGGGAGGTTCAGGAGGGAGAACTCATGTACACCCGGGGCGAATTCATGTCAGTGTATGGCAAAACCAACCAATATAATATTGTAAACTAATTTGCCTCCAATAAAAAATAAATTAATTAAAAATTTAAAAAAATAAAATTAAAATAAAAATTAAAAAAAAAAACAAAATCACAACAGATGGCGACTGCAGCCATGAAATTAAAAGATGCTTACTTTTTGGAAGGAAAGCCATGACAAACCTGGACAGTGTATTAAAAAGCAGAGAAATCACTTTGCTGAGAAAGATCCGTCTATTCAAAACCTTTGACATAGTCAAGTCAATGGTTTTTCCAGTAGTCATGTAAGGATGTGAGAATTGGACCATAAAGAAAGCTGAGCGCTGAAGAATTGATGCTTTAGAACTGTGGTGTTGGAGAAGACTCGAGAGTCCTGTGGACTACAAGGAGATCAAATTGGTCAATCCCAAAGAAAATCAGTCCTGAAAATTCATTGGAAGGACTGAGGCTAAAGCTCCAATACTTGGGCCACCTGATGTGAAGTGCCAACTCATTAGAAAAGACCCTAATGCTAAGAAGGATTGAAGGAGGAGGAGAAGGGGACAACAGAGGGTGAGATGGTTGGATGGCGTCACTGACTCAACAGACATGAGTTTGAGCAAGCTCCGGGAGATGGTGAGGGACAGGGAAGCCTGATGTGCTGCAGTCCATGGGATCGCAAATAGTTGGACACGACTGAGTGACTAACACTTCACTTTGCTTCCGCTTATTCACAATCAAAAGTTACATCTCCTATTATGCCTATAGTCCAGTGCTTCGTGTTAGCCATTATTAGCGTATTGGCATTTATTAGTACCTGGGTCTGCACCGGCAACTAAAGATAAAAGAGTTACAAGTTGAAGTAGTCTTTATGAAAAGAAATGGGATTGCCGCAGATATCCTGTTTGTGCTTTTAGTGGGTGGAGGATAAAAATGTAACAGGAAAGATGAAGCCTAGTAGGAAGACATGTGAAAGGGAAAAACAACTGACTCCCCCAGCCACCTATAAGGAAAAAACTTCTCATGATTTTATATTCATTCAACCAACACACAAGTGCCCTACTCACTATTCTCAAAAATAGGTCAAGAAGGTTATTCTTTTATCTCCCTCTCCTGTTGAGATTTGTTTTCTCATCAAGATTTATGACCATTCTTACTTGATTTCACAGAGTAATAATGTGTCCATAGATAGATGTGTGTGTGTTAGGGGGAGGGGTGTTATTTGACTCAAGTCCATGGAGAAGCCCAGTGTTTTCACCACTCTAAGAAAGTTCCTGGGCTTCCCTGTGGCTCAGTGGTCAAGAATCTGCAGGTTTGATCCCTGGGTTGGGAAGATTCCCCTGGAGAAGGAAATGGCAACCCACTCTAGTATTCTTGCCTGGGAGATCTCACAGACTAAGGAGTCTGGTGGGCCACAGTCCATGGCAGGGTTGCAGAAGAGTTGGACATGACTTAGACACTAAACAACAACAAAGAATCCTAATAATGATAAGGGACTTGGATCCAATGAGACAAAATCTACGTGATTTTCTGGTGCTAGAGGAGGCTACCCTGTACCCTGACCCACTTTGTCCTATTGGTTTTCAGTTCCCAGAGCGCCTGACTTTCAGGCCAGTAATCCACACTTTCCCAATGTTTCCAGTTTCCGCAGCTCTGAGTCAGACAGCAGGATGGAGCTCACCATGCTCTGACCCAGGCTCCCCCGTAAAGCGGATCCATGTGTGGAAACAACGCCTGACGTGTCCCACTGGCTGAGGTTGTTCCAGCTCTGTAGGGACACTGAAAGAATGTATCCGCAGACTTGCCCAGGTATCTAAAACACATTTTCAAAATGTCAAGTGACCCTTGATGACCAGATTGCTGATTAACTGCAGCGTCCCAGGGGTCCTTGGAGGGGAGAAGCTGAAGCCAAGTTTTCAGTGTGTAATCACCTCTCACTGAGTCAGAAAGCTCACTGCCAAGCTGGAGCAGGAGCAGAACATGGTCAGAATGATTGTAGTTTCCCAGTCACCATCCTCAGCCAAGATCCTGCTTCAAATACTCGATTCTGAGAGGAACAGCCTGGGAGTTTGGAAGTTCTTCGTGGAAGTTCCTGGACGAACCCCTCCCTCCTCATTTCTACCACCTCAGCCCTCATGCCAGCTGTGAGACATTGCAGTTGCATCAGCTGACTTCCATCTTCGGCAGTTCTCACTCCTCTCTCATCAGCCTGCGCTCGGTAGCAGAATCATCTTTCTAGCCTTTGTCTCTCACCTGGGAACCTACAGTAATATTCGTTAGTGACGTAGAGTTGATATTAAGCCAACAACCATGATCCTCAATGATTTGCCACCCAATCACAATCAGTTTACATGGAGAAATAAACCAGGTTAATGTGATACCATAGGCTTTTCTTGAACTAGAACACTTGCTTACACTATGAGTAGATCCAAGGACCTTACCAAAATAGACTAAGGAACATTTTGGGCTTCTTTTTCCTGGGCACTTCCAGGAAATGGATATTTCCCATAGTTGCACAGGCTATAGAATTCAACAGAGATTGTGAATCACAAGGGAGAAAGTTCCAAGAAAGAGACGAACCAAAGAGAATCTAACCCTTCTGTTCCTGCCATTAAGTGTGCCACTCCTTAGCTCCAACTTGGAGGTCCAGAATAATCACTGACAATGTGTCTGCTTTTTTGTCATCTGACAAAAGGATTGTCTTCGCAATAATTTCCAAAGTGATAAATAAAAAATTGTACAAATGAAATAAATTTAGCAGATATTAAAAATGTGAATGGACGCTGGTATCTCATAACTCATAAATCTTGGTCAGCTTCTCCCCAAGCTTACCTGTTTACATACTTTATACTGTGGCTCAGATGGTAAAGAATCTGCCTGTAATTCAGGAGACCTGGGTTCAATCCCTAGGTTGGGAAAATTCTCTAGAAAAGGGAATGGAAATCAATTCTGGTACTCTTGCCTGGAGAATTCCATGAACAGAGGAGCCTGGCAGGCTACAGCCCATGGAGTCCAAAGAGTCAGACATGACTGAGTGACTAACACTTTCACTTCCTTAAAGTATACATTTTTAATGTAGAAAAATCATTGATATCCTAACTTCTTTATGTGGTTATTCTGCCACACATGTCCCTGTTTTTTCTGTGTGTCCAAACTGCATCTTAAAAGGTTTTAAGGACACCAGTCAAATGGGACTAAGGTCTGTCATTTTAACTCTATCACCTTTTTAAAACACTCTTTCCAAATACAGTCATACTCTGAGATATTGGGGGTTAGGACTTCAATTAATAAATTATGAAGTGACATCATTCCATCCATAGTAATAGTATATGGTAATTATCTGTTTATGCAGATACCAATGCATTTGTAAATAAATTTATCTCTTGCATTTAGCATAGCACAGCATATAGCTCGATATGTATCTATGGGTATACGGGTGAATGTATATGTGCCTAACATCATTGTGGTCACTAAGGAAAGTTTATTGATTTGCCTGGTTTTAGGTGGAAGGAAAAACCCTCCATTAAGTATTAATTAAAGATATTTGAATGTTGCTCAAAAACCCTTTAGGATGGCATCTTTGTCTCCAAAATCAAAGATCCCTGAAGTTATGGCTAATGGGATTAAAACTGCCACTTTTCTGCCATGCCATATCCTATTCACTTCATGCTCGTTTACATGTGGATTACAGTACCAGAGCTGTTTAAATAGTTAACAGTTAATGGGAACAGGCAGGAGCTTGGGAGTACAGGGTAAGACCAAATGAAATATTTAGTGAGAGGTAGAGAAGAGTGATTACTAAATGGATCAGCTGTCCTGATGTCAAGGAGACCAAATAGATTAAGGAAGTTGGAGCAGAACATAGAAACATCTGGATAGCAAATGAAAATTTCAGTCATTTTCCCAGATATTTGGTCAACACAAAACCTCACTCCACAGCATCGGACAGTCTTCAGAAGAGTAGCTGAATGCTTCGCCTCTCTCCTGGATTTCTCTTGTGTGTTGAGACACAGTCAGGCCTCCAACTCTGAACTCCCAGGAAATATGGGGCGGGAAAAGCAGTGATTTTCTAGTGCCAAATGATCACAGCTGCCAACGGGGCAAGACTGTACGTGTATCCTACAGCATTTCCAGGATATGGACAATGGCCTCAGAAGCAGCAGTAAAAGATATGTGATGAGACATACCTGCCTGTGTACCGCATACTCCTGAACAGGTATCACCAAGTGTGAGGGAGGACCCATGACAGAGAATGAACTCCACGAAGCGGCCTATCCTTTTGGGATAGAGAAACGTGATAAAAAGCGTGTGTCACATTCCAGGGAAATGAAACAGCTTCCTGGACTCACTGTAGAGAAGACGCTTGTGAAAGAAGTTCTATGGGCCCAGTAGGAAAGGAACAGGATGTTTCACAGATATGGCTTTCATCTCGTCCTCCTTTGAAAGCAAAACTTTTTATGTGGTGTCTCTGAGGGTGGGTGGTTTGGGAATTCTTTTAAGTGACTTGACTATTGAGTACGAGAAAGAGCAAGAAGAGATGAAGTATAACTACTGTGTGGTAGCAGTATTAAACACCCACATAGGACCGTGCTACTTCTCAGCAAATTTCCCAAGATATAACACTGTTTGGTAAGTCATATGTAAAGGATAAGCAAAGGGAACTATAAGAGTACATGCAGGGTCACTGAACCGGGATGAAGGGGTCCCTGTGGAATGTAATAGCTAGGCAAAAATCTGTATCACGACAATGTTAGCTAACCCTTATAAAGCCAGACACAGTTCTACATAAGTTACATATATTATCAAAATCTGTTAATGAATACTTTAACAATCCCTTGAGGTAAGGACTGTAATTTATTCCCAGACTATGGTGAGTCAGTGGATAAAGGCCATTCTCAAAAGAGATCATCGGTTTTGTAGAGGCTCAGTGGTGAGTGAGTAGTTCAGTGTGGCTAAAAGGCTGGAGAATTAAGCAGATGCCAAGATATGAAGTGTCGCATAAATCCTTTTAAGAAGTTTTGACTTTATTTGCAGAGTAACATGAAACAAAATTTGTTTTGAGAGACCCAGAAGGGCTAGACTCAATGAGACCAACCCTGGCAAGTTGGTCCTTGTCCCAAACTGAGGCATGTGAGGGAAATTTTGGAATAGATTTTTTCATACTTGGCTTAAGTTCATTCATTTTCCATAAAGCAAAATGAGTGAACGCCCTTATTCTAGGTGGTGAAGTTGAATGAGTTTTAATCTCATCTCTCTAAAATGAGATCTAAAATGGCTCAACAAGGCCAGGAAGCCAGAGATGGAATCACTGGCATCAGAAAACCAGGACTCTGTCTCAGAAATGGAGTTCCCCAAAAAACTTGAGGCTGCCAACCACTGCTGCTGCTGCTGCTAAGTCACTTCAGTCGTGTCCAACTCTGTGTGACCCCATAGACGGAAGCCCACCAGGCTCCCCTGTCCCTGGGATTCTCCAGGCAAGAACACTGGAGTGAGTTGCCATTTCCTTCTCCAATGTATGAAAGTGGAAAGTGAAAGTGAAGTCGCTCAGTCGTGTCCGACTCTTAGCGACCCCATGGACTGCAGCCTACCAGGCTCCTCCATCCGTGGGATTTTCTAGGCAAGTGTACTGGAGTGGCTTGCCGTTGCCTTCTCTGTGCCAACCACTGCTTCCCTGGAAAAGCCTGAGTCTGGCCATTAAAAGGCCGTCAGTGTCCTTGCTCCGCTGATACAGACATGGTGTGTTTGTCTTCATGATGATTCCCATCCCTGGTGTGAGATCAAAGGTACCAACAATTGCAGAAAATTATAGAAGGAAATACAGCACTTAGCAGCATTTGGAAAGCCAATGCAAAAGGCAGGAAAAATTCTTCAGTACTTGTTATCAAGTAAGATTAAAAGCAAGGATAAAATTTACTAAATTAGCATTATCAAGCGAAGTGGTGTTCCATCCTTTTTGTGGTTTTTAATTGCACTTTGAAACAAACTACAACTCAAAATATCTTATTGTAGTCTAGGAAAGTGATTATCCAAAAAGTAGAAACTGTGTGTGTGTGTGTGTGTGTGTGTGTGTGTATCTATCTATATATATATAGAGAGAGAGAGAGAGACAGAGAAAGGGAGACAGAGCTTTATTCCCTGGTAGCACAAAAGCTAGTTTTTATTCAAAGCAGATGAGAATGAACAAGAAGTGATGCTTCTATGCATCCACTCAGCTTCCTGCCTTCAGGGTATTATTCCACAGACAAAAGGTGAAAAATGGAGACACCTTAATCTTTCTCAACCCTCAGGAGCTTCATTTCTATACACTGACTTTTGAATACCAATGGCTACATCTGGTTTCTGAACAAAGGAAGCTGAGCTTCCTTAGCTTCCAGTTAGAACAGGCACAGTCATCTGTCCTTAATTGACACACACCCAGCTCAAATGTTGCTGCACTGGCTGGCCTTCTGTCATTGCTCTCTTGACAGCAAAATCACTATCATCTGGCTCAGTTGGATCAAAGAAGGACACGCATTTGATGTACGGCTGTTCCTTACAGTCTCACACTTCGTTATTATTACCTCTTTGGCAACATGGTAGAGAGATGAAAAATAGGCATCCTTTGATATGCAACAGAAACAACTACCAGACCTACAGGCTGCCTGGTAGGCTCTTTGGAACCGCTGCTTCTGCAGTTGCTCTGTTCTGTTGGAGGTTGCTTCAGATGTTGGGTTTGAAGAAACCTTGAAGTGTGAGCCAAAAACAACAAGAGAGAGATTGTTGATATGAGAAATGAGGATGTTCCAAAGGAGGAGGCAGTTTATCTGTCAATCCCAGTATGCCAAACAGTAGGGCTTGTTTTAGTCTGTCCCAATCACTGCCCCTAATCAAAGACCTCTGTTTCAGAAATGTTGGCTACCCCAGTTTGTTCACACATACTTTTACTCTTCAAACTTGCAAGTTGTGAAGTCATTTTACACATGGGGAAGCTGAGGGCAGAAAGGATGACTGCTATGGTGCTATGGGTAAGGTCAAGCTGTTTAGGCCCTACTTTAAGCTGGATACCACTCAATAGAGTCTGTCCCAACCTTCTCATTTTTGGTTACACTTACAAATCTCAAAATTTACTCTAGTCACTGGAGTGTGGAAAATGGAAATAAACCTAATGAAAATAAATATGGGAAAGAGTTTGGAGGTGGTAGGGGTTGTGGATAAGAGAATACACAGACTATAGAATATGGAAAAGAACAAGTAACAAAATGATAAAGAATATGGTGCTTGTTATGATTGAATTTTGTCCCTCAAAAAGATAATGTTGAAGTCTTAACTCCTCATACCTGTGAAAGGGACCTTACTTGGAAATAAGGGTTTTGCAGATGCAATCAAGTTATAATGTGGTCATTAAGGGTGGGCTCTAATCTGACTGATGTTTTTACAAGAAGAGGAAAGTGTCATGTGAAGAGACAGACACACAGGGAAAATGCCAAATGATAACAGAGGCAGAGAACATCAAGAATTGACAGTTACCACGAGCTTCCCTGGTGGCTAAGCTGGTAAAGAATCTGCGTGTAATGCAAGAGACCTGGGTTTGATCCCTGGGTTGGGAAGATCCCCTGGAGAAGAGAATGGCAACCCACTCCAGTATTCTTGCCTGGAGAATCCCATGGATAGAGGGGCCTGGCAGGCTACAGTCCATGGGATTGCAAAGAGCTGGACACAACTCAGCGATTGTCACTTTCACTGATAGCCAGGAAGAGGCAAGAAAGTGTTTTTCCCTACAGGTTTTAGAGGGAGTGTGCCCTGTCAAGACTTGGATTTTGGACTGTATGCCTCCAGAACTACAAAAGAATGAATCTCTGTTGCTTTGAGCCACCCTGGCTTTGGTTCTTTGCTAAAGAGGCCCGGGGAGACTAAAACAGTGCACACAAGGACAAACCTGCACCTGATGTCATTCAACTCTACCCTGAGGTGAAGTAGAATTAAGTAGCTTCAGCATCATCTCAAAAGCCTAACATGGTCCGTATCTTCTTTACTCTTTGGAAAGTGAAAACAATCTTTGCTTATGCTCCGCTTTCCAGCTTTACTTCTTCACCGTGGGACAGAGCTCTCTGAAGCCAGTTAGATTATTTCATTCGCCAGTTCTCTTGGTAACCCAGGATTTAATCTTCCAGTTCTAGAAACCAGAACTCATTGAAGGCAGCCGGATGAATGTCAACCCGTCTGTAGATGGTTGTGCCACCCTGACAATGTTCTATCTTCTTCAACCTGAAGTTCGATCCTATCAATAGGCAGAAGTGAAACCGAATAGATCCGGAGACGTTCGATTTACCCATGTTAACCACATGGACTTGTATCAGATTTTTGTTTTTGTTTTGCCTAAAACTCAACTTTGCTGTGCATTGCATTGTATATATTATGCTGGTAACACAGGGCATTATCTAGTCCCTCCCCCAACAGTCAAAGTGAAAAGGACTCACATCTTGCCATTCTCCTGTCTGGGACTTTACATAGGTCAAAAATGAAACAAAGCTATCCAAAGGGGAAGGGATGTTTGGATCTTTTTTAGGCAACTTTGTATTTAGGCTATATCCTGTTGACTTTGTTCTGCCAATGCGTGATTACTATACCTCTTTCCTGCTTTGGATTTTTCTTCCACATAAGTGTATCTTTGTCACATAAGAATAATTTTTATAAGAAGAATTGATGAGTCAAAAATTCTGATGACTCCTGAGATTTCTGAGAAAATGTCCAAATTGTTCTGATAACAAATTATACCAAGTTACATTCCCAGATGTGGAAATATTTTATCTTGTCCACTTCACAAAACATTTTTACTCTTATAAAATTATAAACTATTTTATGGTACACTTTGTTGCTATTATTGTTCAGTTGCTAAGTTGTGTCCAACACTTTGTGACTCCATGGACTGCAGCACGCCAGGCTTCCCTGTCCTTCACCATCTCCCAGAGTTTCCCAAATTCACATCCATTGAGTCAGTGATACCATCCAACCATCTTATCCTCTGCTGCCCCCTTCTCCTTTTGCTTTCAATCTTTCCCAGCATCAGGGTCTTTTCCAATGAGTTAGTTCTTCCCATCAGGTGACCAAAATATTGGAGCTTCAGTTTCAGCGTCAGTCCTTCCAATGAATATTCAGGGTGGATTTCCTTTAGGATGGACTGGCTTGAGCTCCTTGCAGTCCAAGGGACTCTGAAGAGTCTTCTCCAGCACCACGATTAGAAAGTATCAATTTTTTAGTGTTCAGCCTTCTTTATGTTCCAACTCTAACACCCATACATAACTACTGGAAAAACCATAGCTTTGACTATATACACCTTTGTTGGCAAAGTGATGTCTTTGCTTTTTAATACACGATAGGTTTGTCACAGCTTTCCTTCCAAGGAGCAAGCATCTTATAATTATTTGTAAATGAACCAGACAAGCATAGTTTTACAGTCAATGTGTTTCTTCAATTCTAATTCTTATCATAGTTCTTTTAAAAACTTGTGTTTTTCTATTTGCCAGTGTACCCCAGCACCTGACCAACAAGTAACACATAGTTAAGTGCATAATAAAAATGTAAATAAATGAAAATGAATTAATGCCTGAATGAGAGACCAGTTTGAAGAACAGAAATCAGTAACATTGCAGAGAACATTATCAGTATTTTTTTCCATAACTTAAATTTCCTCAAGTAAGTAATAGGACAAATATTCAAAGAAAAAAGAGGATACTATGAAGATTTTGCCAAATATTATTATTCTTTAATCTTTACTTTTGAATGATGTATCAGCATTATTAACAAACTACAAACAAAACTACAAACAACAGATACAGAAGTGAAAAGTGAATTTTCTTCCCATGTCTATGCCTGAATCTCCTACTTTCCTTCCAAGAGGCAACTATGATTACAGCCAAACCACATTTTTAAGTGCTATTAACTCACTCAGAGGCATTCTCCAAATTCCATCCATCAATGAACACCATTCCTATAGATAAAAGCATGTTTGCAAAGCATTCCACAATTTTTCTTTCTACCCTTGGATGAAGACACAGTGTGGAGGGCTCTATAATGATGGGTGACATCTGGACACCAACATTACTTCCCACGACCCTGGGGGAAGAAGCAAACATCTGTGGAGTGTCTGCCTTGCCTCACCAAAGAGGGTCTGAGAGCATATTTGTGTGTTCTGAGAGTGACATCCACTGGTATACAGTCATCACTGCATGTGCCAGGCCTTCAGAGATCTGCACACAGGAAATCCTTAACTTAAACATTTTACCAGGCATGGTGATTCTCAGACATCCATCCATGCAGTTCTCTTAAGTTTCCAAGCATACTGAATACATTGAATCTCAGAAGAGAGGATATAACAACCAGGTCTAGATGTGTTGCATCAAAAATAAAGATGTTCTGCTGGACATCATTGCAAATGAAGCAACTGACAAAGGATTAATCTCCAGAATATGGAAGTAGCTCATACAACTCAATATCAGAAAAACAAATAATCAAAAAATGGGCAGAAGACATTTTCCAAAGAAGACACACAGATGGCTAATAAACACATGAAAAAATGCTCAGCATCACTTATTATTAGAGAAATGCAAATCAAAACTACAATGAGGTATCACCTCACACCGGTCAGAATGGCCATCATCAAAAAATCTACAAACAATAGATTTGCAGAGAGGATGTGGAGAAAAGGGAGCCCTCCTGCACACTGGGTGGAAATGTAAATTGATAGAGCCTCTATGGAGAACAGTATGAATATTTCTTTAAAAACTAGGAATAAAGCTACCATATGACCTAGCGGTCCCACTACTGGGCATATACCTTGAGAAAACCACAATCTAAAGGACATTTGGTACATACCCCAAAGTTCATTAAAGCTCTGTTTACAAGAGTCAGGACATGGAAGCAACCTAGATGTCCATCGACAGATGAATGGACAAAGAAGATGTGGTATACATATGCAAAGAAATATTACTCAACCATAAAAAGGAATGAATTTGAGTCAGTTCTAGTGAGGTAGATGAACCTAGAGTGTTATATAGAATGAAGTAAGGCAAAAAGAGAAAAATATCATATATTAATTCATATATATGGAATCTAGAGAAATGATACTGATGAACCTATTTGAAAGGTAGCAACAGAGACACAGAAATAAGGGACAGACTTGTGGGCTCAGTGGGGAAAGGAGAGGGTGAGATGAATTGAGAGAGTAGCATTGAAGCATATACATTATCATATGTAAAATAGATAATGAGAATTTGCTATATGATTCAGGGAACTTAACCTGGTTCTCTGTGACAACCTAGAGGGTTGGATGGGTCATGGAGTAGGGAGAGGGGGGGATGTATGTATACCTGTGGCTGATTCATGTTAATGTATGGCAGAAACAAACACAACATTGTTAAGCTATTATCCTCCAATTAAAAATAAACAAATGTTTTAAAAAATAAAAAAAGAAGGAATATACTTTTAAAAATATGGAAAAAAATTTTCCATAATGGAAAAGGATATTAAAAAAGAATGTGTATATATATATATGTATATATACACACACATATATATGTATAACTGAATCACTTTGCTATACAGCAGAAATTGACACATTAGAAATCAACTATACTTCAATAAGGACTTCCCTGGTGGCTCAGATGGTAAAGCGTCTGCCTACAATGTGGGAGACCCAGGTTCAACCCCTGGGTTGGGAAGATCTCCTGGAGAAGGAAATGGCAACTCACTCCAGTATTCTTGCCTGGAAAATCCCATGGACAGAGGAACGTGGTAGGCTACAGTCCATGGGGTGGCAAAGAGTCGAACACGACTGAGCAACTTCACTTTCTTTTCTTCTTTCTTTTATACGTCAATAAAATGTTAAAAATCGATACACATTCTGAGAAAAACCAACATCCTTAATCTCAACATCCACTTGAATTCCTTCTATGTCATCATCCCCAGGAAGCAAGTATCATTTTGGTGAAAGCAGCAGGAGTCCCATGTCACAGACCGAGGCTTTTTTAATACAACCATTGATGACATGAGATTCAGTCTGCTCATGACTTTATGTAGCTGGAATCTGAGACTACACCCTCCAATTATACGCGTGATTCCGTATACTCAGCAGCTGCCCACAGAGCTTCCCACCCACCCCCTACTTTGGCATTACTGAAATAACAACCAAAGCTTATGATCCTGGAGGCGTCAGAAGTTCTTCAAGGAGACGCTTCTCAACAGGGTTGCATTTAGGACTGGTCCTAACAGCAGTGGAATGTGTCTCTGGTCCTTACAATGCAGTCTTTCACATTCAACCAATTCCAAAATCTCTTTGGACTTGATGGATCAAGTAGCAACTCTTAACTCTTAATCAAAAGCAGTTTAATTCTTATAAAGGTAAAGTTAATCCACACACGATGGATTAATGCAGTTTTAGCATGGAATAAATACTAGCCACAGTCTTCTGCTCTCTCAATAGGCTTAATTAAAAATCTGAGTTTAATTCTTCTTATTAGATTCAATTTATAACATCAGTTTTCAGAATAAAGCAAATGACAGAAATACTGTCTCCACTTGCAAATGTGTGACTATTTAAGGTAACTAGATATCATGCTTTTTTAAAATTGAAGTATAGTTGATTTATGAGGTCATGCCAATCTCTGCTCTATAGCAAAGTGACTGAGTTGTACATATATACACATTCTTTTTCCTATTCTTTTCCAGTATGGGTTTATCACAGGATATTGAATATAGTTCCCTGTGCTATAAGTTAGGACCTTGTTGTTTATCCATTCTAAATGTAATAGTTTGTATCTACCATCTGTTGCTGCTGCTGCTAAGTCGCTTCAGTTGTGTCCGACTCTGTGCGACCCCGTAGACAGCAGCCCACAAGGCTCCCCCGTCCCTGGGATTCTCCAGGCAAGAATACTGGAGTGGGTTGCCATTTCCTTCTCCAGTGCATGCATTCATGCTAAGTTGTTTCAGTCGTGTCTGATTCTGGGCAACCCTATGGACAGCAGCCCACCCACTAGGCTATCTACCCTCTACCAACCCCGAACGTCCAGTCTTCTCTTTCCCTCCACTTCCATTTGGCAACCACAAGTCTGTTCTTCATGTCTATAACTCCCTTTTGGTTTTGTAGATAGGTTCATTTGTGCCATATTTTAGATTCCACATATAAATGATCCAGATATGATACTTTTAAAGTACTGTACTTAAATGAGTGGGAGATTAAAAATAGCAAAGGAAAATCTCTGCTAAATCTCATCAGATACATTGAAACCTGCCTTATCATGACTTATTTAGGCTGATGGCATAACTGTCTTTTGAATACTCCAAATTGAGATTATTCTGGATATTTGACCCTTATGAGCTAATTATAATTGCTTTGGAATCTGATCAAAGTACTGAGTTTAAATTATTTTTAGAATATAAATATGGAGTATGGGCACAATGTTTGAGACTAAATAAAAGCAGTATTTTTTCTTTCCATATTGAAAACCATTACCAGGGAAAATAAATTCTTAAAAATAAAACTATTGTATAGCATAAGAATTTTGGTATCAAGGGATTATTAAATACCAGAGTGCTGATCATGAAAATACAAGACGTTGCTGTATTTAGTCTACAAGGCGTCGCAACAGAAATTTCTCTGTAGCAAATATGTGCTTGCATGACAAACAAAAAGAGCAGTCTTCCAGCTGAAATTATAATAAAAAGAAATCATACTGCATGAATAATGCTATAGCATTGATCAAAACTCATGCCTGCATGTCTAAAAGGCATTAAAAATGTGGGGACTCAGAATAAAAAAGCCAGAAAATAAATGAGCACCTAATCCAAAACATTTGAAAATCTAAGAGAGGAGCCCAGAAAAATGATATTATGGGAGATTCCATATCAAGAAGAATCAATGTATATATGTTGTAGATGTCCTTGTGGATTCATTTAACTGTGGGTGGCTTAGTTTCCCCTTGGGAGGTGAATATAAAATTGTTCACAAATAGCACAGGTCTAAGTAGGGCCTACCTTACCTTTGCTGAGAAAGATCTGTACAAACAAGACTTTCTTCTGACCTGCTCAATGGGACAATGTCATATTCACATTTATTTAAACCACACTTTGTGGACTTTTTTTTTTTTTGCAGAAAAATAATTTAGTCCAAAAGGTAGTAGAAATAAAAAATCCATCCTGATAATATACTTTGGTATAATTCTGGTGGGACAAATTTTCCCTCTGAACAAGTTTTCCTACTGACGGTCCCCGTGGAGTCTTATTGTCATGTAACATTTTAAAAAACTTCACTGATTCTCATGTTGTGAGCAGGTAGGAGCCATCTTCAAAATCACTGGTTCCAAGGAGAGAGTAATGTTATCTCTCAGAAGAACAGCACTTTTGATCTCAAAAGAGTACCTAATCATTTCATTGAGGCAGCACAGTTTATATTAAGTGGGCACATCACTCATCAAAGTGTAAAAGTGGTGGCAGGAAAAAATTACTGCAGATGCTAATTGCAGCCATGAAATTAAAAGACGCTTACTCCTTGGAAGGAAAGTTATGACCAACCTTGATAGTATATTAAAAAGCAGAGACATTACTTTGCCAACAAAGGTCCGTCTAGTCAAGGCTACAGTTTTTCCCGTGGTCATGTATGGATGTGAGAGTTGGACTGTGAAGAAAGCTGATCGCCCAAGAATTGATGCTTTTGAACTGTGGTGCTGGAGAAGACTCTTGAGAGTCCCTTGGACTGCAAGGAGATCCAACCAGTCCATTCTAAAGGAGATCAATCCTGGGTGTTCATTGGAAGGACTGATGCTAAAGCTGAAACTCCAATACTTTGGCCACCTCATGTGACGAGTTGACTCAGTGGAAAAGAGTCTGATGCTAGGAAAGGTTGGGGGCGGGAGGAGAAGGGGACGACAGAGAATGAGATGGCTGGATGGCATCACTGACTCTGTGGACATGAGTTTGAGTGAACTCCAGGAGTTGGTGATGGACAGGGAGGCCTGGTGTGCTGTGATTCATGGGGTCGCGGAGAGTCATACACGACTGAGCGACTGAACTGAACTGAGAATAAGATTCAAATGTGGTGTGAACATTTAAGGCAGCTGATGGCCAAAGGGGGCGAATCAAGGAAGGTGGTCTGGGTATGGAGGTGATTTTGCATCTAGAGGAGTTCTCTTTGTGACCTCAATGACTGAGCAGAGGCAAACAAGCCTTCTTCCTCAAGGTCAATGATACTCGAGGTACCAGACAGTTTCATTTTTCAAGCGTATTCTAAAGAGAGGACTGATGTGGGCCAGAATTGCAATCAGCCAAAAGAGGAACAAACGGAACAGGTCACCAACATAGTGATGATAACTCCTTGGTTGGGATCCTTAGGGATGAACCAGGGTACCAGGAAACGATGAAGCCCCAGAACATGCTCATCACAGTAAGAGGCACGGTGAGGCCAGTATGGGCCATGGTTGCTCACACTTTGTGCTTGTGATAGAGGAAATGAAACTTATATTTATTAAGTGTCTGGTCTATGCCAGCACCAAGTTATGTATCTCTCTCATAGCTTTCTTATAGCAAAGTTATTTTCTTTTTTAAAAATATCATTATCTTTATTTACTTGTAAAGAAATGGAAGCTCAAAGAGGTGAACTGACAGCAATTTAAGTGTCAATTAACAGGTGAATGGATAAAGAAGTTGTACCTACATATACATATATGTATTTATCTACATGGAAGCACATATATATATACATATATATCTACATGCATGCAACAGGATATCACTCAGCCATAAAAAAGAACTAAATTTTGCCATTTGCAACAACATGGATGGACTTGGAAGGCATTACGCTAAGTGAAATAAGTCATACAGAGAAAGAGAAATACCAAATGATACCATTTATATATGGACTCTAAAAAATACAACAGATGCGTGAATAAAACAAACAAGAAGCAGACTCATCGAGGACAAACACATGGTTACAAGTGGGGAGTGGGAGATGGAGAATAGAAGGGTGGGAGTGACAGGTACCGGAGAAGGCGATGGCAGCCCACTCCAGTACCCTTGCCTGGAAAATCCCATGGACGGAGGAGCCTGGTGGGCTGCAGTCCATGGGTCACTAAGAGTCGAATACGACTGAGTGACTTCTCTTTCACTTTTCCCTTTCATGCATTGGAGAAGGAAATGGCAACCCACTCCAGTGTTCTTGCCTGGAGAATCCCAGGGACGGGGGAGCCTGATGGGCTGCCGTCTATGGGGTCACACAGAGTCGGACACGACTGAAGCGAGTTAGCAGCAGCAGCAGCAGTGACAGGTACAAACTACTGAGTGTAAGGTAAGCTCAAGGATGTATGGTGTAACATGGGGAATACAGCCACTCTTCTGGAATAACTGTAAATGGGAAGTAAAGATGCTACCAGAAAACTACTAGAACGCATCCATTAACTGCAAAGTTGCAGGATACAAAATTAATACACAGGAATCTCTTGCATATCTATATACTAGCAGTGAAAGATCAGAAAGAAAAATTAAGGAAACAAGCTCATGCGCCATCACACCAAAAAAAATAAAGTACCGAAGAATAAAACCTACCTAAGGAGACAAATAAGGAGTTCATGATCTGAGCCACAGTCAGCTCCTGCAGATGACACCACCCTTATGGCAGAAAGTGAAGAGGAACTGAAAAGCCTCTTGATGAAAGTGAAAGAGGAGAGTGAAAAGGTTGGCTTGAAGCTCAACATTCAGAAAACAAAGATCATGGCATCTGGTCCCATCTCCTCTGTTCATGGGAAATAGATGGAAAAACAGTGGAAACAGTGTCAGACTTTATTTTTTGGGGGGCTCCAAAATCACTGCGGATGTTGATTGCAGCCATGAAATTAAAAGATGCTTACTCTTTGGAAGGAAAGTTATGACCAACCTAGATAGCATATTAAAAAGCAGAGACATTACTTTGCCAACCAAGGTCCGTCTAGTCAAGGCTATGGTTTTTCCAGTGGTCATGTATGGATGTGAGAGTTGGACTGTGAAGAAAGCTGATCGCCGAAGAATTGATGCTTTTGAACTGTGGTGCTGGAGAAGACTCTTGAGAGTCCCTTGGACTGCAAGGAGATCCAACCAGTCTATTCTAAAGGAGATCAATCCTGGGTGTTCTTTGGAAGGACTGATGCTAAAGCTGAAACTCCAATACTTTGGCCATCTCATGCAATGAGTTGTCTCATTGGAAAAGACTGATGCTGGGAGTGATTGGGGGTGGGAGAAGACAGGGACGACAGAGAATGAGATGGCTGGATGGCATCACCGACTCGATGGACATGAGTTTGAGTGAACTCCAGGAGTTGGTGATGGACAGGGAGGCCTGGCGTGCTGTGATTCATGGGGTCGCAAAGAGCTGGACACGAATGAGCGACTGAATGGAACGGAATGGAACGGAAGGAGACAAAGGACCTGTACTCTGAAAACTATAAGATACTGATGAAAGAAATCAAAGATGACACAAACAGATGGAAAGATATACCATGTTATTGGATTGGAAGGTTCAATATTGTCAAGATGATTATACTACCCAAGACAAATTCAATGCAATCCCTATGAAATTAACAATGGCACTTTCCACAGAACTAAAGCAAAAAAGTTTTAAATCTGTATAGAAACACAAAAGATGTTGAATAGCCAAAGCAATCCTGAGAAAGAAAAATGGAGCTGAAGAAATCAGGCTCCCTGACTTCAGATTATACTATGTACGTGCTGTGTGCTCACTCTTGTCTGACTCTTTGTGACCGCATGGACTGTAGCTCCTCTGTCCATGGGATTCTCTTTCATCAGAGTGGGTTACCATTTCCTTCTCCTTAATCTCCTCTCTTTAATCAAGACAGTATGATATTGGCACAAAAAACAGAAATATAGACCAATGGAACAAGATAAAAAGCCCAGAAATAAGCCATGCACCTATGGTCAATTAATCTACAACAAAGGATGCAAGAATATATAATAGAGAAAAGACAGTCTCTTCAATAAATGGTGTTGGGAAAACTACATGTAAAAAATAAAATTAGAACATCCTCTAATACTTTACACAAAAACTCAAATTGGATTAGAGACCTCAGTGGAAGACCAGATACCATGAAACTCTTATGAGAAAAACATAGGCAGAACACACTTTGACATAAATCGCAACAGTATCTTTTTGGATCCACCGCCTAGAGTAGTGGCAATAAAAGCAAAAATGAACAAGTAGGATCTAATTAAAGTTAAAAGCTAGAAATCAAAACAATACTGTAAAGTAATTGTCCTTCAATTAAAAATAAAGAAAAAAAGAACAAACTCATAGTAAAGGCTGCTTATAAAGAAGTCAAAAACTTTTGCATAGCAAAGGAAACCATAAACAAAAAGACAAGCCACAGAATGGGAGAAAATATTTGTGAATGATGTAACCAACAAGGGATTAATCTTTAAAATATACAAGCAGCTCATGCAGCTCATTATCACAAAAAATAAACAATCCAATAAAGAAATGAGCAGAATATCTAAATAGATTTTTCTCCAAAGAAGACAAACAGATGGCCAAAAAACACATGAAAAGATGTTCAACATCACTCATTCTTAGAGAAATGCAAGTCAAAACTACAGTGAGGTATCACCTCACATCACTCAGAATGGCCATTATTAAAAAGTCTATAAATAATAAATGCTAGAGAGGGTGTGGAGAAAAAGGAACCCTCCTATGCTGTTGATGGGAATGTAAATTGGTACACCCATTATGTCATTTACTGCTCAAAGATCCTCTCTTTGCCAAATTCAGAAAGCTTTGCACCTGGTTCCCTTTCTCTGGTTCTTCAACTGAAACAAATGATTTTGAAACTCTTTGACCCATAAAATGTTCAAAAACAATTCTGAAACCCCTTGCTTCTTGCTATTCTGTTATAAGGAAGAGTAGTGTCCCGAAGTAGGAGTCTGCTGGGAATCCAGACTGCGTTTGTTTCTCTGTAACAGTCTGTGATTTGACAAAGCGGATGTCGGGGAGCCGAGAGAAGATGAACATCTTTGGGATTTGGGTGTGTTCAGAAAAACATATTTGCAGCAGACTGAGATTGTCTCCATTGATGTCATTGGGTTGGGCCTGACCGTGGTCCAACGCCTCTCACTGGCTCACTAGTCTGTTGGGTTTCCAACCCCTGAATGCTTCAGGACAGTGAAATCCTGGTGGAAAAAAAGAGAAATCTCCCTGGAGTTTCACTGTACAAAGAACAAAAGAGGAGCGTGAAGGACAGCCAGAAATTCATGTCTCCCCCAGAGAAGCCCAAAATGTGCTTCAACATTCAGAATGTATTACCTCAGTGTAATCTCCTCATGAAGCAAATATGGAGCTATGGGGAGAAGGGAAGGGATGGGCTGCAAAGAGAATGGCAGCTCTTCTAGAAAGGGCCATGGTTATCCTTGTGAAGTAAATGCTACATGGCTGTTCTCACACAGCTGAAGGATATTTATATGTGACCAACAGGCCTTTCCCCCATGAAGGACAAAGAACACTTAACATGTCCCTGATCGCAGTCTCACTGCTCCTTTTTGTAGCTGTTAAAACAGTATATGCCAGCACCCCAGAAACATAACACAATAAATAAAGATGACTTGGGGTAAATACAAACCTGCAAGGAAATCTGCTCTGACACTAAGCTTGTGGTACCTTGGACAGGCCAGCTAATCTCCCTGATCCTCAATTTCTGCTAGTGTAAAATGGTGAATATAATATCTAGCTTGAAGGATTAATATGAGAAGTGAAGAAAATAATGTAGTAAAATTTTCTGGCCCAGGACCTATGATATACTAGGTGTTTAATAGAAACTTTATATGGTCATAAGCAATGATGAAGGAAAAGTGTTAGTTGCTCAGTCACGTCCAACTCTTTGCAACCCATGGACTATATAACCCATCAGGCTCCTCAGTCCATGGAATTCTCCTGGCAAGAATACTCGAGTGGGTAGCCATTACCTTCTCCAAGGGATCTTTCCAACTGAGGGATTGAATTCAGGTCTCTCGCATTGCAGGCTGATTTTTTTTTAACCACCTGAGCCACCAGGGAAATCCAATCAGTGATGAAGTAAAACCAAATAGCTATTTTTTAAACTTTTCCATCTAACATCACGTAATAAACTTGACGTACTGTCAACCAGCTTCAGAAATTGCCTACTTGATTGAAGTGATCATATTCATCACTTGCTTTGGCATTCTGACCCAGCTGCTATGGTTTGAATGTTTGTGTTTACCTACCCATCCCCCAAATTTCTATGTTGAAATCTTAATACCCAACATGATGGTATTAGGAGGTGAGGGATTTGAAGGTGGATTTGAAAGGTAGTTAGCTTCCCTGGTGGCTCAAAGGGTAAAGCATCTGCCTGCAATGCAGGAGACCCAGGTTCGATCCCTGGGTCAGGAAGATCCCCTGGAGAAGGAAATGGCAACCCACTCCAGTGTTCTTGCCTGGAAAATCCCATGGACTGAGGAGCCTGGTAGGCTACAGACCACTGGGTCGATGTTGGATACGACTGAGCGACTTCAGTTTCACTTAAGTCATAAGAGTGGATACCTCATTAATGGGATTAGAGCTCTTATAAAAGAGATTCACAGAGCCGCCTTGACCCTTCTGTCATGTGAGGATACAATGAGAGGTCTGAGACCAGGCAGATGATTCTCATCCAGTCATGCTAGCACCCTGATCTCAGACTTCCAGCCTCCAGAACTGTGATAAATCAATTTCTGATGTCTATCAACCATCTATACCTAGCACTTTGCTATACAGCCCAAATGAATTAAGACACTGGCCTTTTAGTTACTTTGTCTGCATTCTCTCTTAATGCTATTTTTTTTTTTAAAGATAATCTTGCATGAGTGCTAAGTCGCTTCAGTCATGTCCGACTCTGTGCGACCCCATAGACAGCAGCCTACCAGGCTCCTTCGTCCCTGGGATTCTCCAGGCAAGAACACTGGAGTGGGTTGCCATTTCCTTCTCCAATGCATGAAAGTGAAAAGTGAAAGTGAAGTTGCTCAGTGTGTCTGACTCTTAGCGACTCCATGGACTGCAGCCTACCAGGCTCCTCCGCCCATGGGATTTTCCAGGCAAGAGTACTGGAGTGGGTTGCCATTGCCCTTCTCCTAAAGAAAAGCTTAGGCAAAAAAAAAAAAAGTGGGCTTCCCTTGTGACTCAGCTGGTAAAGAATCTGCCTGCAATGCCGGAGACCTGGATTCGATCCCTGGGTTGGGAAGATCCCCTGGAGAAGGGAAAGGCTACCCACTCCAGTTTTCTGGCCTGGAGAATTCCATGGAGTAGCAAAGTGTCGGATGTGATTGCAGTCTGGACATGAAAGTAATCGATCACAGGACTTTCACTTAGGTAAAAATAAAAGAAATATTCTGCAGAATTCCTTCCAGTCATGTCTCCCTGCCTTCTAATACCCATAAACGTTGGCAGCATCCAGGAGGGAGCTTCAGGGCATCTTTAAGATAATGTGTTCTTTATCAACCTCATCCCCCAGGCCACCCACTCATAGCCCTGTTATAACTCAACCAACTAGGATATAAGACTCTCTTACATCCTGGTATAGCTGAACCCAGGAGGATTTGAAGTATGTTGCTGCCTTGCTAGTAGACCAACTACATTACAGAATTCTGTCCTGACTGGCAGACAAAATGGATGAAAAACATCAGAAAACTGGAGGTGATAGATCACACAGGATACAAAAACTTTGTCCATTATAGGCTTCACGTGCATGAGTCTGATGTCTTTGGAGAGCTGCTGTGGTAGGTGAAAAAATTACCCCCAAAGTGCCCAGGTCCTAATCCCCAAGAATTTGTGAATATTTTATCTGATATGTGACTATACCTTATAGGAAAACATTGCAGATGTGATTAAGAGTCATGAGACAGGGAGATTATCCTGTATTATCCAGGTGGGTTCACTGTAAACACACAATCTTTAAAAGAGGGAGGCAGAAGGATCAGAAACAGAGGTTGAAATATACAATAATGATGACTTTGAAGATGGAAGAAGAGGCCAAGAGCCAAGCAAAGTAGGAAGCTTCTAGAAACAGGAAAAGGCAAGGGAATGACTTTTCCCCTACAGCCTCCAGAATAAATACAGGCCTGAGAATGCCTGGATTTTAGCCCAGTGAGACCCATTTCAGAATTTTGACTTCCAAAGCTGCAAGATAATAAATTGGTATAGTTTTAAGTCACTCACTTTATGATAATTTGTTTTAGAACCAATAGGAAACAAGTACAGCTACTAGGTTTTATGTTTTCAGCATAAAATGCATGCCTATATAAGCCATTAGAAATTCATTCATTACAAAATGAATGCCTATATAAGGGTGTCAAATTTAGTACATAAAAAATAGAGTACACAGTTAAATTTAAATTTCATATAAACAACATGTAATTTTTTAGTATAAATATGTCCATTCAATAGTTGAGACATACTAAAAAGATTCACTTTTATCTGAAATTTATTTACCTGAGCATCTTGTATTTTACTTTTTACCTAAGTCTGTAAGTTAACTACCCTCTAGAGAAGGAAGACTTTACTCTTTTTATCTTAACCCTGAGATCTCAATTTACCTAGATTTGATTAAGCCAAAATTCATCTCATCAAGTTTCATCAAAATATTATAGGCTGGGGCTGTGTGTTTTTTCCATAGTTTTATAAAGAAATTCCAATTATATTCACATGGAAAATTCTTGCTAGCTAACACCTGGAATCTAGACCTCAGCAGAAAAACACTCTTGTTTTAGTGTGAGGTGTCAGTTAAAGAGAGCCACTAGAATTAAAATATGCTAGTGTGAAAGTAATGCTCAAAATTCTCCAAACCAGGCGTCAAGCATGAACCGTGAACTTCCAGATGGTCAAGCTGGATTTAGAAAAGGTAGAGGAACCAGGGATCAAATTGCCAACATCCATTGGATCACAGAAAAAGCAAGAGAGTTCCAGAAAAAACATCTACTTCTGCTTTATTGACTATGCCAAAGCCTTTGACTGTGTAGCTCACAACAAGCTCTGGAAAATTCTTCAAGAGATAGGAACACCAGACCACCTTACCTGCCTTCTTGTATGAGGTCAAGAAACACCACTTAGAACCGGACATGGAACAACAGACTGGTTCCAAATCGGGAAAGGAGTATGTCAAGGCTGTATATTGTCACCCTGCTTATTTAACTTATATATAGAGCACATCATGTGAAATGCCAGGCTGGATGAAACACTAGCTGGAATCAAGATTGTCAGGGGAAATATCAATAACCACAGATATGCAGATGACACCACCCTTATGGTAGAAGAGCCTCTTGATGAAAGTGAAAGAGGAGAGTGAAAAAGCTGGCTTAAAACCCAACATTCAAAAAACTAAGATCATGGCATCCAGTCCTATGACTCCATGGCAAATACATGGGGCAGCAATGGAAACAGTAACAGACTTTATTTTCTTGGGCTCAAAAAAATCACTGCAGATGGTGACTGCAGCCATGAAATGAAAAGATGCTTGCTCCTTGGAAGAAAAGTTATGACCAACCTAGATAGCATATTAAAAAGCAGAGACATTACTTAGCCAACAAAGCCTCATCTAGTAAAAGCTATGGTTTTTCCAGTAGTCATGTATGAATGTAAGAGTTGGACTGTAAAGAAAGCTGAGCACTGAAGAATTGATGCTTTTGAACTTGGACTGCAAGATCAAACCAGTAAATCCTAAAGGAAATCAGTCCTGAATATTCATTGGAAGGACTGATGTTGAAGCTGAAGCTCCAGTACTTTGATTCGAAGAACCGACTCATTGGAAAAGACCCTGGTGCTGGGGAAGATTAAAGGCAGGAGGAGAAGGGGACGGCAGAAGATGAGATGGTTGGATGGCATCACTGACTCAATGGACATGAGTTTGAGCAAGCTCCGGGAGTTGGTGATGGTCAGGGAAGCCTGGCGTACTGCATTCCATGGGGTCGCAGAGAGTCGGACATGACTGAGTGACTGAACTGAAATGACTGAAGTGTGAACTGTGACAGAGATTTATGTTGTTAATCCATGCGATGTCTCCTCTTAGAAGTCTCGTGGACACCTCAAACAGGCCCACAATTAAGCTCATCATCTCTGCTTCCCATCTCTCCCAGATCTACCTCCTTTTCTTTCTCTTTTGAGGGAATGACATCACCATCCACCCATTTACCCAAGGTATTCTGGAGCCTTCCCCATCTTTCTATCTCATCAGCACATCGTGGTCATGCTATGTGTTTTTTAATTTTTATTTTTGGCTATGCTGGGTCTTCATGGCTGCATGCAGGCTTTCTAGTTGCATGAGCCGGGGCTGCTCTCTAGTTTGCTGGGTGTAGGCTTCTTTTGTAGTGGCTTCTCCTGTCATGGAGCATGGGCTCTAGGGCACACAGGCTTCAGTAATTGTAGCACGTGGGCTTAGCTGCTCCTCAGCATGTGGGATCTTCCCTGCCCAGGGACTAAACTGGTGTCCGCTGCATTGCAAGGGGGATTCTTAACCATTGGACTACCAGGCAAGCCCTATGTCCTTAATATTTCTCAAATACATACCTTCCAATCCACCCCACCACCACTGCCCTGGGTTAGGCTCTCGCTTATCATTTTCTAACTGGGGTTTTTGCCTCCAGTCTCCCTCTGGGCTGAGGCAAATGCACTAACCATACTCTTTTCTGAGTTACCTTTGTGAAACAGATCTGATCATTTCACTCTGGCGATGTAAAGCTAGAAGTGGCCCCTTGGTGTCTTCATTATAAATTCCAGACCCTAAACATGGGACAAAGATATTTCTTATCCCAGCTCTTGTCATGTTTCTATCTTCCTGCACCATTGCATTCACATCACAGGTTTTGGGTAAACAGAACTGCTTCACTGAACACACGACCTTTATCACGTCTCCATTCTTTTGCATTTTCTATTACTGCTGCAGATAATGTCCTTGCTTCACTTATTTATTTAGGTAACTGCTATTCACACTCAAAATACAATTCAGGTTTTATCTCTTTCCTAGTAGCCTTCCTTGATTCCCCTCTGAAATCTGAGTTTAAATATTCTTCACTCAAGAATCTAAGATTTCTTCTTTTTTTTTTTAAAAAAGTAATAATTTATTGACTGTGCCAGGTCTGAGTTGCAGCATGCAGGGTCTTTGATTTTGGTTGCGACATGCAGAATCTTTAGTTGCAGCATATGAACATGAGTATGTGGGATCTTGTTCCCTGATCGTGGATCTATGCCAGCCGTCCTGAATCAAGGGCACAGAGTCTTGGCCACTGGACCACCAGAGAAGTCCCTTAGATTTCTTCTAAATCACCATGGTAATCAGTAGTCAGGCATCTCATCACAGCGTTACTACTTTCATGGTTTGTGTTCATGACCTCTCCTTCAATGGGATATTTAGAGTTGACATTATAAATCTGAAGTTTATCAAAGAACACAATTGCATCCTCATTTCCTACTGACTACGTTTCTAATTTTCTCTTTTTTAATGAATTAAATATCGTTGGAATTTAAAAACTTCTATTGAAACTAAGCTGGAAGATTTTGACAAAGAAGAGCACCTGAATGATAGTTCTTCACTATACATTAGTCAATCACACCAAATCTTCCCAATTTTGTATATCTATAATCTATTCTAGAATATTTAGTAGTTCCTACTTTCAATAATTAAATATTTTGACCTGAGTGAGAAACCTTCTTGATATACCATATTTTCTCATTTTAATATTTCATCGTAGTATATATAAACCAGAGACTTTAATTTCATAAAATGAAAAACACTGAATAGTAATATTTTAGGCATTATTGATGAAGTTGAGTATATAGAATAAATTTGAAACTTGTTAGAACAAGCTGGATATAACAGTGGAGCTGTATTTTTAAATAATAGAATTTTTTAATATTAAATGGAAATGACACACATTTGAATATTTAACTTCACATTTTTCCTAAGTAGGAATATTTCCCAGCAATTATTTAATATTAAAATCTCTGAGTTAAAAAAAGATTTATTTTTGTGGATGATCAGCATGTCCCTGGCTATAACTCAAACTATGAATCTCAAAGATATAAAACCACAAAATGGATTTCAGCAATTAGCCTGTTAGTTCTAGTATTAAATATTACATTAAAAAGAAGAAGTAGATGGCCATAAAAGTTTTGACACATTTAAAAATATTTATTTATTTATTTCAATTGGAGGCTAATTACTTTACAATATTGTGGTGTTTTTTGCTATACACTGACATGAATCAGCCGTGGGTGTACATGTGCCCCCCATCCTGAACCCCGTTCCACCTCCCTTCTCATTCCATCCCTCTGGGTTGTCCCAGTGCACTGGCTTTGAGTGCCCTGTTTCCTGCATCAAATTTGAACTGGTCGTCTATTTCACATATGATAATATACATGCTTCAATTCTATTCTCTCAAATCATCCCACACTTGCTTCTCCCAGAGTCTAAAAGTCTGTTCTTTACATCTGTGTCTCTCTTGCTGTCTCCTGCATAGGGTTGTCATTACCGTCTTTCTAAATTCCATATATATATGCGTTAATATACTGTATTGGTGCTTTTTCTTTCTGACTTACTTCACTCTGTATAATACGCTCCAATTTCATCCACCTCATTAGAACTGATTCAAATGTGTTCTTTTCAGTAGCTGAGTAATATTCCATTGTATATATGTACCTACCATAACTTTCTTATCCATTCTTCTGCCAATGGACGTTAGCTTGCTTCCATGTCCTAGCTATTGTAAACAGTGCTGCAATGAACATTGGGGTACACATGTCTCTTTCTGCTTTCCTCAGTATGTACGCCCAGCAGTGGGATTGCTGGGTTGTACAGCAGTTGTATTTTCAGTTTTTGATATTGGACAGTTCAATTCAGTTGCTCAGGCATGTCTGACTCTTTGCGACCCCGTGCACTGTAACACGCCAGGCCTTCCTGTCCGTCACCAACTCTCAGAGTTTGCTTAAAATCATGTCCATCGAGTCAGTGATGCCACCCAACCATCTCATCCTCTGCCGTCCCCTTCTCTTCCCACATTCTATCTTTCCCAGCATCAGGGTCTTTTCCAATGAGTCAGTTCTTTGCATCAGGTGGCCAAAGTATAGGAGTTTCAGCTTCAGCCTCAGTCCTTCCAATAAATATTCAAGACTGATTTCCTTTAGGATGGACTGGTTTGATCTCCTTGCAGTCCACGGGACTCTCAAGAGTCTTCTCCAATACCACAGTTTGAAAGCATCATTCTTTAGCACTCAGCTTTCTTTATAGTCCAACTCTCACATCTATACATGACTACTGGAGAAACCATAACTTTTACTAGATGGACCTTTTTTCAGCAAAGTAATGTCTCTGCTTTTTAATATGCTGTCCAGGTTTGTCATAGCTTTTCTTCCAAGGAGCAAGTGTCTTTTCATTTCATGGCTGCAGTCACCATCTGCAGTGATTTTGGAGATCCCCAAAATAAAGTATCTCACTGTTTCCATTGTCTCCCCATCTGTTTGCCATGAAGTGATGGGACCAGATGACATGATCTTAGTTTTCTGCACGTTGAATTTTAAGCCAACTTTTTCACTCTCCTCTTTCACTTTCATCAAGAGGTTCTTTAGTTCTTTGCTTTCTGCCATAAGGGTGGTGTCATCTGTGTATCTGAGGTTATTGATATTTCTCCCTGCATTCTTGATTCCATCTTGAGCTTCACCCAGCCTGGCATTTTGCATGATGTACTCTGCATATAAGTTAAATAAGCAGGGTGACAACATACAGCCTTGACATACTCCTTTCCCGATTTAGAACCAGTCTGCTGTTCAATATCTAGTTCTACTATTGCTTCTTGACCTGCCTACACATTTCTCAGAAGGCAGGTGAGCTGGTCTGGTATTCCCATCTCTTGAAGAATTTTCCACAGTTTTGGACAAAAACACATTGTTCAGAAAAATGCAATTATCATGATCGAAACTTTTACTTATTTTGCTCTTCTTTCTATACCTAAATAATACTTTTCTTCAGTTGGAGCTGTCAAATTATTCAAAAATTATGCATAATAAATTTAGACTCTTAAAACAATGCAGTTTACTCTTTAAAAATTATGCTCAAGCAGTTATAGAGATTAAAATAAAATTATATAGTACAAAATATTGCATCATAGGTTATTTTTTTCATTTCAAGTAAAAATAAGGATTAAAGTTAAAAAATTCAAACCAGACTAAACTACCAATATAAACAATTTAACCAAGATTAGAAATGCAATAAATGATATTTGATAAAAAGCTGTTTGTACATGCACAACTACATCACACATTATTCACTGTCTAATTCCTATAAAGTTTTTTATTGATGTCAATAATAAAATACTTTAATATTTTAGAAACAATAAAATTTTTTGAAAGATATGTGCTATAGACCCAAGGAGTATTATAGATTCAAGGAACACAGATTTATTTGTATTTCTCTGTCTCCCATAAAACTGTGTTTTCCCACAGTACAGGTTCTGTGTCTTTTTATTCATTACCTCAAGCATTTGATGAATATTTGAAAAATGACCAAATGGATGAATATATGACAATGTTCAGGGAATTCATAACATCTTAATCTCTGCTATTCCCAGTACTTCCCATTGAGGCAATTTTCTATACAGACTGTCTTGTGACCTGCTGACTGCTAGAATTAGTGATAGGTGCTAATACCCAAAGAAGTTCAATAAGCCATGAAATGACAGAAGAGGAGACAGCCCAGTACTGGGTGGCCAGAAGTACTGATGACTCAGTGACACCCTTTCTGTCAGTGCGTTCAGAGAAAGCAGCAGGGATAATAGTAGCTCAGCTGGTAAAGAATCCACCTGCAATGCAAGTGTGCTTTGGACTTAGTTGCTCAGTCATGTACGACCCCATGGACTGTAGCCCACCAGGCTGTCCATGGAGATTCTCCAGGTAAGAATACTGGAGTGGGCTGCTATGGCCCTCCTCCATGGGAATCTTCCCAACCCAGGGATTGAACCCAGGTCTCCTACATTGCAGGCGGACTCTTTACCAGCTGAGCTACATGCGAAGCCACTCTGGTTCAATTCCTGGGCTGGGAAGTTCCCCTAGAGATGGGGCTAACCACTCTAGCATTCTTGGGCTTCCCTGGTAGCTCAAACAGTAAAGAATCCACTTGCAGTGTAGGAGACCTGGGTTCAACCCCTGGGTTGGAAAGATTCCCCTGGAGGAGGGCATGGCAACCCATTCCGTATTCTTGCTTGGAGAATCCCCATAGACAGAGGAGCCTGGCAGGCTACATACAGCATGGGGTCATAAAGAGTGGACATGACTGACCAAGCACAGCACAGCAATCAGGGGAACAGAAGATGGCTGGGTCAGTACACAGGCCATTTTATCTTCAATAGAGATGGACTACTATTCCAGTCCTCTGGAATATTCCTTCTCGTCACAGAGACACCAAGACTTTGTGCTATTTCTGAGACAGTTTTCAGTCTTCCTTACTTGAACTTCTATCTTTAAGAAGTAAACATAATTTCAGCTTCAGGTAATAGAGAATCTTTACTTCATTTTTGTGTGGTGGATTAAATTATTGATAAGCATATGTTCACTCTCTCCTCATCTCCATGAGAGGTGCATGCTTCTTTACTCCATGGATATTGGGATTGGTTATGGGATTTGCTTTGACCAGTGAAATATGAGAGGAGAGACAATGGGCCGGGTTTGAACCCAAATGTTAAGAAGAAGGATATGTTTTGCTCACTCCTTTTGTATTTCTGCCTTTCTCCATGAGAAGAACATGCTGCTGGTCCAAGAAGGATGAGGGACACATTCAACAGACTTGTATCCAACCCACGGAATAGAACCAAGCCCTGTCTAGGCCAGATAAAGCCAGCCCACTCGCCAATAGAGATACGTAATAGTTAGAAAAGCTCATTGTGTTAAGCCACTGACATTTTGTGGTGGCTTGTTGTGAAGCAATAGTTAAAAACATCGTCTGAATCAGATTTAACTGTCTTTTTTCTCCCTGAATGGAGAAAATGTCAAACTGAGTCATTACTGATGTCATCTTCACAAAAATCTCAGGGGTCTTACATAAGGTACAGAGCATTAATTCACATAAGTCACTGATAATAATATTGTCTATGAAAGCATGGTCCCCAAAGGTGGCTGACTTCACCGCTCCAGTGCCATCTTTATGCACTATGATCTTTATCAGGGCTGAAACCCTGATTCCTGGGGCCAACCTCCTTAGATAGGGTAGAGATTGACTAGCTATTCTCCTTTACCTCCTGGGAACACAGATAGGTTATTTTCCTCTAGATTTTGTTAAAATTCCATTTACCCATATGACCAAATTCCAGCCAAGTGGAAGTGCTATACCAGGCAGACTTCACTGTACTTTGCTTTATTGTACCTCACAGATACTGCATTTTTTATGTGACTCCCACGGTAGCTTCCTTATTCTTTTCCTTTTCTGGCTGGATGGTAATAAATATAGCCCTCAAGGCAATCTTGGAAATCAAATGGTAAAGATGTTGAAGTCATAAAGTGGAAGAAACCCAAGTACACTGATCACCCCTTCAAGAAGAGGTGCTTGACCAGTAGGGTAACCAACTTGTTCTAGTTTGCCCAGAACATTCTCAGTTTTAACAATGACAGTCTCACATCTCTGGATCCCCCTCCATCCTAAGCAAACCAGAACATTGGTCACTTGAATGACCAGGAGCCTCTTCATCGATGTGCCACATAAGCTAGGGACAAGCTTTTATTATGATAAGTCACTGAAATGTGGGGAATTATTTGTTTCAGCAGCTAGTGTTACTGAGACCAACATTTCAACATGCGTCAGTGTTTCATATTTAGCAGTTTGGAAGAAAGTCAGGACAGACATGCAAAATCTTTACTTAGCATATCTGAAATTTTGCCCAACTTTTTAGTTGATATTTATTAAATCATGGTTCTGATATTGTATCTACACTGGATGATTCTTAAGTTATAGTCATAACTAATAATCTGAATTTATTGGCAGAACTAACAGACATTCTATTTTTATAGAAAATGAATCAAATCCTTATTTTTGAACCTCAATCTGGTATCTACTCTGTTTTCCCAGTGATGATATGTGACTATTCAGTTAACGTCTCCTTCCCTTCTCCGTTTATATGCCTAAATATATACATAGCCACATATATACATATGACTGTAAGTATATGGTATCTGGAGTGTCTGTTCACACTGGCTTCTCTCTATTTCCAAAACGCAAATGCTTAAGCCCACTGCCTGTAATGCAGGAGACCCCGGTTCGATTCCTGGGTCAGGAAGATCCCCTTGAGAAGGGATAGGCTACTCACTCCAGTATTCTTCCAATGAGCTTCCATGGTGGCTCAGATGGTAAAGAATCCACTTGCAATGCAGGAGACCTGGGTTCGATACCTGGGTTGGGAAGATCCCCTGGAAGAGGACATGGCAACCCACTCCAGTATTCTTGCCTAGAGAATCCCCATGGACAGAGAAGCCTGGCAGGCTACAATCCAGGGGCTTGCAAAGAGTCAGACATGACTGAGTGACTAAGCACACACCTGTGGCAATAGCAGATTTCCTAGAAATCAAGACTATCTCCCTCCAGGCTCCTACTTCCAGAGATTCCCCTCATGCTTAAAAGAGTCTGGAGAAGGAGGGACCAGTTCACCTGAGACATCTATTGATGTGCACAATTATGTTAGAGAGTCACTGATTCTAATGATAAATCAGCCTTGGTGAATCACGCCTTGATGTTAATAAAGTAATGCAAAGCCCCGACTCTGATAAAAGCCACAGCCAATGGGCAGCTACATAGTTCCACACAGAAGCCAATCTCTTTATGGTCATCTATCCATCCCCCAGTGTTATGCTTAGTGGAAGAACTTCCAGACAGGATGCCCAGGTTTCTAATGATGGAAGTTCTTTTAATTTCTGATTTCCCTACTGGTGTGAAGTTGTAAAAATTTGGCCTGTGATAGAACCAAGCTGCATGACAGTAGTGGAGTTACTTTGGCGGAAGACACCAGGCAATCCAGAATGAATCTTAGCATGGAAGATTCTGGTAAGAAAAGTATTCTCTCTACCAACAAGGCTATTCATACATGTTGGATCTAAAGCCTAGGGTAAAAATAGAATCCTCGGCTAGAGCTGATCCTGTGGGCACCAGGATAGGACCCTTTCCCAATAATATTTTGGGGAAAGACTTTAGCTCCGTGGACCCTGTATCCATATTGGATCTGAATACTAACACTTGATGTAACCTCTGTCAATAAGTTCGCTTAGACAGTGTACCTATACAACCTACTTCCCTGAATCTGAACAAGTCACCCCAAGAGAACTGGTCAGAATGTTTTCTATCTCTTAGAGTTGAACCCCAATTTTTTTTCCCTAGAACTAAGAAGGTAATCCTCAACTATTCCAAGGTGACTTCTCTCTGGCCCTAGTTTAGTGGTGAAGACCTCTCTGGCACCTACTATGTGCCTCTGCACTTGATGGTGGGTTTAGTCGCTAAGTCATGTCCAACTCTTGTGACTCCATGGACTGTAGCCTGCCAGACTCCTCTGTCCTTGGGATTCTCCAGGCAAGAATACTGGAGTGGGTTGCCATTTCCTTCTCCAGGGGATCGTCCTGACTCAGGAATTGAACCCAGGTCTACTGCAGTGCAGGTAGATAGTTTATCAACTGAGCCACAAGAAAAGCCACTACACTTAGAGAACTAGAACCATGTATACAGATCTGTGTGGGCTGAAATTATATGGATAATCCATGGTGATTATTGGGAAGGGCATGGTGATTATTGTATGAAGTATCTCAGTATTTCATGTGAATGAATTAAAGAAAAGAAAATTCAAGAGTTAAACTGCTCCATTGGGTCAAGACAGCCACCACTTTTGAGCAGGATTGAAAGGACAGCAGGGCTGAGTAACTCCAAGTAGAGAAGCAGAGTTGGTGATGTCCAGGGAGAAGCAGGACAAGAAGATTTCAGGAGGAGAGGGGTGTGTGACTCACTGTGGAGGCATCACACATTTGATCCTTGACACCATGTCATGCTTGGGCTAAGGAAATCATTCCCAATGAGAGATACCCAAGCAACCCCCAGGGGAGCCTCAGTGAAATGACTTCCCAGGTCACAGGTACACACAGGTGCAGCATACGAGTGGCTATTGCCAAAAGAAAGCAAGGCCCTCACAAATGGACCCTGGTGATCTGTACGTGACCTTGGATTTCCCAAGAAAGGCAGACAGAAGAAGAGGTAGAAACAGACTATTTTCAACTAAGGTGCACAAAATAATCTGTAAATTTTGATACAAATATTCTTTAGTTATTTGAGTAACTATAGGTAAAAATTGAGTAAAGGTAATGAATTAAAGGCATGATCACCAGAAACACACAGCCTGGGTTATCTCCAGTGTGGTGCTGGACAGGGTATTTGAGTTCCAAGGGTCTCAATTCCTTCATCTGTAAAATGGGAATAATAATAGTTCCCAATCAGCTATCACTATCATCATCATCTATGTGTAATGATGTCTATTTCCCAGGTTTCTAAGTCAGGAAGTCCACAAAGCTTAAGAGGAAACAATATGAACTGATTAATATCTGGAAGACAGCTCATCCATTCAGACATCTTTAGCATGGGACAGTACAATCACAGCCTAATGAAGATGTGGACAGTTAGCAGCTACAGCAGAATACTCATTCCCATTGAAAGGCAAGGGTGAGTAAATATGTGTAATAGATCTGAAGAAAATGAGTAAGTTGCCACGCACGTGGAGAAGATGAAAAGGAAGTAGGCAAAAAGTAGAAAATATACACACTTCCCTGGTGGCTCAGATGATAAAGAATCTGCCTGTAATGCAGGAGACTCAAGTTGGGAGGATCCCCTGGGGAAGGAAATGGCAACCCACTCCAATATTCTTGCTTGAAGAATTAATGGACAGAGAAGCCTGGCAAACTACAGTCAATGGCATTGCAAAGAGCTGGACATGACTGAGTGACTAATGCTTTCATTTCCTTTCAAGAGATAAGATTATGACTCCTTTCTTGAGGTTTTCACACACTATTTTTTTTCGAAAAATAAATTAGACAATAAAGAAAGAAGGAAAATCAGGCTCTTGATTACACTTTGATTTTCCTCTTATAATTTTGAAGCCTGCATACCTGATTTCTAATACTTGTACTCTCTAGATCCCCTTCCAGGGTCCTATTTTCACAAGAACTACTTTGTTGTGGACTGATTGCAAAGAAAAGGCTAGTTTTCTACTTCTTCCTTGTGCAATGTATGTATTTAAATAGGGGATTCTCTTAAAGGAATAAAGTTCCACCATGACCCAGGGACTTTCCACAGAACCCCTCACTTACACCACAAAAACTCTACATTCAAAAACTAAGATCAAGGCATCTGGTCCCATCACTTCATGGCAAGTAGATGGGGAGACAATGGAAACTATGACAGACTTTATTTTCTTGGGCTCCAAAATCACTGCAGATGGTGACTGCAACCATGAAATTAAAAGACTTTTGCTCCTTGGAAGAAAAGCTGTGACCAACCAAGACAGCATATTGAAAAGAAGAGATACTACTTTGCTGACAAAGGTCCATCTAGTCAAAGCTATAGTTTTTCCAGTAGTCATGTATGGATGTGAGAGTTGGACCATAAAGAATACTGAGCACTAAAAGATTGATGCTTTTGAATTGTGGTGTTGGAGAAGACTCTTGAGAGTTCCTTGAACTGCAAGGAGATCAAACCAGTCAATCCTACGAAATCAACCCTGAATATTCATTGGAAGGACTGATGCTGAAGCTGAAGGTCCAATACTTTGGCTACGTGATGCGAAGAACTGACTCACTGGAGAAGACCCTGATCTGGAAAAGATTGAAGGCAGGAGGAGAAGGGGACTCCAGAAGATGAGATAGTTGGGTGGCATCACCGACTCGATGGACATGAGTTTGAGCAATCTCCAGGAGCTGGTGATGGACAGGGAGGCCTGACATGCTGCAGTCCATGGGATCACAAAGAGTCACACACAACTGAGAGACTGAACTGAACTGTGGAAGTCTTACTGTTTGGCAAAAATCGTCACAGGGTACAAACTCATGGGTAATTTAAAAATGATCTTCCTCATCAGTCATCAAGTACAAAATGTTCCTCAACATGCTAAAATCTGCTTGATGATGCTGGAGATTAGGGAGGGAAGGAAGGAGCTTGGATTTTCATAAAACAAGCCACTAAAATTCAAGTCTTTAAATGAAGAAACCATATATGAATAAAGGAAGCCTTCTTAATCAAAATCCTTGTTTCAAATATTCAATACAATCTTGGCTTTATATGGACCCAGGGAATGGTCTTTCCCTTTACTTACAGTTCACCTCCATGAATAGGTGGCTACATGATTTTTTTCATCATCCTTTAAGAAGCTAATTATATCAATATATACCTCTGAGATGTTGCTCAAAAAGAAAATATCCTTTAAGTGTAAGGCCAAAGACACTAACGGTTTTCACCACTGTCACCAACCCAGCCACTGATTCATTTAAAATAGTTAAGGCTTCAATTATCCCGTAAGAGCCAACGAACATTTGCTTTCTCTGAGATGGCCTCTTCTGTGACCTCAAGAGATCCACTGGGCCCCCAAGGAACATGTTTTCTCTCCAGCGCAAATATTTTACCACATGTTTTTGTTATGATTGGCTAAGTATGTGGTGACTACTATTTATTAGGGCAAGATTTAAACTCCTAAAAGAAGATGTGGCTCATGTTTTTAAGATCAGACCATCCTGAGACTGTCCTCCAAAATAAAAACCAGTGAAGCTATAATTCTTCTCATGAAACAGATTTTCAGTCATATAAGGAGGGAATAATTTTAATATTCTCTAGTGATATATAGGCACAAATAAAAATTTCCAAACCTCAGAACATCTGTTTTTGAAAATAAAGAAAAATGCATCTTTCTCTATTATATGTCTATGTGGTTCCAGATGACAATATTTCATCATGGATATATTTAGCTATGACTTCTAATTCAGGACATTTGATTAAAATATGTCAAATTAAATTATTCACCATAATTTTCAGCCTAATGTGAATTCCCTTCAGGAACATGTTTATAATTGTCTACATTTGTTTCATTTTCTCAGAATTTTTTGCTTTCTTTGTGCATTCTTTTTTATGCTATTTTACTTTATAATTCTATTTTATACTGCTTCATAAGTAAGGCAGGTATATTTTATGCTCTCTTTTGAGTTATATGTGGCAGAATTATGACAATCATATCTTCTCCAGGGGCAGTGCTCTTCAAAATTTACACTAGTCAAAGTATTTTTCAATGCCATAAACGAATAACAGAAACCATTATTATACACTATATAAAATTACAGTATTTATTCATATTACACATTGTTGTTATCCAGTCTCTAAGTCATGTCCAGTTTTTTGTGACTCTGTGGACTGCAGCATGCCCAGCTCCTCAGTCCTCCACTGTCTCCCAGTTTGCTCAAAGTCATGTCCATTGAGTCGGTGATGTCATCCAACCGTTTCATCCTCTGTTGTCCCCTTCTTTTGCCTTCGGTCTTTCCCAGTATTAGGGTCTTTTCCAATGAATTGGCCCTTTGCATCAGGTGGGCAAAATATTGGAGCTTCAGCTTCAGCATCAGCCCTTCCAATGAACATTCAGGATTGATTTACTTTAGAATTAACTGGTTGGATCTCCTTGCAGTCCAAGAGACTCCCAAGAGTCTTCTCCAACACCACAGTTCAAAAGCATCAATTCTTCAGCACTCAGCTTTCTTTATAGTCCAACTCTCCCATCCATACATGACTACTGGAAAATCCATAGCCTTGACCTTATGAACCTTTATTGGTAAAATGATGTCTCTGCTTTTTAATATGGGTCTGTCTGGGTTTGTCCTAGCTTTCCTTCCAAGGAGCAAGCATCTTTTCATTTCATGGCTGCAGTCACCATCTGCAGTGATTTTTTTTGAGCCCAAGAAAATAAAATCTGTCATTGCTTCCACATTTTCCCTTTTTATGTGCCATAAAGTGCTTACTCTGAGATAGGTACTAGTCTAAGTGCTTAACATTTATTAACTCATTTAATCCTCAAAACATCCCCATGAACAAAGGTTCAATAGCAGTCTCTAACTTATGATGGTTTAGCTTACAATTTTTCAACTTTATGATGATGTGAAAGCAATATGCATTTAGTGGATATCGTATGAATAATGATCGCCACTTTACAGATGAGGGGTTTGAAGCAAAGAGGTTAATAACCTGTCCTAACTCATCAGTTAATAACCAGCTAATAGACCCAGTTTTCAATACCAAAAAGCCTCACATTGAGAGATCCATTTTCTTAACCACTAAGCTGGGTTGCCTCAGTGAACTGAGATCACTTTACACCATTGCCACAAATGTATATCAAATACACAAAAATGCTCTTGGCATATCCTTGTTGAAAAAGTTCTGATACTTCCACACTGATCCAGCTGTCCATGTACTATACTCACTTATAGCCCATGTACTATACTACACTCAATTCTGTATGGCACTTATGTTTGTGTAACTGTCCATGTCAGTTCAGTTCAGTTCAGTTCAGTTCAGTCGCTCAGTCATGTCCGACTCTCCGCGACCCCATGAATCACAGCACGCCAGGCCTCCCTGTCCATCACCAACTCCCGGAGTACACTCAAACTCATGTCCACAGAGTCGGTGATGCCATCCAGCCATCTCATTCTCCGTCGTCCCCTTCTCCTCCCGCCCCCAACCTTTCCCAGCATCAGAGTCTTTTCCAGTGAGTCAACTCGTCTCATGAGGTGGCCAAAGTATTGGAGTTTCAGCTTTAGCATCAGTCCCTCCAATGAACATCCAGGATTGATCTCCTTTAGAATGGACTGGTTGGATCTCCTTGCAGTATAAGGGACTCTCAAGAGTCTTCTCCAACACCACAGTTCAAAAGCATCGATTCTTCGGCGATCAGCTTTCTTCACAGTCCAACTCTCACATCCATACATGACCACGGGAAAAACCATTGCCTTGACTAGACGGACCTTGGTCGGCAAAGTAATGTCTCTGCTTTTTAATATACTATCAAGGTTGGTCATAACTTTCCTTCCAAGGAGCAAGCGTCTTTTAATTTCATGGCTGCAATCAGCATCTGCAGTGATTTTGGAGCCCAAAAAAACAAAGTCTGACACTGTTTCCACTGTTTTTCCATCTATTTCCCATGAAGTGATGGGACCAGATGCCAGGATCTTTGTTTTCTGAATGTTGAGCTTCAAGCCAACCTTTTCACTCTCCTCTTTCACTTTCATCAAGAGGCTTTTGAGTTCCTCTTCACTTTCTGCCATAAGGGTAGTGTCATCTGCATATCTGAGGTTATTGATATTTCTCCCAGCAATCTTGATTCCAGCTTGTGCTTCTTCCAGCCCAGCGTTCCTCATGATGTACTCTGCATATAAGTTAAATAAGCAAGGTGACAATATACAACCTTGACGCACTCCTTTTCCTATTTGGAACCAGTCTGTTGTTCCATGACCGGTTCTAACTGTTGCTTCCTGACCTGCATACAGGTTTCTCAAGAGGCAGGTCAGGTGGTCTGGGATTCCCATCTCTTTCAGAATGTTCCACAGTTTATTGTGATCCACACAGTCAAAGGCTTTGGCATAGTCAATGAAGCAGAAATAGATGTTTTTCTGAAACTCTCTTGCTTTCTCCATGATCCAGCGGATGTTGGCAATTTGATCTCTGGTGCCTCTGCCTTTTCTAAAACCTGCTTGAACATCTGGGAGTTCACGGTTTACATACTGCTGAAGCCTGGCTTGGAGAATTTTGAGCATGACTTTACTAGCATGTGAGATGAGTGCAATTGTGCGGTAGTTTGAGCATTCTTTGGCATTGCCTTTCTTTGGGATTGGAATGAAGACTGACCTCTTCCAGTCCTGTGGCCACTGCTGAGTTTTCCAAATCTGCTGGCATATTGAGTGCAGCACTTTCACAGCATCATCTTTCAAGACTTGAAATAGCTCAACTGGAATTCCATCACCACCACTAGCTTTGTTCGTAGTGATGCTTTCTAAGGCCCACTTGACTTCACATTCCAAGATGTCTGGCTCTAGGTCAGTGATCACATTATCGTGACTATCTTGGTCGTGAAGATCTTTTTTGTACAGTTCTTCTGTGTATTCCTGCCACCTCTTCTTAATATCTTCTGCTTCTGTTAGGTCCATACCATTTCTGTCCTTTATCGAGCTCATCTTTGCATGAAAAGTTCCCTTGGAATCTCTAATTTTCTTGAAGAGGTCTCTTGTTTTTCCTTTTCTGTTGTTTTCCTCTATTTCTTTGCATTGATCACTGAGGAAGGCTTTCTTATCTCTCCTTGCTATTCTTTGGAACTCTGCATTCAGATGCTTATGTCTTTCCTTTTCTCCTTTGCTTTTCGCCTCTCTTCTTTTTACAGCTATTTGTAAGGCCTCCTCAGACAGCCATTTCGCTCTTTTGCATTTCTTTTCCATGGGGATGGTCTTGGTCCCTGTCTCCTGTACAATGTCACGAACCTCCGTCCAGAGTTCATCAAGCACTCTATCAATCAGATCCAGTCCCTTAAATCTATTTCTCACTTCCACTGCATAATCATAAGGGATTTGATTGAGGTCATATCTGAATGGTCTAGTGGTTTTCCCTACTTTCTTCAATTTAAGTCTGAACTTCGCAATAAGGAGTTCATGATCCGAGCCACAGTCAGCTCCTGGTCTTGTTTTCGCTAACTGTATACAGCTTCTCCATCTTTGGTTGCAAAGAATATAATCAATCTGATTTCGGTGTTGACCATCTGGTGATGTCCATGTGTAGAGTCTTCTCTTGTGTTGTTGGAAGAGGGTGTTTGCTATGACCAGTGCATTCTCTTGACAAAACTCTATTAGCCTTTGCCCTGCTTCATTCCGTGCTCCAAGGCCAAATTTGCCAGTTACTCCAGGTGTTTCTTGACTTCCTACTTTTGCATTCCAGTCCCCTATAATGAAAAGGACATCTTTTTTGGGTGTTAGTTCTAAAAGGTCTTGTAGGTCTTCATAGAACCGATTAACTTCGGCTTCTTCAGCATTACTGGTTGGGGCATAGGCCTGGATTACTGTAATATTGAATGGTTTGCCTTGGAAACGAACAGAAATCATCCTGTCATTTTTAAGATTGCATCCAAGTACTGCATTTCGGACTCTTTTGTTTACCATGATGGCTACTCCATTTCTTCTAAGGGATTCCTGCCCACAGTAGTAGATATAATGGTCATCCGAGTTAAATTCACCCATTCCAGTCCATTTTAGTTCACTGATTCCTAGAATGTCGACATTCACTCTTGCCATCTCCTGTTTGACCACTTCCAATTTGCCTTGATTCATGGACCTAACATTCCAGGTTCCTATGCAATATTGCTCTTTACAGCACCGGACCTTGTTTCTATCATTGGTCACATCCACAACTGGGTATTGGTTTTGCTTTTGCTCCATCCCTTTATTCCTTCTATAGTTATTTCTCCACTGAGCTCCAGTAGCATACTGGGCACCTACCGACCTGGGGAATTCCTCATTCAGTATCCTATCATTTTGCCCTTTGTTACCGTTCACGGGGTTCTCAAGGCAAGTATACTGAAGTGGTTTGCCATTCCCTTCTCCAGGGGACCACATTCGGCTGTGGTCCATGTGATTAGATCAGCTAGTTTCCTGTGATTATGATTTCAGTTTGTCTGCCCTCTGGTGCCCCCTAGTAATACCTACCGTCTTATTTCGGTTTCTCTTACCTTGGTCGTGGAAAATCTCTTCACAGCCGCTCCAGCAAAGTGCAGCTGCTGTACCTTACCTTGGACGAGGGGTATCTCCTCAAGGCCCCCCCTCCTGACCTTGAACGCGGAGTAGCTCCTCGCGGACTGTCCATGTAAGAACCATAAATTCTACACAAACAAGAATCATGGTTATTGCTGCCTGTTTGGTTTAAACATTTTTTTGCCTCAGTCTCTAACACACTTCCTTAACTCAACAGAACTTGTTAAATGCATGTACAGTGAAAGAAAAATACTGCATGGTGGACCAGGCGGCCATTGCTAGCTGAGCAATACAGAAAGGTGAGCAGCTCAATGTAAACAGTCCTAAGAGTGTAAAAAAGCTCAGTTAAGTTCCATGGAAAAGCAAACATATTTATCCCCAAAGGCCAAAGGGATCATTTGGTTGGAAAAAAAAATAGTTAAGAAAATGCAATAATGATATAAGACTGGACACTTCAATACACTCAAGATCATTCGCTCCTCTCCTGCACAACAAAAACTGGAAAGAAAGTTTAGAAATTAAATAACCTAAGTTCATCTTTAACAGATGAAGAAACTTACCCACATAGGTAAAGAGACATGTCTAGTTTCACCAAACTGGCTAGAGGTAAAACTAGGTCAAGAATCAAACTCCCCCAACCTCCCTCCAGGGCTCTGTCTATACTCTATCACACATCAACTTTTCAGTCTGTTCTGTCTTAGCTGAAACTGCTCAGTTTCAGCGCCTGGTTTCCTGCTTAACTCAGACTAAGTATGATTACACTGTGTCAAGGATCTACTGCCACCCCAGATCATCTACTTAAACTGGAAGCTGGGGCAGAATCGAGGCATCAGTATTCTTTTTTTATAGTAAAAAACGATTCTCATGCATATACAAAAGTAAAGTTTAATAGCCAAGAATCATCCTGTTTCAGCAACTATCAACTCATCAATTATCAATCTTGCTTCATTATGGCTTCTTCCTCCAAGAATTGGAGGAAGATTGTCAAGTGAATTCCATATGTCATGTTATTTCATCTAAAAACATTTTGAGGTGCGTGCATGCTCAGTTGTTTCAGTCAGGTCCAACTCTTTGCAACCTTATAGACTGTAGCCCACCAGGCTCCTCTGTCCATGGGATTCTCCAGGCAAGGATACTAGAGTGGGTTGCTATGCCCTCCTCCAGGGGATATTCCCAACCCAGTGATTGAACCCTGGTCTCCCAGGGCTCCTGCATTGCTGGCAGATTCTTCACCATCTGAGTCACCAGGGAAGCCCCGATACTTTGATATGTATATCTAAAAAATAAGGACTCTTTAAAAAACAACCACAATAGCATTATCGCACCTTAAAAAATTAATTCTAACTCCTTCTAATTATTATTATTTCACTAATGTTTTAAACAGAATCCAAAGATTTATACCTTGCATTCAGAGTATGCTTTCTTAGACAATCCTAGCTTATGGGCTCTCCCTCCATCCTCTCACCTTTTAATTCTGTTTTTGAAGAAATCAGGTTGTTTTCTGTAAAGTGTTCCATAGCCTGTATTTTGCTAATTATATACCTGTACTATAATACCCTTTAATGTGTTTCTCTGCTTCCTGTGTTTCCAGTTGATCAGGAATTAGGTAAATAAATTTATTTGGCTTCAATTTTGATTCTTTGCAAGAATACTTCATAGGTAGAGGTGCACATATAGTGTTTGGCTGTGCCTTTATGTGATGCTGGCTGCTAACAATCATTGTCTAGATCCACCAGTTTCACCTGGGTTGCAAAATGGGAAATGTTAATTTTACCATCCCTTCCATGATCATTAGCTGTAATAAATTTACAAAGAGGAATTTTCCCTCATTAAATTTGTAGTTACTTTGAGGACTATTTCATATAGGAAAAGTAAGAAAATGCTTCTTTCCCTTAATTTACTACTTTCAAAATAAAGAGTTATTTTACTAACAACTTCCAAATGTGACCATTAAGAGCTTTTGTTTTGTTTAATCTTTTGGATGGAGGAGCCTGGTAGGCTGCAGTCCGTGGGGTCACTAAGGGTCGGACACGACTGAGCGACTTCACTTTCACTTTCACACATTGGAGAAGGAAATGGCAACCTACTCCAGTGTTCTTGTGTGGAGAATCCCAGGGATGGGGGAGCCTGGTGGGCTTCCATCTATGGGGTCACATGAAGTCGGATGACTGAAGTGACTTAGCAGCAGCAGCAGCAGTGTTATTAATTTGTGGATGGAAATATATTTGATGTGCATTAATTGCTGCTAGTATCCTACCAGTAAGACCTTTAGGTTAGTTTACATTTCTTTTTGCTATGACCCTATTTGATAGCAGTACTATCTTGCTTTCCAGAATGAAAAGACAGTCCAGTCTCACAGCCACATGTATATCAATGAAATTAGAACACACCCTCACACCATATACAAACATAAATTTAAAATGGATTAAAGAATTAAATATAAGACATGATACCATGAAATTCCTAGAAGAGAATATAGGAAAAACAGTCTCTGACATAAATTGTACTAATGTTTTCTTTGGTCGGTCTCCCAAGGCAATAGAAATAAAAGCAAAAAGAAACAGATGGGACCTTACCAACTTACAAGCTTTTGCACAGCAAATGAAACCATAAACAAAATGAAAAGGTAACCTATTGAATAGGAGAAAATATTTGCAAATCATGCAACTGATGAGGGCTTGATCTCCAAAATATACAAACAATTCATAGAGAAGCAAGCAGAAGACATAAATAGACATTTCTCCAAAGCATACAGATGCTCAAAAGACACATGAAAAGATGCTCCACATCACTAATTATTAATATTCAGTTCAGTTCAGTCGCTCAGTCGTGTCCGACTCTTAATATTAGAGAAATGCAAATCAAAACCACAATTAGATACCACCTCATACCTGTCAGGATGGCCATCATTAAGAAGTCTACAAATAGTAAATGCTGAAGATGGTGTGGAGAAAAAGGAATGAAAATTGGTGCAGCCACTATGGAAGACAGTATGGAGTTTCCTCAAGAAACTATCCAACAATCCCACTCCTGGGCATGTCTGGAAAAAATTTAATTCAAAATGATACCTGCACTCCTATGTCCATAGCAACACTATTCACAATAGGAAAGACATGCAAATGACCTAAATATCCATGGACAGATGATTGGATAAATAAGATGTGGTACATATGTACAATGGAATACTTCTCAATCATAAAAAAAGAATGAAATAGTGCTATTTGCAGCAACATGGATGGACCTAGAAACTATCCTACTAAGTGAAGTAAGTCAGAAAGAGAAAGAAAAATATTATATCATACCCTTATATGTGGAATCTAAAATATGATGCAAATGACCTCACCTATGAAAGAGAAAAAGACTCACTGACATAGAGAACAGACCTGTGGTTGTCAAGGGGCAGGAGTGGGGGAAGGGTGGAAGCTTGGGGTTAGCTGATGCAGACTGTTCTATAAAAGATAGATACATGACAAGGTTCTACTATATAGCACAGAGAACTGCATTCAGCATCCTGTGATAAATCATCATGGAAATGAATATTAAAAAGGATGTATATATATATAAAATAAGTATAATGTGATATATGTAATATATATTAATAACTGTACTATACAGTTTAAAAATAGCTGAGAGAAGAGACGCAAAAGGCAAAGGAGAAAAGGAAAGATATACTCATTTGAATGCAGAGTTCCAAAGAATAGCAAGGAGAGATAAGAAAGCCTTTCTAAGTGAACAGTGCAAAGAAATAGAGGAAAAACGATAGAATGGGAAAGACTAGAGATCTCTTCAAGAAAATTAGAGGAAACATTTCATGTAAAGATGGCTCAGTCGAGAACAGAAATGGTATGGAGCTAACAGAAGCAGAAGATATCAAGAAGAGGTGGCAAGAATACACAGAAAAACTATATAAAAAAGATCTTCACCACCCAGAAAATCACGATGGTGTGATCACTCACCTAGAGGCAGACATCCTGGAATGTGAAGTCAAGTGGGCTTTAGGAAGCATCACTACGAACAAAGCTAGTGGAAATGATGGAATTCCAGTTGAACCGTTTCAAATCCTAAAAGATGATGCTGTGAAAGTGCTGCACTCACTATGTCAGCAAATTTGGAAAACTCATCAGTGGCCACAGTCAGTTGGAATAGGTCAGTTTTCATTCCAATCCCAAAGAAAGGCAATGCCAAAGAATGTTCAAACTACCACACAATTGCGCTCATCTCACACGCTAACAAAGTCATGCTCAAAATTTGAGCCATGAACTTCCAGATGTTCAAGCTGGATTTAGAAAAGGCAGAGGAACCAGAGATCAAATTGCCAACATCTGTTGTATCATTGAAAAAGCACGAGAGTTCCAGAAAAACATCTACTTCTGCTTTATTGACTAGGAGAAGACTTTTGAGAGTCCCTTGACTGCAAGGAGATCCAACCATTCTATTCTAAAGAAATCAGTCCTGAATATTCATTGGAAGGATTAACGCTGAAGCTGAAACGCCAATACTTTGACCATGTGATGCAAAGAACTGACTCATTAGAAAAGACCTTAATGCTGGGAAAGATTGAAGGCAGGAGGAGAAGGGAACAACAGCAGATGAGATGGTTGGATGGCATCACTGTCAACAGACATGAGTTTGAGTAAGCTCTGAGAGTTGGTGATGGACAGAGAAGCCTGGCATGCTGAAGTTCGTGGGGTCACAAAGAGTCAGATACGACTGAGTAACTGAACTGAACTGAATTGTTGGATCATAGAAAAAGCAAGAGAGTTCCAGAAAAACATCTACTTCTGCTTCACTGACTACGCTAAAGCCTTAGACTGTGCGGATCACAACAAACTGTGGAAAGTTCTTGAAGAGATGGGAATACCAGACCACTTTACCTGCCTCCTGAAAAATCTGTATGCAGGTCAGGAAGCAAAGTTAGAACTGGACATGGAACAACAGACTGGTTCCAAATCGGGAAAGGAGTACGCCAAGGCTGTATATTGTAACCCTGCTTATTTAAATTATACACAGAGTACATCATACAAAATACTGGGCTGGATGAAGCACAATTTGGAAATCAAGATTGTCAGGAGAAATATCAATATAAATATCAACCACCCTTATGGCAGAAAGCAAAGAAGAACTAAACAGCCTCTTGATGAAAGTGAAAGAGGAAAGGGAAAATGTTGGCTTAAAACTCAGCATTCAGAAAATGAAGATCATGTCATCTGGTCCCATCACTTCATGGCAAATAGATGGGGAAACAATGGAATCAGTAACAGACTTTATTTTGGGGGGCTCCAAAATCACTGCAGATGGTAACTGCAGCCATGAAATTAAAAGACACTTGCTCCTTGGAAGAAAAGTTATGACCAACCTAGATAGCATATTAAAAAGCAGAGACATTACTTTGCCGACAAAGCCTCGTCTAGTCAAAGCTATGGTTTTTCCAGTAGTCATGTATGGATGTGAGAGTTGGACTATAAAGAATGCTGAGTGTCAAAGAATTGATGCTTTTGAACTGTGGTGTTGGAGAAGACTCTTGAGAGTCCCTTGTACTGCAAGGAGATCTAACCAGTCCATTCTAAAGGAGATCAATCTTGGGTGTTCATTGGAAGGACTGATGCTAAATCCTAAAGACAACCCCCTGTATTTATCCTAACTAAATACATACTCACTTTTTTTCCTATAAAAGAATATACATACAAATTATAAGAGTAAAACTTCATTAATTAAAATAACTGAATAATGAAAATAATTCAATTTTCCATCTAAATTACAGTGAATAAATTATTGGTGAGTTAAGGCTACGAATGTTATGTAGATCTGAAAAAAAATAATAGCAGCACAGATGAATCTCCAAAGAGACAATTAGATGATAAAAATATGTGACAGGAGTATACACTGAACATAATCTTGATATTAAATAGTCTTAAAGAGATAAGCCAGGACTTCCCTGGTGGTACAGTGGATAAGAATCTGCCTGCCAATGCAGAGACATGGGTCCAATCCCTTGCCAGGAAGATTTCACACAGTGCAAAGCAACTAAGCCTGTGTACCACAATTACTGAGCCCACATGTTGCAACCACTGAAACCCATGCGCCTACAGCTTGAGCTCTGCAGTAAGAGAAGTCACCACAGTAAGAAGCCCGTGCACTGCGGCTAGAGAGTGGCCCCCACCTGCCTCAACTAAAGAAAGCCTGTGCACAGCAACGAAGACCCAGTACAACCAAAATTAATACAATAAATAATTTATTAAAAATCTTTTAAATAGAAAATTAAGCAAAACACTTTTAGGGAAAAATAAATTCAGGGTAGTGGTGGTTATCTCTGTAGGGAGGAAAGTAGATAGGTTGGAATGTGATATACAGGAGTCTTAAAAGTCTTGGGAGTTCTATTACATAAACTGAATTATGGCTACACAGTGGTCTAGTTTATGATTGCTATCTATGATTATTCTTAAGAGTGCATATTTAAATTATGTGTATATTTTTGTGTCATGTGTTTAATAATATTTTAGTTAGATGTACATGTCAGTGAGGAAAAACATTTGAACACTCAGCCACACCAATGATCAAATAACTGAAGAGTAATGAAAAAAGTTTATTGAGTTCATAAGTAAAAAATTAAATATACATATTTTACATATAAGGACTTCCCTGGTGGCTCAGCTGGTAAAGAATCTACCTGCAATGCAGGAGACCTGGGTTCAATCCCTGGGTTGTGAAGATCCCCTGGAGAAGGGAACAGCTACCGTCTCCAGTATTCTGGCCTGGAGAATTCCATGGACTATATGGGGTTGCAAAGATTAGGACACGGAGGAGCGACTGTCACTTTCACTTTTATTTTACATATAAAGTAAAGGGACAATAAATCAGGCACCCATGTTCAACTTATCACATATAAACCATTATATTTCTAAGAAATAATTGTGTTAATTATTTAGCAGAATGCATCAAGAGTCTTAAAAATGTTTTTATCATTTGATGTAATTCATTTTTCAGTTTTCAAAGAAGCATCCATAAAGATCATGTACTGATGTTCATCATGATGTTTCTTATAAATTCAAAAAATGTAAGCAACTTAATATCATAATTAACTATAAATAAATAAAGTACACTTATGAAGTGAAATATACAAACACTAAGAATATATTTTCAAATTTTAATAATGTGAGTAAATGCTTATGTGAAGTTATGAGAGGGGAAAAATAAAAAATCTAAACAGCTAATATAATATCCAGGTGTTCCTGAAAGCTTTAAAATTAATTTTCTTTGATGTTTGAATTCATTTTTTAGGCACCAGTTGCAAAGTACCTGGAAATATTCACAGTTAGATTTTTGGAGGGATATGTTAGAATATTAAAAGTGATTATTTCTGGAAACCAAAATTATAGGGGCTCCTGGGATTTTTTTAACTTTTTTTTTTACATTTTTCTTATACTTTACACTTTTCTGCACCTTTCCAAAATCTCACAAGAAGGCAAATTTTGTACAAGAAGACATCACTAACATTTTTATTAATTCATTTGATAATTATGCATTTAATATCTCCTCTGTCTAGACACTGAGGATTTGTTTGAGAACAGGAATAACACTAGGTCATCTTCCTCAGACCTTACATTCAAGGGGAGGAGACAGAAAATAAACAAGGGAAAAAAAATCCTGCTGGTTTGGATGTGGGGTGAGACAGGAAGAAAGGACTCAAGATGGTCTGAACTACTAAGAGTATGGTGACATTCACAGAGGGAGAGAAATAAAATGTTTCAATTATGTCAAATGCATAGAGAAGTTACTGGTCAAATAATATACATGAAATACACATATAAAGGAGTTAGGATTGACCCTTGGCTGAATACACTGAAAAGCTAACTCCCCATTTGTCTTCAAATCATAAAAAAAACCCTTTCTTTTTAATTATGAAAATTTCAATGGAATAAGTTAAGCACTTCTTATTAGAAGGAAAAAAATTGAAAATTAAAGGATTTCCAGGTTCTATAGCTTTTTGCAGCTTCAGGTTTGAATTTCTTAACTTGCCTGAGAGGCTAAGAAAGTTAGGTGTGGAAGTTTTTGAGAGGCATTTTATAGGGTCCCTTCATCAGATTCATTTCACTACTTTGGCCAAAATTTTTACAAGTGTCCAAGCATCCTCTAATTATAACCATTACCTGTACTTTGATGATGCAGATTAATCAATCTCTTTTTTTTTTGTTTGTTTTCATGAAAAAAGTTCACTTCAATTTAAGCATTATGATGCTGTCTCCAAATGTCTTAATGTCACACACACTTAATACTTTTCTTTGACCTTTACTGGTAGATTCATATACTAGTCAATGGTAACCTAGGTTGCTGTGGCTTATCAAGCATCAAATAGTCAAATAATTTTTACACACTAACATACCTGAGAAAATAACCTGCACTTCTTAAATTTAAACAGAGAAAAATTTCAATATCGTATTATGTGACAGCTAAAGTCATAGGAGGGTCTTTACAATTTCATGCCTACCATCTTCTCCCTTCTATTCCAGGATGCCCTTGCCCTTCCCCATCCCCGTCTGGTCTATAGTTAATATTCTTTCTGTTTCTCCTCTTTCACAGTACACTTTAGGAGATCCCCTCATCTCACGGCCCTAAGTGACACGCCCTCTCACCCCGACTGAGTTAAGTGCTGCCATAACCATAGGAGATCTCCTTACGCTTATGTCTCACAGCTGCATGGAACTTGCTTACTCATCTGTATCAATGACTGATTGTCAAAGTCCAAGACACTGTGCTAGGGACTAGGGATACAGTGGTAAAGAAAATAGTCCCTGTCTGAAAACCCACTGAGTAAATAGAGCTTTTATAGCTCATACTCAATGTTTTGTAATCACATGAATAAATAATCTGGAAACTAGATAGAATCACTATTATCACAGAATTTTTGTGTGCATAGATGCTCAGTTGTGTCTAACTCTTTGAGACCCTTTGGACTATAGTCCATCAGGCTCCTCTGTCCATGGGATTTCCCAGGCAAGTATACTGGAGTGGGTTCCATTCCCTTCTCCAGGGGATCTTCCCAACCCAGGGATCGAACCTGCATCTCCTCTGTCTCCTGCATTGCAGGAGGATTCTTTACCTGCTGAGTCATTGGGGAAGCACCATTACTAAAGAGTTGGCCATAAAAAATTAACTCTGGTGGTTATAATATCCTCTGTGATTATGTCAACAAAGCATAAAGTAGATTTTAAAAGTTGAGAACATTTCCTTGTGTCTACTAACCTAAAATCTTGAAGAAATTAAAACAGTACTTTTGAGAGAAATGAAAAACAGTCAGAATATAAGGATATGAGCTTTCCATAAACGTTGAAAATGCTTTTGAAGCCCTGAAGCAGTCCTTTTTTTCAGGCCATAAATTATGCTTGGTGTTGTTTTGCTTAGTTTTCAGATTTTTGCATGTGTGCAATGCCTTTAAAATCAGTGTCATATTGTATAAAAAATTTATAACTAAAAAATCAGAAACCTGGATTTTAGAGCAATCTCCATAGTTTCATACCTATCAGGCAGGTTCTCAGTATTTCTTAGTTAAAGCTCCCACGTGTACGAATGGGTCAAAGATACCTGTCTTTTGTCTCAAAAGATGTATGAAAAAAAAAAGACTGTTCTGAAGTTCAGTTGTGCGATCATAGATTGGAAGTCCATGAAAACTTAAAAATGATAAGAGAGATATACTTTGATGGGAGTGGAGTAGTTCTGTCATTGCTATCTACAGTAGGCAGACTAATATCTCCCCACAAAAAAGGTATAATTCCTAAGCCTCAGAACCTGTGAATATGTTACCTTATATGGCAAAAGGAACTTTGCATGCAAATGGGATTAGGAAACGTGAGATGGAGAAATGATCTAGATAGTAACAAAGATTCTCTTCTTGATCAAACTCTGATCAGTCTCCTCTGAGCCCTCTTCTCCACGAGGCCTCAATAATGGCCTATGAAGACTTGAGCAAACACTGATATAGTTTTTAACAGCTCCAGGGTGCTTTCATAGTAAGACCCTGCTGCTGCTGCTGCTGCTAAGTCACTTCAGTCATGTCCGACTCTGTGTGACCCCACAGACGGAAGCCCACCAGGCTCCTCCATCCATGGGATTTTCTAGGCAATAGTACTGGAGTGGCTTGCCATTGCCTTCTCCGAGTAAGACCCTAGCCCCTCCCTAAAGTTGCATGCCAGAGAAAACAAGGGTGCCAACAGAATTTCCTGTGTTCCAGCCAACATCTGAAGATAGGGTCCCTGTCTCCCGGTCTCTGTGGGAGAAATGAGCCTAACCATGATAAACATCAGTTAGCAAATCCAGATGGATTTTAAATAGACGAATGCCCACTTCCTGCTTTTTATAGTTTTTCATTTCCCTGATTCTGCTCAAGCCATTGCCACTCCTTAAATCCTCGTTCTCCCTTTAAAACACCCAAGCACCTCTGCAGAAATTAGATCTGAACTCAGATTTCCCCCCTATTTCCAGTAGTCACCGAATAAAATCTGTTTGTATTAGTTTAACTAATGCCTGATTTCATTTATCTTTGATAGTGAGCCAATATAAAACGACAAGGATCCTTGTAAGAAGAAGGCATGACCATCAGAGAGAGAGGAGATGTGACAAAAGAAGCGGAGATAGGGATGTAGCCAAGAGTCAACAAATCTGGGCAGCCTCTAAAAACTGGCGAAGGCAAGGCAAGGATTCTTCTTTAGAACCAAAGAAGCAGTGCAATCCTGCTGACACCTTGATTTTACCCCCCTTCAAAATGATAAGACCTCTGACCTTCAAAACTGTAATACATCTGTCTTATTTTAATCCACTGTTTGTGGCAATTTGTTGAAACAGCAATAGGGACCTCATACATCATCTGTGTTACATGATCAGCCCAACAAAAATGTTAATATCATCTGACCATATGAGACAGTATAATATAAATCATCTGTATGGACTTTGTTTTTGCCATGGAACATCAATAACTTATACCAAACTGATAATCAACACAGTTTTAAGGAGTATATCCTCAAATAGGTCCATGATTTAAAATCAAGTATTTTGGGAAATTCCCTAGCCATCCAAAGGTTAAGACTCTGCACTTTCACTCCCAAGGACAAGAGTTTAATCCCTGGTCAGGGAACTAAGATCCCACAAGCTATGTAGTATGGCCCGAAACAGAACAACAAATCAAACATCTTTCTTTGGGAACATCAATACATGTTAAACACCAGAATTCTCGCAAAAGACTGAGTAGAACTTTTTCCCAACATTTAAGTGCTAAATCATGATCATTTTCCTCAACACTTTTAACAAGGCTGATTCATCTTTACTGAAACAAATTCATTTCACAATTTCTAAGGGAAATTTTTGACTTATAATAATCTCAGATAGCTCTGCTCACAGGAGCAATATATTAAAATGATATATGGTCGACCCAATATCAGTTTCCTACAAAACCTTTAAAGGGTTGCTTCTGTTTTCTTGGTATGCTTACTTACAGAAGGGAAAGAATGATGGACTGTATTCCCAGAAACAACACAGAAAAACCAAGCAGGCAATGATCAGCAACTACATGTAGCCTCTTTGCTGGAGATGAGATGTGATTTTTTATTTGGTCATTTATGTTCCCTCTCTTGAGTTTAGAGTGATTAAAGATTTCACTCTACGTGAAATCTAGGTATTTCAAGGTGTTTTTGTTGTTATTTGTTTTCAAATCTGAGGCAAAAACCATCAGATGCCACCATCAGTTCCTTTCATGTTTTCTAACTTACTGATTTGATAAGTTTCCATTGTTGATGTCTTTCTTAGTTAATATTATTCAGAATAAAGCATCTGGTCCAAGTTTGCCCAGTCATGAAGACGGCTATTAACATTCCCATTTATCTCACATATCTCTTAGATGTACACTTCATAATATAATACTTCTGGGCTCAATCAATTTCTTCAAGATGCATGTAATACAAATAATTGTGCCCATTTCTATTTGGCTGCATTTTTTCTTGCCATGTCTGGGGGAAAAATAACTGGAAAATGACTTCTTTTCAGGACTCTTTTCGATGTTCATCTAGGTTCAGGGATATTAACAATTCAAACTGGATGAACACTTGCAGCAGGGAAAATGGAAACTATATTTTTCTGGGAACTCCTGTTTTGTCACCATTAAATCATTCTATGAAAATGTTTCAGCTTGGAAGGATTCCATCTCTGCTCCATCAATCCTGTGGCTCCAACTGGGCATCTTCCTTCAAACTATAAACTTCCTTCAGCTTAGTTTAAATTTAAATTAACTTCATCAGGAAAGTAAGTGAAGAAAAATATTATGTTTCAACTGTAAGTTTGGAAGGGATTCTGTTGTTGTGCCCCTTTGCGAATTCTGTAATGGCAAAACTGCCTTGATGCAAACAACCCTTCTTTTAACACATGTGCATGATACACATGGTTTAGGAAAAGGAAACCAATTATACTCTGAGATCCATTTGTAATGAAGTAATGTCTCTAAAATTACCATTGACATTCTACCTTCTTTGGTGGCAAGGCTTGCAAAAGCAACAGCTAAATGAATAAACTTGTTACTTCAATTTGTGGAGGATTATAACTGGTACATCTACTCATGAGGGCCTCAATGTTTCATAAATTGAGAGTTGCCTTCTAAATTAATTAAAGAAGACCTAGTAGGAGAAACACAGATCTAGTCGACTTGATTGTAAAGCCTTGGGATGTAGCAAGTCTCTAGAAGTTAAATGTCATAGAACTGACTCTTCCTTTAAAAAAATGCAAACTGACCTTCTAGAGAGTCAATTAATTTGGTTATCTATCATGGTTTGGGTGAGTGAGGCACTGAATAACAGCTTATTCTTACTAAGGAAGAGTTTTATAAATATGTCATACTTAACTTGACAATTGTATGCAAGAACTTTTAGTGTAATAAAATATAATTTATTTTTTAAAATTATATGATATGGATTTGTGCTTCTAGAAAAGGTAGATCAAGCCTTCCACTGAAGGCAACTAGAAAATCTAGACGAAAAATTTATGAAACTTATACATTACCATATGTAAAACAGATATCCAGTAGGAATTTGCTGTGTGACTAGGGAGCTCAAACCTGGGGCTCTGTGACAACCTAGAGGGGTGGGATGTGGTGGGAGGTAGAAGGGAGATTCAAGAGGGAGGGGACATATGTATGCTTATGGTTGATTGACATTGTTGTGTGGTACAGAAACCAACACAATACTGTAAAGCAATTATATTCCAGTTAAAAAGAAGCAAATTAAAAAATAAATATAAAAACATTTTAAAGACTTGATGGAATATTAGAGCTAATAAAATAGGGAAGAATTACTAAGCCAGAAACCAGTGGAGGACAGAGGCTTGGAAAGAAAGTCTGGAGTTTGGGGTCACTTTTCCCCTGGGGATGTTTGCCAGTCTTGGAGGGCTCCTTTACTAACCCCCGAGGAGAACACTGAAGTTGAATGGTGCTTCAACAGCCTCACAAGTCTTGTGAAACAGAGACTGAGATCCAGAAACTACCGAAAGTATGTTTGATGAACCTTCTTTCCTTAATTTCAGAAAAAGAGAATTGTACTCTCGGAGCAGGAATGAACCAGAAGTTGATAGCCCAGAAAATGAAGAAAATGTGTCTCAGTTTCAATTATGTCAATTCCTAAAACTGAAATAATGTGAAGCACCTGCTGCTGCTGCTAAGTCGCTTCAGTCGTGTCCGACTCTGTGCGACCCCATAGACGTCAGCCCACCAGGCTCCCCCGTCCCCGGGATTCTCCAGGCAAGAACACTGGAGTGGGTTGCCATTTCCTTCTCCAGTGAAGCACCTAGGCAGAAGCAAAAGTAAACCCACTTTGGAGGAAGATTACCTCTTCCTAGGATTCCGGTTCCAATCTGGCATAATCAAAGATAACCAGGGCCATAAAGGAAACACATAACATGAACTAAAAACACGAAAGAAAGAAAGAAAAAGACCTATAGGCACTTCGGAGAGTGGCATTAATAGACACTGACTCATGATTGTTGAAAAAGAAGAAAAAAGAGTTTGCTGTCTGGCTTATCCTGAAATATCAAATCGCTCTAGCATCTCTTTTCCAGATTAGCCAATCCAGAATGTGTCCCCTCTACCCTAACATCTCTTCAAAACTACTCAACACAAGCCCTCCCTACTCCTCCTTGTTGACACACTCTATGGTTTCTTCCAAGCACATTATCCTTGCAGTAGCCAATGAAATAAAAAAAAAATCCCGACTTTAACTAAAAGTCTATTTCCTGCAGTCTTTGTCTGGTGGCTTTAATACAATTCAGCCAAGGAGTTAATATCATGTCCCTCCCTGAGGGATAAGAAAGCTCTGATATGACTTTCTAACAGTTGTAGACATAATAACCATATTTCAGTATGAAATATGAATTTTTTGAGTACTATGAGTCATCTAAACAATGGGAAAAAGTCTTAGACATTTAGTGTCTATTAATCACGTATCTGAAGAAGATAATAACAATGTAATTCCAAGATTCTTTAAGCTATGATGGGCTTCCCTGGTGGCCCAGAGGTTAAAGCGTTTGCCTGCAATGCAGGAGACCTGGGTTCGATCCCTGGGTCGGGAAGATCCCCTGGAGAAGGAAATGGCAACCCTCTCCGGTATTCTTGCCTGGAGAATCCCATGGATGGAGGAGCCTGGTGGGCTACAGTCCACAGGTTTGCAAAGAGTCAGACATGACTGAGCAACTTCACTTTAAGCTATGATACCAATCAGTTCCTTGAAGGAACAAAAAAATATACATAGACATCATGGTTTAGAGCACCTAACATCAGATGATAAAATCCTTCAAGTTTTAATTAATTAATTAATTTCTTTGGTTGTGCCAGGTCTTAATTGTAGCATGCAGGATCTTTAGATGTGGCATGAGGGATCTAGGTTTCTGAACAGGGATTGAACCTGGACCCTGGCATTGGGAGTGCAGAGTCTTGGCCACTGGATCACCAGGTAAGTCAAATCCTTCAAGTTGTATATAACTATTTTTTATTTCATCTTTTTAATATTGCTATTTAGCAACTTTTGTTTAAGATAAGCTTTGCCTTGGCCACAGGTTCATAATTTACTTATATGAATACTGAAAGGCAATATTATTTCACTTTCTTTGACTTTATTTTTGAGCGCTTGTCCAGTTGAGTGCCAGAGATAACACTTGCATCATTGCCTGGGCCAATGAAATCAGAGTCTCTGGGATGGGACCCAGATACTGGAATATGTCTAAGCTCCAGGTGATCTGAAGTTCATCCAGGATTGAGACTCACAAGTTTACACCTCTATGTCTTAATACAAATACAAAAAGAAAACCTTGTTTAGGATAATGGACATATTTTCAGGTCACATTATTCTGTTCTGCAAATTAATCATATAATTGAAGCAAAGTTTAAGTCACAATAATAATAAAAGTTCTTTTCATAACCAAGAGGAAGGTGTCATGTAGATCAGACTTTCCACTACATTTTTTCATTCTACAAAGATTTATTGAGTGCCTACTGGAAGTCAGGCCTTGTGCATTGGAAGCAAGAGTAAACCAAAGAGACATGATCCCTCAAGGACCTATGGTCTACAGGAGGAGCCAGACATTAACTAAAGAGTCACATAAATATTTTAGAATGTGACAAATGCCATGCTATGAAGAAACAGTGCAGAGTGCTCTGAGAGAACACACGGGAGACTCCTGTCTCAGTCTAAAATACTGGGGAAGTTTGAGCTGAAATGTTTGAGTTGGGAAATTAATAAGAAGGACGAGAGTACCCTGGGGAAAAGAAAAAGAAAAAGCACGTGCAACATCCTGAAGTGGAGAAGTGATATAGGGTAATGCTTCTCAAAGATGAATGTGAAAAAGAAATTATCTGGGGGAGTCTTACTAAAAGGCAATAGACCTGAAGTAGAACCTGGCATTTGCATAGCTAACAAGACCCCAAATGATAATTTGGATCCTTAGACCACAGTTTGACTATTAAGAGAAGAGTCAAGAAACTGAATGACTTTCCATGTGTCTGGACAGACAGGGAGAAATGAGGCAGAAGCCACACTGGATGGTAGGGTCACAAAGGTCATGGAATGATAACAGTTTGCCACTTGATTCACTTGGGTTTTCTAGATTGATGAGCATTATCTTCTAAAATTAACAGCTTTTCTTTTTTTTTCAATCTGTATATCTCATTGCATTTCTGAAAACCTCCAATACAATGTTGAATAGTTGAAAAGAGGGTGCTAATGTTTTTCTTCTCCCTGACTTTAATAGGGAGCTTCTAAAGTTTCACCAAGGAGTATATTTGCTTTAGTCTTTCTTGTGTATCCTTTTTGCAGTCAAGGAAAATTTCTTTTATTCCTTGTCTGTTAGGTATGAGTGTGTGTTTTTACTTATGAATAGGTGTTCAGTTCAGTTCAGTCGCTCAGTCGTGTCCGACTCTTTGTGACCCCATGAATCACAGCATGCCAGGCCTCCCTGTCCATGACTAACTCCCGGAGTTCACTCAAACCCACCTCCATCGAGTAGGTGATGCCATCCAGCCATCTCATTCTCTGTCGTCCCCTTCTCCTCGAACCCAATCCCTCCCAGCAATTTTATCAAATGACTTTCAGTATTTATTAAGATATCAAGTGATCTTCCCCATTCAATGTAATTTGGTAAATTACAATAATTTTCTAATGTAAAACCATCCTGAAATTTCTGAGAAAAATCTAGCATAAAAAAATCTAGGACATAAAGTACAATTCTTTTAATTTACTGCAGTATTCAATTTATTACTGTTTCACTTACATTTGTGTTCAAAAATTGGCTTCAAGTCTTCTTGTGCAGCCTTTATCTAGTTTTGGTACAGTGTTTATCCTACCTTTATAAAATGAATTGTGTAGCTTCCTATCTTTACCCTGTTTCAAGGATATTTGTATAATTAAATATACATCTTGAAGATGGGTAAAGCTTGCCCAAATACTGTAAAGATCTAGGGATTTTTAGAGATACAAAATTTCTTTTATGAATCTTGGTCTATTCAAGGCTTTTTTAAAAAAATTATTTGATGAATTGATATTAGTAATTTACATTTTATAAACTGTTGGCATAATGTTGTATGTAGTATTCTCATAATTTTAAAGCATCTCTTCATTATCTAAGGTCAGTTTACTATTTCTTCCTAGATATTGCTTATTTGTGGATTCTTCTTTTTACGTGGCTATTTCCACACTCTTTTCTACCTTTTAAACATTCAGTTCAGTTCAGTTCAGTTGCTCAGTCGTGTCCAACTCTTTGTGACTCCATGAATCACAGCACGCCAGGCCTCCCTGTCCATCACCAACTCCCGGAGTTCACTCAAACTCATGTCCATTGAGTCGGTGATGCCATCCAGCCATCTCATTCTCTGTCGTCCCCTTCTCCTCCCACCCCCAATCCTTCCTACCATCAGAGTCTTTTCCAGTGAGTCAACTCATCGCATGAGGTGGCCAAAGTATTGGAGTTTCAGCTTTAGCATCAGTCCTTCCAATGATAATTTGAGGAATACCTAGGGTATTCAAATATCAATTTCTCAAATATCTATTTCTGCTTCATTGACTATGCCAAAGCCTTTGACTGTCTGGATCACAATAAACTGTGGAACATTCTGAAAGAGATGGGAATACCAGACCACCTGACCTGCCTCTTGAGAAACCTGTATGCAGGTCAGGAAGCAACAGTTAGAACTGGACATGGAACAACAGAATGGTTCCAAATAGGAAAAGGAGTACGTCAAGGTTGTATATTATCATCCTGCTTATTTAACTTATATGCAGAGTACATCATGAGGAACGCGGGGCTGGAAGAAGCACAAGCTGGAATCAAGATTGCTGGGAGAAATATCAATAACCTCAGATATTCAGATGACACCACCCTTATGGCAGAAAGTGAAGAGGAACTCAAAAGCCTCTTGATGGAAGTGAAAGAGGAGAGTGAAAAGTTTGGCTTGAAGCTCAACACTCAGAAAACAAAGATCATGGCATCTCGTCCCATCACTTCATGGAAAATAGATGGAGAAACAGTGGAAACAGCGTCAGACTTTATTTTTTGGTGCTCCAAAATCACTGCAGATGCTGATTGCAGCCAGGAAATTAAAAGACACTTACTCCTTGGAAGGAAAGTTATGACCAACCTAGATAGCATATTAAAAAGCAGAGACATTACTTTGCCAACAAAGGTCCGTCTAGTCAAGGCTATGGTTTTTCCCGTGGTCTTGTATGGATGTGAGAGTTGGACTGTGAAGAAAGCTGATCGCCCAAGAATTGATGCTTTTGAACTGTGGTGCTGGAGAAGACTCTTGAGAGTCCCTTGGACTGCAAGGAGATCCAACCAGTCCTTTCTAAAGGAGATCAATCCTGGGTGTTCATTGGAAGCACTCATGCTAAAGCTGAAACTGCAATACTTTGGCCACCTCATGGGTCGAGTTGACTCACTGGAAAAGAGTCTGATGGTAGGAAGGATTGGGGGTGAGAGGAGACGGGGACGACAGAGAATGAGATGACTGGATGGCATCACCAACTCGATGGACATGAGTTTGAGTGAACTCCAGGAGTTGGTGATGGACAGGGAGGCCTGGCGTGCTGTGATTCATGGGGTCGCAAAGAGTCAGACATGACTGAGCGACTGAACTGAACTGAACTAGGGAAGGACAATAAGGATTATGAAGAATCTGGAAACCATGGTGTTTGAATAAGCTCATAACAATAGTGTACAAAAATAAAACCTACAGGGAAGATAATAGTTGCTTTGACATATCACAAGGTCCTGTGGATATGATATTGGAAGCTGGAATTTGAGAAATAGTAGATTTATCCTCCTCCTCCAAGGTCTTCATTCTGCAGACCAGAAGTTAGCTCAGGGACATGAAAACCCTAATTTAAAGTCACGGGACAGTTAGTTGCCAAGTTAGCGATGGAATCCTGAGCTTCTGATTCAAGCTACAAATAACCTAGGAAGGCTGATTTAGTACCTGTAATGCATTTATAATAGTTAGAGTGCTTTGAAACTGGAATGGACTGTTATGATTTGAATGGTGTCCCTCAAAAATGTATGTTAAAGTCTTAATCCTTAGTACCTGTAAATGTGACCTTATTTGGAAATAATCTTTGTAAATGTGATCAAGATTGTGTTCATACTGGATGAGAGTGTCCATGTAAGAGGGAAATTTGGACACAGATACACAGGGAAGATGGCACGTAAAGAGAGAAACAGAGATTGGAGCGATGTATCTACAAGCCAAGAGACCCAAGGATTGCCAGAAACCACCCAGAAGTTAGGTTTGTTGGTGAGGATATGAAGAGATCAGACCCCTCATACATTGTTGCTGCCTGGAATGTAAAATGATTGAGCCTCTGAGAAACAGTCAGATCTTCAAAAACTTAAAATATAGTTACTACCTGACCCTGAAATTTTATTGCTAGCTTTATATCTAAAAAGTATTTATCCCTGGTGGCTCAGTGGTAAAAAATCTGCCTGCAATGCAGGAGATGTGGGTTCGATACCTGGGTTGGGAAGATCCTCTGGAGAAGGATCTTCCTTTAGGCAGTATGCAGGCAACCCACTGCAGTATTCTTTTTTTTTTTTTTTTAATTTATTTTATTGGAGGCAAATTACCTTACATTAATATATTGGTTGGTTTTGACATACATTGACATGAATTCGCCCCAGGTGTACATGTGTTCCCTTTCTTGAACCCCCCTCCCACCTCCCTCTTCCCCATATCCTCCCTCCAGGTCATCCCCGTGCACCAGCCCCAAGCATCCTGAATCATGTGTCGAACCTGGACTGGTCACTTATGATAATATACATGCTACAATGCCGTTCTCCCCAGTCATCCCACCTTCACCCTCTCCCACAGAGTCCCAAAGACTGTTCTATATGCCTATGTCTCTTTTGCAGTCTCGTATACAGGGTTCAGGTTACCATCTTTCTGGGAAATTCCAAGGGCAGAAGAGCCTGGGGGCTACAGTCCAGGCATGGGGTTGCAAAGAGTCAGACACAACTTAGCAGCTGAGCATGCATGAGCACTTGAAAAAGTACATACACACACATGTTCAGAGAAGCACTCTGCTTAACAGCCAAAAAGCAGAAACCACCCAAAGATCCAGCAACAGAAAATCAAATTGAGATATACACATGCAATGGGATATTATTCAGGAATGAAGTACTGACACGTGCTACAGCATGGATGAACTTCAAAAACAACATGCGGTGTGAAAGAAGCCAGACCCAAAAGATCACATGTTGTGTGATTTTATTTATATGAGACACACAGAATAGATAACACCATAGAGACAGAATAAAGACTGGTAGTTTCCAAGAGCTGGGGACAGTGGGGAGTATGGAGGAACTGCTGAGTAGATAAACAGTTTTATTTTAGACTAATGGAAATTCTTCGGAACTAGACAGAAGTGATGGTTGTACATTTAAAATGCACTTAATGTCACTGAATTGTTCACTTCGAAATGGTTAATTTTATATCATGTTAACTTCAACTCAGTAAATATTTTTTTATGTGGGAACTGATTTCCACTTGCATTTCTGTACTATATAGAGTAGACACACTTTCTCCATTCCTCATATTAAATATAAATTCCTTCCCTGAATGTTATATACAAAACAAACATGATGAGACCCTGAAACGTCAAGATTAAAAAGTCAGACTGTCTAGGGACATAGGGATCCAAGAAGCAACAGGCGGTATGCACCTTGTTTTTTTTTTTCCCTTTTTGTTTGATATATCTGGGTAATGGAGAAGCCAGAGATGGAAATCCCAGTCGTACAGAACAACAACAACAAAACTCTGAAGGAAAGATTTCTTTCTCCATTCAAGGGACCAAGAAAGAGACAAGACAACAACTTTTCAACAATAATTGCCCTAAGCCGGCCATACAGCCCAGAAAAAAAAAAAACAAAACTGTCCCCCATTAACAGAGGTTGAGTAGGGAGCTTAGATTCCCACTTCAAAAGAGATGAAGAGGGATCTCTCCCTTCCCTGTTAGGTGATATCAGAGAAGGCCTAATGGGGAGTCAAGGATTTCACTGCTATGTGGTAGTAACAAGGCCACCCCAGGAAGTGTCAGTGGAAGCCACGTGTGGAACAAATAAGACACACCTGCCGTTCTCAGCCAAGGTGGTATCAGTGGAAGCTTAGTGTGGCTGGAATGTTCTTTCTCATCCAGCTGTAAAGAGGGGCCCTTCCCCCATCCTGCATCTCAGTAGAAACTGGACTTCCATTCCTACCTAGTAGTAATAAAACAGTGCCCTTCTTTCCCCATGAAAATGATGCCACAAAAGTCTGCTAAATAAACCAGTGGTTACCAGGGTGAGAGGATGTTAAGAGGTACAGACTATTATGGATAAAATAAGCTACAAGAATATACTGTACAGCACAGGGAATATAGCCAATATTTTATAATAACTATAAATGGAGTATGAACTTTAACATTCTGAGTCACTATATTATTCAACTGCAACTTATATAATACCATACATCAAGTATAACTCAGTTTAAAAAAAGAAACCGGCTAAGCAGAACATTTGAGTATGATTCAGAGTCTCACGACAGAATATAAAAATTCCAGGTTCAAACATAAGTCTCTTTTTATACTAAGAGCTAGGAAAATCTCAACTTGAATCAATAGACTCCAAAACCAAGATGATGTAGATAGATGTTAGGATCATCTGACAAAGATTTTAAAGCAGCCAAATGAAGAACCAAATGGAAACTTTAGAACTGAAAAATACAACCACCTCAATTAAAAAAAAACCCAAATGAATAAGCTCAACAACACAAGGGAGTACAGGAAAGAGGCAGAAAACTTGCAGATAGAAATTCCCCAATCCAAAGAACAGAGAAGACAGACTGACAACAAATGAACACAGTCTTAGGGATCTGTGGTATTATAAGCTACAGCGAAGATCTAATGTTTGTGTAATAAGAATCCAGAAGAAGAGGAGAAAGAAAAGGGTTGAAACAATATTTGAAAAAAATAATAATTGAAAATTTCTTAAATTTGGCAAAAGACATAAATATACAACTTTAAGAAACTTAGTGGACCTCAACTTAGATAAATTCCCCCCCAAAAACCCAACATAGTATAATATTTTCAGGACATAGGGCTTGGTAAAGAGTTACTAGACATGACACCAAAAATATGATCCATAAAAGACATTATTGACAAATCGGATTTCACCAAAAATTTAAATGTTTGCTCTGTGAAAGAATTCTGTTAAGGAGTTAAATAGATAAGCTAAAGACTGGGGGAAAATACCTGCAAATCATTTATACTAGAAATGACTTATATTTAGAATATACAAAGAGCTCATCAACAACAAAAAGTATACAATCCACTAGAAAATAGACCAAACACATGTATAGATATTTCTTTGAAGAGGATATACATATCGCAAGTTAAGCACCTGAAAAGTGCTCAAAATCATTAGATATTAAATAAATAAAAATTATATAGTGAGATATTGCTTTTTACACATAATTTTATTATGAAAGCAAAAAATTGAAATAGTAATACTAAATGCTAATAAAAATGAAGAAAACCTGGATCACTCATATATTGCTGATAGGAATTTAAATGATACAACTATTTTGGAAAATAGTTTGGCAGTTTTTTAAAAAACTAAACATACATCCAACATATGACTCATCAATCATGCTTCTGGGTTACATTAAAAAAAAATGGAAAAATGCTCACAAAAATCTTTCACACTATTGCTCATTGTATCTTTATTTGTAATAGCCCCAAACTGAAATGACCCAGTTGTACCACAACAGGTAAGTAATTAAACTGTAGTACATTTTACATGGAATACTACATGTTCCCTTTTTCAGCAATAAAAGGGAATGGCTATTGCAAGTAGGCCCTTCATTGATTGATTTCTTTCCCTCAAATAATGGATTTCAAATCTATGTGTACCTGTTTGATTTTTTTCCCCTAAAACTTCAAGTGATCTGTTTTCTTCCAAGCAATATTGTATACTTCCTTGTGTATAGAAGAAGCTGGTGAGAGAGTCCTACTTAAGCGAGTGTAGTGTTTTGCATGCAAAATTTTTAAAAGATTAAGTTGTACTGATTCTATTTTGTAAATGGAGAAACAATCATATCTTTCTAAGCAGTAAAGGAAAAAGACTAGTTCTTTGTGCATGTTGATATATTTGAGTTCATCTTTTTCCACAATGTTATATATTTGACACAATTGGGTTTCTCATATTATCCTAATTCATGTTAATACTGTAAAATAAAATACTGTAAAATAATTAGCCTCCAATAAAAATAAAAATAAAATAAATAAAATGGATGAGCAACAAGGACCAACTGTATAGTGCATGGAAGCATGCTCAGTGTTATATGGCAGCCTGCATGGGAGGGGAGACTGGGGGAGAATTGATACAGTTTATGTGTGGCTGAGGCCCTTCACTGTTCACTTCAAACTATCACAACATTGCTAATTGGCTACACCCCAACACAAAATAAAAAGTTAAAGAAAAAAAAGAATTCAAATAATACTGTACTTAAGTTTTGTGTTGCAAGAACAAATGAAATAAACTTGAATTGTGCTACCAAAAATAAAGGAATGACTATTGATATAAAAAACTTCTATGAGTATCCAGGGAATGACGCTGGGGAATGAGTGGGGAAAAAAGTCAATCTTAAAAAATCACATGCCACGTTATTATATAAAATTACAGAGATAAAAAACAGATTAATGCCCACATGATTTTATTATATAAAATTATAGAGACGAAAAACAGATTAATGCCCATGTGATTTTATGATATAAAATTATAGAGATGAAAAACAGACTAGTATTTTTCACAAGTTAGATATGTGGGAAATGAGAGACGTGGCAATGGAAGTGGAGCACAAAGGAGGCATCTGGGGTGAAGGAATCGTTCTGAATCTTGATTGTACTGGTGGTTATACAAATCTACCCATGTGAGAAAATAACATAGAACATCCATTGTATCAATAAAAATGTCCTGGTTTTGGTATTGTTATATTTAATATTATTACAAATAAGTTTATTTATATATAAATTATTTGTAAATAATTTTGATTCCTGGCTCAGGAAGATCTGCTGGAGAAGGGATAGGCTACCCACTCTAGTATTCTTGGGCTTCCCTTGTGGCTCAGCTGGTAAAGAATCCACCTGCAATGCAGGAGACATGGGTTTGATCCCTGGGTTGGGAAGATCCCCTAGAGAAGGGAAAGGCAGTTCACTCCAGTATTTTGGCCCGGAGAATTCCATGGACTGTATAGTCCAAGGGGTCGCAAAGAGTTGAACACAACTGAGTGACTTTCACTTTCCTTTCACATTATAAATAAGTACTATTGTACTATAATTATGTAAATTATAACCTATAGGGGAAAGTGGATATAGGGTACATGATCCTCCCTGTATAATCTTTATAACTTCCTTTGATCTGTAATTATTTTAAAAGAACTGGTGACTATAATTTGACAGCCATTTAATTGAGAGGAACTTTGCTTTAGTCATATTTTCTAATGATTTAGTATAACCCTCTGGGACGTTTGGTTGAAATTTAAAGGAATTACCACTAGATGACACCATAGATTGCACAACCAAACCATCAGAATATTCCCTAAGGATTTGAAATTTACTTAAGCCTCCACTGTTTTTTTTTAATGAGTTTTTATGAGTATAAATGATGGAATCTACAATCAGATAAAACTTTACTTTCTGTTGATCTTAAATTTTTCATGTCTTAAAGCTTACAGATCATTTTTGCTTTTAAAATTTTGGTCCAACAAAAAAATGGTTTTATTAAAAAGCAAATTTTTAGGTACTTTCTTGGAAGCACTAAAGTTATTTTGTGGCCATGACTGAAGACCAGGAAGGTGGAAATATCACTAAAGAACCCTGAGAGATGTAAGTCCTATGAGTTAAGTACCAAATCTGTGAGCCAAGCTAAAAACCAACTTCAAATCAAATGTATACGAAGCCTGGGTCCTCCCTATTTGCTCTAAGCATCTATAAGTCTATCTAGAACTTTCAGGCTAAGCAACCCCACACCCATATTTTTTTTGGAAGGTGAACCTGTTTTCCCTGGTCTTGGAGTGCAAGCGGGGTCATATAGGGTGACAAATACATTTCAACTTCAGAACCTTTGTTCTTACTGTTATCTTTGCCTGGAATAATCCTTTGTCAGATGTCTGTTTGACTCCCTCCCTCCCTTTACACAAGTCTCAGTGTGTGCATGCTCAGATGTGTCCAACTCTTTGCAACCTCATAGACTGTGGCCACCAGGCTCCTCTGTCCATGGAATTTTCCATGCAGGCATACTGGAGTGGGTTGCCATTTCCTACTGTAGGGGATATTCCCAACCCAGGGCTTGAACCCTCATCTCTGAGTCTCTTGCACTGGCAGGCGGATCCTTTACCACCAGTGCCATCTGTTCTCTAAAACATCAACCTACTCAGAGATGTCTTCCCTGAAACGCCCTAACATGTATAGCAAACTGCCCGTCACATACCCTCTATTTCTTAGCTATGCCACCCTCTTTCTTTTATTCTTCTTAGTATCTATCTGACATTGTGGCATAATTTTTTCCAAGGTAGGAACTTAAATCCATTTTATTCAGTACTCCTATCTAGTACAAACACGTTTATGAGATAAACAATTAAGAGAGATGAGATATATAGCAGAACTTCTAGAGCATGCACAATAAGAACTGGTTTCTAGGGCTTTTGAATATTCTGCTTTGATAGCCAACCTACTCCCGGTAGCCTCTCCTGACACCTAAAAACCTACAAGCAAAACATGACTGTTTGGGGCTCTTCACAGTTCAGTATTTAAAATCTGATGACTTTCCAATGAATTTTCAAAACTAAGTCATATTTTCTAAAGCCACATTTTTAAAGGGCAGAAAATATAAAAAAGAACAGAGTAATTAGTTGTCAGCAATACTTGTAAATTTATTTAAAAGTTGCAACTTTAATTAAATTTTATTACTGGTTTTACTTTCTGCAAGTAAAAACCAAAACATCTGGAGTTGGTTTGTTCTTATGAAAAACTAACAAGTGTTTAACATAAAATAAGTATAAATCATCAGTAAAATTTTTTCTTCTTATGAAGCTAGCAGTATAAAATGATACTCCATAATACAAACAAAAAAAAATTAGTACTCAAGTTTAACTACCATCTCCTCATCAGTACTTTCTTATTGTATGTTGAGAAAGTTGTATTTTCAGTCATATGATCTTTTCATCTCCTTTATCCAGGTCATATGTTCACTGAAAAGGTGAATTATCTTAAAAAAAAAAAAGAATGAGAACATGATTCATATTCAGACAAAACCTATTCACAATTCTACAATTAAAAAATGTTTTGAAAAATTGAAACTCATTTGGTCTATAAGACATGACCCGAGAAGCACATTTTGTTCAGCAGAATAAGAAGCTCTGAAAATCAGCTCCTCCATAAAGGCAATGAGAATATTGGCCAAAGGGTCAAATCAACTTTTTCAGAATTCTGAGAAATAGCCAAAAGTCACAAGAATACAAGGAGCATTTCCGAAGAAATATTACAACTCAATATTTTAAAGACAAATAACCCAACTTAAAAATGAGCAAAGATTTGAATAAATCTCTCTCCAAAGATACAGAAATTACTAATAAGTACATGAAAAAGTATTTGACATCATTAGCCATCAGGGAAATAAAAATCAAGATTGAAAAGGAAACCTCTTCACAGTCACTGGGATAGCAATAAAAAATATGGATGATAACAAATACAGGCAAAGTCAAGGGGAAATTGGAACCAACATACAATGCAACCATTTTGGTAAAAAAGTTTTTCAGTTTCTCAAAAATTTAAACAGTTATCATATGACCCAGCAATTCCACTCATAGGTAAATAACATAAGTCCACACAAAAAATTTGTGCCTGGTTATTCTTAACAGCATTATTAATTAAAACCAAAAAGTAAAGAACCCAAATAGCCATGAAATGACGAATAAACAAAGTGTGATATATTTGTACAACAGAATACTATTCAGCAATGAAAAGGAATAAAGTACTGATATATGCTGTAATGTGGATAAACCTTAAAAACATTATACTTGGGACTTCCCTGGTGGTCTAGGGGTTAAGACTCCATGCTTCCAATGCAGGGGGCATGGATTCGGTCTCTGATTGGGGAATTAAGATCCCATGTGCCACTTGACACAGTCCCCCCACTTGCCACAAAAGCATTATGTTAAGTTAAAGAAGGCAGACATAAAAGGCCACATATTGTATAATTCCAATTACATGAAGTGTCCAAAATAGGCAAGTCCATAGGGACAGAATGTAGATTAGTGGTTGTCAGAGAAAGGGAAGGGAGAAATGGGAAGTGATGATATAATCTAGAATCAGAAAGTGGTGATGGTTGCACAGCCCTATGAATATATTGGAAACTTCTGAATTGTACACTATGGTATGTGAATTATATCTCAGTAAAATTGTTTTGGGGACTTTCCAGGTGACTTAGGATAGAATCCACCTGCAAATGTAGGAAATGCGGGTTTGATCCCTGGGTCAGGAAGATCCCCTGGAGAAGGGAACGGCAACCCACTCCAGTGTTCTTGCCTGGGGAATCCCATAGACAGGGGAGCCTTGCAGGCTACAGTCCATGGGGTCGCAAAGAGTCAGACATGACTGAGCACAGACAATATTGTTTTAGAAAGAAAAAGTATGACTTGAACACATCTAATAGCAAAATCTAACTACTATAAAATTGTCCGTTATCTCTCGCTATGTCACTTAATGTAACTATTCATGTATTTTCCTTCAGAAATATTCTTTATCAAGTACTGTCCTGAACCCTGCTGCATGTGTTGATATTATGAAATGTGTTTCCCCTTTACCATTCTAAAGTGCTATAAATTCTGAATATTTAACAACAGGTTCCAGTGATTTTTGAATAACAAATATGAACCTAGATTATTATCGATAACCACTTGCTTAATGACTAATACTGAACTTCAATTTTGGTTTCCCTCTTGCAGCCCAAGACTAGAATGAATAGATACATATTTAATAAAATAGCTACTATGGGGTTACTTGGTCTGAAAGCACTCCTAGGCATTTAGACCAGAAAGGGACTATCTATGATCTATGCAGATACCTCTGATCTAATGTTGGTTTGAGAACTAGGTTTGGTCCTTTATTCATAGAACTCACAGCTCTCAGAAGTTTTTGTTGATATATCTACCATTTCCCTGCCATCTTCAATCACAGCCATAAAGATACTTTAGCACCTCCAAGAAGTGCTTAGAAGTTTTTTTTTTCTTAACACTTTTTTTTTAATGGGACCAAAAGTTTAAAAAGAAAAACAACAAAAATAAGCAACAAAGCCAAGTAAAACACACATGTACAACGTATACTTTCTGATACATAGATCTCCTCCATCATCTGTAAGACTAACGTGTCTTGTGAATTGCTTATGGGATGAAACATGAATCAGTGTGATACCATAAGTCAGTGTTTCTTTCATGTTAGAAGCACAGACTATGATTATTATATACATCAATGCTGTAATAAAACAACCTGTGGGTTCTTGGAGAAGTTCAGGGAATTATTAGTAGTTCTTGATTTATACTTTTGAAAATACTAGATTGTGTTTAACCGACAACAAAACAAAATTTCCAAGGTAAGACCTAATTTTTGGTTTGCCTCCTGCTGGGAGTTAAAAGATACAAAGGACCTCTAAAAATGTATTTAAACACAAATGGTTTGAGTACCATATATCTAGGCCAGTGGCCCCCAAATACTGGACAAGCAGTATCAGCTTCAGCATCATCTGCATACATGTTAGATACACAGACCTTGGGCCCCACCACATGCTGACTGAATCAGGAACTCCAGTCAAGGTGGCAGTGTTGGGTACTCACAAGCTGAATATTCATTGGAAGGACTGATGCTGAAGCTCCAGTACTTTGGCTACCTGATGCAAAGAGCCAACTCACTGGGAAAGACCCTGATGCTGGGAAAGATTGAAGGCGGGAGGAGAAGGGGGAGACAGAGAATGAGGTGATTTGATGGCATCACTGACTCAATAGACATGAATTTGAACAAGCTTCAGGAGATGGTGAAGGACAGGGAAGCCTGGCGTGCTGCAGTCCATGGGATTGCAGAGTTGGACATGACACAGTGACTGAACAACAACAAAAGGCTTCTAGGTGTTCTGAAATTTGAATCTGAAATTTGCATCCTGAAATTTGAAAACTACAAAATGTCCATGTGGAATATGAAATACCTCCACATATTCCAAAATATTGGGGGAAAAGCTTTATATAGCCTTCCCCTTTAAAATGACATGCTGCACACTAACTGCATATTAAATCTGAGTAGCCTGGAGAATCCCAGGGACGGGGGAGCTGGGTGGGCTTCCGTCTGTGGGGTCGGACACGACTGAAGCGACTTAGCAGCAGCAGCAGCAGCCTACAGTAAGGTCTTCCCTGGTAGCTCAGTGGTAATCAACCTGCAATGCAGGAGACCTAGGTTCCATCCCTGGGTTGGGAAGATCCCCTGGAGCAGAGCATGGCAACCCACTCCAGTATTCTTGCCTGGAGAATCCCAAGGACAGAGGAGCCTGTGTGGCTACAGTCCGTAGTGTTGCACAGAGTCAGATATGACTGAAGCGATTAAGCAGCAGCAGCAGCAGCCTACAGTAAAAGAAACAAGAGAGCACAGGAACCCAGGGGGCTAATGCAGGGCTTCACTGTGCCTTTGGGGGCAGTTTGTTGCTTTTCTGGAGACACAACTTCAGTGTACAGAGATCAAATCTGTTTTCCTTTAAGCACTGCAGTAAAAATTGTTTTTAATGGTTATTTGTGCTTTTTGTCTTGCTTGGCTGCTATTGGTCTTTATGTAGGGCACATCTGCCTGTCTGTAATGGGCTATGGTAAATTGCTCTGGTTCCCAGAGGGACCCACATGGCTTGGCAAACTCTGCCTGTAGGAGGGCTTGATTTTAGACTGTTTTTTTCCATAAAAGAAAAGCAGGGATGCTACTCCAACCAGAGACAAGCTGCAAAGACTCAGAAGCTGGTACAGATGGGGTTCATTAGTAATATTCTAAAAAGGCCAAGGAAAGTCAAGAGTGGAGCATTTTCTCTCACTCTTTGTATGATATTCTTTTATTTATTTTTGACCAAATTCACCTTTTGCCCTTTAAGCATCTGTTTAAAATTAAGAAGGCAATTTATTATTGAAGAACCTGATAGCTATACTGCCTTTAAAAAAAGAGAGGAAAAAAAAAAGCCACATGCTCTTTTACCTCTAGGCTTGACACCTTAGTCTCAAACTGATCTGGAAGAAATAAGCAGTTCTTGTTTCATTATTGTCATTACAGTTGCACTGTACTGAACAAAAACTACCTACTCAGCAAACGTATAGATCATGAAGATATACATTTTGTGCATTAGCTTTATTCTTCTCTACCTTAGTTTTTTTCTTTGCATCAACCGTCTCTCTTTATTTACATTATGCTTTTATTTTTACCAGATTGCTTTACATTTTCTAGAAGTAATCTATGAATACAAGTGAATTTGGATTTTCTCTTTCATTCTTATATGTAAAGAAATGACCAAGTTCGGTTTTTTCCTTTAGCATTCTTTCAGTTCAGTTCGGTTCAGTCGCTCAGTCGAATCTGACTCTCCGCGACCCCATGAATCACAGCACGCCAGGCCTCCCTGTCCAGCACCAACTCCCGGAGTTCACTCAAACTCATGTCCATCGAGTCGGTGATGCCATCCAACCATCTCATCCTCTGTCATCCCCTTCTCCTCCCACCTTCAAGCTTTCCCAGCATCAGGGTCTTTTCAGATGAGTCAGTTCTTTCCATCAGGTGGCCAAAGTATTGAAGTTTCAGCTTCAGCATCAGTCCTTCCAATGAATATTCAGGACTGGTTTCCTTTAGGATGGACTGGTTGGATCTCCTTGCAATCCAAGGGACTCTCAAGAGTCTTATCCAACACCACAGTTCAAGAGCATTAATTCTTCTGCACTCAGTTTTCTTTATAGTCCAACTCTCACATCCGTACATGACCACTGGAAAAACCATAACTTTGACTAGATGGACCTTTGTTGGTAAAGTAATGTCTCTGCTTTTTAATATGCTGTCTAGGTTGGTCATAACTTTTCTTCCAAGGAGTAAGCATCTTTTAATTTCATGGCTGCAGTCACCATCTGCAGTGATTTTGGAGCCCCCCAAAATAAAGTCTGTTACTGTTTCCCCATCTATGTGCCATGAAGTGATGGGACCAGATGCCATGATCTTAGTTTTCTGAATGTTGAGCTTTAAGCCAACTTTTTCACTATCCTCTTTCACTTTCATCAAGAGGCTCTTTAGTTATTTTTTGCTTTCTGCCATAAGGGTGGTGTCATCTGCATATCAGAGGTTACTGATATTTCTCCTGGGCATCTTGATTCCAGCTTGGGCTTCATCAAGTCCAGCGTTTTTCCTGATGTACACTGTGCAAAACAAACAACAAACACAAGAGAAATAAATCAGAAAATCTTAAGATTGGTTACCTAAGAGGAATCGGGGTAAACATGGTGGGGAAAATGGGGGAAAAAGAATAAGATGAAGGAAATCACACAATATTAGAATCCCTATGAAGTTTGATGGAGAAAAAACCAAGCTAACCTTAGCAACTTTGGGTAATATTCTATTTACTACTATATACTCCAAGGTTAAAGACAAGAACTGTGCACATAAACACTCCTCAGTTAGTAGATTTGTTTTTCATAGGGATATTGTTTAGCATGTGAAACTACTTGCTCTAGGACTAACCAAATAAGTAAATATATTGTTGATAACAAAAACTAAGTTTCTCACTGTTGGAGTAGGTGTTCAGTTCAGTTCAGTCGCTCAGCTGTGTCCGACTCTTAGCGACCCCATGAACCACAGCACGCCAGGCCTCCCTGTCCATCACCAACTCCCGGAGTTCACTCAAACTCATGTCCATCGAGTCGGTGATGCCATATAGCCACCTCATTCTCTGTCGTCCCCGTCTCCTCCCACCCCCAATCCCTCCCAGCATCAGACTCTTTTTCCAGTGAGTCAACTCGTCGCATGAGGTGGCCAAAGTATTGCAGCTTCAGCTTTAGCATAAGTCCTTCCAATGAAAACCCAGGATTGATCTCCTCTAGAATGGACTGGTTGGATCTCCTTGTAGTCCAAGGGACTCTCAAGAGTCTTCTCCAGCACCACAGTTCAAAAGCATCAATTCTTCGGTGATCAGCTTTCTTCACAGTCCAACTCTTACATCCATACATGACCACGGGAAAAACCATAGCCTTGACTAGACGGACCTTGGTTGGCAAAGTAATGTCTCTGCTTTTTAATATGCTATCTAGGCTGGTCATGACTTTCCTTCCAAGGAGTAAGTGTCTTTTAATTTCATGACTGCAATCAGCATCCGCAGTGATTTTGGAGCCCAAAAAAGTAAAGTCTGACACTGTTTAGACTGTTTCCCCATCTATTTCCCAAGAAGTGATGAGACCAGATGCCATGATCTTCGTTTTCTGAATGTTAAGCTTCAAGCCAAACTTTTCACTCTCCTCTTTCACTTTCATCAATAGACCTTTGAGTTCCTCTTCACTTTCTGCCATAAGGGTGGTGTCATCTGCATATCTGAGGTTATTGATATTTCTCCCAGCAATCTTGATTCCAGCTTGTGCTTCTTCCAGCCCAGCGTTCCTCATGATGTACTCTGCATATAAGTTAAATAAGCAGGGTGACAATATACAGCCTTGAGGTACTCCTTTTCCTATTTGGAACCAGTCTGTTGTTCCATGTCCAGTCATAGGGAAAGTAAAAAAGAACTTTACTAGCTCTGAGAAGAGAAATAACATTGGTACAAAGAAAAGTAGAACTGAGAAAGATGGTCCATGTAGAGTGAGAGTGGGGATTAAAAAGAGATGGGGCTGCAAGGTAAACAAAAGCCAGCTCATGAAGGACTTGTACTCTACCTGAGTCTTTCAACACTATTCTGAGGGAAAGGGGCATGACTCTTTACAGAGAATTTTTTATTTCAGTGTATAAATTCTCAGTAATTTTCAGTTTTGCTTTTGGATCTGCTGTCGGAGAAACTTCCTTCTGTCTCTTCCAAAGATAACAAAGATCATACTGACTTGCTGGGCCCAATAGAAAACTGTTGATTACATGATATATTTAAAGATGGAGACCAAAGGAGATTATCTTTGGGAAGATTCTTCTGCTTAGAATACTCGTGTCTGGACTTCTCTGGTGGTCTAATGGCTGAGAACCTGCCTGCCAATGCAGGGGACATGGACTCGACCCCTGGTTAGAGAAGATTCTACATGCCGCACAGCAACGAAGCCCATGTGCCATGACTACTGAAGCCCGCACTCCACAGCAAGAGAAGCCACCCCACTGAGAAGCCCAAACACGACAAATAGTCGCCTCCTCTCACCACAACTAGAGAGAACCTGGGTGCAACAACAAAGACCCAGCACAGCCAAAATGAAATCAGTCAAAACATTTTAAACAAAAGAAAAAAGAACATTAACGTCAAACTCTGTCCCCAGGCTTTCTCCCCTTTCTGAAACTGGCTTTGCTTCTGAATCCAGGAATTTATGGCTTGTAAGTATCCTCTGTATCCTCTCAAGAATAATGATAATTAATACTTTAAGGAAAAAAAAATACTGTAATGGCATTCCTGGTTTCCAGTTCTGTGTATGAGCAGTTTGGAGTTACCACTCCACTGCAACAAGTAAAAAGGTCTTTTTCACAAGTAAAAAGACTGAAAAATCAACCACTCTTCTTAGGTCCATAAGAGAAGTGAGGCCACAGAGAAAAATGCTACCCCTAAATTGGAGAACACATAGAATCACAACGTACCAAGCAGAAACCCGAAAATGGAATCCTCCATGGAAACCAATTACCTAGTAGGAAAACCAGAGCTGTAACTGATAAATTGCTGGAGGCTCAGACTGGACAAGTCTGAAAGTGAAAAACTCCAGGGGGACCTAAATACAGGGGCCCACTGAAACAGAGCAGGGCCCTGTGGGGCTCCCAGGCATGGAGGCCGTTTTGTCCCCCATTTCTTGTAGGCAAGACTCTGGTCTCCATGACCTTCCCTGAGTTCCAAAGGGCAGATTTGAATAGTTGCTAATCAAGGGAGGAGCAGCCAAGAAATCATCTAAAACAAGGTTAAATGGACTCTTGACGCTCATCAAGATTAGGAGACACCTGAGAAAAGGGCTTCTCTGCTGGCTCAGCAGTAAAGAATCCACTTGCCAATGTAGGAGACAGGGAGGCGTAGGTTCGGTGCCCGGGTGGGAAAGGTCCCCTAAAGGAGGAAATGGCAACCCACTCCAGTATTCCCTCCTGGGGAATCCCGTGGACAGAGGAGCCTGGCAGACTACAGTCCAAGGGGTCATGAAAGAGCGACTAAACAACACCCGAAATGAGCTTAAAAAATGCAGGTTCTACACACACCCTAGTTTTGCCAGAGACCCTACCTTGGAACCCTCATCAAATCCTCCTTGGTTGGGACACACAGTTTTTGAGGGCACAAGGACTGTGTCCCCCTTTGCTTGCTGCTGCTGCTGCTGAGTCACTTCAGTCGTGTCCGACTCTGTGTGACCCCCTAGATGGAAGCCCACCAGGCTCCCCCGTCCCTGGGATTCTCCAGGCAAGAACACTGGAGTGGGTTGCCATTTCCTTCTCCAATGTGTGAAAGTGAAAAGTGAAAGTGAAGTCGCTCAGTCGTGTCCGACCCTTAGCGACCCCACGGACTGCAGCCTACCAGGCTCCTCCATCCATGGGATTTTCTAGGCAATAGTACTGGAGTGGCTTGCCATTGCCTTCTCCGTGCCCCTTTGCTTAGCAAAGTAATAAAGCGATCCTTTTTTACTTCACCCAACCATTCTGTCTCTAAGACTTGTTTCAGCACCAGTGTCAAGTTTTCAGTAACATCACCACTATACTTTTGGAACTCTTACCTCCAGGAGTTTGATCAGGGTCTCAGAGTGAATACTGTAGAAAAAGCTTGTGCTTCCAGCAGTGAGAGGGAAAAAGGAGTCATTCTGAAACACACTAGCGCACTCCAGTTCTTTGTAACAAGGTCTGTCCTCAGGAGAAACTAATCGACCATGTTTAACCTGCTAGGGTTTTGTCAGAGGCTAACTGACCCTGGGGAAGGGAAATACCCAACTTCAGCCCACTCTAGCCTTCCTGTTTCGGAGAAGGCAATGGCACCCCACTCCAGTACTCTTGCCTGGAAAATCCCATGGATGGAGGAGCCTGGTAGGCTGCGGTCCATGGGGTCGCGAAGAGTCGGATATGACCGAGGGCCTTCACTTTCACTTTTCACTTTCATGCATTGGAGAAGGAAATGGCAACCCACTCCAGTGTTCTTGCCTGGAGAATCCCAGGGACGGGGGAGCCTGGTGGGCTGCCGTCTATGGGGTCGCACAGAGTCGGACACGACTGAAGCGACTTAGCAGCAGCAGCTTTCCTGTTTAAGTATGGGGGAGGGGAAGAACAGTGCAGGAGAGATTAACCAGAAGCACTTGTGAAGTCCACAGTCAGGAGGTGTAGGCTCACTGAAAGACTGAAACTTAGTCATACAACTACAGGATGCTTCCCCTGCCCCCCTACCTCACCATCACATTAGTAAAGGCTTATTTACAGAAGTGTCTTTTACCAATGACATCATGTCTGGCTATAAGCAAAAATTGCAAGATACAGTAAAAGGCAAAAAAACAGTTTGAAGATACAGAGCAAGCAGAATCAGATATGGTTGGAATACCAGACCAGGAATTAAAAAAAAATAAACTATGATTAATTTATTAAGGGCATAACGTAGGCAGCAGACAAGAACAGATGTATAATTTAAGCAAAGAAAAGCAAACCCTAAGAAAGAACCAAAAGGAAATGTTAGAGATTAAAAATACTGTAACAAACATGAAAGATGCCTGTGATGGGTTTGATTGAGAAAAACAACAGAATATCCAAGGGCTGTGGTACAACTGCAGAAGATGTAACATATGTATGATGGGGATACCAGTGAAAGAGGAGGGAAGCAGGCAGGGCACAACCTTTAAAAGAATGACATAGTCATAGGACAGGACAAAAGCTGCTTAGAATCAACTAGATCCAAGATGGCAGAAGATTTGGCTCCCAGACCATAAAAATTAACCACTGCATTTTCAGGGCCTCTCGCCTTTTGAGACCGCCCACACCCTAAAGAGTGCATTTCTCCGAAGGCTGTTCTCACCTTTTGAGTTGGACCATACAGAGTCTCGGAGAAGGCAATGGCACCCCACACCAGTACTCTTGCCTGGAGAATCCATCCCATGGATGGAGGAGACTGCTGGGCTGCAGTCCATGGGGTCACTAAGAGTCTGACACGACTGAGCGCCTTCACTTTCACTTTTCACTTTCTTGCATTGGAGAAGGAAATGGCAACCCACTCCAGTGTTCTTGCCTGGAGAATCCCAGGGACGGGGGAGCCTGGTGGGCTGCCGTCTATGGGGTCGCACAGAGTCGGACACGACTAAAGCGACTTAGCAGCAGCAGCAGCATACAGTGTCTATGGAATGTGTATCTCTTTAAATAAATCCACTTGTTACCTATCACTTTGTCCCTAGCTGAATTCTTTCTGCAATGAGATGTAAAGAACCTGAGCCTCATTAAGTCCTGAGATCAGGAGTGCAATCTCAGTTAAAAGACTGTGAATTCCATTTCCAGTTTTAATTCTGGCTGGATTTGAGTACTAGCACATGGGTTTTAGTGCCAATCTGAGGTGTGTGGTATCACCAGGAGGAGAAGAAAGAAAGGAGCAGAGGACAAATTTGAAACAATAGTGACTGAGAATGTTGCTGAACCCAAGTTTGTGTACCCTACAGGGAAGATAAGCAAACCAAAGCGTCGGAGTCTGGAGCAGAGAAGGTTAATTGCAAGGGCCAAGCAAAGAGGACGAACATCTCAGTGCTCAAAAAGCCCAAATTTCCCAGTGGCTTTGAGAGAAGTGTTTTTAAAGGCAAATCTGAGGGTAGGGCTCCAGGATATATGACTTTCTTCTGATTGGTTGCTGGTGAGATAACAGGGTGATCAAGAAATCTCAACCATCAGTTTTCTGGTTCCAACCAGTCTGGGATCCCTGTGAATGTGCTCCTGAAGTTTCCATCGTGCTTCTGGGTGGAGGACCCAGCACCTGTAGAAGAATTCGGAGATATGCACCAGACTGCGAGGCACAGCCCCTGAAGGGGGACCAGGGAGCTGCCCATCACTGCACTGCGGTTTCTGACTGACTGCCTTTCCTCTGTTTCTGCATTCCCTCACTTCTCCAGTTAGTAATTGTTTGAATCTGCTGTATTTAACTCAGAAAAGGTATAGGAGGATGAAGCCTTTTTCCTACAAACAAGAAACATGGACACAGAAAGACTTTTGTATCGAGAAGGGCTCTACAGGGTCCAGGTCAGTTTCAAGAATTCCAGGTGGCTCAGAGGTTAAAGCGTCTGCCTCCAATGCGGGAGATCCGGGTTCGATCCCTGGGTCGGGAAGATCCCCTGGAGAAGGAAATGGTAACCCACTCCAGTATTCTTGCCTGGAGAATCTCATGGATGGAGAAGCCTGGTAGGCTACCGTCTACGGGGTCGCAAAGAGTCGGACACGACTGATCGACTTTACTTACTACTACCAAACCATAGATTCAGGAAGCTCAGAGAATGCCAAGCAAGATAAGTGCTGCCCCAACCACAAACTACCCCTAGGTATACATATATATATATATGCCATCCTAAAAGAAGCCAGATGGGAAGGGCAGGGGGAACCCCTTATCTATAGATGAAAAAAAAAAAAAAAAGATACGCATTATAGCTGACTCCTCCTCAGAAACCATCCAAAGAAGATAGTAGAGTGAAAATGTTTCAAAGTGTCAAGAGGAAAATATGTAATTTATTGTGGACTGGTATAATTTAAACGGCTCACCACAATCTTTTCAGGTTTCAGAATGGTGAAGTTCAGAACTGATTTCAAGTGACCAAGCGGAAAAGGCTTGACGCTACTTACAATTCGTTGTAAGGGATTTTCCATTAGGTCTCCTCTTTCCAGTTGCCAGAGGCACTTTGTAAAATTACTCACCAGACATGGGAATGTTCTTCAATGTTATCACAAGGGTGTGTTCGGCTTCATTGGAAGAAAAATCAGTTTATATTTCACCAGTTTTGTAAGATTTCTGTATTAGTCAGACTATGCTAACTGCTCTGTTGTTGTGTGGTCGCAAAGTCATGTCCAACTCTTGCAACTCCATGGACAGTACCCCACCAGGCTCCTCTGTCCATGGGATTTCCCAGGCGTGAATACTGGAATGGGTTGCCATTTCCTCCTCTGGGAGATCTTCCCAACCTAGGGATCGAACCCACATCGCCTGCATTGGCAGGTCAGATCTTTACCAGTGAGCCACCAGGGAAGCCTGCTATAAAACAAAACAAAACCCCAACCTCTTGAATTTCTTTACACAGAGTTTATTTATTGCTTCCTTATGGCACAATCTAATGCAGGGTATAGGAGAGGGGAGGCTCTCATCCACAGTCATTCAGGGAGTTAGGCTTTCTAGATGATGGTGACCAGCCATCATTTAGAGCCTTGGAGTCCTCAGCTTTGAACCAAATGAAAGGGGTATACATCACTTCTGCCAATGAGCCGTTATGGCCAGATATGAAAGTGAAATTGTTCAGTTGTGTATGACTCTTTGTGGCCCCATGGACTGTAGCCTACCAGGCCCCTCCGTCCATGGGATTTTCTGGGCAAGATTACTGGAGTGGGTTGCCATTTCCTTATAGCCGGGTGGCTCCTCCTAACTGTAAAAGATGCGGATAAATGCAATCCAGTTCTGTGCTCAGTTTCTCTTCCTTAATTTCCATGTGAAGACTTGAGTTAACTGGCTCCACATTTCTGATTTATTCCAGCAATGTTTTTTTGTGACAGTTGTTGCCATCTTCTTCCCTTCCCAGCTCTGGTTGGAGGCTATCATTTGGATATTGACTGGATATTGTCATGCCTTTTGGATTCATACCAACCTAGACAGCATATTAAAAAGCAGAGACATTACTTTGCCAACAAAGGTCCCTTTAGTCAAAGCTATGGTTTTTCCATTCGTCTTGTATGGATGTGAGAGTTGGACTATAAAGAAAGCTAAGCACAGAATTGATGCTTTTGAACTGTGGTGTTGGAGAAGACTCTTGGGAGTCCCTTGGACTACAAGGAGATCCAACCAGTCCATCCTAAAGGAGGTCAGTCCTGGGTGTTCATTGGAAGGACTTATGCTAAAGCTGAAACTCCAATACTTTGGCCACCTGATGCAAAGAGCTGATTCATTTGAAAAGACCCAGATGTTGGGAAAGATTGAAAGCAGGAGGAGAAGGGGACGACAGAGGATGAGATGGTTGGATGGCATCATCGACTCGATGGACATGGGTTTGGGTGGACTCCAGCAGTTGGTGATGGACAGGGAGGCCTGGCGTGCTGTGATTCATGGGGTCGCAAAGATTCAGACACGACTGAGCGACTGAACTGAACATCAACAGTTTAATATACTTGCTTTCTCACAAGTTATTTATTGGCCATATTACTTTAATATGGCAGACAAGAAAATGAGCTGTGTTTACAAAACCTATTTGAACTATCTCCAGTGTCTTTTTAAAAACTTTGTATCAGAGAATTCACTGAAGCATTTGAAATACATGCTACTATACAGAAACAATCATGTGACCCAAGAGACTCTTGTTATAGTTAAAAGCCATAAATTTAGCCTCAAATTTTCTAGTACTTAATATAAATAATTGTAATATCTTCATATATGGATTCTAATTATTTATAATCTAATCATTTCATAAAATATAATGCTGTAGGGACCCCTGGGTTCGATCCCTGGGTCGGGAAGAACCCCCTGGAGAAGGGAATGGCCACCCATTCCAGTATTCTTGCCTGGAGAATTCCAAGGACAGAGGGGCCTGGTGGGCTATAGTCCATGTGGTTGCCAAGAGTCAGACATGACTTAGCAACTAACACTTTCACTTCACTTTCAGGGACCTCCCTGGCAAGTCTGGTGGTTAAGATTCCTCATGCCTCTTGGTCAAAAAACAAAACATAAAACAGAAGCAATATTGTAACAAATTCAATAAAGACTTTAAAAAATAAAAACATAATGTTATATATACAGGTTATTCTTTTTGTGAATAAAACATTGAAGACTTTTAGACATACAGCCTCTTACAGATATTTTTAAAGGGATTTTTGTGATGTTTTAAAAATTCAAATTCAATGGAGAATTATGAACCTTCATATTAAGGTTTAACTCGGTGGATGATGGGATGGGGGTTTGAATGGGGTTCAAGAATGAAGAGAATCTAGATGAGATTTCTGTGATAAAATTGTACAATATAACCATGAACACTTCTGACTCCAAACTGTATTTTTCCTTCTCTACTATAAACCCACTCTCTATTGGATAATGCCATACTTTTTCATAGGATAATCTGTTAAATCTCAGAAGACAGTCCTTTGACTATGGACTGTGGTATCACATCAAGTAATTCTTAAAATTCGTGAAATAAAATCAGCAGTGACATTTAAAGGTAGCTTTCATTGAGTGTTCAACAGCCTCAATTTGAGTTATATTTTTTATAAGAATTTTCATATACTATTTTTCATATCGAGAGGGATAGTGTTCAGCAGCTTCTCAAAAGTTTCTGATAGATCACCAATTAGGTTATGTGTTCCTAATACTTAATTATAATACATAATTTTCCCTGTTAGTTCACAGTATAGCAGAATACCTTTTAAAAACCTATTTGGAACAAAACAAACACCTTACCTAGGGTATCATATTTTGTGTTATTGTTTTATTTACTCTATTTTTGCTAAATATGCCTACATATTAGGTATCATGTGGTATACTTAAATTTATTTACATTTATAAATTTAAATTTATAGAATTATATCTGGATTTGCCTCCAGACTTTACATTTCTGTGCCTTATTTTATGATTATATACGTTAACAGCCCTAATAATAACAAACTGACTCAAGTGTGCTCCTAGTTCTCTGCTTAATAATCAATTGGCTAGACACTAACATGGTTCCTTTTCCAAAGTTTAAAATCAAGGTGTGGAGAATTCCTTGGTTGCTCAGTGGTTACAACTCTACACTTTCACTGCTGAGAGCCAGGGTTCAATTCTTAACCAGGATTGAACTAGGATCCCACAAGCTGTGGAGAAGTAGTAAAAAACAAAACAAAACAAGATGTGAAGATTTGTTTATTAAGTCTCTCAAAATAGCTTTGACAAAGGTTGACACTGTAATTGAAGTTACGAGCATTCATGCTTTAAAAATATATATTTTAAAATTTTGTTCCTTTATTTATTTATTTGGCTGCACCAGGTCTTAGCTGCAGCATGGGTAGTTTTAGTTGCAGCATGTGGGATCTAATTCCCTGACCAGGGTTCGAACCCAGACTCCCTGCATTTGGACTGAAGAGTCTTAGCCATTGGACCACCAAGGAAATCCCTCCATGATTTTTTAAAAATAGTTTTCTTTAATTAAACATTTGTTCAGCTCAGTTCAGTCGCTCAGTCGTGTCCGACTCTCTGTGACCCCATGAATCACAGCACGCCAGGCCTCCCTGTCCATCACCAACTCCCGGAGTTCACTCAAACTCATGTCCACAGAGTCGGTGATGCCATCCAGCCGTCTCATTCTCAGTTGTTAATGTCTATAAAAGCAAGTCAGGGAAATGTATTAAAAAAATACCCAGGTTACGTATAAGAGAGAAAATAGTCCCAGTCCTGAGCTGGGGCATACTTTTACATCTGATGTAATTAGCTATTCCTTCTGAGAAGAAATTAGAATTCTCCTTGATAGATTTTAATGAGTTAAAACCACTTCTGTGAACCCCACCTTTCATCTCTCAGCCCTGGGAGAAACTCTCTTAGAGAGGCAAATGATCTTAAACCACAGTTCTTCATTTCCTTATCTAAGAGTCTAAGCTCTAGACTTTACTGTTAAATATCTCCTTTTTGTTGATGCTGTTGTTTAGTCACTATGTCATGTCTCACCCCAAGCACGAAGTCACCAAACTCCTCTGTTCGTGGGATTTTCCAGGCAAGAGCACTGGATTGGGTTGCCATTTCCTCCTCCAGAGAATCTTCCCAACCCAAGGATGGAATCCTTGTTTCCTACACTGGCGGATGGATTCTTTACCACTGAGCCATGTGGTAATCCCTAAATGTCTCCACCAGGAGAAAAATCATGATTTTTGTGTGATAAATGATTTTGTCTGAGAAGTTTCTTTACAGATATTTTTCAAAGGTTTGTGACTTTTTAAAAATTAAAATTCAACTAAAAAGTAACACAGCTTAATCAGTTTCATTATTGAATTTATTTCCTTTATTGATGAATGAATATCCTTTATCCATTATTCAAAGAAAATGAATTTCCTTTATTCATATCCTTTCCAAAAGCTTGCTTTTTTTCCCTTTAAACATTAATTTATTTATTTGGCTGTGCTGGGTCTTAGCTGTGGCATGTGGGATCTAGTTCCCTAACCAGGAATTGAACCCAGGCCCCTTGTATTAGGAGCATGGAGTCTTAGCCAGTGGACCACAAGGGAAGTTTCTCCAAAGGCTTGTTTTTGATAGCATGGCTTTGATGGGAGGACATAACCTCAACACTGATGCCTGAGGGGAGGAAAGGGGAACATCTCTTTAGAGGAGAAAATATTAGATTCAAAAGTTGGCATAAATTATATTTAAAATGGATAACCAACAAAGACCTACTGTATAGCACAGGAAACTGTTCAATATCACATCATAGACTGGATGGGAGGGCAGTTTGAGGGAAAATGGATGCACGTATATGCATGGCTGAGTCCCTTCACTGTCCACCTGAAACTATTGCAACATTGTCAATAGGCTACCTTTCAATATAAAATTAAAAAGGTGGTTTTTTTTTTAAGTTAGCATAAGAAAGCCAAGAAAGACTCATGACACTCTGATGTATGGCAGAGAACAGTTGCTCTCTGGCTCTATGACTGTAAGCTCTCAAAGTCAGGGATGAGCTAGTGTATTGTCTCTACATTTTATAGAAGATTAGTTATTTAATGCAACTTAACTTTTGAAAAAAAAAGTAAATTTCTCTGTGCATCAGTTATTTCAGGATATTATTTGCTTATTCCCTATGGACCATATAAGGACCGATTAGGAAGAATGATTTAACTCTTAACATCTGCTGTCTAAATGACTGGAATAGACTTGTCTCGGCTATCTTGACATGAACTATAAAATTTATATTTTTGAAAAAACATCGATTTTTTAAAATAGAATATAATTAATTGATGTTATAAAATTTTCTTTATCTATTTTTCATTAGGTGACTTCTATTGGTACCACTTGTGCTGCCATCATGAAAGACTCAACTCCAGCACATCCGGATGTCTGGCACTGCTGCATTCACCACGCCTGCAATAACTCTAACTGCCACAGTTGCCACTGCCACTGTGAATAATGGAAAATGTGCTAATTAAAACATAATCTTTTGAGGCACTTGTCTCAAAAAGTACCAAGTGAGAAAAAGATACCACTCTTCCTAGTTCTCTAAACACAGCACGTTCTTTGCTGAGAAGGGCTGCAAGTGATACAAAATCCAGGGGTCTGGTTAAGTGCCCACCCGAGGCACTCCACTTCATCGGGCCTCAGTGTGTCTTCACCCCTTTTCTTTGGTCAGTTCTGTCCCATACCTATCCCCAGGTTGCTACCAGATCTAAAATATCCACTGACTACTGTTGTTTCTGGACATTCTGAGGGGCTGGGCTGTCCTCCGCCTCCAACCTGCCACCCTGGAGACTCATTAACTTCCCAGATCCATGTCTCAAGCAGTGTCTCACTCTTTCCTTCATTAAACCCCTTGCTGATCATCGCTTTTTATTATGTTCTACAATTCCCTGTTGGTACTTCCTCACTAATGCTAGCAGTTCTGAAACTGGCTGCTTTTCGGCAAAATATACTTTTCTACTGAGATTTCTCTTAAGGTTTTTTCCTATATAACTTTTAGATTCCCCCTGCCTTTAGTTTTCATGAGATTCAGTCAATAACCCCACATATGCCGGTCAGTCTGTAGGACTACTAGGATGAACCCATTGGTTGTCACAGAAACCTCAGCAAAGGCTGCAAATGAATGGCATTAGCAGCTTCTAAAGAGAAATCTTCTGAAGGACTGAATGGTTTTGTGTGTTGCCAAAGGCGGGAAGCCTGGACTAGTGATTAGGTCACTCCCATTGAGTCTTTGATTCATAGGTTTGCTTCCTGTAAAAGGTTTTTAAAAAAAATGTGTTGAACCCAACTTTCTCTGATGCAATGAAACAAGTCAAGGATGTTCAGGTGAAACCCCAAGAGCAAAGAGAGGGGAATGGCAGTGGAAACCAGAAGATATAAACTGACCCATTACCCAAAAGTTGCTATAGTTTGTTGATCCAGTATCCCGACAGTGAGTCACTCTGGCTGTCAGACTTCATTCCGCTTTATGACACAGCATCACTTATAAGAATTGCCATCAAGGAAGAAGAAACTGGCCACAATCCAAGAAGCACAAAGAGCCACTCTTACATTTTCTGTTCTATATTTGAAAACTTTCACTTGCTTTTGAGTTGTTTTCTTTATATCATGATTCACTATTGTTTTGTTCAGTTATAAAGTATAAACAAGAAAGCCACAGTGTGATCTCTTCCATCCTAGACACCTCAACCCAGGACTCTGGAATGGCCACATGGAACAGAGTAAGAATTAGCCCTGCTGGGATTCTTGTGTCTGACAGAAGCCCCAGGAACATGGCAGGGCTCTGCTCAGCTGCTCCATATCAGTCTTCAAGTCAGAGAGGTTCTCTCAAAGCCTTCAATTAGCTCTGCTGCTACTGCTGCTAAGTCACTTCAGTCGTGTCCGACTCTGTACAACCCCATAGACAGCAGCCCACCAGGCTCCCCCGTCCCTGGGATTCTCCAGGCAAGAACATTGGAGTGGGTTGCCATTTCCTTCTCCATCAACTAGCTCTAGCTATTCCTTAGTTCATCAGAGCTATTCATGCTGTCAGCCCATACCCCTCGTGACTCTCAGCCTCTGAAGCCTCTGAAAGCAGCTCTGATGAGGCGGCGCCTTTTCCTAATATTTACATTATTAAATGTCATCTCACTGTTCAGTTTTCTTAGAGGTCAAGCATGAGAGTGGTCTACATGTAGCTTCTGCTTTGACACAGTGCCTGCCATGACTATGGTCCACAAATCCACTGATATCAAACACTTTTGTGAACATGGTGGCATTTATTAAAGACTGTGTAAGGAGGGCTTCCCTGCTGGTTTGGTGGGTAAGAAACTGCCTTTCAATTTAGGGGACACCGGTTCGATCTCTGGCCTGGGAAGATCCCACATGCCAAGGAGACAGCTAAGCCCATGTGCCACAACTATTGAGCCTGTGCTCTAGAGCCTGGGAACCACAACTACTGAGCCACACGCTGCAACTGCTAAAGCCCATGCCAGAGAAGCCATCGCAAGTGAGAAGTCTGAGCCCTGTAACTAGAGAGAAGCTCCCATTCACCACAACTTGAGAAAAGTCCACGCAGCAACGAAGACCCAACATAGCCAAAAATAAATAAATATTTTTTAAAAATTAAAGAAAGACTGTGTAAGGAACATGGAACGGAGGAGTGACATGGCACACCACACAGCACATGAGTTAATAAAGTCTTCATTAGTCGGTCGCTGTTTATTTCAATTTTCCATTGGAGATACGTTTCTCTCTCCGTTTTCTCTCCAACCCAGGGTTCACTCCTTCTGCTTCCTTCTACCTTTATTTACTATGCAGAATGCCTGACTGCTGGCCAGCTTTTACTTTGCTAAGGGCTTATGAAATTCTTTTTTCAAACAAGCGGTCTCTCTTGGGAAGGCAACATGGGAGTGCAAAATGAGTTGTCGCTTAAAAAAAATAAATTTTTCCGGATCATTGCATTACACAATCTGTAGTTTCTTGACTTTCCTGTGTCAAACTAAGTTTTTAGATTCAAAAACAGACCCACAGGATAGTTCAACTGGGTTCTCAAAAGTTTTAAACAATCCCAACTTTAGTTTTACTGGCATTCGAATTAATTGCTCTGCCTTTTCCCTCCTCTGGTATTCCTACCTGCCTTGTACTGAATAAAGATAGATGGTTCTGTGCAAGACTGTGTCAAGTATTTACGTCTAGATTTATCTTTTTTGGCTTTTTACTTCTTTTCTCCTAAAGTCCCCCACATTCCTTTTCTACAGGAAGCACGGAAAAGATAAAGGTGCCGGGAAAGATATTAGCTTTTGGCTGCTGGCCTCAATGTTGCCCTTTAGCATTCATTAGCTAACTTTCTTAACTAGTAATATACTTTAAGATGAGCCATAAAGGAAAAAAGAAACAAAAGAGAGGACAGTTTCTGTTTTCAACACTATGGAGGGCTGATTGTAAGTTTTCTGAGTTCTGGGGTCTTTCGATGGAAGTTTCCTCCGAAAATCACTTCTTTTCCCAGCACTCTTTCTTGCCTTACTGTATTTTTACAACCTGTTTTCCAAGGCCAGAGGAAAATGTCACACCCATTAGTTGTCTCATTTCTACAAATGCATGTGGTAAACTAGAAGAATAAACAGAAGTGTATCTAAGTATCAACTCATTTTGCTTGTTGGGATGGGAAAAAAGAATTTTTAAAAAGAACTGTCTTACTTATGATAATTCTACAGTTTCACTAAGCTCAACTCGGTATTTCATGAAATACTTCTTATGTGCAAGTCCGTTGCTAGGTGCGCGCATGCGTGCTAAGTCGCTTCAGTTGTGGCCAACTCATTGCGACCCTATAGACCAAGCTCCTCTGTCCATGGGATTTTCCCGACACAACTGGAGTGGTTGCCATGCTCTCTTCCAGGGGATCTTCCCTGGATCCCACCCAGGGATCGAACCTGCACTCCTGCACTGCAGGCAGATTTTCTTTACCACTGTACAACTGCATATAGATAAAATTTTGAAGAGAATATGTAAGTATATAAATAGTTGTATTACAAATGGTAAAGTTATACGTGAATGTTTTTATTAATTAAGACATTTTTATAATTAAATAAAAATTAAAAGCTGAGACTTACTTGTCTTATTCTACTGATTCATCACCTAAGCTGTCATCTGTGATGACAGCCATCAATCAAGGAGGAAGCCACATCTATCTTTTAAACTGGATCAATGTTTTAAAGAGCCAAAGATTTTGGGGGTTCATAGAGTAGTTCAGTGTTAGAATTTGGAATGTAACATTAAAAGAAATCTATAAATTTTAGACAAATGTAGGCTGGAATCCTCTTTCCAATCAGAGGAAAAGCTATTGAAATGCTCGTACTCAGTTTCCCTACCTGTAAAAGTGAAGTGAAGTGAAGTCGCTCAGTCGTGTCCAACTCTTTGCAACCCCATGGCCTGTAGAGGGAATAATAATAAAACCTACTTCATTACTTGTTTTGTTTTTGTTTAGGTTTGTTTTGCTTTAATAAGAATAAGTGCCTGGTACCTTTTTAGGTTTCCCTGGTGGCTCAGATAGTAATGAATCTGCCTGCAACGCGGGACACCCAGATCTTCAACCCCTAGGTCAGGAAGATCTCCAAGAGAAGGGAATGGCAACCTATTCCTATTCTTTCCTGGAGAATCCCGTGGACAGAGAGCCCAGTGGGCTACAGTCCATGGGGTTGCCAAGAGTCAGATACGACTGAGCGACTAACACTTTCACACTTTCACCTACTTGGTATTCACTAAACGTGGATGGGAGTTGGTGGGAGTGTGAGCTGAAGACTGACCAGACTCTGGGGGACATTGCTGGGACCTTGAATTCACCTCCATAAAGGGTACAGATCCTCATGAATCTATACTTCAAGGAGGACTTGAGGGGACAAAAAGATCTGGCCTATACCAAGCCCCTGCCATAAATGCTTCCTTTGCGGAAAGCGCAGAGTTCAAATAGAGGATAAATAAACAACCGTTCTTTTCATCTCTCTCTCCAGTGCCTTCCCTCTTGTGGTTTAATTGTCACATACAAAGAAACAAGGGGCTTGTAAATACCAAGACTGTCCTTCCGTGTCTAAGGGAGAGGAAGGAGAGGGGCTATTATTAGCTGTAACACTGATTCATGAATTCATTCAACCAAGATTGATGGAGCACCCTGAGATGTAAAGACCCTCTGCTGTCTGGTTTTATAGGGCAACTGCTTAAAGGGTCAAGAGGGGAAAAAACATTGAGTTTTATTTTAGGCTTCTGACTGTTTTCTGTATCAAGCTGAATAAAATTTTCACTGGAGCAATTCATCATAAATGTCTTGTTTCTTAATTCTTTTGACAGAAACTAGCTACCATGGGCAGACAAAAGGATTTTACTGACCATCAGCCAAAACTGCATTATGGTTAGAGTCTTTGAAGAGCCTGGCATTTCTGCTTTGGAATGACTCAATGAAATGTCCTAGATGGTGTCTCTTGGAAGACTTGTCTCTTGTCCCACCTATGTGTGGTCCTTCAACCATAGCCAAACTTCGCTCCCACTCTCTGAATTTCCCAGTCTCAAGTATTTGTCACACTGAGTTATTAAAACATCCCAATTCACTTTCACTCACTCAAACAGTTACGTGGAAATTACTCACGTTGTTGGCTTCAGGGAAATACATTTGTAATGATTCTGTCTGAGCTGTCATACATAATATGCTTCCTTGACATCTGGAATCCAAGTGATGTAGATTGGAGAGATCACAATGCTGTACTGGTAATGGCTAGAAAGCAGAGATGCGATGGCAAAGTAGCCCTTAGAAGAAAGACAGTAAACTTGAGTTAAATTCAGCAAACATACAGAGTATCAATCAGGTACAGAAAGAACATACACTACAGAATGAGCCTAATGTAATCGCTCTGGATCCTTCAGAAGTTTATGACTTAGTGGGAAAAATGGATATTGATAAGTAAGAAATGCCCTTATAGCATACAAATAAAGTTATGTAGGAGCACAAAATAAATAGTTATTAACCTTGGATATGACAGCATTGGGTCATAGAATTGGTTAAAATCATGGCTTTATAGCCCGATAGGCGTGGGTTAACATATTAACTTTACCATTTACTGCTTTCTAGTCTTAAGCACATTACTTAATCTTTCTGTGTCATAACTAACTCAAAGGTAAAATGGGTTTATTTACAATAATTATCAGATCATTGGGAGGCACAATTAAGCCATGCACATGCGCCATATAGCTTTCTATGAGAAGTCGGGAAAGAGGGTGTCCAGGTCAAGTGATTTCCTGTCAGGGAGGCAGAGTGGAAGCTGTACATACTCCATCCACTCACATTTCACTGGAGAAAATGCAGTCACCTTGTCACGCATGACTGAAGGGGGAGCTGGGCAGTGGACTCTCTAGTTGGGCAACTGGAAGAGGATAGAAAGACCCACGACCTCCACAAACAAATGCAATAATTCTTAGGTAATGGACAGACTTTTAATCCACATTGAAAAAAAAAAGCCACAACTCTGTGAAAGTGCCATGAGCAAAGCAGACAGACCATGTGTCATGTCATACTGTGTCTCAGTCATGTCTGACTCCCTATGACCCTATGGACTGTAGCCCGCCAGGCTCCTCTGTCCATGGGATTCTCCAGACAAGGATACTGGAGTGGGTTGTCATGCCTTCCTCCACTGAATCTTCCTGACCCAGGGATTGAACCCAAGTCTCCTGCATCTCCTGCATAGGCAGGCGAATTCTTCACCGCTGAGCCACCTAGGTGGTCCCCAAATCCTCTGCTCTATTCCATAGGAGAGGTCCCCAACCTTTTTGGCTAGAGACTGGTTTCATAAAAGACAATTTTCCTACAGAGGGTGGGAGGCAGGGATGGTTTTAGTTTTGCCCACCACTCACCTCCAGCTGTGTGGCCAGGTTCCTAACAGACCGTCTGGGGACTCCTGTTCCAGAGTACGTGAATTTGGCATTGTGAGCAACACTGGGGCAATAGAGAGCAAAACTGCATCTGTGGTTTTCCCCTCCCAGCCTTCAGTTTTGCCTAGGCTGCTGCTGGAAGAAGCAAAAACACATCCAAGGTGTGGAAAGGTGGAGAGCAGCTGCTCGATGCAGACGCACTGGCTTCAGGGCAAAGTGACAGCAAACAGCAGGGTTGGAGAAACGGGGCACATCAAGTAGAAGGGCACATCGGTCTGGGATAGTTTAATGCAGAGAAAATATCCCTAAACACACTTGAATGTTCTCTGAAGGCATCACCGTGTTGCTGCCAAGCACAGACACTGGTGTTCATGAGGGTTAATTCAGTGAAAAATATCCCTAGAAGATGAGGGAAGGATCCAGTATTATTAACATCCTCTGCCCCTTTCTTTATTCTCCTCCCCATGTCCCTCACACCAAAAACCAGTCTTCAGATCATTTTTATCCCAATTAAGTGAGATTTAAGTGAACATTAAGAAAAAACATTTAAATGAGAAAAGAAATCTCAGAGGGGGAACCTATAATCTAATGGAAAGATTTCGGTTTGGTCAGCAAGGAAGGCTGAATGATCCAATACTCACAGAATGAAGTGTTCAGTACAGTTCGTATATTTAGTAGATAAAATGAAAATGCTGTCATGTTTTAGAGGCAAACTTACCCAGATAGCTCCGTTACCCAATAGAATTATACAGATCAGGTTAAACTCCATGAACTTGATATTTAATAAAGTTTCTCATTTTTTTCCCTACTGTAATATGCAGAGACAACATGTTTGATGTCTCAGTGGATATGTTGAAAAGTTGTTATTGGTCACAATTATGCGTGTGTGTTGTCAGTTTCCCAAGCCTAGAAGGTGAATTTAGCAAGAACTACTAGAGAAGATTTTTCAGTCACTTTAAGAACATCATTCGTGAACTTCCCTGGCAGTCCAGTGGTTAAGACTGATGCTTCCCCACTGCAGGGCATATGGGTTTAATCCCTAGTTGGGGCACGAAGATCCCACATGCCATGCGATGCAACCAAATAAAAAAGAATATATATTGCCATCATTCTCATGCTTTTCCATCTTTATCCAAAGAAGGAAAAATTAGTACAGATAACTCTAGAAGGCAATAATCAGAATTCAATCTATTTAAGAATATATGTCTGTGTGTATTTCTGATATTCTTGGTATTCCCAGCATTTCAAACAACTAAGAAAATGATGTAAACATCTGACTTGAAAAAGTTACAAAGCTTCTAGCTTCCCCTTCTTGACCTCAGGAAAGCTAATTAATTCAGTTCAGTTCCATCCAAAAGGACTCTCTGTACATCTGCTATGTACTGATTAGTGATTTTAAGTAAGACAAATCATAACCTTTAGCCACTTTCATCCCCTAAGGCAGAATCTGCCACAAAGACCCAGGGCAAGAAGGCAATTGGGTCTCAGGAACGAGGAGTAACTGAGACCCAGAAAGCTCTCAAAACACTCTCTGCGTGACTGCTTCCATCATTTGCATGTCTTTATTCTGAAGGACTTTCTCTACTTCTTTAGACAGTTGTTTACACGTTATATGTCTACACAGAAAAATTTGTCATCTCTGGATTGCAATTCCAAATTTCCAGGACAGGGGAACATATTAACCCAGTTTATTTCAGGTTTCTATTCCCCATCTTGCCGGCTGAGTCTGATGTGGTAAGATCATGTATATGAAACTGGCTAAAAGGGAAATATCCCTAAAGTCAGGGAGGTAGTTTTCAGAGAAAGGAGATTATTTAGATCAGATAGTCTCTAAATTGTCCTCATACATATAGCCCAGAATAAGAATTGTGGAAACAGAAGAGATGCTTATATTACAATCTCTGGCTTTACAAAGGTCACAATCTCATAAACCCACACATACACATGGAGGAGTAAAATCTAGTACTGTGATTAAGTCTGAAGAGGTGACTTTGATCAGAAGGGAGCCAGATAGAGTAGGGAACACAGTAGACCTCAAAATAAATAGGTTCAAATTTTGGCTCTGGCTCCTACTCGTTTATGTATCCTTAGTAGGGTCACAGATTCTTTATTTGTAGATCTTCATCTTATTTGTAACATATGGATGATTGTACATAAATGCATTTTTTAATGATAGTTAAGTGTAGCACCTACCAAGCACATAGTATACAGCAGACTCCAGCTCACAATAGTTTGGTTCAATAAGCTTGTATTGAACACATCCTTGGTGAAGCACTGACTACATATGAAGACATAAAGTCAGTCGTCCTGGGGAAATTCAGATTGTTCGAGGGGCCTGGGAGGTGGGAATAAGACAGATGAACAGTTAACTCAATAATCATTCCAGTTGTGCTTTAGAGTGATCTGACAAGATTTCAGGGAGGTGCTAGGACATAAACTAGGCCCTATGCAGGTAGAGAGGACTTGAACAGGAACGTGCATGCGTGCTCAGTCATTTCAGTGGGGTCCAACTCTTTGTGACCCCACGGACTGTAGCCCACGAGGCTCCTCCGTCCATGGGATTCTCCAGGCAAGAATACTGGTGTGCGTTGCCATTCCCTTCTCCAGGGGATCTTTCCAACCCAGGGATCGAACCCACGTCTCTTAAGTCTCCTGCATTGGAAGATGTATTCTTTACCACTAGCGCCACCTGGGAAGCCCTTGAACAGGAACATTTCCTATCAAACCGGGTAAAAACCTTGAGCTAGCTGACCCAACTCTGGGAAGCTGATGGTTCACATTTTCTCTGTGACAAGGAAGCTACATGAATAAGTAAAAAGACCTTTTCCAAACATTGCTGGGCTTAAATAAAGGTCCTAAGGGAGACATCAATATAGTTTTTAAGCAGGTTTTTACATAGTAAAAGAAGTTATAAAATCCATAGTGAAAATCATCCACCTAATAGGTAACTGAAAGAATATTTTCTGTGCCTAGTGAAAATGAAAATATTCAAGAAAAGAATTAAACATTTGAATGTATAAGTTCAGAAAACTTATGCCATAAGCTGAAACTAGAAAAAACACTCTTTGCTTGGTTAACTGGAAAAAGAAAAAAAGAAATGATACCAGCATTTGACTGTTTTAAATTTGCTGCACTAGTCAAAGATTGCCAAGCAATTTACCATCTCAGAACAATTTGTTCACTTCACTTAGAAATTAGAAGTGTGTTTGGGCCAATAAATCTAAATTTATTTGTAGTAGTCATTTTTATTAATGGAAGTGTTTTCCAGATGTTACTTAAGTCTGGTCGTCTGGGACCTGTTCCAATAAATGAGGAAAGTTTGATTTCATAGGTTGTCACTGTTGATTTTGTCTAACCTTTGGACTAATTGGTTCATCCTAACATATTTGCTCTGATATATAAGACTTACGGGACATTGGAGAAATTCATCTCTCCTTTTACGGGTAAGTGTCACAGTTAACTTGCTTCATGGAATTCTGTTTTCAATTCAATAAGGATAATCTTTATTAAATGTGCTTGAAAAGATTTATAAGGATAGTAGTTGGAGACTTTAGAAAAGAATCACATTTATGCAATACACCTGTTGGAAGCTTATGAATTTATATTGAGAGTTAAGAGAAAGTTGGAATGATAACTCTGTTAAATTAAATTTTACTAAAGCTGGTTACTTATTTTTTCCTTTCAAGATAGGATTTATACCTTGTACTTTAAGTACATGTTATAATTTGAATAGAGTTTTAAGATAAGTCTTTTTTTTCTATTTGGGAGATTCTAAGTATTAAAATGGCCAGTAACATGATTGAGATGGTGATTTGATGATTTTTTTTCTGTATAAGATTAAATCTAATGGTCAAGTATTTACAATGAATTAAGGCTGGTTACTTTTAAATGTCTTGTTTTAAGAATGGGAAAGTCTTTTTATCATTAAATTGAATTTTGAAATTATTGAAATGCTGTAATACAAGCATAAATTAGTGGTGATATCCAAGAGGAGTTTTCTAATACTTTAATTTTCTTTTCAGCGAGGGCTCAGTACCTGAAAACAGCCATGGAGTGGAAAATACTTCCCATTTACTTGCTGCTGCTTTCTGTTTTCTTGATTCAGCAAGCTTCTTCTCAAGGTACCTAAACTGTCAAAAATACTTTTATTTGACAGAGATTGCTAATTGTTCAGTTCTGACTTTTATGACAACAAAAGAAATAACTTTCTAAAAATAATATTTGTCTGAGTTTAATGCATAGTAAACCCTTAAAAGTAAGTAAAGAATATGAAGCATATTTATAAGCATTTTGTATTATGAAATCTTTGTAGAAGTTTTGAGCTTTTCAATAGTTTTTGTACTTATTGTTCCTATGGTTCTCCCAAAGGTTTAAAAAACACAGACACACAATAAAACTATGTTGGAATGATATATCATCAGATTAACTGAAATGAACAATATTTAAACAGCATATGATTTTTCCTACATGTTTACAAAGAAATTCAACTAATCTTTTATATCAAATAAATTATCGATAGCTTATGTTGGCATCATGTTGATATAAATATACTACAGTGAATATTTACGTTTCAAAGGGCATTTTAGTAACCTTGAAAGTGTGCCTTCTTCTTTCAAGGACTATTCATTCAGATAGGAATTTACACAGGTGTGAATGTCATTTTACAATAGTGAACCATTCACAGCCCTCCAAAAATAGTCCTGTAAGAACAGTTCTTATTATTCATTTTTAGAAAATGTTAAGGTGCGTGCACTGTAATCACCTTAACAGAAGTCTCTAGTATCATAAAATAGATTACTTAACAATAACACCAAGCTTTGGATTTTTGCTTCCCTTTTTTTTCTTTGATAAGCAAAATAAGAAGAAAAATCAAGGTACATAACTGTTATGGCAAAATTATTCTTATAAGGTAGACACTTCCAGTAAAATGATTAAATAAACTGAGCATGTGAGATACTTGCCTGCATGGACATAGTTTCAGAATCACTTAGGTAAGGTGGAAAAACTCATGAGAGCAAATATAAATATTTAATTAGGGATGATGAGTACTCTGGTGTCTCCAAGCTCTTCTGCTCTCTCAGAATAATATTACAAGGTTCATAACACGGGTGCATTTCCTATGTCACTTCTCCTTCATAATGCTATTGGGAGTCTCAAAAAATTTTACTCTCCTTTGATTAAATGGATTTAAAACTAGTTGTTAAAATCAATATCAATAAAACTAGGACATTCATTAAATCTATGGAAATAAATTTTTCCTATAAAAATAATTGACTTCCTATTTCAGAAATCTGCTAGTTGTAAAAGGATAACCTTTTGATGTTGTCTTGTCTGCTTTTCTTGCCTTCTCAATCTCTTCCCGTTCTTTTTTCTGTATATATAATATATGTATTTATATACATACACTATATATGATATGCATTTTTGTATGCATTGTACACATATGTATGTAAAAAGTTCTGAAAGTTGTCCTCATGTTCACTGTTTTACTTGCATAGTAAGACTTTAATTTTCCTGGATTCATTATTTTGAGATTCTTTCAGGGCTTCAACATCCCTTTGTGGATTTAGAACATTGCACCTGACAGTCTCTGTTCCATGGATGGATTCAGTTGTTACGTTTCTGTGGTTATTTCTCAGGGAAGTTTTCATGGTGTTTCCAAATGATTTTAAAAATATATGTAAGGATAATTATGCTTTTATTTTATCTAAAATAATTCTGTTCATGGCTTTCATGCTCAGATGCTTTTCAAGAATTACCTATTTTGTACTCTCTTTAGCAGTGGTTGAAGGCCTCTGACTTCTCCCATTTATAGACCCCAGTTATCGCCACCAACCAAAGGAACAGGAGTATAGGAAAATTAGTGCTGGCATAGCCAAATGCATCATCAGGAGTGAGAGGCAATGTGACTGGGTGGGGAAAGTTTGGGTTTTGGATTCAGATATATCAGAGTTCAAATTCTAGGTGGGCCTAGATGATAACTAGGATGACCATACAATTTGTTATACAAATCAGGATATTCCCAAGAATGAAAGAGGTCACTATGAATGATTGATAGGTGTTCAATGACCTGTAATACATATATGCTGGAACTATTAACTAACTGGGTGCCCTTGAGCAAGTTCCTAAAATTTCTGAGTTTCAGCTTTCTTATCTCTAAAAAAGAGACTACTGAAACTCTCCTGGCAACGTTTCATAAGTGTTAGAGATAATGTATGACTCATGACCAGCACAGAGTTGCTCGGTAAGTGGTAGCATTAGTAGAATTGTAGCTGCCAGCCCTCCCCTAGGAAAAGCACCCTCTTTGTGCAAAGCCATTGCTCAGCCTGGTTTTCAAAGGTGTATTTATGGTCTCAGTCTAGTAATGACTAAAGAGGCATGGTCAAGGTCACCTAGGAGGAAGCAAAGGTCACTGGGACCCATTGTGAACCATCATTCCCAACCTTTTCCAATGGATAAAATTCTCCACAGAGGCTTAGTCCTTCTCCTTAGACCTCTTCTTTATATAGAGTCACTTGGCCATGTTTACGCTAGTATTGTATGATTTTAGATTTATCAAGCTGTGCAGGGAGATGTGGGGAAGGGTATTCTAGAGATGCCACCTGCAACTGTGATTATAACTGTCAACACTACATGGAGTGCTGCCCTGACTTCAAGAAACTCTGCACTGTGGGTAAGTCCTGAGAGCTGGTGTCTCCTCTGTCAAGCTCGTGTCCTGTGAGCATCCCCTGGCACCCCTTGCAGTGCTGTGGTCAAACTGTTTCGCGTCTTTGTGCTGAAGTGCCTTTCTTCCTTCCCGTGTGTAAATGTGTGTGCTGTGCAGTGTGCTGCTGTGCCTGGAGATGACGTCAGAGCTGCGCCCATAGGGATAGGGGAAGGGGAACCTGGAAACCTGCACAAGGCTATCGACTAGTGCCAAGCATCACGTCTTGTTTTAAATAGAAACTTAATACAGTGACTCAGGAGTCATTAAATAAACAGTAGTAATTCTTTGCTATTAACCAGAGAGGTAATTACTTAGTGATGGAGCCCTTCAATAGCTTCATCAAACAGGTTCATGGAAATAATTTTGCTTACTGTTTGACTTTTTGATATTAATATGTTTCTAGTGCCTGAAAAAGGCACTTTACAATGTTTAATAATGAGTATTTAATGATGAATTTCAGTTAAAACAAAAGGGTGTAATTTTAAATTATGATACTTCACTTAAACATATTTTGGACCATTTTGTTGTTAATGTGCAAAAATTTCATATTTATGAAAATTATTAAAGTGGCTCAAAGTTATGTCTGCTTTAGAATTTGCACATGAAGTTGGTGAATATATTGTTGCACAATTTATTTGTTGTGTAAGGTAATTATTTCAAATATGTCTGTGTAAATCACTGTGGCTTTAACCAAGGCTCTGGGGGAAAACAAGCAGACTTCTCTTCTGTAGTCCATACCAGAGGACTGGGCTGACATCTTTCGGCTCTATACCATGCCAGTTTGTCATAATAAAGGTCTGCGCATGCTGAATAATTTTTGAGCCTAACTAGTGACCTATTTAAGTCAACTCTTTAGTATCCTATTAACTAAAGTTAACTCTTTAGTATCCTATTTAGTATTCTATTGTTATAGAATATGTATGATGAATTTAAAAAAATCCGTTTGGAAAGTAATGGTGTGAGAGGATGGGGTATTCATATGAAGGATTCTTAGCTCTTTAGACATTTCTGTTTTCCACTGTCCATACATGAAATGACTCAGACAGCACTGGGATGTCTCTTGGAGCCTTGAAGGGCGAGAAAAGTTTCCCTAAGTCTCCAGATTTCTTTCTTGACTTCAGCTGTCTTCATTTGGGGAACCAACCATTTCCCAAATCCCAAAGAAGACTTAGCTATGCACTTTTGGAGCTCTAGTCAGCTATAAGGTGAAAATGGTTAATCAGTACATAGGCACGATGGACCGCACAACCAATAACCCATATGTTTTGCTTTGCTCTGGGTAGAGCTTTCCTGTAAGGGCCGCTGTTTCGAATCCTTTGCAAGAGGGAGGGAGTGTGACTGCGACTCAGACTGTAAGAAGTACGGCAAGTGCTGTTCCGATTACGGCACTTTTTGTGAAGCAGGTAAGCATCCCATTCCCGTCAGTGCCTCTCAGTACAGCCAGATCTGTGCGCCTACCTAGCGCCACAGATAATGTCTAACACACGGTCCTTCTCGGGTCTCGATTTTACTAACACGTAAGCTCTTTGCTTCACCACAATGAATTAAAGAGGGAACGCGTCTTCCTATCACTCCCCGGCTCAGCCAGGTTCCAGGAGCGCAAGAGATCGCAGGTTGAGTAACAGAGATAGGGGCCGAGTATCCATGCTTTTCTCCTCCAGGTGTGGCTCACCTGCAGGTTAAATCAACAGTGTCCAGCTCATTTGATGATTTCTTGTCTAATCCCATTGTGCTGACCTCAAAAGTCAACTGTCCTTTGAGCTGTCTGTGCTTTTGCTCTCAGTGTTCTTGAGTGTCTGAGGACAGAATCAACACGTTCAACTTCTCTGAACTAGCAAATTTAGGAGTCAGTTTAAAGCACTAAATTGATAAGCAAACCAAGAAGTTAACTGTCTACTGTGTTCCTCTCCCCCCTCTACAGTCTCTTCAATAGTCTCTATCTGAATGCCTGTATATGAAGGGGTCAATAAAAAAGATAGTTCCATTTTAAAATCCTCTTCTCTGATTATAGGTCCTGAAGGAGTACTCTGAGAGCTTAATAAAACCCTCTAAATTTACCAAAAGAAAAAAGATTTACAAAAATATATTTAAATAATTGATTCCTTTCTTTTACCAAGTGTTTGCTCTTAAATCCTACTCTGTTAAAACAAGAATATCTGTAGAGTAAAAGTGAAAATAAGTACTGCTTGCATAATCTTATCATTTTATTTAAACAAGGTTGCATCTTTTGCTTCTTTCAAACAGTGAAGAAATAGGGTGGAAAACTATTAATCAGCATAGTGGAGGAACATTTCTTAACTCTTCAATGTTTTCATTGGGAAGCATTCCAAAAATAAAGGAGACAACACCCTTGTAATTAAAATCTCCAAGTGCAGTGTTCCTGCAGCTTTCAGATGGACCTATGAGATGAGTACTTCTTATTCACTCATCACTCGGATAATTGTTTTGGCTGTGAGACAAAAAACTGAGAATTTATTTTGGGCAGAGGATGGATGGGGAAGGAAGATGATTAGAGAATGATCAATCATTGAGAGAACCATATTAATAAAGGCAATAGTTTATGCTACCAAGTGGTGGGTCAGATTACTTGCTGCTGCTGCTGCTAAGTCACTTCAGTCGTGTCCGACTCTGTGTGACCCCATAGACGGAAGCCCACCAGGCTCCCCCGTCCCTGGGATTCTCCAGGCAAGAACACTGGAGTGGGTTGCCATTTCCTTCTCCAGTATGTGAAAGTGAAAAGTGAAAGTGAAGTCACTTGGTCATGTCTGACTCGTAGCGACCCCATGGACTGGGGATTTTCTAGGCAAGAGTACTGGAGTGGCTTGCCATTGCCTTCTCCGTCACAGAGATGGTCAGGGTCCAAATGAACAAAAGAGGGATTAATTAGAGCTTCAGCATTTTCTTTAAAAAAAACACCCAAACTATCTTGCAACTCACCACTTAACTGTTTTAAGATTGCTATAGATTCAGTTCAGTTCAGTCGCTCAGTCGAGTCCGACTCTTTGCGACCCCATGAATCACAGCACGCCAGGCCTCCCTGTCCATCACCAACTCCCAGAGTTTGCTCAAACTCATAAGCATCTATATGTCTCAAAGTCCTAACTGTTCAAGAATTGAAGCAGTCAAGCACCTCTGAACGTGGATGAGAAAACAGTCCAAGAGGCTAAATAGTTTGCTCAAGATCATTAGAATGTGAAACTTTTTCTAAAGTTGTGGTACCTGGCATTTCTGTGGGGTGGGAGGAGAAGGCGGGAACATTATGGTGGTCAGTTCTTGGAAATGACAGGAACAGTTTGGAGAAGTTTGGTGAGAGCAGCAGGACCTATCACCACCCTCCTCCACCAGGGGGCCTCCTCTCTCCCTGTTCCCTGCTTTCTTATCTTTCAGAAGTCCCTCTTCTTTTCTTCTGGTTCCTAATGATCAAAACACGTTCCATGTCTAGGCATGAGAAGGGGCAAAGAGTAGGGGCAATAAAAGGTTAAAAAGATACATGCCAAACCATTAAGCTATTTTATCTTGGAGAAGGGCAATGCATTTTGAGGAAAGCATAATATGAAAGTGTGAAAGCTTCCGGGGTAAATATTCATGTAGAACTTCTGTAATTAAAAAAAAAAAAAAAGGTAAATTGGTATCATTTGATTTAAATGATTAAAATGTTTCCTGACAACAGGAAAATGTAATTTTTATATTTTTCTTCTTGAGAGCATAAATATCTGTCAACCACATGCAGGGATTATTTTTATATCACAGAAGGATGGCATAAAGGATGGAGCGCATAGAGTTAAGCATTTTTTAGGCAGGCAAACACCTCTGGAAATCATCTAGGAGAAAACATCTCAGTTTGCAGGCAGGAGGATTCAAGAGGGTTTGCCCATTTGCCCAAGATCAACAGCAGAGCCGTGCAGGTCTAGAACTGGAATTCAGGTCTTCTGACTCCTGAGCCTTTGCTCCAAGTCATAATTTACAGTGATTTGAGAATCGACTTTTTAATAGCAATGCATTCTCAGAATTCATTAGTTTGGAGTAGTTAGTGCTGGGCTGAGAGCTTGCCTGCACTGGTTTTCACCAGCATCTACTCTTGAAGCCAGATGGCATCTGTACCTGTCACAGTTAGAGTTGCTGATGAATGTGAACAAGATGTTAACTGACCTGTCTTGCTTGGCCTCAGTGCATAACCCCACAACACCACCACCTCCAAAGACTGCACCTCCACCTCCAGGAGCATCTCAGACCATCAAATCAACAACCAAACGTTCACCCAAATCACCAAACAAGAAGAAGACTAAGAAAGTTATAGAATCAGAGGAAATAACAGAAGGTAGGAAGACGACAGATGTAACAAAAGGTTGTTTCTAAGATGAAACAACCTGTAGGTGGACTATCTATGAGCTCTTCATAGAATAAAGCGATCTTCTGAGTCATTAAAGGCTCATCACACTTTTTAAGTCCAAGTTCAAGCCAAAGTTATTTTTCTTATTTACCAAACTGTACAGGACTAGATTAAAATAATCAGAAGAAACAAGACTTAAACTGTTTTAAAAAAAAAGAGTCCACACTTTTCTTTGTATAACAATTTGATTTGGTGGGAATATAAGAAAGTTGAGTGAAAGTTATATATTGAATAGTTACACTCTACTGTTTGTGACAAGCTCAGGTGCCTTACTTTTAACTGACATTTACAAGAGCAGTTGCTTATTTTACTGATAAAACAAAAGCAGAATATGACATTTGTAGATCAATTAACAGCATTTCTTGTTGTATTTGGACTGGCAGTTCTTTTTTTGCTTTAAGTCACAGTTGGTGTGATCAACTTTTTTATTTGATTTATAGAACATTCTGTTTCTGAAAATCAAGAGTCTTCCTCCTCCTCTTCCTCTTCCTCTTCAACTATTCGGAAAATCAAGTCTTCCAAAAATTCAGCTGCTAATAGAGAATTAAAGAAGAAACCCAAAGGTTTGAGCATTGATAAAGATCAATGACTATATCAATGCCATGTTAACAATAATTATCTAAAAGTAATGTGTGTGGGAGACTGATCTGAGGACATTTCAATATTGAGGGGGGGGTATAACTTCATAAATATTAAAAGATATCTGTGAAAATTTTCTATAGTGCCAAGCAGCTAAGACACCATTCTGTAAAGCCGAAGAAGACGAGAGCACCAACTGTAGGACCACAGGATGGCATCAGAGATGATTACTAATGGTTTTCTATTTCAGTTCCCTCTACCTGATAGCACTTCTCTCTCTTCTATCTTGTGGTTTCACTTTTCCTTCCCTATAAAGAACATTTATATTCTTAAGTATTTTGAAACTTTAATCCATTAAATTCTCATATATTCCTGAAAGGCAATATTATTATTATTCACATTTTACAGATCTTATTATTTTTTAAATTATGTCATATCTGATTTTTCTGTAGTAAAGGACATACTACAGAATTGGCGATTACCTCCTAAAGAGAAATCTCATTTGTTCTGCTTTTTAAAAATTATTTCCTGAATTTCTAAAATATATTCTCATTCTCCTGGAAATGGCAGATTTTGGATACTGGAGTTTTGAAGAACTCTATTTCCTGGGTGGTTATTTCCCCTGAAGCCTTCTTTCTAGCTGAATAGCAAGATATTTAATCTCTGAGCATTAATATAATTCTTTGATAAACAGAACTCATCTAAAGTGATGTGCCTCTTGGGCTCTGTGCCTCTGTGGGTGGCTGCTATGGGAAGTCCTGTTAAATAGGGTCCTTTGGTTGCCATGGTATCCTGTCTCCCTCTCTGTATCCCCTGAGACTGCTGAGTTTAGACGGGCAGAGCAAAGAAGGCAGTTCAAAGCCATGTGCATGGAAGCAGGGCTAAGCTGGAAGCTTGGGGGTGACTGGAACAGATTCCTTGGATGCAGTTATAGAGGTTTTTGAGGGAATTGGTGCAGTGGGTCTAAAAGATGCTGGAACTAGGTTTCCAGTGAAGGGGCAATGAGCAATAAGGAATAAGAAGAGCTAAGAAAGTGAGGAGCAAAGAACGTTGAAATGAGAACCGAATTAGTGTTATTGATCATATTAACAATTTCCAAGTTGCCACTTGCTTCCATGTATTAACTGTATTGAGTTTTGTATTTTTCATCCTTTATCTTATTCATTCACTAAAATAGTCCAGTAAAATAGTATTTACCATTTTACAGTAAATCAATAGACATGTTAGAGATTAGCAATTTGCCTAGACACACAGCCAGTCAATGATAAAGATGGCACCTGTATGTCACAAAAATAAAAAGATGTGTTTTTTTTCTCTAGTAAAAGATAAGAAGAAAAGAACTCCTCAAAAGAAACCTACCCCAGGACCACCAGTTATAGATGAAGGTGGAAGTGGACTCGATAATGATTTCAAGCTCACCCCAACTCCTAACATTCCCACCACTCACCGTAATAAAGTTACCACAACTCCCAAGATTACAACAGTAAAACCAACACTTCCTAAGCCCAGTCTTCCACCTAATTCTGACACAACTAAAGAGACACCTTCTACAGTCAACACAGAGACAACAGTTGAAACTAAAGAGACTTCTACAACAAATAAACAGACATCCACTAGTGCAAAAGAGAAGACTACTTCAGCTAAACAGACACGAACTACAGACAATACATCTACGAAAGGTCTGGCACCCACACCTGAAGTTCCTGCTACATCTACACCCAAAGCTGAAACTGTAACCAAATCCCCTGCTCCCACCACCCCCAAGGAGCCTGCTCCCACCACCCCCAAGGAGCCTGCTCCCACCACCCCCAAGGAGCCTGCACCCACCTCCCCCAAGGAGCCTGCTCCCACAACCCCCAAGGAGCCTGCTCCCACCACCCCCAAGGAGCCTGCACCCACCACCACCAAGGAGCCTGCACCTACCACCCCCAAGGAGCCTGCACCCACCACCCCCAAGGAGCCTGCTCCCACCACCCCCAAGGAGACTGCTCCCACCACCCCCAAGGAGCCTGCACCCACCACCCCCAAGGAGCCTGCATCTACCACCCCCAAGGAGCCTGCTCCCACAACTCCCAAGGAGCCTGCTCCCACCACCACCAAGGAGCCTGCTCCCACCACCACCAAGGAGCCTGCACCCACCACCACCAAGGAGCCTGCACCCACCACCAAGGAGCCTGCACCCACTACTCCCAAGGAACCTGCTCCCACAACCCCCAAGGAGCCTGCACCCACCACCCCCAAGGAACCTGCTCCCACAACCCCCAAGGAGCCTGCACCCACCACCAAGGAGCCTGCTCCCACCACCCCCAAGGAACCTGCTCCCACCACCCCCAAGGAGCCTGCACCCACCACCCCCAAGGAGCCTGCATCTACCACCCCCAAGGAGCCTGCTCCCACAACTCCCAAGGAGCCTGCTCCCACCACCACCAAGGAGCCTGCTCCCACCACCACCAAGGAGCCTGCACCCACCACCACCAAGGAGCCTGCACCCACCACCAAGGAGCCTGCACCCACTACTCCCAAGGAACCTGCTCCCACAACCCCCAAGGAGCCTGCACCCACCACCCCCAAGGAACCTGCTCCCACAACCCCCAAGGAGCCTGCACCCACCACCAAGGAGCCTGCTCCCACCACCCCCAAGGAACCTGCTCCCACCACCCCCAAGGAGCCTGCACCCACCACCCCCAAGGAACCTGCTCCCACAACCCCCAAGGAGCCTGCACCCACCACCCCCAAGGAACCTGCTCCCACAACCCCCAAGGAGCCTGCACCCACCACCCCCAAGGAACCTGCTCCCACCACCCCCAAGGAGCCTGCACCCACCACCCCCAAGGAACCTGCTCCCACAACCCCCAAGGAACCTGCTCCCACCACCCCCAAGGAGCCTGCACCCACCACCCCCAAGGAACCTGCTCCCACAACCCCCAAGGAGCCTGCACCCACCACCCCCAAGGAGCCTGCACCCACCACCCCCAAGGAGCCTGCTCCCACCACCACCAAGGAGCCTGCTCCCACCACCCCCAAGGAGCCTGCTCCCACCACCACCAAGGAGCCTGAACCCACCTCCCCCAAGGAGCCTGCACCCACCACCAAGGAGCCTGCACCCACCACCCCCAAGGAGCCTGCTCCCACCTCCCCCAAGGAGCCTGCACCCACCACCCCCAAGGAGCCTGAACCCACCTCCCCCAAGGAGCCTGCTCCCACCACCACCAAGGAGCCTGCTCCCACCACCACCAAGGAGCCTGCTCCCACCACTAAGGAGCCTACACCCACCTCCCCGAAGGAACCTGCACCCACCTCCCCCAAGGAGCCTGCACCCACCACCCCCAAGGAGCCTACTCCCACCACCACCAAGGAGCCTGCACCCACCACCACCAAGGAGCCTGCACTCACCTCCCCCAAGGAGCCTGTACCCACCACCCCCAAGGAGCCTGCTCCCACCACTCCCAAGGAGCCTGCACCCACCACCCCCAAGGAGCCTGCTCCCACTACCCCCAAGGAACCTGCTCCTGCTGAACCCAAGGAGCCCACTCCAAATTCTCCTGAGACACCTGGTCCAAGTTCTCCTGATATACCTGCTCCAACCACCTCAGAGGCTTCTACTTCAACTACCACCGTGGAGCCTCCCACTATTCCGAAGAGCCCTGCTGAATCAACTCCTCAACCTCCTATAGACCCCACACCAAAGGCTCTTGAAAACAGTCCCAAGGAGCCTGCAGTACCCACAATCAAGGCTCCTGAAGTGAACAAACCTGAAATGACTACAACAGTTAAAGACAAGTCCACAGAAAAAGACATACCTTCTACACCTGAAATTACAACAGCGATAGCTAAGATTATAACAGAGGTAGCAACTAAAACAGAAAAGACTGCTGAATCCAAAATACCAGGTACAACCACAGATGTAACATCTACCACAACCGAAGATACCACAACCTCATCCAAAATTACTCCTAAAGCAACTCTTGCACCTAAAGTAATGACTGCAACAAAGAAGACGCCCAAAAAGACTACGAACAAACCTGAACAAACCACAGCTGTACCTAAAGGCACAGCTACTAATTCTCAAGTAACAACTCCTAAACCGCAGAAACCAACCAAAGCACCCAAAAAGCCCGCTTCGACCAAAAAGCCAAGAACGCCGAGAGTGAGAAAACCAAAGACTACGCCAACTCCCCCAAAGATGACGACATCAGCAATGCCTGAACCAGCTCCTACCTCTGTACCAGAAGCCATGCTCCAAACCACCATCAGCCCTACCCCAACCCCCAACTCAGAAATAATTGAGGTAAACCCAAAGAATGAGGATGGAGATGCTGCTGAAGGAGGAAAACCTCACGTGATTTTCAGGCCCCCTGTGCTAACTCCTATAGTTATTCCAGGCTCTGAAATCATAGTGAGAGGACCCAGTCAAGGCTTTGCCATCAACCCCATGTTTTCAGGTAATATCAATCAGTTACTTTCATGTTTAAAATTACCAGAATGCCCTGATTTAGTATTATACTATTGATATATATTTAGAACCCTGAACTTAACTTGTGAAGTTTTACATCTTCTCTACAGGTAAGCAGAGGGGTAATCAAATAAGTTTATTTGGTATTTCAAAAATCAAACAATAACCTAGAGTTAAAAGAATCTGCAATATTTTTTGCCAAACCAATTCCACAGGGCAATCAGAACTAAGACACAGAATTTCACATTGAGACTGGACATCCAATACCTGTCAAATCTACATGAAGGTCAGGTACCCTGACCCATTCCAGTTCATAATGTATGTTTACATACTTTTTTGAGTAATATCACCTATAAGTAAAACTATGAACAGTATCACTTAACCTCTGAAATACATGTGCCTCAAACATGTATTCTTCAAGAGCTTAGGAAAGGGTGAACAGAGGAAAGAGAACCTAATGGGAAGATTTGAAAAGTGCAGAACCCTCTACTCATTTTTACGTTGGCTTAATTTGTGTTAATTTGTTTCAGATGAAACTAACTTATGCAATGGTAGGCCAGTAGATGGACTGACTACTTTGCGCAATGGGACATTAGTTGCCTTTCGAGGTGAGTTTTGTACACATTTCTTTTTCTGCTCCTTGTTTTGTTCTTGGTATTCGTGAGAATGAGTCATGGGAGAGAAAAAATTTGATTGAGCTTCCTAGAGGGAAACCTGACTGATAAACCTACCTCACATAATTATTATAAGGACCGGGGGTAAATACTAAAGTATTGGATTAAAAAATTTAGACATAGTCAAAGTATATTAGTTGCTCAGTTGTGTCTGACTCGTTGCAACCCCATGGACTGTAGCCTACCAGGCTCCTGTCCATGGGGTTTTCCAGGCAAGAATATTGGAGTGGGCTGCCATCCCCTTCTCCAGGGGATCTTCCTGACCCAGGGACCAAACCTGGGCCTCCAACATTGCAGACAGATTGCTGACTATCTAAGCCACTAAGGAATAAAGTAAAAAACACAACTAAGTTATTTAATTATAACTACTTAATTCTAACAGATAAAGAAATTGAGATTAAGTGACTTTCTGTAAATCAAAACTAGAAGGCCCTTTCTAGAGAAACTGGGAAACTAAAAATTTTGTCATGCTAAATTTCAGTCTTGAGAAACATCTATTTTCAGAAATGTTCGAATACTGTCTTCTGCATTTAGTACTCACAATTCTGACTAACCATCATAGAATGCTTGTCAACACATTCAATCTGTTTATGATAAATACTCTTTTTAAAAGATTTGATTTTGATTTCTTCTGGGATAGGTTTCAGTCTTCGTTCAGCTTGCAGGTGATCATCACTTTCAATTTTAGGTCATTATTTCTGGATGCTAACTCCATTCAGTCCACCATCTCCACCTCGGAGAATTACTGAAGTTTGGGGCATTCCCTCCCCCATTGATACTGTTTTCACTAGATGCAACTGTGAAGGAAAAACTTTCTTCTTTAAGGTAAGAAAAGTATCTTTGTGAGAGAAATCAGCAAAGTTACTTTTTATTATGAAAACATAAATCAGTTTAACTTCCATTTCAGAAAGTCTCCATACTTAAACAAGCTACAATTAAAATTTGATAAAAAGTTAATTTGGTAACCCTGTCAAATTATTAACTAAGGTAAAACTTTCTCCCAATACTTAAATCTAATAATGAGTTTCTAACCTTCCCCCCACTCACTTTATAACCTTTTTAAAAAGCTGTTCACATCATTTCCTCTTTTTAATTATCAGGGTTCTCAGTACTGGCGTTTCACCAATGATATAAAAGATGCAGGATATCCCAAACTAGTTTCCAAAGGATTTGGAGGGTTAAATGGAAAAATAGTGGCAGCTCTCTCAATAGCTCAATACAAGAACAGACCTGAATCTGTGTATTTTTTCAAGAGAGGTAGGTGTTACATGATTAACAAAATTAAAAAACTTTTAAGGAGAGATTTCATTCAATATTTTCATTTATTACTGGGATTACTGTCAACAAATATCTTTAATGTCTAAAATCAAATACTTTCAATTAAAAAATAAATTAAGGGCTGCTGCTGCTGCTGCTAAGTTGCTTCAGTCCTGTCCGACTCAATTAAGGGCAGTAAGAAGTATTTTGCTTTCTTGACATTCAAATCACAATTTCATGAGTTTTCAGGACATTTACATAAAGAATGTTATTTATTTTCAAACAAAGCTAAATAAATAACTATGCAGTATGTTGGCTTTATGACTAATAACCATTATTAATGTCTGGACCATACTGTATAAAAAACATCCATTGTTTCCTCTACCTTGTAAAAAGCTCTCTTCCACCTCTTTTGGGCATTAATTTTCATATTATATGTGATTTTCTAATTCATCATAGGTGGCAGCGTTCAGCAGTACACTTACAAACAGGAGCCCACCCAAAAGTGTACTGGAAGAAGGCCTGCTATAAACTATTCTGTGTATGGAGAAACAGCACAAGTTAGGAGACGTCGATTTGAACGTGCTATAGGACCTTCTCAAATACACACCATCAGAATTCACTACTCACCCAGAGTCCCTTATCAAGACAAAGGTAGTATTTTTTTACTGTGCTAATTCTTACACATGAAGTAGATGTAATATAGTATCGATTATTAAATATAAATTCTGGCCAAATAGCCCTACTACTTTAAGCTTATTAATGTAAAATATCAATTTGCCTCAATGAATGACCAAAGATCAACACCGTATTTTCCTTTGTGGATAAGAGAGACAATTTATTCAGGCTTATTAATTATAATAAATACCATTAACTAAGAATATTAAGCTCAAATCTATAACCCTCAAAATAGTCCTAAAAGGTAGATATTTGTATCATAAAAGAGACAGCAAGAGTTGAGGCATCGAAGTTAGCTTACCCAAGGTAACAGAGCTACTAAGTGACCAAATTAAGGTTAAAACCCATGTTTGTCTACTTAACAACTGCTCTTTCCAATACATACATTGCCTTTCAATCTAATACATCTAAAATGTCATCTACAGGTTTCCTCCATAATGAAGTTAAAGTGAGTACACTGTGGAGAGGACTTCCAAATGTGGTTACTTCAGCAATATCACTGCCCAGTATCAGAAAACCCGATGGCTATGATTACTATGCCTTTTCTAAAGGTAAGTTATTATCTCTGAAACATGAATAAAGTCAAAGCAAAACCAAGTGTTCAATGGTGACTAAAGGTGAGAAGTTAAATTCTATCACTTACTCTAATTATTCTGAAGAGAAAGCTTAGATTATTGGTTCATTTTCAATTAAACTGAATGGATTACAATTCATTTCTGCCCTACCCTTCATGAGATTAAAGCCTAGTATAATAAAACATCCACTAAACTGAGTTAAAACCGCTACTGAAAATAATATTTTACTTTTATTATCAGTGGCATTTAACAGAGGCCTTACTTACTATAAAGTTATATCGATTTATATAATTACACAGTCTGTAAGATCAGAAAGAAATTCCTGAGAAACTAATTTTATTAATTATATTACCTGGGGTATTTTTCTTTGAAAAAGTCACGAAAACATAAGCTATTCTGCCTATATAAATGACTTCAGAGTGTATTTTTTTAAAGAATAAAATTCAACTGAATTATCATTTTTTAAACTAACTTGGTTTTCTCAAATTCTTATACTGAAAAAGCAGAATTAAATATAATTTTAATCAAAGAAGGTGAAAGGTCAGTCTGCCTACGCAGCTGGTTTTCCTTTTGTCAGAAAGTTCAACTTAATACATTTCTTATATTAAATGATAAATACTCTCTTTGAGCATAATAATAAATTTAAGTGTTTTGTTTTCTTTTTAATTGAAAAAGTGCGCCTTCCTCTTTTTAGATCAATACTATAACATCGATGTGCCGAGCAGGACAGCAAGAGCCATTACTACTCGTTCTGGGCAGACCTTATCCAATAGCTGGTACAACTGTCCTTAGACTGATGGGCGAAGGAAGAACCAACTAATTAAAAAGAAGAAACGAATGATAAATGTTGACACTGAAATACATTTTATTAATAAAGAACATTGAGATAAGCATACCAATTTAAATACAAAAATGTTTTTAAACTCGACAGTCATTACACTAAAACAGATCTGACAATCTTATTCACAGTTATAATAGTTTACAGAATACTTAATTTTAATTAATATTTCCTCTATTTATTCCTCCTCTCCCTCCCATTGCATGGCTCACACCTATAAGAGAAAAAAAGAATAAAACTGAACGCATCCTTCAAAAAGTTAGCTCAAACTAGAGTATTTTAAGAAGTTAGCTTAAAACTAGAGTATTCACTTACCCTAATTCATTATAAAAATTTTTAAGATCAAGTGTCTAAGCGTATAGACACAAAACTGTGTTAGGTATTTTACATATTCAATGGAAATCATTACAATTAATGTTTTATAACATGAATGAAGTCTCTAATAGTTAAACTAGAAAACAAAGATATTAAAATTTTACACTTTTCTTTACATTTTTTACTTTTTCTTTTCTTTTGTGACTAGCTAAGCAAGTCACAAATCCTTATTCTTCTGTATAAAAGGTATAACAACAAAAGGCAGAGATGTAACAAGTGATTACATAGCACTATAACATTTTTGCTTTTCCAGATCTTACCCTGAATTCAAGGAAGAAACGAGTAAAAATAAAATACAAGCACATATTCATTATATACCTATGGTACACAAACCTGTCTACAAGAAGCTTATAGATTAGTAAAAATCACAAGCTCAACATGTAACTATTTAATCAGCCCCTGGAGTATTTTACAGAACAAACAAAAAAGGCAAATAAATACACACTGGAAGCTTAAGGATTAGAAAACTCATTCCATTTAACACTATTGCATATCCTATCACGTGATCAGTATATGAGAAATTTACCTCTCTGTCTGTTAAACTGGCGACCACGGACACCTTGTCTCAATGTTGTCTGAAGTCTTACTCGTCTGAAAGGCTTCGGCTGACTACTGCTAGTATCTAAGAAAAGCATTAATATACAGGAAAGCAAGTTAAACAAAAAAGCAGTTAAAACGACAAAAACTACGTGAATGCATGGATAGAATGCAGAGGTGACCACTGCTTTCTATATTTAAATAGTTTTTTTTTAAAAGGGACATTTAACAAACAAAACGGTAAAAAGTTAAAAAAATTAAAAAAAATTTTTTTTTTACTTTTTCATTCATTTCACCCAACTCTTATGATTTAATAATAAACATTTACTTGGCTCCTATCCACGTATCAGACACTGAGCAAGGGGCTGGGGAATACAATGGGAAAACAAACTACCAACATCCTTCAGGAAACAACAGTCCACTGCAATATACCACCGGTCATATCTGACCCCTCCCTTTTCCAGGCATCCCTAATCCAATCATTAGCAATCCTGTAAACTCTAATTTTAATCTATATCCTGAATTTGATTCCTCACAACCTTGGTTCCACTATCCTGTCTAAAATATCATCGTCTTTACCGTCAATTACTGCAATATTCTCCAAACTTTCTCTTTGTTGCTGCCGTTACTTTCAGTCTCTTCTCTACACAGCAGCCAAACCAATACTAAGTTCAGTCAGATCATTTACCACACTGTCTGAAGCCCTCCAAAAGCCTCATATAATCACGAAAGCCAAAGAAATGACAATGCGCTGCAAGATCTATCCTCCCCCACCCCGTTATCTCCTGCTACTCTCTCTCTGTCCAGATTATGTTTCAGCCACACAGGCCTCTTTGCTGACCCTGAACATATCACACTGCTGCCTTATGGACTCTGCATCTACTCTTTTTCTCATCCTGGAACACCTTCCCCTGAAGAGCTGCACAGTTTTGCTCCCTGACCTTCAGGTTTTTCCTTAAATATCGCTTTCTTTAGTAACGCTTCTGTAACAGACTGGCAATTGGTAGGCACTTAAATATTTGCTGACCACATGGATGACTGCCCAGATGGGGAGGACTAGTGTTAACACCCTCATTTCATATTATACTGTAAAAGGGAACAAGACCGTATTTTCTTATGCAAGCTCTGGTAAGATATAACTCATGCCCTCCCATGGAGGAAAGACAATTCTCATGGGACATCAGAAAATGACTGGGGGCATAGAACTTCAATTATTATACTATTCATAATGCTATCATAGTGATAATAATTATGACAGCTACAATTTGAGCCTTACTGTGTACAAAGCACTGAGTTATAATTACATACATTATTTCTAATCCTGATTGCAAGATGAGTTATGAATGTCCATATTTCACAATGAAGTGAGCAGAGATTTAAAGTTACTAGCTTTACAGATACAGAATCTGAATCTGGCATATTAGCTATTGGGTTAATGTGTCATAGAAAAGCAGCAGAAAGGGAGAAGAGGTCTTGAGATAGCCAAGTGCTGTGACTGAAAAAAGCAGTAACTGAGCAGGTCTTCCATAAAACCTGAAGGTTCCATGACAGAGTTTGAAGATTACTGCTATAAATAATTTAAAATGAAATAATTAAGAGTGGGTGACTGAGGATATATTTATTTAATAATAAAAGAAATTCCCTAGCTAAAAACTGTGAGATAAATAAGCTATCTCAGTGTACCATTTAAGAGTGGAGTCTCCAGTCAAACTTCTTGAGTTTGCATCCTGGCTTGCCCATTATTGTGTGACTTTGAAGGAAATTATTCAACCTTTTTGTGACTCAGTTCCCATTTCTAAGAAATGCAGATATGTGCTTACCACGTTGGGTGTATGAGAATTAAATGTATAAATACAGGTAAAGGGCTTAGAATACTGTCTGATACAAAGTAAGTACTCAATAAATATTATTTTTTAAAAGGATCTGCAGAAATAATTTTTATTGCAAGAAAGATCCATAGCCCTTTTCAAAGTTAACTTCAAAAACGTGAAAAACCAAACTTTAAAACTATTCACATAAGTAAATTTCAATTTCTTTCTAAGCAACAGGCCTCCCAACCCTCAACTCTACATACCAAATCTCATGTAGAACTTACCAGTTAGAAGAAATAAAAAAGGAATTGCTCTGGTTTAAATATAGGCAAGAGGCCTGGAGACTACTCTTTAGCGTCCCTCCCAATAATCCATCCCTTCTGCCCCTATGGCACCTTTGATACAACCAATTCCCTTTAATACAAATTAAAAGTTCTTTTTAATAAAGTAAAAATTTCCTTTCAAATAAGCATTTTAAAAGTCAAGGAGAAAAGAATTATCAATTGTTACCAACAGTGTCTTTTGCAAACAAGACTGATGTGTGAAAGCTGCACTGCAGTCTGGAGCAGGGACTTACCTACAGAAGAACTGGAAGGAGGGTCCTGGCTGGTGGAAGGAAGATCTGACTCATCAGAGGCCTGAACAGGCTCTTCTTCCTGCTGGCTATCAATTTCGAGGCCTGCTTCTGAACTAATACTGAGAAAGGAAAACAAAAATTCATTAGAAAATACAAAACTGATCCCAGCATGTATCCTAAATTGTTCCCAAACTTTTTTTTAAAATATAGTTTATCATTTAAATAACCCAGAGGTCCCCTCCAACTCAAAATTTCAGACTCTAACAATAGTAGCCATATATTTAAAAGGCAGGGGAAAAAGAGAGCTCAAGTTCCTTTTTGCTCACTTCTTTTCTCACTAGGACATATTCCAATTTTATTTTCTCCTCTTTTTTGCTGTTCTTTTTTTCTTTTTAACAAAAGACATTCACATTCTTGATATTCACGGTAGATAACAGTATCTTGGTTTTGATAAATTGTGAAACAACTTTCAACAAAAGTAGATACTAAAATAATCCACAACAGTTCCAACTATTAATAATATACCACTGTTTCACCATGGGCTCTAGCCCAGATGAGGCTAGGGTAGGTAAATTCCTGGCTCAAAGCTATAAGTCCTTCTCTCTCTCTCCCATTTGAGAAAGCACATCAAAAAACAAGTGAGGAAGATTAAGAGTACAAGAATAACTTAAATGTGCTCCTGTTTTTATTATCTGCAAACTTCAGTACACCTGTTAGTAACCCTGTACCTGAAAGATCAAGACTGTACATTGTCACCCTACTTATTTAAGTTATATGCAGATTACATCATGTGAAATGCCAGGCTGGATGAAGCACAAGCTGGAATCAAGACTGCCAGGAGAAATATCAATAACCTCAGATATGCAGATGACACCACCTTTATGGCTTCAAGTGAAGAATTAAAGAGCCTCCTGGTGAAAGTGAAAGAGGAGAGTGAAAAATTTGCCTTAAAACTCAACATCCAAAAAAGGAAGATCATGCCATCCAGTCCCATCACTTCACGGCAAATAGATGGGGAAACAATGGAAACAATGACAGACTTTATTTTCTTGGGCTCCAAAATCACTGCTGATGGTGACTGCAGTCGGAAAATTAAAAGACGCTTGCTCCTTGGAAGAAAAGCTATGATCAACCTAGACAGCATATTAAAAAGAAGAGACATTACTTTGCCAACAAAGGTCTGTCCAGTCAAAGCTATGGTTTTTCCAGTAGTCATGTATGGATGTGAGAGCTGGAAAGCTGAGTGCTGAAGAATAGATACTTTTGAACTCTGGTGTTGGAGAAGACTCTTGAGAGTACCCTGGACAGTAAGGAGATAAAACCAGTCAATCCTAAAGGAAATCAGTCCTGAATATTCACTGGAAGGCCCTATGCTGAAACAAAATCCAATACTTTGTCCACCTGATGTGAAGAACAACACACTGGAAAAGACCCTGATGCTGGGAAGACTGAAGGCAGGAGGTGAAGAGGACCACAAAAGATAAGATGGTTGGATGGCATCACTGACTCGATGGACATGAATCTGAGCAAGCTCCGGGAGCTGATGATGGACAGGGAAGCCTGGTGTGCTGTAGTCCATGGGGTCACAAAGAATTGGACATGACTTAGCAACTGAACTGAACCTGAAAGATACCTCTTATGACTGTTACAGCTGAAAACTAGAGAAGTACAGTCTAAGCAAGTTATTTTAACATGTTCAGAGTCTGAGCTTTCTCATTTATAAAATGGGGACAAAACTTTGTGAAACTGTGTGGATTAAAAACGACACATTTAAAGTGACTTGCATACATGGTATGGAATTAAAGGCACCTAATATTTCAGCTCAGTCGTGTCCTGAGTGGTTTTGCCATACATTGATATATACTAAAATTGGAACGATACAGAGAAGATTAGCATGGCCCCTGCGCAAGGATGACATGCAAATTCGTGAAGCGTTCCATATTTTTATGGATGTGAGAGTTGGACTGTGAAGAAAGCTGATCGCCGAAGAATCGATGCTTTTGAACTGTGGTGCTGGAGAAGACTCTTGAGAGTCCCTTATACTGCAAGGAGATCCAACCAGTCCATTCTAAAGGAGATCAATCCTGGATGTTCATTGGAGGGACTGATGCTAAAGCTGAAACTGCAATACTTTGGCCACCTCATGCGACGAGCTGACTCACTGGAAAAGACTCTGATGCTGGGAAAGGTTGGGGGCGGGAGGAGAAGGGGACGACAGAGAATGAGATGGCTGGATGCCATCACCGACTCTGTGGACATGAGTTTGAGTGTTCTCCGGGAGTTGGTGATGGACAGGGAGGCCTGGCGTGCTGTGATTCATGGGGTCGCGGAGAGTCGGACACGACTGAGCGACTGAACTGAACTGAACTGAACTGAATATTTCAGCAGGGTCTGTAACTTTCTCAAATTAAGCAGCAGTGAGTTAGAGGTGTATCAGCAGACTTCATTTTTTCTTATGTATCTACTACAGTTGGGCTGTTAATTACATTAACAAAATCTTGCTAAATAAAACAAAACTTGAGCACTACCTAGAAATCTGGGTTCTACTTCTAGCTATGCTTTTGACGACAAAGCAGTCTAACATTTTTATTTTATAAAGAATCAGGTTCCGCTTTGAAAGTTAAACTTCTCCAAAGCACTGTCCAGTGAGTTCTTTCTATTAAATTGTTCTACCTCCTTAGGTTTAAAAAAAATTCAGATGATTTGTTGTTAAATACTTCTTTTTAAACTTTGCTTATAACTGATGTGTTAAGTCAGGTCTTGAAGATTTCTAATTTTTAAGAAGTCAGTGTTTCAGACCAAGTTCTCAATGCACATGAATAAAAAATAGGTGAAGTTTGCTTGAGAGACCTCTACCAAATGGAAAAGTGAGTCATTTCCTAACATTTCCTAATTTTCACAGAAAGACTTCTTTCTTGGGGAAAAGTTCAAGCAGCTACATTAGTGGAAGAGGACCAATGATTTCAGAGAATACTTTGTCCTAGAATGCATCATATGTAATTTTCAAGGATATAAACATTTTAAAAGTTATCTCTCTTCTGTAATAATAATGTCTAAGTCTTATAATATTTTGTGCAAAAATTGGCTTTCCAAAATATATGGCTCGGTTTATTTTTGTAAAAGGATGCCTCTGAAAATATAGCTCAAGAGACTGTTTCTTTCTGGCTTAAGGAAAGAACAAAAAAATGTAAAAGTCTGACAAGTATAAGCATGCAAACATTACAAGGTAAACATTTACCCTTCAGATTCTGCCTCCACAAACACTTCGTCTCCATCATCGCCTGCTGCTGTTTCGTTTGTTGTGGATAAAGTGCCAGTGGATGTCGTCACCATTGGAACAGACTGAGAAGCATGCTCCGAGGCATCGGAGGTGGTGCTCTCAGTAAATACGGTCACTTGAAAATGAAAAGACCAGAAGAGCAATGAAAACTTTAGCTTTGTGGTTTCCTTAAATTTTTAATCACAGGTTTCCATTTCACCAATAAAACATAATCTACTGATCTGCCTCTGATACCTACCTGGGGCTGCTACTTGTAGAGGAGTAGTCGGAACACTTCGGCCACCCGACTCTTCTTCATGAGCTAGGAAAAGGGGCGTTTCATACATTCCCAAACCTAAAGACAATTCTGAACATTAATGATTGAAAGGACAAAATACTGCCCACTCCCTAGATATCTAAAAGAAAGAAAACTAATCAGTGGAGACACATAACTCTGTTGAAGCCCACAATTAGCCCATTAAGCAAAAGTCAATCCCCCCAAAATGTAAATACAATTTAAATGTATTCTTAACACTAACACCAATTTGTTGTTGTTCACTTGCTCAGTTGTGTTTGACTCTTTGCAACCCTATGGACTGTAGCCCACAAGACTCCTTTGTCCATTGGATTTCCCAGACAAGAATACTGGAGTGGGTTGCCATTTCCTTCTCCAGGGGATCGTCCCAACCCAAGGATCAAACCCGCCTTTCTGTCATCATGGAAACAACACTAATTTAAGTACCCTAAAAAAGACCAGCTGAAGTGCTCTCAGTTTCATAAAAGCTAACTTTATTGAGTAGCCAACTATGAACCAGGTACTATGTTTGAATTTACTCTTCACCCAAACTGCAAGCTTATTATTAGTCTCCTTTTTTGCTAAAGAAATTTAATTTCAAAGAAGTTAATTAATTTTCCCAAAGTTACTAGTAAAGTGGTAGCATTCCAATCTAAGCTTAGATCTGACTTCCAAGTCTTAGAAGTACTATAATAAAGCCACATTAAAACTTTGAATTTCTCTGAAGTCAACTCACAATTTCATATTGGTAGAGGGAAACAGTATTAGACCTAACATCCTAAAACACCCAAGGACTAAGATGAATTTCATGACTTACATAAGGGCTGCAGATTATTCTTCTGTTCTGGGCTTATTATTAGACCAGTATGCATTCCCTATTCATTTACAATACCGTAACAGCTCTCAGAAATACAGTGTGTTCTATGAATGCCAACCAATGATTAAAGTGTAATTAATTCCAGAAATAGCGTAATTCATGTTCAAGTAACCAACTGCTATTACTTTAGGTATCATTTTATTCTACATATTTATAACATTTTTTATTTTTAATGTTAATGGAAAATATCTAATTAGGTTTATAAACTTAACTGGAATGTTAAACATCAAACTAAAAATATATACTGCATTCCTTCCAACAACTTTAAAATGGATAGTAGTACCCATGTATATTTATGGGCACAACAAATATTCCTGACACTATACTAGAAGCCCAAAGAGATATAAACGTAAAAGTCAGTCATTATGCCCAAAGAACTGAAAATGTTGTTGGGAACACTTATACCTAAGGCACTGCTTAATAAGTATTAAATATATTACACTTTTTTCCTAGATATAAGTTTTTTTAAACTAATACTTGCTCACTTAAAAAAAAAAATCATGTCAGAACAGTTTATTACCAAATACATGCAAATCCAGGAGAGCAAAGCTTTTATTTAGCTATTTACCTCCTTGAGAAGCAAGTTGGCCAAGATCAGAGTGACTAGAACTCGTTTGTGGCATATCTTCAGGTGGCCCAAACCGGAATCTAGGAACACCAGCAACCTGTGGGGAACTAAATAGACAAAAATTAATTTAAGATGACCTTTAAAGTTACCTTGTTTAAACTGCAATGATGGAAAGAAAACAGGAAGAAGGAAGAATAAACAAAAACAAAGTAGGAAAATAGTTTGAAAATAAAGTTGATAAAGAAATTCTCACATATGAAAATATTTTCAAAATATCAGTTGTCAAAAACTTAGCAATAATATAAATCATGGGATTCATATTATGTGATTTATATAAACATGATTAATACATACATAGCTTCCAGCTCTCCTCACCTATGCCTCACGTTTCTCAAATCTGCTAGAAACTGCTATGTAGATACATAAAAAGCAACATATACTGAACATGAGATATAACAAAAACCAAAATGATTTTACATGAAAAAAGTTTGTCTCAGTTTTCAATGTTGGTCTAGAAAAGATTCAATTATTAGCTGGCTAGAAATTTGTTTTCTCCCTGCCCTAATAACACTATCATTCAGCTTTCTGCCCATAATCCAGGATATAAAATAGCATTATCTCACTATTTGCCCACTCCTTAGCCTAACCTTCCCTGGCTAGCCAGCTATTGATGTTTATGGATTGTACCCTGGTTTATGGATTATACTCTTGAATCTATTTCCTGTTTCCATCATTGTTTTAGTTAAGGACAATCTCTATCAGGTAAAATTTTAAACCTGTCTCCTTCTATTAGAAGGAACTTAAATTCCTCCAGGGCAGTTTTTTAGATGAGTGTTTCTGACTGGCTGACTTTCAGAAGGATGGGGCTGACACTGATCAATGGGCTCTGTTACCTGAGGTGAGTTGCGGTTAACTGAGCAAGTTTAAAACTTGTTTTACGGCCATATATTATCACATACCTTAGAAAATTAAGCACTTCCCATTTCTGTATAAACATTTTTTTTCTACTCTTCAAGTACATATCGTGCAACAGATATTTCAACCACAATTAAACATACACACTTCCATGTGAAAAGCCTTCTTATCCTTTAGGAGTGGTCAGCACAAGAGTTAAAAAATAGGTTCCAGAGACTGGTTTGAAATTAAAAACTGTCACTTCCTGGCTGTCTGAAATCTAGTCAATGTGTTAGCATCTCTGTGTTTCCTTATCTGCAAATGAAATAAGAGTATCTACTCTCACAGTTCAGTTACTCAGTCGTGTCTGACTGCGACGCCACGAACTGCAGCAAGCCAAGCTTCCCTGTCCACTAGCAACTCCAGCAGCTTGCTCAAACTCATGTCCATTGAGTCTGTGATTCTATCCAACCATCTCATCCTGTTCTCACCTTCTCCTCCTGCCTTCAACCTTTCCTGGCATCAGGGTCTTTTCCAGTGAGTCAGTTCTTCACATCAGGTGGCCAAAGTACTGGAGTATTGGTAGTATTGGACTATACTTCAATACCAAAATATTCCAATGAACACTCAGGACTGATTTCCTTTAGGACTGACTGGTTTGATCTTGCTATCCAAAGGTCTCTCAAGAGTCTTTTCCAACACCACAGCTCAAAAGCATCAATTCTTCTGCACTCAGCTTTCTTTATAGTCCAACTCTCACATCCATACATGACTACTGGAAAAACCATAGCTTTGACTAGATGGACCTTTGTTGGCAAAGTAGTGTCTCTGTGTTTTAATATGCTGTCTAGGTTGGTCATAACTTTTCTTCCAAGGAGCAAGCACCTTTTAATTTCATGGCTGCAATCACCATCTGCAGTGATTTCGGAGCCCCCCAAAAATAAAGTCTGTCACTGTTTCCATTGTTTCCCCATCTATTTGCCGTGAAGTGATGGGACTGGATGCCATGATCTTAGTCTTCTAAATGTTGAGTTTTAAGTCAGCTTTCTCACTCTCCTCTTTACTTTCATCAAGAGAATCTTTAGTTCTTCACTTTCTGCCATGAAGGTGGTGTCATCTGCATATCTGAGGTTATTGATACTTCTCCCAGCAATCTAGATTTCAGCTTGTGCTTCATCCAACCCAGCATTTCGCATGATGTACTCTACATATAAGTTAAATAAGCAGGGTGACAATATAGAGCCTTGACATATTCCTTTCCCAATTTAGAACCAGTCCACTGTTCCATGTTCAGTTCTAACTGTTGCTTCTTGACCTGCATACAGATTTCTCAGGAGGCAGGTCAGGTGGTCTGGTATTCCCATCTCTTTAAGAATTTTCCATAGTTTGTTGTGATCCACACAAAGGCTTTGGTGTAGTCAATAAAGCAGAAATAGATGTTTTCCTGGAACTCTCTTTTTCTATGAACCAATGGATGTTGGCAATTTGATCTCTGGTTCCTCTGTCTTTTCTAAATCCAGCTTGAACATCTGGAAGTTCTTGGTTCACATACTGTTGAAGCCTGGCTTAGAGAATTTTGAGCATTACTTTGCAAGCGTGTGAGATGAGTGCAATTGTGCGGTAGTTTGAGCTTTCTTTGGCATTGCCTTTCTTTGGGTCTGGAAAGAAAACTGTACTTTTCCAGTCCTGTGGTGACTGCTGAGATTTTCAAATTTGCTGGCATACTGAACGCAGCATTTTCAGCATCATCTTTTAGGATTTGAAACAGCTCAACTGGAATTCCATCACCTCCACTAGCTTTGTTCATAGTGATGCTTCTTAAGGCCCACTTGACTTCTTATCCTGGATGTCTGGCTCTAGGTGAGTGATCACAGAAGAATACACAGAACTATACAAAAAAAAGATCTTAAAGATCCAATAACCATGATGGCGTGATCAGTCTCACAGTTATGAAGATTAAAATACTGATTCATGGGAATGCTCAGTAAACTTCAGGTATTTTTTTTCAAGACTCAATTTAATGCTGTCCCCATTAAGTTCTCTCAGATTCGTTTCCCCTATGTGAAAATCACACCTTCATTTTTATAAACAAAGTTTCTTGCTCATTCCTCTGTTCGAGTGTTAAGATTATCATTAGTTGTGCATAAGCTTAGCTTATACAACAGTATTATCCATTATGATGACTGTAATTATTAACACTTTCACCAACATCTGATATAAAGCATTTACTATGTACAGGTGATATTATATAAATATGGTTAACATAAATTCATTTAATTCTCACAATTTATGAGGCAAGAAATATTGTGTTATTCTCATTAATAAAATGAAGATACTCAGGTACAGAGACTACACGTAACTTGATATAGCAAGTAAGCAGTACAGCTAGGTTTCAAAGCCAGGCATTCTAACTCTAAAGCCCATGCTCTTAACCACTGCTATACTGCCTTTAAATTTTAAATTCCTGACGGAAGCAACTGTATTTCATTCATCTCGATGTGATTTTCTCAAACACTACATCCTCAACCCTTCTACTCTCAAGTGCTTAGTACCTAGCATAGAACTTAACAAATAATGTATCCATCAAATGTAATCAAGTTAAGAGGGAAAGAGTTTGATTAGTCACAAAGTATGGTTCTATCTCATTAACTTACTGAATTGCTTCAGCAAATCCATCAGTACGATGTGGCACCACAAGAGTTGGGGTACTTGGAACTGTTCTATCTTCATCATCAAAAAAATGCTGCTGCTAAAAAAGACAGAAAACAAGTACTTAACAGGCATGGCAGGATCATGTGTATGGACGAGACAAATAACTGCTGAACAAATAAATCACTTTTACATGAGAGGTAGGTACTTACCATGCCACCTATTCCTGGAGTCAACTGAAGCCCACGTCCAACAGACTGCCTTCGAGTCATCTGAATTCTCTGTGTCAAGAAAGGAATTTCATTTAAGAAATTAGGCAATGAAAGCAACACCAATCACTAACAGATATAGCTTATCAGGCTGGTAATAAAATAACTGAAATGTTAGCAGATTAATGTAATCGCTGGAACTTTTCTTAAACTGCTACTAATCTTGTACCAGTATTAAAGAAGTCTGTTTTGTAAATAGTGACATGTTTTTAATTATACAGACTATAATATTAAACAACAAATATTTTATTAACCAGTTGATAATCAGTAATCACCAGGTAAAACCAAACTCTGACCCTATGTTATTTGTTGATAACTAAGTTTCTATCTCCTGATTTAAGTGTTTGGATGTTGAAGCTTAACTATCCTTTAAAGTTCAAACAGCAGTATTGACTACTTGTAAACTGTTTCCCAATTTAGACAATTAAAAATTAATAGAGATGGTATATTTTGCACGATCCATAAACAATCCTAAGAATTTATATTTTCAGAAAATGAGAAAATTTATCTTCACCAGTGGTATTTCGGTAAAATCTACCCATGACAGTATTTAGTATACTACCAAGTAAGACTCAAGGTACATGATTAATAGATCCTTTGTACTTTTCCAGCTGTTTCTTCAAGAGCTTCTGACAGAGATGTCCAATCCTACTACAAAAGAGTGTCTCATGTAAAGGGTTATGCACACTATCATGAACCTGAAAAGTGGGTATTAATATGTGTGATTCCAAAAAATAATAAGTAAAAAGATCTGTTAAGAACAGAAATTTCTTTTAAAAAGAACTCATGCACCTTGGAGAAAGAAATCTTCAAAACAAATGGATCAGCTGCTGAAATATGTTTTAATCAAAATCCAAGAAAAATTTCTTTAACCTGTCGAAACAGCAGACCCTTATTTTCTCTGAATATAATCATTTCAACTTATACACGACTTTAGCAAGCCTTGCTTTTCCAAAGTCCACGTCTGCCATATTTAAGGGAAAATAATTCAGAGATTAGTTTCAGCTCAAAAATTTTATAAAAATATACCAAAACATTAAAAAGTTCACTTAATTCCTGGGGAAAAACAAAGTAATAGCTAATGGAAAGAAAGGGAGGAAAAGCCAACACTTTTCAAAGTAAAATGTTCAGAATGACTAGTACTTTTAATACCTGAACTGGAGGTCCCAGCTCCTGAGGTGGAGCATGAATGGTCAGTCTTGGGGGAAGCGGGTGTGGTGGGCGTCTTGGTGACTGAGGTGCTCTTGGAGTTTGTCTTTCGGATGCTGATGATGGCTGCTGTTCCCTAGATATCTCCTGGGAAAAAGAGGACTCTGCAGTACCAGTATTTCCTTCGCCTATAGGAAAAGAAAAGTTTATTCTGAACTATTAAGTTTACCATAAGGTAACTTGGACAATCGCTAGAACCATAAATCTTACCACTACGAATGTTCACCTAACTAATATTTTCATAAAAAAATAGTGAGGTGTGGCAGACCCAGAGATAACAGGTATGCAATCAAAAGCTGTACAGCCTTAAGCAAGTTCCTTCTATTTCTTTGGCTGGTTCATGAAACAAAAATATAACCCACAAGAAACATTTTTCTGAAGACTTCAAATAATGGACAGAAAGCATTTAGCTTAACACAAGATAAACATTTTAACACTTAATACCTTTTAACACTTGCCCTGGTTATATAACTTTGCTTCTGCTTTTCAGATTCTTCACTGGTACTTAAAACCTGGTAAGCTTATTGTAAGAATTTCCCCAACAAGTATTCAATGAGAATCTGTTATGTTTTGTATCAAGGAAAAAAGGCTATGAACACTCATGCTCACAAGACTTAGCTTTCAGTGATAATATTAGGCAAAAACTTTCCCTCTATAACCCAATTATGTGACACAAAAAAGATATTTCTTAAATCCATAAAACGCTTTAAAGATGTAAATTATTACAATTAATCTCCTTAGCTCCTTATCTCCCTTAAAAAGCAATACTATTCTTCATTATATAGTTCAATATTCATTCTCTTAAAAAATTTAAAAGTTGAAAAGACTGCCTGCGTTTCCTTTCCTTAATTCAAATGAGAATACAATTCACATTTTTATACACAGGCCTACACAAAAGCTCAGATATTGTTTTCCCACTAGTCTACATATATAAGGTTTTTATTATATTACTACTGATTTTGGCTCAGTATTATCTGTTAAAACCAGAATATCAAAACCAGATGACAGCAGAGTCTTCAAAAAACATTTAAAAATGATTCTAAAAGAAAATTATTTTCTACTAATTCTATAATTCTTTACTGCCTACAACATTTTAGCTGATTGCCAGGACTCATCTTTTCAAGAATTAGCAAAAGGCACACTCTATTGATGAAAAAGTCTCTTATTCATCAGAAAACTGGACAATATTTTAAAACTGATACCCACAAATCTTGAAACATGCAGTTTGACTAGACTGACCTCTCCTGGTTGTGAACTGCTATTACTATTATTAGAAGTCCTTGATTTAATTTTACACTTATGAGCAGAAGCAACACATGGCATTCATAATACTTTATAGATTTAAAAAGTCTGAATCTCATAGTATTCCAATGCGGTAGAAAAAAATAGTATAATGACTACCTTTTAGACATAAACACAGTAGACTTTATAAGAATAATATGACAAAGCAAGAACAAGAGCCAATCTTTTCCTTGCCAGTTTACTAAGTTTTACCACCTATGTGATCATTAAGTGTAATCTTAGTTTAGAAAATGTTAGGTTAAAATATTATATTAAGTAAAATATTAAAAGTGTTCAATTAAAAAGAGACAAAAACAACAAAAGAAAACTAAACAAAACCTCACCACTGTTTTGAGAATCCGCTGCTCTCTGATTACTTTCACCTCCACCCATACTTTCTTCTGTTTCTGTACTGGGATCAGTCCCGTCACCACCCTGAAGACAAAATATGAATGCTAAATGCAAATAAACCAAGTAATTATCTTCAATAATTAACCAAACGACAGCAGAGACAAACAAAAAACCCAAAGATATGAAAAGCTATAGTGTTCTGAGAAGACAGGATTTTTATACTCTTGGAAAATACCAAGCAAGTTCTTGAAGAAAATGATGGTCCAAATTCTAGCCAGTTACCTCAGCATCATCAGCTTCATATCCATCAAGAGAATACAAGATTTTTATACTCTTGGAAAGTACCAAGCAAGTTCCTAAAGAAAATGATGGTCCAAATTCTAGCCAGTTACCTCAGCATCATCAGCTTCGTATCCGTCATTGCCATCTGCACTACCAGTGCCTTCATTACTATCTTCACCCTCATCTCCCATCCCTGTGTCATCTTCATCATCATCATCATCGTCTTCATCTTCTTCATAATCCTTGTAAAAAATCCCAAGTATAAATAAAGATACAGGATATGGTATACATGTTTTACATTATCTTGATATCATGATTAGAAATTTAAGTGACATCACATTGATGAGGATACAGAAGCTGTCCTGAAAGTTATACGGAATTCAGACTTCAGTGGTATCAAGAATCAAAACTGTGAGGCCTACTGGAATTAGTATTGTTAATGGTCAACTCTGAGTTCTAACTGTCTGTATGAGATCAATTCAAAGATAAAAACTTCTAGGTGTCAAATGAATGTCAAGTGGTCCACTTTGATTCTAAATTTAAAATGTGGCATTGAATGAGAAAATTGTGAAATTATACTATGAGCTTTTAAATACCTAGTTTGATTAATAAAAGAATCAAAAAAGGAGAAGGCGTCAATACTGAAGTAATACCCAAAACAAAATGTGAAGTTTCACTTAAAAAATAATTATCTTCACACTTCAATTTCTTTTGAAAAGAACTATGAGGGTTCCACAAAATAAAAAACAATCCTTTTATTTTCAGAAACCATAGTGCTTACAGTTAAATCTATAGTCACTTATCGGTGAGATTTAAGATTAATTAATCTAACAAATCCTAAAGGACTTGCTGCTGCTGCTGCTGCTAAGTCACTTCAGTCGTGTCCGACTCTGTGTGACCCCATAGACGGCAGCCCACCAGGCTCCCCCGTCCCTAGGATTCTCCAGGCAAGAACACTGGAGTGGGTTGCCATTTCCTTCTCCAATGTGTGAAAGTGAAAAGTGAAAGTGAAGTCGCTCAGTCGTGTCTTGACTCGTAGTGACCCCATGGACTGCAGCCTACCAGGCTGCTCCATCCATGGGATTTTTCTAGGCAAGAGTACTGGAGTGGCTTGCCATTGCCTTCTCCGCTAAGTAATCATTAAAACAAATGAGATTTTCCATCACTTGCTCCATGTAAATTTCACTACTAAATGTTAAGTTCAGAACTAATCAGGATAAAAGAAAAGCAAAACAATCTACTTAAAGTGACAGGGAATCAGAATTTTAGTTTAAAACAATAAATTATTTCAAATCAAATTCACCTCATGTTCCCCATCATTTTCATCCTCCTCCTCCTCTTCATCATCACTGTCAATTACAATGACATCATCTCCTTTACCCTGACCATCTTGGGATGAAGCTGTTTGTTGATCTGACTGAAGAGGCCCAAGGTCTATTTGTAGAGATTGAGAGGTTTCTTCACTGTCTTCCATTGGCGTATAATCTCCCTGAGTGACTCCCTTTAAAATTAAAAAAAATAAATGAATAAATAATAGTCAATTATACTTAAAATTGGTTTAAGTGGTTTAAATCATTTACCAGGTTAATTATTACACCTATAGAAGATTACAAAGGCTTGTTTGCTTTCTAAGACAAGCTTGGCATTTAGACTAATGCTCACGAGATAAGAAAAACAAGTCCGCAGGCTATAAAGATTAGGGAGTACATTCTTAATCTATTTTAAGAGATAAGGAAAATATACCTACATAAATCTGGGGGGGAAAAAACAGGAAACCAAGCAAAGGGTCATTTGCTCTGTTTTTCTCAAGGAAGAACAAAGAAGCCTGGTAAACGTTTTATGACTCTTTTAAGGGGTGGCGGGACAGGGAACAGCACTTACAAGGCGTTCCCAGGGCCGACATTTGGGGCCTTGTTCAGACCGGCTCCCTGCACATCTCCTCGACCAAGTCATTTCCTCCACCCCTGAAACTGTATCAGTCAGTGTTCCACGAGAAAAAGAACTCCTTTTTAAAAGTTTTTGACAAAGAATCAGCGTACTTGGGGGCTTGCCAGGTGGCTCAGTGGTAAAGAATCCACCTGCCAATGCAGGAACTACAGGAGATACAAGTTCAGTTCCTGGGTGGGGAAGATCCCCTGGAGGTGGAAATAGCAACCCACTCCAGTATTCTTGCCTGGGAAATCCAATGGACAGAGAAGCCTAGAAGGATACAGTCTATGGGATTGCAAGAGTTGGATGCGACTGAACATGCATGTGAGAGTTAATTCTTAGGCAGGCTGATAAGGAGTCTGGGGCCCTCAAAGAGGAAGGGGTCCAGGGCCCTAAAGAAGGAGATAGGGGTCCAGAGCTCTCAAGGAGAAGAAAAGGACAAACTTTTTTTCTACATTGCTTTGTCTTAGTCACATTATTTTCTTTAAGCCCAGAGCTAATGATTACACAACAAAACAACTCATCTTAAACTCTGTACTAACGGAGAAGGCAATGGCACCCCACTCCAGTACTCTTGCCTGGAAAACCCCATGGATGGAGGAGCCTGGTAGGCTGTAGTCCATGGGGTCGCTAAGAGTCGGACACAACTGAGCGACTTCACTTCACTATACTTAAAATTATCCGTGACATACTGTAGAGATAAGTAAAGGCTAAAGAATACTAATGGGTTATGAGAATTTTATTTTAAAAAATATTGTTTTCAAAAGCAGAATTAATTCAAGATAAATGTTTTGGATTTCTTTACTACCTTCTTATAGAAAAATTATTCTAAATCCCACTCGGTAATACTTCAATAAAAAAGACAGCACACACACACAAACACACACACGCGCGCGCGTGCATCCCACTTGGTAATACTTCAAGAACACACACACACACACGCACGCGTGTATGTGTCAAAGGTACCAGGGTGGTACTGTAGATGAATGCTGTCCATCAGAAATATAATGTGAGCCACAATACATTTCACATCTATAATTTAAAATTTTTTAGCAGTCATAGAAAAAAACAAGTGAAATCAATTTTTAATAACAATCTTAATATAGCCAAAAATCATTTCAGTGTGGAATCAATATAATAATTATTCATCCTATCTTTTAAAATTTATAATACGTCTACAAAATCCAATATATATTTCATAGTTAAGAATATTTCACTTTGGCCTTGATGCATGTCAAGTGCTCAACAGCCAACACAGTGAGTTAACAGTGCAAACCAAAGTCAGAAAAAAGAATATACATGGAATTGCAACATATAATTAAAAAAGACAAAAAATGTTCCCCAAATCAGAAACCATCTGTAAAACACACTAAATAAGACAAACTATTGCAATTACCTTTTTACAAAAAAACTTCTCCCCCTTTCTAAACACCCTATCTTAAGCCTTCAAACCACATTAAAGATACACCAGATGTATTTCCTTAATCTAACAATTTCATATTTTTAGCTACTGAAATAAACCATAATTTAACTTTATTTTTGATATTTCTTACAAAAAACTGTTTACTTTTTAGTTCAGTACTCAGCAAAATCTGATTTTCTTTGGGGCAGGAAGGGGGGCTGTGCCACGTGGCATGTGGAACCTTAGTTCCCTGACCAGGGATAGAATCCACGCCCTCTGCAGTGGGAGCACAGAGCCCTAACCAATGAATCACCAGGGAGTTCCAAAATCTCCTTCTGGTATACAAGGCAGAAACAATGCCTTACGAACTAAATCATTCATAAAGAATATGTTTATTATAATGGAAAAAATGAGTAAGTCATGGTATAATTAAAAATGTAACTCAAACTGACATACTTATTTCAAGAAAAACAACACTTACAAAGAACATCTGCTCCACTGTCAGAAAATTAGAAAAATGAACTGTTACACATTCACACACTGAGTAGACAACGCTGGAAGGCAGAATGCAAAGCCCAATGGCACTTCTGAGCCACAGACGATTTTGTCTATCTCAAAAGTAAACGCTCTGTACAAAATATTCTAGTATAATTTAACCAAGTCTGGCAATAACACCAAAATTCACATCTTACTTCAAAATTGTTATGCTCTTCAGGTATGACCCTCTCTGAAAGATACATGAAACTGATGCCATTTAGAGTATTACCTATTCATCTTGGAGGTTTAATTTTCTGTTTGTAGTCAAGGAAATCTGAAAAAATTACCTTAGAAAATTAATGCATCTACAAAACCAGTATTTACCTGCAATCTGTGGTTATTTGTGATTAGCCTGAAACAATTTATTTTATACAGATAATTTTAGAATAAAGTGATCCTAAAACTTTACCCAGAGAGAAAGTATTGTTTCAAGCTTAACAAGACAAATGAAAAACAGACAACCTGAGATTAAATTCTACCTCCAACGCTATGAGAACTTTGGTACATGACTTAGCTAGGCATTGATTTCTTCACCTATCAAACAGGGTTGTGACCAGATCTGTTATGAGGATTAAACTATTTACTAAAAGCAAATATTTTAACTACACTTGGCATATAATAATGAATTACATTAACTAATGTTCTAATATTACAAGTAAATTACTATAAATTGAATTCCCAGGTGGTACAGTGGTAAAGAATCTGCCTGCTGATGCAGGAGTTGCCAGAATCACAGGTGTGATCCTTAGATTGGGAAGATCCCCTGCAGAAGGAAATGGTAACCCACTCCAGTATTCTTGCCTGGAAAATTCCATGGACAAAGGAGCCTTGGAGGCTACAGTCCATGGGGCTGAAAAAGAGTTGAATATGACTGAGCAACTGAGTACATGCACACGCGTGCACACATGCACACACACACACCATAAATTATGAATTCTCAGTTTGTAGGGCAGAGGAAGGGAAGAAAAGTATTAATTTGAGTGCTTCATATATGGCAGGTACTACTTTAGGTACTCTACAAGACTAAAAGTTATTCGAACAGATGAGAAAATAGAGGCTTAAAGAGAATTAACATCTTGCTTATAGTCATACAGCTTCTAAGTGGTAAAGTAATGAACAAAAGCTAGAGTTTGCACCTTCAGAGTCTATGCATTTCCACTAGTCAGGCTGTTTCTGGAGAAGCCTCAATGAGAGTTCAAAAGATGAAGATGCATACAAATGCATTTCCTTTCAGAGATTATTTTAATTTATAAGGGAAGCAATAGAGGGGAGCAACAGAGGACCAACAAATGGGCACTATGGATAAATACAAGACTCAACCAGCTCGTCCTTTCAAATAAATAAGAGTGAATCATCTTTACTTGTGACAACTCTTAGCTTAGAAAGTTTGTGCCTTCTATAAAGAAACACATTTAATAAAATTTAGAAGGCAGGACACTAATCAGAAGCAAAACAAAGTAGAAATTGTATCGGCAATTCTAATAATATTTCATTAAATATAAAAGAAGCGTATTGAAAATAGAAGTCCAAAGAATATTTCAATTTGTCAAAGCTCATTTCATTCAAGCAATCATTTGTTTACTTTACTTTCAGCATTTTTCTTACTTCTCCAATGGAATCTTGAGAATCCTGGGTGTATACTTGAGTTTCTACCTCTCCATCAGTACTTTCTTCTGCCATAACTTCTTCCTGAATCAGGACATACAAGTGTGTGAATTGTATCAGTTCACTAGATGAAGCAACGCTTGTTCAGCTAGGTTTCCCAATAAAACAAAACTCAAATCTGTAATTTTATGAAACAACACATCAGAAATGTTCAATTATATTTACTTATAAAAATATAACCAATCACATTCCTCTTTGGTATATACAAAATAGGTTAATGAACGTTAACTAAATACATGCCAGTGAAACGAATTCAGTAGTCTCAATGCTTGACAAGAAAACAATTCATTACAACTTATCCTAAACAAAAGAAAATGAAGGAAAACCATTTTGGTCAACCAGAGGGAAAAAATGGCAGGTACCAGTTTAAAACACCCATGAGACTATAAACTTCCTTTGAATTTGAAAAAAAAAACTGAAATGGAATTCATTCTATGTTTCTATAACTGTGTTTTTAAAACTGAAATTGGAAATTCAATAAAACTTATGCAAAGATAATAGAACAGTATTGGCTATGTTACATAATAGTACCAGGGCTGTCAGTGGACATGTTGCTACTAAGAGCAGTTTTTTCTGGATTTTGACCCCAAAAACGTCCATTCACTTAATAATGTTGTAACTGAAAGAGCATCTTGTTTCTATTGGTAGCAGTAAAAATAAACAGAAGGACCTTTACATACCTCAGTTCCTACAGGTGTAACGCTTTTCAGCTTCTTTGGAAGAGGCATTTCCACTGTATCATCAGAGATCTGGTCTGACGCTTCTATGGTGCTATCTTCTTCCTCTTCACGTGTACGCTTTGGCAAAGAAGAACTTGGGGTAGCTGAAACTGTGAAATTATGTAATTTAAATCTTGAATTACAGCATGATAACAGCTCAACTTAAAGTTACTCTGAAAACATCTTGATCATTTAAGAAAGAAAACAAAAACCAGAGTAAACATTTATTTGGACAGAACAACAAAATCTGTTCCTGCCAATTATGTGTAAACAAAGAGGAATTTATGTTCTGAATCAATGGTCTCGTATTATCAACTTAACCTTTGGTTAATAAAGCCAATCAACATTTACAGTAATACATCTAACTCACTGTGACTGTATTACTATAGAACTGCTACTCACAAAGGTTACGCAGGGCCTTCGTGTAATTTATAAATCTCAAGACTCCTTGGACAAATAAAAATTTCCTTATATGTTTAAGATGTGAAAATTCTTACATGATCTTTTTTTAGGTATCTTTTAGTTCTCAGGACTTGTACTGAGTTACAGCTGACCCTTGAACAATTCAGGGGAGAGGGGCACTGTCCTTCCAAATTTGCCATTCTTGGTATCTGCAGATCCAAGCAACTGAGGAGGTATAGTTACTGTGGTGTTCTGAAACACCATACTACTGAAAAAATCCACATGTAAGTGGACCATGCAGTTCAAATCTGTGTTGTTCAACGGTCAACTGTACATATAACATGTTATGGGTTGCACCACCTTTAAAATCAGTGATGAAATAATTGGAAAGGAAGAAAGGATCAGTGACCTAAATCAGAATTCAGCAGTAAACATAAAATAAGATGTTAGGAGTACAAACATCTCTTTTAATACCCGATAGAAAACAAGTATGTCCAAAGAATATTCAGGATATATAATATACTCAAGAAACTGTAAATGCACAGGTCTACTCTAACATCATTTTAAAATTAGTCTTACCAGTGCCAAATACTGCTGTGGAAGTAGAAGGCCGCTCAACTGGTGAACTCTGAACCACCTCCACTATGTTTGGGGATAGTTCTTGATTTGTAGGCTCAATCTGAGGATGACTCTGTTGAGTAGGCTGCACAAAAGCCGTAGCCTGTGTTTGTTGCTGAACAGTTAAAATGGGTTGAGGGATGGAAGGCTGGACATTAGGACTGGTGGAACGAACAGATCCACTTGTGCTTCCGAAAACTGGAACATGTTCCACAGGCCCTTCTGACTGCATAGCTGAAAAACAATTAGAGCAGCTACTGCATGAAGGTTTCTGTTCTCACCAAAGTTGGGGTTACCCTTCCCTATTCTGTTACAGGTGACACTGTGCATAGTTGTGTCCAGACCTCCCTTCACTCATTAGATAAAAACACTGAGGGTAAAAGAAATGTATCATGCATCTTTGTATTGCCTGTGTGACAGAAACGGTAGTGTGCAGTAAACTGTTGGTTGAATTAAATAAATAAATACCTGAAACTGTTTTTGCATCCATTGTTCTTTTCAAATGATGACCAAATAAAAAGATATAAAGAGACTTAAGTATCATTTTGTTTTCAATTGATATAAAATAACCACTAAGTTTAACTGGTAATATATCTCAAATCATTTTACTGAATGTAGTTCAAATGAAATATTCTGTCCTTTCATAGCACATATAATTTTATATATGTTTAAACACAAATAATTTACTGAATTCTAAAATTTGTTAAGAACCTACGGGAATCGTATTTAGTAAAGTTTTACTGACACCTATCTTGAGATTAGGTAAAGGAATTAAAACAATGAAAAACAAAATTCCTGTACTTGAGAAGCTCAATCAAGTGGAATTAAAACATATTCCAAGTGGAATAAAATGTGGTTGTTTAATTACTGTAATGACTAAGAAAGTGACACGGGAACAAAGTGGAGAAAAAAAATGAAAAGATCAGATAGCTTTAATGAGTGATGTTTAGGATGAATCACTGATTTAATATGGTTTTCCAAAGTGGATTTCATATCATCTTTGTTAGCCCATAGAGGTGAAATACATGGTCCTGAAAAAGATGACATATATTTATAAGGGTGTATTTCCCTCTTTCTTTAGCTTGAAAACAAAACAAAGCACAAATGATGGGAGGGAGGAAATATGCTATATTAACAAGTAACCCAGGAGGCACGCACCTGAAAATACTAACTGCTTACTTTTATTATAATGTCTGACAATAGCTTTAGTGGAAGTCTCATTTATCCTTGAAATTACACTCATCTTAACTTCCCTGGTGGCTCAGACGGTAAAACGTCTGCCTACAATGCGGGAGACCCAGGTTCAATGCCTGGGTCAGGAAGATCTGGAGAAGGAAATGGCAACCCACTCCAGTGTTCCTGCCTGGAAAATCCCGTGGATGGAGAAGCCTGGTTACAGTCTACAGACTACAGTCCATGGGGTCGCAAAGAGTCGGACATGGCTGAGCGACTTCACTTTTTCTCGTAATAAATCTAAGAAAAGTGATGGCTCAATTAGATCTGTTATTATTTCACTTACCTTCCTGCGATTCCACTTGTGTAGTGGGCATCACTGTGGCTGTTGGGGTAGTAGTAGGATTTGTAACAGTTGCAGGTGTAACCATTGGGCGGATACTAGCTCTGGGTGTTGACTTATTCCCAGCCATAGCTGCAGCTGTCACTTTACTTGGTGTAGACACAACAGGGGTTGGCTTGATGTTGGCTGTTGGTGGGTCTGACATGCTGGCACTTATGGAAAGAAAAATGTGGAAATAATAATTCACAAAAAGTACTACAAGCATTCCTTATAAAGCACAAATACTCCATCAGAAGTAAAGCACATATGCTCACTGAAGTGAATGTCCAGTAATTATTACCTTAATACACATTCAAACCTTATTAACTGTTTTCCTAACACTGCCTTGAGTAGATTTTTGGCAGATTAGGAAAAAAATTAAAGACAGTAAATACTATTGTTGTTCAGTTGCTCAGTCGTGTCCAACCGTTTGCGACCCCATGGACTATAGAACACCAGGCTTAAAGACAGTAAGTACAATTTTATATTTTTTTGTTCATTAAATATTATGAAACTCTTACTGAAGAAGTTCTGAATTTAAGCATTAGAAACTGTGCAGGAAATACCCTACAGTGGTGCATCCTGGCAAGGCAGAACGTATTAACTGTTGATTACTGAACCTCAGTCTCACCTCAGCCTCTTGCTCTTCAAGTATATAATTTTATAACGCAAACTTTTTTTCTCCCCCAAAATCACTAGGTCCTCCCTATATTTTAAAAGAAAAGCAGGAAACAGACTGTAAACAGACTGCCAAAGAACAAAACTCACATTCCTCTTTCACCAGAAGCTGGAGTTGTTTTCAACGTGATCTGTCTCTGCTGTTCTGGGACCTACAGAAAGAAAACTATGGATTATCATGCTGGTCCTACAAAAGTCCACCCAACAATGCCATCAAAATATTTTACTTGTTCATTCTCTCTGACAGAGGCTCCTAAATCACCAGACATCTTACAGCAAATGTACAGAGAAAAAATGATTTGCCATTTAAACAGAACCGGCTGATTACCTTATTGGTAGGTTCCTGAGGCTCGTCTCTCTGCTCAAGGTGTCTCTCTTGATGCTCCCTGAGTTCTCTCTCCAAGCGACTAATTCGACCTTCATACTGGGACTTGAGAGCAGTCATACGAACATCCAGTTCATCTTTCTGCTGATCCAAGGCTCCATTCCTTTGTTTAAGCTCTTCATTTTCTTTAGTTAGCTGATCTTTTACACCTAAAAAAGTAACCACAACATTCTATTAATATCATAATCAAAAACTGGAAACAAAAAATATCTATGTGCTTGATAAGTACTCAAAGGCTGTACTGGATTCTATTCCTGAACTTTAGCATCTACAATAATTGTGATATGCTCTACATTTCAATAAACAAAGTTTTAAAAATGCATTTATTACTCCAATATAAAATATACTCCAAAATTAAAAAAACTCAGCTTTTCCTAAGATCTCAAAAAAGATAAAGGATCTACCATAAACTAATCAGCACGAGCCCTTTTATATGGCCTTTAAATATTTTTAATATATCAGAGACTATAAAATTTTCATTTCATATAATTTACAGCAGATACTCAAGGATAATTAAGCAACTTTTTTTTTTTTTTAATGAAATAGGTTGCCAGGGACACTATCTTAGAGATCCATTTAAAAAATTGCTCTTAATAAAATTCAACCTACTTGTCATTTTATTTACCTACTAGCAGACTGGTAAGCAAGGTGCAGTAAGGCCCTGAGTGTTGTAGCACTGGGATCCTCATACAGCTGACATGATATTCTCCCTGAAGGGCTAATGGGGCCCTCTGTGAAGTGAGGCACAGACAACTCACTGAGCTAAGGTCCTCTGGACAGTATACTATGGACCCAAAGGGTTACCATCAGAAGGCAGTAATAGTTACACACTACAGCAGAAGGACAGCTGTACTCCCTATCTACTATCAGTTAACAAGAAAGACATCATAAATTAAGGACATCCTTATTACTTGAAAATTAAAATTGCTGTAATTTGAATTCAATTAAATAAACTAAAGTATGCAAACACATACACAGAAGTCACTTAGTAGTATTTACTTTTCTTTCCCATTTAACTGTAAGCCTGTATCAAATAACCAACTTTCACCATCAAATTTGAATCATAAAGCATATAGAAACTTACCAGCTAAATGAGCAATTTTTGATTTTGCTGCTACAATGGCCTTTCTTGTTTTTTCTTCCTTTTCAGTTATCTGCTGTCGGAGTTGCTCTTCCTGTGTGGTTCTATCTTGAAGGTCCTGACGAAGTCGTGCAAGTTCAGATTGAAGCTCCAGAGTCTGTTCCTGGAGACTTCTTGCTTCTATCTCTTTCTCAGATAAAGTCTTTTTTAAAGGAAGAAAAAGTATTAACCGTGTAATTCAGCCACATCAATATGAAGACAAACTATTAACCGTGTAATTCAGGCAAATCAATGTAACTACATCCCCTATAGACTTAAAGCATAAAACTTATTAATTTGTTCAGATTAAATGATATAAAATGGTAATCAAGTAAGTGGACACTTGCAAGATGATTAGGTATTATCTGCATACATAAGTCACTCAAAGAAAAATTAAATATGCATGTTTCCATTAAATAAGAGAAAGTATCAGTGCTTAACACATTTTTCTTTTTTCAAAATTCCTTTATGACTGAATTATATTCCACTGTATTTTTCCAGCTTTTCAACAAGAAAACAATTAGGAACATACACCTTTCACTTCTCTTCCGCTCATACCTTCTGCAGGTTCTCCACTTGATTCTCGAGTGACTTTGACTTGGTTTCAGCTTGGCTTAGGGTCTCTTTAAGCTCCTGCATTTCCTGGACTGAGACGTGCTGTTCCTGATGGTCTCCAGAAGACTGAGCTGAGGTCTCCATGACCTAAGATGACAAACAGTAATAACACACTTGCACATTTATATTCAGTAATTCTTCAAATTCATCGAAGAAAATAGTAAGTATGTAAAGAAATTTATCTTTAAGGGTATTCATAAATAAATCTTCTATAAAACAACTTTAATGTCCAAGAGTAAGCTGCTAGTTAAATAGGTTAGGGCTTTCCATAATACCAGGTATTAACCAGCTAACCAAAACTATGATGCACTAGATAGAATTATCCAGAAAAACAAATCATTCATATGTAAAGGAAAGCACATTAAAGTATTAACAGTGGTTAACTGAGGGTAAGAATTTTGAAATTTTTTCTTCGTATTAACAAGTGCTAAATACACAACCAAGTCAATATACAAGTTCTTTACCACTGGTAATCAAAAATAAAAATCTAAAGTACAACAAAGATTTAAAAATTCTTTTTGATAGATGGTTAACACAGAATACTTATTTAAAATAACACAACCTGATCAATTATAAGAAACCAGCACTTTTTGATATATATAATTTTAATCAGCTAAATGACTTCTTTAATGAGTTACAAGAAAATAGTTTTGAAAAGGAACAAAATTTGAAATTGGGAAACTAAATAAAAATGCCTAGCATTTACTACTACTTCTTTATGAATTTATAGTTCATTTTAGGACACACTAAAGACATTACTTTGCCAACAAAGGTCCGTCTAGTCAAGGCTATGGTTTTTCCCATGGTCATGTATGGATGTGAGAGTTGGACTGTGAAGAAAGCTGATCGCCAAAGAATTGATGCTTTTGAACTGTGGTGTTGGAGAAGACTCTTGAGAGTCCCCTTGTACCGCAAGGAGATCCAGCCAGTCCATTCTAAGGGAGATCAATCCTGGGTGTTCATTGGAAGGACTGATGCTAAAGCTGAAACTGCAATACTTTGGCCACCTCATGCGACGAGTTGACTCACTGGAAAAGACTCTGATGCTGGGAAAGGTTGGGGGCGGGAGGAGAAGGGGACGACCGAGAATGAGATGGCTGGATGGCATCACCAACTCTGTGGACATGAGTTTGAGTGAAGTCCGGGAGTTGGTGATGGACAGGGAGGCCTGGCGTGCTGTGATTCATGGGGTCGCGGAGAGTCAGACACGACTGAGCGACTGAACTGAACTGAACTGAAAGAGCTAATCTTAAACTAAATAATATATCTCATATAAGATTAAAAACCAGTAACTAAACATTATGAATAAGGTTTTTGTAAGACTCATCCAAATATGCATATCCATATATCTAAATATATATAAAACTGTGTATAAATTGTGTAGACCGAAATTGTATATATCAAAAAATTATATATATATAGGATATATAAAAAGAAAACCACTTCAAAAATACCTTATCTTGTTGTGCTTTAAGTTCTTCATATTGAGTCTTGTACCTACGTCCAATTTTCTTGACTTGAGTAATAGTTTTAACCTTTTCTTGGATATCAATTATTTTGGCATCTAACTCCTTCTGGATATTTTCCTTTTCTGTTCTTACTTTATTTAAATCTTCCTTTAGACTCTGGATTAAGTTCTGGTTGTTAGTCAAAGATGCATTTGATCTAAGCAAAACAGATGGGATAAAGCAGAAAGACTAAATATTTAAGACTTTTCAAATTTTAAAACCTTTTAAGTTATATTTTTATTGTGTTGCTTTAGTGTGTGTTTTATTTAGAAAATTCTAAGAAAAGCACACACACACACTTCCAAAGAGAATTCCTTAACTTATGAACCTGTGGTACTTTAGAAAAATGTGACTGACTTATTACATGCCATATATACCCATTTTAGAGATGAGAAAAACTGAGCTATAAGTTGTTAAGTAACATGCACACTTTTACTCTGTGTGGTACCCAGAGTTTAATCCACATCTGCCTGATAGCAAAATCTACGTAAGTACATAAGGTTTTGTAGGCCACATACAGTGTTTGCTATGTGTTCCTCTTTTTATGACACTTAAAAAAATGTAAAAATCATTCTTAGCTTCCAGGTTGTACAAAGAAAGGCCTGTGTGTTATAGTCTGCCAACTCCTGTATTTTTATCATGAACTGAACTTGAAATCAGATGACCTCTGAGTTAAGAGCATGTTGTTAATCGTTACTAACCTTAGAAGTAAGCCTGGGTACCTTTCTGAATCTTAGCTTCCTCATCTTTAAATTAAGTAATATTTCTCCCACTAAAAATGCCAGACTACTGTTATGAAAAAAAAGAGAATAAACATGACAAAAATTTGTAAGCTGTCAAGTATCACAAAAATAGGGGCTAAGATAGGGACAAAGGACAATAAAGCTTACAAGAGGTAAGCCACAAACATTAATTTTAATATTACATTTATCTTTAAAAGGCAATATACTTCATTATAAGTTCATTTAAAAACTTTCTTTAGGAACTTCCCTGTGGTCCAGTGGTGAAGAATATGCCTTCTAAAGCAAGGGACATGGGTTTGATCCCTGGTTGGGCAACTAAGCCAAATTAGAGAAGCATGCAAGACACAACTACTGAGCTTGTGCTCCACAACAGGCCTCTGCATGCTGAAACAGAGACTTAGCGCAGCAAAAAAAGAGAAAAAAACCCTTCTTTATAAAAAAACTTTCAAAATGGATTCATGAATATATGTTAACCAAAAGAAAAAAGAAAAATCTACTTGCAAAAGTTAATTTGACTATTTAAAAAAATGGTCTGCTTTAGATTCATACCAACTATGTAGTTTAAAAAGTAATCAAGTATGGAGAAATAATTCATATATGAAGGCATAAAACTAAATGACAACTCGCTTGTTTTTCTAAAGCAATAAAAGGAAAGATACATGTAAGAGCTCCAGCACTTTCCACTCTCTTTAAAGTCAGGAAGCAATTAGGGCATCACATAAAGAATAGAAACAAACTTCTTTAAGATTGTCCAAGTACTGTATACAACTTGAGGTTATTCCATATACCTTGCAATTTCAGCTTTAAGTCTTCCAATTTCTTCAGTCAATTGCTGAATACGCTTAGTGTGAACTTCCTTTTCAGAAAGCAGCTTACGATATTCTTCTGTATCAGGATCCTTCTGTTGACTCACTAGATGCTAGAATAGGAACAATGCATAACACAATTTTATGAAACTAATGTGCTATATTAAAATATCAGAGTATCTAATTATGTTTATATTAGATGCTGGCATACATAGTGATCAATCATCAAATTGTAAGAAAATAAAATCAAAGCTTTAGTTCCTTTGTTTAGCTAAGAGATTTAGCCAAAATGAAAGGGGGAAACAAAGTAAATGTCATTCACTATTCATTATTTTTCACAGTTGCAAAGGAACATTTCAGAATAGTTACAACAGAGTCAAATAAAGGGATCCAAAGAATCTATAGCTTTTAATATTAAATACCCAATTTCATTAAAGTGACATATATAGGGAAAAAAATTCATCATGCATTACAAACAAAACAAGAAAATAAAAATAATCCTAAAGGCAATTGATTCCATTAACCAGAAAAGAAGGCAGCGTAATTTAAAAGGAATATATATACACTTGGGCAGATTATCCTTTCTGGATTTTTCAGATTCTTTGTGTGAATAAAAAAAGCCTGAAGGGGCTCTAAAATTTAAAAATCCTATTCAGATATGAGTAGTTCTTTACAGCATTTTCTAGGGTGAACTGCTTCATTCAATTTTTGTAAAATGAAGAGGGTGATTATGTCCTCATTTACAAAATCAAGGAAAACTGTCTGAGAAAGATTAATGTCCTCATTCTCACAAAGCACACAGCTAGTATGAGGTAAGGCAGATTTCCAACTTCTCTGAATACAGAGCTACAGCTTCTAACCATAGTATGTGTGTGTATAGTATGTGAGGTTGTATCAGTAACCTCAGATATGCAGACGACACCACCCTTATGGCAGAAAGCGAAGAAGAACTAAACAGCCTCTTGATAAAAGTGAAAGAGGAGAGTGAAAAAGTTGGTTTAAATTTCAACATTCAGAAAACAGATCATGGCATCTGGTCCCATCACTCCATGGCTAATAGATGGGGAAACAATGGAAACAGTGAGAGACTTTATTTTTGGGGGCTCCAAAATCACTGCAGATGGTGACTGCAGCCATGAAATTAAAAGATGCCTGCTCCTTGGAAGAAAAGCTATGACCAGCCTAGACAGCATATTAAAAAGCAGAGACATTACTTTGCCAACAAAGGTCCATCTAGTCAGCTACGGTTTTTCCAGTAGTCATGTATGGATGTGAGAGTTGGACTATAAAAAAAGCTGAGTGCCGAAGAATTGACGGTTTTGAACTGTGGTGTTGGAGAAGACTTGAGTCCCTTGGACAGTAAGGAGATCTAACCAGTCCATTCTAAAGGAAATTAGTCCTGAATATTCACTGGAAGGACTGATGCTGAAGCTGAAACTCCAATACTCTGGCCACGTGATGTGAAGAACTGGCTCACTAAAAAAGATCCTGATGCTGGGAAAGACTGAAGGTGGGAGGAGAAGGGGATGACAGAGGATGAGATGGTTGGATGGTTATCACCAACGTGATGGACAGGAGTCTGAGTAAACTCCAGGAGTTGGTCCAGATAGGGAGGCCTGGCGTGCTGCAGTCCACGGGGATCGCAAAGAATCAGACATGACTGAGTGACTGAACTGAATGTGTGGGTGCATTTTGTTGCTCAGTTGTGTCTGACTCATTGTGAACCCATGGACTGTATGTAGCCTGCCAGGTTCCTCCGTCCAGGGGATTTTTCAGGCAAGAATACTAAGTGGGTTGCCATTCCCTTCTCCAGGGAATCTTCCCAATCCAGGGACTGAACCCAGGTCTCCTGCACTGCAGGCAAATTCTTTACCGTCTGAGACACCAGGGAAGCCAAACATACTCTGCCATGTGGTTTTGTTTCTCTCCCCCACTTTCCAAAATACTGCAGTGAACAAGTCTTCTTAAAGTGCTTCAATGAACTATATAAATCCATTTTTCATGTACAAAAACATTTTAAAGATAAAGCAAAAGCCTAAATTTGGAATACAGACAGACAATTTAGCTTTTTAAAAAAATACAGACAATATAATAAAACTTTAAAAATTTAGTTATAAGCTTAACACCTGACACATAGGTATATGTAACAAACACATCAGACTTCCACTGATCAACATAAATACTTCCCACTAGCTCATCAAATATTTTTATCCTCTTAAATTTTACCCTATTATTTTGAATCAACATGTTTTTGTTTTGGAATGGGTTTGACTAAATTTACCTGGTTACGTGCTTTCCACCGCTTGACATCTTCTTCTAATAACTTCTTCTCTGCTTGCAACATACCGCTTTTCTCACTCAGCTCAGCATTTGCTTCTTGTAAGGGTAAAATATCTAACTCCAGTTTCCTGACCTAAAAATAGTTTCAGTATTTTTTTTTAATACCTGATGCGAAAATTTATTTGCAACATTACTAAAACTATGTCTCTCTGCTGTTCATCTGTCAGGTGCACACCTTGGCTTGCATCTGCTGCAGATCCTGTCCCAGCCTCTCCTTCTCTTCTCTCAGCATCTTATTGGTCTCCATGACTACGCTCATTGTTTCGGTTTTCTTCATCAGCTCCTCATGCTGGGCCATTGTTTTTGCGGTTACCTAAAGATTTCAAACATACGTGTACAGCAACATATACCAACAGATTAAGGTCTATCTTTCCCTACCAGCTCTAATCTTTCCTATAAAAGTCAAAAGGATTTAAATGTCAACTTTTAAAACAATTTTTAGGACTCTTATATATTTTTCTGTGATTCATGCCAATTAAGAGTTCAAACATTCAAGAAATTAAAAGATGAAAGTAAAAAGATACGACAAACCTCGCCAACAAATAGTTATTTACACTAGGTAAAAACACTAATCCAGACCTCTACCTTCCCGTTTCTATTCTTTTTCTTGCTACACTGAATTCAGCAACAGTTCTAAAATGATGTTATTTTGGTCCTCAGTTTTCTCCCTCTTTTTCAGAAACTTTTTCATTTCACTTGATTATTTCATCACTTTGATTCTGAGCAGTTTTACTGAATATTTGTTCACTTGTGAAGAACATTTTTTCTATTCTGAGTACAATTATCCATTTTCTGCATGTATTAAGTTTATACCTTCATCATTTTTAAAGCTATTGTTCATGGTTACCAGGCTACACTGCTTGACTTGGGTACACATATTATTTTTGATATAACTCAATACTTTGGCCACCTCATGCAAAGAGTTGACTCACTGGAAAAAGACTGATGCTGGGAGGGACTCGGGGCAGGAGGAGAAGGGGACGACAGAATGAAATGGCTGGATGGCATCACCGATTAGAGTTTTGAGTGAACTCCGGGAGTTGGTGATGGACAGGGAGGCCTGGCGTGCTGTGACTCATGGGGTCGTAAAGTTTTGGACACGACTGAGCGACTGAACTGAACTGAACTGAGATTACTTCTTGTATGTAAGACTTGGTTGAGCTGGGTATTTTGTAGTATTATTTGCCTTTATGTAGTCCAAAGGAATAGAAAAGAAAACACAAGAGACTGAAAGAATATAGTCTTCATTAGAAACCCTGATTCTGCTCTTTCCTGCAAGTGTTAGCTCCACTGAATCAGAGGATCTGTTGATTATTTCCATAGTGAGATATTTGAATTTGAGTTGTTTTCTCCACAGGATGTAATTCTGTAACTTTTCATTTCTGTCTGAAAATGTAAATCCCTTAAGTCTAGTTGTTCAATTATCCACTCTCTCCTGTTTCATGGTTTCTCTCTAGTAGCCATTCCAACTATCTATCAGTTAAAAGAAGACAAATGATTCAAGGTCTTAACCTCCTTCTTTCTAGATGTGGAGTTAATTACTACATCTCTTCAGAATGAGGTTATGCAATAATAAGCTTTCGGTTGGTTGAGTGGACTGAGTTGAGCTTGTGTTGTGATCATACATTCACCAAACACCTTTTTGTCCTGCTTTGGTTGACTGTTTTGACTACATTTTACACCTCTGCTGAGAAAAAGAAAATTCCATAGCAATTTCAACCAACCATTTTCTGTAGATAACTAATTTCTATAATGATAATTATGGTAGTAAATAAAGATAACTGAAATTTATTAAGTACTCAGTGTGCACCAGACATAATTCAAAAGTTTCATGTGCACTAACTCAATTCTCACTATTTTTATCACCCACATATTACAGACAAGGAAGTTTAAGAGCAAGGAAGTTAAATAATTTGCCCAAGTAACACATCAAATGGTATGAACTAGAATTTGAAACCAGGCAGTCTTGGTTATCATTAAGTCTCTTATCACTATACTGTGCCAATGTTTAACATTTAATGAACTTTAAGAAGAATGCTTATTTCAAACTAAATTTTTACTAGAAACTGAAATGAGTTCATCTCTTGATTCAACGAGTACCTTCTTAAAGCTTAGGATACACACCTGAACTTTCTCCCTTTCAGCATTTAGGCTGTCCTGCAGTTCCTGCAGCTCTCTTTCTAAAAGTTCAACCCTTTGTCGATATCGCAGGCTCTCAACTTGAGCCACTTCGAATCTAGTTTCAGCGATTTCTTTTTCTCGTCGTATAAATCTACAAAAATATACAAGATGTTATTTGAGTAGATTAACGCCAGTAACAGAACATTCAAAAACTTGGATAATTTTTAAAATAACAAAATTATACACTTTAAAAACTATTTTCATTAAAAAATAATAATAGGAGATATACTTTATTACAGACAGTGGTTTCTATCTTTAAAATAAATCTGAAAGGCACTTACTTTTCTAAGGAATCCATTCCAGTTCTTACTATCAGATTCAACTTGAACTCACTTATTTAAATCGGCATATGTCTAAATGTCAAAAGTGACCACAAACTGGGTGGAGGTGGGTTTGCTGACTCTGTGACAAAATGAGCTTTATATTTATTTACCTAAATAGCATACAACTTCCACTGGCCTAATTTATACACTTACAGTGTAACTTCATAATTGTTGCTCATCACAGAAGTAAAGCATTAAGAATATATTGTATTTACCTGAGAATTTCTAAAATCTGTTCTTGAGATTTTCCTTCTTCACTGAGAGATACATTCAATGGACCTTGTACACCTTCCTTCATTGAGGAAACGACTTTGTCACTTAATTTTTCAATCTGATCATGAAGTAACCTGTTTTGTTTTTCTAGATCTTCACAGCGAGACACACTCTTAGAAACTTCATCCTATAAGCCAAGAGTCTATCATATAATAGCAGATTTTCCAATGTATTTTAAAAAACAATAAAAAAAGCCCCACACCTTTCAATTCTCCAGAACATTCTATCATGAATAATACCTTTAACATTCTCTCTCTTTCTTCCCAAGATGCTTTACATTCCAACAACTGTGATTCTGCTTTTTGGGCTGTTTCTTCCAAATGCTGACGCACTGATGCCATTTTGGAAACCTGTTCCTTGGCAGCTTGGAGAGCTTCAACATCAGCAGCATGTAGCATCAATTCTCTCTCATACTTATTCTGAGCTTCCACAGCTATTTTAGCCTGAAAGGAATTATTGCCCCATTGACACAGATTAAAATTCCATAAGGCCAGTCTTTGAAAAGATGCATACTGTATTACTTACAGCAATAAATGTGAACACAATCTAAATGTTCCAAAACATCTAGGAGAATAATGAAAAATTATGCTGTACCTGTTTGATGAAGTGTTAAACAACTATTCAAAATGAAACTTAGAAAGATGAGGTAGTAACTTGGAACAGACTTTATGAAATAAGGACTAAATATAACTCAGTTACATAAAATATATGCATATATACAAAGTGACAAAGGGAAATGAAAATAATCTATTTGAATACTGAATCATGGATACATTCTTTGATTCTAATTTCCAATGTTACCAATGTTTGGCAATAAGCCAATGATAATTAATTTTTGTCTAATCTACCTTCAATGTGAAGAACTTTCCCTTGTACTCCATTTTCAAAATAATGCTAATACATATACACGTTATGTATGTAAGCAATATGCTACTAACATATCACCAATCACAAAAATGAGAGCGTTACCAATATCCTTACATGTATTCCTTTCCCATTATACCATTTCAATAATCCTCATTTTCCTTAATTGTTTTATCATCTCTTATTCATAACAAACTATAAAAAGCAGTATCATGCATATGTGTGTGTGCATGTGTGTATATACTCTTAAATAATGTGCTTCTGTCCTGCTAAAGCTTATAAACAGTGGGGTATAGAAATCTGCATAAGCTCAGTAATGCATTACAAATGTTTTCAAAATGTCCCTGTTTTGCTGAGGAAAAGTATCTCTATCTTGTCTACAGTACAGTTTTACAACTAGACTTAGTGTAGTACTGCAGGAGTGAAAGAATGCTTGCAAGTGAGATCAAGTACACAGTTAATCTTCTACTCCTAATTTTATATATTTTCTCCTTTTACCAATGCTGTTTTGTTAATGGATATTGCTCTACAGACATCTCTTTTTTTCTTCAAAGTCTGTTTTACGTATCTTTGTTTTCATGGAAGACCTAGGTTAGTATCTATTTCTGCTAAACAAAATAAACCCAAAGAGGACTACTGTTTACAGAGCAGTGAAAACAGTGTTTAGCATTGGTTCAGTAGATGCCATCATTGTGGCAGTGAGCACCTGAGTAGCAAGCGGGGCACCGCCAAGCTCCCTCCCCAGGAACTGCACTCAACATCTCATATCAAGCCGTCACAGCTTTCGACTGTGAGTGTCTGTGTTTTGTCTCTATTTAATCTGTGTTTCCACTAGGAAGATGTGACTTGAGATAACTGTTTCTTCACTTCATGCCATTTTAGCTTTCACAGGAACGTTCCACTCCTGGACAGCAGAGGAAACCTGGCCTTACTTTTAGCTTTCATCTATACTTATCAGTATTACTTTGCCAACCAAGGTCCGTCTAGTCAAGGCAATGGTTTTTCCCGTGGTCATGTATGGATGTGAGAGTTGGACTGTGAAGAAGGCTGATCGCCGAAGAATCGATGCTTTTGAACTGTGGTGTTGGAGAAGACTCTTGAGAGTCCCTTATACTGCAAGGAGATCCAACCAGTCCATTCTAAAGGAGATCAATCCTGGATGTTCATTGGAGGGACTGATGCTAAAGCTGAAACTGCAATACTTTGGCCACCTCATGCGACGAGTTGACTCACTGGAAAAGACTCTGATGCTGGGAAAGGTTGGGGGCGGGAGGAGAAGGGGACGACGGAGAATGAGATGGCTGGATGGCATCACCGACTCTATGGACATGAGTTTGAGTGAAGTCCGGGAGTTGGTGATGGACAGGGAGGCCTGGCGTGCTGTGATTCATGGGGTCGCGGAGAGTCGGACACGACTGAGCGACTGAACTGAACTGAAACTTATCAGTTGATCTTATTCCAAGTGGCCCAAGAGTGGAAATAACTTGCATGTTTTATAAAATGCATCAATCCCTAAAATGCATTACTATACTTGAAGAACTGTGCCCTAAGATCAAAGCTCACCTTCCAATGACTGGCTCTGAGTGACACTTACTTGTTCCTGACAATCCCGTCTGGCTTGCTGTTCATTACTCAAAGCTGTGCTTGCTCTCTGAAGAGCTTCTTGTACTTCATTCTGAACACTACTGAGTGTTTTCTTTAACTCAGATAACTAAATTGAAGAACAAGATTAAAACCAAGAGTTAATTGCAAATTTACTTTAAAATTATCGAAGTCAGGTTTTTAAAAGTACAAGTAGTCCAAAGACTTATTAAGTTTAAATAGTTTATCACCTGATACATTGTGCAAATTTTGCAGGCTTACATTCACTCCACATTATTAAAAATGTGTACAAAAGTAAATTTTCAGGCAGAGGCTTCTGAAAAGCAACACTGATATCTAGTATCATAAAGTAGTCTCAAGTATCCAAAAGGAAACATGTACAGATCAGAGTAAAATACAAAACTAAAATAATTATGTAAGGTATGTGTTCAATCAGCATCTGCTGAGAATAACTGAATGGTAATTAATGAGCTAGATAAAAGAATCTAAATCCTTACAACAGAAAAAGTTACTGGCATGGTAATAACCTAATTTACCTGTTGTTCCATGCTCTCTATGGCTTTTCTCTTGTCATCCTGAAGTTCCTGTTTTTCCTTCTCTACTTCCATCAACTTCTTTTCCAGCTGTGTCTGAAATTCGGCTGACTCTTTTAAGCGAACTTCAATATTCTTCCGTACTTCTTCTGTCACCTTCACCATCAACCAAACAGTAGGGTACAAAGAATATACACATTTAAAATTGTACAATTACTTTCCCCAAATCAAAGCTAGATTTATTTATTTTGATAGGTAAGAAGGGGATTTAGAGAGAAACTCTGTTCATAGACAGTGTGGGCCATCTTACAAGGCAAGTTTAGCCTAAGCTAAATTTGAAACATACTAAAATTCACAAATGGGATACACTGACCTTCCTATCTTGGCTGATAGTGCCTATTACAGGGAATAACTTCCTATCTTTACTATTCAAATGATGCTTTCCTTCAAGGCCAGGCAAAAATGCCATCTCCCCTGTGAAGTCATGCATACTCAAAAGACAAACGATCTCACCTACCACCCACTCACATCAGCATTTCATCTGTACTTTTTCTACAGGAATACACTTCCCATGTTCTACAAATTGTGTCTGGTTTTTTTGTTGTATCTGGCTTATTAGACTCAAGCACTTTTAAGAGGTAAGTGCAATGCCAGTTGAACCCACACTTTTACACAGTGCCTTACATATCCTAACTTTAAAAAAAAGTACATGCAAACTGATTTCAAAATTGCATATACCTGTTTTTCCTTGTTGAGGGACTCTTCCAAACTTGTAACCATTGCACGATACTGTTCCACATTACTAGTGCTTGTTTTGAGTCTTTCCTTCAAGTCATTCACCTGCTCTTCTGCCTGCCTTAGCTGGCTCAGAAGGTCATCCATATCTTCTTTGTTGCTAGGCTGACCTAATAGATTTAACAGCTTTCTTAAAATTAACATTTTAAATGATATTAAAGATGACTGCTATTAAAGAATTTGTGAAATAACAATTAAGGCTGAGACGTAGAAGTATTTAACTATCTAGAAAGTGTATTTCAACCTATGACGAATACCAAAATAAAAACAGGTTATAGTCAGTAGATTATTTCTTTAAAAACAAAAATGTTTAAATATTTGAACTCTGCTGTTACAAATTTTTTTTAAAGAGGTATTTAAAAGAGAATATAAAATAATTCCACTAAACTGAAATAGCTACTTGTAGAAATTAACATTCTTATTTAAACCACTGTTTATGCCAAAAGGCTACAGCTTAAAACATTTAGAGTAATTTTCATTCTAAAATTCACAGAAAAGGAAGAAATTACAGATTAAAAAGGATGTTTTCTTAACATATGATAACAGTAAGAAAGGAGTTGTGGAGAATTATATATATACAATATATATCACATACATACACATGTATACTTATGTTTTAAATTTCTCTTCTATATTAAGAAATAAGTAAGACCATGTAGAAAGATTACCTGGATTCAATGGGTTTGCATTTGAAATAATGTATTGACAAAGAGTAGGAAAACCTAATGAGACAAACCTTTTCCCTGCAGCTGTCAATAAGCAAAGATTAGGAATACTGCTCTAAAGAGATCAAACAAATCCATGATTGCTGTAAGTTAGCCTTATCATTACATATTTAGTAAGTAACTTCATCTCAAAAGGGAGAGCTAAAAATTCAAATTATTAACCCTCCACAAGAGAAACATTCTTAAAGCATCAATGAAATGGTTTTAACAACTGGAAAACTAAGAGTGTATCTTGGTCAGCTGCCACATGTACAACTATTCTGAATCTTTCAAGTCTGTGCATTTATTAATTTAGGTGGAAAACTGGGCTTTACTGTATGAAGAGTAAAGTTTTCTGTTTTGTTTATATCTTTTGCTAGTATCTATGAAAAAAATGACTATTTATTTACAGGATATGTTATAAACCTGGTACTTTAATAATCAGCCTACTTAATTATTTACCTTTACCAGTTCTCTGTGAAGACTGAGAAGCAAGTTGGACTTCCATATTACTGAGGTGCTGTTTCAATGTACCAATTTCCTTTTGAGCATTTTTTAACAGTTCTTTTGTGTTAAGATGAAGATTCGTCTCAGTATCCAGCTGTCTCTTTGTATCTAAAAGTTGAACCTAAAAGAAAAAAAATACATTAACCCTACAAACACTATCTTTCAATTTTTAAATAACTAGAGATTCAAATTACCTTTTTACAGAACGTTAAACTGGCTAAAACAGAGCAACAGAACTGACGTTTACCTCCTGAACTGAAACAACCAAAATAAATCAGCAACAAAAAACAGACAAAATGCTCTGACCCAACTGAGATAGGAAACAGAAGAGATGAACCCTACAAATTCTCAGCTTATTAAGAGTGTCCAGGCCCACTCCAGTATTCTTGCCTAGAGAATCCCGTGGTCAGAGGAGCCTGGTGGGCTACTGTTCTTGGGGCTGCACAGAGTTGGACACGACTGAAGCAACTTAGCATGCATGCATGCATTGGAGAAGGAAATGGCATCCCACTCCAGTATTCTTGCCCGGAGAATCCCATGGACAGAGAAGCCCGGTGGGCTGCTGCCTATGGGGTCTCAGAGAGTCGGACACGACTGAAGCGACTTAGCAGAAGCAGCAGGCTAAGCAAAGGGAAAGGAAAATGAGGCCACAGACTTCATGAACTGGGAACACAGAATACAAGAGGCCAGACCAGCTTGAATTCATAGACTATCAGAGAGAAGAGAGCTGCCCAGACACAGTACTATGGAGACTCGCACAGGTTCCCTTCTGGAATATTGAGCAAGAGTGATCAGTGCATGCCTGTGAAAATACCACAGATGGTAAAGAATCAAACAGAGACTGGAGTGGTCTGAAGACTGAAGACTCTCTGGTCCTCAGAGCAAGTCGGGAATAATGCCTGTTTCCAGCAGCCTGACTGAAAAGCTCTTAATTCACTGGACTCTGGGACTAGAACTCAGGAAGATATTGCCTTGGCTCAGTTCAGTTGCTCAGTCATGTCCGACTCTTTGCGACCCCATGGACTGTAGCATGCCAGGTTTCCCCGTCTATCAACAACTCATGGAGCCTACTCAAACTCATGTCCATCGAGTCGTTGATATCATCCAACCATCTCATCCACTGTCGTTCCCTTTTCCTCCTGCCTTCAATCTTTCCTAACATCAGGGTCTATTTCAGTGAGTCAGTTCTTCACATCAGGTGACCAAAGTACTGGAGTTTCAGCTTCAGCCTCAATCCTTCCAATGAATATTCAGGACTGATTTCCTTTAGGATGGACTGGTTGGATCTCCTTGCATTCCAAGGGACTCTCAAGAGTCTTTTCCAGCACCACAGTTCAAAAGCATCAATTCTTCGGCGATCAGCTTTCTTCACAGTCCAACTCTCACATCCATACATGACCACAGGAAAAACCATAGTCTTGACTAGATGGACCTTGGTTGGGAAAGTAATGTCTCTGCTTTTTAACATGCTATCTAGGTTGGTCATAACTTTCCTTCCAAGGAGTAAGCGTCTTTTAATTTCATGGCTGTAATCACCATCTGCAGTGATTATGGAGCCCCCCAAATAAAGTCTCTCACTGATTTTATGGTTTCCCCATCTATTAGCCATGAAACGATGGGACCAGATGCCATGATCTTAGTTTTCTGAATGTTGAGTTTTAAGCCACCTTTTTCACTCTCCTCTTTCACTTTCATCAAGAGGCTGTTTAGTTCTTCACTTTCTGCCATAAGGGTGGTGTCATCTGCATGTCTGAGGTTATTGATGTTTCTCCCAGCAATCTTTGATTCCAGCTTGTGCTTCATCCAGCCCAGTATTTTGCCTGATGCACACTGCATATAAGAGAAACAAGCAGGGTGACAATATACAGCCTTGATGTACTCCTTTCCTGATTTGAAACCAGTCTGCCATTCCATGTCCAGTTCTAACTGTTGCTTCTTGACCTGTATATAGATTTCTTAGGAGGCAGGTCAGGCGGTCTGGTATTCCTATCTCTTTAAGAATTTTCCATAGTTTGTTGTGATCTACATAATCAAAGGCTTTGGCGTAGTCAATAAAGCAAAAGTAGATGTTTTTCTGGAACTCTACTGCTTTTTCTATGATCCAACAAATGTTAGGAATTTGATCTCTAGTTCCTCTGCCTTTTCTAAATCCAGCTTGAACATCTGGAAGTTCACGGTTCATGCTTGAAGCCTGGCATCGAGAATTCTGAGCACTGCTTTGCTAGCATGTGAGATGAGGACAATTGTGTGGTAGTTTGGACATTCTTTGGTATTGCCTTTCTTTGGGACTGGAATGAAAACTGACCTTTTACAGTCCTGTGGGCCACTGCTGAGTTTTCCAACTTTGCTGGCATATTGAGTGTAGCACTTTCACAGCATCATCTTTTAGGATTTGAAATAGCTCAACTGGAATTCCATCACCTCCACTAGCTTTGTTCGTAGTAATGTTTCCTAAAGCCCACCAGACTTCCTCTAGGTGGGTGATCACACCATCGTGGTTATCTGGGTCATGAAGATCTTTTTTGTATAGTTCTTCTGGGTATTCCTGCCACCTCTTCTTAATACCTTCTGCTTCTGTTAGGTCCATACCATTTCTGTCTTTTATTGTGCCCATTTTTGCATGAAATGTTCTCTTGGTATCTCTAATTTTCTTGAAGAAATCTCTAGTCTTTCCCATTCTATTGTTTTCCTCTATTTCTTTGCATTGATCCCTGAGGAAGGCTTTCTTATCTTTCCTTGCTATTCTTTGGAACTCTGCTTTCAAATGGGTGTATCTTTCCTTTTCTCCCTTGCCTTTCGCTTCTCTTCTTTTCTCAGTTATTTGTAAGGCCTCCTCAGACAACTATTTTGCCATTTTGCATTTCTTTTTCTTGGGGATGGTCTTGATCACTGCCTCTTGTACAATGTCATGAACCTCTGTCATAATTCTTTAGGCACTCTATCAGATCTAATCCCTTGAATCGATTTGTCTCTATTTTTTACAATTTTTTAGGCATGCTTTGAGTCTGCCTAATATATTGTAAGAAATAGACTCAAGAGAATCAAACAGTTAACTGCAGTCCAGGACAAAGCCCAAGATTTAAAGAAAATAAAATATTGGGCACCCCTCAGGACAAAACTCATCGTTATGGCACCCAATGGAAAATTACTAGCCATACAAAAAGGCAAGAAAAACTTAAAGAGTCTGTAAGAGATCTCTTCAAGGTTGTGCTTCAACATGAGCTTGATTTTTAAACATAAATATTCTATAGAAATTCAGAACACTGATAAGACTCACATCCAGATTTCTAGTAAGTGTATGCCTCTGTTCCACTTCATTCTCCAACTTCTTCTTTAGATGGGATATTTCATGTTCCAGTTTTTCTATCTGGCTACTAAGCCTTTGTTTGGTTTCTGTTTCTGATCGCTCTAATATTCCCTAAGGATTAAAAAAATATAGATATATTTTGGTTATACTTAAAAAAAAAGTAAGAACAAATGAACAAAAAAATCAAAGGCAACTGGAAATTACAGGAATACAACTCATTTCTGCATGAAGGAGTTAAGATCTAAAACATTTACCAAGAAGGTATTTTGACATTTTCCATAGTGAAACATCTATTTAATAGGGAAAATAAGAACCATATTACCACAGCCAGATTTCTTGACATTTTGAAGAATATAAACCAAAGATTTAATCTTGCAAACAACTGAACTGATTAGGACTCTGTAAATATAGACCTAAGGATCAAAACTGCCAATTGCCTGGCTTCAGTCAGTTCTCGTTCAATGTTTTACTTAAAATACTGATGTCTTAAATAAACTTCAAAATTCAATGATCATCATAATGCATGACAAAAATGACATAAACGTTGTCATTAAGAAAACTGAGAGAATACAATGTTAAATTTATTCAAATTTAACTCAATTTTTTTCTCTACTTATCCCTTTTTTATTTGGTTACCTGAATTGTTTGCAGATTAGTAAGCAGTAAGTTTTGCCCTCTTTGTTCAGCCAACAAAGATTCTCTCTGCTGAGAAAGACGGACTTCTGACAGTTTAAGCATTTCCTTTTCTTTTTTCAGATTTTCTGCTCTTACCTTGAGTCAAGTACAAAAAAAAAAAAAAATTGCTGAAAAACAATGTGTCAAATGTAATAACACAATTATAAAAGTTTCATGTATTGAATTATGAAACAAATATTATTGGAAATACCAATAAAACCAAAGGAAAAATTCTTACAATTACCACAAATACATTATCTTTGGTCCAGCAAATCAAGACTTAAACAAACAAACAAACAAAATCTAAAATGCCAGAGTATAAGAGGCAAAATTACAAAACTATGCAGGTCATACCTGCTTACTATTGAACTATGCAAGTTTTAGAAACTAAACTTGGCTTCTAAGTATCTGTTTGAATGCTGACTTATCTATTTGAACTTTATTTCCCCATGAGGAGTACCCTCTGAGTCTCAGGATACAGAAGGGCTTGCTGAAAATCAGTATCCTCAAGGTATTCATATTTACAGGATGAGTCAAAAACTATCAATTATAAAACTGACTCCACAAGTTTGAAACAGTGCTGCTGTCTATTCTCCACAAAGGGGTGGGGACAAGACAGAAATAACAGAGCCATCAGAATTAGAAAAGCTAGGTTGTAAGTCCCAACCAACCCGTATCTCATGATGGCCCCCAAATGGGCAAATTACTTAACTTCTGAGTCCTTTACAATAAGTAAAATGGGGGAATAACTATACCAAGATCATAAACAATGATTAAAATAGTTGTGAGAAATAAGTTTATAAAAAGCAAAACGCTGTTATGAGAATCTATCATCAAAGACTTTAGAATTTAAGTGGAAAGTACTGTCAATTTCTGATTGACATATAAATTTATGTTGCAATTGAGGACAGAGTTCAATGCTAATGAAATTTTTATACTTTTACTAGAAATGAGCAAGAATGGATAAAATATTCATCCCTAGCCTTTGTTGTAACCAAAGAAATCTTAGCCCAGAAAAATCAACTTCTTTCTCTTTCCTCTTTTACTAGAAAAAATCACCCAACTGCTCTGATGGATGGGTGGATGCCAGGAAACTATTTGATAAGGATGCATAATACACAAACCTCAAAAATCTACATTATACCAACCAGTAAAATCAAAATAATAATTAAAAAACAAGTGTCAAACGCAACTTCTAAGACAGATGATAGAAATTGGCCTCACTTCTGCAACAGCTAGCTTTTCATTAGCGCCTCTCAGATCCTGCGTCATTGTATTGATGATCTGTTCTTGCTTCTGAGTTGTTGCAGTGAGTTTCTGATTTCTTTCATGTAGGGATGTTATTTCTCGACGGTATCCTTCAACATTATCTTGCAGCATTTCATAACTTATATGAAAGAAAAATAATTCTGTAAGCAAATGAAATACTGTATCCTAGCTCAATTTCTTGAGTTTCACAAGAGCTTAATTTTATATGATTGATAATATGAAATATATGATTTGTGTAATAATGTAAAAATCTTCATTCTTTTTTCTAAACTCCAAGTTTAGCAGTTAAGTTCAAATTCTAAATAAGCACTGGATTTCATGCTGAATTAACTTTTTAATCTTACATACAAGCATTTTAATCATATTCAAAATAATGTCAATATAACATTCATACAGGAAGACAACCATCACAATGCAGTATGCAATTTAAGGTATTTATGCACGGTGAGTGATGGATTTTTGCCAATCCTTTTTTTCCCCATCTATAATTGTTCACCTTATTGCCTTATGTGCTTATGTCTTATGTGTTTAAAAGCTTAGAAAGTGGCTGGCTAGAAATATCAACATGGTGCTTTTACTGGGATATCAAACTGTTGGAAACTACAGAGACTGCTGGTCATACTTGCAAAACAGTCTGATAACGTAGTATACAAAGAAGTAAGTTTTTCCTAACTTGATAAACTAACAACTACTCAATGGATCTGTTAACTACGGAACGAAATTTACTGTTATTCCTTTTCAAGTGACCAAAAAAGTCAATTTTCCCAAAATTAACTCTAGTGCCTGCTTCTCTTCTACCTAGACTAGAAAAGGCTGAATGAAATTTCTCATACTTCTCTTATCCTCCTTAATTAAAATAATGAAGTCCTATGGAAACAGTATGTCCTTTAATCTTAGGAAGGAAAAACAGAAACATTCCTTATATGAATTTACCTGGACCCCTTAATAACATTCACAGGAATCATTAATCAAAAGTGAAAAATGAACCCCTGTAACTTCTCAACCTGGATCAGAAACCACCAAAAAAAGTAATTAGATTCCACTGAATACCAAGTATTATGTTTAGACTCAACTTTTGAAAAGAAAATTTACCGTTTAGAAGCAAAATCTAGCTGGGTAGAGATTTTGGTATTTTGTGATCGCAAGTCTGTGACTTGCTCCTGAAGTTTCTCAAGCTGCTCATTCTGCATTTTTTCATTATCTGCCTTTTCTTTTTTGTAGTTCTCAAAAATTTCCTGCAGCTAATTAGAGAAATTGTTAGATGAAATTATTACATGTTCTCAAAAATGTGACTCAAGATTAAGGTGTCAAGTTAGGGGTATTTTACCTGTTTAAGTGCAGCCTTCGCTTCTATAGCCTCTGCTGGCTCAATTACTGGAGCAGGAGTGGAAGCAGTCTGTGATGTACTTGAACGTTTTGGAGTTGACACAAGAGAAATATCATCTAAGCCTGAAGCTTCAGAAATGCAAAAAGAATGATGTAACACCTCTTCACAAAATACATCATTACTGGAAGTCAACAGGCTGACTAATTTAAATTAAACCACAAGATTATAGAAATTATGAAACAAAGAACCTACTAAATAACTGACTACAATTATTTATGATTTCTAGTTAAATAAAGGTAATTTTTGCAGGCTAAATGTTAAAACATAACAAAAATAAGTAATATAATTCATTGACTCTCAGACGCATACTTTGCAACAATGATCAGCAATTTTCTTACCTAAAATAATGGTGTATTTTAGAACTAATGATGTATTACAATCACTCATATATGGTAGCCACATTTGAAGTTATCATCATTAGAGCAGACATTGCTTATGTAGCAAAATCCATTCCCTAATATACATTTCAGAAATATTTCCCAGAAATACTTGGAAACTTTTAAGATAACATAAAAACTCCTACCCTGTAAAGGAATGGCAACTCCCGTTGTCTGTGACAACAGAATTCGGTACATATCACGCTGACGAACTATAGAATCAACAAGCTGCATTTGATGTTGCCGTGATTCACGGAGTTGTTCCAATTCAGTGAGGGCGTTCTCAAGTTTGACCTGAAGCTCAGAAATTCTGCAGGAAAATAAATCAAGTCTATTTAACAGGACTGAGATTGAGAGGCAGTTTTCATTTCTACCGCAAATTGACTAAGCATCTTATCGCCTGTCTTTAAGCACAGTATTTTCATCTCTTATCCTTTCCTTCTTTTGTTGCTATTTTAAGAATAGCTTTTAAAACCCCCACTACATAGGACTCAGGTGCTCTACAAGGTCATCTGAAAATTTTGTTTGCAAAAATCAAACCAATTCCACTCAGTACAAATCCCATTCTTCTTGCTTTCATAGCCATCCCTCCTTCTCTAGCACCAAAACCATTATTTCAAAAGATTCTTTCCTTTGAGTTATTCTTAAGTATCTTCTTCATGAAGCCAGGTCTGTTCCCCTAAATTGAGGCTGGGTCTCACACCTCTACGCTCTCACAGAAAGGCTTTTCTCTCTTACTGCACAAATCACACTGAACTAAAACAATCTATTTACTGATCTTATTATCTGTCTCACTTACAAACCATCTCATCCAAAAACTGGGGTCCTTGAGAGTAGAATTTTTCAGCAATATGGTTGCTTGATTTTATTTTTTTCTCCTAAATCACTATATTCCCAATATCCAGTACTGTTTAAGGCACATAAAAAGTTTTCAATAAATGTTTGCTGAATAAACCAAATTAAGTCCATTGCTTACTTGGATGAAGTTGTTTCTTGTTCTTCTCTTTCTCTGGTTTCCCCAAGTTCCCGAAGGGCCACTAAGAGACGTTGATTTTGCTGTTGAAGCTCTTCAATGTTTCTATAAGATACTAGATGCTGTGATATTACTTCAGATGAACTACTTATATCAGCAGAGCTTACTTCCTCATCACGGATTACATGGTTACCCCTCGCTTCTTCAAGTTCCATCAGAAGCACTCTAATCTAAAAAAAAAAAGTTTTATTGTGTTATCAAACAGTACTGGTTTTGACTTTGGAAATGTTTAGAAGTGAAAATTTTCAAATGACAAGGTTACCTTACGAATACCTTCGACAGAGTACTAAATTATCTTGAAAAAACTAATTTTCAAGCTTATCATTTTAGATATTAAGAACTAAATAAAGAAAATCTTAATCGGAAAAATTTCTCATTTGTATGAAAAGTATGTAATGAAAACTGTTATTTTTTAAAAAGAAGTCAAATTATAATTCCAGAGGCAAGGTTCCATTTTTAAAAACAATGACCATACAAAACACTCAGAAATATATACTCGTTGTGTCCGTACATCTGCACTTGCATGCTTAGATATGTATTACAGAGTGGAGCAGAAGGGGAGCATGGGAAATAGATGCTAAGTTCATTCATGTAAAATTTTTATTTGTTTTTGTTTGTGTATTTGTTGTTGTTCAGTTATTCCACATACAAAAATTAGGGTAAAATATATGAACAAAAATATCTACATCTCCAAACTTAATCAGTTAAAAAAAACAGTGTTAGGGGAATGCACTTACAGATGCATATACAAAATAAGTGATTTTATTTCAGTAAAAACAAAGAATGCTTATGTATGTTCATATATGCTCACATGTATCTGTACATATAAGAAGATGTGAAAGAATACACACACCAGTCTGCTAACTCTGGGACTTGAACTGTGGGAAGATAACTCTTTTATCTTTGAATTATTTCATTAATTACAACCAGTTACCTTCAAACTGAAAATTTATCAAACGCTTAAAGAAAAGAAAAAAGGGAGGGGCTAAGAATAAACAATGACTAGACTGCAATACATTTAGAGCAGTTTTCTCAGTTGATGAGAATTTCATATGTACTAGTTCTATCTTACATACCTGGAAACAAACATTACTAGGCAGTTAGTTCAGGAAAAAACAAAATAAAATAGGAAAAGAAACAAAAAACTAACCTGTTGTGAAAGATCTTTTATTTGTACTTCCATTCTTTGATTGTCTCTTTCAAGCACAGATGAATGTTTATTGGCTTTATCTGTATCCTCCTGCAATCGCTGAATCTCCTTTAAAATGAAGTCAAATTAAAATTATGTTATTTTCTTCTAAGATGCATACAAATAGCAGTTACACAAATAACAAAAGTATACAGTGCTCAAATATCACAGTAATCAACTTACAATTTAAAATATTCTATATAATATAGTAGCCTCTAAAGAGAAATTTCTTAAAAATATGAATACGTTTCTTAATATTTAAAATAAGCTCAACATTATAATGTTCATCACCGTATGATAATGAAGGGGGTTCCCCCCAAATTAACTGTGAATCAAAATGTTAAAGCCACACCAAATTCATAGTATATTATCAAATGATGTTGGAGATCAAACACTCTCAAAAAACTTTGTTATTAAGACAAAAACAAAGGATTGCATTACAGTGATAATCATTATTATACTATCTAGAAATAAGTATTAAAAGCAAAAAATGTTGCGTAAGACTTGGATTTATTAAAAAGTGCAGCGGGAACTAATTTTAAAGAATCAGCAGCCAATGTTACAAGGCTGTTAAAAAAAAGAAAAATGGTAACATATTGCAGTAATGTTTTGCATCACAGTATCATCAGGGATTTAGGGGCACAGTTTTAAGGAGTTTGATATAAGCACACAGTATCTTTGAAATCTTATGTTTTATCTCCAATTCATATAAATTTTGCTTCTTAATGCACTGTTCTCACATAATACGTATTATTTCACAAAGTATATATTGTTACAGATATTATACAAGTGAAAGATGGCTTATATTTATCCTGCTGTTTCAAGTGCCTCTGAGCACAATGCCCTCAAGGTACAAGGATAAACCAATTTCAGCAGGAACAAGTATGAGACAAGATGAAGCAGGCAAATATTCATGAAAAATGGTATGACACAAACCTACTGAGCTCAAACTCGGATCAATTAAGATGCCAAGGAAGTAACTTGGTTACAAAATTCTAGAAATCTGAGAAATGAGCACCACTGCATATAGACTGGACATATATGTTACGGACAGAAGATTCGGCTACAATAAGATACTGAAATTATTTTTAAAGCTTTTGGAAGTTATGAAAAAAGTCTGTATTTATTACCGTACCTGCACATAAGTGAATTAACAGGTTTTCCCACAGTGAACAGCCGCTATTACCTGATTCTTAAGCCCTCCACTTTACTACCTCCTCAGACAATAAGCTTCAGGTAAAATGCTCACTTTCAACAGTGAGAAAGTCAAGGTGATCCAAAGGACCTCTTTTTAAACCACACCAGAGGGGCAGGGGTGTGTCTCAACGTACCATATTCTCTCAAGGCAAGACTGCTAATGTGATTTGATTCAGGAAAGAGACCGTTAGACACAATACACCCTGATTTAAACTGACATCTAAATTGTAATAACAACAGCAATAAAAGTTTAAGTCAAATTAAGGACACATTTGGGCTTCCCTGGTGGCTCAGATGGTAAAGAATCTGTCTGCAATGTAGAAGACTTGGGTTCAATCCCTGGGTCAGGAAGATCCTCTGGAGAAGGTAATGACTACCCATTCCAGTATTCTTGCCTGGAGAATTCCATGAACAGAGGAGCTTGGTGGGCTACCATCAATGGGGTCGTAAAGAGTTGGACAGATTGAGTGACTAACACACATACACACAAAACACAGAGATGCATTTATACTATTTAGCACATACAAATTGATTTTTAATTGATTTCTTTCAATAAAATTTGAATAACTCTCAAAGATTTCTCAGTAATATTAACAGCTGTATCTTAATAAAAAACAACATTGTGCATGTGTGCATGCTAAGTTGCTTCAGTAGTGTCCAACTCTTTGCGACTCTATGGACTATAGCCCACTAGGCTCCTCTGTCCATGAGATTCTCCAGGCAAGAATAGTGGAGTAGGTTGCCATGCCGTTCTCTAGGGAATCTTCCCAACTGAGGGACTGAACCCACGTCTCTGAAGTATCCTGCACTGACAGGCAGGTAGGTTCTTTACCAGCATACAGATACTGGGAAGCCAGCATACAGATACTCTTCTTAAACCAACATCTATTAAAAAGGAGTCTAAAGAAATAAAGAATATTCTCAAACTTCCTTGGTACCTCTAATACACAGAGGAACAGTAACAAAATAATGTATATAAATATTTGCCAAATTGTGAAATAATATTTTTATAAAGGAGTTCTTTTCAACGAACAGTATTATCATATCCAGAAAGAATATCAGAACTGCCTGACAAAAAATGATCATTGCTAAATTTAAAAAGGTTCTATTACAAAAAGTGATTGTGGCTATTTATTACCCACTAGAGAACCCTACAAAAAACACCCCAAATTTGGGTCTTAAAAAATGCTAAAGGTTTTCAATGTTTGCTGAATAAAGATAAAATATTTTGCAATTAGAAATAATGTAAAGACAAGTTTTAAAATATATAATTACCCTACCACTGAAAAAGCAATTAGTTTTTGAGGTAAATTCTTTATTTCTAAGAAAGAACCATCCTACTTAGTAAATTATTTCTGTTATGTATTTTTTCTACAGTTAAAATTTAGGAACAGAACCAACCTTCATGGCTTGTTCAAGCTTAACGGATAAACTTGCCACAGCCTTCTGTGCACGCTCATACTCCTCACGTTGGCGTTTCAAAATTGGTGCTTTGGCTTCAACTTCTTTCACTATTTCATCTAGATACTTATTAATCCTTTTGTTTTCTAGTTTCTCCAAAAGCAGCTGATCCTGAGTTTCCACATAAGCATTATATAGCTGAAAGAAGAGAGATCATTTCAAATCCAAGCACAACACAGCCTGTATAGCTTCTTTACAAGCATTCATCCAGCAATGACACAAGATGGAAATGTTTACTATATGTTGCATAGAACCAGGAACCAAGAAAGCCTTCCCTAAAACAATCCATTAATCATTAAACAACAAGAATAAATTTTGCAGGGAATAAGTGTCAGAGAGGTCTAAACACTTTTTGCTGATGGAAAACAATAAGATTTGAGATCATTCTTACCTCAGTTAACTTCATGCCAGGTTTCACTATCTTAGCTACAGCTGCTGCAGTAGGAGACATGGCTGCAAGCTCTTCTTCAGATAAGATGGCCCCTGTGCCAACACACAGAAATCTAGTATACTTTTGGAAAATTTCAAACTAAAGCCACTAATGTTTCTTAGAAAACAAGCAAAAAGTGACACCTACTGTACATTATGTATACATTCCTATGAAGACTTTAAAATATGACAACAAATAATCATTTAACACAATTCTAAAAACCATGCAGCATTAATAGTTAAAACTATTCTGGAAAGTAACACACAATCATGCGTGATCAAATGGTACTTACACCTGACAATAAGAAATGCTATTAGTGAGGTTAAGAGAAGACTATGTAGGAAAGTTCGAGTATTTCTAGCCTTTAATAAGCCGTCTACTGACCCATACCTTTACGTTTTGTGGCAGAAAGCAGGTCATTTGCATTCTCTAATTCCTTCTCTAATTTCCTTATTTTCTCAAGCATTTCTTTTTCCATTCGATCTTTAGATTCTTCCACTTCTATGATATGTTCCTGAAATCCTTTACTGGCTAACAACATGATAGAGACAGAATAACCAAAAACATAATTAAAATCTTTGAGTTTATAAAATGTAATAGTCATTATTTTTCCCTTCAGCAGACAACATTAAATTCTACAGATGCTGTGGTTGATAGTTATTACTCAATGGAAGCTCTTAATGTACTTATAATTCCTGAGGTGTGTGGCCTAGTGAATCCATTTCTTCTTTTGCTATCTCTTTTGTAAAACTGGGAAACTAGGGGAACTCGAACTGTAAAAGAGTGGCTCTAAGTATCTCTTTGGCTTCATCTGATCTTAGATGTCTAGAACACAAGAAATAACTGGGAAAGATCATACGTAAATAACTTACATTAAAAAAAAAGCAAGTATAGAAGAAAACCAAAGACTTTAAAATACACTTTATAACTTAAAAAGTAATAGTTACTTATGATTAAGACAGTACCCAAACTATAAACCCATATGTATTAATATTTTCAAAGTAAATGTTTCAAAAATGGAAGAAAAACTTCTTATCAGAAATCAGAACACATATAAGGCTATTAGATGCAAAATACAGAAAAACATTAGCTATCTATGTTTTCAAATATACTATTTGCTGAAACAGAATTTAAAATTTGATCTAAGCATCTTTCTTATATATCAAATTTTGTCCCTAATAAAGTTAATCTGACCTCTAAATCTATATAAGGGTAAAGAAAACAATACCTTCCATCTAAAAACAAAACAATCTTCCTATAATTGGAAAGTCTTACCTTCTCCAGTTGACTTCAAAAGTCTGTGGAGTTGGTCCACTGCTCGGGTCAGTTCATTGCTCTTTGCCTCTGAATCATCAGCAGCACTCTAAAATTTAATCTTAAAAAAGTTACCCAATATCCATTAATGCAACATTAGGGCATGAAAATGTATGGTAAAGTACTTACCTTGTAAAGGTTAGAGAGTTTTATGTGAGCATTTAATTCATTGTGGAATTTCTCTTCCATACTAGCCTGCTGTTCCTTGGCCTGAAAAACAAAAACAAAACACCAAAAAACCAATTACAAGAGTCTCATTTGAACTGAATTTAGAATGCTTACCAAATGCCAAGATAAAAAATTCAGTTTTTAAAGTAACGAGGTAAAGATTAAAACACCACTAAAATTAAAATCAGTTGTCATGATAGGGATGAATTACCTTAAGGATAAAATGTTTGATATTTTTATCTTAAAGCAGAATAGTTAAATGTCATTAAAATTAACCATACTTATTTTTAGATAGTACTTTAGGTGTGGTATACAACTGATTCTAGTGATTTTACCCTAACTACAACATATAAAAGTGTTCTAGATATTTTATGGTGTTAGGAACAGTAAAAAACATGCTATCATTTTACAAATTAACAGGTTCTGGAGTGTTACAATATTTTTGTAAAAGAGGTATTTTAAAGGGGTCAACTATACCTCTTTCAGTTTGGTCAACAGATCCTCTACATGCTTTTGAAGATTCTCATTTGATGCTTTCAGGCCATTCATCTGTTCTTCCATTCTAGAAACCTAGAAACAAAAAGGCAGAGTTGGGTGGGGGTTGGGGGTGGAGGTGGATACTATATTAACTGAAATTAATTTGATACAAAGTTTCACTGCCAAGTAAAACCAAAATAATCCCCATCTACTAAAAAAGTATTTTATAGGACCTCTCTGGTGGTCCAGTGGATAACAATCCACCTGCCAATTCAAGGGACACAGGTTTGACCCCTGGTGTAGAAGGACTCCACATGCCATGTGGCTGCTAAGCCTATAGGCCACAACTACTGAGCTGACATTCTAGAGCCTGTGAGCTGCAAGCAGACAGTGGCCCCCATAAGTTGCAACTAGAGAAAGCCTGCTTGCAACAATGAAAACCCAGCATTCCCCAAAATAAATAATTATTTTTAAAAAAGCATTTTATATAAAATATGAATGCTTAAGAAAATGAAAAATAACAGCTCACACAAGAACAGGTTTGGATTTAGCTCACAGAATCTAACCACTTCTTAAACATGTATATTAGGAAAGACACACTATAAGACAGAAGATATTATCAAAATTCATCATAGAATATCTTCTTTATTTAAATGCAACTAGTTAATTTTCAAAGCCAATTGTTTCTGTGTTATATCCTCCACATTTGAATCCCTAATCTTACAAAATATTTAATTTGGTATTCCACTAAATAAATTTTTATAAGTTGGCACACAAACATAAGTTGTAACCAGCAAGTTACTTTTTGGTAAGTTTACTAACTTACCTCCTCTTTTTTGTTTTCAAGATTACATTTAAGCTCCAGAATTTCATTTCCTTTTTCCCTGCCAAGAGCCAGAAGTTCATCAGTTTTGGTTTTCAACTCTGTATTGAGCCAAGTATTCTGATTATGTAACAACTCCTTTTCTTGCTCCAAGCGCTTTTCTCGATACTAAGGAAATCCGAGAAAAAAAGGTTTATGGTGAAAGATTAATATATGGTTATTCAAAAGATTTTGTGTGTAGCTAAGAGACACAAGCAGAATTTTATTTTACAACAGAAATAAGTATTTGCATGTATTCTTAACAGAAAACAGAACCAGATAAGCACTATATGAAACTTAAATATCCCATAAGCAAAATAGTTCAATCAAAATTGTCTTAAAACTTAATCCCCTGATATTAAAAAAAAATTAATTACTTTATAGATAATTTGCCTATACTTAAAATATAATTTAGGTGAGTATAAAGCACGCGTTGTATTTTGTGCATTAGAAATTACTTGTTTCTCACCTTAACAGAAACATCAGAAGCTTGAAGTTCATCCAGTTTTAACTGAAGCTCACCCTTGGTTGCATTGCTTTCCTTAAGTTTTTCATGTAGACGTTTAAAATCCTCTAGAAAGGTCAGAAGAGAAAGGGAAATGATTAATTAAAATGCTCAGAGGAACCAAAAATGCATCTCTAGGAATATAAACATCTAATATAAGTAGTTCTCAACTCTACTATTTTAACTTGCTTTTGCCACGCTTAATCACAAATTTAATTTTAAATGAAGCCAAATGCATGCATCCAACCAAATATGCAAATTATACTGGGTATTTTAAATGTACTATGTAAAGTTAAATATACAATATTAACATTAATTTCCTCATATTAACCAGGTTTATTAAAAATTCACAAATTAGCCATTTCTTAAGTTAAAAAGCAAGTATATATATCAAAAATTTATACTCAAAATCAGCTAGGATATACATGTAATTTTTCTTATATTCCTTACATGAAGGTTTTTATGAGAAAACTTAATTTTACCTACCCTCTAGCTGATCAAAAGTAACTTTTTCTGAGACTAGTTACCTAATTAACTATTATTTATAGTAAAATAAATATTTATTCTTTCTTTCGCAGAAATAAAATTTCTCAAACTCTTAGAAAAAGGATCAAAAGGGAACTGGATACCATTAAACTGCTTAAGAGTCACATTCATTTAAATACATCAACTATATATTATATTCTATATTCTTGCTTCCTAATTCCTTCGGTCTGCCCTTTCAAATACGGGCTCTCCTTTTAGGTTCCTAAACTGAACACTTGTGGATAGCTTTATCAGTAAGGATGCCTGTATAAAATGAAGGAATTCAGCCTCTACAACCAAACACCTAACAAGTTCCCAATTTTGATACTATAAACCGTATTGTGGTACATAAACCTTGGTCCAAATTCTTTGAGAGGTTTTTCATTTGTTTTACTTGTCTGTAGCATCCCATGGATGGAGGAGCCTGGTAGGCTGCAGTCCGTGGGATCGCTAAGGGTCGGACACGACTGAGCGACTTCATTTCACTTTTAACTTTCACTTTCACACATTGGAGAAGGAAATGGCAACCCACTCCAGTGTTCTTGCCTGGAGAATCCCAGGGACGGGGGAGCCTGGTGGGCTTCCGTCTATGGGGTCACACAGAGTCGGACACGACTGAAGTGACTCAGCAGCAGCAGCAGCAGCATTCTTTAAGTACTTAGAATGATCTGATACATTACTCTGAAATCTACCCTGAGCTATGAAAAACGCCACCCAATAGAAATGGACTGGGCATTAAATCTTAGCTCTATGAGAAGAGAAAGGAAAGAGTGACGTTAGAAGTTAAAGGTACTTCATACCTGTTAAATATTCAAGTTCTTGAGACAGTCTCTCATTGGTTCTAATTAAGTCTCTTTTCTCAGCTTCCAATTCTTCCTTTGTCCTTGTAAACTGGCTCTGTCACATAAAGGAATAAGCATAATATACTTAAATAAGAAAATCAAATTGATTATACAGAAATGAACATGGAATTGGCATTTTAATGATCATTCAGTTCAGTTCAGTCGCTCAGTCGTGTCCGACTCTCCGCAACCCCATGAACCACAGCACGCCAGGCCTCCCTGTCTATCACTAACTCCCGGAGTTCACTCAAACTCACGTCCATCGAGTCGGTGATGCCATCCAGCCATCTCATTCTCTGTTGTCCCCGTCTCCTCCAGCCCCCAATCCCTCCCAGCATCAGAGTCTTTTCCAGTGAGTCAACTCATCGCATGAGGTGGCCAAAGTATTGAAGTTTCAGCTCTAGCATCAGTCCTTCCAATGAACACCCAGGATTGATCTCCTTTAGAATGGACTGGTTGGATCTCCTTGCAGTCCGCTGCGATTTAAATTTGCCTGATTTTCTTCCTCATGGCTTATGCATCAAAATGTTTAAAAATTACCCATAATCTCAACACTTCTGAAACTTGGTTTACTTCTAATTTTTCTGTCATAAAATAAAACTGATGACCATCACTGCATCCTAGTTCAAATGATTTCTCAAGAAATAAGCCCAGAAATGGAATTACTTAAAACCCTTAATATATTTTGACAAATTACTTTGTAGCAAGACAATGGCAATTTATAGACACGACTGAGCGACTGAACTGAACTGAACTGAAGTCATAACTGCCTATCTCAAGCCACTTTTGCCAGAACTGAAGATTATGCTTAAAAAACAAACAGAGGAAAAAAAAAAAACAACCAATGTTAACATGGGGAGGTGAAAAATAATTATATCCTGTTACATGATCTGCATTTTCCTGAGTATGAGTGAAGCAGAATAACATATCATATTGTTACTGGCTACTTGTACAGCTTCCTATATTTTTAAAAACTCCCTTGCTGATTTCCCCCCTTGAATGGTTTTCTTATAATTTGAAAATAGTCATGTATTAAAGATATATATACATATAGTGCACTGGTCATAGCAAACACCCTCTTCCAACAACACAAGAGAAGACTCTACACATGGACATCACCAGATGGTCAACACCAAAATCAGATTGATTATATTCTTTGCAACCAAAGATGGAGAAGCTGTATACAGTCAGGGAAAACAAGACCAGGAGCTGACTGTGGCTCAGATCATGAACTCCTTATTGCGAAGTTCAGACTTAAATTGAAGAAAGTAGGGAAAACCACTAGACCATTCAGATATGACCTCAATCAAATCCCTTATGATTATACAGTGGAAGTGAGAAATAGATTTAAGGGACTAGATCTGATTGATAGAGTGCCTGATGAACTCTGGACGGAGGTTCGTGACATTGTACAGGAGACAGGGACCAAGATCATCCCCATGGAAAAGAAATGCAAAAGAGCGAAATGGCTGTCTGAGGAGGCCTTACAAATAGCTGTGAAAAGAAGAGAGGCAAAAAGCAAAGGAGAAAAGGAAAGATATAAGCATCTGAATGCAGAGTTCCAAAGAATAGCAAGGAGAGATAAGAAAGACTTCCTCAGTGATCAATGCAAAGAAATAGAGGAAAACACCAGAATAGGAAAAACAAGAGACCTCTTCAAGAAAATTATAGAGATTCCAAGGGAACATTTCATGCAAAGATGGGCTCGATAAAGGACAGAAATGGTATGGACCTAACAGAAGCAGAAGATATTAAGAAGAGGTGGCAGGAATACACAGAACTGTACAAAAAAGATCTTCACGACCAAGATAGTCACGATAATGTGATCACTGACCTAGAGCCAGACATCTTGGAATGTGAAGTCAAGTGGGCCTTAGAAAGCATCACTACTAACAAAGCTAGTGGAGGTGATGGAATTCCAGTTGAGCTATTTCAAGTCTTGAAAGATGATGCTGTGAAAGTGCTGCACTCAATATGCCAGCAGATTTGGAAAACTCAGCAGTGGCCACAGGACTGGAAGAGGTCAGTCTTCATTCCAATCCCAAAGAAAGGCAATGCCAAAGAATGCTCAAACTACCGGACAATTGCACTCATCTCACATGCTAGTAAAGTCATGCTCAAAATTCTCCAAGCCAGGCTTCAGCAGTATGTAAACCGTGAACTCCCAGATGTTCAAGCAGGTTTTAGAAAAGGTAGAGGCACCAGAGACAAATAGCTAACATCCGCTGGATCATGGAGAAAGCAACAGAGTTTCAGAAAAACATCTATTTCTGCTTCATTGACTATGCCAAAGCCTTTGACTGTGTCGATCACAATAAACTGTGGAACATTCTGAAAGAGATGGGAATCCCAGACCACCTGACCTGCCTCTTGAGAAACCTGTATGCAGGTCAGGAAGCAACAGTTAGAACTGGACATGGAACAACAGACTGGTTCCAAATAGGAAAAGGTGTACGTCAAGGTTGTATATTGTCACCTTGCTTATTTAACTTATATGCAGAGTACATCATGATGAACGCTGGGCTGGAAGAACCACAAGCTGGAATCAAGATTGCTGGGAGAAATATCAATAACCTCAGATATGCAGATGACACTACCCTTATGGCAGAAAGTGAAGAGGAACTCAAAAGCCTCTTGATGAAAGTGAAAGAGGAGAGTGAAAAGGTTGGCTTGAAGCTCAACATTCAGTAAACAAAGATCATGGCATCTGGTCCCATCACTGCATGGGAAATAGATGGAAAAACAGTGGAAACAGTGTCAGACTTTATTTTTTTGGGCTCCAAAATCACTGCAGATGCTGATTGCAGCCATGAAATTAAAAGACACTTGCTCCTTGGAAGGAAAGTTATGACCAACCTTGATAGTATATTAAAAAGCAGAGACATTATTTTGCCAATCAAGGTCCGTCTAGTCAAGGCAATGGTTTTTCCCGTGGTCATGTATGGATGTGAGAGTTGGACTGTGAAGAAGGCTGATCGCCGAAGAATCGATGCTTTTGAACTGTGGTGTTGGAGAAGACTTGAGAGTCCCTTATACTGCAAGGAGATCCAACCAGTCCATTCTAAAGGAGATCAATCCTGGATGTTCATTGGAGGGACTGATGCTAAAGCTGAAACTGCAATACTTTGGCCACCTCATGCGACGAGTTGACTCACTGGAAAAGACTCTGATGCTGGGAAAGGTTGGGGGCGGGAGGAGAAGGGGACGACCAAGAATGAGATGGCTGGATGGCATCACCGACTCTGTGGACATGAGTTTGAGTGAACTCCGGGAGTTGGTGATGGACAGGGAGGCCTGGCGTGCTGTGATTCATGGGGCCGTGGAGAGTCGGACACGACTGAGCGACTGAACGGAACTGAACTGAGTCATATTTTTAACGAGAAAATACTTTTTGGTGATTGTATTGTTCTTTGTATGGCCTACAATCCTTGTGATCACCATCAATTTGTTATTCTTAATCACTACTCTAAAGAAATGATTATCAGTGTAGATTCACCCATATCCCCAGTTGCACCGAAAGACTTGAAATAATGCCTGGGCAACAGTAAGCATTAAATAGGTAATCTCTAAAAGAATGGTAGGTAGATAGGTAAGTAGGTGAGTAGGTGGATGAATAGAAAGATGGATCTACGAAAGTCTGGGCTTCCCTGGTGGCTCAGATGGTAAAGAATCTGCCTGCAATGTGGGAGACCTGGGTTCGATCCCTGGGTTGGGAAGATCCCCTGGAGGAGATGGCAAACCACTCCAGTATTCTTGCCTGGAGAATCCCCATGGAGAGAGGAGCCTGGTGGGTTTCAGTCCACGTAGTCATAAAGAGTAGGAGGCAACGGAGTGACTAGGCACATACAGCCTGAATGTCTACCCTACTTACAAATTTATGGCATTTTAGTTATAATGCAAAAAAAATCCCTTTTTAAAAATAAGAGATACATCCGTTCCGTTCCGTTCAGTCGCTCAGTCATGTTCGACTCTCTGCGACCCCGTGGACTGTAGCCTACCAGGCTTCTCCGTCCATGGGATTCTCCAGGCAAGAATACTGGAGTGGGTTACCGTTTCCTTCTCCAGGGGATCTTCCTGACCCAGGGATCGAACCCGGGTCTCCTGCACTGAAGGCAGACGCTTTAACCTCTGAGCCACCAGGGAAGCCCAAGAGCTACATAGCTAATAGCAAATGTGTTTTTTTTCCATATCAAGTACTCATATTTTCCAATAAGTAAAAGGAATGTCCAATTAATCATTACAACATAAAATCCACTAAGAAATTTATGTATATACACTTTTGTTAGTAGCTTCTCCTAACTGAACATATTTCAACTTCCCACTGACTAAATGAACAGTAAGCACAATTAGAACAGAAAAATTCCTCAAGTATCCGGTTCACAACTAGCTTTCTTCACAGGAATAACTATTACCTGAACGGCAATACTGCGATCCTGAGCAACTTCAAGTTCCTTGTTTTTCTCGGTAAGTGCCTTCAGTTGACTGTCTGGATAAAAGGAGTTTTATGAAATGTCACACATGTAAGCTTAAAATCTGCAATGACAGTTTTTATTCAACTGTCACCCATACACACTTTGAAATTAAGAAACTGAGTTTCAGAAAGGTTAAGTTGTACAACACTGAATTTCAAATTCTTAAGGACAACCCAAATTTACTGCATTTCTAGTACAACTTTTTAAATATGCTATCCTGTTTCCAAAATAATAGTTGCAATCATTCTAGCCAACATTCTCAGGAGAAAGTATTTGCAATTATTCATTTCCTTATTTTTCAATGACATCTTCTAGGTCAATCATAAAAAACTGAACTATATTTACAAATTTAAAAATTATGTACAAAAAGACAAAAATCAAGAGACCAAATAACACTTAAACCACATAAAGTGTGTACAGAATACATCACAATAACAGATAATTGTAATTCAGTTGGTTTATGGCCCTAAGAAGAGCTATGCTTAATACTGAATTTTCAGTCCTAGGATCTCCACCCATAATGTGTTACCTCCCTTTATGGTTTCTCTTTTAAATGCATGTTGATAATTAGGAAGAACACACTTTCTGAAATTTTCTTCCACTAAAACACATATTATGTACTAGTGATTTAATGAGCAATTATTACTATTTCCAAGTTAAACTGGCTTGTTAAAAGGAAAAAAATTCTGCTAATTTAGTCTAGATTTTCTATATCGTTTTAATGCTATTTACAGGTTTCTAAACTTACAAATTCAGAATAACCTAAAAAAAAACAAAACCCAACTGTACACCCCAGGAAAGTGTGTCTATCTAGGTTTATCCACATCTTCTCCTCCCTCTCCCCTTTCCAGATTTCATATAAGAAGCTGTGATCAGTCATTTTCTTGAAATTTTTTAGCACTACTGCTCTACAAACCTTTTATTTTCTATGCCAAGATAAAACAATGTACAGGTGATGAGTCATACACAGCTACTCAATAACTATACTCATTACAAATGCATACATACCATCATATGTATACATCATGTTTTAAAAACGATATGTCCATAATTAGCCAAAAAGAATTTCAACTCAAACATACAGCCAGTGGGCATGGACTCAGTTAAAAAGACTCATGCTTCAGCTTTTCTCTTATTAGCTTCTTGCACTCCCAATCAAATTAAAATCCAGCTGTATCTAGTAATAAATATTATGATGTCTGTACTCTATAAAGATCTTCCTACATTTGCTTTTTTTCTACTGCAAACAAAGGACATAAAACATATCATCTTTCAGATCTTATGTATTTTCAGGACTTGGTGATTTAAGAAGACTTATGAAGAAAACTGGCTGCTCAGCTTTCAAGGAAATTACACTTTAAAGTAGAAATTACATCCTTAGATTTATAAATATTTATAAAAATTATAATGAGTTAAAACACAAATATTATAATGGAACTAGTAGGCATTAATTTTTCAACATAAAAATAATGAAGTCACTCTTTATTTTTTCAGTTGCGTAGTGCTTTAGCCTTTTCAAAGTGCTTTCATGTACACCTCACTTGACATATACAGCTGCTGGACGCAGACAGACAAGCAGTCCTAGCCATTCTGTAAACAATAAACACTATCACGATTTATATGACAAAAGAACTTTTAACAGCAGTATGAACAATAACCCACACCCCCTGACCAATAAGCCCTGTACTCTTTCAATGTCTTTACCGCTGAATGAAAAAAAAATCATAATATTATTATAAATTAAAGACAATCAATATTTTCATTTACAGTAATTAAATATTTTCAAAGTGTCTAAAGGAGTAGCCGACCTCAATACTCCAAGAATATTAGAAAGACATAATTAAATACTTACTGAGCTTCTCTAGCTCAAGCCGCAAGCTTTGACACTCTCGGGTTTCATTCACAAGTCTCTCCTGACTGTGGGACAGTCTCTTCTCAATCTCAAAGTACTGTTGTTCTACAGATGATCAGAGGAAAAAAAGAAAAAAATCAAACACACACATGTACACTGTCAACATTGCTACTTATTTTTAATAACCTTGACTTTAAGATTTAGGACATAATATTGGAACCCACATTCCATATAAGAGTGAATCTGAGTAAAGACAAATAGATCTGGTACGGTTAAGGACTTCAAAACAACATTTCCAGCTGACTTATATGTATATGACAAAAGAAAATAAAGCCCGAATAAGGTTTTAACAAATAATTTTTATGTTTATTCCACAAGATTACGAAATTCCGCAAGGCTGGCAACATGTCTCATTTATCAAGGTATTTCCCCCACACGTCAATTGACTTCTTAGCATAAAGCAAACCAAAAAAAAAAAAAAACAAAACTGGTAAACCAAGACACACAAACATCAATTCTGTATCGACATTTTACCACTGGTAATTACTATGATCTTAATCTTTCTTAAACGTTGTTCAAGTCACTATGTCAGGAACTTTCTTATTTGTGGGTTTACTACAGGTATTTCTAAACAGATTTTAATATATTTTCTATCAAACTTCAATTTTTAGAGAGAAGTCAGATATATTAAACATACTGCACGTCTACTGTGCTTCCAGCGCCGTCTTAGGCACCTATTCGTTTTTGTGTACATTTAGTTCCTCACGGCACCAAACCGACACAGTCAGAACAAATGCAGGAAGTTATCAATTAGACATAGGCCTTTGGACACAGACTACTAGAAAACAGCAAAAACTACTGTCATTTAACGTGCAACATACAGACAGGCTTAGAAGAATCAAGAGTCGCACACTCTCAGAGAGGAGTACATAGAGTCAAATCACTACAATGGGTTTGCTGGACATCGTTAGGTTTTCCTAAATGAGACCCCTCTAATTTACAAAGAAAACGAAACTCCACGTACAGTCAGATTTTAAAAACAAAAAAGCTCCTTCGTATCAAACCAGGAGGGCGGGTATTTGAGGGAAGGCCTACGGTGACCACCCAGCCGGAGAAGCGATGCTACCGGAGAAGCGATGCTACCAGGGAAGCTGTGGGCAGAGCGAGCTTGCAAGGGGAGACCAGCCATCGCTGTGGAGTCGGGCCCAGAAACAAGGGCGGGAAGCGCGCCGCACCTACCGCTCTCCACCTTAAATTTCTCGTGCCGCCCCTTCAGGCCGTCGATCTCGGACTGCTGGTCAGCAAGGAACTTCTCAAGTTTGTTCTGGACGGACTTAGGCAGCTTGTTCAGCTCCGTGCGCTCCAGGACCTGCTGCAAAACCGCCGCCATGTCGACTGGGCCAGGGACCGCGGCGGCAGCGGTCGACGCGGCAGAAACGGAAAAGAAAGGCGAAGAACCAGAGGACCAAGAAGCCTGGGCGGCCGCCCCGTCCTCCTCACTCGGTGGCTCGCGCGCGCCCGCCCGCCGGAGACTCCCGCGGCGGGACCCTGGGAAATAGAACCCTGTGTTATCCGCGGCTCTGGACGCGCCACAGCGCCCGCGCTTGCAATGCGCGCGCAGCCGCCGGGAGCTGTGCACCCTGGGAATCCGAGTTCAGAGGCAGCCTCTGGCCCTGTCTTGCAGGCCGCTAAACGGCTTTCTCTCACCCGCCTCTCCGCCCAGCTTCAAGCCGCGCAGGCTTCTGGGAAACGTAGTTTTTTCCAATCCCCTCCGTGAGACCTATTCCCCACCACCCATTCCGCTTCCTTCTTTCACCCCCTGCCCCCAACTCTCGCCTCCGCGAGGTGGCGCCACGTCGTACTCGTCAACCCACGTTCCTCCCCGAAGGGCAAGGCAACGTTACCGTCAAAGCTTCGGGATGCCATGGGTCGTCCTCTTTGGCGGTTTCTAGACACTGAACCACTAGAGGGCATCGGTCTTGGCAGGGCCGGACAGCAGGTGCTGGGCTACTGCCACGCTCTCAATGGCGCCCAGAAGGGGGCGGGGTAGCGACCGCAGTAGCTTTGGCTGAGATGCTGCGGTAAAAGCTGGAATGGGGGGGTCAGCTTGCGTCATCAATCCGCGCCACCGGACTCCAGAGACCCGGGTTTGGAGTGGGAAGTGAGGTGCGGGAAGTCCGTCGCTTTCTGATGAATTCACTGACTGTGGAATTGGGACCCGGCAGGCATCTGGTACCTGGAGGCTCATACTTACACGCTCACCCCCTTCTCAGGTGGTCTGACATTTCGTCAGATTTGTCTGACACGTGTGCGTAGTCTGAGTACAGGTGAGTCGGCTTGAGGGTGGAATTCGTGTGTGTGTGTGTATTGTGTGCACTCGAACACAGCTGCCTTTTCAGGGAGGGAAAGAAAGGGACAGACTATAGGAAACATGGACGGACATTCGTACACAACACAGATCCAGTTTGGAGACTTGTCTTACTTAAGTGTTTTTGTTTGTTTTGGGTGGCGGGGGGTGGGTAACAGTGATTTAACAGAAATGTAAGGAGTTCCGTTTATTTCCAGGAAGAAACCAAGAGGAGTTTGAGTGTCGCTTTTATTTGTATGTTTTAAGGTAACGTTGCGGAAAATGTTGCCTTGTGTTTATTGAAAAACTATCGGAACAAAATTTTAAGCACATTCTTAAAAACCATTTCCCCTGACACCATAACAGAACAATTTGCTTCCAGATTGTAATTCGATGCCTTCTAAGCTGAATCTGGGAATTGTTTCATGTTTAATTATTCTTGAAAAGAATTTTCTAAATTCTTTATTGAAAATGAAGCATTCCTAATGTCCTCCCACCTTTGAGAATACCAGAAAGGAACTTCATTCAGATTTCTTTCCCCTCAAATATTCTGTGTTAGTCACTCAGTCGTGTCTGACTCTTTGTGACCCAATGAACTGTAGCCCACCAGGCTCCTCTGTCCTTGGAATTCTCCAGGCAATAATACTGGAGTGGGTTGCCATTTCCTCTTTCAGGGGATCTACCAGACCCAGGGATCAAACCCTGGTCTCCTGCATTGCCGGCAGATTCTTTACTATCTGAGCCACCAAGGAAACTTTAAAATATTCTGTATAAGCACTTTAAATAAGGTTACTGGTATGTGCAGTACTGTATTATGTCTTGCAAATGTGCTCAGTTGCTAAGTCATGTCAAACTCTTTGCCACCCCATGGACTATAGCCCACTAGGCTCCTCTGTCCATGGAATTCTCCAGGCAATACTGGAGTGGTTTGCCATTTCTTTCTTCAGGGTATCTTTCTGACCCAGGGATGGAACCCAGGACTCCTGCTTGGCAGGCAGATTCTTTATCACTGAGTTATCTGGGAAGCCCATATTATGTCCTAGGCCCACAATGTCATCATTATTGATCTACTATTTGGAAAACACAGATGTTCTATACTTGGACTTACAGGATTCTAAAATTAGGTTTTCAGATCTGCTATGATCCAAATTCTTTATTTTGAAGACTAGCAAACTAGAGTCCAGGAAAGTTGAGTGGTTTCAATCCTATTTTGAACAACTTCCAAAGCTTTTGATATGCAGCATTTTAGGAAAAATTGAACTGTGTAAGAGAAGATCTACATTTTTAGTATTACCCTTTATTCTAGTATGATTGACTACATTTCAAGTATTTGAGGGAGCACTAAAGGAAAAAAACATCCAGCAGTCAACTAGATTTCATCACCCAAAGATTCTCATCTTCCTATTGCATTCAGTTTCTTCCGTATTAACATGGCTAAAGGAGATCAGTCTTGGGTGTTCATTGGAAGGACTGATGCTAAAGCTGAAACTCCAATACTTTGGCCACCTCATGCGAAGAGTTGACTCACTGGAAAAGACCCTGATGCTGGGAGGGATTGGGGGCAGGAGAAGAAGGGGACGACAGAGAATGAGATGGCTGGATGGCATCACCAACTCGATGGACATGATTTTGAGTGAACTCCGGAAGTTGGTGATGGACAGGGAGGCCTGGCGTGTTGTGATTCATGGGGTCGCAAAGAGTCGGACATGTCTGAGCGACTGAACTGAACTGAGACAAAACTGAAAAAAAAAAAGATAATCTAATAGGCCTTTTCAAACCAGAACCAGTTCTCTGGGCTTTAGTTTTAGAATAATGCAAAATCATTGTGACTGGCAGTTTATTTTACTGGTGTTAGATAAGACACCCCAGCACGTCTAGAATTGCTTGGGCTTTGTTGCCCTGAATAAGGTTGGAATTTCTTTGCAGGTAATGGCTATTACCTATGTTCAGAATGCTGCTACTGTATTTCTGCAGAGTCTCTATGGCTCTTTTTAGGTTTTTGGAGTCTTGTCTTTTTTTTTCTCTGTGTCTGTGTGTGTGTGTGAATAATAAGTGTCACCATATATTAAATACTTAGAACACTGCCTTACACGAGTGAAAGCTCTGCATGTTTTTGTTATTACGTTGCTTTTGTTTACTTCCATCATTCTAGTTGTACTCTGAGTCACTCAAGGGCAGAGGCCAAGTATTGTTCATCTTTGTGCCATCACACTTTAGCACAGTTTTTAGCACATAGTAGGTCTTCATAGTGTGCTTCTTGAATGCATAAATTTGATTCTGCTTACCTCTCATTGAGCAACTCAGAAATTATCGTCTTTTCTATTTTAGAAACGAACACAGAGAGGCTCAGCAGTAAATTACCAAAGATGATACAACCAAGGAGTGGTCGGTTTAAATAAGAAATCTGGTGTGGGGCTTACTAGCTTAGTGTTCTCTTTATCTGAGATATGTGAGTGATAGTTGCTCAGTCGTGTCCAACTCTTTGTGACCCCATGGACTATAAGCCCACAAGGCTCTTCTTTCCATGGAATTCTTCAGGCAAGAATACTGGATAGGGTTGCCATTTCCTTTTCCATATCTTCTGAGATATGGGACTAGGCTTATTGCTCATGTCAACTGTAGTTGATTGGGAGTCATTTCCTGCAACTCTCTGTTGAGAATTACAATTTTGCCAGAAAGAATACTCTATTGAGTAAGCAGTCACAGCAAGGTTTGGGATATTGTCAGGTTAGTACAGTTTCTCTATATTACCCCCATGAGAAAAGCCATTTCAAATTCTGGTTTTTGCCTAAACATGCTATATATTTTTTCTTGTAATTTAGGAAGTTGAATTAGTTCTTAATAATGGGAAGAACCTACATTGTAGAAGAGACTGTTGGCCAGTATCTTTCAAACATCAATCTCCAGGGAAAAACTTTTGTCTCTGGTCTTTTAATAGGACAGGTATGTATCTTTTCTTGTGCATTTATTGGTGAAACTAATTTGTTTACTTTAAAGTTAAAAATTCTGTTTAATAGTAAACCCAACTTAGGTGATGAAGGGATGGAATGAAGAAGAAGAAAGTAACCCATTTTTGCCCAAGTCAGAACATATTCCCTTTTGATAATGTAAAAATAACTTATAAGGTAAGTAAGTAAGTAAGTAAAGTCGCTCAGTCGTGTCCGACTCTTTGCGACCCCGTGGACGGTAGCCTACCAGGCTTCTCCGTCCATGGGATTCTCCAGGCAAGAATACTGGAGTGGATTACCATTTCGTTTTCCAGGGGATATTCCCGAACCAGGGATCGAACCTGGGTCTCCTGCATTGGAGGCAGACGCTTTAACCTCTGAGCCACCAGGGAAGCCTCTGAACAAACTTTTGACCAATGCAATACTTTTGATGGACGGCTTGGATTGCACAGAGTGCATGCTTCTGAATACACTGTTCTAAACTTTGCCTGTGAAAAACAGATCTGTTTTTAAAGCCTCACTGATGACATCACAGCAACCCTGGAAACCACACACTAGAAAACACTACAATGTCAGTTTATGTCGTAACTCAGAAAGCAATCTTCCAGCTCACATATGGTTTTGAGTTGATTCCGAATGCAAACTTTAAAAAGTAACACCGTTTTCCAAGCTGTGCCTGGCCAGCTGGAACCCTGCATTCTGAAGCCTCCTGCAGCCCTGTCTCTATTGTTCTGGATAACAGTCCAGAAGGATGTTTATACTGGCCGGCTCCACAGTTACTTTCCACCCCATAAATATAACTTCTCTTCTCAAGTAGTTCTTGGGATAGAGCAAAATTCAGACCTGGGATAAGCAGGATGGAATAGCTATAAAAGCTCTGTAAAGTATTTAAAAGAAAAAATTAGAATGCTTTGTAGATACACAGGATCATTCATGAAAACAAGGTCATACTAGCCCACAATAACCCTCTTTCCTGGCAGTTCACTCGATAAAGAATCCGCCCACAATGCAGGAGACTCAGGTTCAATCCCTGGGTCGGGAAGATCCCCTGGAAAAGGAAATGGCAACCCACTACAGTTTTCTTGCTGGGAAAATTCCATGGACAGAGGAGCCTGGTGGGCTGCAGTCCATGGGATTGCAAGAGCTGGACACAGCTTAGCAACTAAACCACCACCACCACCCCACAAAAAATAAGTCTATTTTAGGAAGGGAAACATTATTCTAAATAATTTCAAGGCATGTTCTCTTTTATTTAATAATACAAACTCTTCTGTTTTATTTTTTATTATTTGGAAGCAGGAGGCCACACTGTGCAGTTTGTGGGACCTTAGATCCCTGGCCGGGGATCAAACCTGTGCCCCCCTGCAGTAAGAGCACAGAGTCGTAACCAGTGGACCATTGGAAAGTCCCAAAGAACACCTTCTTGACAACATATTTTAACAGCTCCTTAATATATAAAGAAAAGTGTCTCACCAATCTAAAAAGAAAACCAAGGCAAAATGCAAAAGACATTTCCTCAGATAATTTGCACAGAAATTCTTCTTTTGACCACGTAACTAATTTCAGAATGTAGGGGTTCCCTCAAAAATCTCTCCAAGTATATTCCCAGAGAGTTCCACTGACTCTGCGTGCATTGCTTTTGGAATTCTAATCAGTTCCACCCACCCAAAGACTCAAAGTGAAATATTAAGAGATGTGAACAGCGGCACTTGGACACCACACCAAGAATAGCTTTCAGGAAACCAAGCTCCAGTTGGAAAACTACACTGAGTACTAACCCTTCTCAACTTGAGAGGAACACAGCATGGGAAACTCCTTTTAGGTAACAGTGAAAATGCCTGCAAAAGCTTTTTAAGTGACATTTATAAAACACATTTTCTCTCCTAGAAGTAAATGATTTGTAAAATTTGGGGACCATTTGTACCCTGGGATTTTAAACTCATGTGTGTTTATCTGGAATTCCCGGGATGATGATGGTTTGCGAATGCCTGGTCAAACATTATGCTCCAAGGGAACATTCCCGGAGGGATTACAGCTCACTCACCATGAGGCCCGGGCCACGGGCTGCAGGTCTGAACTAAAACAGTAAATCATCCGGAGCCTGGGCTCATTTTCCTTTCCACCCCACACCTCGCCTTAAACTTCCAATCTGTGTACAGAAACAAGGTGAGGGGGTAAAAAATACAGTCAAGTGAGGTAGAGGGAATCAGGGCAGGGTCCAGAAAGCACAAACCACGAGATCTGAAAAGTGTCCGCTGGCAGATACACACGATTGCCAGGAGGAAACGGTGAAAGAATCCAGGGAGAGCAGGAACTGAAGTCCAGTGCTGAGTTCCAGAAAAGTCTGACGCGCCGGCCAACTTGCAGGGAAAGAAGAGCCCAGCTTGGTGTGAGAGTGGAAGCAATGCTGCCCAGGGGGACAGGGCGCAGAACTAACTAGGGAGAGAAAACTAACGTTCTAGGAGAGACCCGAGGGGCTTCCCAGGTGGCGCTAGTGGTGAAGAACTGCCTGCCAAAGCAGGAGACGAGAGAGATGCTGGTGCAACCCCTGCGTCGGGAAGATCCCTTGGAGAAGGGCATGGCAATGCACTCCAGTATTCATGCCTTGAGAACCCTGTGGATAGAGGAGCCTGGCGGGCTACCGTCCTTGGCATTGCAAAGAGTCGGACAGGACTGAAGCGAATTAGAACACACACACACAGAGACGAAAAGCAGCCATGGAGCACAACACCAATCTGACTTATGAATGGAGGGAAAAGAAAAAGAATCCAGTGAAAAAAGCCACGAGGTATTCAAAACACAACCTCAGCAATGTGTATGGTTCACACTTGGATGGAATTCAAAGAAAGCAGGATTCCACCCCTACCTCGAGCGAAAAAGTTAATAGTGAGTGGGCGCTAAGCTGCTGGGCCAGGCCTCTGCATATATTGTTTCATTTAATCCTCACAATAGTACCTTGATACTCGAGCACATAAATACTTTCACTGCTGCTGTAAAACTCCAAAATTAGAATTTTACTGACCAGATTATTCATATTTCATTGTCTTTTCAAAGTGATTTCTACTCTCCTCTAATCTTTAATTCCAGGTTGTCCAATTCTTTACAAAGTGGCTTTTGACAGTTTTATTTTGAGTTTGTCTCATCTCAGACCTGTAGCAAATACAGGTTATATATTTTATTACATACCATGATACTCATTTACTTAATTTTTTTTTTTTAATATTGATTCACTGGAGGCGGGGGACAGGGACTGGGAGAAATTTGGAAATTAGACAAGTTTTATTTTCCTCTTAGAGTTAAGTCTTAAAAAGCAACAGAAAATGAAACAGCCGTTTGGAGAATTATTTTAAAAACCATAAGCACCCACTGAATTTTTTTTTAATTGATGGGAGGATGTGTTAATCAGCAGGGAGGGCTGTCAGCGGTACACAGCAGTGAACAGAGGAGAGTCACACAGGTGTACCAGCTGCTTCCATCTTCACTCTATTTGGGGAGAGTGTACTGTGTTCCAAGGATTGATTTTGAGGCCTAATAACAAAGTCTGTTGGGATGGGTTTCCTCCTGGATATTTTAGCATGATGCTTTAGAACATTCACGTTGCTTAATTAACGTTCCTTATTCTGATTCTGTGCACATTCCTAAGCTACTTTCTCTTATAATTGGGTGTCCTGTGTCCTACTTAGAAAGAATGCACTCTGCAGAGGGTTTGTGTTCTCACACCCCTTCACGGTATTCTCATTTTCAGCATCATTCTGAATGTGCTTAGTTAGTGTCAGTTTAGCCCCGAGAGCCAGGTACATTTGAAGAATTTTCACAAATCTGATTTCTCATAAGTCAGGGCAGACCCAGGTACTGTCGCCTCATGAGGCTTCTCTCCAGACAGCCAGATGGCCTCTCTGGCTGAACTTCCTTTAGATTCAGGTTACTTAACATCTATTATGGGATTCTTTTTGTTAGAAACCTTTTATGTAAGGATCTTTACTTCCCTTTATTTTAAAAACTGAAGGGAAGAAACATCTTAGAGAAAGATGTAATCAGTAAAGGTAAAAGGTCAGGGAGAAATACCTTTTTCCAGGCTTGCCTTACTGCACGTAGTCCGTTTCTCAGCAAAACTGCCATCTCGCAAGTAAGCCTCCCACAGTTTAGGGAGAATTCCACTCTCTCTTCATGCTGCCTTTGCATTCCTGCCAGTATTCGACTTGCTTCTTCTTTCTCTTTTTTCCAGGTTCATCACTATTCTCTCCTTCCCCTCAAGCTTTCAGGCTTGCCTGTTTCCTATTCTCAGAGTCATTTTCTTTTTCTTTTCAAAATCATAGATTTTATGAAAGCAAAGAGTTTTCTTAGTCAGTGCCTATCTGTTCCCAGTGTTCATTTCAATGTATCATTCTGGAAATAACTTTTATTGAAATAATTTCTCTTCTATTTTTTTTTTTTCTGTTCCAGGGTAATGCTAACGATTAGGATTTCAGGTCATGTGTGAGGATAACATCATGCTACCTTGTACTTTTACTCTTTCTTTGTAGGAGATTTTCACTATAATGAGTCTGGGCTAGTAAATTTTCCCCATTTTTATCTTCAGGTTTCCCACTCTTGGTTAGCATTTAATTGCTGTTAAAACTGAGCAACATCCGTCTAATAACACTTCGGTTATCTCTCCTGCACCCCCTTTGTTTTTCTGTGGACCACATGAGCAAGTTCCCCACTACCATTGTTTCAGTGAAAGTAAGACGCACAAGGTCATTTCTTGCTTTATTTTCCAGGGATTTTATATTTGTTGAGTAATCTGTTGAGATTACTTAGAAAATAAATAACTAGAAAATTGACCAAGCACGTCATCTTTTAGTTTATGTGCAGTTTATGGGACTTTCTTGGTGGTCCAGTGGTTAAGAATCCTCCTGCTAATGCAAGGGGCAGGGGTTTGATCCCTGGTCCAGGAAGATCCCACATGTCACAGAGCAACTCGGCCTGTGTGCCGTAACTGCTGAGCCTCTGCTCCAGAGCCCGTGCTACACAGTGAGAGAAGCCACTGCACTGAGAAGCCTGTGCACCACAGCTAGAGAAAGCCCACGCACAGCAGAGAAGACCCAGCGCAGCCAAAAATAAGTGAATACATTTTTAAAATGCAGTTCTTTCAGTCATCTAATAAAGCATTTTAAAGGACCGCTACATCATTCATATTCATGATGGCAAATAAATAAGAAGCTGGTATTAAATATATTGAAAGATAACACATGAGGGAAATATTGTACGGCTATCCATCAGAATTGGTTTCCCTGTAGATTCATGCCATTTTAATACAGGTATTGACAATTTAAGCTGCTATGAACATTGCTCAGTTTTTGCATATCATGAAGGCTTTGCATTCCTCAGTAACATTTCCCTCTAGTAAGCTTTCCTAATTTGTTTTTAAGTGTTCCTCGCAAAAGGATTATGTGATTCTTGCCATGAGAACACCACCCAAAGAAGAACAGAATGAGAGCCCCAAACATTCCAAAGCCAAATTGGATAACTTGGATGAAGAATGGGCCACAGAACATGCCCACCAGGTCATCATGTTTGTCTCTTTATATAGTTAAGTTTGTGTTGACTAACAGAATAAAAATACTTTATTCTCAGGTTTCTAGAATAGGATTTCAGAGTACTCATTCTTAAGTTTTCAAAACTTGAATAGCATAACAAAAATTAGGAGAATTTTCTGCTGTGTTTCATTCATGATTATATTTTTTTGTTGTTGATTACTTGCATCTGGTTTTTAAAAAAGCATTTTCTTACTTGGAGTTAAGTAACTCACCCAAGATTAGTATAACAGGTAGTGAAACTGGGATTTGAATCCAGGCAGCATGACTTGAAAACCTTTGATCTTATTATGCTATGCTTTTCCATTGTTGACTTTTATCTGTTGTGTTTTTAAATTTAGCTTATTTCCAATTTTTCTATACTTTAAAATAATACTAGTTATTGATATTATTGGTGCTGGTCAGATTGTTTTAAAGACTTAAGCTAGGTACTGAGAAAGTAAAATGATGGTTTAAACTTTTTTTAATGTCCTTAGAATTTATATTTTAACCAAAGTGAAAAACATTATTACCAAATGAGATTAAATAGAATAGTACCATAGGAGTATAGAGTGGGGGATGATCAAATATCTATAAGTGGCTGGATTCAAACAGCTTCACAGAAGACTCTAAACTTTAAAGATGAATAGGACTTTGCTAATAGAAGTCACAGAGGACATTGAATGCACAAAGGTATGGATAAGTGACCCAAAGGCATGAAATTTAAAGGTGTGTTAGAATAGCTGGCAACTGGGTATAATTGACACATGGTGTATATTAAAGAGTGTGTTTAGACTTAAGACTGTATGGGGCCAGTTTATGAATGGTTTGAAGTGTCAGTCATCTGGGGAAGGGAGGAGTTCATTTGGGAGCCAGTAGCCACTCCAGTACTCTTGCCTAGAAAATCCCATGGATGGAGGAGCCTGGTAGGCTGCAGTCCGTGGGGTTGCGAAGGGTCGGACACGACTGAGCGACTTCACTTTCACTTTTCACTTTCACACTTTGGAGAAGGAAATGGCAACCCACTCCAGTGTTCTTGCCTGGAGAATCCCAGGGAAGGGGGAGCCTGGTGGGCTTCCGTCTGTGGGGTCACACAGAGTCGGATACGACTGAAGTGACTTAGCAGCAGCAGCAGCAGCAGCAGCTCTGTGGTAGACTTTCAGAACTCCCTATTTGGAGGATTGATCTGCCAATAATTGAGAAAGTAACCTCAGTGCCTTGCTACAGCGTAAATGGAGAGTAGGGAGATTGGAAAGAGAGCAGAAAACATAATTATAGTAATAGTTCAAGAAAAGATGACATTATCTAGTGACTAGACCCTTAAGCTTCGTGAGGACAAGGATCATGTCTCTTTTGTTTATGGCCGTATCCTAAGTGTCGAGCATAGTATTCCCATGGTTTATGATGAGAACACCAAAATAAAGGATAAGTGAATGATGAATAAACAAACTAAAGCAGAGGCTAAACTTCATTGCCAAAACATTTCAGAGAAAGAGCTAGTATTAAGATGATTTAGTGACCAACTAGACTGGCAGTAAAGAGAGACTGTGAGAATAGAAGCTTACTGAGACTTCCAGGGTGTCCAGGAAAGTGGTGTTGCCGTTATACAAAGAAGAAACAGATTTGGGGTGGGTGACAGGAAACGAGTAAATTCAAGTGAATTGGATTACATCATCCAATGAACAGTGTTAAAGTAAGGTAAAATAGAATTAGTTCCTTCTCCATTTAGCTTTAAATCTTCAAACATACATACTTGTTTATCTGCATTTATTTTGGGAGGTAGTATATAGGTTTTTTTTTTTAATCCATTAAATATTTAATATGATCTTCTAATGAAATATTAAATATTTAATGGATTAAAAAAACTATATGCATCTATACAGACATAAAATTTATAGGGCAAAGTGTATAACCTTTTTGCCTCTAGAAAGAAATGGTTAATTTTATTTACTTATGATTTTGAAAGGATATGCAGGTTCCCTATGCTAAATATGAAAATTTCATTGCTTTTGTAGGTCAACACTGTGTCTTTATAGTATTTAAAATTTATAAAGTCAGAGGTAGCTATCAGCAAACATGTGCTTTGTGCTTAGTTGTCAGTTATATCTGACTCTTTGCGACCCCATGGACTGTATAGCCCGCCAGGTTCTTCTGTCCATGGGACTCTCCAGGCAAGAATGCTGGAGAGCGTTGCCATGCCCTCCTCCAGGGGATCTTCCCCACCCAGGGATCAAACCCAGCTCTCCCACATCAGCAGACATAATACAAGTATATTAGGAGTTAGATTATGGTATCTAATTTTCTGAAAACTTTGTGTATACATTAAGTACATAAAAGATAACCAAAGCACTCTGATCTCTGAGTATAGCTGGTAGAAAGCAATACCTGTGGCATGAGGAACTAGCCACAATTATATGGAAGGAAAATTAGATATTATAATGGACAAACTGGTTCAGTTCAGTTCAGTCGCTCAGTCGTGTCTGGTAGTATGTGTCAAAATCCTGAAAAATAATGTATAACTTTTTAGCCTGGTTATCCACTTCAAGAGTTTTATTATAAGCAGATAATCATGTGGACACAGATACTTGTTAGGATTTTTAACCATTTATTATTTAAGAGTTCAGAAAAGCTGTAAATAATATAAATACCCAATATCAATAAGATTTTTTAAATTGAGGTAAATCTAAACAGTAGGAAACAATGGATTTTCAGATCGCACTCCCTCTCTTCAAATCCCAGACTCTGCTGGATTTTATAGGAATACAGAAGTAGTTGAGACTTGAGTTCTTCTATTAAGGAGCTCCCAGATCAACAAGTAAGGTACACACAACCATAGCACAAGTTCATGTGATAAGCTCCATGGGAAAACTGTAGTGAAATCCTGTATGAGTTTGAAGATCAAAGGATCGAGGAAGACAGCTTCCTCAAGCTGACTTTGAGGTGTTCAGTAGAGTTCCGACATGTAGATATACAAGAGAAAGTTCTTCCAGGCTGAGTGAAAGACAGAGTTAGAAAACCTAGCCATATGTGTGGAGAACAGTGAGAAGTTTGTGATTGACACTTGAATATTTCATGGGAAGTAGTGTCAGATGAGGCTCTGCATATCAGATCTGTCAGATTTTAGAGAGTCTAGAATACCAGCCTAAGATCAAATTTGTTTATTTAGCTGATAGTGGAAGTCACTGAAAAATTTAGTAGAGATTTCAGTCTTTGATTTTATGAGAAAGAAGTTCGTTTATTGCTGTAACTAAAGGGTGTCATTATTAAATGGTTTTATTTATAAGGTAGTTTTAAAGTAGAAAGTTAAGAATACTCTAGGAAGATTGATACCCCATTTATCTTGGTTGTCATCCATTTCTCAATATTTTAACCGTTTTTCAAAGCCCTCACCTCAGTGCTGTGCATATAGTTGGTACTAGGTAGGCATTTACTGATCTAATATTTAGCTTCTCAAACACAGGTTGCATGTAATGTCAAATCCTTTTGTTAGCTAATGCTGTATTTCTGTTTGTAGGTATCCAGGATGCTACCAGGGGGACTTTTAGTTCTTGGAGTATTTATTATTACAGCTTTAGAAATGGGAAGTGAATTTCAAAATACCCTGCGTAGAGTAAGTCTGAAATGTCAAAAATTCTTAAAGTTACATCTTAATTGCTTGTATATGTCTGCAGTGATCTTAGGCACATTTAGATTAATTCTCTATAATGGGATTATGTTAAAACAGCCTTTTCTACCCAGTTGCTTAGTATCTTGAGTGTAATATATATTATATATTTTCAATCAAAGCTGTATATTTTAAAAATATTCCTTATTTTAAAGATAATTTTTTACTATTGTGAAACAAGTTATAGAGGGTTAACAATTTTTATTGTGCAATAGCAGTATTCTGCTAGAACTCCCATTTAGCTCCAAGTGATTGCCTTAATGTGAAATTAATGTTTTGTAATTCTTCATCTCTTCAGTTCTCTCAGGATCCTGGGAGTAAGACATAAAGTAACAGCAATCAGATACTTATTCTTTATTTCTGGACAGAGTATCTATCATGAATTACTTACTTTTTGTTTAATTCCTGTGTCAGTCAATTGGGTAACATAGTTTACCGGTAAACATAAGGGTCCACAAACTGTTTCCCCTTAAGCCCAAACCTGAAGCAAGCTCTGGGCAGCCAGCTTGCATCTCTTTCAGTACTCGAGATCCAGATAAGGGGACTTCCTTGAGGTCCAGTGGTTAAGAGGCCGCCTTGCAGTGCAGAGGATGCAAGTCTGATACCTGGTTGGGGGACTAAGATCCCACGGGCTGCAGGGCAACTAAGACCCAAAGCAGCCAAATAATGAAAATCCAGATAAGCCTTCACAAATTTATTTTCTGCCCCAAGAAAGAAGGGGACCTCATTATCTTGAGAAGTGCAAAACCCACCAGAATCCCCAAAACCCTTTCTCTAGTAAAAAGTGTACAGCTCAGAATCCAGATGCTACAGATTCTTCCAGTTTTGTAACTTTCTCTCTCATCAAATATCCCCACCTTCAGACCTTTGATATTTGTACCTATGGGAGTAAAGGAAGAAGGAGATGATAATCCCTCCCCCTGGCAAGTTATTCAGCCTTGTACCATTTTTACCGTTTTAAATAAGTGTATCTCTTTCACAGTTCTTCATCCTATTTGGCATTGTGAAATGTAACCTATGCCCACCGCTGTGCATAATTTTGTGGTTTGCGTTGGATTGAATGGCTCAGTGCTAGAGAGAGACAGATCCTCCTTCCTCTTGCTTTCTGCATCTCTTGTTTATAAGAAGCATATAAGATTTTAGAAATGCTCTGTTTCAGAAACTGTAGCATTTTAGTTTCTTTCTTTCCACTGGCCTGCATTGAAGATATGACATGAAGTAAGCTTGTTAAACTTGTCACTGTCTCCCATAAGGTCATTGCAGAGAGCTTTATTCATTGTATTATATAATACTGTCTTTGAAGAAATTTCTTTTGATATCATTATCAAGAAAGTTGTGCCTGTTCTGATCAACTGTTTAGCTTATGGACCATGTGAATTAGGGAACAAATTAGGCTTCTTTGTGCACAGTATTTTTAGAAAGGTGAGAGCTAAATTTATGAACCCTCTCTCCATATCAAGTATGCATTTTTATCATTCTTACCTGTGGCATAGATTTCTGTCCTTATTTCTGATTTTCTCACTTATAATTTGTGTTATTCTGTATTTTATGTACCCTGTATATTGCCTTACATCTTTTGTGACATTTAAATAAGAAATGTCAAATGGGTGACATGCTCCATTTTTTTAGGCTAAAAATCACTTATCATTTCTCATTCTAATTAAATAAAATCTTCATACTTCACTTAAATGTTGCATGGGTGCTAAGTCGTGTGTGCTCAGTCGCTTCAGTCGTGTCTGACTCTTTGTGACTCTATGGACTGTAGCCCACCAGGCTCCTCTGTCCAGGGGATTCTCCAGGCAAGAATACTGGAGTGGGTTGCCATACCCTCCTCCAGGGATCTTCCTAACCCAGGGATCGAACCTGTGTCTCTTACATCTCCGGGTTGGCAGGCAGATTCTTTACCACCAACGCCACCTGGGAAGCTCAGTTGCCCCAAATTGGGTTCAGCTGATCATTAATGACAGTGAATTATGTTTTTTTATTTAATACCCAATTTTTATTTATCTCTAAAATTGGAATTCAAATGATTAATAATCAGTTGCACTCTTTTGAAAGAAAGAAAATTTAATGATAGGATCATGAAATATTAAAGCTAAATGGGACCTTAGGATTATTATAATTGTCTTTTTCTGCACTTTCCTTTTTTGTTTTATTTTGCATTCAATTGTGTTTTCCTTTTTTTCAGCTAGTATTTGCTGTGGAAAAATCTGTGAATAAAAAGAGACTGTGGAATTTCACAGAAGAGGAGGTCTCAGAACGAGTGATACTTCACTTTTGCTCTTCTACAAAAAAGTATCTTTTATTTAGGTGTTCATGTTTTAAAGTATATGATACCAATATAATGTTCCTGCAGCTTTTTTACCCAAATGTTTATTTAAATCATTTATAAGTTTTCTGTAAAAAGCACATAAATAGGACTGCCAATAAGAATGGTGTTAATGGTTGTTAATCATGTCTCATGTTGTTAGGAGTTTGAGAGAGGAGGCAGGGACTAGGCCTTCTGAATTCTTCACCAGCTGTCTACCCCTGTACATTAAAGTACGCTAGGTCCCCTACAGAGAGGTACAGCTTAGGCAAAGTAGTGCTTTTATATTATTTACCTCCAGTTCCTATAGATAAAATGTTCAACTCAAAGCACAGTTACATGGAGCTGGAAATTTTTGTTTCTCTGGCCAAGATCAGATGCCTCTAGAAGCCAGATATAGGGCCTTCTTAGCTTCTTTCCTCTACATGTTAGCAGGGCAAGTACCTCCCAAGCATGAGGCAGTTTTGCCAAGGGAGTGAAGCAATGTAAGGGTCCAGTAAATTAGGACCTGCCAAAGACAGAATTCAAAAAAGTGGTCATTGCTGCAGCAGCTGAGCTCTTAGCTCCTTTGATATTTAACTAGAATGTTTCCTGTACAGACCCTTTGACCCAGTAAACATTCCCAGGCTTGACTCCATTCAGAACAGCACTCCTGTTTGTTAAAAAGGGTGTGTATATGAGGACAATTTTATAAGAACTGTCATTCTATTCATTGGGATGAGCAGGATTTATAAACAGTAGGAAATAAAGTATCTGAAGTATTATAGTCAAAGGAATTTATATATATGAAAGTATATATATTTGCACAAACACATGTATGCATATGTATGTGTGTGTGTATACCTATCTTTAAGTGTCATACCATGAAGTGGTATATTTTGTAAAAATTTGGATGCATATACTTGGTTTTTATTTTTGGATGGGTTCTTTTTTTTATTATTAAGAATTGCTTTTTTATTTTTACTTTTTTGGTTATTTCTATCCTTAATTAGTAAAGAATATTTTGTCGAACTTATGATATTCATGATCCAAAGGTAAGAAAAAATTCTCTTTATAAAGACTTTTCTGTGTTGCAGACTATTTTTAAATGAAAATCAAATTTTCATTTTAATAATTCTCAATGCTGTCTCTTATTGATATCCTCAACCACCCATAGTTTTTTATTTTGAAATATGCTTAATTTCTTTGCAAACAAGGAAAATTTATGTTTTGTTTTATTGTTAGAATATTTTTGTTAAGCTCTCCTTGTTTATGGGTCCAGTATTATATTTGAGAGGCTTGTAGTAAGAGTGTCTAGGCTTGTGGGAGCCGCAAGTGCCTAGTAAACAAACTGTCTGTATTCAGTGGAATCCAAACTAATCCTTTGCTAAGGTGTTGAAAAAACAGAGTGAAAAAGTAGCTGTGGTATTTTGTTAGCAGGGATAGGACAGAAGGGAAAATGTCTGGCACCTCACATAGTTGCTCAGTGATTATTGATGCCACATCAGAAGCTTCAGAATTGACTCTGGTGAAGCTGCAGATGAGAACTACAGGACCAGAGGACTTGCCAGAATTTTAAACCAGCCTTTCACTGAGGGAGGGAGTTGCCAGGTTTGCCTGGGATGTGTTGAAGAATACCAAACTTTTAATGCATGCTTTATTTTTATTTAGTTCTAACTTATTGCTCTTTGATGAAGGACTTTGGCCAAGTATGTTAGATAACAACTTGTATGAATTACTAGGCTGTACATTTTATGATGTTTTATTGCTCCGTGTGTTTTATGTTTAATCGTGTATTCTACATTTTCTTCCCCTTTGCTAAAGAGTTCTGCAAAACCAGCAGATTGGAAGTATCAAAATGGACTATCAGCTTCATGGCTTTCCTTAGAGTGTACAGTTTATATTAATATTCACGTCCCGCTGTCTACTACTTCTGTCAGCTATACTCTGGAGAAAAATACAAAGGTATCAGAATAAAATGAATTTTCTTTAGTGATTGCTGAATAGATGATCTACCTTTATTCTGGTTGTCTGTGCTATTCATTTTATTGTTTCGAAATTGCATTCTAAATATAATATTGTTACAGGTAACTGATTTGTTAGTCCAGCCAGATTAGAAATTTAGACATGGGACAATGTCATCATACTATTGTATTTAGCATAATAATAAGTGCTTCATAAATATTTGTTAATTAACATGTAATATGTACATTGTCTTCGAGAAGGAAATGGCAACCCACTCCAGTATTCTTGCCTAGGAAATCCCTTGGACAAAGTCTGAGCCTGTTGGGCAACAGTCCATGGGGTCGCAAAGTTGTACATGACTTGGCAATTGAGCACATGTACATTGTGAAATATAACTATGTAAGAAGATACACTGTTTGGTCTTTTTTGTTTTCATCTTTAGTTGTTTAAAAAAAATTTTTATTGAAATATAGTTGATTTACAGTTTGTTGATTTCTACTGTGGCATCACTGATGCAATGGACTTGAATTTGGGCAAACTTTGGTAGATGGTATGGGAGAGGGAAGCCTGGCGTGCTGCAGTCCATGGGGTTGCAAAGAGTGAGAAATGACTGTGTGACTGAACAACAATCACTTTGTACATCAAAGTGATTCAGTTATACATGTATATATATTCTTTTTCACATTCTTTTCCATTATGATCTGTCGTAGGATATTGCATATAGATTGAAAGTCTGAAATTAGCAGATGCAAATTTTTATAAATAGAGGACAAAAACAAGGCTTTACCGTATAGTACAGGGAACTATCTTCCTCTTTAGTTTTGTTTTCCATCTTCCAGTTATGTTTTGTAATTTTGTACCATTCTTTTGTTCATAGCTTTTTTGTCTTCTTTTTTTCCTGTTGAAGGAGGTAAATGGAGCTTGCTTATTGTTTCGTCTTTAATCCTGTTTTATATTTTTGTTTGAAGCTCTTTCTCTTTTCTTACTTTTTTTAACAGAAATTACTGAATTTTATTTGACTGGTTATTAAGCCACCTAAATCTGTGATATGTATGTTAGTTCAGGAAAAAGATTAGAAAAACTATTATTTAACATGGGTAAGGTACTAAGAATTGGGGATATACTTTTTTGTTGTTCGTGATACTCAATTTAAACACCACATTATTGAAATTTAGGGATATTTATCGTTAATATTTTAGTGTACTAGGTGGGAGAAAGTAGACTCGAGGAAGTTTAACTGAGATGGCATTATATCTGAAAGATGTCCATGTTGTGTTTCTTTTAAGAATGGACTTGCACGCTGGGCCAAGCAGATAGAAAATGGTATTTATTTGATTAATGGGCAAGTTAAAGATGAAGATTGTGACCTATTAGAAGGACAGGTGAGTCAAGGGAAAATCATCTTATGAAATTATTTGTGCTTTTAAGGAAAAATAAAAGATGATGTATCTTGAGTTATTTAGGCCTTACCTTCATGAAAACAATTTTTATCTACTTATTTCTAAGGTCTTTGAAACTAGAGGGCAAATGATTATCTCAGAAAGTGATAGGAGATTATTTCCTAAATCATAAGAATTTTGAAACCTGCAGGAGAGGGTGTCATCTAAATTTCATCTGATTTCTACTTTGCAATCTGCTTACTTAAAACTAAAGTTGTATGTTCTGCCCTGATAACAGTTTACATATTAAGTTTGGCCATTTTATAGGGAGTCTGTATGGGGGGTCTTCCAAAATATCTTTGGTCTGAAGAATTTTTGGTGAAATTTCTCCCTTTGGAGCAGGGCTCAGTGAGCTTAATGTAAAAAACCGAGTAGTAAATATTTTAGACTTTGTAGGCCATGTGTTCTCTCTTACAGCTAATAGGCTCTTAGAGCTATTGTAGTGTAAAAGTGGCCACAGGCGACACATACATGAACAATCTTGGTTGTGTTCCAGTAAAACTTTATTTACAAAGACTGGAGGTAGTTTGGATTTGATCCATAGGCATAGTTTGTGAATCCTTGCTTTAGAGGAATAAAAGTAGGAGATGAATGGTTTTTAAGAGTATACATTAAGTGTGTAGAATATAGAATACACAAAATAATGTACCTAGAGAAAAGACTAACGTAAAACAAACAGTAAGACTTTTTTCTCCTCTCAGTGTATGTTGGATAGCTCCTAAATTATCTTTTATGTTTCACTCCAATCTCAGCAGTCTAATTTGTATTTTCTGTGTCATTTCAGAAAAAATCTTCTAGAGGAAATACTCAAGCAGCTAATCATTCATTTGATATTAGAGTGCTAACACAGTTGGTAAATATTTTCAAATACTTCTTATCTAAAATTAAAATGTAGTATTTCTTAGCATAAGCTTAATGAAATCATTTTTTTTTAAAGTGTTTATTTTTTGGCTGTGCTGGGTCTCTGTTGTTGCTGCATGGGCTTTTCTTTAGCTGTGGTGAGCAGGGGCTTCTCTCTACTTGCAGTGCCACAAGCTTCTCGTTGCGATAGCTTTCCTTGCTGTGGAGCACAGGCTCTGGGGCACACGCGCTTCAGTAGCTGCGGCACATGGGCTCAGTATTTGTGGCTCCCATGGGCCTAATTGCCCCACGGCACATGGGATCTTCCAGGGTCAGGGATCAAACCTGTGTCTCCTGCACTGTCTGGTAGATTCTTTCCCACTGAGCCACCAGGGAAGCCCTGTTTATCTTTTTATGTGATTAGAGAGTCAAAAAATTTTTCAGATATAAAAGAGACTGTAAAAAAACATTCCGTTCAAAGAAATTTATTTCCAAGGATTTATTCCCAAGTTATTTATTGTAATAAAATCTATTCGAGTCGATTGCCTCAAGACTATTAAAATTTTGACATCATGTAGCTAGCAGTTAGGAAAAAAAATGTACATATGTGTATGTATATATACATATATATGTGTGTGTAATATTTTGTATGGTAAGTTTTGTGAGCAAAGTTGTAATTTTCTTAACTTAAAAGATGTGTGCAGTGATGTGCGAAGAGTGTTACATACCTAATTTGAAGTAAATCTGTATCTCTGATTTGGTAAAAATCACACAATATTAGCAAGGTTTCTATTTTTATATTGTTACTTTACTTTATACATGTCTTCTCAGAAATTTAAATTTGGATAATTATTCTTAAAAGTATGTATACGTTTGATTTTAGTCCTGCTTGAAATTATCCTCGAAGCTAGATAGCATGTAAAGTACATCCATGATTTTAGAAAACTTTCATTTCAATATTATACTGAAAATGTTGAAACAGGGAAATGCTACCCAGACTTGTATTTTTTTTAAAGCTTAATAAAATTGACTTAAAAGCCATTTGCCACAGGAGGGTGCTTTCATTGCTGCTTTTCTTTCTTTGAGTTTAGCAATAGAGCATTGCTAAATTGTCAGACTCATGCCACTAAACATTTCTCAATTTCTCTTCTCAGGACTTTAAAAGTATTTTTATTCTTTAGTTTTCCTCCTCCTTTTTCGTTTTAGAAGTAATCTTTAAGTTTATTCCTGTACCTGTATGCTTTTTACTCGTTATACTTACATGACCTCTTTGTTTATTAAACAATTCAGTTAAAATTATTTCAGTTATAAAATTGCAGTTAAAAATGTCCGGAGAGTGGGAATATAGAGAGAAGAGTAGAAGATAATATCATGAGATAATTTATTGTATATTAATATAATAAGTAGTCAATAAGTATTTGAGGCCACTTTTCTCCCAGTCACCCTCTATCAAGTTTTGTTGATTCTTTCTTTACAGCATAGCTCATCTTTTATTTTATGGTCTCATTGCCATTAGCCTTACAGCCTAATTGTTTTACCTAATTCATCACAAGGAAGTTAGTCTCTCTCTTAGATCCATTTATTCTTACCCAAAGTGATTCATTCTCTGAATCCTGATACCTTTGTTTGTATATATCCTGTGATATCGTTCATATTTCTGATCTGTCCTGTATATTACCTCAGATTATCCTTTCAGAATCACAATTTGCATTCATTCACTGTTCATTTACTTATTAGTTTTTTTTTTCATTTAGTATTAGGTATGTATAAGGGGCAGACACTGACTGTGTTACTCCCCTTGTGTAAAATTCCTTAATTGCTCTATATGTACTAGTTCAAATTCTAATTCAAGGTTTTTTGTGGTCTCAGCATGCTTTTTCATTATTTTCTGACTTTTTAGATGTGTGTTTTCCATACCTTTAAAGTTCTGTGTATTTCCCAAGTCATTTGTCTTATCAGTGCCATTTTTTCCTTTATTATCCAGACTGTCAAAGTCCTACCTGTACATTAAGAGGTAGCCAAAATGTTACCATTTTCATAAGGTTTCATTTGGTTACCATAACCAGAGGGATCTTTCCTTTACCAATATATAATATCAGCATCACAGAAGTTCCTCCACTTAACGAATAGGTTAGATTTTCAAAGTCTGCTAGCTGGTTTGTTCCGAAGTCCAAAGAAACCAAGATGGGTTGACATTTATAGAACCCAAATACATTTCTATCAAAAAGGAGTAAATCAAGTCCTTTTATCTTTTAAAAAGTCTCTTTTATATGTATGTGTAGTCTTTTATATATACAGTCTAGTCCATTTTGGAAAACAATGTTCTAATTTATACATATATAATGTATATGCTACAACTATGTTAATATAATATGTACTGTAAATTAGATATTAAATATGTAAAATGGGACATTATCCTTCTACAGTAGAGTTATGTTTAGTGGATGAGGGGAGCTCATTACTCCTCCTGTACTCCATTTATTGATATATCAGTGATCTCTACAAGTATCATAGGAGGCTTATTCCGAAGAGTATCAGCATTGTCATCCTGTTGGTTCATTTGATGATTGACAGTTTTGAGCAGACCAGTTTCTGAACTGTTTGGCCTGTGACAGATTTTTTACCAAGAGCTGGACTGTTTTTAGGCTTAAATTCTTTAAAAAAAAATTAGCCTTTGCCTGAATTACATTAATGTCACTGGCACATGGTCGGTTACTACTGGTTAAGTTGCATGGGTTGTCTTTTTTCTTCAGAATTGACTCTACTGTGATTTTTTTTAAAAAATTATTTATTTACTTAGTTTTGGCCACGCTTGGATCTTCATTGCTGTGCGCGGTCTTTCTCTAGTGGGGCGGGTGGGGGCTACTCCTGCAATGCATGGGCTTCTCACTGCGGTGGCTTCTCTTGTTGAAGAATAGACTCTAGGCGCAAGGTCTTCGGTAGTTACACCGTGTGGACTCAGTAGTTATGGCAAATAGGCACTAGAGCTTGGTCTCAGTCTTTGGGGCGGATGGGCTTAGTTGCTCTGTGGCATGTCGGCTCTTCCCGGATCAGGGACTGAACCTGTGTCTCGTGCATTGGCAAGCGAATTCTTAACACTGGACCACCAGGGAAGTCTGTTGTTGAATGGTTTATTTCACGTGCACTTAGAATATATATTTGTACCGTGTCCTGTTTTTTTTTTTTTTTAATCATGATTTTTGTTTCCAGTATGATTATACAGATCTCTAGTAGTACTTTTGAAGTTTCACTGCTCTCCTTGTTTTGGCAATTGTTGAAATTGTAAGGTTAAAAATGTCTGTGAAAAACCTCAAAGCCAAGCATGAACTAATATTACTTGAATTAGAAAAGAGTGGGTCTATGACCAAAGCCTTTGATTGTGTGGATCACAATAAACTGTGGAAAATTCTTAAAGAGATGGAAATACCAGACCATCTGACCTGTCTCTTGAGAAACTTGTATGCAGGTCAGGAAGCAACAGTTAGAACTGGACATGGAACAACAGACCGGTTCCAAATAGGAAAACTAGTACGTCAAGGCTGTATATTGTCACCATGCTTATTTAACTTATATGCAGAGTACATCATGAGAAACGCTGGGCTGGAAGAAGCACAAGCTAGAATCAAGCTTGCCGGGAGAAATATCAATAACCTCAGATACACAGACAACACCACCCTTATGGCAGAAAGTGAAGAGGAATTAAAAAGCCTCTTGATGAAAGTGAAGGAGGAGAGTGAACAAATTGGCTTAAAGCTCAACATCATTCACAAAGCTAAGATCATGGCATCTGGTCCCATGACTTCATGGGAAATAAATGGGGAAACAGTGCCAGACTTTATTTTTTTGGGCTCCAAAATCACTGCGGATGCTGATTGAAGCCATGAAATTAAAAGACACTTACTCTTTGGAAGGAAAGTTATGACCAACCTAGACAGCATATTAAAAAGCAGAGACATCACTTTGCCAACAAAGGTCTGTCTAGTCAAGGCTAGGTTTTTTCCAGTGGTTGTGTATGGATGTGAGCGTTGGACGGTTAAGAAAGCTGAGCACCGAATAATTGATGCTTTTAAACTGTGGTGTTGGAGAAGACTTGAGAGTCCCTTGGACTGCAAGGAGATCCAACCAGTCCATCCTAAAGGAGATCAGTCCTGGGTGTTCATTGGATGGACTGATGTTGAAGCTGAAACTTCAATACTTTGGCCACCTCATGTGAAGAGTTAACTCACTGGAAAAGACCCTGATCCTGGGAAGGATTGGGGGCAGGAGGAGAAGGGGATGACAGAGGATGAGATGGCTGGATGGCATCATCACTGACTCGATGGACATGGGTTTGGGTAGACTCCAGGAGTTGGTGATGGACAGGGAAGCCTGGCGAGCTGCAATTCATGGGGTTGCAAAGAGTTGGACATGACTGAGCAATTGAACTGAACTTACCTGAACTGATGAGATGAAAGTGATGATCACTGATATCGTTTTCTGGTGACAAACATAGTTGACCTGCGGAGTCTGTGACATTGCTTTTGATTTATGAAAGTTATGAGTTAAAAGTATAAACAAATGGGTGTTTATATGTTGCTTGTAATTTTACTGTATTTATCACATCCTGCTCTGTATTTCAGTTATTTTTTTTTCCAGATCTTGAATTACATACCTTCTGTTACTAGATCATGTTTTCTTTTAACATCTTTTCTTCCTAATAGTACTTATCTGAGTTATCTTCAAATAATATATGTTTAATGAACATATTGAAAGAATATGGGTATTATAGATAGTTATGTTAGTAAGAAAAATTTAGATATAGTATATATAATTTCAGAGTATGTTCAAAATACTCAGAAAATAACATCCAATTTATAAGGAGAAATACAAAGGCCTTCTAAAAATTTTGAAGAATATTTTCAAGACACCTGGTTCAGTTAAAAATCTTTTCTTGCTTCATGAAATGACTTATATAATGTTGAAATGTTTCATATAGTTAGTAATCATTGGCTGTTAGAACTTAAACAGATTTTTGTCTTTCAGCTTCTGAATTCAGACCACAGATCCACAGCCATGGTCCAGATCTGCAGCGGCTCCGTAAACCTTAAGGGTGCTGTGAAATGCAGAGCTTATATTCATAGTAATAAGCCCAAGGTTAAAGATGCTGTGCAGGTACAAAAGGAATAACTGGTATATGAGAGAAGCGTGTTAACATAATTATTAAAAAAATCCTAAAATTTTATCTGTTTTCAGTCTCAAATTTCATAATTAATTTGATTTTAACTAACAAAAGTCCAATCTGTTGGGCAGTCCAGCTATACCAAATGATTCATCCAAGATTTTCATATGTAGAATGTCTGTTTTTCAAATATAGAATATCCTTTATAAAGTGATGATTATACAGGTTTGTTAAGTGTTCCACAATTAATACTGTACAATCAGTACATTTGAAATCATTTCTTCTGAGGGAAATTGAGCTTTTTAATAGCAAGAAAAGTGCTCCTAGGAAGAATTATTAGGTGGTGTTCTATAATCTATATAATTTAGAAATTTTAAAAATGATGACTGGCACTTTTGTCATGGTTATACATTTTCTAATTTGGAGTACTAGCATTATCGTTCAGATGCAAAATTTCATTGATTTTTATTTGGTTTAAATTTACTGTATAGATGAAGTTTAGGTAAATTTGCTGTTAAACATGATAAGCGTGTTAAATAAATGGACGTTAAAAAATGAAATGATGTACTAGTTATTTTAGTGGACATGTTTATACATGTGTGTATGTTCAGTCGCTTCAGTCGTGTCCAACTCTGTGACTCCATGGACTATAGCCCGCCAGGCTCCTCTGTCCATGGAATTCTCTAGTCAGTTATGTGGGAGAGGGGTTAATGATAAAATAATGTGAATTTAAAGTAATAGATCTTATTTCTCATTGTGGTTTTCTTTGTTTTTCCATAGGCCATGAAAAGAGATATATTGAATACAGTTGCTGATCGTTGTGAAATACTATTTGAGGATCTGCTTTTGAATGAAATTCCAGAAAAAAAAGTTATGAGTATAAAATTAAGTACCTTTTTTGCATGTGTTCAATCTATATACTAGGATGTCAAGATCACCTTTTTAACTGCATATATCTATTAAAATAACGTCATCATTTACTTTTCTTATATAATGAAAAATTTCAGTTGCCACCTAAAGAAAGTTTTGAATACCTTGTAATAGCAAATCTGTCAACATTTAATAATTTCAGGGAGGATTAAAAAAAAAATTCTTTGTGAATTTTTGCCAGAATGGATAAACTGTATTACATTTTAAAACCATTACTTTTTATGAATACCTGTGAAGTTTTTTTAAGAACTTACTCATGATCAAAACATTAATGTATTAGTGTTCATCATTATATATAATAGGTCTTTAATAGGTATATATGCAGTTGATCATATTCTTTTCAGTTTTTTTTGGTGTGTGTACTAGTTTATATACTTTTCATCTGTGTTACTCTACAGACCTCATTAGATTTAAAAAAGGCTGGTCATGATGTCTTAACCTTATATAATTCCATCTTTTGAGAAACATGAATAATTTATACTTTTTGACTAATTTGTATTAGAAATCTTTTATTTTTACTCAAAAGGAAGGTTATCATATTAAGTATGCTTTTGAAGCTACACATTTATCTGCCTTTCTATATTCAGGTGTGAGTGGATTTGCAGTTCACAGTTGAATATGTACATAGTTGAAACATACATATTAGTTTTTTAAGGGAATGTGTTTATTTTTTTGGAAAAAAAAATAGGTCCTGTGTATAAATAACTTCTTTTAGTTTTAAAAGCCAGTGTATCAGGTTTGGTGGACTGCTTATAATTTTTTTGTATTCCCAGTATGATAATACCTGGAATTTCCAGATTTAACATATATCCTTCATGTACTTCGCAAATAACTGAAGTTCCATTCACTAATAATATATCATTTTCCTGAGACATGATTTTGAATTTTACATGGAGCTATTGGATTGAGAGTTTTATTTTGGAAAGTATGTATAACCTGGTCACTTAGCCACCCAGTTAGTCTAGCATTTCTGTGGCTTTGTTTTTGCTGCTTGACTTCATGTGTGTGCTAATTCTCATGATGTTAAGCATTACTTTACTTTCTGAGTAACACTATATGTTACAACTGAACTATGAATTTTAGAATTTTCTGGGACATGGGGATGTATCCACCATTAATGTCAGAGATCTACTGTATCACACATATTAGTTAAAAATTCCCTTCCATTACAAATGCTTCATAGATACTGCTCTGGTGAGTTAGTATTTTGAAACTTTTGCTGATGTCCAATCAGTGAAGTTAACTCTTTCTAATAGCAATTGTTTATATATTATATTTTAAAAAGAAACCAAATGTAAATAAACATTTTTGAACTGTAGTAACAGGATAATTATTCCAGTAACATGTCAGTATATCTTAGGATATCAAGGTAAAAAATATATTGCAAGTATAATAACACAACATGTGAATTTTATAGTTTAATATATATACACTACATTTTAGATCTTAGGTTTAGTTCTCATTTTACTTAGCTTATCTTTCTTATATACTGGTAAGATCTTATAGATTTGTAATATGGTAAAATCTAGACTATATACTATGAAATTAAACTGGAATATTTTTTGCATGCATAAGGAAATCTGCAAAGAGCATATTAACATTACATTTGTAATCTTTAACGTAAACATAATTTTTAAATTCTGGCTATCCAGACGAAAGAACTTAATATTTAAATGACAGTTAAAAACCAAAGGACTCCACTGGGTCCCTTTACTTATTGTGGTCTTCCTCTTCTCTTTCCCTTAAGAAGTATCCCAGACCTTCATTATTCTCTGTCAGCCTACATTCAGTCCTGCCTGCTTTCTCAGTAGATGATACACTCGTGAAAACCGAGGTCGTCGATTATGAAATCTCTTACCTTCTTCCATCCTTCCCTCCACATCCATCTATCCTACCTGTCCTCTCAGAACGTTTGTATTTCCTTTTTGCCTGTAGTCATGGTTACACTCTTAACTTCTCATTTCTTCATACATTAAGAGTCAGCTTAGATATCACCTGTTCTGTAGAATCTTCTGTAATACTCCAGTATGACTTAGGATTCTTTACTTAATCAGCAAAAGCTCAATTCTTATCATATTGACTTAACTGTAAATGTTTTTATCTGTTTTGAACTTATTTAAATAATTTTGAACTAAATACTCTGCTATGGGAATATGCCTAAAGGATTCTTTTTTTAAGTACTTTTTAAGGTGTGCTGTTTTAAAAAGATCTCCCCTCCCATTTTAAACCTCAGATGAGCTAGAAAATTTGGTCTTATTTGGGTAATAAATGGTTAATCTAACTTTAATTTAAAAATTATATTTTTCTTTTTTAATAAGTTGTTTAAATTTATTGCAACCAAATCTTTAACATTTGATTTTATAAGTAAACATATTTGTCTCTTTTTCAGTCAAACCTAGAATTAATGCAATTTTAAATAGTTTTAAAATTTTACATGCAAACATATACATTAGCACCACCTTTGAAAGTTTTGTACTTAGCCTGTTTCAAGAAATTATGCCTCCCTCCCCTCAAAAAGAAACTATGGCCCAAAATAATAGTCCTAACGTTATGTGTGGATGGTTTACATACTACAGTGCAAATTGCAGTAATGTAATTTTACAGCTAGGAGGCAGTCTGGTCACAGTAAAACTGGCCCAATTCTCATGTTAAAGCAATATATTAAGCAGAATCGGGCAGGAACACCTAATTTAAGCCATGGCTTTTCTGTGACATTTAAGGCATTCTTCAATGTCATCTGTTACAAAGCTAACACTTGTTTCTTAACAATGAAATGTAAGTTAATGTTAAAGTTAGTCCTGGTTTTCTACTTGATCTGAATATTGGAAGCTTTTTAAATCGCATATCCATTGCTGAAAGTCATTCTTCACACAAAATCTCGTATCTTTGCTGATACTTCATCAGTCATGGTGTTGTGCCAAACAGTGATTCTGTGTTTATGTGGATCAGTTACTATGTTAGAAATTGAGGGAAATGTGATTATTGAAAGAATGAAATGCTTGTTATTTACTGACGTCCATATTATTTTGTCTAAAAATGATTTAAAGCTGTTCACAAAAAGGCATTGCAAGTAAACAAGACAAAATAAGTGTTAATTATGAGAATGAGGCAAAGGGAAAATGAAAGCAAAATGGAGTTTGTGGTGAGATTAGTACAGAAAATGTGTATATCTTGATATCCTATACATGCTTGATTGGGGAGCTGCATCATGTAAGATGAAGTCAGTGGTGAGATTAGTATGGAAATGAACGCTGTCATGATCTATACATTTAATGTAAGTGAGCCACTAGTTTGTCTCTAAACTTGCATGAAGAAGGGAAAAATTGTTTAGAAATTTCAGTATTTATAAGGTTAAACGAGAAAATAAGTTCTGAGACCAGGGACAAAATTGTTTCCTGAGTATTTTTTCATAGAATTGTGAATAACATAAAGATATATAATCAACAACATCCTTGGATTGAAGGCAGTGGTGAGTTGATATTTTATGGGAGTATCATTTAGGTCCCTTGCAGAAGTCTTAAATATTGAGTTAAAGAATTCAGTAAGAATTTCATATAAGAACAGTTAGAAAAAGAAAAGACCTTTTAAGTTTTATTTCTTTCGACATATACTTTCATATACTTATATTTATCACTGATACCAGTGACAAACCCATCTAAATATTGTTTCTTCTCCTTTTAGATTCTGAAAAAGAGTTCCACATTCTCCCTCACCGAGTTTTTGTCCCCATTCCGGGATCCACTGTAATGTTATGTGATTATAAATTTGGTGATGAGTCAGCTGAAGAAATAAGAGACCATTTTTTAGAGATGTTAGATCGTATGATTCAAATAGAAGATTTGGAAATTGCAGAAGAAATAAACACAGGTAATTATATGAGGTTATTTAAGAACCAGATTAGACTATGGCTAAGGTTACGTATGGGACATCTAGTTTAAGCTAGTTTAAGTAGATTTCTTTCAAGCTAGTCCTATTTGATATTTTTGAGTCATTTAAAAATGTGTCTGTTTAATTTCTACATAGTATGTAAGCATCAGTGTTTTTTTGGAAAATTGTATCAGAATTTAAGATACATTAGATTTTTTTTCAAGCCTAGTCTTAAATAAGTAGAAATGTTCAGTCTTAAATAGGTACAAATGTATAGCTTTAAGGGATTTCTTTTATTCTAAGTGAAGTTTTTTCAGAATCCACTATCTTAACTAATTATTTGGTTTAAGCATCAGGTCACAAATTTTTTTTTAAACGTCTTCAGACTATTTGCTGTTATTTTCCTGTCCCCTCCATATAATTGGGATGCCAAGCTAAAATGGGCAGGTCCAAAATTTAGATCAAGATTATTTTTACAGAGTATAGATTTGCCATACTGAGTAATTGTGTAACACATTCTCTGTCTTTAACCATCACTTTCACATTTAAAAGTCTTTTGTTTTGTTTTGCTCTGCTTGCTTTGTTTTTGTTTCTAGTGAGAGCAGAATATGAAAACATGTCTGTAAATAAATGTATAAGTATATACAGTCTTCCTGAAACATTTTAAAAAATATGTGATAAAAGTATTACTTCCCTGGTGGCTCAGAGGTTAAAGCGTCTGCCTCCAATGTGGGAGACCCGGGTTCGATCCCTGGGTCGGGAAGATCCCTTGGAGAAGGAAACGGTAACCCACTCCAGTATTCTTGCCTGGAGAATCCCATGGACGGAGAAGCCTGGTAGGCTACGGTCCACGGGGTCGCATAGAGTCGGACACGACTGAGCGACGGAATGGAACGGAAGATATCCATAAATGTGTAGTATGTAGCCATTTTTTATCAGTCTTGAAATCTCTGATATCATAGTATAAATTTCATATCATTCTTCTGTTACTTGACTAATTTCCACCCTCCACAAGAGTTGGGTGATTGAGTCTTGTTGTTTCTGTTGTGAATAAAGTAAGTGTTTAGTTGATGAATTTCTAATCTGTCCATAAAGCCTCAGACTAGTTGGAGATCACCAGACTTGTTTTTTTCAACAGCTCCAGGCTTATATTAATCATGTGGAACAGTAAGTTTGTTTTAAAGCAAAACAAAAACTAAATTGCTGAGTACCAGATGTTAAAGCTGCAGGTGTGCTTCAGTCCCCTGAATGCTAATATTTTTAAAGGTATAGCTATAGCATATTCTCTGAATCATAGATTTTGAGGCAGATTGGTAGAAAAGTTTTCTACTTTGTGAAATATGTTTTTCTAGATGAGCGATTACACTATTTCTGCCAACCGATCTTAGACTCATGAGGGCAGAGATTTTTGTTTGCCTTTGTTCTTGGTCGCCTCTGATATTAATAACTTAAGTTACTTCTGAGTTCACAGATTCAACCAACCATGGATTGCCTTGTACTATAGTATGTATTTATTGAAAATAATCTGCATGTAAGTGGACCTGTGCATTTCAAACCCATGTTGTTCAAATGTCAGCTGTCCTGCTTCTTTATTGAGGTCTTGCTTTAAGTTTAAACTGAGGGCAGTTGTCATTTTCTAAATATCTCAAAGCCAGATACTCCCAAATGTCTTTAACTGTTCTTATTATTACAGTTTCTAGACCTCATTTTTCTTTACCACCTTTCACTGCTTTCATGTTTAGCACTTTACTAAGAATCTAGCTTTAAGATAACATAGGTCCTCAGTAAATATTTGTTGACTGAACAGATTGTTGATTTGTCAGTCCTACAGTTTGGAATCCAAAGATCAATAAGATACTGATCCTGTGTTCAAGGAGCTAAACAGCATTTTTTTAACCTGTGTAAATACTTTTACATGCTCACATAATAACTCAAACTGCCCGGATTACTCCATTATGTTTAATTATAGTTTTGTGCTGCTTCTTTGCATTATTTTCCATTCTTATAATTATTGATGAGTATCAATTGCATGTTTAACGATGTTAATCTTTTACATAAGACTGAGATTCTTGAGAGTAAGTGTTGCTCTGAGTTCCTTACCTAAAGCATGATAGGTATTCATAAATATCTGTTACTAACTGAATAACATAGACTGAATAGGTCAATTTTGAAAACTGTAGCACGTCTTTTTTCATACTTACTGTATGCTTAAAAAATTGTAAGCATATGCCTAGCTAGATAGAAGGTTTGTAAAGTTTGTGTAGTGTGCTACACTGAACATGATGATTTTTAAAGGATGTAATAGCATAGCTCTGTGGCTCAATAGTTTAGAATGTTTTAAGGGATGTAGAACATTAAAGACTGATGCTAGGAGGGATTGGGGGTGGGAGGAGATGGGGATGACAGAGAATGAGATGGCTGGATGGCATCACCGACTCGATGGACATGAGTTTGAGTGAACTCCAGGAGTTGGTGATGGACAGGGAGGCCTGGCGTGCTGTGATTCATGGGGTCACAAAGAGTTGGACACGACTGAGTGACTGAACTGAACTGAACTGAGAACATTAAACGTGACAACATTTAACACTTAATTGTTGCCCCATAAATGTTAATTTTGTTTTATAGCATTTAGTATGTCTATTTATTAGATATTTATTAGGCATTTGCTCTGTTCAAGGCAGTGTTATAGGTGACAAATCAAAGGTCAGATTCCTGTCCTCAAGAAGCCTATAATCTAACTTGGAAATAGAATTGTATGCTTTATTAATTATACAGGGCATGTAGTAAGGTCCTAAGAGTAACGAAGAACTCAAGAACATCAAGATTACTGACAGGACTTTAGGATCTCCAGTGATTTGGTTGTAATAATTCAGTCAGAAAAAATACTTTGATGACAGGTGAGCAGTAACCTGTAATCTATGGTGACAAAGGTTTGACATTAGTGTTTTCAGGTTTTAGTAAATTCTTTTGTTTTTTTCATTCTTTATTATTATTACTTTTATGTTTTGCTTTAACTAGTGGTTAGTTCTATAATAGGAGAATGAATAGGAAATTATCAGAACATTTAGCATAGGAACTATCCCTATAAGTGATTCAGAGAAAGCTTCAGAGCAGGTGACTCTTGAGTTCATTTTGAAGGATGAATACAGTAAAGGTAACTCTAAGCTTTCTAGGAGTTAAACACTTGGATCAGATATATTGTCACCAAAAATAAGACTTGTGTATTATTTTTGCTTTATCAGGTATTTGTTGAATTAGAAGGAATTAGTTATTTAGTTATTTAGAAGCAAAATACATTCCAAATTATGGAATAGGGTAAAAACATAAACATTTTAATAGAAAAATTAAGTGCTTTTACATAAATATTCTTTTAGTTTAGAATTATCTTCACTTTTGCATTTACTCATTCATTCCTTTATTCAAAAATATTGGATGTGTAATTGTACCAGTTGCACATCAGAGTCCAGGTCTGCCAGTTACAGCTTCAGTTCAGTTCAGTCGCTCAGTCATGTCCGACTCTCTGCAACCCCATGGACTGCAACAAGCCAGGCTTCCCTGTCCATCACCAACTCCTGGAGTTTGCTCAAATTCATGTTCATCGAGTATGTGATGCCATACAACCATCTCATCCTCTGTTGTCCCCTTCTCCTCCTGCCTTCAATCTTTCCCAGCATGAGGGTCTTTTCAAATGAGTCAGCTCTTCACATCAAGTGGCCAAAGTGTTGGAGTTTCAGCTTCGGCATCAGTCCTTCCAATGAATATTCAGGACTGATTTCCTTTAGGATTGACTGGTTGGATCTCCTTGCAGTCCCAGGGACTCTCAAGAGTCTTCTCCAGCACCACAGTTCAAAAGCATCAATTCTTTGGTGCTCAGCTTTCTTTATAGTCCAACTCTCACATCCATACTGGAAAAACCATAGCTTTCACTAGTTGGCAAAGTAATGTCTCTGCTTTTTAATATGCTGTTTAGGTTGGTCATAGCTTTTCTTCCAAGGAGCAAGTGTCTTTTAATTTCATGGCTGCAGTCACCATCTGCAGTGATTTTGGAGCCCCCCAAAATAAAGTCTCTCACTGTTTCCATTGTTTCCCCATCTGTTTGCCAAGAAGTGATGGGACCGGGTGCCGTGATCTTCATTTTTTGAGTGTTGAGTTTTAAGCCAACTTTTTCACTTTCCTCTTCCACTTTCATCAAGAGGCTCTTTAGTTCTTCACTTTCTTCCGTAAAGTTGGTGTCTTCTGTGTATCTGAGGTTATTGATATTTCCCCGGCAATCGTGAAGCACACTTACAGCTGTGTAACCTTAAACAAGTCCGCTTTGAATCCTAGGTTCTCTTGGGGTTGGTATTAGAATTTACTAAAATTGTTATGGAGAATATATTCTGAAGAGAAAGAGATATATAAATGTAAGGTAATACTCACTAGAATTATTATAAAATGTTTAAATAATGTACCTTCTGAATTATAATTAAAGTCAATGAAACTCCAATGCTTTGGCCACCTCATGCGACGAGTTGACTCACTGGAAAAGAGTCTGCTGTTAGGAGGGATTGGGGGTGGGAGGAGATGGGGACGACAGAGAATGAGATGGCTGGATGGCAACACTGACTCGATGGACATGAGTTTGAGTGAACTCCGGGAGTTGGTGATGGACAGGGAGGCCTGGCGTGCTGTGATTCATGGGGTCGCAAAGAGTTGGACACGACTGAGCGACTGAACTGAACTGAACTGAACTGAATATTAAAGTTTGAGATTAATGCTATATAGTGTGAATATATTTTCCTAATTATTTGAAATTAGGGTTTCCATGGAAAATCATGAAAAGTAGAGCTCAAATGTTCAAATTTAGAGATTGAAATCAGTGACTGTACATTTATATTTGTTAAACTTGTTGTAAAAGTATCTGGCTTTAGTCTCTAAGTATTTGATGTTATTTGCTTATTTAATTATTTCTATTCTGTAATATAGTTGCCAAGTAGTTGCTATGTTTAAAATACATATTTTGCCAAGTAAGTATTTTAAAATAACTTAAGGGATGAAGAACAATTTGTTTGTCAAAATGACTCACTTAAGGTGAGGAATAACTGGCTTTAAAATTTCTTAAATGTATTAGTCATCTCCTAGTAGATATTAACTTAATAATTCATATGTACTTTATTCACAGTAGCAGCTAAAAATTTAGAGACACACCTTTAAAATCTGGTGGAAGCCATCTTTGCTAATTCTGTCTTGGTATCAGAGGTGAAATTAATTTTTTTGTTTGGTTAAACATTGATAATAAAGGAAAACAAGTAATCTGAAGATGTATTTTCATGGCTAAATCACTGACTAATGAAACATCATTAACTTAGGAGTTAGGGATCTGGAAGATGAAAGACGAGAGCTAAAAGTTTAAGTTCTAATGTTTCATTTTAACTTTCTTCTAAATAGTCCTACCTGTCAGCAGCTCGGAATGAAATTGAATATATATACAACTTAGCATGTATTCATCATGCCCTTATTTTCTCTTCTGTTGACAGTTGCTTAAGAAAGATTGCTTTCTTACATGAATAATTTGAATTTGTCTGCAGTTAAAATTACCTGGTTCTAAAGGAGATCAATCCTGGGTGTTCATTGGAAGGACTGATGCTAAAGCTGAAACTCCAATACTTTGGCCACCTCATGCGACGAGTCGACTCACTGGGAAAGACTCTGATGCTGGGAAGGATTGGGGGCGGGAGAAGAAGGGGACAACAGAGAATGAGATGGCTGGATGGCATCACCGACTCGATGGACATGAGTTTGAGTGAACTCAGGGAGTTGGTGATGGACAGGGAGGCCTGGTGTGCTGTGATTCATGGGGTTGCAAAGAGTCAGACACTGAACTGAAGAAACGATTAAGATCTAATTTCCTTTTGAATCACATGTTGTTTGCATTTAAAGTTCAGATAACACTAAGGTGTTGGTAAAACTACAGTGCCTGAGATTTTAATTAAATTTTATATGCCCTCATAGGGACTTCCCGGGTGGTCCAGTGGTTAAGAAAGACTTCACGCTTCCATTGCTGGGGACATGAGTTCAGTCACTGGTCAGGGAACTAAGATTCTGCATGCTGCACAGTACGTCCAAAAAATAAAATAAACATGTATTAAAAAAACAATTCTACATGCCCACACCCAAAACAGACGCAAATTGTTATGATAAGGATTTATTCACTCTTGGAAAATGCTCTTCTTTAGTAAAACTCTCAAATTTGTATCAAATCAATATAATTTTGTACGACAGATTTTAAAATGAAAATAGAGCAATGGAATGTCTTTTTTAAAGAGATATAAATTGTTTATACAAAGAATTTGACTTCTTTGAGCATTAAAGGTGTAAGTAATGTCATGAAAAATAAAGCCATTTTTGTGCTCTTTATAAAAACTGAAGTAAGAAAGTAAAAAAAAGTCTCTAGCCTGTAAGTGAAATAAGTGCACTTCACACTTCCTCCAGTGGTCCAAAGAAAAGCTTTAAGCAGTGATATTTGCTAATAGAAAATCCAAAGGTGTGTGTATGTTTTTATTTTATTTATTTATTTTGTATGTTTTTAAAATAAAATTGTACTTGCACTCAACTTTTAGACCTATGGATGAAGTTAGGGAAGCTTTTAAGCTGGTGAGCTAATGTAGTTTAGAAGTAAAGTGTTACGGCGATAACTGGGAGCTATAGAAATATAGAAGACTGAATAATTCTGGAGACAGTTCATAAGACAAACTTGTTGGGTTTGTGACTGATCTGATATGGGAGTAGAATGAAAGAGAAAAATGTTTTGTGTTCGTTTTTAAAGTACTTTGGTCATATGCTCAAAGAGGGAAAAGAGTGGTTGTGCCCTTGATTCTAATGAGGTGTGGCTACTGAGGATTATTTCTCACCATGACAAACATTTCTTCATGAGAAATTGATGAGAAGCAAGCAATTTTTTAAATCTATTTTGGTATCATAGATAATTATTTCAATAATTTTATGTGTAATCCTTGTAAGCACATCCTCATGGATGTGCACACAGAATCAGTTCAGTTCAGTCGCTCAGCCGTGTCCCGACTCTTTGCGACCCCGTGAACCACAGCACGCCAGGCCTCCTTGTCCATCACCAACTCCTGGAGTACACCTAAAGCCATGTCCATTGAGTTGGTGATGCCATCCAACCATCTCATCCTCTGTTGTCCCCTTCTCCTCCTGCCCTCAATCTTTTCCAGCATCAGGATCTTTTCAAATGAGTCAGCTCTTCACATCAGGTGGCCAAAGTATTGGAGTTTCAGCTTCAACATCAGTCCTTCCAATGAACACCCAGAACTGATTTCCTTTAGGATGGACTGGTTGGATCTCCTTGCAGTCCAAGGGACTCTCAAGAGTCTTCTCCAACACCAGAGTTCAAAAGCATCAATTCTTCTGCACTCAGCTTTCTTTATAATCCAACTCTCACATCCATACATGACCACTGGAAAAACCATAGCCTTGACTAGACGGACCTTTGTTGACAAAGTAATGTCTCTGCTTTTTAATATGCTGTCTAGGTTGGTCATAACTTTCCTTCCAAGGAGTAAGGGTCTTTTAATTTCATGGCTGCAATCACCATCTGCAGTGATTTTGGAGCCCAGAAAAATAAAATCAGCCACTGTTTCCACTGTTTCCCCATCTATTTGCCATGAAGTGATGGGACTGGATGCCATGATCTTAGTTTTCTGAATGTTGAGCTTTAAGCCAACGTTTTCACTCACTTTTCACTTTCATCAAAAGGCTCTTTAGTTTTTCGCTTTCTGCCATAAGGGTGGTGTCATCTGCCTATCTGGGGTTATTGATATTTCTCCCGGTAATCTTGATTCCAACTTGTGCTTCTTCCAGCCCAGCGTTTCTCATGATGTACTCTGCATATAAGCACACAGTATACTGGGATACAAAAATGTCTATGAAAGATATTTCAGACCCAAGCAATAAGATATTTTACTTTGAATTTAAACAGGATTTACTGTTTCTCACTCTGCTAGTCTCTTCTCTTTGTAAATATTAATAAAGAGATCAATATGAAGTACAGTTGATCCTTGAGCAACATGGGGATTTAAGGGCACTGACCCTCCCACAGTCAAAAATTGCATATAGATTGACTGTATGGGTGGTACCATGGGCTTCCCAGGTGGCGCTAATGGTAAAGAACCTGCTTGCCAGAGCAGGCAGACTTAAGAGATGTCGGTTTGATACCTAGGTTGGGAAGATCCCCTGGAGAAGGGCACGGCAACCCACTCCAGTGTTGTTATCTGGAGAATCCCATGGACAGAGGAACCTGGTGGGCTACAGTTCATGAGGTCACAAAGAGTCAGACATGTCTGAAGCAACTTAGCAAGCATGGGCAGTACTGCATCCATGGATTCAACTGACCATGGATCATATATATTTAGTGAAAAAAAAAAAGTATAATTAAATGGATCCATGCAGTTCAGACCTGTGTTTAAGGATCAACTGCAATTGCTTTCTCTAGAACAGCATCCTGATATCACTTCTTGAAGCAAAAGAGGGAGAATGGCTCCGGGATCCACCCATGCTTCAACCAGAGTAATTCTGCTCTCATTTATTTTACATACTGGGATTTTCTGTCTGATTTTTTAGCACTAGTTTAAAAAAGAAAACCATTCGTCCGTGTGATCCCTAAGAATGTTTTTAGTTCGAAAACTTCTAGTCAGTTTTAAATAAATTCAGCTAGGCTGCTGCTGCTGCTGCTAAGTCACTTCAGTCGTGTCCGACTCTGTGTGACCCCATAGACGGAAGCCCACCAGGCTCCCCTGTCCCTGGGATTCTCCAGGCAAGAACACTGGAGTAGGTTGCCATTTCCTTCTCCAATGTGTGAAAGTGAAAAGTGAAAGTGAAGTCGCTCAGTCGTGTCCGATCCTTAGCGACCCCATGGACTGCAGTCTACCAGGCTCCTCCATCCATGGGATTTTCTAAGCAATAGTACTGGAGTGGCTTCAGCTAGGCTAGCCCTCACAAATTATTATTAGCATAATGAAGTAGGAAGAAAACTTGTACTTGACTCCTCATTCTGTTGCTTATGATGCTCAAATATTCACTTAGTGTCCCAGATTTTATTTTTCAGCTGTAAATGAGATAATGTATGTACTTTGCTTAACATTGAGTTGTTTTAAGGTCAAACTTATGATCACATTTTGCTTATATATTACAAATTTCAGGTGATCTAACTTTTTCTATAAATATTTTAGGTATGTACGGTCTGTCCCATGGACTGTAGTTTGGCCCATGGGTTAGTTTGCCAGTCTTTGCTTTTCTATTAATATATGATTGCATCTGTTCCATTCCATCGCTCAGTCATGTCCGACTCTTTGCGACCCCGTGGACTGTAGCCTACCAGGCTTCTCCGTCCATGGGATTCTCCAGGCAAGAATACTGGAGTGGGTTACCATTTCCTTCTCATTGCACAGAATGATTAATTGCCAGAACCATCAATAAGTATATTATAAATTAATCCTAGTTAAGAGAGAAGGTTACCCTGTCTGTGTAGTTTGATTTTTAGTATCAGTTTATCTCTACTATCATATGGTAATCAGATTATAATTTGTGGACATCATTCAGAACTAGCTCTGTGGTTCTTTGATATCAGTCAGTTATGAAAGTATATAAAGTATTTTAAAAAGTGTATCAGTCTGACATATAGTCCATGAAATTTAGTTCACCTATACTTAATAAAGAGCAAATTGTTATTTTAAAGTCAAGTTGAAAAAAGTAAATTTTTTAAAAAGTCAAGTTGAAGGAAAATGGAGTCCATTGTGTGTTTTTATAGTGTTCTTTAAAGGTTATTTTTTAATGGTAATTATTCCCATCTTACTTAGTATTTATTATTATTATCTTCTTGCAGCCTGTATAAGTTCCTCTATGGATACTGAAACTTCACTGGACAACACAGATGATGAACAACCAAAACAGCCAATTAAAACTACAATAGTGTTGAAAATTCAGCAAAACATAGGTATTGTATTCTATAACATTGAAAAGATGATATTTTGGATTTGCGTTTTTTTGTCACTTTAAAATTATTTTCATTTTGTTTTCTTAAAAGAGCTAGATTAAGCTAGTATTTATTGAGTACTGTGTAAAGTGGTGGAAAGATTTATAAAGCATTGTCCCAAGTGCTCTCAAAAATGACACTTCCTATTAAATGTTTTGGTGTTTTTAGAAGAAAATTATGTTGAGGTTTAGGGATCAACAAGTATAGTAGCGCCAATGTTTTCCAAATTGGTGTTCCCAGGATTGCTATTATGAAAGATTTTGATAGATATTCTATGAAAAGAGTCAAATTCAAATCTGAAAATTCTAATGTACTTTAATTTTAAAGTTTCCAAGAAGTGTAGTGGTCACTTTACCATTTTTCAGACTTACTGATGAAAAGAACATGTGACCTGTTGCTTAGTTAAGACTTTCGGCTGACTGAGAGTTAGAAGCCAGAAACTTCAGTTTTTTTCATGTCACTTAACTCACTAGGTAAACTTAATTACCTAAATTTTTTGCACCTGTGTGTGTGTGTCTCTCGACTACTATGGTCAGTTTTGTTTTTGTTTTTTAACTTGAAATGCTCAGGGGAAAAATTAAAAATAAAAGTTGCCAACATAAGCTTAATAATTTTTAGATTTTAGTTTCTGTGGTTTTTGATAGCTATATAAATGACATTGTGATGTCTCTGGTTTAATCTAAGTTGCATGAGATGGCATGGCTGAAATGTCAATATAAATGTTTATAGAAGACTTTTAAAGTATGTGTTAGTTTGTCTCTTGATTGTCTCTTAGATGTGTATGAGTGTGCTTGTGTATAAGAAAAGATACTTCTAAAAAAATGAAAAGAAAAGACACTTTTATTTTAAGGTGTTAGAAGTAGATTACCAGTCCAACCTTTGTAAAATATATTTTCAACTGTTGATATATTTTACTCTAAAATTTTGCTGGCTTTCAATGTCTGTATATATACACATATATATACATATGCATATGTATTTGTGTTTGTGTATTGTTATTGTTGTTTAGCCCCATCAGTTACCTGCATTTCAAAGCCTAGGAGCAGTTAAACCTTTCTTTTGCTCATTCCACTTCCATTTGTTTTGTGTTTGTCTCACTTTTAGGTGTGATTGCAGCATTTGCAGTTGCAGCCCTTGCTGCGGGTGTCTCCTTTCTCTACTTCAGTGATTAGGTTGAGGCGCAGAGAGCTTCCCGATCATCCAGAGAACAGTGACCAACAATCATGAATCATGAAGATACAAACAAGCCATCTGCATTTAAGACAGCAGCAGCCAGATCTGCTGCCAGATTCCTGTTAGATATGTTTCTGACTAAAATGAAATCACCAGCTGCCTTGTTTAGCCTTGCTTCTATAAACTATAGGTGGCTCAGGCTTCCAAGAATAAAGTTATGCATCTAGATGTAAGTTGCATATAACAAATCGTTATTGTCTGTTTTTTAAAATGTTCGGAATAATGGTTTATTTTCATAGATTTTAGTTCTGTTGACCTGAACTACATATTGATCAGGACGTTGAAAATTTGAATAGTCAGGGCTGTCTAAGTATCTTAGTAATAGAATAATAAGAGAAATTTCTACAAGATGGGGCAACAGCTTATTGGATAAGTTCGTACTTTGTACACTCAGTTCCAAAATACTGATTGAGTTCTGATTGAGAGGTAGGAAACCTCTTCATACCTCTTTGCATGAGCAAGGATCATCATAAATCTTGAGCTTTCTCAGGTTATCTCAGGTATATCAGGTTAGTATTCATATATTAAATAAGAGTTTTGCTTCCAGAAGTACTTTAGGTACTGCAGAACAACTGGATCTTGAATAAAATCTCCTTTGAATCCCTTAATAGACTCAAAGAAGGTAGGGGAAATCTCTAAGAACCATACCTCTGTTTCCTGACAAAATGAATACATTTTGATCTGTAAATTGTGACAAGTCCGTTAGGCCTAAGTTTGGCAGTAGTTGCCTGGATGACAAATACCAGTTGCAGCATTGCCATATGCCATTCTCCTCAGACCAGAAACAAGGAGATAAATCCGAATCTGAGATGCCCCGTCCAGGACAGCTGAAGTAGGCCTCAGTTTGCAGTACCCTATAGTTCCTGGTAGAAACAAGATCTAGGCCCAAGATTCCCATAGATTAAGATAAAACAATGCTATTTCGTTACTGGAGATCACCAGGTCCAAGTGGAAACTGGCTATTAATATCATGAGGAAGAACCCATAGAAATAAACTCTGGACTCACTTTTCCCAGGTCTCATCATCAACACACATGAAGGATGGAACTACAGGCAGATCTGAAAAAGAAATGAAACTGCTAGATAAGAAATACATTACTTACAATTAAAAAAAAAAAAGACACGTTGAATATGATATTAACTCAGCTGAATAGTCAATAAATAAACTGGAAGCTAGATAGAAATTACCCAGTATGCAGCAAGGAGAAAGAAGATGCTAGAAAATATTGAGAAGGTAAGAGATATGGAATTATGAAGATTAGAAGTACCAGCAGGAGAGAATAGAGAGGATGAAGTGGCAATATTTGAATAAGTAATAGAATTTTCCACGTTTGTTGGGAAAACACAAATTCATAAATTCAGGGAGCACAATATATCCCAAGCATATATAGATGAAATCTAAGCCTAAACTCAATGTATTATAACTGTGAGATACCAAACAAAAGATTCTTAAAGCAGTCAAAGTGAGGAAAAGATCATCAGTGAAGGCAAGACAGAACTTTAGAAGGCTTCTCGATAGCAACAGGGACTCCAAAGATGGTAGAATAGTGGCTGCACCTGAGAAAAAAAATTATCAACTTAGAATTTGTATGAGGCAAAACTGAAATAAAGCTACATTCAAATAAAAAACAGATTTTACCATCTGTGGAACTTCTTAAAGAAGTTGCAAAAGGATGATCTTCAAGAAGGAAAATGATTTCAAAAGGACAGTCTGAAATTGAAAAACTAGTAAGCAAATAAATGAAAAACATAAATCAAAAGTGTTTTTTGTATAAAACAGTTGTAATGAAAGAAGTGTTTATAAGAAGCAAAATTGTAATTAAATAAAAACATTTTATGCAATATTAATGTGGACTTTTAAAATAGGATATAATTGAAAAGCTGAATAATAACATAAGATAAGAGGGGAGTGATTAGAATTAAAGTGTTCTGAAGTGTTTTATTATTCAGAAAATGGGTTAAGATACTATTTAACTTTGAAATTATGTTAAACATGTATCGTAAAATTTATAACTGTTAAAATAATAGACATGAAATGAACAGTTCCAAAGAAAAATTTTAAAATATGAAATAGGAAGACAAAAACTCAGTACTAACAGGAAAGAAATTAGGGGTGGGGGAGGGACAAAATTAGATAAAATGAGTCAAATAATAGTGAAAGTAACTATGAATAGGCTAAACCCAGTTAAAAACATTGATTCTGTTTTTTTGAAAATCTGGTATAGGCTGGATTTTTTAAAGGATGAAAAAGATGGGCAAATAGCAAAAGAAAATGTATGTAGCTTTGGTGCTATCAAATCAAAATTAGACTTTGTGACAGAATTATTGAAGATGGAGAAGACCTCTAAATTGTGGTAAAAGGATCAATTCATTAGAAATATATATATAATTTTAAATTTCTATATGCTTAATAAAATGGCCTGCAAATGTGTAATGCATGCGTGCTAAGTCACTTCAGTCGTGTCTAACTTTTTGCAACCTTGGGCGGTAGTCCACCAGTCTCCTCTGTCCTTGGGATTCTCCAGGCAAGAATACTGGAGTGTGTTGCCTCCTCCAGCGGATCTCCTGATCCAGAGATCGAATCCACATCTCTTATGTCTCCTGCGTTGGCAGGCAGGTTCTTTACCACTAGTGCCACCTGGAAAGCCCAGGCTAAAGCAGCAAATGGAGCAATAATCAGAAATTTTAACAGCTTTCAGTTACTAACAAATCAGACCAAAAAAATGAAGACATATTTTAATAATGCAATTAACAATATTCATCTGATGACCACATTTAGAATGATCAACAGAGAACATTCTTCTTAAGCATTGTGTTTTAGCAAGAATTGACCATTATTAGGCATGTGCTGTGATTCATTGGGTCGCGGAGAGTCGGACACGACTGAGCTACTGAACTGAACTGAACTGAACTGAAGTTACAGTAAATTTCATAAAGTTGGTATTAAATGAATAGAGATAAATTAGAAGTTGGTTATTTAAAAAACTAATAAAAGTTATTTTTTAATCATGGTTTTACAAGATTTAAAAAGCTTCATAGATGAAAGAAAAAAACATACTTAGAACCTAATTATGTGTTACATTTGGAAAAATTGGGTGATGCACCAGAAAGTGCACTTAAGAGGAAAATAATTTTAAATGCTTAAAGGCTAAGTGTATAACTTAGGAAAAGATTGACAGAATAAACACAATATAAACCAGGAAGACACAGGAAAAGGGAAGAAATCAATGAGTTGGAAAACACAATCACAATGTCAATGTTGTTTCGTGACAAAACAAATTGGTGTATTTGAGTAAGAAGAAAACAAGTCTAAACAACATAAATATTGAAAATGGGGTCTTAACCCATAGCAGACATGACATTTCTAATGTATTTGAAAACTTAGACAAAATAGACCAAGGTCTAGGAAAGTACGTTTCCCTTAAGTTGGCTGAAGAAGAAATAGACAAGCTACATACTACTTACCCAATAGTATTGAATAGAAAATACTTTTAAAATTTTTGGTAAAGAACATCCAAATGTTTTACTTTCCTTTCAAAGACTGTGCTATTTGAACATTTCATGCAGACTCAATGAGGGAATACTCTTAAGCTTAATTTACAAGGCCTATGTAGTAGGAGATCCAATCAGTCCATTCTAAAGGAGATCAATCCTGGGCGTTCATGGAAGGACTGATGCTAAAGCTGAAACTGCAATACTTTGGCCACCTCATGCGACAAGTTGACTCACTGGAAAAGACTCTGATGCTGGGAAGGATTGGGGGCGGGAGGAGAAGGGGACGACAGAGATGGCTGGATGGCATCACCGACTCGATGGACATGAGTTTGAGTGAACTCCGGGAGTTGGTGATGGACAGGGACGCCTGGCATGCTGTGATTCATGGGTCGCAAAGAGTCGGCCACAACTGAGTGACTGAACTGAACTGAACTGAACTGATGTAGTTTTTATTAATACTAGAATCAGACATTTGGTAGGAGAAAAGAAAATTGCAGACTTACAGCACTTATTAACACAAACCTGAAAGTCAAAAGCATTATTGATAAACTGAATTCAAAATTATATAAAAAGGATAATGCATCATGATGAAGTTGTATACATTAAAAATCAGGAACATGACAAGGATGCCTATTATATTATCACACAATTTCTATTCATCATTGTCCTGTAAGAAAAAGAGCAAAAGAGAAATGGCATTTTAAGAGGGTGTGACTAAACATAAGAAAAGATGTTTAATTTCAAATGATCAACTAATTAAAAGACCACGATGAATACTATTTTACATCCAATAGATGGAAAAATTAAGAACTATGAGAGTACTGATGAAGAAGATGCACATCAAGATTTCTAAAGGTGAGGTAAACTGGTACACTTTGGAAAGCAACTGGGAATTATCTTGCATTCATGTATTCTAAAACCTAACCATTCTACTCTTGCATGTATACCTTAGATTCGTGTATATGTGCGCAAGAGTACATGCGTGGGAATGTTAAGGCAGCTCTGTGCGTAGCCACCACTGACAAGAAAATAAAAAGTTGTAGGTTTTGTAATTTTATTTAACAGTGAGAATGACCTGAGAATAAAGGGATTAAATAAAGCAAGCCTTAGAAGCCTACATGCAGTTTTTATAAAGCTTAGAAACTAAGCTATTTTATTTTGGAATACATATATTTGTGTAAAAGCTTTTCTTTTTTATTTTTAAGTAGAAGAGCTCAACATTCAGAAAACAAAGATCATGGCATCTGTTCCCATCACTTCAAGGCAAATAGATGGAGAAACAGTGGCAGACTTTACTTTTTTGGGCTCCAAAATCACTGCAGATGGTGACTGCAGCCATGAAATTAAAAGATGCTTACACATTGGGAGAAAAGTTATGACCAACCTAGATAGCATATTAAAAAGCAGAGATATTACTTTGCCAACAAAGGTCTGTCTAGTCAAGGCTATAGGTTTTCCAGTAGTCGTGTATGGATGTGAGAGTTGGGTTAGAAAGAAAGCTGAGCACCGAAGAATTGATGCTTTTGAACTGTGGTGTTGGAGAAGACTCTTGAGAGTCCCTTGGACTGCAAGGAGATCCAACAAATCCATCCTAAAGGAGATCAGTCCTGAATATTCACTGGAAGGACTGATGTTGCAGCTGAAACTCCAATACTTTGGCCACCCAATGCGAACAGCTGACTCATTTGAAAAGACCCTGATGCTGGGAAAGATTGAAGGCAAGAGGAGAAGGGGACGACAGAGAATGAGGTGGTTGGATGGCATCACTGACTCAATGGACATGAGTTTGAGTGAACTCTGGGAGTTGGTGATGGACAGGGAGGACTATCGTGCTACAGTCCATGGGGTTGCAAAGAGTCAGACACAACTAAGTGACTGAAATGAACTGAACTGATCTGAAGGGAACGTAGAAAGAATTCATGGTTACCATTTCAGAGTGAGAGTAAAGCAAAATAGAAAGGTGAGAAGGAACAAAGGAACCAATTAGACAATATTGGTGATGTTTTAGTTATTGGGTTGAAATGAGCTTTTTTAGTTGAAGTATAGTTGATTGATTAGTGTTGTGTTAAATTCTGCTGTAAAGCAAAGTGACTCAGTTATACATGTGTATACATTCTTTTTTAATGCTTTTTTCCATTATGGCTTATCCCAGGAGATTATATATAGTTCCCTGGGCTATACAGTAGGACCTTATTGTCTATCCATTCTAAGTGTAATAGTTTGCATCTCCTAACTCCAAACTCCCAGTCAGTCACTCATTCTCGCTTACCCCCTTGTTAAACACATCTGTTCTCTGTGAGTCTGTTTCTGTTCTGTGAGTTTTATTTCTGTCTGTAGTCTGTGCCATATTTTAGGTTCCACATGTAAGTGATATTATATGGTATTTGTCTTTCTGAATGACTTCACTGAGTATGGTAATCTCTAGTTGCATCCATGTTGCTGCAAATGGCGTTATCTTTTTTATGGCTGAATAATGCTGCATTGTATATATGCACTGCGTCTTTATCCATTTATCTGTTGATGGACATTTAGCTTGTTTCCATGTCTTGGCTATTGTGAATAGTGCTGCCATGAACAGGGGTGAATGTATCTTTTTGAATTATTGTTTTGTCTGGGTATATGCCCAGGAGGGGATTGCTGGATCATATCGCAACTCTACTTTTAGTTTTTGAGGAACTTCCATACTGTTTTCCATAGTGGCTGAACCAACTTACATCCTCACCAACACTGTAGGAAGGTTCTGTTTTCTCCACACCCTCTCCAGCATTTGTTATTTGTTGACTTTTTGATGACGGGCATTCTGATTGGTGTGAGGTGGTAGCTTATTGTAGTTTAGATTTACATTTCTCTAATAGTGATGTTGAACATCTTTTCATGTGTCTGTTGGCCACCTCTGTGTCTTCTTTGGAGAAATATCTGTTCAAATCTTCTACCCATTTTTTTGATTGGGTTGTTTACTTGGTTTTTTGTTGAGTTGTGTGAGCTGTTTGCATATATTTGGGGATTAAGCCTTTCTTACTCATATAATTTGCAAATATTTTCTCCCACTCCTGAAGTTGTCTTTTCATTTTTTTCTTTTTATGGTTTCCTTTGCTGTGCAAAAGCTTGTAAGTTTGATTAGGTCATATATATTTATTTTTTTAAATGAGTTTCTTGATCATTTTATTTCCTTAATGATGTTAACACATGTGTTGCTTTGATTGTTTATTACTAACAAGTCATCCCTAAACGTAATTGACTTGAAACAACAACCATTTCATTTTTCAAATAATTCTGAGTTGACAGGTATCATTGGCTGATTCTGCTCTAAATCTAGAGCTGTGCATTGGCTTTTCCAGGCAAAAATACTGGAGTGGGTTTCCATTTCCTTCTCCAAGGAAGCTTCCTGACCCAGGGATTGAATCTACATCTCCTGCATTGGCAAGTTTGTTCTTTACTATTGAGCCACCAGGGAAACCCCAGTACAATAGTACAGTATTTGTTTTTATTTAGTCACTAATTTGTGTCTGACTCTTTTATGACTCCATGAACTGTTGCCTGTCAGGCTCCTGTTTTTTGGTACTTCCCAGGTGGCGCAGTGGTAAAAAGTCTGTCTGCCAATTCAGAAGATGCAAGAGATGTGGGATTAATCCCTGAGCCGGGAAGATCCTCTGGAGGAGAAAATGGCAGCCCACTCCAGTATTTTTGCTTGGAAAATTCCATGGACAGAGGAGCCTGGCAGGCGACAGTCCATGGGGGTCACAAAGAGACACAACTGGGCATGCGCATTCACGCACATACACACAGACACACATACAATTTTCTAGAAGGCTGATCAGGCTTGAAACATCCAAAATAATTTATTCAAATGATTGGCTATTGATGCTGGCTGTTTGCTGGGTACTCAACTCTCCCACCTCAATTCTCCATGCAGCTGTAGCTCTTCTGTCATGATGGCTGGACTTCTTCCTATCATGATGGCTGGACTTCTTCCTATCATGATGGCTGCAATCCAAGCAGTAGCATCCCAAGTGAGAGTTCCAAGAAACGTAGAAGCTGTAGGTTCTCCTGAGGTCTTGGCTTGGAAGTCTCAGAACATCAATTTCTCTATATTGTATTTCTCTATATTGTATTGTTCAGAAAACTAATCTACAGGACAAGCCTGGATTAAAGGGGAAAATGAAGAAGCAATTTTACCTCTCAATGGTTATCTATATGCAAGAAGAAAAAGGCTTGATGGCAGCCATCTTTGGAAATTAGTACCATAATATTCCCCTGGCTATAGCAGTTCATGTTCCTGACATGTGGAAAATGCATTCACCACTTCGTCAAACACCTTAAAGTCTTATGTCATAAGATTCAGGCTCAAGGCTCATAATTTTGTCTTCTAAACCAGTTTCAGGTATACATGAGCAACCATTGCTACAGTTTCAATCTAAAGATGGGAGAAGGAAATGGCAACCCAGTCCAGTATTCTTGTCTGGAGAATCCCAGGGACAGAGGAGCCTGGGGGGCTGCCGTCTCTAGGGTCGCACAGAATCAGACACAACTGATGTGACTTAGCGGCAGCAGCAGCAGCAGCAGTCTAAAGATGCATGAACTAAAGAACCAACTTTTCTGCCCGTGCTCATCCAGCCTACAAAGGCAAGTCAGGCAGTTGACACTCTTGTTCAAAAAGAAGGGAAATTGGAGGTACAGTGCAGTGAATGCTCCATAGTAATTCTGAACTTCAGTTGGTCATATGTCTAATTCATCATGTTCTGTGAGCAGAGAATGTGTGTCAGTTAGGACCTAATTCTTCTCCCTGGGAGTGATTTTCAAAATTGTGGCTCTATTCTGAGTCCTTTTCCATGAGACATAGCAAATGTTTGAAGCTGAAAAGCTTTCTCAACTTGCTCCCTATTCTTGAAGGTTTAAGGCTCAGAAGCCTCTTTTTATTTATTTATTTATTTACCTTCTATCTTATTTATTTTTTCACCTTCTATCTTATTTATTTTTTCATTTTTAATTTCATTTTCTCTATCTTATTTTTAAAAATTTTTTTTTATTGGAGGCTAATTATTTTACAATATTATATTGGTTGGTTTTGCCATACATTGACATGAATCCGCCCTGGGTGTACATGAGTTCCCCCTCTTGAACCCCCCTCCCACCTCCCTCCTCCCTTTATCCTCCCTCTGGGTCATCCCCACACACCAGCCCCGAGCATCCTGTAACATGCATCGTTTCACATGTGATTCGTTTCACATATGACAACATACATGTTTCAATGCCAATCTCCCAAATCGTCCCACCCTCACCCTCTCCCACAGAGTCCCAAAGATTGTTCTATACATCTGTGTCTCTATTGCTGTCTCATATACAGGGTTATCATTTGCATCTTTCTAAATTCCATATATATGTGTTAGTATACTGTATTGGTGTTTTTCTTTCTGGCTTACTTCACTCTGTATAATAGGCTTCAGTTTCATCCACCTCATTAGAACTGATTCAAATGTATTCTTTTTAATGGCTGAGTAATACTCCATTGTGTATATGTACCAAAGCTTTCTTATCCATTAGTCTGCAGATGGACATCTAGGTTGCTTCCATGTCCTGGCTATTATAAACAGTGCAGCAATGAACATTGGAGTACATGTGTCTCTTTCAATTCTGGTTTCCTCGGTGTGTATGCCCAGGAGTGCGATTGCTGGATCATATGGCAGTTCTATTTCCAGTTTTTTGAGGAATCTCCACACTGTTCTCCATAGTGGCTGTACTAGTTTGCATTCCCACCAACAGTGTAAGAGGGTTCCCTTCTCGCCACACCCTCTCCAGCATTTATTGCATGTAGACTTTTGGATAGCAGCCATTCTCTCTGGTGTGAAATGGTATCTCATTGTGGTTTTGATTTGCATCTCTCTGATTATGAGGGATGTTGAGCATTTTTTCATGTGTTTGTTAGCCATCTTTATGTCTTCTTTGGAGAAATTTCTGTTTAGTTCTTTGGCCCATTTTTTGATTGGGTCATTTATTTTTCTGGAATTGAGCTGCAGGAGCTGCTTGTCTATTTTGGAGATTAATCCTTTATCAGTTGCTTCATTTGCTATTATTTTCTCCCATTCTGCAGGCTGTCTTTTCACCTTGCTTATAGTTTCCTTTGCTGTGCAGAAGCTTTTGATTTTAACTAGGTCCCATTTGTTTATTTTTGCTTTTATTTCCAATATTCTGGGAAGTGGGTCTTGGAGGATCCTGCTGTGATTTATGTCGGAGAGTGTTTTGCCTATGTTCTCCTCTAGGAGTTTTATAGAATCTGATCTTACATTTAGCTTTCTAATCCATTTTGAGTTTATTTTGGTGTATGGTATTAGGAAGTGTTCTAGTTTCATTCTTTTACAAGTGTCTGACCAGTTTTCCCAGCACCACTTGTTAAAGAGACTGTCTTTTCTCCATTTTATATTCTTGCCTCCTTTGTCGAAGATAAGGTGTCCATAGGAGCGTGGGTTTATCTCTGGGCTTTCTATTTTGTTCCATTGATCTATATTTCTGTCTTTATGCCAGTACCATACTGTCTTGATGACTGTGGCTTTGTAGTAGAGCCTAAAGTCCAGCAGGTTAATTCCCCCAGTTCCATTCTTCTTCCTCAAGATTGCTTTGGCTATTCAAGGTTTTTTGTATTTCCATACAAATTGTGAGATTATATGTTCTAGTTCTGTGAAAAATATCGTTGGTAGCTTGATAGGGATTGCATTGAATGTATAAATTACTTTGGGTAGTATACTCGTATACTCATTTTTACAATATTTATTCTTCCAATCCACGAACACGGTATATTTCTCCATCTATTAGTGTCCTCTTTGATTACTTTCACTAGTGTTTTATAGTTTTCTATGTACAAGTCTTTTGTTTCCTTAGGTAGATATATTCCTAAGTATTTAATTCTTTTCGTTGCAACAGTGAATGGAATAGTTTCCTTAATTTCTCTATTTTCTCATTATTAGTGTATAGGAATGCAAGGGATTTCTGTGTGTTGATTTTATATCCTGCAACTTTACTGTAATCATTGATTAGCTCTAGTAGTTTTCTGGTAGAGTCTTTAGGGTTTTCTGTGTAGAGGATCATGTCATCAGTGAACAGTGAAAGCTTTACTTCTTCTTTTCTAATTTGGATTCCTTTTATGTCTTTTTCTGCTCTGATTGCTATAGCCAAAACTTCCAGAACTATGTTGAATAGTAGTGGTGAGAGTGGGCACCCTTGTCTTGTTCCTGACTTTAGGGGAAATGCTTTCAGTTTTTCACCATTGAGGATAATGTTTGCTGTGGGTTTGTCCTATAAAGCTTTTATTATGTTGAGGTATGTCCCTTCTATTCCCACTTTCTGGAGGGTTTTTATCATAAATGGATGTTGAATTTTGTTGAAGGCTTTCTCTGCATCTATTGAGATAATCATATGATTTTTATTTTTCAGTTTGTTAATGTGGTGTATTATGTTGATTGATTTGCGGATATTGAAGAATCCTTGCATTCCTGGGATAAAGCCCACTTGGTCATGATGTATGATCTTCTTAATGTGTTGTTGGATTCTGATTGCTAGAATTTTGTTAAGGATTTTTGCATCTATGTTCATCACTGATATTGGCCTGTAGTTTTCTTTTTTTGTGGGGTCTTTACCAGGTTTTGGGATTAGGGTGATGGTGGCCTCATAGAATGAGTTTGGGAGTTTCCCTCCCTCAGCAATTTTCTGAAAGAGTTTGAGTAGAATAGGTGTTAGCTCTTCTCTAAATTTTTGGTAGAATTCAGCTGTGAAGCCATCTGGACCTGGGCTTTTGTTTGCTGGAAGATTTCTGATTACAGCCTCTAGTTCCGTGCTTGTGATGGGTCTGTTCAGATTTTCTGTTTCTTCCTGGTTCAGTTTTGGAAAGTTGTACTTTTCTAGGAATTTGTCCATTTCTTCCAGGTTATTCATTTTATTGCCATATAATTGCTGATAGTATTCTCTAATAATCCTTTGTATTTCTGTGTTGTCAGTTGTGATCTCTCCATTTTCATTTCTAATTTTATTGATTTGGTTCTTCTCCCTTTGTTTCTTGATGAGTCTGGCTAGTGGTTTGTCAATTTTATTTACCTTCTCAAAGAACCAGCTTTTGGCTTTATTTTTGTTATGGTCTCTTTTGTTTCTTTTGCATTTATCTCTGCCCTAATTTTTACGATTTCTTTCCTTCTACTGACCCTGGGGTTCTTCATTTCTTCCTTTTCTAGTTGCTTTAGATGTAGAGTTAGGTTATACAGTTGACTTTTTTCTTGTTTCTTGAGGTGTGCCTGTATTGCTATGAACTTCCCCCTTAGCACTGCTTTTACAGTGTCCCAGAGGTTTTGGGTTGTTGTGTTTTCATTTTCATTCATTTCTATGCAAATTTTGATTTCTCTTTTGATTTCTTCTATGATTTGTTCATTATTCAGCAGCATGTTGTTCAGCCTCCATATGTTGGCATTTTTAATAGTTTTTCTCCCATGATTGAGATCTAATCTTACTGCATTGTGGTCAGAAAAGATGCTTGGAATGATTTCAATGTTTTTGAATTTACCAAGGCTAGATTTATGGCCCAGGATGTGATCTATCCTGGAAAAGGTTCCATGTGCACTTGAGAAAAAGGTGAAATTCATTGTTTTGGGGTGAAATGTCCTATAGATATCTATTAGGTCTAACTGGTCTATTGTATCATTTAAAGTTTGTGTTTCCTTGTTAATTTTTTGTTTAGTTGATCTATCCATAGATGTAAGTGGGGTATTAAAATCTCCTACTATTATTGCATTGTTGTTAATTTCCCCTTTCATACTTGTTAGTAATTGTCTTACATATTGCGGTGCTCCTATGTTGGGTGCATAAATATTTATAATTGTTATATCTTCTTCTTGGATTGATCCTTTGATCATTATGTAGTTTCCTTCTTTGTCTCCTTTCACAGCCTTTGTTTTAAAGTCTATTTTATCTGATATGAGTATAGCTACTCCTGCTTTCTTTTGGTCTCTATTTGCATGGAATATCTTTTTCCAGCCCTTCACTTTCAGTCTGTATGTGTCCCTCGTTTTGAGGTGGGTCTCTTGTAGACAACATATATGGGGGTCTTGTTTTTGTATCCATTCAGCCAACCCTTGTCTTTTGGTTGTGGCATTCAACCCATTTACGTTTAAGGTAATTATTGATAAGTATGATCCCGTAGCCATTTTCTTTATTGTTTTGGTTTCAAGTTTATACACCCTTTCTGTGTTTCCTGTCTAGAGAAGATCCTTTAGCATTTGTTGGAGAGCTGGTTTGGTGATGCTGAATTCTCTCAGCTTTTGCTTGTCTGTAGAGCTTTTGATTTCTCCTTCATATTTGAATGAGATCCTTACTGGGTACAGTAATCTGGGCTGTAGGTTATTTTCTTTCATCACTTTAAGTATGTCTTGCCATTCCCTCCTGGCCTGAAGAGTTTCTGTTGAAAGATCAGCTGTTATCCTTATGGGAATTCCCTTGTGTGTTATTTGCTGCTTTTCCCTTGCTGCTTTTAATATTTGTTCTTTGTATTTGATCTTTGTTAATTTGATTAATATGTGTCTTGGAGTATTTCGCCTTGGGTTTATCCTGTTGGGGACTCTCTGGGTTTCTTGGACTTGGGTGATTATTTCTTTCCCCATTTTAGAGAAGTTTTCAACTATTATCTCCTCAAGTATTCTCTCATGGTCTTTCTTTTTGTCTTCTTCTTCTGGGACTCCTATGATTCGAATGTTGGAGCGTTTAACATTGTCCCAGAGGTCTCTAATATTGTCCTCATTTCTTTTAATTCGTTTTTCTTTTTTCCTCTCTGTTTCATTTATTTCTACAATTCTATCTTCTAGCTCACTTATCCTGTCTTCTGCCTCTGTTATTCTACTATTTGTTCCCTCCAGAGTGTTTCTGATCTCATCTATTGCATTATTCATTGTATATTGACTCTTTTTTATTTCCTCTAAGTCCTTATTAAACCTTTCTTCCATCTTCTCAATCCTTTTATCCAGGTTATTTATCTGTAACTCCATTTTACTTTCAAGCTTTTGAATCATTTTCACCACCAAAATTCGAAATTCTTTATCAGGTAGATTCCCTATATCTTCCTCTTTTGTTTGTGTTGGTGGGCATTTATCTTGTTCCTTTACTTGCTGGGTATTTCTCTGCCTCTTCATCTTGCTTATATTGCTTTGCTTGGGGTGGCCTTTCCCTCTTCTGGCAGTTTGTGGAGTTCTCTTTATTATGTAGTTTCCTCGCTGTGTGTGGAGTTGGACGGGTGACTTGTCAAGGTTCCCTAGTTAGGGAAGCTTGTGTCGGTGTTCTGCTGGGTGGAGCTGGATTTCTTCTCTCTGGAGTGCAATGAAGTGTCCAGTAATGATTTATGAGATGTCAGTGGGTTTGGAGTGACTTTGGGCAGCCTGTATATTGAAGCTCAGGGCTATTTTCCTGTGTTGCTGGAGAATTTGCGTGGTATGTCTTGCTCTGGAACTTGTTGACCCTTGGGTGGTGCTTGGTTTTAGTGTAGGTATGGAGACGTTTGATGAGCTCCTATCGATTAATGTTCCCTGGAGTCAGGAGTTCTCTGGTGTTCTCAGGATTTGGGCTTAAGCCTCTTGCCTCTGGTTTTTGGCCTTATTCTTGGAGTAGCCTCTAGACTACTCTATCTGTCATTTCCAAGGTGGTTCCCTCTGTTTTAGCTTCTGTTTGCTGGTCTCTTCAGTGTCTTAATTTCCACCCTGACACTAGGGTACTACGGGTGGACACTTTTTAAAGGCTCAGTTGTTCAGTCCTGTTCTGGGAAGGGAGGGACCCTGCAGACAAATATCTCTGGCGTCTGTGGGGAGTGCTCGCAGCGTCTTGGCCACACTGGGTTTGCCCCCGCTCACAGCACGTGTGCTACACAGCACAGGCTCTAGGTTGCTCTGCCAGGAACTGTCCGAGGCCGGAGCTGGGTTGTATGCACTTACCAGGTCTGAGCGGCCCAAGTTCAGGTTCTCAGGTACTCCACAAAGGCGCAGACTTGGTTGGGCCTGCGTTTTGTGCCTTCCCCGGTCCGAGCAGCTCAGGTGACCAGGTGTTTGGCGAGCTCGGTCGCTGCAACTTATCGCCTCCCCAGTCCCTGCCACTCGGTTTTCTGGGTGTACAACTGGCGCACCTTCTCAGGCAGATATCGACCAGCCCGAGCCCAAGAAGTCTTGATTAGCAACAAAGCCTGCCTGCAGTTTGGTATTGGATGCCTTTCTGGGGCCGCGATTGCCCCCTCCGGCTCTGGCTGCCCTCCCTTGCCTGTCTCAGTGGGGGATGGGGGATGGGCCGACTGCAGCGGGCTCGCTCTGCTCAGTCCTTTGTTCTGTGAGCGGGGCTGGCAGAGTCTTAAGTTAGGGTTTTCCACCTTTTCGCGGGGAAGCTATCCCAGTCTGCTTTGTTATCCCCAGTTCTCTCCAATTGCCCTCGCGGCATTCAAGCCCAGTCCTCTCTCTAAGCAGTTCAGCCGGCTCCTCCCTGCCCAGCCCCCGGTTGCTAATGGCTATGCAGGCATCTGCGCTGCTTCTCTGCTGGGAGTTACCATTTGGTGGGTAATCTGTGGGTTTTAAAAAAATCTTAAAAAAAAAAAAAAAGAGGGTTATGTGGCCCTCTGAGGTTTCAAGGCTCGCCACAGATTCACCAGTGAGAGTGTTTCCTGGTGTTTGAAAACTTCTCTCTTTTTAAAGCCTCCCTTCCGGGGACGGAGCTCCGTCCTTTCTTCTTTTGTCTCTCTTTTTTATCTTTTATGTTTTTTCGTACCTCCTTTCGAAGACAATGGGCTGCTTTTCTGGGTGCCTGATATCCTCTGCCAGCATTTAGAAGTTGTTTTGTGGACTTTACTCCGCGTTCAAATGTTCTTTTGATGAATTTGTGGGGGAGAGAGTGGTCTTGCCGTCCTATTCCTCCGCCATCTTGTTCCTTCCTCTCTTGAAATTCTAATATGCTCCAGTGTCTGGGGTCTTCCCGCCATGCAGCTTTATCCCATGCAGACCCTGCTCACAACCAGAGATCTCCACCTTCCCCAGAGGGCTGTCCATCACTTTGTATTTCATTTCACAGGTCTCATCCATTCTCCCAAGTACCTTCTCCAGAATCCACCCCGTCTGGATTGTCCACAGCCATGTGTAAAAGCACCTCGGGGCCAAAGAAGGTCTCTGAGCAAGAAACCGTGCTGCCTAAGCCACCAACTGCAAGGAACTTGGAGCGCAGGACCACCGCCTCTTTTTATTTTGAACTATCTCTCCCTTTAAGACTAAACTGATGTAATTCATTTAAAAATATCTTTTATTTACTGTGAAGCAAATTATCCTTTCCATTAGATAAAAGGCATGCCCACGAATCTGTTCAAGATGGACATCTCTTTCTCCTTTGAGCTGAGAGTCAGGGCACTGAGGGACAATACCCTTGAAAATCTTGGATACCCGTTGTCTAGCTTAGAGGACTACAGTCTGTGCTTATATGATTCTTAGAAGTCTTTTTGTTTGGCTAAGAGATCTGAGTTACTGGCTTAAAGATTTCCGAAGTCTTAAAGATTATTATAGCTGCACCCTTGATCCTAACTTACCTTGATGTCATGTTTCACTAGCAGTTCCCTAGCTTTGATCTTTGCCCACAGGGCATTTCCTTCTTGAGAAACCCTTGGTATCTGGACAAGGTGTTCTGAGGCTTTTCTGTTTTTTATAAATTTTTCTCTGAAACTGAGCAGTTTCTTATTTAGTTCATCTCTCTCTTCTCATATTTGATCATGGCCAGTTACAAGAAATCAGTTGGCATCTTCAGTATTCTGCCTGGAAATCTCCTCAGCAAGATCTACAAGTTTATTAGGTTACTTCTTCTCCTTAGCAATTTTTACAAGTTTATTAGTTCTACATTTCACATTATTGCAAGTGAAAGTGCTGCCTTTCAGAACAAGGGTTGCCATTTAATGACAATTTCCTCTAGCCACCCGAGTTTCTGAAGATTCTACAGCCTCCATTTCCTTCTCAGTTTCAAAGTTAAAGATACATGTTCAGTTTTTGGCCACTAGAACCCTTAGCGACTTAGTAACTGAACAACAACGACAATAGTTGATTTCCAATGTCGTTTTAGTTTTAGATGTACAGCAAAGTGATTCAGTTATACTTGTGTGTTTTATATATATATATGAATATAAATACATACATATTGTTTTTTGAAAAAGATTTTTTTCACTTAATTTGTTTAGTTTGTTACGGAGATCTGATGTTTACAGAACTGTAAAGAGAAACTTGATGATGGGGATGAAGGTACTTTAATCAGCTCAGATTCTATTTTAGTCAAATCCAATTTAGTTGTAGATACGCCAGATGCCTGCCCATGATTAAAATTCTGAATGCCAATAAGCTAAGATGCTGACTGCAGTATGTACATCTACACAAAAATTATGTCATTTAAAAATATTTCTAAGAAAGATTTCTATGCTTTCAAGTTAGTACTACTGATAATTTCTATATTTTAATTATAAATGAAATAATTCCTAATGATAATAGAGAGTAGAGTTGTATCCCTAGATCTTTCAGTTAGGAAACAATGAAACCACAGGAAGTCACTTAATTGCTTTGATCTTTAGATTGAAACAAATTCTAACAACATTAAACTCTCTCATTATATATTGCTTTACAGTTTACAACAGAGGAGGAAACGGCAACCCATTCCAGTACTCTTGCCTGGGAAATCCCATGGACAGGAGAGCCTGATGGGCTATAATCCATAGGGTTGCAAAAAGTCGGACATGACTTAGCGACTAAACCACCAACCACAGTTTACAGAGTGTTTTCATTTTTACCGTTTTCATTCCTTTATTATTTCACTTTTATCATACTTTAAAAATATTTATTTGGCTGCCTTGGGTCTTAGCTGTGGTCCATGGAATTTTTCACAGTGGCTCAGGGACTCTCCACTTGTAGTTCAGGGCTATAGCAGTTGCAGCACACATGGATTTCAGTAGTAGAGGCACGCAGGCTTAGGAACTTCATGACATGTGGAATCTTACTTCCCAAACCAGGGATCAAACTCACTTCCCTTGAATTGCAAGGTGAATTCTTAACTACTGGACTACAAGGGACGTTCCTATCCTCCTTTTTTTAAACAATTCAGAAATTGAGGTTCAGGAAAGTATCAGTAACTTACTAAACATAGTAGTTGGTAGAGCATATATATGTTAAGGGGAAAGATGCTGATGAAAGAGAGTGATTGAATATGCAGAAGCAAGAGGGATAACTATACAGAAGAAACCATGAAGGTAAGATTCCTGAAAAGGAGGGAGGGGGTATTCTCTAAAGCACAGGCAGCTATTGGTCTTGGGAGAAGGAACATCTATTCTAATATAATAGGTCAGAGAGAGAAGGAAATTGGTGAAGGTGTATATGGGCTTGTAGATTCAGTAGTGGAAACTTAATTTCATCTGATGCCTTCAGATCTTTATGAAGTTGGCAAGGTCATCTACTGTGAGTGAAGAAAGATGAGCATGAATAAGATTTCATAGGCTTGTTGCAAAGAATGGGAGATCAACTCAATCAAACAAACCTAGTAGGATTACCTGATACTGGTAAACCCCATTTGAGGTTAATAATAATAAATAAATGAACTTCTATGATTTCCCTCTCCAAGTAGTCTGATTTCTCAGATTTAAGAATAGAAAAAGTAAATGGCAGATTTGAGGGTCTTGTTCAACAGATAAGCTGAACGCAAAGGCTAAGAAATTTAAGATATTGCCAATAGTGTTTAAAGGATATTATTTAAATAATGAACCATGAATCTAAACTGAATAAAAAGATGAAGAGAGAGAAAGGAGGAAAACAATGCGATAGAGAAAGAAAGAGAATGTTCTGGTGAATTGTATCAATGCACTGAAGATCGAGAAAAAAATAAAAAACTCAAAATTTTGGTAGTTGAAGAGTAAATACAGAGAGATGATTGTGATCATAAGCAAGAATGCTGGGAATAGTGATTTGAGAAGAAACACATAGATGATAGCAAATGAAGTGCATGATTGTAGTAAACTAGGTTATTGGAGATAAAGAAATGAGGCAGTCAAGGAACTGAGTTCAGATTATGGAAGGATGATCTGCTAGAATAATAATAATACTCAACATGATAATAGAACTTGAAGCATAAGAGAAAGCTGTGTGAGTTGAGTATGATATTTTTGATAAATGAAGGAGAATAATTGGAATGTCACTAGTTGACAAGTGACAAGTTTCAAGGGGGAAGGAAAAGTGATGCAAAAAGCGTGAGTCTTTTGAAAAACAGCTAATACTTTTTACAGAAGAAAGTGGGAACGATGATCTAGAGTGAAGGAGAGGGTCAGTGCTATTTGGATGTTGAAAGAAGACAATTACCACTTGAAAGCAATAAAGACAAAGAGGGTCTTCTTTGAAGAACTGCTGCTGCTGCTGCTGCTAAGTCACTTCAGTCGTGTCTGACTCTGTGTGACCCCATAGACGGCAGCCCATCAGGCTCCCCCATCCCTGGGATTCTCCAGGCAAGAACACTGGAGTGGGCTGCCATTTCCTTCTCCAATGTGTGAAAGTGAAAAGGGAAAGTGAAGTTGCTCAGTTATGTCTGACTCGTAGCGACCCCATGGACTGCAGCCTACCAGGCTCCTCCATCCATGGGATTTTCTAGGCAAGAATATTGGAGTGGCTTGCCATTGCCTTCTCCGTCTTTGAAGAACTAGGTTCCACTTATGGTGAAGATGTGGAAGGAATGCTTGGAGAAAAGGCTGAAAATAAAGGGAAGCATACTGCTTTTAGAGAGGAAATGGAAGTGAATGGTGATAATGGTGTAGTAGCATATTATGGCAAACAGCAGGTTTAGAGTGGGCAAGCTGGGAGAGCTTTCACTTTGGATTTTGACTGTGATAATGCTAGGTTAAGAATCATGGCAGATTTAATCTTAGTGTCCTGAAGTTTAATCTGTTTTACAGCGACATCGATTATTAACTTTTGAAAATATTCTTTGTGTGCTGGATAGGGGAAAATTATTAGTTCACTACTTATTGGTTGCAATGTTTTATATGTCCCTTAGATCAAACTTGTTAATTAAGTGGTTAATAGCTACATTGATAATGATGTATTAAGGATCAAAAGAACTGAGCTGAAATATCTGGTGGTGGATTAATCACTTTCTTCCTGTATTTTATTTTAAAATTTTTTTATTTAAAAAGTTTTTTTTGGCTGCAGCACGCAGGATCTTAGTTCCCCGATAATGGATTGAACCTGTATCCTCTGCAATGGAAGTGCGGAGTTTTAAAACCCTGGACTGCCAGGGACCTTTACCTGTATTTTATTAATTTGTACTCTGTATATTTTATAACATTTTATTAGGTATTTGTAAGCTTAAAATTGATAGATCTTCCTGTTAAAATGTACTATATTATCATTATGTAATGACCATTTCTATATCTAATCATGCTTTTCTCTTTAAGCTTATTTTGTCTGATATTAATTTAGTGATTTATGCTTTAAAATTATTTTCTTGTTATATCTTTCCCATCATTTTACTTCCAACTTTTCTGTGTCCTCATATTTTAAATATTTCTTTTGAACAGAAAGTATCTTGATTTTTAAAGTCTAATCCCACTGATAGAAGAAACTGGTGAGCTGCAGTCCATAAGGTCACAGAGAGTCGGACTCAACTGAAGCAACTTAGCATGTGTGCCCTTTAACTAATGGGTTTAAATCATTTATATTCTTGTTACTGTAGTTATGTTTGAAACTGTTTCTACTTTAAATTTTAACTGTGGAACTAAGAAGAGTAGTAAAGTAATTCTTGTTTCAAATGGACAGTAGTTCACTGCTACTCACCTCAGAAAAAGTCAAAACAAGTTTAAAATTCCTTTCCATTCCCCCACTAAAACAAAAACTACAACAAAAAAAATTTTTAAGTCCCTCTTCTCCTTAAATACTCAAAGTAGGAAAAATGATGGGCAAAAATGTCATCTGTATTTTTAATAAAAAATAAATATAGTGCAAACCATGGTCTTATGCTTCTAAACTTCTTGGGAGTTATGTAATTTATTACGTAAGTCTCATAATTCAAGTTGCTAGCAAGTTGCATTTCAAGTGTAATTATTGTTGCCTGTTGAAAGTGCATTAATTTGTTAGAACAGGAAGAGTGTATGGAAGTTAACTGTGTTGTCAATGAATAAATGTCAATATTTAAAAACAAATTATTATTTTTGAGGTAACATATTTGAATTAAGGTAGTATGTGTTCAGGGACTGGGAGTGGGGATGGACACTCTGAGAAGTAAAATAGCTTAGGGTGAAATACCTGGTTTTATGGAAACTAATTTTTAGAAGCTCCAAAACTCCACATCCACCTGATGTGAAGAGTCAATTCATTGGAAAAGACCCTGATGCTGGAAGAGATTGAAGGCAGGAGGAGAGGGGGACGACAGAGGATGAGATGGTTGGATGGCATCACTGACTCAATGGTCATGAGTCTGAGCAAGCTCCAGGAATTGGTGACGGACAGGGAAGCCTGGCGTGCTGCTGTCCATGGGGTCGCAGAGTCAGATACGACTGAGTGATCAAGAAGCAGCATTGTCTTATATACTATGGAAAAATAAAAGAGCCATGAAAGATAATAGGACTTTGATATTTGTTATAACAGAGAACCTCAAGTAAAGATAAAATGCAATGTTTTCCTTAAATGCTATTGGCCACATAAGGAAAACCCATAATTGAAAACTGAGATTACTATATACCTAACTTTGTTCTCTCTTCCCAGGGCCATGGCCACTGCATTGGTTGTTGGAGTTGTGAAACATACTGAAGCTTTGTCTGCATTCCAGGTAACTTTTGTTTTGTTTTCTGTAGAATTGAGATATGGACTTGAAATGTATTAAAACAGATGTTCTAATCCCCAAGAATCCCAAATTTGGTTGTTAATGTGTTATTCATGTTTGTGACTACTAGAAAAAGAGTGTGATGTAGTGTGAAAAGTGTAGGTGCTAGGCATTAAGTTCAAATTCTACCTCTTCCTAGATGTATAAACCTGAGCAAGTCAACTGAGCACAAACACTTCGATTTCTCCATCCTCTATGTTGGTTAACTTGATTGGTGATGGGGGATCCTCTCACGATGTATGTGTGCATCAAATCATCATGTTGTATACTTTATATGTCTTATAGCTCTGTCAATTATACTTCAGTAAAGCTGGGAAAAAATGTCTCCATCCTTGAACAAGACGTATTAAAACCATTGCTCTGCCTATCTTATAGAGGAATTGTAAGAATCAAATAAGATAGTGTATGTGAAATCTTTTGCTACTATAACACATTATAAAAATGTTAGCTATGTTATTTGGAGTCTCCAAAGCTGCTATTGGATAACATGGCTAGTATTGCCTTCACATGAATTCTTTAGTAATCATGACTTACGTGGTATTTTTGCCTTTATATTTGTTTCAAGATGAGGATTATAGAGTCTAATGGGTTTAGTGGTTAGATGGTTGTGTTGTATATTCCCCCATTTGCCTCTTAAGAACCACTTTCTATCCTTCTCCAATCTGCTTTGTGCCCAGGGAAAGTTGACTTCAGTTCAGTTCAGTTCAGTTCAGTTCATTTCAGTCACTCAGTCGTGTCCGACTCTCCGCGACCCCATGAATCACAGCACGCCAGGCCTCCCTGTCCATCACCAACTCCCGGAGTTCACTCAAACTCATGTCCACAGAGTCGGTTGATGCCATGCAGCCATCTCATTCTCTGTCGTCCCCTTCTCCTCCCACTCCCAACCTTTCCCACCATCAGAGTCTTTTCCAGTGAGTCAACTCGTCGCATGAGGTGGCCAAAGTATTGCAGTTTCAGCTTTAGCATCAGTCCTTCCAACGAACACCCAGGATTAATCTCCGTTAGAATGGACTGGTTGGATCTCCTTGCAGTCCAAGGGACTCTCAAGAGTCTTCTCCAGCACCACAGTTCAAAAGCATCAATTCTTCGGCGATGAGCTTTCTTCACAGTCCAACTCTCACATCCATACATGACCATGGGAAAAACCATAGCCTTGACTAGACGGACCTTTGTTGGCAAAGTAATGTCTCTGCTTTTTAATATACTATCAAGGTTGGTCATAACTTTCCTTCCAGGGAGTAAGCGTCTTTTAATTTCCTGGCTTCAATCAGCATCCGCAGTGATTTTGGAGCCCAAAAAAATAAAGTCTGACACTGTTTCCACTGTTTTTCCATCTATTTCCCATGAAGTGATGGGACCAGATGCCATGATCTTTCTTTTCTGAATGTTGAGCTTTAAGCCAACCTTTTCACTCTCCTTTCACTTTCATCAAGAGGCCTTTGAGTTCCTCTTCACTTTCTGCCATAAGGGTAGTGTCATCTGCATATCTGAGGTTATTGATATTTTTCCCGGCAATCTTGATTCCAGCTTGTGCTTCTTCCAGCCCAGCGTTCCTCATGATGTACTCTGCATATAAGTTAAATAAGCAAGGTGACAATATACAGCCTTGACGTACTCCTTTTCCTATTTGGAACCAGTCTGTTGTTTAATACACATCAAAATAAGATTCTCCTGCCCTCTGGCCTCTGGTTAGGTTTGGACAATGGGAGGCATGAAGGAAAGATAGGAGAACAGAGGGAAGAGAGCTCTGGTTGTTTATTTTATCTCTCTCTCTCTCCTGGGTTTAGATTGGCAGGGGCAGTTTCCTCTCCCAACAGCTAAAGCTCCTGTTGGGCAGCACTTTCCTATACTATTGATATGTCTCACCGGTTTCCTTAAGGCTTGGGGGTAGTAGTCATTTTCATCTGTTGCTGGCCCTGTGGTGCTATACCATTTCTTGTTAATTTCCTGCCCACATCCTGTATATACATATAGCACATATCACCGACTCTGTGGACATGAGTTTGAGTGAACTCCTGGAGTTGGTGATGGACAGGGAGGCCTGGCGTGCTGTGATTCATGGGGTCGCAGAGAGTCAGACACGACTGAACGACTGAACTGAACTGAACTGAACTGATGTATATATATGTATTCTCTTCATTGAGCTTCCTTCAGTCATACCTTTCTGTTGTGTTGTTCCTTGCTAGAAACCTTCCTGACACAGAGGTCATTGTCAGAATCACTTTTAGTGGAGTGGTAGAGAAAGAGAGGTGGAGAAATAAATGGAAAGAAAGAAAAGATTAATAAAGACATGGATTTTTTTCAAGAATATGGCAATGAAGAGGAGAATGTTAACATCACAGCTAGTGAGAATTCTGAAGACCTAGAGAAAAAAAAATTAATCAGAGATCCATACTTGACTTTAGGTTGTGAATAAGAAATTAATTAGAAGGAGAAGAAAAATTATATAATATAAGCAAAAAAGTTGTGAAATTTGAATGATATAATCTGATTAAAATCACAGATGTCAGGATTAGCCTTGTAAAGAGAGACATCTTTGAGAACAATGAAACGGCAAATAGTGGGTTAATATGAATGAGGGAGCTTAGACAGTAAAGTATCTGCCTACAATGTGGGAGACCCGGGTTTGATCCCTGGGTCAGGAAGATCCCCTGGAGGAGGAAATGGCAACCCACTCCAGTACTCTTGCGTGGAAAATCCCATGGACTGAGGAGCCTGGTAGGCTACAGTTTCTCCTAGTTGCAAGTCTCTTGAGAAGAAGAAATGTTTCTCATTTTAATCACCACCCCTCTGTTATCTAACATAATTCCTTGTACATATTAGACACTCAGATATTTGTTGAATATTTGGAAAAAGAGCAAGGAAAACAAATTTTTATTGTAAGATAATAGCTTACTAGATTTATTTGAGCAGCTAGATGTATGATCATAATTATATTCTGCAATAAATTCAGTATGTGCATGCGTGCTAAGTCACTTCAGTTGTGTCCTACTCTTTGCAACCCTATGGACTGTTATTTTCCTTATTTTATAGATGAAGAAACAGGTATAAAGAGGTTAACTAACCTGCCTACGGTCACAAAATTAGTGAGTAGATTCAAACCTGGAAAGTCTGGCAGCAATGCTCAGAATATCAACTGCCACTACTAATACAGACATAGGTTTATATACAAATGTAGGTGCATTATCCATCTACTGCTTGTTTAAATATCTCTTTACCTTGAGCTCCCTAAGGTCAAGGACACTGCATGGCACATTGCCGTTTATCAATAAATTTTGTAAACTAGTGAATAAGCCTCTCACTCTCCAAGATAATTCTGCTATTCGCTACAGATTTTCCTATTATTTTTCAACTAATGCTCTTGGCTTTTCTTTCAAGTCTATTCCAGTTCTTATTTGGGTGCTTTGATTTGGGACGTGTTATGACATTTGAAATCTTTACATTAAAAACTTCATTCTTTTGCTGAGACAAAAATGTTCTCTTTCTCTCCTCCTGCCAAATATCATAGCAGATTAAGTGTTTACATGAGGGGAGCTTGTAATCCAGGATTTCTGCAGCAGCGGGCTTCAAATATTCTAGTCAGATCCTGCCTTTTGTCTGGCTCTTTCTGGTGCACTCATCAAAGCTTCGCTCTGGCATCTGTTAGTCACCGAGTGCTTATTTTCAGAGTGGTTGCTATCATCACTACTCCCTTTACACAGGTGCCACCTAGTTACTTTTGTTTTGGCAGTTATGGGTTAAATACATTCCAGGGTCTAGTCCTGCTTAAGCTTGCTAGCTCTCTATTTTAAATTAATGCACAGTGGGTTATTTCTTAAAAGAGTAAAGCTTTCATTGAACACGAATTTTTTCAAAGCACTCATTTTTCTTCTTTTCCATAGATGAGAGTCTTCTTTCACCATTAAGTGATGCTTTTCTCCCTCTGCCCTATGAAGCTACACTACACTGCAGTTAATAATGGCTGATGATTGAAAAGAACTTATACTTTAATCTTAAAATATTGTTTTCTTTTGAGATACATGTTTGACTATTCCTCCTCACTGCCTTGCAATCTTCTTTTTAAATATTTACTTCTAGTCCATGGAATTAATATCAACCTAAAAGAGCTGTTTTACTAAGGAGTTTTTAAATTATAAATATACATATAAAGATCCTATTTTTGCTATGGTTTTTAAGTCCAATTATTCCCTGAGAGAGAACCCTGTAAGAGATTAAGAAATCCATTAGCAGCTACTTGATAATAGAAAACATGTGGAACTATTTTTTAAAAGCTCCTCACTTTATATATAATGAACCATTCAGTCTCCCCACAGCACTTTTTATCTTTTTGTATGTCTAGCATTCATCAAGTTAGAAATAGGCCACAGGGTATTTAAAATGTCTTTCCCAATTTATAAAGAGGAATGAAAGATGGAATTTTGGATTCATAAGCAGAAACTACTTATTGTAGCAACTATGGCTAGGGACTGGTCATTGTAAACTAGCCATAATTAGGAATTCGGTCTCACCCACATTTGTATCACCATTATCTAAGGTAATTGCAGACCTTCTTTTTCTTTACCATTCTTCTTTTCCTTTTTTCCTCCTTTCCTCCACTTGAGAAATGAGATTTTGGGAGTCCAGAAGAGAGGTAGAGCTGGAAATGGGATTTGGAAAGCAGCCTGAATATAAATAGTATTTAAGACTATAGGTGGGAGAGGGCTACCTAGGATGAATGTTTAGAGAAGTTAGAGAAGGAGGTTTAGAAGGAATAGTCAATAGGATAGAAATAGACTGTATTTTCAAGGAAGCTAGAAGAAGTGACTTAAGTGGGGAGGTGGTCAGCGCTGACAGACACATGCTTATAAAAGAGAGAAAGTGAAGTAGCTCAGTCTTGTCCGACTCTTTGCGACCCCATGGACTGTAGCCTACCAGGCTCCTCCATCCATGGGATTTTCCGGGCAAGAATACTGGAGTGGGTTGGCATTTCCTTCTCCAGGAGACACATGCTTATAGGAGATAGAATAAAATAAGGAATAATGTTACTGAGTCTAAGCTCATACTGCTTGCTGCACAACAGGCCAATAAATTAAGAGAGGAGTTGTTGGGGCAAGGAATTCTTTATTCAGAAAACAGGCACACTGAGAAGATGGCGGACTGTGTCCCAAAGAATCATCTTATCTGAGTTACGATTCAAGTGTCTTTTATACTAAAAGGAAAGGGATTGTGGTTGAATTTTGCAAACTTTTTGGAGCTGGAATCCTTTGTTCTTGCAGCTGTCCATGTAATCCTGGTCACAGTGTTCCTATAAATCTCCAACAAGACAAATGTTATTCTCAGCTGTGCAACTTTTTAATCTCTATACAAATGGAAAATGTTACACATTTAATGGTCAGAGCCTTGAGAATGGGCTATCCTGTATATTTCTGGTTGTAGGCAACATTCTTTTAGTGATCAACTTATAGCAAAAGCAGTATAATACAAAGGTTAACGTAGAAGAAACAGATACAACATGGAGTCAGATTTATTCTTCCCATCACTTCATGGGAAATAGATGAGGAAACAGTGGAAACAGTGTCAGACTTTATTTTGTGGGGCTCCAAAATCACTGCAGATGCTGATTGCAGCCAGGAAATTAAAAGACGCTTACTCCTTGGAAGGAAAGTTATGACCAACCTTGATAGCATATTAAAAAGCAGAGACATTACTTTGCCAACCAAGGTCCGTCTAGTCAAGGCTATGGTTTTTCCCGTGGTCACATATGGATGTGAGAGTTGGACTGTGAAGAAAGCTTATCGCCGAAGAATTGATGCTTTTGAACTGTGGTGCTGGAGAAGACTCTTGAGAGTCCCTTGGACTGAAAGGAGATCCAACCAGTCCATTCTGGAGGAGATCAATCCTGGGTGTTCTTTGGAAGGACTGATGCTAAAGCTGAAACTGCAATACTTTGGCCACCTCATGCAACGAGTTGACTCACTGGAAAAGAGTCTGATGCTGGGAGAGATCGGGGGTGGGAGGAGACGGGAACGACAGAGAATGAGATGGCTGGATGGCATCACCGACTCGATGGACATGTTTTTGAGTGAGCTCCGGGAGTTGGTGATGGACAGGGAGGCCTGGCGTACTGTGATTCATGGGGTCGCAAAGAGTCGGACACGACTGAGCGACTGAACTGAACTGAACTGATTACAATAAGACTTATAAGAAATAAGTGTAAGTTTGACAAGTTGGCTACAATTGTAATTAGAGTGCTTGGGACAAAGACCTGATTGGAGTTGGATGAAAAAAATTGGAAATGAGGAATAAAGATAATGACTCTAGACCCTTCTCTCAGAAGACATGATTTTAGAGGGAAGCAGAGAAGTGAAGGATAGCTGGAAATTTTAAGAGCCATATTTTAAATAGCATACAGTTTAAAAACTCATTTACAAGCCGATATGAATAATACAACATAGAGAAAGTGAGAAATAGATGATGCAAGTAGAAGGGAGATAATTTCAGGAGTAAAATTACTGTGCAGGTGAGCATCGAATCCACAGCACCGTTTTCTCCGTTGACCTTAGATGGCTGCATAAGCTTCTTCCGTGTTCACATCAACGGAAACAGTGTTCACACACAGGTGCACATTTTAGATTGGTGATGGAAAGGTGAAGTGGGGCTCATCTGATAATTTCTGTTTTCTCAGTGAAATACGGACAAGGTGAAGTGTTTGGATTGGGGTGAGAAAGGTTTAAGGAAAGAAGGGAAGCCATAAAATAGTCATCTAGGAGAGTGGAGACTAGAACTTGTGACATGTGTCTGGCTTCAGCATTGTCTCATCAGGGGAAAATGTGCCAACCTGTTTTAAGCACACTTGTCAGTGACAGCACATTTTTGGTTACTTACCAAGCACCATGCCTTCAACAATAGGACATATTTTGGCTCTCACTCATGGTTATTTTTTGCTCTGATTCAGATACCTAGAAATTTCTTTTAACTTGCTTTTCATCTCATTCATGCATTTAAAAACATTTTTCAAATTATATTTTATTTTGCATTTCCATGTGTTTGCGTAGCAGAAGAGTTTTCCAAATGTTTTCAAGGGAAACGGAAGTAGAACTTGCCTGAATTTCAGTTTCATCATTTATGAAATGGGAGTAATATTTACTTACAGAATTGTGGTTAAGTATTAGAAATGACATGTATAAAATACTGGTCCTTAAAAGATAATCAATAAATGATAGTTGTAATTATTATTACCACTAAATATTATCCTTTTGTCTAAAAAAACAAAAGACCTTGTTTCTACTCGCTTTTTTTCTTATTTTCTGAAACTCTGAAACTGTATTTTTAAACAAATACTTTTTAAAAATAATTTTAATGTGCCACAGTGTTTCTAAGTTTCTTATGTATTAGTTTATTTGGAATATAAAATATCTTACCAAATGAAACTTTATTTGTATTTTGGGTTGGATAATGTTTTAGGGCCTTGATAATTTAATATTTGAGAGAGAACAGACTTCAAATAGAGAATGTATTTCCTTACAAGACTTTATTCTTATTACACAAGCAAATTTATAATTAACAATATAATTTGAAAAATCTAGTAATAACAATGAGGAAAAGCATGGAATAAAAAAGCCAACATATAACTTAAAAGGAATTTTTGAGAACTTTCACAGTATTTTTCATATCCTCTTTGTCTACTAACATATTGCTGAAGACTGCACTGTTTTGAGGTAAAGTGTTATATCCACCTGAGTAACTAATATTAAGACATTCTAATCATATAATTTTAGTGTCAGTCTGGAGTTTTTCTTCCCCAAATTAGAAAAGCCAGGGCTGTGTTTGGTATTCCCTAAAAGAATGTGAATACTACCAAAGTCAATGTTCAATGCTTAAAGGAAAAATACGGAATATGAAACATTGACATAGTGAATCTTTATTCCATATCTTCTTCCATGTTGCTCTGCTCTAGGACATGCATCTCCTTTTCAGGTAATAACCCATATTCATTTAGGAAAGACTCCACATCTCCAGTAAAAAATTCTTCGGCAAGCTGTTCAGTAACACTAATGAAATTGCTTAGGAGTTCCCCACCTTTGTAGACAAGCAGCGTGGGGAGTACGTCTGAGGAAAAGCGGTCCCCAGCGCCTGTATTAGAAGCCTTTATTTTACAAAACTTGACCATGGGGTATTCAGCTGCAAGGCATGTTAAGCTACTGTTTAGAGCATCACAGCCCTTAATACCATCTTCATAAATGTGAACAACGATAGTGGTGACTTTCTGTTCCTTTTCAATGGTTTCCAGGAATTGCTCCCCAGATTCCAGCTCATACACAAACCCGTATCTAGGCCCAAAACTCAGCTTCTGGTGCATGTCCTGCATACACTGTCTGCGGTATTTACGAAGGCAATTTTCATCTTCTTTGTCCTTGTGGATTAGTTCATATTCTTGAACGCTCATCTGGGAATAAATGAAAGAAATGATAGAGATCAATCAATCAGAAATTTGTATTCCTTGTACATAACAAACCCATGCTCAACTTAAAGACTTTACATTTGCTATCTCCTCTGCCCCCATGGGGTCTCAAAGAGTCAGACGTGACTGAGTGACTCACTTTTACTACCTCCTGAGGTGGCCTTTTCTTCCACCTCATTTGTTCAAATGTCTCCTTCTTTGATTATTCTACCTAAAAGTGTCCCTGCCCCATACTTTCTACCCCTTTTGCTTTATTATTTTTCTTCACAGCAATAAATAATACTTGATATTGTTGTATATGTTTGTCTAATATTAGTTTTCCTCACTTTTGTGTTCTATGGGGGCAGGAATTTTTTGTGTGTCATTCATCACTCTCTAATATGTTTTGTGTCTGGCCCATAATAGAGGTTCAGTAATTATTTCATGATTCAATGCATACATTAGTATTGCTGAATATTGTTGAGCTGTGAGAAGGTCATGGAACGTTCCAGTTTGGGTGAAAAAAAATCCAACAGGGTCTACTTTAGAGTGACTTTCATAAAACTGTAAATACATACACGTGCACACAAGTGCCTGCACACTCATTTAAGTGTGTCCCCAACAAATGCCTTTGGACATTATTGCCTCCTCAACAAAAGTTGTTTAAAAGATTTTGTCTAATCATTTACTGAATTTTTTGGAATCTGTAGGATGGCATTTAAGCAAGACAGCTTTTACTAATATTTGGAGTTCACCAGATTAGCCAGAAGACTAGCAGCATCAACGCCAGCTGAAAAGTTCTGGGAAATGCAAATTTGGGGACACCACCCCAGATGTACTGAATCAGAATTTGGAAGGGTGAGGCTGAGTGAGCCATGTTTAAACAAGCCCTCCAAGTGATTCGTATGCACTGGTTTAGGCTAAAATGAGAAAAGACCTAACTTTCATTTGCAAGACAGCTACTTTTCACTGCAGCTGGAATTTAAAATTACCTGCAGAGCCTTTCTTAATTGCAATGTCATTATTAATTTAGGTAATAGAATGTTAAACACCCTCTCCCTTCACACACACACACAATATAAAGGAGTGTTGATGGGATATAGTGTGATTAATTGATGTGGAGCAGCCCAGAACAATGGAAGTTGGGTGACCCCCAAATTTATGGAAAATTTACTATGTCTTAGATAATTTATATACATTATTTTCTTAATCTTCACAATAAACCTATGAGGTAGGTTTTTTATAGAAGGTATCAGGATTAAGTAGAAACATCTGGTGCTTTCATTGTTTTCTTCTCTTGTTTCTTCCTCCTGTATTTGTTTTTCTAATGTCCTCATTCTTTCTTTTTTTTAATCTTATTCTTCTTATCATATTATTTTTTCTGCTTTAAGTTTATCTTTCCAAATTAATTTATTTTAATCCTGCTGCTGCTGCTAAGTCTCTTCAGTCGTGTCCGACTCTGTGTGACCCCATAGACGTTAGCCCAACAGGCTCCCCCGTCCCTGGGATTCTCCAGGCAAGAACACAGGAGTGGGTTGCCATTTCCTTCTCCAATGCATGAAAGTGAAAAGTGAAAGTGAAGTTGCTCAGTCATGTCCGACTCTTAGCGACCCCATGGACTGCAGCCCACCAGGCTCCTCCGTCCACGGGATTTTCCAGGCAAGAGTACTGGAGCGGGTTGCCATTGCCTTCTCCGTTATTTTAACCCTAACCATTGTTAAATGTTTTGTATAATTTGTAAGTTGCTATCATGGTTCTCTGTTAAACAAACTGAACCACAAATACCGATTTACATATATAGATATATAATATATATAATAAGATACAAATGAGAATTTTTTTAAATGCTCCTTTTAAAAAAAAATCATGGATATATTGCGGCTTATTCTGCTTACCTTCTTCCTCCTCCTTGGAAGGAGGAAACTGAGAGATGTTAATAAACCCCACCCTTCCACTCAACCAATATTGTCAGTTTGGTCAGTGTCTTTTCATACTTTTTTACATATATGCTCATATAATCATTTCAGCATAAATACAAATATAGTGTTTGTTTTCTCTTGCTCTAGAAAATGGTATCACATAACTTTCTGTATCTTGCTTCCTCATATTGTGGAACTACCTCTAAGTCAGATCATATACTTGGAACTCAACAGTTGCCTATGATGACTTCATAGGCAAAGGTGTTTACTGCATTCCCCCCCCCTTTCTTTTTGCTAATACAAACAATACTTTAATAAAAACACATTGTAGATTATTAATAATAAATAATAGATTTTTTTCCTTATCTTACCTTTCTGCTGAATCTTTCTTTTGCGTCTTTGTCATCTCTACTCTGAGGAGAAGACATTTGTCTGAGAATCTCCTTCTTGCTAGGTGCAACCGAATCACTATCTTCGCTCTCCAATTTAAACTTTCTCCAATCATTTATTACTCCTTTGGGTCCTGGAATAAAATTTAAAGCAAATTGTCTCCCCTTGCCATGTTTCTTCCCTTTCTCTCTTCCTTCCTTCTTTCCCTCATTTATATAGCTAAATTTATCAATCTTCCTTTATGATTTTTTGGTTTTGTGTTATACTTAGAAGGTCACTGTCATTATGAAATTAGTTTTCATGGATATTTGTTTAGTATTCATATAAATTCATTCAAACTCCTGACTAAATCTAAAAATTCTATATGATTATTAAACAGAGAAGGGAGTATTAGTTGGATAAGATTCAATAGAGTTAAAAGAAACTTGACTTTAAAAATTTAAACCATGCTATTTGACTTTTAAACTCTTGCTAGTGGTATATGGACGGCCACACATAATTTAACAGATCAAGAAAACAGGCTTTGGATAAAATGAAGTCTTAGTTATTCTGGAAGGATATTAAAATCAATTTTATTTAAGATTTTTAAAAATAATTGTATTTTTTTAGATTCAAAAAATTAAAATTAAAAACTCAATTTATTTTTCCTTTGGTTTTCTATTGTTTACGATTGCAAAGAAAGCCCATAGTGGGGGAAATTAGGACAGAAGAAAAGTCACTTAATTGTAGTGTAGAGAGGTTTTATGATAGACAGGAAGAAATTCTCAATAATCAGTGTTTTTCTTTGATATCTAATTAAAATTGTTTCAAAAGTATTTGATTTCACACTAATTTATGCAGTCAAATATTTTTTAGATGATTCCATCAATCCATTCAATGGTATTACTTAAGTCTCATACTGAGTAATGACAATAAGAGATCTCCACATTTAATTTTAATTTTACAAATGTTTTTTTCTTCTGACTTTGCTTACCTGTGTGTGAGGCCTGTCCTTCAAAGTCTTCCTCCAAACTTTGGCTTTTCGCTTCTTGCATTTTAGAGATTTAGTTTTGATATGATCTATAGGATGAACAAAGAAGTAATGATGACAGAGGAATTCTAGGAGAAATAGATGTATATATATTCTGCTGCCAGGTTCCATGTAAGTTAAGGGTTGTCACTAAGTGATATAGTGTTTAGCATTCTGCCTACCTCATAAAAGGACATTAATTTAATATTTGGGTCATTAAAGATATTTTGACCCAAGAATTTTACATAATTTATAGTTTGTCTTTACTTAAAAAGTCTTCAGTTTAGCTCTGTGTACCTAGTAAGTATTATTAATGACTGATTTTCTTTTTTATTAACTGTTACCAAATTTCAAAAAATTATAATCATTTTATATAGTAGTAATGTTTTAATTAATAATAATTATACACTTACTATGAACACCTGTATATGCCTGGCATTGTATCAATCATTTTACGTCAGAAGTCACTTGTTCTCACACAACCATAGGTAGCAGGGACATTGTTAACACCATTTTACAAGCGAGGAATCTTAAGGACAGGGAGTTTAAGTTTTACTAGTTTAAGATCACACAGTAAGTGGCAGAGCAAGGATTTGAACCTACATTTGATTTTAGAGCTGAGTCTTAAAGCATCAACTTTTAAATGAGTTAAGATACTGTATCATTTTTTCTCAGTATGGTTTGAGAAATCCAGCTTCTAGATCGGCATTAAAGATTTTTGATCTTAAGGAACAGTGTAATTTGAAGCCTTATACCGTAACTGCTCTCCGTACCATAAAGCATCCACCAAGCAAATGGAAGCAACCAGTAACTGTGCCTATAGAATTTTGAGAAGCTAAAATAAATTGTCACAAAATCCACTGAAAGCATGTGGAGTTTTAGTCTTAGGAACCTTCTTGATGCCCTTGTGTAGAACTTATTTATTCTTAGTTCACATTCAAATCCAACTTATTTGCCTATTTATCTTTCCATTGTCTGGAAAACTCTAATATACATACTAACACAAACCCTAAGAAGGTCTCTATAGTTGTGATTTTCTTGAAATTTTCAAGTCAGGGGAGGGTAGACTAACAGGGGGATATACTCTATTTTTACTTTTTCTCCTCTTCTACTCTTTCCCCTTTGTCTTTTTCTTTCAAAGTCAGTTTTAAGCAGTGATATCATCCAGCTTATGTGTTGATCCCCTCTTAATTTTTTGTTGATAGACACTGAGCTTGGACTGTTTGGTGCTTTCCCAAGGCACAGAATGGTAAACCAGAACTCTTTGTCTCAATTCCTTTTTTGCTGAGACTTCTGCCCCAACATTTGGACTGGTATCTTAATTTTATTGTTTCCCTCATTACATTTCCTACCCAGAATCACTGGAGGTCAAAGGTCTTTGCTAGTTTGATTGCCAATTTGAACAAGAAAAGACTTTTAAGAAAAAGCAGTCAGTTCAGTTCAGTTCAGTCGCTCAGTCGTGTCCGACTCTTTGCGACCCCGTGAATCACAGCACGCCAGGCCTCCCTGTCCATCACCAACTCCCGGAGTTCACTAAAACTCGTGTCCATCGAGTCGGTGATGCCATCCAGCCATCTCATTCTCTGTCATCCCCGTCTCCTCCCACCCCCAATCCCTCCCAGCATCAGACTCTTTTCCAGTGAGTCAACTCGTCGCATGAGGTGGCCAAAGTATTGCAGTTTCAGCTTCAGCATCAGTCCTTCCAATGAACACCCAGGATTGATCTCCTTTAGAATGGACTGGTTGGATCTCCTTGCAGTCCAAGGGACACTCAAGAGTCTTCTCCAGCACCACAGTTCAAAAGCATCAATTCTTCGGCAATGAGCTTTCTTCACAGTCCAACTCTCACATCCATACATGATCACTGGAAAAACCATAGCCTTGACTAGATGGACCATGGTTGGCAAAGTAACATCGCTGCTTTTTAATATACTATCTAGGTTGGTCATAACTTTCCTTCCAAGGAGTAAGCGTCTTTTAATTTCCTGGCTGCAATCAGCATCTGCAGTGATTTTGGAGCCCCCAAAAATAAAGTCTGACCCTGTTTCCACTGTTTCCCCATCTATTTCCCATGAAGTGATGGGACCAGATGCCATGATCTTTGTTTTCTGAATGTTGAGCTTCAAGCCAAACTTTTCACTCTCCTCCTTCACTTTCATCAAGAGGCCTTTCAGTTCCTCTTCACTTTCTGCCATAAGGGTGGTGTCATCTGCATATCTGAGGTTATTGATATTTCTCCCGGCAATCTTGATTCCAGCTGGTGCTTCTTCCAGCCCAGCGTTCCTCATGATGTACTCTGCATATAAGTTAAATAAACAGGGTGACAATATACAACCTTGACATACTCCTTTTCCTATTTGGAACCAGTCTGTTGTTCCATGTCCAGTTCTAACTGTTGCTTCCTGACCTGCATACAGGTTTCTCAAGAGGCAGGTCAGGTGGTCTGGGATTCCCATCACTTTCAGAATGTTCCACAGTTTATTGTGATCGACACAGTCAAAGGCTTTGGCATAGTCAATGAAGCAGAAATAGATGTTTTTCTGGAACTCTCTTGCTTTCTCCACGATCCAGCAGATGTTGGCAATTTGATCTCTGGTTCCTCTGCCTTTTCTAAAACCTGCTTGAACATCTGGAAGTTCACAGTTCACATATTGCTGAAGCCTGGCTCGGAGAATTTTGAGCATGACTTTACTAGCGTGTGAGATGAATGCAATTGTGCGGTAGTTTGAGCATTCTTTGGCATTGCCTTTCTTTGGGATTGGAATGAAGACTGACCTTTTCCAGTCCTGTGGCCACTGCTGAGTTTTCCAAATTTGCTGGCATATTGAGTGCAGTCAAGGGGATGCCAATCTATTCCACAGTATGTATGTGACTATAAATATACAATTGACAAAGAATTAATCTCCAAAATATACAAGTAGCTCATGCAGCTCAATACTAGAAGAATAAACGACCCAATGGCCCAAAAATGGGCCAAAGAACTAAACAGACATTTCTCTAAAGAAGACATACAGATGGCTAACAGACAGATGCTCAACATCACTTATTATTAGAGAAATGCAAATCAAAACCACAATGAGGTACCATCTCATGCCCATCAGAATGGCCACTATCAAAAAGTCTACAAACAAGAAATGCTGGAGAGGGTGTGGAGAAAAGGGAACCCTCTTACATTGTGGGTGGGAATACAAACTAGTACAGCCACTAAGGAGAACAGTGTGGTGATTCCTTAAAAAACTGGAAATAGAACTGCCATATGATCCAGCAATCCCACTGCAGAGCATACACACTGAGGAAACCAGAATTGAGAGAGACATGTGTACGCCAGTGTTCATCACAGCACTGTTTACAATAGCTCGGAAAGGAAGCAACCTATCTATTGCTTCCATGCAGATGAATGGATAAGAAAGTTGTACATGTACACAACGGAATACTACTCAGCTATAACAAAGAACACATTTTAGTCAGTTCTAATGAGGTGGATGAAACTGGAGCCTATTATACAGAGTGACGTAAGTCAGAAACAAAAGCAACAATACAGTATATTAGCGCATATATATGGAATTTAGAAAGATGGTAACGATGACCCTATATGCAAGACAGCAAAAGAGACACAGATGTAAAGAACAGACTTCTGGACTCTGTGCGAGAAGGTGAGGGTGGGATGATTTGAGAGAATAGCACTGAAAATGTACATTACCATATGTGAAATAGATGACCAGTCCAAGTTCGCTGCATGAAACAGGGCACTCAAAGCTGGTGTACTGGGACAACCCAGAGGGATGAGATAGGGAGGGAGGTGGGAGGGGGGTTCGGGATGGGGAGACACATGTACACCCATGGCTGATTCATGTCAGTGTATGGCAAAAACTACCACAATATTGGAAAGTAATTAGCCTCCAATTAAAATACATTAATTAAAAATAAGTAAATAACTATAATAGATAATTTTAAATTTGAATAAATTTAGTTGTGAAAAAGGACAAAAGAAAATGAAAATAAGAGAAAACAGAAGTAAGTAAATGTTTTTGGACAAAAGAGTCCACTTAATTACCTACTGGAATTACTTAAAAATAATTTTTGCATCAGAAGAACAAAGTAGTGGAAACTGTTTTATAACTTCAATAGCTATTTAGTCCTCAGAAAATTAGTTTCAAGCTAGTTTCTTTTTTTTAAATTGGTATTTCAAATGAATGACAATGAAAGGGCTAGTCTCCTTTATTTTGCAAAAGTGAATTAATAATTTGGGATAGCTACTATTTACAATAAATGTACATAAGTTTAAGAAAACCTATGTGAAATTTTACTTCACATGGTGAAGAGAGAGAAGCATCCTGCTTAACCTGTTTCTTGCCAACCTAGTTGGAAATCTAGTGGAGAAAAAAGAAATTTCAGTTTTCAAAAAGACTTTCACCAATTTCAAGGAATTCTTTTACTGAAAAGATAATCCAGTTACTTGGGGGGAAACCTGATCCATTGATTGGATTAGTCTATGTTAAGAGTAGACTGTGGGGGACTTCCCTGGTGGTCTGGTAGTTAAGAATCCTCCTTGCAAAGTGGGAGACCTGGGTTTGATCCTGGGGAACTAAGATCCCACATGCTGCAGGACAGCTAAGCCCACACACCTGCACACCACAACCACTGAGCCTGGCTGCCGCAACTAAAGAGAAGTCTGTGCGCTACAACGGAGACCCACCGCAGCTAAAAAGAAAAGAATAGACTATGGGTCAGCCTTTTCTCTGGACTCTGAGGTACGTGAAGAACAAAACTCATCTACTATGGCATTCACAAATTCTAAAACTTAAGTAAGCCAAGTTGCCTGTGTAGTGAAAGATCGAGTCCGTTCCTCTCCTAATGCCTCCATTTGAGTTAGAATACATAGATTGGTAAAATTTACAACAGAGACAGAAATTGGAAAAAAAATTGGAAGAGGTATATTTGCATGCACTGCTTGAAGACACTGTAGAGGAAAACACAAGCCTATTAGTTATTGATAAGTTTGAACTACACACCTGTTAATATCCCCTTCATCAACTTACTCTGAGGTTTTCTGATTATCTCAAATAATTTATCTTTTTCAAAATTTCCGTTTGTATCCTAAAATTAATCCAGTTAGTATTTGGAAGGTGCTTAGATGCTTGAGCATAGTAAGTGCTATGTAAATCTATAAAATAAAATAAAAATATTTCTATATATTTCTATGTATAATAGTCATTTAAAAATATGATTAATATTTAATTTGTGTGGTATTATTAGTAGCTAAAAAATCCTTGTTTACTTTAGATTAAAAGGATTTAAAATAATAGGATTATTAAAAGACTTTGTGTTATTGTAAACACAATAATATTGTAAATACAATCATATTATTATTGTAAATAATACAGTATTACATGGTGACTTATAGATGTCATTGGGAACAACAGATGTGATTGGAAATTGGTGATGAAGTGGAGCAAGAAGACAAAAATATCTGCCACCTTCCCGAAGATTTACTGTGGTTCAAGAATTATTCTATTTTCCATATGATATATTATAAAAATCTGTTATTGTTCTTTTTTATTTAAGACAGTTATAATACTCTTTCAATTAATAAAATCTGTGTTAAGTAAAAATTGTGTTTGGATGACCTTTGACAGACTACCACTCAAATGAGTACTACAAAACTCTTAAAAGTGAAACTAAATATTGGTGAGAAATAGAATTTGAAAGTATAATTCTACCAAGTTAGGTTTTATTTTTTTCTTAGTTTAGGATTTAATAGTATGTTAAAATAATAGCTTATATGGGATAAGATTTTTCAAACTATGTCTTTAAAACTCTAACAGCTCCCCCCATCCATGGTTTAGTAATTACTAAGAAATGAAATGCGACAATTTGAAACAATTTTTCCTTTAGTTCCTGTTTTGCACATAATAGTGATCTGGAATAGAAAGGGAGTGAGTAAAATTCTTAAATATTTGCTTTAAAAGTCTCTCTAAAAACCCCAAATCCACCCCTAGAATATTTCATTGCCATCATTATTCCTGTTCACATGAAACTGTGATGACATTCATTAGTCATTTCATATATGTTGATTTAATCTAATCAAAATATTAAGTTTAGAACTGACTATAGATGCCGGTTCTGGTGCAACTGACCACGCGCAGAAGCGTGGCCGAGAAGAGCTACCCCACGCCCGAGGTCAGGGGCGGCGGCCCAGAGGAGCGTCCAAGAGGCAGTGGCTGCTCAGGCGCAGGAGGGCCGAGAGGAGCTACTCCACATTCAGGGTCAGGAGGGGTGGCCTTGAGGCGATACCCCTTGTCCAAGGTAAGGTGCAGCAGCTGCGCTTTGCTGGAGCAGCTGTGAAGAGATATCCCACGACCAAGGTAAGAGAAACCCAAATAAGACGGTAGGTATTGGGAGGGGGCATCAGAGGGCAGACACACTGAAATCATAATCACAGAAAACTAGTAGATCTGATCACACGGACCACAGTCCTGTCTAACTCAATGAAACTAAGCCATGCCGTGTGGGGCCACCCAAGACGGGTGGGTCATGGTGGAGAGATCTGACAGAATGTGGTCCACTGGAGAAGGGAATGGCAAACCACTTCAGTATACTTGCCTTGAGAACCCCATGAACAGTTTCAAAAAGCAAAATGATAGGATACTGAATGAGGAATTCCCCAGGTCGGTAGGTGCCCAGTATGCTACTGGAGATCAGTGGAGAAATAACTCCAGAAAGAATGAAGGGATGGAGCCAAAGCAAAACTAATACCCAGTTGTGGATGTGATTGCTGATAGAAGCAAGGTCCGATGCTGTAAAGAGCAATATTGCATAGGAACCTGGAATATTAGGTCCATGAATCAAGGCAAATTGGAAGTGGTCAAACAGGAGATGACAAGAGTGAACATAGACATTCTAGGAATCAGTGAACTAAAATGGACTGGAATGGGTGAATTTAACTCAGATGACCATTATATCTACTACTGTGGGCAGGAATCCCTTAGAAGAAATGGAGTAGCCATCATGGTCAACAAAGAGTCTGAAATGCACTACTTGGATGCAATCTTAAAAACAACAGAATGATTTCTGTTCGTTTCCAAGGCAAAACATTCAATATTACAGTAATCCAGGCCTATGCCCCAACCAGTAACGCTGAAGAAGCCAAAGTTGAACGGTTCTATGAAGACCTACAAGACCTTTTAGAACTAACACCCAAAAAATATGTCCTTTTCATTATAGGAGACTGCAATGCAAAAGTAGGATGTCAAGAAACACCTGGAGTAACAGGCAAATTTGGCCTTGGAGCATGGAATGAAGCAGGGCAAAGGCTAATAGAGTTTTGCCAAGAGAACGCACTGGTCATAGCAAACACCCTCTTCCAACAACACAAGAGAAGACTCTACACATGGACATCACCAGATAGTCAACACTGAAATCAGATTGATTATATTCTTCACAGCCAAAGATGGAGAAGCTCTATACAGTTAGCAAAAACAAGACCAGGAGCTGACTGTGGCTCAGATCATGAACTCCTTATTGCCAAAGTCAGACTTAAATTGAAGAAAGTAGGGAAAACCACTAGGCCATTCAGATATGACCTAAATCAAATCCCTTATGATTATACAGTGGAAGTGAGGAATAGATTTAAGGGACTAGATCTGATAGATAGAGTGCCTGATGAACTCTGGACGGAGGTTCGTGACATTGTACAGGAGACAGGGACCAAGACCATCCCCATGGAAAAGAAATGCAAAAAAGCAAAATGGCTGTCTGAGGAGGCCTTACAAATAGATGTGAAAAGAAGAGAAGTGAAAAGCAAAGGAGAAAAGGAAAGATACAAGCATCTGAATGCAGCGTTCCAAAGAATAGCAAGGAGAGATAAGAAAGCCTTCCTCAGCGATCAATGCAAAGAAATAGAGGAAAGCAACAGAATAGGAAAGACAAGAGATCTCTTCAAGAAAATGAGAGATTCCAAGGGAACATTTCATGCAAAGATGGGCTTGATAAAGGACAGAAATGGTATGGACCTAACAGAAGCAGAAGATATTAAGAAGAGGTGGCAAGAATACACAGAAGAACTGTACAAAAAAGATCTTCACGACCAAGATAGTCACGATGGTGTGATCACTCACCTGGAGCCAGACATCTTGGAATGTGAAGTCAAGTGGGCCTTAGAAAGCATCACTATGAACAAAGCTAGTGGAGGTGATGGAATTCCAGTTGAGCTATTTCAAATCCTGAAAGATGATGCTGTGAAAGTGCTGCACTCAATATGCCAGCAAATTTGGAAAACTCAGCAGTGGCCACAGGACTGGAAGAGGTCAGTCTTCATTCCAATCCCAAAGAAAGGCAATGCCAAAGAATGCTCAAACTACTGCACAATTGCACTCATCTCACATGCTAGTAAAGTCATGCTCAAAATTCTCCAAGCCAGGCTTCAGCAATATGTGAACCGTGAATTTCCAGATGTTCAAGCTGGTTTTAGAAAAGGCAGAGGCACCAGAGATCAAATTGCCAACATCCGCTGGATCATGGAGAAAGCAAGAGAGTTCCAGAAAAACATCTATTTCTGCTTCATTGACTATGCCAAAGCCTTTGTGTGGATCACAATAAACTGTGAAAAATTCTGAAAGAGATGGGAATACCAGACCACCTGACCTGCCTCTTGAGAAACCTGTATGCAGGTCAGGAAGCAACAGTTAGAACTGGACATGGAACAGCAGACTGGTTCCAAATAGGAAAAGGAGTACGTCAAGGTTATATATTGTCACCCTACTTATTTAACTTATATGCAGAGTACATCATGAGGAACGCTGGGCTGGACGAAGCACAGGCTGGAATAATGATTGCCAGGAGAAATATCAATAACCTCAGATATGCAGATGACACCACCCTTATGGCAGAAAGTGAAGAGGAACTCAAAAGTCTCTTGATGAAAGTGAAAGAGGAGAGTGAAAAGGTTGGCTTGAAGCTCAACATTCAGAAAACAAAGATCATGGCATCTGGTCCCATTACTTCATGGGAAATAGATGGGGAAACAGTGGAAACAGGGTCAGACTTTAGGGCTCCAAAATCACTGCAGATGCTGATTGCAGCCATGTAATTAAAAGACGCTTACTCCTTGGAAGGAAAGTTATGACCAACCTAGATAGCATATTAAAAAGCAGAGACATGACTTTGCCAACCAAGGTCCATCTAGTCAAGGCTATGGTTTTTCCCGTGGTCATGTATGGATGTGAGAGTTGGACTGTGAAGAAAGCTGATCGCTGAAGAATTGATGATTTTGAACTGTGGTGTTGGAGAAGACTCTTGAGAGTCCCTTGGACTGCAAGGAGATCCAACCAGTCCATTCTAAAGGAGATCGATCCCGGGTGTTCATTGAAAGGACTGATGGTAAAGCTGAAACTCCAATACTTTGGCCACCTCATGCGATGAGTCGACTCACTGGAAGAGACTCTGATGCTGGGAGGTATTGGGGGCCGGAGGAGACGGGGACGACCGAGAATGAGATGGCTGGATGGCATCACCGACTCGATGGACATGAGTTTGAGTGAACTCTGGGAGTCGGTGATGGACAGGGAGGCCTGGCGTGCTATTATTCATGGGGTCACAAAGAGTCAGACACGACTGAGCAACTGAACTGAACTGAACTGATAGATTCTCAGTGTTCATGAAGAAGAGCTTTGCTTTCAGTACTAACTGTTGAATTTACTGGTGGTTTTCAAATAGTGGGATCATCTCATCACTGAACCTTAAACTGGTTCTGTCCTAGCATCCACAACAATTTCTAGAACTTATCTTACATGCTTCATTACTATACGTTCTTCCAGGACAGAGACTAGTCTTCACTTGTCACTGTCTTACTTCTGATAATTGTTTCACATCCTAAAAAAAAAAAGTCCATAAATGACAGTAGCAATTTAAAAAGAATCTAAGTGCTAGGTCCACTTTATAGACACACTATTTTAAAGGTTCACAAAACTTTTTCTCATTTTGCAGATGTGAATTCTCAGGCTCTGAGAGATTCAGTGACTTGCCAAAGCTCACAGAGATAGTATGGAGTAGATAGACCTCAATTTCAGATTTCTAAAATCCTTGTTTTTTTTCTGCTATTCAATAGAATGCTTAATGAGTGAATGAATTAATGAAACAAATACACCTAATTTTTGTATAAGCACTAAAACCAAGATGAGAATATGAAAAATAGCAAATCAGTAAGTCACTGTGTCCTTATTCTTTGAGATAATACTTACTTTAATGATATATTTCTTGAGATAGTGTATATTTGAATTATATATTTCTCGAGATAGTATTTGTATGAATTATATATTTCTCTGTTTTGGATTAAACCTCATTCATTTATACTAAATGTAATAGAATAGTCTGTTTATTTCAAGTTTTCTGAATAAATTCCAAATGACTGATAATGACTCTGGTAAGTTAATACAAAAGACAAAATGGCTTTGCCTGCTGTTGGTTCTTGACAGTCATACATATTGCCTGAGAATTTATCATCAATCCTATGTCTCTGGATCACTGATAAAAGCAAGTGTAATAGGCAGTATGCATCAACTTTGTATCAAAATAAAACTGCAAAATGTTCTTTATAGAACTACTCTCCCTTGTGTCACAAAATTATGGAAATGTTACACTGATCTTTGTGGTGAGATTTGTGCAGCAAAGTGAGATACTTCACTCAAAGACTCTTCTCACCCATTTTAAGATAATTAATGCTACATTCTAAACTATGACATTTGAATTTTTCAATGTGAAAGTGAAAGTGTTAGTCGCTCAGTTGTGTCCAACTCTTTGTGATCCCATGGGCTGTAGCCCACCAAACTCCTCTGTCCATGGAATTCTCCAGGCAAGAATCCTGGAGTGGGTTGCCATTCCATTTTCCAGGGGATCTTCCTAATCCAGGATTGAATCCAGGTCTCCTGCATTGCAGGCAGATTCTTTACCATCCGGACACCAGGGAAACCTTTTTAAATGTAACTGAAGAAACAGTTCTATGGCTTCAGCAATCTTTAAGAGCAAATTCAAAAATTAAGCCTGTTTCTTAGTCCTGTTTTTATGCATCTCAACTTTTATATAACTTTTATATAAAATCTTCTCAATGTGTGGCATATGTTTACAAACTAACACTTTAGTCTTTAAAACTTTATACCACTTTTCTACTTGTCAAAAATCACATATAAACCTAGTTTACTGGTGACTTAGTCTGCTAGGGCAGCTATAACAAAATGTGACAGACTTTGAGGCTTAAACAACAGAAATTTATTTTCTTACATTTCTGTAAGGCTAGAAGTCTCAGATTAAGATCTGGCAGAATTGATTTCTGTTGAAGTCTCTCTTACTGGTTTGCAGAAAGTCACCTCCCTGTGTTATTAAATGATACAGAGAGCTGGAGTTCTGACGTCCCATATTGTCAGGACACTAATCCTATGGATCAAGGCCCTACCCTCATAACCTCATTTAACCATTAATTATTTCCTTATTAATTAGTTATCTCAAAATGCCATCACATTTGGGATTAGGTCATCAACATATGAATTTGGGGAGATACAGTTGAGTCCATAGCACCTGACTCTTACTTGTAAAGCATTATCTAAATTATATAGATTCTGGCCACTATTTCTGTACTTCTGTATGTTCTGTCTTTTCCTCACTTTGTAAAGCTTTGGTTTGGGGCCTCAGCATTTCTCAGGTTTCCAACTATCCTTTAAGAATGGCAGGTAGGAAAGTGAGGCATAGTTCGGATTACATTGCCCATTTTTTAGATTGTTTATTAGTTCTTTCTCTGCTCCGGACCCACATACCTGGGATGCCACAGAACATCCTTTAAAAATATAGGCCAGGAAACTCCTACATATCAAATAATACAAGTGCCAGTTATTTACTTGGCCAGTCTTGGGGTTGTTCTGAAGTCTGTGAAAAAATATTGATGTTCCATGCTAACTACCCATTGGGTTTAGCTGGTAATGAATGGTAAAGGTGACTCAGTGGTAAAGAATCTCCTGACACTGCAGGAGATGCAGGAGATCCCGATTTGATCCCTGGGTTGGGAATATCCTCTGGAGTAGGAAATGGCCACCCACTCCAGTATTCTTGCCTGGCAAATTCAATGGACAGAGGAGCCTGAGGGACTGCAGTCCGCGTGCTAACTACAATACAAACTGCAATATAATACAATCTATTGTGTTAAAAAGTAGATCAGAAGAGTGATACATACACTTTGTTCAGAATGGTTCACCTTGGTCCAGGTCAGATTAAGTAACTAGTAGTACAATGGCACCCCGCTCCAGTACTCTTGCCTGGAGAATCCCAGGGACGGGGGAGCCTGGTGGGCTGCCATCCATGGGGTCACACAGAGTCGGACACGACTGAAGTGACTTAGCAGCAGCAGCAGCAGTACTTGTAAGAATACACTGTTTATCAGTATTTTCCATACAGAGGGAAAAATTGTTTTAAGCATTTCAATAAATATTTGCTGTTGAGAAATAAAAGGCATAAATGCCAGAGCAGGGGGAAACCTCCGTAGAAGAATTCCATTTTATTTACTAGGGCTGAGGTTCAGGTAAATGTGTTTTCATTCCTTTTCTTTTTTTCAATTCTAATTTAAGGTTTTATATGCTACAGTCTGACACTGGATTCTCTTAGTACAAAATAAAGAGATCCAACAACCAAAGATAAAAATGATCTTGTTGTCACATACATGGCATCATTCCATGAATATCAAAAATGTTAAAATCACAGAGTATTAAAGAATCTTCAATGTGAAATTTTTGAAATAATTTGTTGTTATTATACAATTTAAAACAAATAACCTTCCCCCTCTCATGCATGAATGCATATGTTCACTTTGGAAAACACATTGAATAAGAAGCTGTTTCAGAGAATGTGCTGTACTAAAAATGGCATTATTATGTCTGAACATGATTAGCCATGAGATATAGATAACTGACTGGGAATAAAGTACTGAAGTGCTTGATTAAAATAATTCTTTAACTTATCTGAAGTGGGATATACCAAATTATCTATCTTTAAGGCATACTTAGAACATACTGTGTCGCCATTAAGTGGATAAAACCAAGCAAAACTTCTTGGTGAGGAAAGTCTACAGATATTCTGCTTCACCTTCACTTTTGATAGAATTCTAGATTCTGTGTCTTGGTCTGTACTCCGTAAGGGTGATACATCCATGCAGGGCTTCATGTTCTACATTTTCCTACCTTTAACCATACATCTTATATCTTTGCCTTCCTGTGTTTTCCAAGGTGACTGTGAGCTAATCTGATCAACTAAGCCCAGCTAATGTTCTCACCAGTGCTAGTATATTAATGTCAGATGTTTTAACCCCTGCCACAACTGTCTTACCAATGTCATATGGGCTTCTGTAGAAAACAGTTCTGCTTTTTCTTTCTTTTTTTAAAAAAAGTGATTAGTGGTGGGAATTTCACATCAGATAGGTCTGACGGCACCATGCCAGATCATGGAAGCTATTACTGGACTTGTGAAGACATCATTATCTCTCAGATCACAAAAGTAACTGATGTTCACCCAAGCCACAGTTTCCTCTTTCTCTACCCAACTCTACTGTTTTATGTACTGACTATGAATTTAGAGACTTTTAGTAAGAGTTAAGTGGTCTTGGTTTAATATTAATATAGAAGGGATTTTATGCCTCACATCAGTTAATTTCTTGAGTTACTTTCTAATTGGTTTATGTATATATATCTTCTACCCGATGAAGAATTAGCTTCTTGTGGGCAAAACCATGCATTGCAATGCTTCCAAGTGACAGTATGGCATAGTGATTAACAATGCATGAACTGTTAGGTTCAAATCTAGTTCTGCCTGTTACTGTCTATGTGATGTTGATCACCAAATTCTCTGTGCTTTTGTTTTCTCTGTCTGTAAGACTGGAGTGATCAAATAGTGTCTACCTCAAGCAACTGTAAAGATTAAGTGATATAAAATGTATAATATTTAGTAGTAGGAACTTTACAGGTATTGAGTGTGCATTGCAGGTGGCTCAGATGGTAAAGAATTTGCCTGCAATATAGGAGACTTGGGCTCGATCCCTGGGTCAGGAAGATCCCTTGAAGAAGGGAATGGTTATCCAATCCAATATTCTTGCCTGGAGAATTCCATGGAGAGAGGAGCCTGGTAGGGCTGCAGTCCATGGGGTCACAAAGAGTAAGACATGACTGAGCAACTAATACTTTCTTTCTTTTTTCACTTTTCAAAATGATAATTAGCAAGTAATTAAAATTTTTAGGTACTAGAACCAAATATTTATTTATTTATTTATTTATTTTTTAGAACCAAATATTTAAAATTCAGTTCAGTTCAGTTGCTTAGTCGTGTCTGACTCTTTGCAACCCCATGGACTGCAGCATGCCAGGCCTCCTTGTCCATCACCAAATCCTAGAATTTACTCAAACTCACGTCCACTGCGTCAGTGATACCATCCAACCATCTCATCCTCTGTCATCCCCTTCTCCTCCCACCTTCAATCTTTCCCAGCATCAGGGTCTTTTCAAATGAGTCAGTTCTTTGCATCAGGTGGCCAAAGTATTGGAGTTTCAGCTTCAGCATCAGTCCTTCCAATATAGTCATACTAATATAAATTTTATTTTGTAATCAATATGTATATGCACTTCTTATGTCTAATTGGCTCCCTCACCCAAATACATGTGCATATGTATGTGTGTTGTGTGTGTATGTACCTAGCCACACACGTTGTGCGTTTATCTCAAAGCTGTTTTATTCTCTTATTTCATTACTGACTAAGATCCTTTACCATATGCTTTGACTTACTTCTAGCAATGTCTGTTTGCCACATGGTATTTAAGAGTGTGAAACCTGAAAAGGAGATTAATTTGAAGTCAGGAAATACGGGCTAATAAAATGTACATGAAATTGCCTTGAAAACAATAGTAAAAAGATTTTCTAAAGATGTACATTAGTGGAAAATTGGAGGAGATTTTAATTTGAATGTGACACACTTGTTTTCCAATGAATTACTTCCCTACTTCTAATTTTGTTAACTCATAAATTATTTTCTCTTTAAATTTCAGCATTTATGTCACAGTATATTTTCTGAATTTCAGTTGTCTAGTGGAGAAGGACTTTGCAGAGACAATAACAGCACTCAGGATTTCTGTTACCACTTCTAGTAGACGCAGGAGAAGCAGTTTAGATCCCTGGGTCCGGAAGACCGCTTAGAGGAGGAAATGGCAACCCACTCTAGTATTCTTGCCTGGGAAATCCCATGGACAGAGGAACCTGGTGGGCTGTTACAGTCCATAGCCTCGCAGAGTCAGACACGACCAAGCACACATGCATACACCGTATTTAATTATCTTCATAGTGGATAAATATTGCTTAATGTTGCTTAGAAATATTTTTAAGGAACTCACAATAATATACAAACAGTGAAATCATTATTTCCCCCCCAAGGTAAAATTTTTAAAATTATATTATCAAGAAGACTATCTGCAGACTCACAGTTTAGTTTTCTGTGCCTGGTGTCCTTGACTGTGTTCAGTGGATAAGAATTACTGTCTGCTAAACTCCTCTTGAAGTGGAACAGGTTTAAGCTCAGATTTAAGATCCTTGGATATTGATGACCCTACAGAAATAGCTCTGAACAAGTAATAGGATTGAGATAAGAGAATTAACAAAGCATTAACAGTGAGGCAAAAAAATAAACTGAAAAAAAAAAAAGCTTCGAGTCCTGTGACAAGTACAGTCTTTGGTCACCCATATTACATTATTTGAGAAGAAGATTATTTCTTTTTAGCATAGGCTGTTAATAATTCTCAGAAATTCACATGTCATTTTCTGAAAGAAAAAAATCAGTTTTTCTTATCAAGAAATTTTTTTTTAATCCAACAGTAATAACTATCCTTCTCAACAACTTCTTTTAGTATAGTCCATCTTTTCCTCCTAAATTGATCAAACAACCACTTCTTGTCCCTTTTTAGTGCCCTGAAATGTCTTATGTATTTAAAACATCATCTGCTAGTTATTATTTTGTTCTGGTGAAAAAAATCGTAGAAAAGTTTGAATACAGTTTTTAGTAATGTTTATGACTTTTGCCTTGTATCTTCCATCTGCTTTATCATATCTTTCCTTGTTCTTATTTGTTTCTTTATGGTAGTCACTTCACTTTTCTTCCATGTGCCATTCAAAACAATGAACTTTAATTCATAAACAATTTACTGACTGCCCCCTCTTTGCTAGGGGATGCTTTCCAAAATGTTGTTGCAGTCTTTGGATATTGGACTTTTACAGTGAGCCCATTGGTTCAAGGCTACCCTATAGAATGGATATTCTATGATCTAAGAGTAGTCAGCTTATCGATAGCTTATAAAATACACCAAATGAGTGAGAGACAGCAAGTGCATGAGTTTTTATTTATTACAATAAAATGAATATGTATTCATTAGTCCCATAAACATGTTGAGCACCTATTTTATATCAAGTAAGCAGTACCTAGGCACTGAGGATACAAAGAAAATTAGGCCCTATTCCCTATATCATGGGGCTTAGTCCAGCAAAGGAGATAAGCAAGTAAAAGCATAATCACAATGAAGTGGTATAATAACCACAAAATCAGGAGTGTGTAAGAAATATTCTGTGGCATACATAGAGTTCATTTTTATCTTTTATCTTTTTCTTATTCAGGATTTTTATAATATTTTTTAGGTTGGCAGAGTCATTTATGGGTGTATTTGATTTCTGAACTTTAGTTTTATTGTTTTCTCCTTTGTATTTTTCCTCATTGTTGCTAGTTTTTACCATTAAAAAATTCTTTACCTGTTTTAAAAGATGTTGGGAAAGTAGATAGATGTGTTTAATTTGCCATCTTTTTTCTAACACCTTTCATCCTCATGGCCAAGTTTCACACCTAACTTTGCCAAAGTAGGAAATTTAGCTTACTCTATGCTTAAAACTGGAAATTTGTAATTTGGAAGAGGACAAATATTAATGTATAATATTAATGGCAACTCAAATGAAAAAATCTAAATTCATATGTTATAAGGTTTAGCTCAAACCATTTTGCTTCAGGTCACTTCAGCCAATGGACTGGCATAATTTGGCAAAGGTCACACCCTTGGTTTAATCAGCTTTAGCCAGAAGGCAAAGATATGTGATCTAAAAAGGGTTACCTCTTCAGAAAGGGCTGGGGCACTTTTGGTTATAAAGACCATAGGTGAATGACATCATTTTTACTAAAATAAATCCTTCCTTATTTTGAGCTCAGAAACATCTCTCTCACTCTTGAAATAGCAAAATAAAATTTCCAGCTGGGAGAAAATGTTGGAAGCTAGACTAAAATGCTGAAGTGACTTACTAGAATCAAATAGTGTTGTAATCTCTTCTGTTTAGTATTTTATTTCCCTTTCCAATATGGGTTCTCTTTCTTATTTAAAATTTATTCTCCTTGATTGAGGAGATGAAAGAAAAGTAAGAATGTCATAGTTCTCTTTTGCAATTTTCTGTTCTACTGAAGACCTATATCTTCCTTCATTGTCTTGCTCTGAATGTAATTCTAAGTCTCCTTTTGTTCTTAGCCTTTTTTTAAATTGGAGTATAATTGCTTCTTGGGCTCTAAAATCACTTGCCTTTTCTTGGGCTCTAAAATCACTGCTGATGATGACTGCATCCATGAAATCAGAAGACAATTGCTTCTTGACAAGAAAGCTACGATAAACCCAGATGGTGTGTTGAAAAGCAGAAACGTTACTCTGCCAACAAAGGTCCATATAGTCAAGGCTATGGTCTTCCCAGTGGTCACGTACGGTTGTGAGAGTTGGATTGTAAAGAAGGCACAGCACCAAAGAATTGATGCCTTTGAACTGTGGTGCTGGAGAAGACTCCCGAAAGTCCCCTGGACTGCAAGGAGATCAAACCAGTCAATCTCAAGGGAAATAAACCCTGAATACTTGTTGAAAGGACTGATGCTGAAGCTGCAACTCCAGTATTTTGGTCTTCTGATGCAAACAGCTGACTCATTGGAAAAGTCCTTGATGCTGGGAGAGACTGAGGACAGAAGGAGAAGAGGGCATTCGAAGATGAGAGGCTGGATGGCCTCCCTGATGCAATGGACATGAACTTGGGCAGACTCTGGGTTATGGTTAGGAACAAAGTATATTTTCTGACCATAGTGGAATGAAACTAGAAATCCAAAGCAGAAGAAAAGCTGAAAAATTCACTGAGATGTGGAAATTAAAACACACTCTTGAATAACCAATGGGTCAAGGAAATAATCAAAAGATAAATTAGAAAATATCTCAAAACAAGTGAAAAAATATAATATGCCAAAAATTATGAGATGCAGTAAAAGAAACATTAATTGGGATGTTTACAGTGATAAATGCCTACATTTAAAAAGGAAGAAAAACCTCGAATGAAAAGCCTGACTTTATACCTCAAAAACTGGAAAAAGAACAAAGTTAGCAGAAGGGAGGAAATAGTAAAAACTAAAGTAAAAGTAAACAAAATGAAGAATAGAAGAATTTAACAAAATAGAGTTATTTTTAAAACATAAAATTATAACAAAACCCTAGAGAAGACTGAGATAAAATCAGAAATGAAAACAGAGACATTATAACTGATGTTATAAAAATTAATAAAATTAAAAATAAGATTAAAAAAATAAATAAATAAAAAATAAACTAAAAAAAATAAAACAAAACAAAAAAATGATGTTATAAAAATAAAAATGATTATATGAGATTACTATGAACTATTATATACCAACAAATTGGATAGTCTGAATGAAATAGATAAATTACTAAAATCATATACTCTACAAAGACTAAACCATGAATAAATAGAAAATATAAACTGTAACTTTTAGGAGAGTGAATCAGTAATCAACAGTCTCCCAAAAAGTAAAGCCAGATGACGTTATGGTTGAATTCTGCCAAGCATTTAATGAATTAACACCATCCTTCTCAATCTCTTCTGAAGAACTGAAGAGGAGGGAACACTTCCAAACTCATTTTATGAGGCCAGCATTACCCTAATAACAGAGCCAAATAAAGAGACTACAAGAAACTAAAACTATAGGCCAATATCCCTTGTGAACATAGATACAATAAACTGTTAACAAAATATTAACAAACTGAATTCAACCTTACATTCAAAGGATCATACCGTAATCAATTGGAATTTATCCATGGAATTCAAAGATAGTTCAACGTATGAAAATGAATTATGTGAAACACCACATTAACATCAGTTCAGTTCAGTTCAGTTCAGTCGCTCAGTCGTGTCCGACTCTCCGCGACCCCATGAATTACAGCACGCCAGGCCTCCCTGTCCATCACCAACTCCCGGAGTTCACTCAAACTCATGTCCACAGAGTCGGTGATGCCATCCAGCCATCTCATTCTCCGTCGTCCCCTTCTCCTCCCGCCCCCAACCTTTCCCAGCATCAGAGTCTTTTCCAGTGAGTCAACTCGTCGCATGAGGTGGCCAAAGTATTGCAGTTTCAGCTTTAGCATCAGTCCCTCCAATGAACATCCAGGATTGATCTCCTCTAGAATGGACTGGTTGGATCTCCTTGCAGTATAAGGGACTCTCAAGAGTCTTCTCCAACACCACAGTTCAAAAGCATCGATTCTTCGGCGGTCAGCCTTCTTCACAGTCCAACTCTCACATCCATACATGACCACGGGAAAAACCATTGCCTTGACTAGACGGACCTTGGTTGGCAAAGTAATGTCTCTGCTTTTTAACATAGTAAAGAATAAACTCACATGATCATCTCAATAGATGCTGAAAAAACATTTTACAAAATTCAACACCCTTTCATGATAAAAACTCTCACCAAACTAGAAATATAAGGCCATATATGGCCAACATAAGGCCATATATGAAAATCCACAGCTAATATCATACAGAATAGTGAAAAACTGAAAGCTATTCCTATCAGACCAGGAAGAGAGCAAGAATGTCCATTCTTGCCCTGTCTATTCCAAATAGTATTGGAAACTCTAGCCAGAGCTAATGGGCAAGAAAGAGAAATAAAGGCATCTAAATTGAAAAGGAAGACCTAAAATTACTTCTGTTTGCAGTTAACATGATCGTATATATAGATAATCCTAAGGGTTTCACTAAACAACTATTCAAGCTAATAAATTAATGTAAAGTTGCATAAAGTTATTAGTAAAGTTTTAGGATGCAATATGGATATATGCAGCATAGTGGGTATTTATGTCCCTCCAAAATATACATGTTGAATTTCTCACCTTCAAGATGATACTAAAAGGGAATAGGGCTTTTAAGAGATGATTAGGCCAAGAGGGTGGAGTTCTCATCAATGAGATTAATGCCTTTAAATGGTATTTTGTTATAGCAGCCCCAATGAACTAAGACAACATACAAAAAGCAGTCACATGCCTACCCGCTAACAAGACTATTTAAAAAGGAAAGTAAGAAAATAATACAATAACATCAAAAAGAATAAATACTGAGGAATAAATTTAACTAAGGAGGTAAAAGACTTATACTGTACACTGAAAACTATAAAACATTGATGGAGGAAATTAAAGAAGACACAAATAAACATCTTGTGTTCATGGATTAGAAGAATTAATATTATTAAAATGTCCATACTACCCAAAGTGATCTATAGATTCAAAATAATCTCTATCAAAATCCCAATGACTTTTTTTTTTATAGAAATAGAACAATCCTAAAATTATGTAACCACAGAGGACATCAAGTAGCCAAAACAACCTTGAGAAAGAATAAAGCTGAAGGTATGACACCTTTGATCTAAAAATATATAAAAAAATTATAGTAATTGAAGCAGTATGGTGCTGGCAAAAGACAGACATATAGACCAATGGAAAAGGAATGGAAAGCCAACTAATAAACTCATGTATATACGCTCCACTGAACTTCAAGTGTGCCATGAATACAACATAGAGAAAAGATAATCTCTTCAACAAATTATGAATATCCACATGCAAAAGAATGATATTAGATCCTTATACCATACACAAAAATCAACTCAAATTTGATTAAAGACTTAAATTTTAGACCTGAAACTGTTAAACTCCTATGTGTAAGAAAACATAAGGGAAAAGTTTCATGACATTGACATTGGCAGTGATTTCAGGGCTATAACATCAAAAGCATAGGCAGCAAAAACAAAAATAGACAAGTAGGGCTATATCAAATTAAAACATTTCTGTATTACAAAGGAAACAACAAAACTAAAATGTAACCTATAGAATGGGGAAAAATAATTGTAATCCATGTATCTGATAAGGGATTGGTGTCTCAAACATACAAGGAATTCCTTCAACTCAATAGGAAAAAGCAAATGACTGGATTTTAAAATGGGTAAATGACATCAGTAGACATTTCTCTGAAGAAGACATAAAAATGGCCGACAGGTGTGTTCTAAGATGCTCAATATCACCAGGCATCAAGGAAATACAAATAAAAATCATAATGAGATATCACACACACTTACTAGGATGGCTATTATTAAAAAAAAAAAAGATAACAAGTGTAATTGAGCATGTAGAGAAATTGGAATCCTTGTTTCCTGTTGGTGGGAATGTTGAATGGTGCAGCCACTATGAAAGACAGTATGGAGGTTCCTTAAAATATTAAAAACTGAAATATCTGATGATTCAGCAATCCTACTTCTGGGTATTTAGCCAAAAGAATTGAAGTCAGAATGCTGGAGAACTATTTGTATTCTCATGTTCATTGCAGCATTATTCATAATAGCTGAGATGTAGAAACAGCTTAAATGGCTATTGATGGATGAATGGATAAAGAAAATGTGGTATACACTTGCAATAATATATTATTCAGCCTTACAAAAAGAAAGAAATCCTGTCATATATGACAACATAGATGAACCTTGAAGACATTATGCTAAGGGAAATTTTCTAGTCACAGAAGGACAAATACTTAATAATTCCACCTACACAAGACACCAAAATGGTCAAACACATAGAAGCAGAGAGTAGAACAGTGACTGTCAGAGGGTGGGGGAAGGAGGAAACAGGGAGTTGCTGTTAAAAGGGTGTAAAATTTCAGTTACGCAAGATAACTGAGTTCTATAGATCTGCTATACAATATTGTATCTATAGTTTACTGTATTGCACACTTAAAATTTTGTTAAGAGGATAGATTTTATGTTGAATGCTCTTCAGTTCAGTCGCTCAGTTGTGTCCGACTCTTTGCGACCCCATGAATCACAGCACGCCAGGCCTCCCTGTCCATCACCAACTCCCAGAGTTCACTCAAACTCATGTCCATCGAGCTGGTGATACCATCCAGCCATCTCATTCTTTGTCGTCCCTGTCTCCTCCCACCCCCAATCCTTCCCAGCATCAGAGTCTTTTCCAGTGAGTCAGCTCGTCGCATGAGGTGGCCAAAGTATTGGAGTTTCAGTTTCAGCATCAGTCCTTCCAATGAACACCCAGGATTGATCTCCTTTGGAATGGACTGGTTGGATCTCCTTGCAGTCCAAGGGACTCTCAAGAGTCTTCTCCAACACCACAGTTCAAAAGCATCAATTCTTCGGCGATCAGCTTTCTTCACAGTCCAACTCTCACATCCATACATGCTCTTACATGTATTGAATGCTCTTACAATAATAATAATTGCAATGTCAGCAAATCAAATGATAAGACATGATCACTTGAGCATTTTTTCTCCTAAAACCTTTGTATTCCTTGGTCCTCCAAGGAATTAAAAATTAGGAGCATAGAAGAGCTAAATTGATGAAAAACTTTCTATCATTTCTCATATGTTGTTCTGGCTTGATTTTGTTTGTTTGCTTGTTTGGGGAAAAAATCTTTAATTCTTTTAGCACCAATAAAACCAATTTTTGAATTTTTTTAAAGAGCAACTTGGAATGGGCCATTTGTGGCCTTGTTCCTGAAATAGATCACACTAATTTTAATGGTCAGCTTACCTGCCTCCTGCAAACCCTGTATGCAGGTCAAGAACAGTTAGAACAGGACATGGAATAATGGACTGGTTCCAAATTTGGAAAAGAGTACGGCAAGGCTGTATATTGTCATCCTGCTTATTTAACTTACATGCATAGTACATCATGTGAAATGTTGGGCTGGATGAAGCACAAGCTGGAATCAAGATTGCTGGGAGAAATATCGATAACCTCAGATATGGAGATGACACCACCCTTATAACCAAAAAGCTAAGAGGAACTAAAGAGCCTCTTGATGAAAGTGAAAGAGGAGAGTGAAAAAGTTGGCTTAAAACTCAGCATTCAGAAAACAAAGATCATGGCATCCAGTCCCATCACTTCATGGCAAGTAGATGGGAAAACAATGGAAACAGTGATGGACTTTATTTTCTTGGGCTCCCAAATCATGGCAGATGGTGACTATAGCCATGAATTAAAAGATGCTTGCTCCTTGGAAGAAAAGTTATGACCAACCTAGATAACATATTAAAAAGCAGAGACATCACTTTGCAGACAAAGGTCTGTTTGGTCAAAGCTATGGTTTTTCCAGTAGTCATGTATGGATGTGACAGTTGGACCATAAAGAAGGCTGAGTGCCAAAAAATTGATGCTTTTGAACTGTGGTGTTGGAGAAGACTCCTGAGAGTCCCGTGGACTGAAAGTCAAATCAGTCAGTCCTAAAAGAAATCAATCCTGAATATTGGAATGACTGATGCTGAGGAGGAAGCTCCAATACTTTGGCGACCTGATGCCAAGAGCTGACTTATTGGGAAAGCCAATAAGCTTATTGGCTACCCTGATGCTGGGAAAGATTGAAGGCAAGAGAAGAAGGGGACGACAGAGTACGAGATGGTTGGATGGCATTACTGACTCAATGGACATGAGTTTGAGCAAGCTCCGGAAGATGGTGATGGACAGGGAAGCCTGATGTGCTGCAGTCCATGGGGTCATAAAGAGTCAGACACTACTGAGTGACTGAACAACATTTTTAATGGCAACTGGAAAGTGTTTCTTTTATCTGATATTATATAACATTCTAAATAATATTTTGTAAAATTTTTCTAAATGTCTTTTTTGGTGGTTCTGAATCATGGTCATACATCAAAATTGTCCTTGGAGACTTTGGAAATACACATTTCTGGCCCCTGGTGATTATAAGTCAGTGTACACCCGGGACAGGTTCATGTCAATGTATGGTAAAACCAATACAATAATGTAAAGTAATTAGCCTCCAATTAAAATAAATAAAAAGAAAAAAAGTGAGTTCTGGGTCAATCCTACATTTAAAAAAAAATTCCCTGATGTTTCTAATATCCTTCCAAATTTAAGAATCACTATTCTAACATTTGACAGAGGCAATTTTTATATCCCTTTATCCCAAGTATTAGTGAAATAGAAAGTTTGTTTAACTGGTCAACAGAGCTGTTAAAGCAGAAACCCAATGACTGTCTTGCTTTGTTCCTGCCCGGACTATATGGAATGTATATTTTCTGCATTATTTTAGCCAAAACATATTGAAATGAATTTTATTTCCAAAACCTCTTGTCAGAGGGGTTCTAATTTTTTTTCTTTATCAGTTTGATATAATATTAGGCTGTCATTCTAATCATCTGAATCTACACCTCATTTCTTCTAATGATGCCCTCTGCTTAACCCCTTGGACCATTTTGCAATTTTTACTGAGAGGTTACAGCTTTATGGTATCAGTAAATCAATCATTTTCATGTTTAAACATAGGGGACTTCTAAAAAGTTAACTCTTTTTGAAGTGTTGCTTTTGGTCAGAGGATGTGGCTTATATGACAAAATTTGGAACGTATTGAGACCAAGACTTCATTTATGATCTAGTAAACTTTTCCTATACTTGAAAGAACTGTTTCTATAAATGTTGTGTGCTACACTCTCTATATGACCCTGGGATCAAATTTTCTTGTTTGCTAGTTATTCATATTTCTCATATACTTATTACTTTTGCTAGTTTGATCTGTTATTATCACAATTATGATTATGAATGTAACATCTTATCTTTATACTTTTGTCAGTATTATTCTGAGGCTTTATTTTTAGGTGTAGATAGATTTTAAATTGTTAAAGCCTCCCATCTAATTATTGTTAATCATATGTATTTACCATATATACATATAACAATTCTTTTCTGTCTTGGGCTTTCCCAGTGGCTCAGATGGTAAAAAGTCTGCCTGCAATGAAGGAGACCCGGGTTCAATCCTTGGGTCAGGAAGATCCCCTGGAGAAGGAAATGACAACCCACTCTAATATTTTTCCTGGAAAAATCCCATGGATGGAGGAGCCTGGGGGGCTATAGTTCATGGGGTCACAAAAGAGTCAGACACAACTGAGTGACTAACACCTTCACTTTCACATTTCTGTCTCAATGCCTGTTGGTAGTTTTCATCTGCAACGTCTTTTTTTATATTTTTACTTTTAATATTTTTGTTTCATGCTTGACTCTTTTAAGTATCATATAGGTGTATACTGTCTTATATCCAGTTTACTAATGTCTCTTTTTTAATTAGAGAATTTAGTCCATGTACAGCTGTTGTGATTATTGATATATTTAATGCTAATCTTATTTTGTGCTTTCCATGCATTCTGCTTTTTAATAACATTTTCATGACTTTATTTTTACCCTTTTCACTTATTTCCAAATCTTTAAGTTGATTATACTTTTTTTAATCCCTTGTATTCCCAGGTAGTCCTAGTGGTTAAGAATCTGCCTTCCAATGCAGGAGATGCAGGAGACATGGGTTTGATCCAGGGTCGGGAAGATACCCTGCAGTAGGAAATGGCAACCTGCTCCAGTATTCTTGCCTAGAAAACTCCATGGACAAGAGGAGCTGGCAGGCTACAGTCCGTGGGGTTGCAGAGTCAGACACACTGAGCATATGTGCATATCTAATCTCTTTAATTGTTTCTTCTAATTTGAAAGGAATATATGAGGTACTCGCTCTAAAAAATATCTTCTACTGAAATATATTCAAAAAGTGCACATACCATAAGCTCAGTCAATTTTCACATTTAACTACTAGTCGTCTCCCTTCACTTTTCCTTTTCCAAGAGTAACCATTATCCTAATGCCATAGATTTTATAACACATAAATATATTATATAGAAAATAGATAATATATATACATACATAGATGGCTCTTAAGCATAAGAAAGGGGATTCCCAGATGACTAGTGGGTTACAAATCCATCTTAAATACAGGAGACACAGGAGATGTGGGTTCAATTCCTGGGTTGGGAAGATCCCCTGGAGGAGGGCATGGCAACCCATTCCAATATTCTTGCCTGGAGAGTCCCATGGTCAGAGGAGCCTAGCAGGCTGTAGTCCATAGGGTTACAAAGAGTCAGACATGACTGAAGCGACTTAGCACATATGCACTCAAGCATAAGAAAATATGTTCAACTTTATGCATAATATGAGAAATAATAAATATGAAAAATTAAAATTCCACTAAGATACAATTTCTCACTTAACAGATAAAGAAATTTTTTAAAGCTCGGCCACATATTTTGTTGGCAAGATGTGAGTAACTGGCTCTTTTTTATGTTGTGCTGGGCTTAGTCGCTCAGTCATGTCTGGCTCTTTGCGACACCATGGATTGTAGCCCTATAGGCTCCTTTGTCCATGGGGATTCTCCAGGAAAGAATATTGGAATGGGTTGCTACACCTTTCTCCAGGGGATCTTCCCAACCCAGGGATCAAACCTAGGTCTCCCGCATTGCAGGTGGATTCTCTACCATCTGAGCCACCAGGGAAGCCCTGGAATGTAAACTGGTACAAAACTTATGGAGGGATATTTGATAATACCTAATAAAACTTCATCACTTCATGGGAAATACATGGGGAAACAGTGGAAACAGTGTCGGACTTTATTTTTTGGGGCTCCAAAATCACTGCAGATGCTGATTGCAGCCAGGAAATTAAAAGATGCTTACTCCTTGGAAGGAAAGTTATGACCAACCTAGATAGCATATTAAAAAACAGAGACATTACTTTGCCAACCAAGGTCCATCTAGTCAAGGCTATGGTTTTTCCCGTGGTCATGTATGGATGTGAGAGTTGGACTGTGAAGAAAGCTGATCGCCGAAGAATTGATGCTTTTGAACTGTGGTGCTGGAGAAGACTCTTGAGAGTCCCTTGTACTGCAAGGAGATCCAACCAGTCCATTCTGGAGGAGATCAATCCTGGGTGTTCATTGGAGGGACTGATGCTGAAACTGAAACTCCAATACTTTGGCCACCTTATGCGACGAGTTGACTCACTGGAAAAGAGTCTGATGCTGGGAGGGATTGGGGGTGGGAGGAGACGGGGACGACCGAGAATGAGATGGCTGGATGGCATCACCGACTTGATGGACATGAGTTTGAGTGAACTCTGGGAGTTGGTGATGGACAGGGAGGCCTGGCGTGCTGTGATTCATGGGATCGCAAAGAGTCGGACACAACTGAGTGACTGAACTAAACTGAACTGAATAAAACTTCATATGCTCTTACCTTTTGACATAATAATTCCACTTCTAGGCATTTATTCTGAAAATTTACCTCCAGCTATAAGAAAATTAATATGAACAAAATTATTCAACATTATTAATTGCATAATATTGGAAACAGAATAAGTGTTCATCTATAGAAGATTCTTTAAATAAACAGTAGTACATCCATACCATGAAGGACTTTGGAAATTTAAAAGAGATCTCTAAGGTTGATACGGAGTGATTTTCAGGATATATTACTTAGTAAGAGAAGCAGAATAAAAATTGTAAGCAGTCCATAATATGCTATCTTTTGTGTAAGAAAGGAGATATAAGAAAATAGACATGCACTAGTTATTTTTCCAAAAAAAAAAAAAAAAACACAAGAAGGAAAAGCCAAGGAACCAATAAGGTTGGCTGTCTACTGGACTGAGCAGGAATGAAGGATTGGGGATGAGAGAGTGACTCCTCTCCAAGTATAAATTTTCATACAGTTTTGACTCTCATAATCACACTACTATTTTACATACTCAAATCAAAACCACAAAGAAAAGTAAAAACCAATAAGAACGAGGGGAGTCTAAAATGGAATACAAACAGAAAAAAAGTGAAATTAAGTTGTTTCAGATGAAAAATTGAACCTCATTGAAGGTGAGGGGTAACGAACCCAAGCGACTTTTTGATACAGTATTTTGAAAACTTAGCCTTAGAATAAATGCCAAAAGCACTGCACACAAATACTGAACTCTATTCAGTAGTATTGCTATTTTGCAGTGTTGTTGGTTATCAATTACTATGTTATGCTAACAGAATAGAAGAAGTCTGGCTTCTCACGACTGTTGACAGGAGTACCTCTATGTAGTGGGGAAGTGATTTTGGTTTGGGATTTGAGGTATCAGTGTGAATCCATGGTTTGTTCTATATCTGTCTGTCTATTATATTATCTATCTATAATCTATCTATCTTTCATGTTTTTACCTACCTAGCAATGTGCTTGTATACATACAGTGAAAGTGAAGTGAAAGGCGCTCAGTCATGTCTGACTCTTTGCGACCCCATGGACTATATGATCTATGGAGTTCTCCAGGCCAGAATACTGGAGTGGGTAGCCTTTCCACACATATATACATTTTCTCTCTCTCTTCTATTTCTATCTATCATCTCTCTATAATCTGTCTCTCTTTCGTCTTTCTACCCACCTAGTAGAGTGCACGTGTATACACAAGTACACACATATATATTTTCTAGCTCTGTGTACTGAGGGCATAGACTCAATACTCCTGTATCCGTGAGGACTACGCAAATCTAGGTTTCTAAATAACATTGTGACTTAAAGGAACCAGGGCTCCTTGGGAAAGAAAGAAAAGCTGGATCAGAGAAACCCACAGAGTGAGCCTGGGATATCATCTTCTGCCAATAATTAATGAATGTTTAAAACTCAGGGAAAAAAAACGTACAACATGAGAGTTGCAAGTTAAGTTTTATTTGGGGGCAAAATGAGAACTGCAGCCCAGGAGACAGCACCTCAGAGAGCTCTGAGAAACTGTTCCAAGTGGCAGGTGGGAAGGTCAGTATATATATGATTTTGGTGAAGGAGGAATATGTGAAATCAAGCACATAGTTTTCCAGAAGGTTTCTGCTATTCTGGTGAAGCTTTCTACTAGTCATGAGGAGCAGTTGTTCACCATGAAGGATTTTAGTGCTTTTCTAGATAGTAGTACATATAAGAATTGGACTCATAATATTGGCTCTTGAAAATATCTGAAGACCTATCCTGTCCGTTTTCCCCTGAGCACAGAGTGCCTAGTTTCTGCTCTCCACCCTGAACTCCTTTCAGGGGGTTTTAAACGTCAGCAGCTGCAACAGCACATGATTTAATCCTTGAAGAGATAGATAGCAAGTGCCCATAGCAAGTGCCAATTTGTAGTTGACAGAATTTAACTTCAGGAGATGCTAGAAGTCAAAAATAATTTTTAAAGAGTTTCAAATAAAATTACTTTTATTTGGAAAAATCATAACAAACTTGGATTAGAGGTGCTTAAAATAATCATTTTATATTCTGTGAGCCTAAATAATGATAGTTCTTTGAACTGGTACCTCAACAAATAGCCAACTTACAAGGCTGCTGCTGCTGCTAAGTCACTTCAGTTGTGTCCGACTCTGTGCGACCCCATAGACGGCAGCCCACCAGGCTCCTCTGTCCAAGGGATTCTCTAGGCAAGAATACTGGAGTGGGTTGCCATTTCCTTCTCTTACAGGGCTAGAGTTTACATATCCTAGGAAGGAAAACAATGCAATTCCTTTTTAGAAGTCACTGAGGACAGCCTGGAGAAGGCAATGGCACCCCACTCCAGTACTCTTGCCTGGAAAATCCCATGGACAGAGGAGCCTGGTAGGCTGCAGTCCATGAGGTCGCTGAGAGTCGGACACGACTGAGCAACTTCACTTTCACTGTTCACTTTCATGCACTGGAGAAGGAAATGGCAACCCACTCCAGTGTTCTTGCCTGGAGAATCCCAGGGATGGGGGAACCTGGTAGGAGGCCATCTATGGGGTCACACAGAGTTGGACATGACTGAAGTGACTTAGCAGCAGCAGCAGCAGAGGACAGCCTAGTGCTCAGGGTGTAGACTGTAGCAAGGCTACCTGGATTCACCACTTGTGTGGCCTTAGTCAAATTGCCATAGTTGTGTTAATCCACTTAACTGAGTAAATCCACGTAAACACATTTACATTTGCTAAGTGGGCAGTAAACCTTAGGCATTGCTATTTCCTCTTAGATTTATGCATTGTGTTAATTAAGGCAGCTCCCTTTTCTGTGAAGGTATAGATTCTTTTCCATCATGAACATCTCTTATTATTACCCTCTGAGTTGTCTTGTAGTTGCCAGTTTAGCACCTGTAGTTGCCATTTAAGCACAGGTGCTTAGAATTTTGTGACCTCTAATTCAAGAAATGGTCTTAAAGATTGAAATATAAATGGTTCATGATTCTTAGGAATTCTTTTCTCATATTTTGTTTACATTTGATTTCATTCATATAGTTTTATTTAAAAATATATTTACCTTTATGCCTGTTGTAGAGTAGTTATTGTTTTAATTTTACTGAGTGTTTTGGCTTCATTTCTTCTCTCAACAATTTAAATACTTCACTCCACTTTCTTCTTGTTTGCATGGTTTTTGAGAAGTTGGATGTAAATCTTACCTTTGCTCCTCTATATGTAGATTTCCCCTCCTCTGGCTTCTTTCAGGATTTTTTCTTTAGCTTTGATTTTCTACAGTTTATATACAATATGACCTGGGGTAGCTTTGGGGGCACTTGTTCTGCATTTGTTGCAGTGTTTGGGGATAATCTGTTCTGTCTTGTTTGCTTTCTCTCCCACTCTTTTTTCTCTTTGCTTTTCAGTTTTGAAGGTTTCTTTTGACACAGTCTCAATATCCTGAGGATGTTGAATATCCTCAGATTCTTTCCTCGTCCATGTCCAGTCTACTAATGAGACTATCAGAGGCATTGTTGATTTCTGTTACAGTGTTTTTGATCTCTAGCATATCTTTTTGATTCTTTCTTAGGACTTCCCTCTCTCTACAGACACTATCCATTTATTCTTTTTTCATATATATATTTTATTTAATGTTTTATCTACTACATATATTTTTTCTGATAGATATGAAAATAAATATATAACTATGAAAAAAGTCTCCACCCACATATTACCTGATAGCTACAGCATGCTTTGGGGAACACTGATTTGACTTCATTCTTTTTTAGCTGAAGAAACTGGATCCAGCAAGGCAAGAAATTTGCATAAGGGCAAATCAAAAGTGACAGAAATTGGATGAGAAGTCTGGTTCCAGCTTTTCACCTGCTTTTTTAAATTCCCTAAAGCAACGTGGTATAGCGGCAGTGTCCCTGGCAGCTTGTCCAGCTGTGTATCCTTGGACAATCACTTAATATCGCCGTGCCTCTGTGTTCCCATCTGTAAAATCGTGATAGTGATTGTATTCATTCATAGAATTGTTTTGAATATTAAATGAATTAATCTTTATGAACTCTTAGGGCACTGCCTGGTACATAGTAAACATTATATATATTTGTTAATACACAAACTAGAACTTGTAGTCATCTATCTGTTCATCCTTGCAAATTATCTACTTTTTTATTAGAGGCTTTAGTGTAATAATCACAGTTATTTTAAACTTACATTTTGAATCTGGTTCCGACGCTTGCGCTGTCTCTTTAAACTGTGTTTTTTGCCCTTTAGTATACTTATAATTTTTTGCTTAAAGCCAGACATGATGTACTGGGTGAAAGGAACTCCCAGAAATAGGCCTTTAATAATGTGCTGATAAGGTATACGGAAGCAGAAGTGTTCTATAGTCCTATGATAAGGAATTAGCCTTTTAGTGAGCCTGTGTCTGAACTGTGAACTTCACAAGTTCTTCTCAGTCCTCCCCTCCCACATTTTAGGTGGGGCAGATGATTGGAGGGGCTGGAACTGAATACTTTCCTTGTCTCTCATGGAAGGCTATAGGGGGTCAGTTCAGTTCAGTTCAATCGCTCAGTTGTGTCTGACTCTTGGCGACCCCATGGACTGCAGCACAGCAGCCTTCCCTGTCCATCACCAACTCCCAGAGTTTGCTCAGACTAATGTCCATCAAATCGGTGATGCCATCCAACCATCTTATCCTCTGATGTCCCCTTCTCTTCCCACCTTCAATCTTTCCTAGCATCAAGGTCTTTTCGAATGAGTCTGTTCTTCACATCAGGAGGCCAAAGTATTGAAGTTTCAGCTTCAGCATCAGTCCTTCCAGTGAATTTTCAGGACTGATTTCCTTTAGGATTGACTGGTTTGATCTCCTTGCAGTTCCAGGGACTCTCTAGAATCTTCTCCAACACCACAGTTCCAAAGCATCAATTCTTTGGCTCTAAGCTTTCTTTATGGTCCAACTCTCACATCCATACATGACCACTGGAAAAACTATAACTTTAACTAGATGGACCTTTGTCAGCAAAGTAATGGCTCTGCTTTTTAATGTGCTATCTTGGTTGGTCATAACTTTTCTTCCAAGGAACAAGTGTCTTTTAATTTCATGGCTGCAGTCACCATCTGAAATGATTTGGGAGCCCAAGAAAATAAAGTCTGTCACTGTTTCCATTGTTTCCCCATCTATGTGCCATGAAGTGATGGGCCTGGATGCCATGATCTTAATTTTTTGAATGTTGAGTTTTAAGCCAGCTTTTTCACTCTCCTCTCTTGCTTTCATCAAGAAAACTGAAAGGGGTCAGTTAGGCTGTAATAAAACCCACATGGGTTGGGTGCTGGTAAAATAATTTCTCTTGAGCACAGGCCTTGTTAAAAGAACAAAATGATCTGCATATCCCCAAATAGTTAGTTTTTCCCTTTCCTTGTCAAAAGCCCAAGGAGATTTTTCTTTGATATTTACTGTGAGAACTTGGTTGAGTTCCAGAGGTAAAACTCCCCAAAGTTTTTTTTTTTCAGGGTGGGTCTTTCAATGCAGTGATTCAAAATTCATGATATAATAATTGAGAATTTGTAGACAGAGAATGATGAGGGTTTTGAAGGTATCTTGATGGGTCACTGTTTGATAAGAGAATAATTTCCCTGGTTCATGATCCAATGGCCTGGAGTTTTCAACTCTCAGACTTGTCCACATTGCTATTGTTCAGTCTGCTAAGTCACGTCCAACTCTTTGCAATCCCTTGGACTGTAGCCCTGCAGACTCCTCTGTCCATGGGATTTCCCAGGCAAGAATATTGGAGTAGGCTGCAATTTTCTTCTTTATGTCTATATTGAGCCTTCAGCAGCTTATCTATTGCAGTTCAGATTTTTCTACCCTGCTACTAGTTCTGAAAGTTTCTGCAGTTGGGTTTCTGCTCTGATAAGTTGTGATTCTTTCTGCCTGTTTCTCCAGGGTGGGGAAAAATGGTTTGTCTGAGACCTCACTTCTCTGACAGATCTCTAAGAAGAGTTGTTGATATTACAGTTTGTTCAGATCTTTAGTTGTTAGGACAGAGTGGCAACTTTCAAGCTTCTTACAAACTGGACCAGAAATCACAAGTTCCCTTGGTTTATTTCTTATCTTTGAGAATATTAGTTTTGAAAGGTTAGTAAATTAACTTGAACATATTTAGCGACAATTTTTCTGTTTATTAAATACTGTCAGGTCTGTAGAATGTTGTTTTGTTTCCTATTGCTGCTGTAACAAATTACGTCAAACTTCCTGGCTTAAACCAACTGAAATTTATTCTCTTATGGATGTGGAGACCAGAAGTATGAAATGAGTCTTATGGGGCTAAAATCAAGGTGTCAGTGGAGTTGGTTTCTTCAGAAGGCCAGGGAAGAATATATTCTTTGCCTCTTCCAGTTTCTAGAAGCTGCTGATATTCATTCTGGCCACATCACTCCGATCTCTGCTGCAGTAATCATATGGCCTTCTTCCTTTCTGTAGTCAAGTCTTCCTCTACCTTTCTCTTAAAAGGATACTTGCAATTGTACATAGGAACTACCTGATTAATTTAGGAAAATCTCTCCATCTCAGAATTCTTAATCATATCTGCAAAATTCTTTTTGCCACATAAGGTAACATTCACAGGTTAAAGGGTTTAGAACCTGGATATGTTTGGGCATCATTATTCATTCTACCACCAATGTGTTTAGAAACGTATCATTTCCTCTTCTGATTATTAAATGTACCTTGAGAAATTTTTATGAATTGATAGCACTAGGTTTCATTGCAGGACAGAATAAACAATAATAAGTGATGCATAGGTAGCAGAAGGAAATGCTTTGTCATTTCTCGACTGACCAAGACAGTGATTTACGATCTCACTTTTAATAACAACAGCAAAATAAATGGGTATGCACAGATTTTTTTTCCCCACAGATTTTTATAGATGTTTGGTTAAGATAAATTTGTATTTCCCTAGCTGTTTAAAAAAAATGGTGAAGAGCTCCTGTACATACAAGCAGAATGTAATGTGTTGACTGAAAAAAATGCATGACCTAAAAGTTGAGAGTTTATGTTTCATTTGGAGGACATTCTTAGGACTTCAAGCCCAGGAAACAACTTCTCAGGTAACACTGAGAAAACTGTTCTGAAGGAGAAGAGGGGAAGCCCTAATATATAGGAGTTTTTGCAATAGCACACAAGAGAAGACTCTACACATGGACATCACCAGATGGTCAACACTGAAATCAGATTGATTATATTCTTTGCAACCAAAGATGGAGAAGCTGTATACAGTTGGCGAAAACAAGACCAGGAGCTGACTGTGGCTCAGATCATGAACTCCTTATTGCCAAATTCAGACTGAAATTGAAGAAAGTAGGGAAAACACACTAGACCATTCAGATATGACCTCAATCAAATCCCTTATGATTATACAGTGGAAGTGAGGAATAGATTTAAGGGACTAGATCTGATTGATAGAGTGCCTGATGAACTCTGGACGGAGGTTCGTGACATTGTACAGGAGACAGGGACCAAGACCATCCCCATGGAAAAGAAATGCAGAAGAGCGAAATGGCTGTCTGAGGAGGCCTTACAAATAGCTGTGAAAAGAAGAGAGGCAAAAAGCAAAGGAGAAAAGGAAAGATATAAGCATCTGAATGCAGAGTTCCAAAGAATAGCAAGGAGAGATAAGAAAGCCTTCCTCAGTGATCAAGTCAAAGAAATAGAGGAAAACAACAGAATAGGAAAAACAAGAGACCTCTTCAAGAAAATTAGAGATTCCAAGGGAACATTTCATGCAAAGATGGGCTCGATAAAGGACAGAAATGGTATGGACCTAACAGAAGCAGAAGATATTAAGAAGAGGTGGCAGGAATACACAGAAGAACTGTACAAAAAAGATCTTCACGACCAAGATAGTCACGATAACGTGATCACTGACCTAGAGCCAGATATCTTGGAATGTGAAGTCAAGTGGGCCTTAGAAAGCATCACTACGAACAAAGCTAGTGGAGGTGATGGAATTCCAGTTGAGCTATTTCAAGTCTTGAAAGATGATGCTGTGAAAGTGCTGCACTCAATATGACAGCAGATTTGGAAAACTCAGCGCTGGCCACAGGACTGGAAGAGGTCAGTCTTCTTTCCAATCCCAAAGAAAGGCAATGCAAAAGAATGCTCAAACTACCGCACAACTGCACTCATCTCACACGCTAGTAAAGTCATGCTCAAAATTCTCCAAGCCAGGCTTCAGCAATATGTGAACCGTGAACTCCCAGATGTTCAAGCAGGTTTTAGAAAAGGCAGAGGCACCAGAGATCAAATTGCCAACATCCGCTGGATCATGGAGAAAGCAAGAGAGTTCCAGAAAAACATCTATTTCTGCTTCATTGACTATGCCAAAGCCTTTGACTGTGTGGATCACAATAAACTGTGGAACATTCTGAAAGAGATGGGAATCCCAGACCACCTGACCTGCCTCTTGAGAAACCTGTATGCAGGTCAGGAAGCAACAGTTAGAACTGGACATGGAACAACAGACTGGTTCCAAATAGGAAAAGGTGTACGTCAAGGCTGTATATTGTCACCTTGCTTATTTAACTTATATGCAGAGTACATCATGAGGAACGCTGGGCTGGAAGAAGCACAAGCTGGAATCAAGATTGCTGGGAGAAATATCAATAACCTCAGATATGCAGATGACACTACCCTTATGGCAGAAAGTGAAGAGGAACTCAAAAGCCTCTTGATGAAAGTGAAAGAGGAGAGTGAAAAGGTTGGCTTGAAGCTCAACATTCAGAAAACAAAGATCATGGTATCTGGTCCCATCACTTCATGGGAAATAGATGGAAAAACAGTGGAAACAGTGTCAGACTTTATTTTTTTGGGCTCCAAAATCACTGCAGATGCTGATTGCAGCCATGAAATTAAAAGACGCTTACTCCTTGGAAGGAAAGTTGTGACCAACCTTGATAGTATATTAAAAAGCAGAGACATTACTTTGCCAACAAAGGTCCATCTAGTCAAGGCTATGGTTTTTCCCGTGGTCATGTATGGATGTGAGAGTTGGACTGTGAAGAAAGCTGATTGCCGAAGAATCGATGCTTTTGAACTGTGGTGTTGGAGAATACTCTTGAGAGTCCCTTATACTGCAAGGAGATCAAACCAGTCCATTCTAAAGGAGATCAATCCTGGATGTTCATTGGAGGGACTGATGCTAAAGCTGAAACTGCAATACGTTGGCCACCTCATGCGACGAGTTGACTCACTGGAAAAGACTCTGATGCTGGGAAAAGTTGGGGGCGGGAGGAGAAGGGGACAACGGAGAATGAGATGGCTGGATGGCATCACCGACTCTGTGGACATGAGTTTGAGTGAACTCCGGGAGTTGGTGATGGACAGGGAGGCCTGGCGTGCTGTGATTCATGGGGTCGCGGAGAGTCGGACATGACTGAGCGACTGAACTGAACTGAAGTTGGAACAAAAGGTTACTGTTAACAAAAGAAAACTAGATATCTCAAGTTAAGGAACTTAGTGCTTTTCTATGTGGGGGGATGCAAGATTCTGGGCTCACTGAAATCATTCCTTTGATATTCATCTTCGCTGTCTGGGACCAGTATCCTGTGTATTCTCATCCTGCGTTTCCTCGGACTGCAACATTGTGGGTAACTACACTCTGATGACTGCTAGATGGCAGGCATTCCTTCTTTCCATTTTGAGTTCCCTCAGGGTTCACCATCAGGGTGGCCAAAATCACTGATGGCTGCCACATCCTCTTTTACTGATGTGGCAGGCATTACTTTATCTCCATGAGTGCTGTTTTCTTCAAGAGCATTGCCCCTCTTCCCTTTCATATACGCCTCACAGGAGTGTGTTGCCATTTAAATTTTGACTTAAATAGTTCATCCAAATAAAGTATTTTAGGACAGAATATGTGAAAAGAGCATGCAATGTAATTTTCCCAGGATCTTAATTCCCTTCGGAACAACTTTATAGCTTTAGATCTTAAGATCTGGGTCTGGTCAAAGAATCAGAAATACAAAGCTGGAAATGATGAGAGGGTAGTGGCACAAAAGCATAACACTTCAAAATATTTAAGGAAAAAGTATCTTTTAGTGGGTATTTGTGGAGTTTCAGGATAATCACTGAGAAGCAACATTTGAGATGTCTCACAAAACAATGAAAATAACTTCAAACTTTATGAATAGTTGAAAGTTAGGTTTAAATGAAAGCTTGTCTGAACTTCAAAATAGTGAATTTGGCGTGAGAAGTCTATAATTATTGTCATCAGATGCAAGGTCCCCCAACCACCGTCATGTTAAATTAAACCCTCTGAATGCTGTGTTTATCTTTCTGGTTCTTTATGTGGTGGAGAAAGGAGAGCTCAGAGATGGTTATGGTAGAGCCTGAGTGCTTCCCCTTCATTGTACACGTTTTTGTTTTAGTGAGCAGGGCCAATATAAACATTCAAAATGTAAATTCTCCTATAGGGGAAGGAATTTTCAAGTGAACCAGTATTTTCAAAGGGCATTTTTTAAAGTGAGAGCCCAGACCCTAAAGAAAGCAGTGGTAGGTATCAAGTTGGAAAAAAAAAATCACCATGAAAGCACCAATGCAAATATATAGATATAAACACTGGACAACACTGCTGACTTGGGAAAAGCTGCAGTTTTAAAAATGCCTTACTTGATATATTACCCATATGACAATTTTAAAAAGTAAGATAACATACCCAGAACACATCACCATACAGTCATATGGTATGAAGTTAGTCTACCCCCAGTGATGTCATTGCTGGTTTCAGACCATTCTAGGGAGAGACTCTGTGGATAGATAGAGGTACATTGTGCCTTCTGGTTTTATGGTGCTGGAATTCAGACTACATAAATTATAATTTGTTTATGTCTGCTCTTTGTGTTAAATTAAAAGAAGTTGGATTGCCTAGACAATGAGTGTTTTGCTTGAATGAGTCTGCTAAAAGAAGCTAGTATTTATAATGTCATGAATCACACTAAAAACTTCCCTTTATAAAAGAAAAAATGCAAAGCAATGGTAGATTACAGATTGAGTGAAAATAAAATGATTAAGAGGTTGGGCTTCAGAGGCAGACAAGACACATGCTTACATTCTGGCTGTGTCTCTTACTGTAGCGTAATTTTAGGCAAATTGCTTAGGTTCTTCACACCCTGTATTTTCTCATCTGAGTAATAATAATAACAGCAACAGCAATAACAATATATAGCAGCACTAACTTCAACAGTGTTTTGCAAAAAGTAAAAGTATTGATGCATATGAACCCCATGATTGCTCAATGAATAGCCTTTGGTACTATTATTGTTGCTGAGTGAACTTCATGGTCCAGACTCCACAGACTCCAGTGCCCTATTCCCAGCAAAGGGAGAGGAATGTCAGAATGTGGAAGATATCATCAGGCTCACAAGTTTAGTAACTCTCTTTGTGATCTCATCTTTGAGGACATCTTTCATAACTTTTTCCAAATGTTAGTTAATATATTTGCATTTCCTATATACTGGGGAATGCTTTATAAATTTATGCTTTAATTTAAAACATTCCCTTTTATCTGACATTCTGGCCACTATAAATTTAAAGCATGTCTACTTGCCCTAGGATTTTATGATTTAGGAAGTATGAGTGTCATTTCCATTAACTATTCACAACTGAAAAAATACAAGCTTGTTTGAACTTTTACTGTGTTCCAAGTAGTGTGATAAACATTTTACATACTTTTTGTCATTTAGTCTTCAAAATAGTCTTATGAGGTAGGCAATCTTATTCTTTATAGAAAGAGTTTAAATCTATGCTGCTTCTAAGCACCAGTGTTCTTGATACTTTTTAGTTTAGTATTCCAATGGTAGCCTTTTATCTATTATAGTTTTTTCATAGTTAAGCATTTAGAGCTATAATTAAAAGCTGTGTATTGAATTGGTTGTGGACACAAGCTGTGAATTATGAAAGACCTTGGTTCCAGTCCTGACTCTAAACTAGTGTTCACCTTGGATAAACTGCTTAACTTTGTTGTTGTTCTGTCTCTGAGTTGTGTCTGACTCTTTGTGATGCCAGGCTCCTCTGTCCTCCACTCTCTCCCAGAGTTTGCTCAAATTCATGCCCATTGAGTCAGTGATGCTGTCTAACCATATCCTCTGCTGTCCCTTCTCCTATTGACTTCAATCTTTCCCAGCATCAGGGTCTTTTCCAGTGAGTTGGGTCTTCACATCACGTGGCCAAAGTATTGGAGCTTCAGCTTCAGCAACAGTCCTTCCAATGAGTATTCTTGGTTGATTTCTCTTAGAATTGATGGCTTAACTTTGGGGAGCAGTTATTCACTTATTAAATGGGGCTAATATTAACTACTTCAAAGATTTATTTCAAGGATTAAGTGATTCAGTTAATATAGTGAGTGTAAGGTGTTGGTGATAGAACCTGGCACATAATAAGCACTCATCTAATGGTGGTCATTATTTTTGATAAACATACAGTGAGTTACTGATAGATAAAACACACACACACAGTTAGAGACCATAGGAAATGCTAAGCTAAAAATAATATGCTTTAAAGTATTTGGATTTATAATTTAATGAGAAAGCAACATCTGTGTATTAAAGAAGTACTTTAAAAAAAATATAAGCAAGAACTTTATAAGGTTGTAGGAGACAGTGATAAATTCTGAGTGTTGAGGTATAGCTCAAATGAGAGGGGGCAGAGAAAACACTACTTGAACTGGGCTTTGAAAAATAAAATTATGTTACTATTTGGAGAAGGGAGAAAAGAGCTTTCCTGATGCAGGGAATAGCATGAGTAAAAGTCCTAAACTATCGAGTACAGTACTCAAGGAATAGTAGCTATTATGATGTGTGATGTGATTGGAGAATGGAGTTTGTGGAGACATCAATTTAGAAATAAGACTGAAAGACAGATATTTCCCAGATTGTTCAATGTCTTGCTAAGAACTTTTAATCTTACTGTTTAGAAGACTCTTTGATTAGAAATGTGGAAAATACATTTGGAAAGGTATATAGGATATACCTAGAGGATATAATTTTTTGGATTAAGAATAGGGTGTGGGAGGGTCAGTGATTCTGGAATACACTTCTACAAGTGATTTGACAGAACCTGTTTTATTAATTCACATAAACCCCACCTGCTGGGGCTTTTGCTTGATTGGCAGTCTGGTAATCCTCTTGTGAGAATTAACTGACAGCTTTATCTATAAATAACATTCATTTTCAAGGGTGAGATACAAAGGTGTAGTTTTGGTGATGAGAGATTGTCTAGCCTACCACCTTTTTAAATCCAGAGGTAGTCCCTAAATCCAGAGTGTTTTTTTTTAAGTCCAGTTTGTCAAGGTTTTGCATTCTTGTCACATTTCTAAGATCTTAAGGCATAGTTCGTGAAGAAAGTGCCTTTTCTTGGTGGAAATATGAACCTGTATTAGGATTCAGGCTGTTACTTGTATTATTATTAGTCTAATGCTTAATAGTTATTCAACTGGTAACATCGAATCACTTTTTTCTTCCAGTTTAATTGAGATATAATTGACATACAGCACTGTATAAGTTTAAGTTGTGCAGCATAATGATCTGACTTACATATATCATGAAATTATTGCCACAGTAAGTTTGGTGAACATCCATCATCTCAGATAGAGAAAAAATAAAGGAAAAGAAAAATAATTTTGTGATGTGAACGCATAGGACTTACTCTTTTAACAGCTTTCATACACAGCATTCAGTAGTGTTAATTATATTAATCCTGTTGCGCATTACATTCCTAGTATTTATTTATCTTATAACTGGAAGTCTGTACCTTTTGATCACCTTCATCCAATCTACACCTCCACTCCCCACCTGTACTACAAATCTAATCTCTTTTTTCTTGAGTTTGTTTATTTTTGAAGTATAATTAACCCAACTGTGTTACCAACATAGTTGAAGAAGAAAATGGTAACCCACTCCAGTATTCTTGCCTGGAAAATCCCATGGACAGAATAGCCTGGTGGGTTATAGTTCATGGGATCACAGAATCGGACATGACTGACTGTGCACACATGTTACCAACATAGTGATCTGATATTTCTATACATTTAAAATGATCACTGCAATAAGTATAGTGATGTGTGTCACCATACTAAGATATTACATTATTATTACATTGAATACATTTTAATAATTTATAAAACATTTTCACTGACATGGTTTCATTTTGATCTTCACAATTACTCAAGTGGAGGCAAAGCTGTTACATTTAATAGGTGAAGAAACAGACTGAGAGAGGTTGAGTAACTTGCTCAAGATCCCAGAGCCAGTAAGAGTTGGAACTGGGGCTTGGACTTTAACTCGACTCCAGATGGGCCTTTTTATTCCTATTACACATCTCTACTTTCTCTAGTCATATTTCTACATCTGATACTTAATATTCATCTGTGTGTAGTCTCCAATAAGTAAACTACAAATGTTCTAGTTTTTCACCTTAAAAATTATTGATGTATCTTTCAGGATAGTAAATGTGCTATTAAAATGTGATCAACACCTTAGAAAGAAATCAGTGTGTTAATTCATCATATTGATAGCGTTAAGGTCGTTGATGCCTTTTTAAAAAAAAAAAACTTTTTATTTTGTATTGGGGTATAGCCGATTAACAAACAATGCTGTGATAGTTTCAGGTGAATAGTGAAGGGACTCAGCCATACATATACATGAATCCATTCTCCCCCAAACTCCCTTCCCATCCAGGCTGCCACATAACATTGAGCAGGGTTCCATGTGCTATACAGTAGGTCCTTGTTGGTTATCCATGACCTTCCCAAACTCCTTAACTATCCCTTCAGCCCATTCTTCCTCTTGGTGAGGCTTGTTGATTCTTGTTTGATTTCTTTCATTCTTTTTTTCTTTCTCTCTTTTCATGTAGCTGTGTGACTATGTTAAGCTTAACTGAGTTATGGTAGATATTGGCTGTAATTTTAGATAGCACCTATTTTGTCTTTATTTTCAAAACTGATGTCATTTTATCATGGTATTTACATCTTATCAATACTGAAAACTAACACAAATGAAATACAGAACTGAAGTTGAGCAGGAGGTGGAGGAAACAATAAGGCAGCTAAATATCTGTTTCCATCCAGGGTCTGTTCTGCCTTTCCTTTTTTAAAGACAAATATTTTGAATATCATTTTTCAGGACTGTAGATTAAAAAAACTGATTATTTACCTAAAGTATATTGTCTTTTAAATGGGGAAAATGGCAGAGACTAAAAGAGAACCCTGCTGAGGACACTGCAACTGCCCCTCCTGGAAGGAGCAGCACTGCCCGCTTGTGGCTGTCGTCTTCGTCCTAGCTCAGCTGCTAATTGTTCAAGGAATCTGACACTATTTCCCCTTGTATAAGTTTGTACTACTACTACTTCTCGGGGTCTCTCCTGAAACAGAGTCATGAAAGAGAAGAATTTAGGCGGAAGGGATCTCAGAATGTTGTCTTTGTATGTTAAAGATCTATCATAATCACTGAGAAACACACAGTTCACTGGGTAAGGAGTAGATTGGTATCAATATTGATTTGGATCAGTATTTCCTTGGAAAGATCTATTATGATGCAAATAAGCATATAACCTGAAAAAGGATGTCACCAGGAAAGGACTGACTGATAACTGCTTTCTCAGATATACAGAGAAACAATGATATTATCACTTAACTTGTCTCACTCCGTAGTGCTCATTTTTCACAGTTTGGGAGGATTTGAGTTAGAGATTAAGAGAGTAGATATTCCTTATTTGGCAGTATGTTACTTTAGCTAATATTTCCTCTCTTCCTCCCTCCTGCCTCTTCCCCCCCTTTTTTACATTTAGTTTTTTAGAAACATTTCAAGATATAAAGTGAATAAAATATTTAGCAACACAATAACAGCCTTTCCTAATTCTGGCTGAGAAGAGGTGAAACAACCTGTTCAATATTTAGCAAGAGAAGTTAGCATTTCACTATCTTTAGGTGTGGAACGATTTATCTCAAAAAAAAAAAAAAAAGGTGAGAATTTATTTATCGTAAAGCTGTCAATCTTAAAATTCTTTAAAACAAAGTCAGTCATCATACTGCCCTTTATTTGCTTCAGTTAATTTGTAAACTCCGATGAAAATTTCCCTCCTTCTCGGATACTCTCCATATCTTAGGTTTGGTCACCAAAGCCAAGTCCCACATAAAATTCCCAAGTTATCCAGAGTTTTGTGTTCAGCCTCTGCTCCGTTTCCTTTTCCATGTTTGGCTTCTTTGCTTTAACTGATCTTGCTTTGTTCCCACTTGCTGAGTGCACACTGGCTGTTCTTCTTGCCGTGCTGTCTGCTGTGTGTGCCATTCCTCCAGCCTCCTGGGCACTCAACACTCCCTGCCGCTTCTCCTCTTCCCTCATTATTTACTGCTTCCCCTTTGACAGTAAGTATTCTGCTGGATTAATCTAGTCTAAAGAGTCTGTGATTTATAGTGTCATATTTCTCCAGATAATGTTGTATTTTGATGTTTCCAAATGAAGCTACCAGAGAAACTCCCAGAAACATCATATTGTAAGTAGGAAAAAATGTATTAGTGGCAGGAATCCTCAGCTGAAGGCAGGCCACTTTGAGAGAGAATTTGGAGGCCTTTGGTTAGCCTCATATTCACGTTTTCTAGCCTGCATCATCTGGGGTGAAATTTTGATGCTCTGTTTCTGATTTTTAACTCCACACTCAATGAGATTATCATGTGAAATTATGACCAAAGGGAAATTCTAGCCACCGCCTTTGCAAGCCAACAGACTGTTTATCAAGGAGTAAAGAGGATCTTTTTCAGATCTGCCTTGAGTTTTGTTGTAGGGCAAAGTCTCTGCTGTTTTATTTAGTAACACAGGCTATTTCCATACTTATAAACATGGATAGAGGATTTAAGTTTAAGGTTTTAAATTCTATGTTTCCAAGATTAATATTGAAAAGATTTAAAAATGACAAGTCTTTTCAGGATGTACAGTCAAATAAGTATATTATACACACCTCCCGGGAGAAACTTCAAAAATTTTCCAGTTTTTAAAAATATAATTTTCAATATTATATATATACTTTATTAGCATATTGCATTCCCAGGGAGAGTATGTCTGATATTTCCTTTTACTGAATTGAAAATGCTTATGAAACCTGTAAGTATACAGTACTGTAAATATCGGCATTAATTGAATAGTCTCCCACTGGTTTTCTCCTGTGATGTAAGTTAACCACTCATGAAAACTACATTGGCTTTATGAAGTCACAGGTAAAAGCGGGTTTGAAAGTGGTCAGTGAACAGTTGAGGGGTAGCTACTCTCAGCTCCAGAGTTGAGCGTCAGTCTCAGCTAAAAAAAAAACACAAAATTCACCCTTCTTGCAGTTCACAATGTCTGTCACGTGAGGGCAGCATAATCACATATGTACAGGCCAGCTGTCAGGATTGCCCTTAAGGAACTGATTACAAAGCAGACCACACTGCCCAAGAACATGAAAATGAGGTCAATTATATATATAAATATATTGGAGAAGGAAATGGCAACCCACTCCAGTGTTCTTGCCTGGAGAATCCCAGGGATGGAGGAGCCTGGTAGGCTGCAGTCCATGGGGTCGCTAAGGGTCGGACACGACTGAGCGACTTCACTTTCACTTTTCACTTTCACACATTGGAGAAGGAAATGGCAACCCACTCCAGTGTTCTTGCCTGGAGAATCCCGGGGATGGGGGAGCCTGGTGGGCTTCTGTCTATGGGGTCACACAGAGTCGGACACGACTGAAGTGACTTAGCAGTAGCATATATATATATATATATATATATATATATATATATATATATATATATATATATATACAGTATTTGGTTCAGCTGGTAAAGAATATGCCTACAATGTGGGACACCTGGGTTGAATTCCTGGATTGGGAAGATCCCCTGGAGAAGGGAAAGGCTACCCACTTCAGTATTTTGGCCTGGAAAATTCCACGGACTGTATAGTTAGGCTGCAAAGAGTCGGAGAGGACTGAGCAACTTTCACTTTCATACACTATTCAACTGATTGAAACACAAAGTGAAAATATTAGTGAGAACAGTTGTTTTTCTATATTTTTCTATAATTGAAAATTTCTGTCTTTTTCTATAATTGAAAATCTCTATCTAAAGAATCTACGCTTTGCATTAGAAAATTGTTTGTGACTATGAATTTTAAATTTAGGGTTAAAGTGGGGTGGGATGCAGGAGAATGAATGATGTCTTTCCTGTTTGTGGATGGAATTTCACATAGTAGTTAAGCCATTTAGCACTAGTGTCAAACTACTTTGTCTTAATCTACCAGGATATTTTGGGCAAGTTTTTGATATTTAACATTTGTATGCCTAATTTCCTCAAGTACAAAATAGGGGGAATCATAGTATGCATTCATAGTTTTATAAAGGATTAAATGACCAATTTTAATGCACATTAGAGTACATGGAAGTGCACTCTAAATGTTAATTTGGATTATATTCTTAAGGTAACTGCTGATCTTTTCAAGTTAAAAGATCTTAGCTAAGTATCAGAGCACAAGAAAGAAATTGAGTGAGCTGCTTACACTGTATTTCATGGTATTTGATGATAATGATCCTGGAAAAATAAGTTTGAAGGAGCTGTTTAGGAGGAGAAGGAAAATATTAAAAGGAAGAAGTTTAAGGTTTAGTGTCAATTAGAGAAGAGATCTCACATATGCTTATATGGAAGAAACATTTTTCTCAAACTCTCGAACCATTACTTTTTAATCACAGAGCAGTGACTCTTTTTCCTACTTAGGAACTTATCTGTTACCATGAAAGTAATAGCACAGTAAATAAGACCTTGAAAAGTCGTGAAAAAAAAGAAGACAATTCAAATTGAGGAAACTCATTCTTGTTGAGTCCCAAATCCAAATTCAGTAAGTACTTACCAAGAACTTAGAGAGCTTAAATGAGCTTAAATTTTTTGGAGGCAGAAGACAGGTACCCTAAAAGTTGAAGCTGTACGAGTGTCAGAGTGAATGAGCTCAGAGTAAAAAGAAGGTTGAGTTAGAATGATTAGGTAGTAAAGAACTGAAAGTGGGATTTGAATGTGGCCTTAAATATTGGTTTGGATTTGGAAAGGAGAAGGAGGAAGAAGAAAACTTAGGTGGCTGCTATGGACTGAACTGTGTCCCCCTTAAATTCATATGTTAAAGTCCTAATCCCCAGAACCTCAGAGATGTGACTATATTTGGAGATGGGAATTTTAAAGAGGTAAAGTTAAAGCAAGGCCATTAGGGTGGACCTTAATTCAGCAAGACTACTATCCTTATAAGAAAAGAAGACTCTAACCTCCAGAATTACGAGAAAATACTTTTCTGTTGTTTAGTCACCCAATTCATAGTTCTTTGTTGTGGTGGTGCCAGTAAGCTAAAACAGCAGGGGAAATTATGAACCAAGCATGGAAGCAGGAATTTGTGTTTCCTTGGAAGAGAATTATTAATAATAAGAAAACAGTGGTTTAGTATTGGAAAGTGTTTCATTGGCTTCTTGGAAAAGCAAGCTGATAAGATGCTGTCCTGAAAAAAGTAGGACTTAACCCAGCAGCTTCTGGTCAGAGATTTAGAACAGGGGTGGACCTTGAATGCTCTAGCTTGCAAAGCTGAATCCAGCAGTGGTATGAGGGTTTCCATCAGACGAAGACTGAAAGCAGAAACCACATATGTGTTGAAAGAGAACCGGCCTTTGCAAATGAAGCCATCTGGTTATACGTAAGCTATAATTTAAAGTAAGAAGGGGCGGTTTGCCTTTGTGAAAGGAACACCTGACTGCACTAATATGCTTTTGAGCCAAACTAAAGAGTGTGACGGAGAAGGCAATGGCAAGCCACTCCAGTACTCTTGCCTAGAAAATCCCATGGATGGAGGAGCCTGGTAGGCTGCAGGCCGTGGGGTCGCTAAGGGTCGGACTCGACTGAGCAACTTCACTTTCACTTTTCACACATTGGAGGAGGAAATGGCAACCCACTCCAGTGTTCTTGCCTGGAGAATCCCAGGGACGGGGGAGCCTGGTGGGCTTCCGTCTGTGGGGTCACACAGAGTCGGACACGACTGAAGTGACTTAGCAGCAGCAGCAGCAGCAAAGAGTGTGATAATGGTACCAGTGTTAATGCAAATGTGCTGGAACCAACCCTGTTCCATAGAAGGTAATAACATATGTTGAAATTCAAGGCTAAAAATGTCATGCGTCGATGCTGGAACCAAAAGAATAGGTGGAATCTATGGGAGAGTATTTAAGAGGGCAGAGAACCAAACAGGAGGGTTAAGGGACTTTTAAGAACAAGAATGTCTTCTATTTAATTTTAGAATTAGTGCTAAAGACAGAGGAGAAAGAGAACATCCACAAAATGTTGTAATCAAGGAAGACTGAATACTCACTGAAAACACAAGCTCTGAGCCAGGGGTAACCAGAAAAAAGCAATTCTCCTCCCCACCTAAGAATCCCTGAAGACAGCTGTAGGTGGCACCCTCCAACACACGGGGACCAGAGTTCAAGTCAAATTGCATTTAAATCTCAAAAGACAGGCTGTAACTTCTTGGTTACGCTCAGGTGGTGTCACCATAGAGCACTGGCTCCTTGAATTTGTTCTGTCTTTCATTAGGACAGACATTTACATAAAAATGAGTTCAGAGAGAAGACTTGGGATGAATAGGGCAGCTGTCTTTAAGTATCTGAAGGAACTTTCTGTGGAAGATAGATTGGACTTGGTTTGGGTTTCTTCAGGACAGCAATATGGCAATAACGGGAAGGTAGGTTTCAGTTTAGTTTGAAAACTAAAATCTTCTAACTGGCTTCTGCTGGTGACATCATCATATCATCATCCCCTTCAGTCAGGCAAAGTTGAGATCTTTCCATCCTGGCCTTTCTTTTCTTAGAAACATACCACCAAGTAACCTACCTATCTAGCTAGCTTAAAAAAAAAATGGGTAAGTCAATTGAGGATAATTATTATAAGTCTTACTATCACTTTGTATAATAATATATATCCTTGATGAGCTTCCATGTGTACTTATAGGTTCTGTGTTTGTACACAACCAACATATTAAAGGACCCTCAAGAATCGGGGGGGAAAAGGAGCAGTATGGCAGTGACTTATTAAAACAGCTTTCTTTTTCAAGAAAATCACATGTTTCTTAAGAGTATTGTTCATGAATTCTATTTAACTGATAACTTTAGTTCAGAACTTTTTTCTTTTTCATGTCTCCCATTCCTACCTCTACTGGCTCATGGGGGTGTGAATTCCTGGTATTTGAAATAATACACCAAATCTTCAAGCTTTAAATTGGAAGTGAATTACATGATTGATCAGAAGCCAAAAATCATAGCCCTCTTCTTTGTTTTTATTCTTATTAGAATCACCAAACAATAGATATTAACAATATGAGTTACTAGAAATATTACCCAAACATTTTAGCTGGAAAAACAATGGGATAATTAGTTATTCTTTCCCAATTTAAAACCTATTATCTCTGAAACCAGTGTTACAGTAAAGATAAATAAACAAAACAGACAATTGGGAAAGAGAAAGTAACATGAAAGCGAGTCTTTTGGTTTATAAACCTCTCTAGTACTATTGTCATTGAACACAGGCAAATTACAAAAAGGAGACTAAGAAGTATCAGCAGTGACTGTGAACGTTTGATTCCTCAAAAACTCTTTGAGGTGGGTTTATCATCAAATGAAACCTAAATGATGGAAAGCCTAACCTATGAAGGTGTCATTGCAGGTTGATCTGAGAAAGCCTCATGACGGGACTGGTAGCTTAGCTGAGCCTCAAAAGATGGATAGGGTTCTCTGAAACTTCTATGAGTTCTATTATTTAGCACACAGTGTTTTAATCTTAGCACTGTTATGACATTTTGGAATGGATAATTCTTTGTTGGGGTGGGACATCCTGTATATTGCAGGATGTTTAGAAAGCATCCCTGGCCCTTATCAACTAGATGCTGGTGGCAGTCCTTTTCACCACCAGAAAGGTCTGATTATCACAAATGTAAAAAATGTCTTGAGACATTGCCAAAGTCCCTAAGGGATAGCAGGGCAAAATTGCCCTGGTTGAGTACCGCTGATTTAGCACATGAAGGGTTCAGTTCAGTTCAGTTCAGTCGCTCAGTCGTGTCTGACTCTTTGCGACCCCATGAATCACAGCACGCCAGGTTTCCCTGTCCATCACCAACTCCCAGAGTTCACTCAAACTCATGTCCATTGAGTCGGTGATGCCATCCAGCCATCTCATTCTCTGTTGTCCCCTTCTCCTCCTGCCCCCAATCCCTCTCGGCATCAGAGTCTTTTCCAGTGAGTCAACTCATCGCATGAGGTGGTCAAAGTATTGGAGTTTCAGCTTTAGCATCAGTCCTTCCAATGAACACCCAGGATTGATCTCCTTTAGAATGGACTGGTTGGATCTCCTTGCAGTCCAAGGGACTCTCAAGAGTCTTCTCCAGCACCACAGTTCAAAAGCATCAATTCTGCGCTCAGCTTTCTTCACAGTCCAAATCTCACATCCATACATGACCACTGGAAAAATCATAGCCTTGACTAGACGGACCTTGGTTGGCAAAGTAATGTCTCTGCTTTTTAATATGCTATCTAGGTTGGTCATAACTTTCCTTCCAAGGAGTAAGCATCTTTTAATTTCATGGCTGCAATTAGCATCCGCAGTGATTTTGGAGCCTAAATAAAGTCTGACACTGTTTCCACTGTTTCTCCATCTATTTCCCATGAAGTGATGGGACCAGATGCCATGATCTTTGTTTTCTGAATGTTGAGCTTCAAGCCAACCTTTTCACTCTCCTCTTTCACTTTCATCAAGAGGCTTCTTAGTTCCTCTTCACTGAAGGCTAGTAGTGCATAATTAGAGAAATTGTCTAGTACTTCATGGTGAAATACTTCATTTCAGTATTTTTAGAAGCAAGCAAAAGAATAATGCTGCAATTTTGGCATATTTGAAGAAAATTGTCAATTTTTTTTGAAGGAGCTGGCTTGGTTTACTCTTCAGATGTGTTCAGTCCGGGAAGAATAACACCATATAATGCTAACACTGGGGGTACTTTGGCTCTCGTGGAAGAAGTATCATAAAATTTTATACCTGCTTTCCTGACGGTCCAGTGATTACTGTGCTTTTCCTGAGGTTCCCTGAATAGTACATACAGACACAATAATTTCTGATGATTCATTAAAATTACAGTTTAGGAAATATGAAGCACATTAAAAACACACTTTAAAGCCTACTCATGTTTTACTTTCCCACTTCAAATACCAACTGAATTTACACTTTTTCCACTCTCACCAATTTCAGTAAACTTGTTAGCCATAGTTTTAGTCATGTCCAGCTTAACAGTAGAGGGTATGACTGTCTTAAATTGACTTGGCAGCTTTGGATAGCTTTTTAAAATGTATATTCAAAGAATGATGAAGTGATAGAGACTTGAAAAAAAGAAAAATACCCTGAGAGAACTAAAAATAACAGAATAGGAGGAAAGTCTGGACAGCTTAAATATTTGTGGATATGCATGATCCACAATCAATCCACAATCCACAATCAGATCACACAGATATTATCAGAATTTCATAAAGGAAATCATTTCTTCAGGTTTAGTTTCTTCACACTGTAATATTCAAATGGGGTGGATTTTGTCAGTTTTAGCTAGAATAGCATGTATAGAAATAGGAAGTCTTTACGAATTCATTTAATAAGCATCTCTTAAGTACTTACCATGAGTCAGGCCCTGGATGGAAGTTAGAGGCTAAGGAGACTAGAGATTAGTCAAACTGGGTCCCTATGCTCAGATCCTTTATAAGCCAAATAGAGGGAGAGTTATACATGAAGAGTCTAAAGTGTAGTTAAATGTTATCAGATGTGTACAATGGGGCTGCAAAGGAAGGAAAGATCTGTTATGCCAGGCAGATAGGAAAAAGTGAGAGTTATGTCATATTTCTGTCAGCACTGTGTGCTCCCTCAGTGTATCATTGCCAGCATGGAGTGTTACTTTTTTAGAATATTTTGTTAATTGGTAAGCAAAACGGATAGCTTGTTTTTAGCTTGCATTTATATTTGGAGAGGTCAGACTTTAAAATATTTGTTTTCATATTGTGAATAGTATGTTATGCCCTTTATCCTAGTTCATTTTTAAACTTAGTGCCCCCAGCCTCTACATTTCCACTCACACAAGTACACACAGGCACACTCACAGATAGGAACTGAAACTGCTTTGGCAAATGTCACTCCAAAGAACTGCACTTCTAAATCCTATGAATTAGTTGCATGGCTTCCCTGGTAACTCAGCTGGTAAAGAATCCAGCTGCAATGCAGGAGACCCTGGTTTGATTCCTGGGTCAGAAAGATCCTCTGGAGAAGGGCATGGCAACCCACTCCAGTATTCTTGCCTGGAGAATTCCATGGACAGAGGAGCCTGGTGGGCTACAGTCCATGGGGTCGGAAAGAGTCAGACACAACTGAGTGACTAAGCACACACTTACCTTACTTACTGTTGACCCCCTTCCTTCTTTAAAAACTCCATCCAGGGCTTTCTCATCAGTTCTGTTTTGGTTTTTATTTTACATCTCTGACCATTTTTTTCAGCCTTTATTTGTGCGCCCCTCTTGCTTTTTACCCTGAGTCATCATTCTGAGGGCCTAGTCCTTTGTCTGTGGATCCCAGTCCGGCTTCTTTCTTCATACTCACTTTTACCAACTTCCTGTGCTTTCATGGTTTCAACCTGTGTGTTGGTGGCTCTCAAGTTCTCATCTCTATTCAGAACTTTTTCTTGATTTCTATTCTCATGTATCCCATCGATAACTGGATAATTCCATAAAGATATATCACATGCATTCTTAACTTGTTTAGTTGCTAAGTTGTGTCTGACTTTTCTGTGATCCCATGGACTTGTAGCCCACCAGGCTCCTCATCCATAGGATCTCCCAGGCAAGAATACTGGAGTGGGTTGCCATGTCCTTCTCTAGGGGATCTTCATGATCCAGGGATTGAACTCCCATACCCTGCACTGGCAGATGGATTCTTTACTACTGAGCCATCAGGGAAGCCCCAGTCTTAGCTTCGGTTCAGTTCAGTTCGGTTCAGTTGCTCAGTCGTGTCCGACTCTTTGCGACCCCATGAATCACAGCATGCCAGGCCTCCCTGTCCATCACCAACTCCCGGAGTTCACTCAGACTCATGTCCATCGAGTTGGTGATGCCATCCAGCCATCTTATTCTCGGTCGTCCCCGTCTCCTCCCACCCCCAATCCTTCCTAGCATCAGACTCTTTTCCAGTGAGTCAACTCATCGCATGAGGTGGTCAAAGTATTGGAGTTTCTAGCTTTATCATCAGTCCTTCCAATGAACACCCAGGATTGATCTCCTTTAGAATGGACTGCTTCGATCTCCTTGCAGTCCAAGGGACTCTCAAGAGTCTTCTCCAGCACCACAGTTCAAAAGCATCAATTCTTCTGCGCTCAGCTTTCTTCACAGTCCAACTCTCACATCCATACATGACCACGGGAAAAACCATAGCCTTGACTAGACGGACCTTGGTTGGCAAAGTAATGTCTCTGCTTTTTATTATGCTCTCTAGGTTGGTCATAACTTTCCTTCCAAGGAGCAAGCGTCTTTTAATTTCCTGCCTGCAATCAGCATCCGCAGTGATTTTGGAGCCCCCAAAAATAAAGTCTGACACTGTTTCCAGTATTTTTCCATCTATTTCCCATGTCTTAGCTTAGCAGGTGTGAAGTCAAAGCCATTCTTACTCATATATCAAAACTCAGGTGATTTACCCCAAATCAAAGAAAAAAATTGGTTGCTTTCATCTGTGCCTCTACAGCAGCTTGCATACTCTTTATCAGAATATTCCCCATACTTTTTCTTTTGCTCACCTTCCCGCCATCCTTTACTAAAATAATACTGTATATTGGATATACTTTTATGTTTCTTTTTCTCTGTAAGTTTTTTAAGGAAGAATTTATATCTCATCTTTATGTCCCCAGGGCTGGGCACAGACTATGTGCTTGATAAATGCACAGTAAATGTATTATCTTTGTCTGTCTAAAGAGTGTACAGATCACAGAAAGTGATCATCCTATTGTATTAAAACACATGGGGAATATTAGGATCAATTCAGTTCAGTTCAGTTCAGTTCAGTCGCTCAGTCTTGTCCGACTCTCCGCGACCCCATGAATCACAGCACGCCAGGCCTCCCTATCCATCACCAACTCCCGGAGTTCACTCAAACTCATGTTAGGGGCTTCAAAATTCAATACTTTAAAAAGAACATGAAAGAATAAGAGTATATCAGAAAGATAGTGACCGTGATGATAGAATTCCAACCATGTGTAATACTGTCTTTAATGCCCCAAACAGAGAGTACCACTAGATATTTTGAGGAATTTCCTTCCAATATTTTTTCTATTCATACTTTTTTTCACACAATCTATGGTTTTATATATTGCTTTTCAACTTAAAATTATAGCTTCACCATTTCTCTGTATGTTATTTATTATTTTTTTGAAAATATAATGTTTAATGACCCCATAATGTCCATAGTGCTCCATTATATGGATTTATTTAGAATCTATTTTTTGACTCTCAGAACTTAGTAACAATTTATGGTGTATACCTTTATATTTTTTTCTGGAGTTTTCACACCCAGGAATATATGTGCATATGTAAATATATACAGTTATACATATATAATTATTAATATATATTAACAGTTTCATATATAATAATGCTGGTCCTAAGTGCATTGCAGCTTAGCTATTATTTTAAAAACCCTAGAAAGCAGATATTGTTTATCTCAATTCACAAAGGAGAAAGCCAAGGCTCAGAGAGATTATGTAAGTTGTCCAAAGTGATAAGCTGTCATGTGACTGAATAGGGTTATGAACAAGGCCTTTCTGCCTCCATAGTTTGTGTGAATTTTGTCATTCATATTGTATGGCACTTCTTAATAACTCTCCACCCCATTTTGGTTCTTTGATTATCTGAGTGGTTAAATCAAGTTATATAACCAAAGAAAACTAGTTATTTACTTAGAACCTATTTTAACACATTTCTAATAAAATATATGTATTTTTAAGAATATTTTACTTTGCTGGTCCCTCTAAAATGAAGTTCTTTTCTGATCTTGTCTGAGATGGTGGCTCAGATGGTAAAAGAATCTGCCTGCAATGCAGGAGGCCTGGGTTCTATCCCTGGCTTGGGAAGATCCCCTGGAGAAGAGAATGGCTACCCACTCCAGTATTCTTGCCTAGAGAGTTCCACGGACAGACGAGCCTGACAAGCCTCAAACCAAAAACTACTCCTTTTCTAGAATACATGAAGTTTAGCTTTTAGCAGCCAGTTAAAATGTATAATTTGTAAGTTATAAGATGTTTCTAACTTTCATAAAATGTATTCTTGTAAATTGAAGTGATCTTTGCAAATATTTCCCATGGGAAAATTTTGCAAAACTTTAAATGTTAACATTATCTTTATGTTAATTTGTACCTAAGGGATATTACAGGAATTTCTTTAATAATAAAAATGTTTTTTCTATCTAAAGATTGTTTTTAACTCTTAGTCTAATAAAAAAACAATGTCATTAGAAGATAAATGGAAGCATGAAAGGAATCTAATCTAACAATAATTTGACTATTAATATCCAAAAAACAGATTCATAGTATAAATTCAAAACCTTTTATTTTGAATTCATGATAATTTAGACCAAATTTGGACCTGGTCTATTTGTATAGAACTTTTGCAAAAATTTAGCTAATATTATTAATTATTTTTCTTTACTTTCATGTACTTAAAAAGGTTTTATATGCTCACTATTAACATTTCATATTTTAAATTTGACATCCTATGTATTATTGAAAATATTTTGTAAAAGCCTTAATGATCAGTTTTTAAATTAATTTGACTAGCTTTCTCTCAATCAGCCCAACTTAGCCATATTTTTTTACTACTAATTCCTTGTAAAATATAGCTAAATCTTTGGCTTACAGTTTTAAAAATAGCATGAAAAAATAGTAGGTAAGATTCTAGGATCTTCAATTTTGCTAATGCCATTATAATCTATAGGACAGATGGTAAAGCAGTTATGGTTTGGTAATATAACCAAATAGCAAATTATGTTTACGTAAAATGGAGACAAGTGAGATAATTCCCTTGGATTCCTTTAACTCATGTTCTGTGGTTTCACTTGCAAATGTAATCTGAATACTGTGTTCTTTTCCGATATCAAATAGAAAAGAAAAAGGCTAAAATAGATTCGAATCTTGACCAGGCAATGCTGATAACTGAGGCCTTATTCACTCAGTGTTCTTTGGTGAGACAAAGAATTTGGAGAATGATTACTGTTAGTAATTGTAATGTCCACAAAAATAGAAAATTGTCTCTTGTAAGGAAAAGGTCATGAAAGATTTTATATGCTGTAAGTTTAGTCTCCAAAGGTGGTTGAATGCTTAAATAGTATTTGAGATGTTTGAAAGCTTAACTCACCCCTTAAGGAACAGATGACTCTATAACTGCAGTCATAACTGCAAATAGTCTTCTCTGGTCTCCCCTTTCAGCAGGAATGTCAAGGATTAAAGCAGTGGTTCACAAATTATAGTGTTGTATAGTCACTTGGAAAGCTTGTTAAATATGTAGATTTCTGGGATTCACCCATAAAGATTCTTCTTTTATAAGTCTGAGGTGCAGCCTAGAAATCTAAAAGTTTAGTAATCATTCCGGCAATGGAGACATAGATGCTTCTAGAGTCAGATTTTGTGAAAAGCTAGGAAATACCGTGGATCCCTGGTGACGGTCTTGGGAAGGGCATAGTTATGTAGCTCATTGCTAGAATAAAGTGAAATTTTTACCTCTATTGAAGATTCTGTATGAATAAATTTGATTGCTCATATGGAAATCTCCCAGCTAGAGCCATGAAATCATGGAATCAAAGTTAGAAAGGCTCTTAATAATTTGTCTGACTCTTCTAAACGTCTGGCTAGTTCATTTTGGAGCATTTCCAGTCATGGGAATGCATTCAGTCCTGTGACTGTGCAACCTTACTTTGGGCTGTTCCAAGCATTACAGTGTTCATGCATATAATGAGATAAAATTCGTGCTCCTCACGTAACCGCCTATTTTTTTCTAAAACATATAACACAAGTATTTGTTAGATTTTTAAAGTACTATTAAACAAGAATCCAAGAATTCTTCCCAAATTAAGGTTGTGCCAATGCTATAAGGTTAGTGACATTTATGAGTTTAGACTTAGAAAATGCCGATATTGATTTCATTTAAAAACTCGAATTCGTAACCTACTACTCAAAATAAAAAATCTCTTCTATAAATGTATCATTCCTGTTTTCCTTCCCCATCAAATCAAAGAGAATAAATAAACATCCTTCTCCACAATTTGTTTTATTCTACAACTTCTATATGCTTTTAAAACTATAGAAATTATGATTGCATGCTGTGATTCATGGGGTCGCAGAGTCAGACACAACTGAGTGACTGAACTGAACTGAACTAAAACCTTAATGAAATATTTTCCCATGCTTTCTTGCCCATCCCACTTTCTTCATCTTGAATGCACTTCTCTTCCTTCAGGAAGCCTTCTCATATTTACTTCACATCATTGTCATCATTCTTTTACCCCCTTTCCTATGACACTTTTTATTCTACACAGTGTTATTTCTTATTTCTGTAATTATCCTTGAATTTTCTTATATTTATATATGACATAAAGCAATGCCTGTATATGTATTTTTCTCCTCTATAGGTCAGCTCAAGGATGAAAATTAAATCTTTAGTTTCTTTTTTTCTTTTTATTCAGGGACAACAGTATAGTTTTGTTGACAAGGCATCAGGCCATCTCTGTTTCTTTGCCTGCAATGCCAAATTTCTAACAATGCATGCTCATTTAAGTAGAATCAGATGCTGTGATGGGAATCTGTGAAGTCAAAAGGGAGAGGAAACCTGTAGTAGCACGATCAAGTCCTGTTAGCCTATTATGCTGAAGAGGACTGATTTCCGGGGAGACAGTGTTAGCTGAGTGATCTATGATCCAGGATCATGATAACCACAGGAAGGAAAGTAGCAAGAGCAGGTTGGGGTTGGAACACCTACATGTTGGGACAGACTGGTTCAGAGAACACTCATTTTCGTCCTCCCTGAACTCAGGTGGTTATTTTTTCAATATTTGCAGTACCCAACCAAGGGTCCATAAGGTTTCTTTGATGGCTAGTTCCCTTGTTTCTTTCATAGGTGTGTTCATGTTCCTGGCATAGGTGTTTTTAAAGTAGTCTCAAAAGCCATGAGTTAAGTGTGTTGGAATGTCTAGCTTTGTTGGAAATTCTTGAACCAAGCTTTCATAGGGATGCTACCAAATGTGGAATTTTCACTTCCCAGAGAGCATTCTGAACTCCTTAAAGCTTTACTCTTTTATATTAATTTCATTTCTCCAGCATTAGTTGGCATATGTGTGTGCATACGTACTCCTTAGTCCTATCTGACTCTTTGTGACCTTTGGGACTGTAGCCTGCCAGGCTCCTCTGTCAATGGGATTTTTCAGGCAAGAATACTGGAGTGGGCTGCCATTTTCCTCCTCCAGGGGATCTTCCCTACCCAGGGATCTCCTGTGTCTTCTGCATTGCAGGTGGATTCTTTACTGGCTGAGCCAGTGGGGAAGTCCCAGTTGGTGTATATTAGATGCTAAATACTTGCTAATTAAAAGGGTAGTTTGCTCTTTTGAATTTTTTATACCTTATATTAATTCAAATTCATTTTTGTCAAATATCCTCTAATAGTATGATTGAACATGAGGTGATTAAGGCAGTTATCAGGCTTATATTGTGGACATTGTAGTCCAATACTAGTATTGTGCATTTTTCTTTGTACTGTTTCCAAAACATTATAGAGCTATCCAGATCAAAGATAGTTAATTGGACTTTGGCCATCCTCTACTTCCCAGAACCTAATCTTTCAGTTGCTGAATGATATTTGCAAAGCTGAAAAGATCTTTGTAAAGTAATAAGCATGGATGATAAGTACTTTGAGGAAACATATGATACGATTCTTAAGAATTCTTTAGATTCAAATCTTTAGGCTTTATAGAATTAATTATTCTTTTCCACTTGATTAATAATTTACATATTACATTTTATTTAAAAGGAATATATACAACTAAAGAAAATTGGAAGCTGTGTGGCAAAACACACACACAAAATCTGATAAAACAGGTAAACTAGTAAATCTCATCAGGTCTCATATATCAGGAGGAACCAGGGAGTCAGTTTCCAGATGTCACCTGCCAAGGGAGCAGATACGAAACTTGTGAATTAACTGGAACAGGAGTAGCTTCTCCTCTTGGGCAACCAGTGTCTGCCCTATGAAAGGTTTTCCCTTCTCCCATACTTCTGGAAAGGAGAGGAAGAAAAGAGAGAGTGAAGAAATGGCAAGGGAAGGTGAAAGATTGGAGATGGACTTATTTCAGACATCAGTCTACTTTCCATGTTTCTCAATGCTGCAACTGTCTTGAATGTCCAGAGGAGACCTTAGGATGGCACCTAGATCTACAGAAATGAGGTGATGAGCCATAACCTTTGTCTTTGGAATCTCGTTTATATCCTGACTGGAAATGATTATTTCACATATACCTAGTCAGTACAGTACCTGTTGCTGTTTGTTGTTTAGTTACTAAGTCATGTCCAACTCTTTTGCAACCCCATGGACTGTAGCTTTCCCTGCTCCTCTGTCCATGGGATTTCCTAAGCAAGAAAATTGGAGTGCGTTGCCGTTTCCTTCTCCAGGGAATCTTCCCAACTCAGAGATCAAACCCCCATCTCCTGTATTGCAGGCAGATTCTTTCCCACTGAGCCACCAGGGAAGCCTAGTACAGCACCTAGACTTATAAGATGATTAGGCCTAGGTTTTCTCTTCTTTGTAATATTGCTAATGTCATGACCAAAAATTTTTACTTCACTTATACCTATACCTACATCTACACTTACACACACATATATAGCTATCCATATACATAAGTAATCACATGCATAATACACTTACACACATAAGAACACACTCTCCGGTACTGACACACATACAAACATCTGTACAGCTACATCTATATGCATAAATATTTTTCTCTCCCAATCCCCAACCCTTGTCCTCAAAGAATCTTGTCTTTGTTAGCCAAACCTTTTGTCCTATTTGCAAGAGAGAGGAAAGATTTTTCCATTGTATAATTATGTATGATACAGATTATTCTTCGCACCAGCATCATCTTTAATAGCCGTTCTGCTGTTCTCAAGACCCCGCGTTTATAATGGTGAATTGTCGGTATTAAAATTTATGGGGAATTCCCTGGTGATTAGGACTCCATGCTTCCATTGCAGGGGGCATGGGTTTGATCCCTGGTTTGGGAACTAAGATCCCACAAGCTGTGTGTCATGGCCCAAACAAAACAAATCAGATTATTCTATCCTTTTCTCACTTCCTTATTTTGGTGGTGGTGTTGACTAGCATCCATTCTTCTCCCTGGTAGAGGGTGATTTCTTTGAGGATTTACCTCTCCCCCACTGTGTATAATCATGTGGAAGGGAATTTCAAACCCCTGCTTCTAACAATTGAAACTTTGAAAGGTCAGACCATTCCTCTTCCACTCCCTAGAATTGCTAATGGATGAGATTGTGATCTAAGAGCTTCTAACTGGAAGGTTTTGAAATCTGAGTGGCTCATGGTCAGAAAGGACAGCCAGAGATCTTTTATGGCAGCAATGACTATTCTAACATGAGGGTAGTTATTCCCTCCTGATTCTTCATTCCTTGCTTTCTAGAGCTGCCTCAATTTCTTTCCCTTGCCAAGTCTGGTCCTCCAATTTCCTGTCTTCAAAACCCTAATATCCTTCCCATAAACTGCCCGTTTAAAAGTTAGACAGAGTCAGTGTCTGCTACTTTCAACCAAAGAATGCAAGTGATGACTCGTCTCAGGATATAGATCCTCAGGGAAGGGTGAAATATTAAGTATGGTGCCCTTTGATGAAGCAGCTAACAGAGTTATCACCTGTGTCATCAGGAAAAAGAAATCTCAATAAAAGATAAAGTCTGGGGACTTAGAATAGTTTCCATCATGGAACAATATAAAGAGTGTGCAGAATTCAAGGATGGCAGGGAAAGGAGGCTCCTGATGGCATTGGATACATGATAACAAAGAAATTACAGACTTAAAATTAAGTATCAGTTTTTTAAAAAATGGATATAATTGCAGGACTTTAGATGACTATATTGAAAGAGTCTCCTGTATCTTGTACGTATTGGATTGAGATAGACAAGATTTAAATTCAGTGTTTAGCCACTAATTGAATTCGGAGTTGTATCGGTCAGAGTAGGCTGCTTGGGTTATGCTGTGGTAACAAAACAAACCCCAAGGGTTTGTTCCTCACTTGTACTGCATAGTCGCTGCAGGTTGGTTGGCAGTTCTGCTTTGCATAGCCTTCACTCCACAGCTCAGGCTGATATAGCCTCTGCTATCTGGCCATTGCTGGTGATTGTGGCAGAAGGGAAATAAGAAAATGTAATGCATTGTGAACTAACTCCTGAAGTCTTTGAAGGGAAATGAAAAACCTCACTTCTCATATATATCTGGCCAAAGCAAGTCAGATGGCCTTTCATAACTTCAAAGGAACAAGGAGGTACCATTTTGCCCAGCATGAGAACTGGAAATACTTGGTGGACAGCATTAATGACCACTATCAAAACTTTGCTAGAGTTTGTATGTGAAAGTTCGAATATTCGTTTGGAAAATGTGAACTGGAGGCATCAGAGTAATTTGAACCTCCAAGCCCCTCTAAATATCCCTGAACCTTTCTTGAGAGAAGAGCAATTCTCCTCTGTTTGTCTGAAAAGCTATTTCCTTTCATGCTTGTAGATGCCTGTATACCTTCATCTGAGGGAATTCACATGAAGAAAGTAGTTGACAGTCTTCCTCATGTCTGTATCTTTTCATCCATAGACCATTAATCAGAATTATACCCTAACATGCCTCAGATCAATCTTAGAAAGTTAAAATTTTACATAACAAAAGAATAGCAGGCCGGAACATGCCAAGGTATATTAACCCTAAAGCAGGAAATATATGTGGGGAATTGAGTTTGTGAATGCTTGACTAAACAGAATACAGCATGATTTTAGTTTTACGAAATTTGTCAATGCGGTTCACATGTCAGAGATTCTATATGAACTAGATTAGCTGGGTTGGAAAAACTAACACTTTTTTTTTTTTTTTACAACAAACATACACTTAAAAATGCATTCGGTACACTTAAAAATGCATACAACAAACATACACTTAAAAATGCATTCAGTAGTCAAAGAAAGTTGGATACTAGAATTTTAGAAATATCTTATTTTAGAAAGCATAAAGATAGCCAAATCTAGGGGGTCTTAGATAACAGTCTCTTCAACAAACACCTGCAGTGTGTATTGAAGGAATCACCAGCATCTTTATTTTTAAATATTTATTTACTTGGCCACGTGAGGTCTTAGTTGCAGCACACAGGATCTTTGCTGTGTCATGTGGGATCTTTTGTTGCAGTGCATGGCCCCTCTGGCTGCTCCAAGGCATGTGGGATCTTAGTTCCCATATCAGGGACTGAACCCGAGTCCCCTGCATTGCAGGGTAGATTCTTAACCACTGGACCACCAGCGAAGTTTTCCCAGTATCTTTAAAATACCTGTTTTGAAACGTCTATTTAAAACATCTGTTCTCTCCATACCAGAAATGCTGGTATGAAATACTGCACTGGAAATGAGAAGCAGCATGGGGGTGGCAGAGACGAGGCAAGGCCATAATAGGCATTGGGACTGGTACAGTCGGACTGGCCCATCTGGAAGAGCTCTCTGGGTGTACCCACCTGACTGTGAATGAGTTCCTTAGAAAAAAAGTAGGAGTGGAGCAACCACATAATACAAAACAGAATAAAAACTCCAAGTCAAGTAAACAGAGGGATGACTTAAGCCATGAAAAGAAATCATGATCAAATCTTTTAATTGTTTACAGTGTCAGATCCCCTTGACTGAAGGGAAGACCAGACAACCTTGATGTCAGATCCTGAAGTAACACTATAAGTGCCTTTGGGAGATGTCAGGATATCCATGCCAACGGGAAAGATGACTTGCTATGCTTTTTGGCCCCGTGCCACCAAGAAAGAGGCCCAATGCTTGGCACACCTTGGAAGGAACGTATACCTGCTTTAGGTATCCTGCTTTAGCCATTTACCAGGTAACCTGAAAAGCTGCCAACTTTGATTGAGGCCCACAGCAAGAAAAAATGCCCTAGGCAAAAAGTGTAAACTGCTGTTGAGCTATTACTAATGCTCACGGCTGGAAGAGAGCCGGGAGTGAAAGGGGGGAATGAGTAGGTTGTAAACAGTGTGAGACAGTATAAGCTATTACGTGTGCATATAGTTCTTCTGGGAACATTGGCAGAGCTTCCTTATATTGGAAGCATATGTTCTCTAATTTAGGAATTCATAGTGACTTTAATTTCTGAAATTTCCCTGATGAATGGAGAATTAGAACCATTTGTCTATTTTACAAAATACAAATATCCATTAAAAGCACAGGCTGAATATCCTGCTTTGAACTCTGGTAGACCCACAGTTACATGTAACTTTCACATAGAAACTGAGAACACAGAATCGTTTTAGCTTGGCATCTAGTCTTTTTCCAGCTACAAAATGTTATTACTAAATGTGAAGTTTCAGGAACAGAAATTGCTTTGCCTTGGGGTGTTATAGTCCTTACATCAGGTTAGATCCTTAATATGGGTACATATAAATGCCTTTAGCTTAATGTTTCACTATTTTGACTGTCAGTTTTAGTTATCCTTTTAGGTATATTTGATTTTTATTAGGTTTATTGGTATTTTTTCTGATATATCATTATTAATTCAGGATTTTTAAAAGTATTTATATAGCTTTGGCTCATTAGGCATCTGCTTTCATACCTCTTTTTTTCCTTAAATTCTTTTTTTTTTCCTTAAATGCTTTTTAATTGAATTATTCTTTTAACTTTTCAAAAAGTTATTTATGATATCCTATCACTGGGATAGTTTGAAATAGTTTTCTTGCTAAATATTCACTATGCTTACATTAAAAGAGAAATAATAAAGTTTTTTTTGTCTCAATGCATAATGATGCTTTTTTTTTTATTTTTACCATATTTTAACAAGAGATAACATGGAATTTTATCAGGCTCTGTAATAGAAATACTTCTGGGGGAAAAGTGATAGGATTTCTAAGACATTACTTCAAGGGAAGTTAATTGAGTTTTTTGTTTTGCTTTGGAGATAATTATTATATATATCTGAGGGAATAATTGTCTGTTGTTGATGTGTGAGTGTTTTATGAACATGCTTCACTTGGGTTCTCTCCTCTGTTTCACTTCACTTCTTGCAATTCTTCTGTTCACTTATGAGAAGAATGAATTTCTGAGAGATATTTTGAGAAGAGCTATTGGGGACCAGCCTCGATATGGCCCAGGGTATCCTCGGGATGAATGGCGTCGGCGTCAGAGAGAGAGAGAGAGAGAGAGAGAGAGAGAGACAGGGGCTGATGATTCCTTGGTTTACGCTGGAAACCAATAAAACCCCAGCACGGGGTTTGCTCTGTTTACGTAGGCCGCAGGCGCCCTCTCGAATCACTGGAGGCACCCCACCAGGGCACCCCCTCGAGTGGGTCTTAGAAGCCCAGGCAGATAAGTAAACTCAGAGGGCCCAGCGCTCCAAGGATCTCAACCAGAAAAAGGGAGAGTAGAGAAAAGGATGGAAAAAGAGAAAGAACGACACGGGGAGACCAAGCTTCAGTGAGCAAGGCCCAAAACTTTATTTTCCAGTGTTGCTTTTATACCCTAAGTTGTGCACATAAAAAATAGAGAAAGAGAGGTATAGAGTCATGCCAAAATCACGCGGGGTCAGCAGTCTTGACCCTTATCAGGATCAGGGCTCATTTTTGTATGTCTCATGATATACAAAAGTTTTGGGTGGTTTACATCATCTTCTGGCCAGGTGGCCTGCTAACAGTTTATGGCCCTCTCTCCTAACAAAGGTTAGTTAGCTAGAAAAAGTCTTATATTCTTTTAAGATGATTTTCCTAAAGTCAGGTGCTATACACATGACAAGGTTACATTCCTATAAGGCACCGGTGTAGTGAGCTGCAAGAAAGGAATTTATTAACTTAAGATCTGATGTGGTTAAATCAAAGGCTACTACTTATATTCTCTATATGTGATTAATGTATTTCCAAGGATACAATAGATAGAGGAAACTCCAGCAAGCATTGATTCAACAATGAAATCTTTTTTAGTACTATTCTAATGATTTTAACTTCTTCAACAGATTCCTGTATTTTAGAATATTAGGCTTTCTGTCCTTGCATGGCTGGGAGGCTATAAACAGTCACCCTCATAGTTGTAAGAGCCCGGACAAACTTGTCATGCAAGTTAGAGAGCTATCAGAGGGGCTTGGATTGGAACACTCCTATTAAGCCAAGGAGAACTTTTTAACTACAGCTCTGAATTAATGTTTTCAGAGAAAGATGGTTGGGAGGAAGCCCCCGTAAGTATTAGAGGACTTGATAAGAGGCGTAAGATAGTAAGGCAGTCAGACTCCGGTTTTCTTTGGGGTAGATGCTCAGGTAAGTCCAGGGGGTTCCTCGAGTCCTGATTAGCCTTTGCCCGTCAGGCCTCTTCCCCAATTGACCTTTGCCACGGGTAGGATTTCCCTCGCTGGCTCCCGGCAAAGAGCTATGAATGAGTGATATGCATGACGTGCTTGACATATAAGTTTATGAAGATAAAACTTTTCATTCTAGACACATGACCAGATTTGTTATGTGAAATGGACATCAGGTAGTATACTGTTATTGGGCTTTCCAGGTAGCTCAATGGTGAAGAATCTGCCTGCCAATTCAGGAGACACAGGAGACACAAATTCAATTCTTAGATCAGGAGGATCCCCTGGAGGAGAAAATGGCAACCCACTCCAGTATTCTTGCCTGGAGAATCCCATGGACAGAGGAGCCTGGAGGGTTATAGTCCATGGGGTCCAATAGAGTTGGATGTGACTAAGCAGGCATAGAGTATACTGTTATCAAATGTTTGTCTGCAATATACAAAATGCTGTGGGTGACACAAGGAGGAATGATTTATAGAATTAAAGCAAGAATATATATAGGTGGAAAATGAGAAAATTGCTATAAGGGGGGTTTGAAGTGAAGTGAAGTGGCTCAGTCATGTCCGATTCTTTGTGACCCCACAGATTGTAGCCCAACAGGCTCCTCGGTTCATGGGATTTTCCAGGCATGAATACTGGAGTGGGTTGCCGTTTCCTTCCCCAGGGCATCTTCCTGACCCAGGGATCAAACCTAGGTCTCCCGCATTGTAGGCAGACGCTTTACCATCTGAGCTACCAGGGAAGCCCATGTAATAATGAGCTATAAGGGGGCATATAGGGCTTTGAATTCTGAAGGTAGGTAGGTGAGGGACAGACATCTTCAGTATGGATTGTCCTTGGATCAAAACATCTAAGACAATCAGCTTTATATGACTGACTTCTTGTCAGTATTTCTTAAGTATCATTTTTTTTTTTTTTTAGAGAGAGTATGTCTCCTTCAGTCTGAGTGACATTTTAAGTTCTTTACTTTTTATTACCTTAGATTCAGTATTTGTAAGATCTGGGGATGGAGAAGGGGTATTGAGTGGATGAAGGTAGAATCATTACATATCATGTATTTATTCATTCAATCAGTATTTATGGAGCATTGTTCTCATCAAAAGTGCTGTGCTCCCTGCTAAACAGACAGTAGTGAACAAGTCACACTCATCCCTGCCTTCCTGGAACTTAGAGTTTGGGAGGGAAGGGAGACAAATAGTGCTTTACAATAGTTTAAGCAATGTCAAATTAATGTAGCAAAGAGTCGGACATGACATAGCAACCTAATAACAACAAGTTAATGTTCTAAAATGCAGATACTGAGTTGCTTCGTAACAGTCAAATTTATCGTAGGGGTTCAGGGGCATCGAGAGAAAATGAAATATACATTAAGACCTGATGAGGCAATTAGAGTTATGTAGGTAGAAAGTGAGGGGCAGTTCAAGGGAATGGAGAGATGAGAGCCTATGGGAATGTTTTATGGAGAGGGAATAACACAGGTAAGACAGGAGACTAGAAAGTGCAAATGTAAAGACAGAAAGATCAGTGTTACTTGCTCATAACATTTAAACGAACAAGTAGCAGAAGCTAAGAATGGGTAGGAATGCAGGGCCCCTGTCAAGAAGGGCCTTGAAAGACAGTCCAAATATTTACATCTTATTAATATTTAAAGGCCGTGGGAGACCACCAAAGGGTTCAAGTTGGATTATGGGATAGAAGCAAGACTGGATTGAGATCACAAAGAATGCTCTGGCTGAGACGTGTAGCGTAAGACCGAAGAAAATTAGACCAGCTCCCACTTCACTTAATTTAAAAGCAGAACTCACCTGTGAAGGATTGAAATCCCATATAGAACCCCATAAATTTCCCCAAGTTTATGGTGGCGGAGTTGAGGGTAGGTTATGAGAAATTTGGAGGCGGCAAAACTCAATGACTCAAAGGGCTTCAGGAAGTACAGTGCTGGAGGCTCAGAGGAGCAGGAGATTCCGGTGCTTCCCCCTCAGGTACTTCTCAATCGTGCACTCAGAATTCCCCGGGGACCTATATGAAAATCCTGATGACGGTGTCCTATCCCAGGAAACAGTGAATCATAATCTTGAAACTTGATGAAAGCTCTTGCTACTCTGATTGTCCCTGATAGCATTTCTTGTTTTGCAGCCTATTTTATTTATTTTTTATTAATGTGGCTTTATCAGTTTTCTTGTGATTAGCATTTGCCTGCCTGCATATGTGCTAATTCGCTTCAGTCGTGTCTGACTCTGCAACCCTGTGGACTGTAGCCCACCAGGCCCCTCTGTCCATGGATTCTCCAGGCAAGAATACTGGAGTGCATTGTCATTTCCTCCTTCAGGGGATCTTCCCAACCCAGGGATCGAACCCAGATTTCTTATGTCTCCTGCATTGGCAGCTGGGTTCTTTACCACTAGCACCACCTGGGAAGCCCTCGTATTTGCCTACTATAACTTTTTCTATCCTTCTACTTTCACCTTCTTTCTTTATAGCAATATTTGGTTTTTATTTCTCTTATTAATCCATTCTTCCCATGTCCATCTTTTAACTGATGATTTCTATATAAGTTCCTTTATGTTTATTTTGATTGTTATATATTTGGACCTAATTCTCCCATCTTACATATTTTTAAAAATTCTATTTGTCCTCTTTTCTCCACACTCATTTTCTTCAGCATTCTTATCTTTCTGTTTTTGTCTGATTAATTTTTTTTTTTCCCCTGAGGACCATTTTTTCCTCTCTCTCAACTGACTTGGTATTTTTGCATTTTATTTCTATTCTGTTATTGACTATATTCAAAGTTTGCTATCAACACTTAACAAATTCTAAATTCTACAGTATTTTCTTAAAATCAATTTTGAAGTTATGAAGTATAACACATGGGGAAACATGAAAACCATAGGGACAATTTAATATATAGTTACAAAGCAAATACCTGTGTACTGCTTAGATTAAGAACCATAAGCGGCACCCCCTAGAAACCTCTTGTGTGTTTTATCCCAATCATAATTTCTTTTCTTTTATTTAGAAGTAAACCTATTCTTAACTTATAATAATAGTTTCATTATTTTATCAGTTGTATATATATCAAAAACAAGTACAGTTTAGTTTTGCTCTTTTTGAATTTTATACAAGTGCAGCCATACTGCATGATTTTCTTATATACCTTGCTTCTTTCCGTCAACTTTATTTCTAAAATCCATGCATATTTTTGTGTGTAGCTTTACTACATACAAAACTACATGGTTAGTTGGCTCATTTTCATTCCTTGTGTAGTACTCCATGTATGATTACATAACAGTTTATTCACTCAACTATTGATGGTCATTTGTGATAATTCTAGTTTCTGATAACTCTGAATAATACAACTGAGATCAATATTGCGCATCTATCCTCTTAGACAACATACACTTGAATTTCTAAGATTGCAATACTTGTGTCCAAGGCAGTTAAAATGCCAACTGTAGTGGATAATGCCAACAGTTTCCAAACTGTCGAGTTGATCCAATTTATACTCCTATCCACTGTATGTTCCTGTGGCTCTGTGTCTTCATCGTGGCATTGTTAGTGCTGAAAACTTCTTGCCCATCTGGAGACCAGGTAGAGGTGTCTCACTGTGGTTTTAAAATGCCAATAAAGATTAGGCATATTTTCACTTGCTTGCTAGCCATTTAAATTTCCTCTTTAGATAAGTACTTATTCTATTCTTTTCCCTATTTTACTGTTGGGTTGCCTACCTTGTTCTCACTGGTTTGTAGGAGCAGTTTTTATACATCCTGCTATTAAGGTTTCTGGTATTTTAAAGTGTTTTAATGCTATAAAGTTGTATCTTTTAAAAATTTAGTTTTATAATAGTTACTTCCTGTTACATGAAAGCTGAAATGATTCTGTGTATAGATTTGTATCCAATTGCCTTGCTGGTTTCTCTTATTACTTCTCACGGTTTTTCTATAAGTTCTTGTAGATTTTCTGCATGAGCAGCAGTAATATCTGTGAATAGTGGTTTTTTTTTCCTTTCTAATCCTTATAACTTCATTTCTTTTTCATATCTGTTGCCCTGATTACCACTTGCAGTATAATGTTGAATAGAAGTAGTGGTAATGGTTATATTTGTCTTGTTTAAGATACAAGAATTACCCTTTAAACTTTTAAAATTTGTTATATTCTCTTTTTATCAGTCATTGAACCAAGAATGCTAACACTTAGAAAAAGAATGGCTAATTAAACTCTAACATGGTAAAGGTAGGGAAAAATAAATGTCAGAAAAAACTAATAAAATGGAAAACAAATATACAATGATGATTTGTTGTTGTTCAGTCACTAAGTTGTGTCCAACTCTTTGTGACCCTGTGGACTGCAGTACGCTAGGCTTCCCTGTCCTCCACTATTTCCCAAAATCTGCTCAAGTTCATATCCATTGAGTCAGTGATGTTATCTAACCATCTCATCCTCCGCCATCCTCTTCTCCTTTTGCCTTCAATCTCCTAGCATCAGGGTTTTTCCAATGAGTTGACTCTTTGCATTTATGATTTAACCGCAGGAATCATTCTCTGAAAACACTAATAAAACTGGCAAACATCTCTCAGAATTGCTTTTGTTTATTTATTTAGGCTACATTAAGCAACATGTGGGATCTTAGTTCGCTGTTCAGGGATTGAACCCATGCCCCCTGCAGTGGAAGTGTGGAATCTTAACCTCTGGACTGCCAGGGAAGTCATGGAATTGATTTTATAAAAAAGTAAAAGTACAGAGAGAAAATTGTCAAGAACTAGAAAGAGGTCATCACTATAAATGTTTCAGGTGTCAACAGATAATAAAATTATATTATGAAGAAATTGTATCATTAGTTAAAACACTTGGTACAAAGGAAATTCTAGTTCCAGATTTTTTTTTTCTGAGTTCTTCTACTAAACATTCAAGGAAGAAATAGTGCCAATCTTACACAAACTCTTCCAGAAAATGCAAAAAGGGGGTCTATTTTCCAATTCATATTAGGAGATGTAAGAGAAGAATCACACCAAAGCAGTTAGAAAGGCAAAGAACACTTTATTCAAGACTACTGCAATAGAGTAGATTGATTCAAAATGACAGGTGGGAGGATTTCTAATAGCTGGGGTGAGATAATGGGAAAGTACTGGAGGATGTTACTGGGAAGGTAGGTCAATGTGACTAGGCTATGTGTTTGCTAATTTCTCACAAAGACTGGAGACAAGGGCCCCATCTTACTTGATGACTGCATTTCAAAAGGACAATTCCCTGGTTCTAGAGAAAGACATTTCCGGGTTGTAGTAGATTTACATCTCTAAATGGCAAAGCAAACATTCATGATCGCAGATTTTCTAAAAAAAATGCTTTAAGAAAAGAGAGGTCAGAAAACAGACACATAGATCAGTGGAACAGGATAGACAGCCCAGAAATAAATCCATACACTTATGGTCAATTAATCTACAACAAAGGAGGTAAAAATATACAATGGAGAAAAAACAGCCTCTTAAGTGGTTGGACAGCTACACATTAAAGAATGAAATTAGAACATTCTCTAACACCATATTAAAAAATAAATTCGAAATACATTATAGACATAAATGTAAGACCAGATACTATAAAACTAGTAGAGGAAAACATAGGCAGGTGCTCACTTCGGCAGCACATAAACTGAAATTGGAAAACATAGGCAGAACACTCTTTGACATAAATTGCAGCAATAATATTTTAAATCCATCTCCTAAAGTAAATAAAATAAAACAAAGAAACAAATGGTACCTAATTAAACTTAAAAGCTTTTCCACAGCAAAAAAAGTTGTATACAAAACAAAAAGCCTATTGAATGGGAGAAAATATTTGCAAATGATATGACTGATAAGGGATTAATATCCAACATATATAAATAGCTCACATAACATCAAAAAACCAAGCAACCAGATTAAAAAATAGGCAAAAGAACTAAACGAACATTTTTCCAAAGAGGAAATGCAGGTGGCCAATAGGCGCAAGAAAAGGTGCTTAACGTTGCTACTTCTCAGGGAAATGCAAATCAAAATTATCATGAAATATCACTTGATTCCTGCCAGAATGACTTATCAAAAAGACCAAAATAGCAATTGTTGATGTGGAGAAAAAGGGAATCTTCATACACTATTGGTGGGAATGTAAGTTGCTTCAGCCACTGTGAAAAACAATATCGAGATTTCTCAAGAAACTAAAACCAGAATGACCATGTGATTCAGCAGTTCCATGTTGGATATATATCTGAAAAAAACAAAAACACTAATTTAAAAAGATAAATTCATCCAGTGTTCCTAGCAGCATTATTTACAACTGCCAAGATTGTATGGAAGCAGCCTAAGTGTGTATCAACAAATGAAGGTGTGGTGTGTATATATATATACAATGGAATACCACTCAGTCATGCTCAAACTACCACACAACTGCATATATCTCACATGCTAGCAAAGTAATGCTCAAAATTCTCCAAGCCAGGCTTCAACAGTATGTGAACCGTGAACTTCCAGATGGTCAAGCTAGATTTAGAAAAGGCAGAGGAACCAGAGATCAAATTGCCCACACCTGCTGGATCATTGAAAAAGCACAAGAGTTCCAGAAAAACATCTAATTCTGCTTTATTGACTACTCCAAAGCCTTTGACTGCGTGGATCACAACAAACTGGAAAATTCTGGAAGAGATGGGAATACCAGACCACCTGACCTCCCTCCTGAGAAATCTGTATGCAGGTCAAGAAGCAACAGTTAGAACTGGACATGGAACAACAGACTGGTTCCAAATCGGGAAAGGAGTACATCAAGACTGTATACTGTCACCCTGCTGATTTAACTTATACGCAGAGTATATCATGTGAAATGCCAGGCTGGATGAAGCACAAGCTGGATTCAAGACTGCTGGGAGAAATATCAATAACCTTAGATATGCAGATGACACCACCCTTATGGCAGAAAGTGAAGAAGAACTGAAGAGTCTCTTGATGAAAGTGAAAAAGGAGAGTGAAAAACTTAAAACTTAAACTCAACATTCAGAAAATGAAGATTATGGCATCCAGTCCAATCACTTCAAGGTAAATAGACGGGGAAACAAAGGAAACAGTGAGAGACTTTATTTTTGGGGGCTCCAAAATCACTGCAGATGGTGACCGCAGCCATGAAATTAAGAGATGCTTGCTCCTTGGAAGGAAAGCTATGACCAATCTAGACAGCATATTAAAAAGCAGAGATATTACTTTGCCAACAAACGTCCATCTAGTCAAAGCTATGGTTTTTCCAGTAGTCATTTATGGATGTGAGACATGGACTATAAAGAAAGCTGAGTCCTGAAGAATTGGTACTTTGGAACTGTGGTGTTGGAGAAGACTCTTGGGAGTCCCTTGGACTGCAAGGAGATCCAACCAGTCCATCCTAAAGGAAATCAGTCCTGAATATTCACTGGAAGGACTGATGCTGAAGTTGAAACTCCAATACATTGGCCACCTGATGGAAAGAACTGACTCACTAGAAAAGACCCCAATGCTGGGAATGATTGAGGGCGGGAGGAGAAGGGGATGACAGAGGATGAGATGGTTGGATGGCATCACTGACTTGATAGACATGAATTTGAGAAGGCTCAGGGAGTTGTTGATGGACAGGGAATCCTGGCGTGCTGCCGTCAATGGGGTCGCAAAGAGTCGGACACGACTGAGTGACTGAACTGAACTGACTGACCACACAGCCATAAAAAAAAAAGAAAGAAAATTTACTGTTTGTAGCAACATGGATGGACTTGGAGGGCTTTATGCTTTTTAATGAAATAAGTCAGACAGAGAAAGACAAATGCTATATGATATCATTCATAGGTGGAATATAAAAATGCAAACTAGTGAATATAGCCAATAAAGAAAGCAGGCTTACAGTTATAGAGAACAAATTAGTAGTTAACAGAGGGGAGGGTAGGAGGGACTATATAGAGGTTAGGGGATGGGAGGTAAAAAATAGTGGGTGTGAGATGGGATATATTGTACAACACAGGGTATATAGCCAATATTTTTAATAACTGTAAATGGAGTGTAATCATTAAAAATTGTATTAAAAATAAGAAATAATAAATTAGTAAAAGAAAAACCAAAACAAAACAAAAAAAAGAAAAAAGGAAAAGAAGGTCAGAGGTATTTACTTAGGAAGAATCCTGTCTAAAGTTTTGTCAAGCTGAGGGGAACATTAAGACCATTTTAGTTAAAGGTTAATGTAACATTGTTTCTAAAATTTGACAGAAACAGTATTAGAAAGGCGAGGAAGATCATGGACTAAATACACTCATATACATAGAGACAAGAATTCAAAACAAAAATTTTAGCAAACCATATTCAGTGGCTTATAGAAGGAATCAAACATCATGGTCAATTGGTTATATTCCAGGAATGCAATGTTGGAAAATGAGTTTCCATAATTCACCACATTAACAGATTAAAGGCAAAATATCATGAACTTCACAATATAAGCAGATGAAAAGTTTGTTAAAATTCAACATCAAGTCATGATTAAAATTCAACTAAACTATAAAAGAGGGAAACTTTCTTAATTAAATAGAGTATTTATGGAAACATATGGTAAATCTCCTAGCTGATAGAGATATTTTTAAAGACCTCCTGTTTTTGACTCAGGATCAGAAAAGGGTATTTGTTTTCACTCTTTCTGTTAAACTTTCTTCTAGATATTTTAGTTAGTGCAAATAGACATGAAAACAAACAAAAGGCATACAGATTTGGAAGGATAAATAAAAGTGGTATTATTCATAGAAGATGTATTTTGAGACCACAGCATTTAAGCATACAAAATTAGAATTGTTGTGTCTTACTTATGAATTAAACCTTTTTTATCATTTGGACTTTCTTTTTCTGTACTAATATTTTGACTTAAAGTTATTTTATTTCATATTTATATAATAGCTAGACTACCTTTCTTTTAGTTAGAATTTGTATGGTGTATCTTCTTCAATTCTACAACTTTCAATCTTTCTATGTGTGTTTGTCACTCAGTCGTGTCCAACTCTGTGACCCTATGGACTATAGCCTGCCAGGCAACTCTGTCCATGGAATTCTCCAGCAAGTGGGTAGCCATTTCCTTCTCCAGAGGATCTTCCCTACCCAGGGATCAAACGTGGGTCTTCCTCATTGCAGGTGGATTCTTTACACTCCGAGCCACGAGAGAAGCCCTCAATCTTTTTATAAAGGCAAATAATTGGATTTTTATTATCCAGTTTTCAAACTTTATTTTAACTAAGGCATTTAGCTTATGTACATTGAATGTAATTGTTGATATAATTTAATTTTTGCCTTTATATGTTCTGCTTTTTATTTTTCTCATTTATATTTTTAATTTTTTAAATTTGTCAAATTTATTTTTATGCTTTTATTATTTTTCTTTCCACTAGTTTAGAAATGGTTAACATAGGAGTCAAGCTCCTTAATTAATGTTTTAATGCCATTTAGGACCCCTACTTTCCACTTACTACATTACTGTTTGATATTTTAATATTTTTTCAAAAGTTACAATATATTATTATTATTTTTCAAAATAAAATATATGTTCTTTCAAATTTGCTCATACATTTACCAATTTCTTTGCTCTCCATTACTTCCTGCATCTCAGACTTTCCATCTGGGATTACTTTCTTTCTGTCTGAATTTCATCTCTTAGAATTTCATGTGGTGAAAACCTGCTGGCAACAACTCTGTCACTTGTATTTTTCCTATGTAGGTTCTGATTGATAATCTTTTCCTCATTACATTGGAGATAAATAATACTATCTTCTTCCTTTCATTACTGTTGATAATAAATCAGATTCAGGGGTCCTGTGGCTCTTTGAAGTTAACTGTTTATTTTTTCCAACTGGTTTATAAAACATTTTATGGTTTTTGAGTTTTTATATTTTGTTATGATGCAATTAATTGATGGATATGAGTTTGAGCAAGCTCTGGGAGTTGGTGATGGACCGGGAAGCCTGGCATGTTGCAGTCCATGGGGTCGCAAAGAGTCAGACACAACGAGCAACTGAACTGAACTGACTGATGATGCATTTAAGTGTGGGTCTTAAAATAATTATCTTCTGGGATTTATTGGGCTTCTTGAATTTGTGGTATGTTAGCATTCTTTGGAACAATAAAGTTCTCAATCCTCATCTTTTCAAGCCCTTAATCTGCTGCATTTTTTCTTTCCTCTTCTAGTGATTTTCCAATCAAACATAGGATAGATGTCTTCATTATCTCCTTCACACCTACTACAATATCTTCACTTTTGTTTTATTCTATGCTTCTGCCTCTTCATCCTGTGTTCTTGATCTCTTCAAATTTCTCTTTTACTTCACTAGTTATTCCTTCTGTTGTATCTAGTCATTGCTAGCTATGCTTTTCTTCTATATAAAGAAAAGTTTATTCTCTTTTCATCTCTCTCCTTTCTCTCAACCCAGGCTCAGGTAACCAACATTAAGAGTTTGGTGTGTATTTTTCATCTCTTTTTCTGTGCCAAGCAAATATATATAGATGCATAGAGTCTGCTGTCGCAGTCACCCAAAGTCTATAGTTTATCTTGGGTTCACTTTTAGTGTTGTGCAACCTATGGGTTTGGACAAATGTATAATGGCACATATTCATCATTATAATTTTATGCAGGATATTTTTACTACCCTAAAAACCCTTTGTGCTCCACTTATTCAGCTCTTCCTCCTCATCTCCTTGGTCACCATTGATCTTAAGAATTTCCTGTAATTCCATTGTCCATAATTTTCCCCTTTCCAGAACGTCGTTGGATTCATACAATATGTAATCATATTGGCTTCTTTCACCTAGTGCTATGTGTTTAAGTTTCCTCCATGTCTTTTCACAGTGTAAGAGCTCATTTCTTTTTAATGCTGAGTAACATTCCATTGTCTGAATGTACCACAGTTTGCTTATCCATTCATCTACTAAAAGACATCTTGATTGCTTCCAAGTTTTAGCAATTATGAAAAAAGCTGCTATAAATACCCATGTGCAGGTTTCCATGTGGGATAAGTCTTCAGTTTCTTTGAGTGAGTACCAAGGAATATGTTTTGCTGGCTCATATGGTTACAGTATGTTTAGTTTTATAAGAAACTGACAAACTGTCTTTGAAAGTGGCAGTGACATTTTGCATTCACACTAGCATGAGAGTTCTTGCTGCTTCACATCCTCAACAGCATTTGGTATTGTCACTGTTTCAGATTTTGTCCATTCTCTTAGGTAGTACTATCTCATTGTTTTAAGTTATGCTTCCCTGAAGGCATATAGTGTGGAAAAACTTTTCATATGTTTATTAGCCATCTCCATTGCTTTTAAAAGTTACTCTTATTTTTCACCCCTATACACCCTGTTTTGTTTCTTCTCACATCTGATATATCACTTTTCATGATTTCCTGATTCCTGTAGATAATAACTTTGTGAGTTATTTCCTTAAATATGTCAAATGTAATTATTTGAAAATCTGATTATTTCAACATCTGAAGGTTTTGCATGTTTTTTTTTTTGTTGTTGTTGTTGTTTTGTTTCTGCAGATCTAATTTTTTTAAACTTCTCTTATTAGAGTCTTTCTTCCAGAAATTAGTCACTGTCTTGAAGAAATTCAATGCTTAAAATATGTTGTTTTATTTATAATTTATTGAACAATTTCCATTATGTTTAGCAGGAATTTTATAGGAGTAAATCATTATCAGAAATCAGATTTAATCAATATCTTAGCCCCTAACATATAAAATCCTAGAACACTTTAACTCTATTTCTCCCTGCACTTATATGCTAATTTTGACCAGGATTTTAATCCTATCCTTTTGTTGTTGTTGTTGTTTTGTCACCAAACAGTGTCCAACTCTTTTACAACCCCGTGGACATGAGCCCACCAGCCTTCTCTATCAGTGGGGTTTCCCAGGCAAGAGTATTGGAGTGGGTTGCCATTTTCTTCTCCAGGGGATCTTCTGGACCCGGGATACATCTCCTGCATTAAGAGTTGGATTCTTTACCACTGAGTCACCAGGGAAGCACATTCTTTCTTTAGCTGTGTAAATTCAACATTGCTATTTCTATTCTAACATTGCTATTTCTAAATTATATAGTCAATATTTGCTTTGTTTTACACACGCACACACACATACACACAAACACATTTACCACTTATTTGCTCATCGTTTCTTTTTGCATTTTAGACCATGCTTCTGGGTTAATTTTTCTTATTTTTAAGTTTGTATAATGTAGATTTCTTCATAATAAAGCTTCTCAGTTTGAGTTAATCTAAGCATGTCTTTATTTTAGACGTTCTTGAAAGATAGCTCTGCTGGATACACAATTCTAGGTTGACAGTTTTGTTTCTCAACGATTTAAAGACGTTACACCACACTCCATTAATGCTGTTGCTGTCAATCCAACTACAGTCCTTTCTATGTTATCTCACGTTTCCAGGGTTTAAAGAACGATTTAGCCTACCTGGAACATATTGTTATTCCTGAATCAGTAGAGATTTGTGCTTTTATTAAAGTCTCAATAAGTACAGCCAAAATGTGTCTAAAATTTGTCTTTCCTCCTTTCTATCTATTATCCTTTTCTGGAATTCTGTCTAGATCTATGTTAACCTTTTATGTCCTTGGTATCTCTCTCATATTTCTCATATCCTTGTCTCTTTGTGATGTATAATTTCTCAAGAAACACTATCATTAATTCTATCTTTAGATTTACTGCTTAACCATTGATTGAATTTTTAATTTCAGCAGTTACATTTTCATTTTTAGATGTCTCATTGTCCCTTCAAATATATGGATTCATAACCTTTAACTGGTTATATTTGTAATGGAATCTTTTATTTCTCTAAACATTTCATGTGTATTTGCCCAAGGTTCTTTATTTTATGAATCTACACAAAAATCTTGGAAGTGTAAATCTGTTGTTTATTGTTTTTAACTGACTAACTAATGTTAACTGATATTTTCTTTGTAGTCTTTGATTGTGATTAATTGCCTAATCTTAACTATGTGACATTCCAGTGAGTCTAAATTAGACAACTATTTTAGTGGAGAGGATTTTCTTTTGCTTCTGCTGATACCCAAGGAGTTGCAACAGCTAAGGATCATTTTAATTCCCTTTAACAATCCTGTATCACTGAGAGTTTAGGCTCAACTTGATGTTTCAGTGCTGTCCTAAGGGTTAGTGTTCCGACAGCAGTGCTTCTACCAGCTTCTGCCCTCATATTCTCAGGGGAGCCCAATCCTTCTTGGCCGTCTACTACTCCTGGCTCCCAGCTCTGGCCACAGGTAACTCTATCCACAACCACTCCTCCTCCCAGAAAGAAAGAACATTCTTAAAAGTCAATGCTTAGTCTTGATTTGTAGGCAGAGAGGTATCTGCATTGTTGACTATCAACATCTTTGTCTACCAGGAACATTTGAATAGAACTCTGAGAAGCTGCTTCATTAAGAAAATCAGCACATATTTTTGTAGTGCCTACTAAGTGCCAGGCACTGTACTTGTTAGATAATCAATACTTGTTCATTTGACATGACTTTATAAACAACATTTAATTTATTTTCCAATCTTTCTAGTTCCCTCATTGCCATTTCAACTTCTCTCCTCAGATCATGGTTTTACTCTGTATTCTTGTTTCATTGAATAACAAATATGGGGAATTTAGAAGCAGTCATCAGAGAGGAAGAGGAGAGATGATTGTGTAAAAACAAATGGACAAAATAGAGCTAAATCCCAAATTATTAACAAATTGTTCCAGAAGTTAATTTGAAAGCTTAACTTTCAAATTGACTGATGGGAACATGGGAACCTATTTAACTCATAATGTAGCAGATTACTCATATGCTCATTTATTCAATAAATGATTACCAAGTACCTATTATTTCCCAGGCACTGTAAAAGGTTGCTGGGGACACAGTAATAATCAAAATAAAGTAGTTCCTGTTCTTACATAGCTTACTGTTTAGCCAGAGATGCAAACTATCCAAGCAGTAGCAATGAAAATTCAACCAGCCGTGAAAACAATGAAGAAATACAGGGAGATGTGGAAGCACGCAAAACGTGAAGAGGTTAGCCTAACAAACGAGAAGGAACAGTGAGAGGTGTTAGAGAAAATGTGTGTAAACAACAGTAGGCAGGGAAACCTATCACCTTAGTGAGACAAAGAGAAGTTATGACTGATGAAATTGAAGAGAATCCAGGACCACTTTTGGGAAAGATAACGAAAAATGAATCTGGAATGGTACTAAGGCCTGGTAACTGAAAGCAATATTGAAACTTTTAAATTTATCTGAAGAGCAATGGGGAGAGTGAAAAAGCTGGCTTGAAACTCAACATTCAAAAAACTAAGATCATGGCATCCAGTACCTTCACTTCATGGCAAATAGATGGGGGAAAAGTGGAAACAGTGGCAGATTTTATTTTCTTGGGGTCCAAAATCACTCTGGACAGTGACTACAGCCACAAAATTAAAAGACACTTGCTCCGTGGAAGGAAAGTGATGACAAACCTAGAGAGCATATTAAAAAGCAGAGACATCACTTTGCCGACAATGTTCCGTATAGTCAAAGCTGTGGTTTTTCTAATAGTCACATACGGATGTGAGAGTTGGACCATAAAGAAGGCTGAGCGCTGAAGAACTGATGCTTTTGAGTTGTGGTGCTGGAGAAGACTCCTGAGAGTCCCTTTTACAGCAAGGCGATCAAACCAGTCAATCCTAAAGGAAATCAACCCTGAATATTCATTGGAAGGACTGGTGCTGAAGCTCCATTTCTATGACCACCTGATGCAAAGAGCCTACTATTGGAAAAGACCCTGATGCTGGGGAAGACTGAGGGCAGGAAGTGAAGGGGGCGACAGAGGATGAGTTGGTTGGACGACATCACTGACTCAGTGGACACAGATTTGAACAAACTCTGGGAGATAGTAAAGGACAGGGAAGCCTAGCATGTGGTAGTTCATGGGGTTGCAAAGAGTTGGACACAACTTAGTGACTCAACAGCAACAACAAAGAGCAATGGAGAGTCACTGAAGGACTTTATAATTTGACTATGAAAGTGACTTGACTATGTTTACAATTTGCAAAGATTCTTTGGCTAGAATGTGAAAAATGAAAGAGAATGGCAGAGATAGGGGAGTCTGGGAAACTAGGTAATGTATTTTCAGCGATTCAGGTGAGAGAGCATTGAGGAAAATGGATGAATTCAACAACTTAAAAGTAATTCTTATAAGGAAGTGAGAAGGTTTAGGAAAATAATGGATCAAGAGATGACTTTGGATTTAGCTTAGTCAGCTCTTTCTAAAGGGAAATAAATACTGCTGGAAATTTGATCTTAGGAACACTTAGTCCTAGCTGCCAACCAAGCTTCCATAAGATACCTGAATGGATAATAAGATTTCTTTCTGTTTCTTCTTTGACTCAGGAAAGAAAGAGGATTTTTACTTGCTCATCCCTAGTTGAAAAGGAATGCTATCTCCAATATAGGTCTTGTGCTGTGTGGGCTAAGTTGCTTCAGTCATGTCTGACTCTTTGTGACGCTACGGACTGTAGCCCTCCAGGCTCCTCTGTCCATGGGATTCTCCAGGCAAGAATACTGGAGTGGGTTGCCATTGCCTTCTCCAGGGGACCTTCCCCACCCAGGGATGGAACCTGCATCTCTTATGTGTCCTATATTGGCAGGCAAGTTCTTTACCACTAGCACCACCTGGGAAGCCCAAAATGGGCATTAAGTAGAAGGGAACAAAATCAAGCTGCCAATCTGCCTTGATAGAGATGAAGAGATGACAAAGATAGATCTGTGGGTGGTCTTATCCAGGAGGTGGGGAGAGTAGGGATCCCAACAGGAGCATAGGTGGCGGCTACTGCTATCCATCTATATCTCGTAGGACTTGTGGACTGATAAGATGTGTCCACCAGGAGCCTAAAAGCTTCCTAGAAAACAGTACATTTAATATAGTATTAATATTGCATAAAACAGGTTAATCTACGTATATAAAATGTTTATCATGTAGAGGTTAAAAATATGGGTTCTATGATGGAAATTCAGGTGAGCTGTTTCAAATCCTGAAAGATGATGCTGTAAAAGTGCTGCACTCAATATGCCAGCAAATTTGGAAAACTCAGCAGCAGTGGCCACAGGACTGGAAAAGGTCAGTTTTCATTCCAGTCCCAAAGGAGGACAATACCAAAGAATGTTCAAACTACCACACGGTTGCACTCATTTCACATGCTAGCAAAGTAATGCTCAAAATTCTCCAAGCTAGGCTTCAATAGTACGTGAATTGAGGACTCCCAGGTGTTAAAGCGGATTTAAAAAAGGCAGAGGAACCAGAGATCAAATTTCCAACATCCGTTGGATCATAGAAAAAGCAAGAGAATTCAAGAAAAACATCTATTACTGCTTTAATGACCACATTAAAGCCTTTGACTGTGTGGATCACAACAAACTGGGGAAAATTCTTAAAGTGATGGGACTACCAGACCACCTGACCTGCCTCCTGAGAAACCTGTATGCAGGTCAAGAAGCAAGAGTTAGAACTGGACATGGAACAATGAACTGGTTCCAAATTGGGAAAGGAGTACATCAAGGCTGTACATTGTCACCCTGCTTATTTAACTTATATGCAGAGTACATCATGTGAAATGTTGTGCTGGATGAAGCACAAGCTCGACTCAAGATTGCTGGAAGAAATATCAATAATCTCAGATATGCAGATGACACCACCATTATGGAAGAAAGTGAAGAACTAAAGAGCCTCTTGATGAAAGTGAAAGAGGAGAGTGAAAAAACTGGCTTAAAACTCGACATTCCAAAAATGAAGATCATGGCATCTGGTCCCATTACTTCGTGGCAAATAGATGAGGAAACAATGGAAACAGTGGCAGACTTTTCTTGGGCTCCCAAATCACTGCAGATGGTGACTGCAGCCATAAAATTAAAAGACACTTGCTCCTTGGAAGAAAAGCTATGACCAACCTAGACAGCATATTAAAAAGCAGAGACTTGACTTTGCCTTCAAAGGTCCATCTAGTTAAAGCTATGGTTTTTCCTGTGGTCATGTATGGATGTGAGAGTTGAACCGTAAAGAAGGCTGAGCACCAAAGAATTGATGCTTTTGAACTGTGGTGTTGGAGAAGACTCTTGAGAGTCCCTTGGACTGCAAGGAGATCAAACCAGTCAATCCTAAAGGAAATCAGTCCTGAATATTCTTTGGAAGGACTGATGTTGAAGCAGAACCTCCAGTATTTTGCCAACCTGATGCTAAGAGCCAACTCATTAGAAAAGACGCTGATGGGCTGGTGCATTGGGATGACCCTGAGGGATGGGATGGTGAGGGAGGTGGGAAGGGGGTTCAGGATGGGGGACACATGTACACCCATGACTGATTCATGTCAATGTATGGCAAAAACCACTACAATATTGTAACTAGCCTCCAATTAAAATAAATTAGTTTCTAAAAAAAGAAAGAAAAGACCCTGATGCTGGCAAAGATGAAGATAGGAGGATAAGGGGATGACAAAGGATGAGATTGCTGGATGGCATCACTTACTCGATTGACATGAGTTTGAGCAAGCTCTGGAAAATGGTGAAGGACAGGGAAGCCAGGCGTGCTGCAGTCCATGGGGTCGCAAAGAGTCGGACACGACTGAGCAACTGAAAACAACAAAGAGTTATAGTGTGATAGTTAATAACAAGAGTTCAGATTCCAGCTTCACCACTGTATGTGTCCAGTTTCCTTATTTGTAAAAAGAATAACTTTCCTACTTGTTGGATTCGGTGGTTGTGAGGATAAGATGAAGTAATCTGTACAAAGCACTTTAATCTCTGACCCAAGAAATATTAGCTAATATTGTTAGCTCAGTTCTTCATGGACTTCAGACTTGAGCTTTGAGGAGGAGATAGGGGTGGCAAGGAGGAGGTGAGAAAAAAATAATGAAATAAAAGATTTGATTAGAGTCTCATAAATATATTAGAACAAGACCAAATGCAGGTCAAAGTCATTTCTAGAGAAATGTTCCTTTGGTGTTTTAAACAACTTGCTCTGTTTGTCATATGGTATTTAGTCTTAGAGAAGCATATTGCCAATATGAAAAAAAATCTGACACTTTTAAGAAGCAAATAAGGTAATGCTGGGCAAAACTTCTCAATTGTGTTTCTACTAATGTACGTGAAGTACATGCTACTCGCTCAGTAGGAAAGACTGTTGGCAGACTGACAAAATGAATCATTGCTGAAATGTATTCAAAGAGAATTAGAGAGGAGAACCAGGGACAGAATCTAACAGGAAATAAGCCCCATGGGTCATTCTGAGTTATAACTTTTTCAGTGTGTCTGTATGAGTTTGTGTTTATTTGTATAATACTAGGATGTACTGTATTGAGCAAGGGGAATACTTTTCTGTAACATACGGGAAAGTTTTCTTTTATCATTCAAGTTTTATCATCTGGTTTTTCACTTTTTATGCAAGTTTTTTCCCCTTTCACGTTAGAATAATTTTGGTCAATGTTTTTATTTTTATTTTTTTCAAAGTATGACTAACATTTATTTTTTTGTCCTTCAGTTCAGTTCAGTTCCATTTCTGACTCTTTGCGACCCCGTGAATCACAGCATGCCAGGCCTCCCTGTCCATTACCAACTCCCGGAGTTCACTCAAACTCATGTCCATCGAGTCGGTGATGCCATCCAGCCATCTCATTCTCGGTCGTCCCCTTCTCCTCCCGCCCCCAATCCTCCCCAGCATCAGAGTCTTTTCCAGTGAGTCAGCTCGTCCCGTGAGGTGGCCAAAGTATTGGAGTTTCAGCTTTAGCATCAGTCCTTCCAATGAACACCCAGGATTGATCTCCTTTAGAATGGACTGGTTGGATCTCCTTGCAGTCCAAGGAACTCTCAAGAGTCTTCTCCAGCACCACAGTTCAAAAGCATCAATTCTTGGGTAATCAGCTTTCTTCACAGTCCATCTCTCACATCCATACATGACCACTGGAAAAACCATAGCCTTGACTAGATGGACCTTTGTTGGCAAAGTAAAGTCTTTAGAGAAAGTTAAAAGAGTCATAATGACTTTCTTCTATTAGAATGGAACCTATTCTACACAAAACTTAAAATTCATTCTTGGTTTTCATCTGAAACTTGACAAGAGAAGCCACATTGATACTTTCTAGTCTTCAGCTTTCAAAGTATATTTGCAGTCTCCTTTTCACTTTGCATCTAGAAAAATATTTTTTAAACTCAAGTATGAGCATGTAATCTCCCAGTTTAAGACTTTTCAGTGATTCTTCCATTGATCTAACAACCTACCAGACTTGCCCCAATTTGGCACATACTTACCACTCCAGCTGGGACTCCCAATCTGATTCTTTTTTATCTCGGTGTACCAACCACACATGACTTACTTCTGTTCGTCAGTGTATTTCTTTCTAGGTTGGATATTTAAATCCCAAATACAGACCTAGGCAGAGTAATGTAAAGTTAAACAAGTCAAGTGTAGAGTGATGGTATCTGGTGCAAATTGAATCACATACACACTCAGAAGCAGCTGCTTCTTGGTTCAGCTGAAAATTGCCATGTGTTAGGTCTAATTTTTTAAGAAATCTGTTTTGTGTGTGTGTGTGTGTGTGTGTAATCTCCAAGTTCTTAAATGTTGGCAACTGTTTTTCTAAGCACTCCAAAAGTCAATGAATCATGTTCTGCTTACTGTTATTATTCCTGTAGGGAGCCAGATTGCTTATTCTTCAGGATTCTAGTTCTTCTTTTCATTACCCCATCTCCCTCTGCCTTAGCCTCTCATCTCTTCAGGAGAGTCCCTATATAGTCAAATTCCATTGCTTTACAGCCCTTAGAGCAGCTCTCACTGTTCCTTGGGTAACATCATCGTCCCTTTCTGGACTCATCATGCCCACGAATTCCATGAGGTTAGAGACCATGCACACCTTTCCCATTGTACCTAGAACAACGGTGGGGATATAAAGGACCACTCAAAAATATCTGTGAATCTGGTTGAAGTGGATTACGACATTGTACTCATTCACTCAGTCATGTCCAGCTCTTTGTGGCCCCATGGGTGGTAGCCTGCCAGTCTCCTCCGTCCATGGAAACTTCCAGGCAAGAATACTAGAGTGGGGTACCATTTCCTCTTCCAAAGGATCTTCTTAATCCAGAGATTGAATCCACATCTCTTGTGTCTCCTACATTATGTCTCCTCATTATATTAATGTTAGATACATGTTTATATATATATATGTATCTACTATATTAACCTCATTTTATACAATGAACACTGTGGACTTAAAATGAGCTTTCTGTGATCATATAGTTCTTAGTAATCCAGCTTCTGAGTCAGAGGTCATAGCTCTTATAACTGGACCATGTTGCTTTTCTTAGTAATCTTCAGTTCAGTTCAGTCGCTCAGTCATGTCCGACTCTCTGCGACCCCATGAATCACAGCACGCCAGGCCTCCCTGTCCATCACCAACTCCCGGAGTTCACTCAAACTCACCTCCATCGACTCGGTGATGCCATCCAGCCATCTCATTCTCTGTCATCCCCTTCTCCTCCCACCCCCAATCTTTCCCAGCATCAGTCTTTTCCAGTGAGTCAACTCATTGCATGAGGTGGCCAAAATATTGGAGTTTCAGCTTTAGCATCAGTCCTTCCAGTGAACACCCAGGATTGATCTCCTTTAGAATGGACTGGTTGGATCTCCTTGCAGTCCAAGGAACTCTCAAGAGTTTCTCTTAGATCTTCATAATATTGCAAATCTGAAAGCTTTAACCACTATGAATTGTTTAAAACTAATTCTGAATATATGATTTAGTATTTCTTATATAGATGGAGAGAGTGAAATCAAAAGGAAATCTAGGAAAGCAAAACCAAATAATATCATTAAAAGACATAGATAACAGGTTTAATTTGAAACAGTCTTATTTTTTCTGGATTTAATACTTTCACTTACAGTTAACATTTGATTAGGTTATTCAGTTCAGTTCAGTTCAGTTCAGTTGCTCAGTCGTGTCTGACTCTTTGCGACCCCATGAATCACAGCACGCCAGGCCTCTCTGTCCATCACCAAATCCCAGAGTTCACTCAAACTCTTGTCCACAGAGTCGGTGATGCCATCCAGCCATCTCATTCTCGGTCGTCCCCTTCTCCTCACGCCCCCAACCTTTCCCAGCATCAGAGTCTTTTCCAGTGAGTCAACTCGTCGCATGAGGTGGCCAAAGTATTGCAGTTTCAGCTTTAGCATCAGTCCCTCCAATGAACACCCAGGATTGATATCCTTTAGAATGGACTGGTTGGATCTCCTTGCAGTATAAGGGACTCTCAAGAGTCTTCTCCAACACCACAGTTCAAAAGCATCGATTCTTCGGCAATCAGCTTTCGTCACAGTCCAACTCTCACATCCATACATGACCACGGGAAAAACCATTGCCTTGACTAGATGGACCTTTGTTGGCAAAGTAATGTCTCTGCTTTTTAATATACTATCAAGGTTGGTCATAACTTTCCTTCCAAGGAGCAAGCGTTTTTTAATTTCCTGGCTGCAATCAGCATCTGCAGTGATTTTGGAGCCCAAAAAAATAAAGTCTGACACTGTTTCCACTGTTTTTCCATCTATTTCCCATGAAGTGATGGGACCAGATGCCATGATCTTTGTTTTCTGAATGTTGAGCTTCAAGCCAACCTTTTCACTCTCCTCTTTCCCTTTCATCAAGAGGCTTTTGAGTTCCTCTTCACTTTCTGCCATAAGGGTAGTGTCATCTGCATATCTGAGGTTATTGATATTTCTCCCAGCAATCTTGATTCCAGCTTGTGCTTCTTCCAGCCCAGCGTTCCTCATGATGTACTCTGCATATAAGTTAAATAAGCAAGTTGACAATATACAACCTTGACGTACACCTTTTCCTATTTGGAACCAGTCTGTTGTTCCATGTCCAGTTCTAACTGTTGCTTCCTGACCTGCATACAGGTTTCTCAAGAGGCAGGTCAGGTGGTCTGGGATTCCCATCTCTTTCAGAATGTTCCACAGTTTATTGTGATCCACACAGTCAAAGGCTTTGGCATAGTCAATGAAGCAGAAATAGATGTTTTTCTGGAACTCTCTTGCTTTCTCCATGATCTAGCGGATGTTGGCAATTTGATCTCTGGTTCCTCTGCCTTTTCTAAAACCTGCTTGAACATCTGGGAGTTCATGGTTTACATACTGCTGAAGCCTGGGTTGGAGAATTTTGAGCATGACTTTACTAGCGTGTGAGATGAGTGCAACTGTGCGGTAGTTTGAGCATTCTTTGGCATTGCCTTTCTTTGGGATTGGAATGAAGACTGACCTCTTCCAGTCCTGTGGCCACTGCTGAGTTTTCCAAATCTGCTGGCATATTGAGTGCAGCACTTTCACAGCATCATCTTTCAAGACTTGAAATAGCTTAACTGGAATTCCATCATCTCCACTAGCTTTGTTCGTAGTGATGCTTTCTAAGGCCCACTTGACTTCACATTCCAAGATGTCTGGCTCTAGGTCAGTGATCACGTTATCGTGACTATCTTGGTCGTGAAGATCTTTTTTGTACAGTTCTTCTGTGTATTCTTGCCACCTCTTCTTAGTATCTTCTGCTTCTGTTAGGTCCATACCATTTCTGTCCTTTATCGAGCCCATCTTTGCATGAAATGTTCCCTTGGAATCTCTAATTTTCTTGAAGAGGTCTCTTGTTTTTCCTATTCTGTTGTTTTCCTCTATTTCTTTGCATTAACCACTGAGGAAGGCTTTCTTATCTCTCCTTGCTATTCTTTGGAACTCTGCATTCAGATGCTTATATCTTTCCTTTTCTCCTTTGCTTTTTGCCTCTCTTCTTTTCACAGCTATTTGTAAGGCCTCCTCAGACAGCCATTTCGCTCTTTTGCATTTCTTTTCCATGGGGATGGTCTTGGTCCCTGTCTCCTGTACAATGTCACGAACCTCCGTCCAGAGTTCGTCAGGCACTCTATCTATCAGATCTAGTCCCTTAAATCTATTCCTCACTTCCACTGTATAATCATAAGGGATTTGATTTAGGTCATATCTGAATGGTCTAGTGGTTTTCCCTACTTTCTTCAATTTCTGTCTGAATTTGGCAATAAGGAGTTCATGATCTGAGCCACAGTCAGCTCCTGGTCTTGTTTTCGCTAACTGTATACAGCTTCTCCATCTTTGGTTGCAAAGAATATAATCAATCTGATTTCGGTGTTGACCATCTGGTGATGTCCATGTGTAGAGTCTTCTCTTGTGTTGTTGGAAGAGGGTGTTTGCTATGACCAGTGCATTCTCTTGACAAAACTCTATTAGCCTTTGCCCTGCTTCATTCCGTGCTCCAAGGCCAAATTTGCCTGTTACTCCAGGTGTTTCTTGACTTCCTACTTTTGCATTCCAGTCCCCTATAATGAAAAAGACATCTTTTTTGGGTGTTAGTTCTAAAAGGTCTTGTAGGTCTTCATAGAACCGATTAACTTCGGCTTCTTTAGCATTACTGGTTGGGGCATAGGCCTGGATTACTGTAATATTGAATGGTTTGCCTTGGAAACGAACAGAAATCATTCTGTCGTTTTTAAGATTGCCTCCAAGTACTGCATTTCGGACTCTTTTGTTTACCATGATGGCTACTCCATTTCTTTGGGGCCGGCGTCTCTCGTGTCTGTGCCACCAGGGCCAGCGTCGAGGAGCTACCCCACGTCCAACAGGAGGTGGCTGCGTGGGCGCAGGAGGGCCGAGAGGAGCTACTCCGCGATCAAGGTCAGGAGGGGTGGCCTTGAGGAGATACCCCTCGTCCAAGGTAAGGTACAGCGGCTGCACTTTGCTGGAGCGGCTATGAAGAGATTTTCCACGACCAAGGTAAGAGAAACCCAAATAAGATTGTAGGTATTGTGAGGGGGCATCAGAGGGCAGACACACTGAAATCATAATCACAGGAAACTAGCCGATCTGATTACATGGACCACAGCCGAATGTGGTCCACTGGAGAAGGGAATGGCAAACCACTTCAGTATACTTGCCTTGAGAACCCCATGAACAGTAACAAAGGGCAAAATGATAGGATACTGAATGAGGAATTCCCCAGGTCAGTAGGTGCCCAGTATGCTACTGGAGCTCAGTGGAGAACTAACTCTAGAAGGAATAAAGGGATGGAGCAAAAGCAGAACCAATACCCAGTTGTGGATGTGACCAGTGATAGAAGCAAGGTCCGGTGCTGTAAAGAGCAATATTGCATAGGAACCTGGAATGTTAGGTCCATGAATCAAGGCAAATTGGAAGTGGTCAAACAGGAGATGGCAAGAGTGAACATAGACATTCTAGGAATCAGTGAATTAAAATGGACTGGAATGGGTGAATTTAACTCAGATTAGGTTATAGTAACAATTAATTGTCTGATTCATACAGTCATTACAGTATTCTGAATTTCCATTGCAGGAGATAAGAGTAAATCTTGATCACCTAAAAAGTCTATTTTTTAAATCCTCATACTGGTTATGTTGGCACCTATGAAATATGCTAAGGAAATGGAAGAAGGGAAGAAACATAAAAGAAAATGTAGGAAGTAGCTCATTCTGCCATAATGAAATACCATAGACTTGATGACTTAATATATAATAGTTTTCTCACAGTTCACAGGACTGGAAAGTCTAAAAAGAGGTGCTGGAAAGACAGTTTCATTCAGAGGCCTCTTCTCTAGGCTTGTAGGCAGCCGCCATCTCACTGTGTGCCCACAGAACCTATTGTTTGTGGCACGAAGAGAGGGAGAACAAGTTCTCTGGTGTCTCTTATTAAAAGGGCACTAATCCCATCATAAGGGCCTCACCTTCATGACCTCATTCAACCCAAGTTCCCTGCCAAAATCTCCATCTCCAGATATAACATTGGGAATTAGGATTTCAACATATGAAATTTAGGGAACACAGCCCAGTCCATAGCAATTCAATTCAGTGGCTTTGTTTATTGGCAGCAGTATTGCACAGGGTGAAACTGTTGTCCTTCACATTTTATCTCACCAAGAAAATATGTCTGGGTTTGCATTTAGTGAGGCTAAGTGCAGATAATGTCCACTTGATCTGTCCAGTTTCCCATGAGAAATTTTATCCATTGATAACATCTTTTGTTTTATTAGGAGATATTTAATTTGAATAAGTTAAGGATGCAACAACAAAAGAATAAAAACACAAAAGTATAATTTTCAAATCAACAGAGGGGAAAAATGGAATAATACAAAATATAGTCAGTAAATCCCCTGACCCACCAAGAAAGGCAAGAAACAGAATGAAAGAAAAAGAATAGATCAGGTGGTACAAAAGAAAGTCACAAAAGACTGAGGTAAATTTAAATCTATTATTTATTAGTGGTAAGGAACCTCCCTGCCAATGTAGGAGATGTAAGAGTTGTGGGTTTGATCCCTGGGTTGGAAAGATCCCTGGAGGAGGAAATGGCAACCCACTCCAGTATTCTTGCCTGGAGAATCCCATGGACAGAGAAGCCTGGTGGGCTACATGGGATTACAAAGAGTTGGACACGACTGAAGTGACTTAGCACCCACAGTACACATAAATGAACTAAATGTGTCAGTTAACAGAATGGTTATCAGACTGTTGAAAAATCCTACCTATAGGTTGTTGAAAAGAGACATTTATAAACATAAGAATACACAATTTTAAAGGGTGGGAAAATGAAGTAGCACATAAAAACCAACCAAAAGAAAACTAATATATTGTATAAAATGCTTATTATTGTTCAGTCGCTAAGTTGAGTCCAATTCTTTTGCAACCCGCATGGACTGTAGCCCACTAGGTTCCTCTGTCTATGGGATTTCTCAGACATGTACATGGAGTGAGTTGCCATTTCCTTTTCCAGGGGTTTCCTGACCCAGAGATCAAACCTATATCTTCTCCACATTTTGGCAGCTGGATTCTTCACCACTGAGCCACCAGAGAAGCCCAAGAGATAAAATAAGCATTAGTAAAAAATATATATATATACAGCAATTACAATTACTGGAATTATATACAACACCATGTATGGATCATACAGAAATGTTAAGCTAAAGGAACAAAACATGAATGCATATAGTGTGATCCCATCTTTGGTATGCTAAAAACACAGGCAAAAATATAGTTTTATGTTTTGACTTGGATGATGGATACATGCTTTTTAACTTTTGATTATTTTTTTTGTGCTGTGCTTGTTTCTTAATGATTCTTTAACAAATTATTGGAAATACAGTCACTTAAAGTAACACCTTCCTGTCCATCACCAACTCCTGGAGTTTACCCAAACTCATGTCCATTGAGTTGGTGATGCCAGCTAGCCATCTCATCCTTTGTCGTCCCCTTCTCCTTCTGCCCCTAATCCCTCCCAGCATCAGGATCTTTTCCAATGAGTCATCTCCTCACATGAGGTGGCCAAAGTATTGGAGTTTCAGCTTCAGCATCAGTTCTTCCAATGAACACCCAGGACTGATCTCCTTTAGGATGGACTGGTTGGATCTCCTTGCAGTCCAAGGGACTCTCAAGAGTTTTCTCCAACACCACAGTTCAAAAGCATCAATTCTTCAGTGCTCAGCCTTCTTCACAGTCCAACTCTCACATCCATACATGAGTACTTGAAAAACCATAGTCTTGACTAGATGGACCTTTGTTGGCAAAGTAATGTCTCTGCTTTTTAATATGCTATCTAGGTTGGTCATAACTTTCCTTCCAAGGAGTAAGCATCTTTTAATTTCATGCGTGCAGTCACCATCTGCAGTGATTTTGGAGCCCCCCAAAATAAAGTCTGCCTCTGTTTCCACTGTTTCCCATCTATTTCCCATGAAGTGATAAGACCGGATGCCATAATCTTAGTTTTCTGAATGTTGAGCTTTAAGCCAACTTTTTCACTCTCCTCTTTCACTTTCATCAAGAGGCTTTTTAGTTCTTCTTCTTTAGTTTCTGCTGTAAGGGTGGTGTCATCTGCATATCTGAGGTGATTGATATTTCTCCAGCAATCTTGATTCCAGCTTGTGCTTCTTCCAGCCCAGCGTTTCTCATGATGTACTCTGCATATAAGTTAAATAAGCAGGGTGACAATATACAGCCTTGATGCACTCCTTTTCCTGTTTGGAACCAGTCTGTTGTTCCATGTCCAGTTCTAACTGTTGCTTCCTGACCTGCATACAGGTTTCTCAAGAGGCAGGTCAGATGGTCTGGTATTTCCATCTCTTTCAGAATTTTTCACAGTTTATTGTGATCCACACAAAGGCTTTGGCATAGTCAACAAGGCAGAAATAGATGTTTTACTGGAACTCTCTTGCTTTTTTGATGGCAATCTGTGATTCATGGGGTTGCGAATAGTTGGACACAACTGAGTGACCGAACTGAACTGAACTGAAAGTAACACAAGTTAATTTTCTTATAGTTCTGTGAATTAGAAATCCAACATAGGTCTCACTGAGCATAAGTGAATGAATCAACAGGGCTTTGTGACTTTTGGAGACTCTTGGGAAGGATTTCCTTCCATTTTCCAGTTTCTATAGATGACTGGCATTCCTTGACTCCTGGTGACCTTACTCCATCTTCAGTGTTAGGAACAGCTTCTCACATAACACCATTAAAAAAAAAAAAGTTTATTTATTTGGTTGTGCTGGATCTTAGTTACAGCACCTGGAATCTTTAGTCTTCACTGTGGCATGTGAATACTTAGTTGTGTCACGTGGGATCTAGTTCCCTGACCTGGGATCAAACCTGGGCCCCCTGCATTGGGCCTTTAGACCAACAGGAAAGCCCCATCACATAACATAATTCTTACCTCCTCTTCTTCTCTCTTTCACTTTAATCACTCTTGTGATTATAATTGGGCCAATATTAGATAATCCAATATAACCTTCCCATATCAAGGTGTTTTTTTTTTTCTTTTCTTTTTGTGGCTGTGTCATGTAGCTTGCAGGATCTTAGTTTCCCAACTGGGGACTGAACCCAGGCCCTTGGCAGTGAAAGCACAGAATCCTAAACACTGAACTTCCAGGGAATTCCTCCGATATCAAGATTCTTAAATCACATCTACAAAGTCCTTTTTTGCATATAAAGTAACCACATATTCACAGTTCTTGGTGATTAGGATATGGATGTCTTGGGGTGATTATCTTGCCTACCACAGATATATGTTTACTTAGGTGTGCATATTATATTTCACAACAAGATATTTTGGGGGGAGTGAAAAGAGGGAGTGGGAAAGAAGAAGCAGGAGAAGAAGGTGGTGGAGGAGAGGAATATTTTAAAAGTTGAATTAATGAAATATGAATGGTAACTAGTTAGTAGACCCAAAAAACATGAATCCTAAACTAGCAGTGTGAAAATCCAATAAGAATTGAAAAAAACGAAAAACTGTAGATCCCCAAAGGCTCAGACATTGTTAGTATCAGTTACCTGTGAAAGCGGGGGTGAAGACAAAGAGCTGAAAGCAAGATGACTGGTTGACACTCTGTTTAAAAAGTATCAGACTTCAGACTGCCTTCCTTGCTTTTTGCATCTGAGCCTTGGAAGAAGGGCAGAGACACAGACAGCGTAGGATGAGGGCCTGTGGACTAGTGGACAGCAGCTACAGCTGAAGGCATGAGGCCCTTACCAAAGTCAGGTTTACATGAATGTTACATACTCAGTGTTGTGACACTCAGCTTTCTCATACCTAAAATAGGGACAATGAAATTCATTTCATAGCTCTCTTTGGAGGGTAATGAATTTAAATATTTGGCACTATGCCTGAAACATATATGAGGGCCCCATTAGGTGATTTTAAAAAATAATCAGTGTAGCTATGCATTGAGAGAAAATTATTTATTTATTTGTTTATTTATGTATTGGTTGTGTCGGGTCTTCATCGCCGTGCTTGGGCTTTCTCTAGTTGCTGCAAAGTGGGGCTACTTTCTAGTTGCAGTGCATGGTTTCCCGTTGCAGTGGTTTCTCTGCTTGCAGAGCATGGACTTTAGGTGCTTGGACTTCAGTAGTTGTGGTGTGTGGGCTAAGTAGTTGTGTTGCATGGGCTGAGTGGCTCTGCGGCATGTGACATCTTCCCAGACCAGGCTTGAACTCGTGTCCCCTCCATTGGCGGGCTTCTGTAGTGGCTCAGATGGTAAGGTGGCCCAGTGGTAATGAATCTGCCTACAATGCAGGAGACCCAGGTTCAATTTCTGCGTCTGGAAGATCCCTTGAAGGATGGTATGGCAACCCACTCCAGTATCCTCGCCTGGAGAATTCCATGGGCAGAGGAGCCTGGCAGGCTAGAGTCGGTGGGGTTGAAAAGAGTCGGACATGACTGAAGTAACTTAGCATGCACACACGCCCCTGCATTGGTAGGCAGATTCTTTTACCTCTGGACTACTAGGAAAGTCCAAGAGAGAATCTTGAGCTAGGCTGGATCCTTTCCATTTGCCAGGCCTGACCCACACATGTCCACAGTGAGTGGAAGGTGAACCTAAGGAAATACACTGAAATTGGAGAAAAAATAGAATAGGAAGTGTGAAAACAAGCAGAATAGACTTGGTGGTGGTGTACTCTTTTGCAAATAAAATAAGGACATGTGTGAGTTTACAGTATCTGTACTTACTAAATGCTGTGTAGATGATACAATTTTATGTTAGCTTAAAAGAGTCTGATGCTGGGAAGGATTGGGGGCAGGAGGAGAAGGGGACGATAGAGAATGAGATGGCTGGATGGCATCACCAACTAGATGGACATTAGTTTGAGTGAACTCCGGGAGTTGGTGATGGATAGGGAGCCCTGGCGTGCTATGATTCATGGGGTCGCGGAGAGTCGGACACGACTGAGCGACTGAACTGAACTGAATCATAGTAAACATACAATTGTATATTCTGCTTTAAAATTTAATTCACACAAGCATTTTTACATTGCTACAGTCTTTTAAACTCTGTAACATTATATCCAGGCTAATATTTATAAAATGTACTTTATTTTTAGAAATTGGAGTTGTATTGACTTTGTAGCATACACCATGATGTGATAAACCACGTTGAGTATTTTTTAATAATTTGGAATTGTTTCCTTAGGATAGATAGCAGTCTTTATTTTTTAGATATTAGATATATAATTATATAATCAGATACTTTGAATTACAAATGACTGTTTAAAATTGTTAGGTGTCAAATTATTTTTTCAATTCAGTTCACTTCATTTGCTTAGTCATGTCTGACTCTGCGACCCCATGGATTGCAGCACACAAGGCCTCCCTGCCCATCACCAACTCCCAGAGTTTACTCAAACTCATGTCCATAGAGTCAGTGATGCCATCCGACCATATCATCCTCTGTCGTCCCCTTCTCCTCCTGCCTTCAATCTTTCCCAGCATTAGGGTCTTTTTAAATGAGTCTGTTCTTTGCATCAGGTGGCCAAAGTACTGGAGTTTCAGCTTCAGCATCAGTGCTTTCCATGAATATTCAGTACTGATTTCCTTTAGGATGGACTGGTTGGATCTCCTTGCAGTCCAAGGGACTCTCAAGAGTCTTCTCCAACACCACAGTTCAAAAGCATCAATTCTTTGGCACTTAACTTTCTTTATAGTACAACTCTCACATACATACATGACCACTGGAAAAACCATAGCTTTGACTAGACAGATCTTTGTTGGCAAAATAATGTCTCTCTGCTTTTTAATATGCTGTCTAGGTTGGTCATAGCTTTCCTTCCAAGGAGCAAGCATCTTTTAATTTCATGGCTGCAGTCTCCATCTGCAGTTATTAGGGAGCCCAAGAAAATAAAGTCTGCCACTCTTTCCCCATCTATTTGCCATGAAGTGATGGGACCTGATGCCATGATCTTAGTTTTCTGAATGTTGAGTTTTAAGCTAACTTTTTCACTCTCCTCTTTCACTTTCATCAAGAGGCTCTTTAGTTCTTCTTAGCCTTCTGCCATAAGGATGGTGTTGTCTGCATATCTGAGGTTATTGATATTTCTCCCGGCAATCTTGAGTCCACCTTATGCTTATCCAACCCAGTGTTTCTCATGATGTACTCTGCATATAAGTTAAATAAGCAGGGTGACAATATACAGCCTTGACGTACTCCTTTCCCAATTTGAAAGCAGTCTGTTTTTCCATGTATAGTTCTAACTGTTGCTTCTGACATGCATACAGATTTCTCAGGAGGCAGGTAAGGAGATCTGGTATTCCCATCTCTTAAAGAATTTTCCACAGTTTGTTGTGATCCACACGGTCAAAGGCTTTGGTGTAGTCTATAAAGCAGAGGTAAATGTTTTTCTGGAACTCTCTTGCTTTTTTTTGATGATCCAGAGGATGTTGGCAATTTGATCTCTGGTTCCTCTGCCTTTGCTAAATCCAGCTAGAACATCTGGAAGTTCATGTTTCATGTACTGTTGAAACCTGGCTTGGAAAATTTTAAGCATTACTTTACTAGCATGTGAATTGAGTGCAACTGTGTGGTAGTGTGAACATTCTTTGGCATTGCCTTTCTTTGAGATAGGAGAAGGCAATGGCACCCCACTCCAGTACTCTTGCCTGGAAAATTCCATGGACGGAGGAGCCTGGTAGGCTGCAGTCCATGGGGTCACTAAGAGTTGGGCACGACTGAGCGACTTCATTTTCACTTTCATGCATTGGAGAAGGAAATGACAACCCACTCCAGTACTCTTGCCTGGAAAATCCCAGAGACGGAGGAGCCTGGAAGGCTGCAGTCCATGGGGTCGCTGAGGGTAGGACACGACTGAGCAACTTCACTTTCACTTTCTTTGAGATTGGAATGAAAACTGACCTTTTCCAGTCCTGTGGCCACTGCTAAGTTTTCCAAATTTGCTGGCTTATTGAGTACAGCACTTTCACAGCATTATCTTTTAGGATTTGAAATAGCTCAGCTGGAATTCCACCACCTCCACAAGCTTTGTTCGCAGTGATGCTTCCTAAGGACCACTTGACTTCACATTCCAGGATGTTGGATCTAGCTGAGTGATCATACCATCATGATTATCTGAGTTGTAAAGATCTTTTTTTTTTTTTTTTACTTTATTTTTTTTATATCTAAAAAAGAATTTTATTAAAAAAGCACAAATGCAAAGAAATGAACAGAGGAAAATTTATGCGTCGAACCTGGACTGGTCACTTATGATAATATACATGCTACAATTCCATTCTCTCCAATCATTCCACCTTCACCCTCTCCCATAGAGTCCCAAAGACTGTTCTAAATGCCTATGTCTCTTTTGCAGTCTCTTATACAGGGTTCTTATATACTTCTTGTGTGTATTCTTGCCACCTCTTCTTAATATCTTCTGCTTCTGTTAGGTCCATACCAATTTCTGTCCTTTATTGAGCCCATCTTTGAATGAAATGTTCCCTTGGTAGCTCTAATTTTCTTGAAGAGACCACTAGTCTTTCCCATTCTATTGTTTTCTTCTATTTCTTTGCATTGACCACTGCCGAAGGCTTTCTTATCTCTCCTGCTGTTCTTTGGAACTCTGCATTCTTTCCTTTTCTCCTTTGCCTTTCACTTCTCTTCTTTTCACACTATTTGTAAGGCCTCTTCAGACAGCCACTTTGCCTTTTTGCATTTCTTTTTCATGGAGATGGTGTTAATCACTGCCTTCTGTACAATGTCATGAACCTTCATCCATAGTTCTTGAGCCAAAGTTATTCTTTTGCCAAAGTTAAGCAATCAAAAACTCTAAATTACTGAAAATAACATTTCTCATAGATTTGTATCAAAGAAGCTAAAAATTGCTCAAGCCCCACTGGGAGTCATTTTACTTCCAGTGATTATTTTAAAGAAAGATTAAAATCTATTAACTTTAGGTAAACTTCGTAAGATAATAGAATTTATCTGATTTTATAGTTTAAGAACCAACTGAAAGCATACGCAGAGTATTAGGATTTTATTCATGTTTTTAAAATTGGTATAAGTAATGGTGGGCTTCCCTGGTGGCTCAGATGGTAAAGAATCCATCTGCAATGTGGGAGACCCTGGTTCGATTCCTGAACTAGAAAGATCCACTGGAGGAAGGCATGGCAACCCACTGCAATATTCTTGCCTGGAGAATCCCCAAGGACAGAGGAGCCTGGCAGGCTGCAGGCCATGAGGTCACAAAGAGTCGGACACAACCAAGCAGCTAACCACAGCACAGCATAAATAATGGTAACACTGGAAATTCTAAAATGGTGAGGTTTATTGGCTGCTTTTACTGCTTTATTCTTGATTATCATATCACTAATGAGATTAAAATAACTAATGATATTTCCACTGTACCTTTAAATGAGTGAGTTCGATTTGTTGTGTCAACACTGTGATACTCATCCACCACATGTATCATCTTTGTGGAAAAAATTCCCCAAATTATTAACATATTCAAATCACATTCCAAGTAGTCTGAGTAGTGACCACACAACAGATGATGCGAAATTTTGGTATTTTGGTATTTTTATGTGGAAACGCTAGAAACTGTAATTCAGGAAGTTAAGTCTGTCGTAAAGGTAGTTTATTATGATTACCATTTAATTCAGTATGAGTCTTTTGGATGCCTCACCAATAGGGCCTTACTGGCTTCCTATTGGGTAGACTAATATTGCACACCTTAAACAGTCTGAAAAAAAATGTGAGTATATGACTCCCAACGTTAAAGCAAGGGTTCAGATTAGTAATTAGCTCTTTCTTGAAGGAGACTATTTATTAAGAAAAATATATTGAACACTCACTGTGAGTCAATATAAAAGTCCAACTGAATGGATAATGAATAAATCCAAGTTGCTGTCTTCAGTGAGCTCATCATAGTTCATAGGACTTAGGGTATCAGGCACTAAATTTTCCTTTCTCTTTCCCACCCTGTATGATTTATCTGTCTCTCTCAGAGCACTTTTCTTATCATTTTGAAGTTAATATTACACAAGTGCTATGAATAAAGTGCTGTGGGCTAAGATGAGAGTATGGTTAATTTTTACTGGGGAAGAAAAGTCAGATCATTATAGGAAGGGACGTTTATGGTGAGATGGAAGAATCAGATCTATCTAGAAAAGAGAAGAAGGAGAACAAATTTCTAGCTTGAGTGAAATGAATAGTCACTAGTAGCTGACTGTGAAAGAGCATGGCATGTTCAGGGGAAGGTGCATTCACAGCTCCTGAGAATGTGATCTGCTTCTTATCCAGGGGTAGGGGTGGAGTCATAGGAAGGTCAAGCTATTGATGGAAGCCAGTTATGAATATCAACACCAGTTTATTTTGAAGGCAATAGAGATCCAACGGAGGATTAAAATAAGCAGGTTATCAGATATGACAGTGTAGATGTGGGACAGCAATGGGCATATACTGTTAAGCAGAAGTCTAACTAAAGACCATTTCTATTATCCAGGTGAGAGATTTTGAGAGGGCTAACACAAGGCAGTGGGAAAGAAGTTCTGACAGAGGAAATCTTTCCACAATAAAAGCAACAGGATAGTCTTTCTTGTTTCTTGCTTGTTGGAAGAATGGAGTGAGAAAGAGGTATTGTTCTAATGTGAGATGTGGCTTGGGGCAGGAAAAAACTTGGTAAATTAGAGTGGACACACAGGAAATGAAGAAACACCACTGTTTTGTTTTTTTTCCCCAAACACTGGCTTCAAATTATATTTCAGATTTTATTCAACATTGACAGTATTTTTAAATGGCCAACTTTTCTCATGTTCATATGCTAAATATTCAGTTCAGTTCAGTTGCTCAGTCGTGTCCGAATCTCTGCGACCCCATGAATCACAGCACGCCAGGCCTCCCTGTCCATCACCAACTCCTGGAGTTCACTCAAACTCATGTCCACAGAGTCGGTGATGCCATCCAGCCATCTCATTCTCTGTAGTCCCCTTCTCCTCCCGCCCCCAACCTTTCCCAGCATCAGAGTCTTTTCCAGTGAGTCAACTGGTCACATGAGGTGGCCAAAGTATTGGAGTTTCAGCTTTAGCATCAATCCTTCCGATGAACACCCAGGATTGATCTCCTTTAGAATGGACTGGTTGGATCTCCTTGCAGTCCAAGTTAGCCAGTCTCAAATGATGTGTTAAATCAATGTTGGTCTAAAACAGATGTTTTAAAATAATCTTGTGACAAAGATGGGAAAATTCTTCCTTAAAAGCATAAACAGACATTTTAACAAGATACATTTTAAGGGAAAATTTGTACTGACTAACTAATCACAAATGTTTTCTTAGGAAATGGCCTGTTTAACTTTCCTGACTATTGGCACCAGCATTTCTTGGCTGTGTCTGGGTTTTGGAAGTAAAAACATGCTTTGAATGAGCTGACTATTTTTAAGATGACTTTGAAACAGAATCTCTGCATTGAGGTACTCTAACTGCTACACTATTTTATGTAAACAAGAAATAGTGTTTATGGGCAATGTTCACAAAATTGGATATCCAATGTCATGATTAAGATCCCATGCGGTGCACAGCAAGGCAAAAATAAATAATTTTAAAACCTTGGGGGAAAAATAGAGTTAAAGTAGTTTATAAAAATTCTTGACTTTTTAAAAAATGTGACATCTTACCTGGAAGTGATAAGAGAAGCTCTCTGGGTTTAATAATGAGGAAAAACTGGTTGAGAAATATATCAATAACATGTAATTTGAGAGAATATGTCTATGATAGTGGAGGACTGCGAAGTGATGATGAACAAAAATTTCTGTTTCTTCTCTTCCTGTTCTCTGCCCTTCTCTCTCTCCCTATATTTTCCCTCCTCCCCTCCTCCCTCCACCCCCCTGCCTCTTTCTTTATGTTCAGAGCAAGAAGAAGAAGGCAGAGATAGGTCTACTATTTGGGGATGGGAACTAAATTTAACAGCTCACAGAAAGGAAACAGAACTACTCTATTACTATTTTGCATTCATCTTCTTCTAGGAAAAGGATATTTAAACTGACATGCTGACATATGTTAACTAGTGATTATAAAGAGAAAATTAAAATTTGATGAAGGGAACAAAGAGGGACAATGCCATCATGTAATAATGGCAAAATATAGGATCTGGTGTTAAAGCAAAGTGTGAATTTATGCCTTACTAGGTACATGACTCGGAGAAGGCACTGGCAACCCACTCCCGTACTCTTGCCTGGAAAATCCCATGGACGGAGGAGTCTAGTAGGCTGCAAGTCCATGGGGTCGTGAAGAGTCGGACACAACTGAGCAACTTCACTTTCCCTTTTCCCTTTCATGCATTGGAGAAGGAAATGGCAACCCACTCCAGTGTTCTTGCCTAGAGAATCCCAGGGACGGCGGAGCCTGGTGGGCTGCCATCTATGGGATCGCACGGAGTTGGACACAACTGAAGCGACTTAGCAGCAGCAGCAGCAGCAGCAGCAGCAGGTACATAACTAGGCAAGCTAGTTGATCTGTTCAAGCTGAGTGGTATGTAAAATTTCATTCTCTTCATTTTTCATGTGAAAATAATACTTACTGGAAGATTAGTAAAGTAGGGTCAAATGAAATAATACATGAAACTTACTGGATGCTTAGATTTTCTCCATTTCCTAGCCTAGTAACTAATAACTAACTTTATACTGTGTTCAAAGTACAGGATCAAGTGAATAATATCCTGGTTTATGAAAGTACTTGAGATGTGACCATAAAGCTGTCTATTGATTGTCTTCAAGAAAATTGTGTAGGAATAGCCAAAATCTAAATTTTTTAAGAGGAAGATGATAGAACTTGGAGATTTCTGACTAGTAAACCTTACATCAATCCTTGGTAAGAGTTTGTAGAATGTGTTGTTAAAATGGATAGCTTAGGAAAACTTAAGTAATATAGTTTCCAGTGAGAATCCAGCATGAGTTCCGAAATAACAAGTCTTGCTAAACAAATCAATTTTATTTCTGCTAGGGTTTCTAGGTTGATAGAAGAGGGAATTGATGTAGATACCATGTGACCCCTGTGGCCTAAGGCACGTGACAAAGTGATAATGGTAAGCTACCCATAACCAATGAGTATTAAAAGATGGGGCATCACCCCAAACCAATCACTTTTTCCTCACTGCTCAATGGATGTCTTCTAGAGGTAACTCTAAGCCAGTACATCCATCCTTATATTGGTTTCATCTTACTGATTTTGGATCTGTTTTTTTAGCTTGCTAAGTTCATTTTAAATTTTATTAGCTTTCATGTCCAGTTTTATGTCACCTGCTGATTGAGTTGGCCAAAATGTTCCTTTGGTTTTAAAGTAAAAATTAAAAGGTACATTTTTCATTTTCACCAAGAATTTTATTAAACAACTTATTCACCGTTTTGTTCCAGTACCTTCTGCCATCTTTCAGGCAACTTCATTATTCTGCCTTCACAAAGCTTTGTATCTTTTTGAGCAAAGAAACTGTAACAGATGCTTTTTACAGTTTTCCAGAGAACTGAATTTTTTTCATTAAGAGAATTTTGTAAAGACCAAAATAAATGGAAATCCAAAGGTACAATGTCTGGTGAATATGGCAGATGAATCAGAACTTCTCAGCCACGCTTTAACAGTTTTTCCTGGTCATCAAAGAAACATGCGGTCTTGCGTTATCCTGATGGAAGATGATGCATTTTCTGTTGACTAATTCTGGACACTTTTCCATCGCGTGCTGCTTTGAGTTGGCCTAACTGGGAGCAGGCACTTGTTGAAATTAATTGTTTAGTTTTCTAGAAGGCGCTTGTAATAGAGGACTCCCTTCTAATCCCTCTATATATACATCACTTTCTTTTAAGACTGGCCTTTGCTGTGGTTAGTGGTGGTTCATTTTACTTGCCCCACAGTCTGTTCCATTCTGCATAATTGTGCAGTATCCCATCAACCCAGGCCAAGCAGCAGTAGGTCAGGGGGTGTGACTTGGGGGCGGGAGTGCTACGTCCTGTTCCTAGGCCTACGAGGGATAATGGGGTACAGAGCATCTATCATCCTCAGGGGCCCCACTTGGCCCCAGCCCCAAGGGCAACCCTCTTACCTCCTTCCCTTGAGAACAATCTCAAGAAGATGGGGGAGGCAAACTCAGATACCAAACAATGTTTATACATTTATTTATATACGTACATTTACTTCAGAAAAGAGCAGTTCAAGGGACAGGAAGCAAGCAGACCTCAGGCCACTTCCCTCTGCCTGCTCCACAGAATATTTTGTTATATTTCAGTAGAGAATGACTTGCAGAAATACAGAGTTGTTTTTTTTTTTTCTGTTAACTTACGTGAAACCCAAACATCAGAGTGATGAACATAACCAAGCTGGTGCAAATGATTTTCAGTGCTTGATTTGGATATTTTGAGTATGTTGGCTATCTCCCATGTGATATATCATTGACTTCTCTCAATTAATGTCTCAATTTATTTGCTGTCAACTTCAACTGGTCTACCCAACTGAGGAGCATCATCCAGCAAGGAGTCTCTAGCACTGAACTTCACAAACCACTTTTGATGCAATCAGTCTCAGCGCTTTCTCCATGTACTGCACAAATCATTTTTGCCTTTTAGTTGCATTTTTACCTTTTTTGAAATAATAAAGCATAATATGCCAAAATGTTGCTTTTTTTCTTTCATCTTCAGTATTAAAATGGCTACACAAAAATACAATTTAGATAAGTTTTTTCTTGAATAAGTGCTGATACAACAGCTGTCACAATGCAATATAACAAAATCGTTTCTAATGAAGTTGAAGATAACAGCACTACTAGGGGCTTCCCTGATGGCTCAGTGGGTAAAAAATTTGCCTGCAATGCAGGAGACCAACCACTAACTAGAACCATCTGATGGAAAAAACCAAATGAAGTTCTGAGCCAACCCAATATTTGATAAGTAAGTCCTCTTCTAGTGGAACACAAAGACTCAGATGATCCCTTTTGGCTTATGACCTATCTGATGGACACAATATTCATTGCCTTTCTTTTTTGTTTCTTGTGGGCTCTATGACTTTGGGCAAGTTATGAACTTCGCCAAACTCAGTTTTCTCATCTGTAAAATAGAAGTAATAGCATAACCTCAGAATTACTTTGGAAGAAAGTAATTGGTTGACATAATATATGTCAATCATTTGACATATATTATGCATCAATCATTTGACATGTATTATGATAAGCATAATATATGATATAATATATCAATATGATAATATATGATAAGCATAATACATGTCAAATGATTGATGCATAATATATGTCAAATGATTGACATATATTATGTCAACCAATTACTTTCTTCCAAAGTAATTCTGAGATTATGCTATTACTTCTATTTTACAGATGAGAAAACTGAGTTTGGCGAAGTCCATAACAGAGTTCCTTGAACTGCAAGGAGCTCCAACCAGTCCATTCTAAAGGAGATCAGTCCTGGGTGTTCATTGGAAGGACTGATGCTAAAGCTGAAACTCCAATACTTTGGCCACCTCATGCGACGAGTTGACTCACTGGAAAAGAGTTTGATGCAGGGGGGATTAGGGATGGGAAGAGATGGGGACGACAGAGAATGAGATGGCTGGATGGCATCACCGACTCGATGGACATGAGTTTGAGTGAACTCTGGGAGTTGGTGATGGACAGGGAGGCCTGGCGTGCCGTGATTCATGGGGTCGCTAAGTCGGACATGACTAAGCAACTGGACTGAACTGATGCTTATCATATGATACAATGTATGCTTGGTATATTACCGGTATTTAGTAGATGGTTATTTTTTAAAATGACAGGATATAATGCTGCTGCTGCTGCTAAGTCACTTCAGTCGTGTCCGACTCTCTGTGACCCCATAGACGGCAGCCCACCAGGCTCCCCTATCCCTGGGATTCTCCAGGCAAGAACACTGGAGTGGGTTGCCATTTGCTTCTCCAATGCATGAAAGTGAAAGTGTAGTCGCTCAGTCGTGTCTGACCCTTAGCGACCCCACGGACTGCAGCCTACCTGACTCCTCCATCCATGGGATTTTCTAGGCAACAGTACTGGAGTGGCTTGCCATATAATGCTAGAGAATAGTAACTCCACATGAATCATGATACAGAAGCATAATAAAATAGTGAGAAGTTGTTATATTAGTTAATATTTTGGCTCTGTTAACTACTCACATATTGATGTTTCTAGGGCAATAAAAAATCTAGATTATACATCTATCCCCAGTTAAGTCTAAAGAATTTTGTCTTCTACAAAGCAAACCATAAAAATACCACAGTCTTCCATTTCAGGTTCCAGGTAAATTATGGTTGTGACCTAATTTTTTCCAATGCAAAATCTCTGTTTTACAGAGAGAATATAGAAGCTCCATCCATGTCTAGATCAATTGCCAAAATTATATTGTTTTCTGGAGTATATGGGGAATGAAGCATACCATACGTATATATCATTCTTAATTATATCAATGACCTTGTTGTTAATATTATATATAATTTTTTGGTTTTCATTAGTTTCTTTGTGTTTGGAATCAAGACTTTCAATTGAATTCTTATAAACTTTTAAATAAACCTATATATGAAAATCAATATTCTCTACATCTTCAAATCTACATCTAGGTTCAAAGGCAAGCATTGTGTTTGCATCAACCTAAGGGGTAAGGGAAAAGAGAAATCAAAATGTATGTTTATAAATTATACATTTCTCCCGCAAGAATTAATTTTCACATTTATCAAAATGATGTAATCAAGTGGAAAATAAACGAATTTGGTAGAAATAGAACATGCTTTGGACATAAATTAAGAACTACAGACTACTATGTCAGACCAGAGTGAGGTGCATTCACTCTGCCGTCTCTGAATTCTTTATGTATTAGAGAACACTTCATCACTCACACAGGGCTTTTGACTTGGTTCACTCAGTTCTCCAGCTTCCGTTTTCCTCATCCTGTCTATTAGAGAAGGCATTTCGAGGCAGAAGTGTTTGCCCTGTGGCCAAGGAGGTTGCGTGGGCTCAAGTACCTGCATGTTCACTCTCAGTGCAAACACCTCAGCTCTGAAGGAGTTTATAATTAGTAACAGTTTGAAAGAGCTCACTGTATGTGGGGAGAAACCATTTAGGGATTAGGCTGGGTATGTGTAAGATATGAGGAGGTGATGAAAGAAGTCTGGTGCCAAGTTCTGTTATAGGTGCCTCGTATAATATTTCTTATATATAAGAAATTTCCTCCTCTTTTTGGTCCTTCCTTTTCCTATGATGAAAGTGACCCATCCTTTTGGAATGAGAAGTTTCTGGAAAGGGATTGGCTTATGAGAAAAGCAGGTTTGGTGTGTGAGATCACATCCTGGCCCAGTAAAGGTGGAGTTTGCCTTAGCACTCCTTTATTACACACCAAACCAATAGTTTCTCGTGGAACAAATATACTTTGTCATTTGTGGGACTCTTCATCCTTTCTGTCTATATTCATGGGTGGATTTAATATGATCCTTTAAGGATTAGCTTCTATAAATTGCCATTGACTTAACAATCCAAGAGAGGACTTTCCCAGCAGTCCACTGGTTAAGACTCTATCTTCCAATGCAGAGGGCGCAGGTTCAGTCCCTGGTCAGGAAACTAAGATCTCACATACTGTGTGGTACAGCAAAAATGAAAAAGAAAAAGTAAGAAAAAAATAGCAAAACAAACAAGCAAAACCAAAAGAATGATTGTAGTAACATCTAAACTGTTGGTTATTATGTTAGGCCGGTTGTTCCCAACTAGACACAATTTTATCTCCCAGGGGATGACATTTTTTATTGTCACAAATTGAGGGCAGGGGCACTGTTAACTGGCCTCTAATGAGTAGGGTCCAACAACGCTGCTAAATATTATATATTGCACAGGATAGCCCTTTACAAATAACAATAAAAATAAAATTAAATAAAACAATAAAATTAACAATAGTACTGAGGTTGATAACCTACATTAAAAAAGAGTGTTTGGGGAGGGAATGGTGGGCTGTTTCTGAACACATTGTCTTTTAATAAACTGATAGAGCAGCATATAGTATTAGTCACTCAGTCGTGTCCAACTCTATGACCCCAGGGACTGTAGCCCACCAGACTCTTTTGTCCAAGGAATTTTCCAGGTAAGAAGACTAGAGCAGATAAGCCATTCCCTTCTCCAGAGGATCTTCCCGATCCAGGGATTGAACCTGGGTCTCCTGCATTGCAGGCAGATTTTTTACTGTATCAGTCACCAGAGCAGCATATAACACAAACTCTTTTACTGAAGGTATTCCATATCCTGGGGAAGCAGACTAATAATTATAGCTATGTAGTATAGGCTTTGGTAGAGGTATGCAGAAGGAACTTTCACTGAGGGAAAAATATTTAACTTCACTGAGAAACTACAGATGGCCTTTATGATAAAATGTGGTATAACATTTAGCTGTTTTCAGTTGCAATTAGCAGAAAAATCTGTCGATAAAATGATCCATATAACTGAAAAGTCAAGAGTCAAAATGAGCTTCAGTGTTGGTTTTTTTCAGCAGCCCAGTGACATCACTAAGGAAGGACCTGATGTAATCCTTCCACTCCTCTGCCTTCCGAAGTGTCAGGCTTCGATGTAAGACTCATTCACCCTCAGGCTTATCTGACAGCTACCAACTACACATCAATTGCAAGAGTGGGAGGTGGGGAATGGCAGTTCCAAGGCCCCCCTCTAAGGAGTCGGGAAATATTTTTCACATAAGTCTCGTTTTATCTCTCTCTGTCTGTATCTGGTTCATCTGAATGAAGAACCGTGACCAGGATATAAAATCATGTTTGTTAGCTAGAGCTGAACCAAGTTTGAACCATATCACAAGGGAAGTGTGGCTATTTAAACAGAAATAGGAGTAACTATAGAAAGAAACAAAACAGATGGTAGCCAGGCAACTGCAATGGCCATTATATGTAGGTAGAGCATTCAAGCAGAAAAACAGCTCAGATAAAGACATAAAGAAAGAGTACAGCATGTTCAAACTGGATCTCTGAAGTAGTTGATATGGCTGGCATCCAGGTGATGTGGCGAGAAATAGCATCAAATGGAATTCTAAAGAAAGGCAGGGGCCAGATCATAAAAGCACCGAAATGCCCTGAGAAGGATAAAATTCTGTAGGCAATTCTGAACCATTACAGATTTTCGACAAATGTCTATGAGAATATTGAGAAGAATGGAAAGGAGGAAGTTGGAACTGGGGGCAGAGAATTCTAATTTTGGGCAACTGATATAATACCCTTGAATTTTATTTAAGAAAGAACAGCAATTATATCTTCTTCTTATAAGCACTAAGAGACAAAACAGGGAAAATGCTTAACACACAGCAGGTAATAAATGTTAGTTATCATTTATTCACATACTTATAAACACTAGTTTTAAGTTTCATCTGTACCGCTTACTGTGGAAACTTGGTCAAGTTAATTACCTTGAATGAGTCCATTTTCTCTATACGTCAGTAAGTTATTTTGAGGATCATGTTAAATTATATTTATAAAAGTTACAGTATAACCGAATGAAACTATAATACCATAAGTCACTACAGAAGAAATTAGGAGAGGTTGGGAGGCTGAATATACATCTTAGAGAAAGAATTGGTTGGATATAGAGAATTTAGATAAGGGAGAAATCATTTATGATTCCTAGAGCTTTTGGTATGAGCAACTAGGTAGATTGCTATTTCTGGGATGGGGAAGCTTTGGGCTGTAGATGAGAATCAGGTTTCACTTCATATTCTGAACATTTTAAATTTGAAAGGTTGATAAGATATGCAGGTTGAAATGTCAAGGAGGAACCGGATATGTAAGTCTGGAACTTAGTGGAGAAATCTTTCTGGAAACACAGATATGAAAGTTGACAACATACTTAGAAAACCTACACCATGGGAATTATGAGATAAAGTAGAAAGAGGTGGGAAAGAGAAGATATTAAGAAGAGTGCAAGATCTATAGCAGTCTGTCTAGGGGTTTAGTAAGAGAGAAGAAATCAGGAAAGGAGATTGTGAAAGAGAAGCCAAGCATTTAAAGAAAAGAGTCAGGATCATGTAAATTTCAGAGAGGGAAGGAGTGATCAGCTGTGTCAAACTCCAATTAATGCTCCATTGAAATTGATGTTATCCAGCCTCTAGTGTCTTCAAAAAAGTAGTTTCGGTGAACATCTGGAAGTGGAATCCAGATAGAAGAGGGTTGATAAGTGAATGTAAAGGGACAACTGGAGTCAACATAGTTCTTTTTGTTTAATATACACTAATGGTCCCATAACTTCATGGGAAATAGGTGAGGAAACAGTGGAAGCAGTGTCAGACTTTATTTTTTTGGGCTCCAAAATCACTGCAGGTGCTGATTGCAGCCATGAAATTAAAAGACACTCCTTGGAAGGAAAGTTATGACCAACCTTGATAGTATATTAAAAAGCAGAGACATTACTTTGCCAACCAAGGCCCGTCTAGTCAAGACTATGGTTTTTCCATTTGTCATGTATGGATGTGAGAGTTGGACTGTGAAGAAAGCTGATCGCTGAAGAATTGATGCTTTTGAACTGTGGTGCTGGAGAAGACTCTTGAGAGTCCCTTGGACTGCAAGGAAATCCAACCAGTCCATTCTAAAGGAGATCAATCCTGGGTGTTCATTGGAAGGACTGATGCTAAAGCTGAAACTGCAATACTTTGGCCACCTCATGTGATGAGTTGACTCACTGGAAAAGACTCTGATGCTGGGAAAGGTTGGGGGTGGGAGGAGAAGGGGACGACAGAGAATGAGATGGCTGGATGGCATCACCGACTCTGTGGACATGAGTTTGAGTGAACTCCGGGAGTTGGTGATGGACAGGGAGGCCTGGCGTGCTGTGATTCATGGGGTCGCAAAGAGTCAGACACGACTGAGCGACTGAACTGAACTGAACTGAACTGAATGAGGGAAGAAATTGTCTCTTATTTAAAAAGAAAGACAGCAGCTTTTTTTCATAATCACTCCAATCTGGAAATAATCCAGATGTCCATACAATGATAACTGATTAACAAATTGTGATATTAGGTAACACAATCAGTCAGTTCAGTTGCTCAGTTGTGTCTGACTCTTTGCGACCCCATGGACTGCAGCAAACCAGGCTTCCCTGTCCATCATCAACTCCTGAAGTTTGCTCAAAATCATGTCTATTGAGTTGGTGACACCATCCAACCATCTCATTCTTTGTTGTCCCCTTCTCCTCCTGCCTCCAAACTTTCCCAGCATCAGGATCTTTTCCCGTGAGTCTGTTCTTCACATCAGGTGACCAAAGTATTAGAGCTTCAGCTTCAACATCAGTCCTTCCAATGATTATTCAAGGCTGATTTCCTTTAGGATGGACTGGTTGGATCTCCTTGAAGTCCAAGGGACTCTCAAGAGTCTTCTCCAACACCACAGTTCAAAAGCATCACTTCTTTGGTGCTTATGGTCCAACTCTCACATCCATACATGACCACTGGAAAAACCATAGCTTTGACTAGATGGACCTTTGTGGCAAAGTAATGTCTCTGCTTTTTAATATGTTGTCTAGGTTTCTCATAACTTTTCTTGCAAGGGGCAAGTGTCTTTTAATTGCATGGCTGCAGTCACCATCTGCAGTGATCTGGGAGCCCGAGAAAATGAAGTTTGTCACTTTTTCCATTATTTCCCCATCTACTTGCCATGAAGTGGTGTGACCAGATGCCATGATCTTAGTTTTCTGAATGTTGAGTTTCAAGCCAGCTTTTTCACTCATATCTTTCACTTTCATCTTTTGTTCTTCTTTGCTTTCCGCCATAAGGGTGGTATCATTTGCATATCTGAGGTTATTTCTCCTGGCAATCTTGATTCTAGCTTGTGCTTCATCCAGCACAGCATTTCACATGATGTACTCTGCATGTAAGTTAAATAAGCAGGGTGACAATATGCAGCCTTGACGTATTTCTTTCCCCATTTGGAACCAGTCTGTTGTTCCATATCCAGTTCTAACTGTTGCTTCTTGACCTGCATACAGGTTTCTCAGGAGTAAGATAAGGTGATCAGGTATTCCTATCTCTTGAAGAATTTTCCACAGTTTGTTGTGATCCACACAGTCAAAGGCTTTGGTGTAATCAATAAAACAGATGTTTTCCTGGAACTCTTTCACTTTTTCAATGATCCAACGGATGTTGGCAATTTGATCTCTGGTTCACCTGCCTTTTCTAAATCCAGCTTGAACATCTGAAAGTTTGTAGTTCATGTGCTGTTGAAGCCTGGCTTGGAGAATTTTGAGCATTACTTTGCTAGTGTGTGAGATGAGTGCAATTGTGTGGTAGTTTGAACATTCTTTGGCATTGCCTTTCTTTGGGATTGAAATGAAAACTGACCTTTTCCAGTCCTGTGGCCACTGCTGAGTCTTCCGAATATGCTGGCATATTGAGTGCAACACCTTAACAGCATCGTCTTTTAGAATTTGAAATAGCTCAGCTGGAATTCCATCACCTCCACTAGCTTTGTTCACAGTGATGGTTCCTAAGACCCACTTGACTTCGCATTCCAGGATGTCTGGTTCTAGGCAAGTGATCACACCGTCGTGATTATCTGGGTCATGAAGCTCTTTTTTGTACAGTTCTTCTGTGTATTCTTGCCACCTCTTCTTAATATCTTCTGCTTCTGTTAGGTCCATACCATTTCTGTCCTTTATTGTGCCATCTTCGTATGAAATGTTCCCTTGGTTTTCTCTAATTTTCTTGAAGAGATCTCTAGTCTCTAGTCTTTCCATTCTATTGTTTTCTTCTATTTCTTTGCATTGATCACTGAGGAAGACTTTCTTATCTTTCCTTGCCATTCTTTGGAACTCTGCATTCAGATGTATATATCTTTCCTTTTCTCCTTTGCCTTTTGCTTCTCTTCTTTTCTCACACTACTCAGCAATAAAACAGAATGAAGTTATACATGTAACAACATGGATAAGCCTACAGAACGTGGAAAATGGGGACAAAAGCCTTATACATTTCTACAGCAAAGGAAAGCTCTCAAAGAGAGCTGAAACATGAAGTAGGGTATAAAACAGAATGAAATAAGGAGGATTTTGGTTTTGCTTTATGATAAGAATTCTAAAACATATTTGCCTATTGGTGGAAATAATGCTGCTGGAGGGAGAGGGGCTAAGTGAGGGGGTGAACCATGAACAAGTGTGAATTCTCTGACCCAAGCAGAAGAGGTTAGGTCTTGAGATGGGGTTGGGTGCATCCTCCTTTCTCACAGGAGGGAAGAAGAGAAGATGGTGCAGAGGCAGGAGGGTTTACACCATCAGAAGGGAGTACAGGTCTGATCACCTCAGTATGGCTTTTTCTTCATTCACCTTACTTGGTGCATTGGACCTTTTCAAACTGAATGGTTGTAGGTTTCTTTGTTTGTTTCAGAGCAGTTTAAGTTTACAATAGAATTGAGGAACGTACAGAGATTTCTCAAATATTCATTGCCCACATATGTGTATAGCCTCCTCCATTATCAACACCATTCACCAGAATACTATATGTTTTTACCAAGAATGATCTACACTGACACATCACAATCACCTAATGTCTACAGTTTCCTTTAGGATTCACTATCGGTGCTGTATATTCTATGGGTTTGGACAAATGTGTATCTATCCATATATCCATCATTTAGTATATGTAGGATATTCCCACTACTCTAAAAATCCTCTGTTCTCTGCCTGTTCATCTCTCCCCCGACTGACTCCCCTACTGCTACCCCTAGCAACCACTGATATTTTTATTGTGTCCACAGATTTGCCTTTCCCACAATATCATACAGTGGGAATCAGGCAGTATGCAGCCTTTTCAGATTGGCTTCTTTCACTTAGTAATATGATTCAAGGGTTCTCCATGTCCTTTCATGTCTTGATAGATCGTTTCTTTCCAGCACTGAATAATTTTCCATTGTCTGGATGTATCACAATTTATTTATCCATTCACCTACTGAAAGGACATACTGCTTGCTGGCAAGTTTTGACAGCTATAAATAAAGCTGCTATAAACATCCCTGTGTAGTATTTTTGTAGACCTAAGTTCTAAGCTCCTTTGGGTAAATACCAAGGAATATGATTGCTAAATCGTGTGGTAAAAGTATGGTTTAGCTTTCTAAGAATCTGCTGAACTGTCTTTGAAACTGACTGTACCCTTTTGCATTCCCAGCATCAATGAATGATTTCCTGTTGGTTCATATCCTCACCACCACTGGGTATTGTCAGTCTTCTAGATTTTGGACATTCTAATTCTCTAATTGCTCCTTTACTATAATATTATTTTTGTTTCATGAATGCATATTCTCTAATTTCTCTGATTACAATAAACATTCAACAGCTTCCTTCTATTTCTTGCATGACCTTTTCCTTTTGATCCACTATTCTGTTAGTTTATAGTGATCTTTCTCTTCACTTTGTCTTCTTCAAATGTCTGATGATCAAATTTATGAATAAAAGTCTATGTTGAGTAGAATTGCTGGATCACATGATAGTGATCACATTCTATTTTTAATTTTTTGAGGAACATTCATACTATTGTATTTTCCATAGTGTCTGTGCCAATTTACATTTCCAACAACAGTGTACAAGAGTTCCCTTTTCTTTGGACTTCCCTGGTGGTCCTGTGGTTAAGAATCCACTGTTCCTTGCAGGGATTTGATCCCTGGTCCAGGAAGATCCCACATGCCTTGGAGCAATTAAGCCCATGTGCCATAACTGCTGACCTCAAGCACCTGGAGCCCGTGCTCCACAAGAGAAGTCCATGCGCTGCAACAAAGAGCAGCTTCCATGTCAGCTAGAGGAAGCCTGAGCACAGGAACGAAGACCCAGTGCAAAGGAACAAACAAAAAGAATGTCCTTTTCTTCACATCCTCACCAACACTTGTTATTTCTTGCCTTTTCGACAGTAGCCATTCTGACTATGTGAGGTGATACCTCATTGTGGTTTTGATTTGCATTTCCTTGATGATGAGTATGTTGAGCATCTTTTCACATGCCTATTGGTCAACTCTATGTGTTCTTTGGAAAAACGCCTATTCAGGCACTCTACCCATTTTGTAACTGGGTTGTTTGCTTTTTTCGTATTGAGTTGTATGAGTTCTTTATATATTTTGGATATTAAACCCCTTGTTGGGCATGTCATTTGCAAATATTTTCTCCCATTCAGTAGATTGCCTTTTCATTACATTGATGGTTTCCTTTGCTCTGGAGAAGCTTGTAAGTTTGATTAGATCCCACTTAGGGTTTGATTAAGTTTAATTAGTTTTAAGTTTGATTAGGTTCCACTGGACATGAAACAACAAATTGGTTCCAAACTGGGAAAGGAGTATGTCAAGGCTGTATGTTGTCACTCTGCTTACTTAACTTATATGGAGAGTACATCATGTGAAATGCTGGGCTAGATGAAGCACAAGGTAGAATCAAGATTGCTGGGAGAAATATCAATAACCTCAGATAAGCAGACCACCCTTATGGTAGAAAGCGAAGAAGAACTAAAGAGCCTCTTGATGAAAGTGAAAGAGGAGAGTGAAAAAGTTGGCTTAAAACTCAACATTCAGAAAACTAAGATCATGGTACCTGGTCCCATCACTTCATGGCAAATAGATGGGGAAACAGTCTCAGACTATTTTCTTGGGCTCCCAAATCACTACAGATGGAGACTGCGGCCATGAAATTAAAAGACACTTGCTCCTTGGAAGAAAAGCTATGACCAACCTAGACAGCATATTAAAAAGCAGAGACATTACTTTGCCAACAAACGTCTGTCTAGTCAAAGCTATGGTTTTTCCAGTAGTCGTGTATGGATGTGAGAGTTGGACTATAAAGAAAGCTGAGGAGACGCGAGAGACGCCCGACTCCGGCGGCGCAGACGCGAGAGACCCCCGGCTCCCGCGCAACCGACCACGTGCAGAATCGTGGCTGAGATGAGCTACCCCGCGCCCAGGGTTAGGGCGGTGGCCGAGAGGAGCTGTACCACATCCAGAAGGCGGTGGCTGCTTGGGCACCGGAGGGCTGAGAGGAGCTGATCCACATTCAAAGCAGGAGGGGCGCCCTTGAGGAGATACCCCTCGTCCAAGGTAAGGTACAGCGGCTGCACCTTGCTGGAGCAGCTGGGAAGAGATACTCCACGACCAAGTGGAATATAAGAATCCAGTGTTCTGGGGAGGAAGGAACAAGATGGCGGAGGGATAAGACGGCGAGACCACTTTCTCCCCCACAAATTCATCAAAAGAACATTTGAACGCGGAGTAAAGTCCACAAAACAACTTCTGAATACTGGCAGAGGACATCAGGCTCCCAGAAAAGCAGCCCATTGTCTTCTAAAGGAGACAGAAGAAATCCAGCTCCACCCACCAGAACACCGACACATGCTTCCCTAACCAGGGAACCCAGACAAGTCACCCGTCCAACCCCACACACAGCGAAGAAACTACATAATAAAGAGAACTCCACAAACTGCAAGAAGAGGGAAAGGCCACCCCAAGCAAAGCATTATAAGCAAGATGAAGAGGCAGAGAAATACCCAGCAAGTAAAGGAACAAGATAATTGCCCACCAACACAAACAAAAGAAGAAGATATAGGGAATTTACCTGATAAAGAATTTCAAATTTTGATGGTGAAAATGATTCAAAATCTTGAAAGCAAAATGGAGTTACAGATAAATAACCTGGAGAAAAGGATTGAGAAGATGGAAGAAAGATTTAATAAGGACTTAGAAGAAATAAAAAAGAGTCAATATACAATGAATAATGCAGTAGATGAGATCAGAAACACTCTGGAGGGAACAAACAGTAGAATAACAGAGGCAGAAGACAGGATAAGCGAACTAGAAGATAGAATTGTAGAAATAAATGAAACAGAGAGGAAAAAAGAAAAACGAATTAAAAGAAATGAGGACAATATTAGAGACCTCTGGGACAATGTTAAATGCTCCAACATTCAAATCATAGGAGTCCCAGAAGAAGAAGATAAAAAGAAAGACCATGAGAGAATACTTGAGGAGATAATAGTTGAAAACTTCCCTAAAATAGGGAAAGAAATAATCACCCAAGTCCAAGAAACCCAGAGAGTCCCCAACAGGATAAACCCAAGGCGAAATACTCCAAGACACATATTAATCAAATTAACAAATTAATCAAATTTGTGTTTGCACAAAGAACAAATATTAAAAGCAGCAAGGGAAAAGCAGCAAATAACACATAAGGGGATTCCCATAAGGATAACAGCTGATCTTTCAACAGAAACTCTTCAGGCCAGAAGGGAGTGGCAAGACATACTTAAAGTGATGAAAGAAAATACCCTACAGCCCAGATTACTATACCCAGCAAGGATCTCATTCAAATATGAAGGAGAAATCAAAAGCTTTACAGACAAGCAAAAGCTGAGGGAATTCAGCATCACCAAACCAGCTCTCCAACAAATGCTAAAGGATCTTCTATAGACAGGAAACACAGAAAGAGTGTATAAACTTGAACCGAAAGCAATAAAGAAAATGGCTACAGGATCGTACTTATCAATAACTACCTTAAACGTAAATGGGTTGAAATTTTCAAAAAGGCTAGGAAACAATTCTCATAGCCATCAATAGTTCAGTATTGAGTTCATGAATAGTTTTTAAAGTTTGGGACAAACTGTAGTATTTGCTATTTGAAGTACTATTTGTAATTGGCATATTACGATGTAACATTGGTCTTCATTTCCAACTTAAAACGCCTAAAAATGCCTAAAAAAAAAAAGAAAGCTGAGTCCCGAAGAATTGATGCTTTTGAACTGTGGTGTTGGAGAAGACTCTTGAGAGTCCCTGGGACTGCAAGGCGATCCAACCAGTCCATCCGAAAGGAAATCAATCCTGAACATTCATCGGAAGGACTGATGCTGCAGCTGAAGTTCCAGTATTTTGGCCACCTGATGTGAGGAACTGAATCATTAGAAAAGACCCTGATGCTGAGAGGGCAGGAGGAGAAGGGGCAACAGAGTATGAGATGATTGGATGGCATCACCAACTCGATGAGCATGAGTTGGGGAACATGAGCAAGCTTCAGTAATTGGTTATCGACAGGGTATCATGGTGTGCTGCAGTCCATGGGGTTGCAAAGAGTCAGACATGACTGAGTGACTGCACTGAACTGAGGTCCCAGCTGTTTATTTTTCTTTAGTTTTCCTTGCCTGAGGAGACAGATACAAAAAAGTAAATATTGCTAAGATCAATGTCCAAGAGCATACTGCTTATGTTTTCCTCTAGGAGTTTTATAGTTTCAGGTCTTATATTTAGGTCTTTAAACTATTTTGAATTTATTTTTGTATGTGATATGAGGGAATGTTCTTGTTTTATTCTTTTTCATGTATTTTTCTGGTTTTGCCAAAACCACTTATTGAAGAGACTGTCTTCTCCCCACTGTGTATTCTTGACTCCTCCACTTATATGTGGAATCTGAAAAATGAAGTAAATGAACAAATATAACAAATCAGAAACAGACTCAGAGATACAGAGGTCAAATTAATGGCTACCAGAGGAGAGGGAGAAGGGAGAGGGGCAAAATAGATGAAGGAGATTAAGAGGCAAAAACTACTAGGTATAAAATAACTTGTGAAGATGTAGTGTGTAATAAATAAGTTATGAGGGGATATAGGCAATAACTTATAATAAATTTGTACAGAGTATAAGCTATAAAGATATCAAATTGCTATACTGTACCTGAAAATAATACAGTGTTATAAGTCAGCTATACTTCAAGACTTCGCTGGTGTTTCGGTGGTGAAGAATCCACTTGCCAATGCAGTTCAGGGCCAGTGCCACTGCATTCAGTGTAGTTAAATGCCAGTGGGTTCATTCCCTGGTCCAAGAAGATTCCACACGCCTTGAAACAACTGAGCCCAGGCACCACGACTGCTGAACTCGCACCCTAGATCCTATACTCTGCAACAAGAGAGAGCCCCACTTGCCCCAACTAGGGAAATCCCACAGACGTAGCAATGAAGACCTAGTGCAACAACAAAAATGAAAGAAGTAAGTCATTTCAATTTCTAAAAAGGTCTATATTGATTGACCCAAGTCACTGGCTTGGCTAAGTTTCTTTTGCAGTTGTGTAGCACTGTTAGAATTTTAAAAATCTCTTTTCAAACGTAAGTCAGACTGAACCTGGTAAGTAGTCAGATCCTATAGACAGGCAGGTTTCTCCTCATGGAGTGTAACTATCTTAGCAGCCTAATCCTGACAAGTTCTCACTGGGATATGCGCAGTCTCGTTTGCGCTTTCTTTCTCTGTCTCACATAGACACACGCGTGCATGCGCGCATGAGCAGGGATTCAGAAGCATGTACAGGTCTTTACTTCAGACTTAATTTGTTTATTTAAATCTATATGTGGTACGCCTTGTATGGGAACCTGCAAGTGTCTCCTCTGTTCTGTTCATCTTGGTCCATCTGTGCTTCCAGGGGGCAGGGCAGACTTTAATTCTTAAAGCTTGAGCACTCATATCTCATTTCCTTGCTTTTGTGCACCTTATGAAGATCTCTTTCTTTATTCCCATCCTGCCACATGAGCCTTTCAGATTTTTCAACCTTCTCCCCATACGCTAACCCTATCAAACTAGATTTAAATCTTCTGGGATGACCATTCATTCTGTTTATTTTGTTAAAAAAATTTAAGTGCTGCTATTTAGGGCTTTGATCCATGAAGCCTCTCTTTCCCTGTCTCTCAATCTAATTATTACAGGTTGAACTGTTGCATAATATGAAGGAGAGGGAATTACCAGAGCAAACTCAGATTCCGGCGTGAGCAATGGTTTCATTTATTCAACAAACAGTATGGAAGTGAGACCAGCTTCTTCCTTCACTGATTTTCAAGAAACAATGGTAAAACTTCTTAATATTGTTATTATGATTATAATTGTACCTTCTTATAAATTTTTTTGTTTATATTCCATTTTACCTAGAGGAGAATAGAATTTTTTTAATGCTTATTTTTTCATTTTTCCATAAATATAACTATATTTTCACCTATTGCCCTTACCCAGACTAAACCAGCAGACATTTTTAAGTTTGTGTATGTGTGAGGGATTTGGTTCATCTATTTCCAATAAAATCTACACTCCATTTAGTCTAAAATCTACTACAGGCATGGATCAGTTCAGTTCAGTTCAGTTGCTCAGTTGTGTCTGACTCTTTGCGACCCCATGGATTGCAACATGCCAGGCTTCCCTGTCCATCACCAACTCCTGGAGCTTGCCCAAACTCATGTCCATCAAGTTGGTGATGCCATCCAACCATCTTTTCCTCTGTCGTCCCCTTCTCCTCCTGCTTTCAATTTTTCCCAGCATCAGGGTCTTTTCCAATGAGTCAGTTCTTTGCATCAGGTGGCCAAAGTATTGGAGTTTCAGCTTCAGCATCAGTCCTTCCAATGAATATTCAGGATTGATTTCCTTTAGGATTGGATTTCCCTCAGGATTGGATGAGAACAGCAAACCCAAATTAGGTACCTGGGTTTAGTTATTGATTCTGCCACTACCCAGCTGAAAGGATATAACATTGTAATTTTTTATAGAAAATGTCTTTTGTTTTGAATTGAATATGACCTTTATTGCTAATAAATCTTACTTTACATCTTAAGTTTGTGCTGCCTTCTATTTCTAATTCTCTCTTTTCTGTCTGAATAACTTATCTCATTGACAATGAGAACTAATATCTCTTTTAACTGTTGTTTCTGTTTAGAAAATTTTCCTCTTTATCTGGGGATTATTGAAACTAGGTAAGATTTCAAAACTTAAGGAAATGATCATCAAAAGAATTACTGTGCTGGCACTTCTTGCAAATATTGTTAGTTATGTTTTATACAATAACACCCCTTTTGAAGAACATTTCATCTTCCCAGAAACATCTATATATCTTTACTAAGAATTCTGTTAATTAATAAACATGTTCTTGAGCATCAGTCTAGCCCCTTGAAAGAAATTTTCTATAATTTTTCAGTGAATTTTCTGCTTTACTCTAACCTGAAATATATGGAATGTAAACGGAACATCACTATTTTACAGCTACGAAAACACAGAGTTACCCTGAAAGAAAATAACATTATTAAAAGAGAATCAGATAAGTCCTCCAAATATAAGCAATATTCACCTGGAACAGACAGCCAGAGAGATCAGGGCTGAGTCCTCACTCCATTGCTCACCGTGTGGTCTTGCATAGTTCATTTAACCTCTATGAACCTAAACTATATTGTCTATAAAGCAAAAATCATAACACATATATTGGACAGTAATTTTAAGTATTTGCAATAAATTGGTAACTTGGTAAATTCATGATAAACTCAGAATAAATATTATAGTAATTACTACAATAAATATTATAGTAACTATTACAACAACATTATAGTAATTATTACTAATATTACTACTACTATAACTACTGCTGCCACCACCACCACTGTTATTACTACTATACTAACTACTGCAGCTACTAATGCTACTACTACCAACTACTGTTACTACGACTACTACTAGTCCTAATACTACTTCTATTTATTGGCAGTTTTGCATAATTTGATTAAAATGTATACCAAAGCACTTTTAATGTTTGTGATGATTGTAAGCATATTTCTGGATGCATTTATCCATAACAAAGACTTGTGATTTGGCTTCTCTCTTTCTATTGAAGTACAGTTGATTTATAATGTTCTATTAGTTTTCAGTGTACATCAAGTGCTTCCATTATATATATAGTCTTCTTTCAACTATAGTCAAAGATATGGTTTTTCCAGTAGTCATATATGCATGTGAGAGTTGGACCATAAATTAGGCTGAGGGCCAAAGAATTGATGCCTTTGAACTGTGGTGTTGGAGAAGACTCTTGAGAGTCCCTTGGACTGCAAGGAGATCCAACCAGTCCATCCTGAAGGAGATCAGTCTTGGGTGTTCATTGGAAGGCCTGATGTTGAAGTTGAAGCTCCAATACTTTGGCCACCTGAAGCAAAGAGCCGACTCATTAGAAAAGACCCTGATGCTGGGAAACATTGAAGACAGGAGGAGAAGGGGATGACAAAGACTCAATGGACATGATTTTGAGCAAGCTCTGGGAGATGGTGAAGGACAGGGAAGCCATGGGGTTGCAAAGAGTTGGACACGACTGAGTGACTGAACAATGACGACATCTTCTTTGGGCTTCCCCAATGGCTCGAGTGGTAAAGAATCCACCTGCAATGTAGGAGATGTGGGCACCATCCCTGGATGGGGAAGATCCCCTGGAGAAGGAAATGGCAGCCCACTCTAGTATTCTTGCCTGGAAAATCCCATGGACAGAAGAGCCTAGCAGGCTACAGTCCATAGGGTCGCAAAGAGTCAGACATGACTGAGCATGCATTATACATCTTCTTTACCAATTCATCTGTCGATGAACATTTAGGTTGCTTCCGTCTCTTGGCTATTGTAAATATATCTGCCATGAACTTTGGGGTGCATGTATCTTTTCAAAGTAGAGTTCTCTCCAGATATGTGTCTAGGAGTGGGCTTGTTGAATCCTATGGTAACTCTATTTTTATTTTTTTAAGGAACCTCCATACTGTTTTCCACAGTGGCTGTGCCAGTTTACATTCCCATCAACACTGGAGGAGAGTTTCCTTTTCTCCACACCCTCTTTCGCATTCATTCTTTGCAGGCTTTAATGTTGGCCATTCTGACCACTATGAAATGTTACCTTATTGTAATTTTGATATTTATTTCTCTGATAATTAGCAAGGTCGAGCATATTTTCATCTACCTATTGGCCATTTGTCTATCTTCTTTGGAGAAATGTCTATTTAGGTCCTCTCCTCATTTTTTGATTGAGTCGTTGGGTTTTTTGCTATTGAGTTGTATGAACTGTTAATATATTTTGGAAATTAAACCCCTTGTAGGTCACATCATTTGCAAATATTTTCTCCCGGTCTGTAGAGTGCCTTTTTGTTTTGCTTATGGTTTCCTTTGCTGTGTAAAAGCTTATAAGTTTGATAGGTTTCATTTGTTTATTTTTGTTTGTATTTCTTTTATTGCCTTGGGAGACTGATCTAAGAAATCATTGCTATGATTTATATCGGAGAACGTTTGCCTATATTCTCTTCGAGAAGTTTTATGGTTTCCTGTCTTAATACGTAAGTCTTTAAATAATTGGCTTCTTTCTAGTTGATAAGCTGTTGGACAAAAGCTAAAATAACCTATTTTTTGCAGCTAAAACCATTTTAAAAGCAGTAGGTAAATTGTATTTCCTCATTCCCCGCAATTGTTGCCTTATACTCTTAATGACATGTAATACAGTAAGAAGCATGGATCTGTATTCTTTTAAGTGAGGCTCTGGTTCAAATACTTAAAGTAAGAGACCACTGAAAAACCAATGCTATTTCTTATTTTCTTTTAGTATTTATATGTCACTGTTTGGAGTCAGTACTGGTTGCCTAGTAAACGACATCGCCTTTTAATGGACATACATAAAACATATCTAATAAACTGACTAGGCTCTAGTGAAATCTTAAGTAGTACTTTGAACTAGTTAAAGATTTTCCCTTCGCAAGGTTTGTAGTAGTAATGAGTATTCATTTGTTGTCTTTCCTATCTGGAAGGTTTTTCCTCTGTACCTGGGTAGCCTCTACTTCTCTTTCAGACCTCAGCTCAGACATCACTTCTTTGGGGAAAGCTTTCCTGATCCTCCCTAGGCTAGGACAGTTCCCTTGTTAGGCTTGTCATACAACTGCCAGTGCTGAGTGTCTTTGCTATGACACTCTGTAACTGTTTATTGGTATGATTACTTGATTGATACCTGCCTCACCACTAGAATGAAGTCTCCATCAGGGCAGAGATTACTTTTCTTGGCAAATAGTGGATAATGAATAGTATTTATTTATTAAACATATAAATGGCATTTGAGCTTTAGACTAAAACCAGACAACTGATGAAAACTCCAGCATTATTTTTTTACCTCCAGAAATATCTTTTTACTCATGGCAGTTATTTATTTTCAAAATGTGTCCCATTACATTAGGGTACATGGGACTTCCCCAGAAATATAAAACTTCTGTGGTGGCTGGGAATTACACTTTGAGTTCAGAGTCAGTGAATATATAAAGCCCACTTCATTCCACATTGAACTTCTAAAACCACTCTAGGGATGAAATAAGGTGAGAGAACACCCCCAGAAAAACAGTCTTTTGATATAAACAGCGTTTGAGCCACTAGTATCTTTTGCTTGTCATTGTGAGATTAGGTTATTAGTCACTGTGATGCATAGTGGTGGTGGTTTGGTCTCTTAGTCGTGTCCAACTCTTGCAACCCCATGGACTGGAGCTCATCAGGCTACACTGTTCATGGAATTTTCCAGGCAAGAATACTGGAGTGGGTTGCCATTTCCTTCTCCAGGGAATCTTCCTGACCCAGGGATTGAACCTGGGGCTCCTGCATTCCAGGCAAATTCTTTTACTACTGAGCTACCAAGGAAGCCCATGAGATACTTAGTAACATTAACTAAAAGAAATGTATTCCACCACCAAAAATTCCTATATTTCTGCTTGCCAAGGACTTGGTCCTGTGTCTTCTAATGTAGTAGACAAATCTTAGAATAAAAAAGTGCCATGAGTAATAGTTTCTCAGAAACTCTTGCTAAGAGGATATAAGAAACCAAAACAGATAGATGAGTAAGTTAATCATTTTATAGCCACAAGAAGAATTGTTATGTAAATATTAAGATGCCATTTTCAAAGAATATACATTGACATGAGAGTTGCCAAAAACATAATATTCTGTGAAACTAACTGGGTTGAAAAACTTCATATCCTATAAAATTTCAGTTTTGTCAAACATATGTCACCATGATTAAGAAAGACTAGAAAGTAATTCTATTATGGGTGATTATTATTTTCTTCTTTGTACTTTTATGTAATAGCCAAATTCACTTAAAATAGCAACTGCTACACTTTTAATCATATATAAAATAATAAATATTATTACCTTCTATTTCAGAAAGCCTTCCTTAGTTCATCTCAAAACAATAGAAATGAGTTAACTTCTTAAACCTTTTCACCTCTTTACTCCATGACCATTTCCTCCAGATAGACTGTTCTTTATTCATGATATATAATATTAATCATTTCAAAATGTAAACCCTTAATTTTCCAAATGATATCTTTAAAAATAATTGCTATACTTAACTTCATGACTAAGATCTACTCATATCTTCATCAATGAGGTAAAGTATAGAAGACAAATGTTACATTTCATGATGAAAATAAATCTTTCACAGAGTAATTCACTATTTCATAATTTGTGTAAACTTGTATCTTGAAGTATTAATATTTATGATTTTGTTTTATGATGTTAACCACTGAGCCTAGCCAAGAAGCTCAGTGGTTTACCACTGCATTTACGGTAAAATACAAACGTACAGTAACCTGTGCTCTTCTTTCCTCATCAGGCTCATTTCACACCAGTCTCCATACCCCTGACGCTGAAGTTACCCTAAACTCTCTTCTTTTCCTCGAATAAACTTAAACTCTTGCTTCTTGAGGTCTTATCATTTGTTGTTTTCTGTAAATGAAACCCTTTCACCGAGACTTTCACATGGCTGAAATTTTATTTCAATTCACACATCACCTCTCAGAGGCATTGTATACTATTATCCTATTTGTCTCTTTTTTAGGTCTTAGTTAACTTGTCCAAATTTGTTACTTATTTGTTTAACTGCTTGGTTTCCCTAATAGAAAGGGAGCTCTATGAGAAAAAGGGACTTGTCCCCACTGTTCACTTCCATTTCCACAGTGCCAAGAATACTGGCTGATAGAGAGTAATTGACTGGTAGAGACCCAACAAGTATTTGTTTATTTGAATGTAAAAATAAACAGAAATTGCTTCCCCATCCATTTTCCTACCCTCCAACACCCAGATTATAAAGAATATGAATACAAAAGTTTCTAGAATCAGATGCAGATGAAGTTTAAATAATTTCTTAAGTTTAGCCCAATTTTCACTTTCAAAAAGAATGCAGCTGGGTTAAAGTTCTCATAAAATAAATACAGATGATGTCTAACCATTTCAATGTATTTCCAAATGCATTAAGAAGGAAGTCACAGGATTCCATTGGAACCCTAATAACTTGCTCTGAAATACTTTTCACAGTCAATTCTATGCTTTCTTATTCTAGAGTCACACGTATAGATTGCAGCAAAAGAAGAATGCCTTTTTTCTTTATTGATTGCAAATACATTAGTATTTGGAAAGACTTACCTGCCTCCTACCCTTGGATTTCTCTGTCTTACAATGTTTACATGGTCAGGATTTACACCTATGCTGATGATTTACTTGTGACTTCTGTTTGGATATATCCTTCATTTATTTGTTCATGGGATTTTTCCATCATAATGGAAGCTTTTGGGATTTTCCGATTTTTAATCTTCAAATATTTCCTTTAAAATTTCTCATAATTGCATAATTACATTGTGGGATGGCCCCATGACCTTTTTTTAAATGACACATTAGAAAACACCTGGCAGGGAGTGTTTTCAGGGTCACTAAGATCCTCTGTGCATGGTGACTCACAAGTAACATTTTAGACCCAAACCCCAATAAAGGAAAAACTACTCAACCTAACTATAAAATTGTCTTGCAGCTGTAGCTGCCTTGGCAAAGTTCCATCTTCCTTTTTATGCAAAAATACATTAATTCTTAGTTTCCTATGACACTATAGGTTTTGTGTCAACATGCTTAATAATATGATGACTTAATATATGTTGAAATACAATGTATCTCTGACTCTTTAACAGATGTCACCTTCCAGGGCAACTAATTAAAAAGAATTTTTTAAAAAAATAAAGCTATATTGAGAGGGTAAAAAGTTAGAAATTCCAATCAAAATTAGGAGTTTAATGAGAAATTCCAAAACTTAGGGGATGATTCTGTTGCCTCTGACTTGACCTATAAAAATAATTTATGCCTTGTTTTTTTTTTCTATATCTTAGAAGAAATACACATAACGATGATTTAATGAACTTTTAATCTTTGGATAATGAAGTCTTCCCAAAACAAAAGTAAACTTAACAGTCTTACATACAAGTCTACCTAGATAGATGTTTAACCCTTAAGCCTGAAAACTGACTTAAAATTCTTTTGCTAAATCTCACCAAATTTCTCCAAAATCCTAGTTGCTTCAGAAATAAAACAAGGATGATAAAGTATCGAGAACTTTAAGTTAGGCAGAATTTGTTAAAGAGATTGACAAACAGTTGATTAAAAGTGATGCCAGTGACCTTGTCCCATACTCAACTACTCAGCTTCCCCAGCTTGCTCTAGACTCTTGGAAATTAATTGTCTAAGGAACCGAGCCCTTACCCATCCTAAATTTGGGTAATATTCAGGGATTTAAGAGCATAAAAGGACTTGCGGCTCAACTGAAGCATTCATAATAATAGCGTAAAATGGTAGCTAGAAAAACAGTAATTTCAAAAACCATTAAAAAGGAATAAGTTTAGAATGTGAACAATTTCCTTGTGTGTACAGAGAATTCTTTAAATCTTGGAGCATAAATATGTTTTGTGACTGTCCAGGAGAGGGCTGTAGTACTCTGACTTTTCAAAGTGTAACTCATGATGGAACAGTTTCATCCTGGACATTTGATTGAATTAGTGTCTCAAAGAATGTCCAGAGTCGCTTCAGTTGTGTCCAACTATTTACGACCTTATGGACTGTAGCCGCTCTGTCCATGGGATTCTTCAGGTGAAGATACTGGAGTGGATTGCTGTGCCCTCCTCCAGGGGATCTTCCCAACCCAGTGATCAAACCCGTGTCTCTTACGTTGGCAGGCAAGATTTTTACCACTAGTGCCACCTGGGAAGTCCATCTCAAAGAATACTGTTAGTAAATTTTTACTTCTTCTACTGTCAAGTTTCACTTCTTCAGATATTGACTGACCAACTTTTAAGATATCCTATCTCTTTAATCATCATCTATTTTATAATTATGACAACAAGTCATTACAAGTAAATCATAGGTAAAGAAATAAAATCTAAAGCAGTTTATTTGGCTAATTATTTGTAGTTCTAGCTTTTGATTTGTTTGATTTCCTTTCGGTTTTTGCCTGGCTGTTAAATTTTAGGTAGTCAGCTGACTCAAGTTGGGTCAAAAACGAATGTGGTATTACACTGTCAGGAAAAGAGAAAACAATTTGTCACTGAATGATTAAACTTCAACCTGAGACTTCACTGGAAGTTTGGTTTTCTGTCACATGGGCTTGGAAACAACAGAAGTACAGAGGGAAACCAGGGAGGAAAGGTGAGAGAGAGAGAGAAAGCAAGGCCGAAGCGGGGGAGAAGGGGGAAGGGGCACAGCAGGGCGAGGAGAGGAGGCCGGTGATGCAGTCCCACAGACAAAGGCAGAGGTGAACGTCAAGAGATCCTGACTGAGTTAAATTCCCACTTCAGCGCTGCTTGAGGCAGCAAGGACAGGTAGCCTGTCCCTATGTTCAGTCAGAAAACTGATTCTTTATAATAAAGTCCCCCTGTTGCCTAAAAGGTCAGAGCCAGTTTCAGTTATTATAACCGAAGTGAATCGGGCAAGAAGGGCTTTTCAGTATGGTCTGCAAGCGTGTAATCAGAAGCTAGACATCCTGCACTAGCATTTGGGCCTCCTGTAGAGAATTTTCCCTTTTCTGCGAAGCAAAAAATATCTTTGTTTGTGGAACATTTCTTCTGGGTTCCCCAGAGGTTTCAGATATGTTTGGGTTGTCTCTAAGACTGGGTTGGAAAAACTTACAAGGGTCTATTTGCATAAGAGACCGAAGGACCACCAGGAACAGAACTCATTTAAAGAGAAGTGGAGTCAGTCCTTGGTGACTCAGATGCTAAAGAATCTGCCCGCAAGGCTGGAGACCCTGGTTCAGTCCCTGCGTCAGGAAGATCCCCTGGAGAAGGGCATGGCAACCCACACCAGTATTCTTGCCTGGAGAATTCCATGGACAGAGGAGCCTGGTGGGCTACTGTCCATGGGGTCACAAAGAGTCGGACACGACTGAGCAACTAACACACTTTCTTTCTTGAGTCAGTCCCAAGGCAAAGGAGCAGTATCAGAAGAGTAGTTCTGAGTACAGCTGGAGATGGGCTGCTGAGCTTGCCGCTTTATTTTACTCTTGGCCCCAGACGCTTGTGCCAGAGCCACACAAGAGGAGATGATGAAAAGAGGTACATCTGATAACTCGGGGGAACAAAGAAACACCTACTTGTATCCTGTGCTCCAAAATGTAGCAAAGCTGTTCAATAAGGGACACTTCTCAACTTGTGGTTGCTTTTGATGCTCATTGAGTTATGAACTAGAAACAATACCTGAAAAGCATGTCATACTCTGAGACGACACTGCAGAAACCAAGGATGAGACAAGAGAAAAGTCTTGTTTCGTGTCTGTGCTATTTGTGAAGTACAAATATGATGAACTCAGATTCTCCCGAGCACAAATTGGCAGACAATAGAGCCCCTCCACTTGTGTCTGAGAGACAGAGGCAGAGAAGTGCTATTTCATTACTATTTTTATAGCCTTTTATCTTCTCTGGTGGCTCAGATGGTAAAGAATCTCCCTGCAATGCAGGAGACCCTGGTTCAATTCCTGGGTCAGGAAGACCTCCTGGAGAAGGAAATGGCAACCCAATACGGTACTCTTGTCTGGACAGAGGAGCCTGGCAGGCCACAGTCCATGGGGTCACGGAGTCAGATATGACTGAGTGACTAACACACACACACACACACACACATTTTCCTTTAATCTGGAGAAATGTTCCATTTGCTCTGTTTTAAAAGTCTAGATATATAATTATATTCACAGAATCGAGTTAAATAAAAAAATAAAGAGAACCATGCCATTTCCCCTTCATCCAAATCAAGACTCAATAGTTGATGTATTCTCTAGAAGTTCTAAAGAAATTACTCTCTGGTTTAAAAAAAAATTACTTTCTCATTGATATACTTTATTTCAGTGTTTCATGGCTGGACATTTTATCTTCTCATTTAGGAAGTTCTTCAGTTTTTAGTGTTAAATCATGTTGTCTATTGGGCATCTCTTTGGATAGTGTGGATTGTGGATTTGAAAATAACCATTCAGTTCACATTATTACAAAGTCCTTATGTGTCAGTAACATGTACTGTCTTACTAATTCCTTCAACAACTCTGAAGAGAGAGCATTTTTACCTCCATGGTAGACATTGAGGATTAAAAAGTGAAACCTTACCCAGAGCCATGCAGTTAATAAATAGTAGAGAAGGACTTTAAGCCAAGTTTGTATTGTTATCTGGTCACTAAGTTGTGTCCAACTCTTTTGCAACCCCATGGATTATAGCCCATCAGGCTCTTCTGTCCAAATTTGTATAACCATTGCTATATAGTCAGAAAAAAGGAGATTACTCCTGAGTGTTCATTGGAAGGAATGATGTTGAAGCTGAAACTCCGATACTTTGGCCACTTGATGCGAAGAGCTGATTCATTTGAAAAGACCCTGATGCTGGGAAAGATTGAAGGCAGGAGGAGAAGGGGACGACAGAGGATGAGATGGTTGGATGGCATCACCGACTCAATGGACATGAGTTTGGTTAAACTCTGGGAGTCGGTGCTGCAGTCCATGGGATTGCAGAGTTGGACACAACTGAGCAACTGAACTGAATTGAACTGATAGTCAGACAAGTCATTAATAATTTATCAGGTATATCAGAATGTCAATATTGCTACATTTTTCTTTTCCACTGTCTGAGATAAGACACTTGATCATTCTGATTCATTCAAAGTATCAAATTCTCCATATCGTTCAAGGACACAGCTCGGAAGGCACTTCCACCATTAAACTCTGTGTCTCCTTCACTATTGCTTTATTGCTTGAAAGTCAACCTGTAAAATCTGCTTCTAAGAATTATTCACTAATAATTGGGAGCTTTTTTCTGAAAAAGTCCTGCACTATGAATATCGTATGAGCTTATTCATTTCCTTTCATGTTGCTTTTCAGCAAGTTAGAGATGATGTTATACTAATCAGTAACTTCAGGGTTTTGGATAAATCTCGTGGCTATCATACCAATACCACACAAAGGACACATTAAAATAATACATTTTTATTTCTGTAAAAAGAGAAATTTACTCTTCATAACATTCTCTAACATCCCATTTAATGCAGGTCTAGCAAGAGTTTCAAAATAGCAAATTGTTAAACTTGATAGTAAAAACCACTCTTCTTTACGTGACTCAATTAAGGAAATGTTTAGTATTACACCATACCCTGAAGGTTAATACACGGAGGCTGGGGAGGAGATAAATTCCAGAGCGAAGCAAGGAAATAGAGAAAGAATGACATGACAAGTATTATCATCAGGTTACAAAGTAATCTCTTTCCTTGCTTTCCAAGGAGGAAGGAGACAATAGGGAATCAAAAAGAGTGTATGAACAGCTGCAACTAGTAGCGACAAAGTTAGGCATGTAGGCAGCTAGTATCTCAGAAGCTACACCGCCTCAATTTTGTACCAAATAGAAAAGGAAATCAAGAAATAAGGAAGTAGAGAAATCTGGGGGGATTATGGTTTTATATCTCTACTTTATTGATAAAGTTAATTTAATCTCACCAATTTCATTTTTGATTTTTAATGCTACTGGATTTCCTATCGTTAGTTACAGGATTTCCTGACTACTCTGAATATAATGAAAACTATGTATTCTTAGCATTTTTTTTAGATATGGCAAATATCTTGTTCTGCTTCTAACAAGAGATTTACTTTTAGGGAGTTAACCTTTTCACTCTTGGATGTAATCTGACTGGACAGTAATCAGCTTAGCCCTCCCTAACCAAAAGTTTAGCACTTTTTGAACATTGAACAGCTGCTTGTTGGGACTTCACTCTGTCTGGGCTGTGTTTTAGGTGCTTAGATTTTTAGTTTAATTATGGCTAGGAGTTTCACACAAATTGTGCCATTTAGATACTATTATGTGACGAGTTGACTCACTGGAAAAGACTCTGATGCTGGGAAAGGTTGGGGGCGGGAGGAGAAGGGGACAACGGAGAATGAGATGGCTGGATGGCATCACCGACTCTGTGGACATGAGTTTGAGTGAACTCCGGGATTTGGTGATGGACAGGGAGGCCTGGCGTGCTGTGATTCATGGGGTCGCGGAGATTCGGACATGACTGAGCGACTGAACTGAACTGATGTTGTGAAGAAAGCTGATAGCTGAAGAATTGATACTTTTGAACTGTGGTGCTGGAGAAGACTCTTGAGAGTCCCTTGGACTGCAAGGAGATCCAACCAGTCCATTCTAAAGGAGATCAGTCCTGGGTGTTCATTGGAAGGACTGATGCTAAAGCTGAAACTCCAATACTTTGGCCACCTCATGTGAAGAGTTGACTCACTGGAAAAGAGTCTGATGCTAGGAAGAATTGGGGGTGGGAGGAGACAGGGACGACAGAGAATGAGATGGCTGGATGGCATCACCGACTCGATGGACATGAGTTTGCGTGAACTCCATGAGTTGGTGATGGACAGGGAGGCCTGGCGTGCTGTGATTCATGGGGTCGCAAAGAGTCGGACACGACTGAGCGACTGAACTGAACTGAACTGAAGTGATGTTGTGATTTGATTTGAACAAGGTGACAAAGAGTTGATTTGAACTTTGATTATTCCATTAGTGATGCTTTAATGCTCTAACCCAGAAAGTTTGTGGATTTCCTACATTTTAACCCTTAAAAATTTGCTTAGGTTCCTGAGTTTTCCTTAAGCTTTCTTTAGGTTTTGTTATCTCTCAATGGCCTTCCAGTATTTTCCTGTTGCTTAAAGACCTGCTAGTCAAGCAAGAGATTTTTACCTTCTTTATAATTGTCCCCACACCCTTGCTTCTTCACTTTCCCTTCAGAGATGGTTTCTGTACTTAGCAACGAAGACCTTCAGCTGATACATACAGTAGATTTTCCAAATGTGATCAAAGGGAAGCCATCTATTTATTGTTCAACAAAAATGAAATGAGTACTTTCTATGGACTACAGACTATTAAACATTTGGATGGTAAAACAAGCAAAACCTGGCTATTCCTTAAAGAGGTAGCTAAACAGTATGTTAACATTCTGGGAAGAATTAGAAATCAGGAGTGTCAAAAAAGGGTGGTTGGGGACTGGCAGAGAGGAATCAAGCCTCTGGGGGTATAATAAGGAAAGAGGATAAAGGTTGTATGGCCAATTAGCAGGGTTTTTTTGTTTTTGTTTTTTTAAGTAAAAGGAACTATGTATGTAGATTCTAATAAAAATAATTATGTATTTATATATCTAATTATTTCCCAGATATGTTGCAACATTGTTTCTGATATCAGTTCCTTAATTCAGATTTTCATTGCTAAAGTGTTAGTCGCTCAGTCATGTCTGACTTTGTGTGACCCCCTGTACTGTAGCCCGCAAGGCTTCTCTGTCCATGAGATTCTCCAAGCAAGAATATTGGAGTGGGATGCCATTCCCTTCTTCAGGGGATCTTCCCAACCCAGGGATCAAACTCAAGTCTCCTGCATTGGAAGGGGACTCTGTACCATCTGAGCCACCAGAGAAGCCCTTTTCATTGCTAAATGCATTATGTATTAACTTCCTCTAGTCCAATGATATCTTTAATATAGAACCACACTTATCACCACTACTCCTACTCAACTTTCACACCACACTGCTTTCATAATTGTGTTTCTAATTTGCAAACTGCTGTCAGTCCCCTGCTCACGATTTTTCAGTAATTCTTCATTGCTTTTCTAATATATATCTGGCATGCAAAGAACTTGAATAATATGACATCCACCTACTTATTTCAATTTCCTGCTTTGACACTTTCCCCCAACACATGGCATTTTATCCCTTAGACATTAACTGAAGTCACTTAATTTCATCTTGCTTTTAGTAGCCTCCTTGCCCCTCTTAACTTTCAATCTATAGGTTGAAAGTAGGATTCAGTTAATCTTGTTATTACTATATTTAGTAACCAAATTATAGTCTGTGTGTGTGTGTATATATATATACCCACACCGTCTGGTTTGTGGTATCTTAGTTCCCTGACTTCATTCCAATCCCAAAGAAAGGGAATGCCAAAGAATGCTCAAACTACCACACAATTGCACTCATCTCACACGCTAGTAAAGTCATGCTCAAAATTCTCCAAGCCAGGCTTCAGCAATATGTTAACCGTGAACTTCCAGATGTTCAAGCAGGTTTTAGAAAAGGCAGAGGAACCAGAGATCAAATTGCCAACATCTGCTGGATCATGGAGAAAGCAAGAGAGTTCCAGAAAAACATCTATTTCTGCTTCATTGACTATGCCAAAGCCTTTGACTGTGTGGATCACAATGAATTGTGGAACATTCTGAAAGAGATGGGAATCCCAGACCACCTGACCTGCCTCTTGAGAAACCTGTATGCAGGTCAGGAAGCAACAGTTAGAACTGGACATGGAACAACAGACTGGTTCCAAATAGAAAAAGGAGTACGTCAAGGTTGTATATTGTCACCCTGCTTATTTAACTTATATGCAGAGTACATCATGAGGAATGCTGGGCTGGATGAAGCACAAGCTGGAATCAAGATTGCTGGGAGAAATATCAATAATCTCAGATATGCAGATGACACCACCCTTATGGCAGAAAGTGAAGAGGAACTCAAAGGCCTCTTGATGAAAGTGAAAGAGGAGAGTGGAAAGTTTGGCTTGAAGCTCAACATTCAGAAAACAAAGATCATGGCATCTGGTCCCATCACTTCATGGCAAATAGATGGGGAAACAGTGGAAACAGTGTCAGACTTTAATTTTTGGGCTCCAAAATCACTGCAGATGCTGATTGCAGCCATGAAATTAAAAGACGCTTACTCCTTGGAAGGAAAGTTATGACCAAACTAGATAGTATATTAAAAAGCAGAGACATTACTTTGCCAACAAAGGTCCGTCTAGTCAAGGCTATGGTTTTTCCCGTGGTCTTGTATGGATGTGAGAGTTGGACTGTGAAGAAAGCTGATTGCCGAAGAATTGATACTTTTGAACTGTGGTGCTGGAGAAGACTCTTGAGAGTCCCTTGGACTGCAAGGAGATCCAACCAGTCCATTCTAAAGGAGATCAATCCTGGGTGTTCATTGGAAGGACTGATGCTGAAGCTGAAACTCCAATACTTTGGCCACCTCATGTGAAGAGTTGACTCACTGGAAAAGAGTCTGATGCTGGGAAGGATTGGGGGCGGGAGGAGATGGGGACGACAGAGAATGAGATGGCTGGATGGCATCACTGACTCGATGGACATGAGTTTGAGTCAACTCCGGGAGTTGGTGATGGACAGGGAGGTCTGGCGTGCTGTGATTCATGGGGTCGCAAAGAGTCGGACATGACTGAGCGACTGAACTGAGTTCCCTGACCAGGAAACGAACTTTTCCCCCATGCGTTAGGATTGCAAAGTCTTAGCCACTGGACCACCAGAGAAATTCCTGCATTTTTTTCTTAAGGATATAGATTCCATTATACTCAAGAGATAGCGCTCCAAAACAATGTGTGTAGACATTGATTTTTCCCTTAATCTATATTCAACATTCAATTCTAAAGTCAATCATTTTTATATTTCTTACATGGGGTTATGTTATTAGGAGAGGGGCAAAGAGGACCCTTCCTGTGGGCCTCGGTTCTTGGCAAGAACACAGAGAAGAATCTGAGGTTTTACCAGTGGCAAAAACAAGTTTATTAAGGGAAGAACAGAAAGAACACCTCAAGGGAGAGATGAGCCAAGCCAAGAAGGGCACTGGAGCCAGAATGATGTGGTATGGGATTTTTTAAGATGGGGCTTTTACATATTTATTTAGGCAGCTGGGGACTGACAGCTTTGATTGACAGTTGCAAGTTACACAGCAGCAGGCTCTATTGTGCATGTCTTTCCTATAATTCAGTCTGTTATAATCAGATGTATACATGTATACAATATTTAAGAACCCTCAATGGGCTCCTGGCTGCCTTAGGTCACTTGAAGACACAGCTGTGCATCAAGGGCACCTGTGCCTGAATTGGAGCCTGCCTGTGGTTAGTTTGTATCCACTGTGCTCCTAGGGTACATGCCCCAGAGTTGGGAAAGTCTCTGTGGTTATTTTGTAGCATGTCTATGAGCTCACCTGGGCCACACAAGGGGCCTGTTTAGAGATCAGCTTGCATCTTAATTCAGCTGTTTATAGGCATTTGGTTTACTTCCATGTCTTGGCTATTGTAATAGTGCTGTCATGAACATTGGGTTGCTGTATCTTTTCAAATTTATGTTGTTTTCCTTTTTTTCCTGTTTTTATTCTTAGTGGCTGCACCAGTTTACATTCCCATTAATACTGTACAAGTGTTCCCTCTCTTCCACATCCTCTCCAACATTTGTTATTTGTAGACTTTATGATAGCCATTCTGACATGTGTGAAATGATATCGCATTGTGGTTTTGATTTGCACTTCTCTAATAATCCGTGCTGAAACTGCAATACTTTGGCCACCTCATGAGACGAGTTGACTCACTGGAAAAGACTCTGATGCTGGGAAAGCTTCGGGGTGGGAGGAGAAGGGGACGACAGAGAATGAGATGGCTGGATGGCATCACCGACTCTGTGGACATGAGTTTGAGTGAACTCTGGGAGTTGGTGATGGACAGGGAGGCCTGGCGTGCTGTGATTCATAGGGTCGCAGAGAGTAGGACACGACTGAGCGACTGAACTGAACTGAACTGAACTGAATAATCCGTGATGTTGAGAAAATTTTCATGGCCTGTTGGTCATCTCTGTGTCTTCCTTTGGAAAATGTCTATTCATGTTCTGACCAGTTTTTGATATTGAGTTGTATGAGCTGTTTGTATATTTTGGAAGACTTGGAAGACTTACATTCTGAAACCTATAAAGTATTGATGGAAGAAATTGAAGATGATTCAAGAAATGGAAAAATATCTGATGCTATTGGTTTGGAAGAATTAATATTAATAGAATGGCCATACAACCCAAAGCAATGTACAGATTAAGTGCAATCATGATCAAAATACCCATGACATTTTTTAGAGAACTAGAAAAACAAATCATAAAATTTGTATTGAATCACAAAAGACCTTGAATTGCCAGAGCAATCCTGTGAAAAAAAATTAAAGCTGGAAGTATCACCATCCCTGACTTGACTATACTGCAAAGCTACAGTAGTCCAAACAATATGGAATTGGCACAAAATAGATACATAGATCAATGGAACAGAATAGAAAACCCAGAAATAAACCCATGTGCCTATGGTCAAGTAATCTACAACAAAAGAGGCAAGAATACTAAGTGGAGAAAGGATAGTCTCTTCAACAAGTAATATTGGGAAAAACTGGGCCACAATATGAAAAACAGTGGCATTAGAACATTCTCTCACACAATATACAAAAATAAACTCAAAATGGCTTAAAGACTTAAAAGTAAGACCTGAAATCATAAAATAAAAAGAAGAGAACGTAAGTGGAACACTCTTTGACATAACTCTTTGCAACATATTCTTGGGTCTCTTTCTTAAGGCAAAAGAAGTACAAGTAAAAATAAAGAAAACGTAATTAAACTTAAATCTTTTGCACAGTAAAGGAAAAAAAATCAACCTATAGAATGGGAGAAAATATTTGCAAATGATATGACAAGGGCAATCATCTTAAATGACAGATACTTAAAAAACATTGTAATCTTTCTCATTTTCAGATCATTTCCAACTTGACTGCATATAAACAAATTATCTTGGTTAATCTAGCTGAGCATATAAATCAGAAATGTTACAAACTGCATTTCTTTTTCTCACAGTTCAGTCACTCAGTCGTGTCCGACTTTCCGCGACCCCATGAATCACAGCACGCCAGGCCTCCCTGTCCATCACCAACTCCCGGAGTTCACTCAAACTCATGTCCACAGAGTTGGTGATGCCATCCAGCCATCTCATTCTCTGTCGTCCCCTTCTCCTCCCGCCCCCAATCCCTCCCAGCATCAGAGTCTTTTCCAGTGAGTCAACTCGTTGCATGAGGTGGCCAAAGTATTGCAGTTTCAGTTTCAGCAATGAACACCCAGGATTGATCTCCTTTAGAATGGACTGGTTGGATCTCCTTGCAGTATAAGGGACTCTCAAGAGTCTTCTCCAACACCACAGTTCAAAAGCATCAATTCTTCGGCAATCAGCTTTCTTCACAGTCCATCTCTCACATCCATACATGACCACGGGAAAAATCATAGCCTTGACTAGACTGACCTTGGTTGGCAAAGTAGTGTCTCTGCTTTTTAATATACTATCAAGGTTGGTCATAACTTTCCTTCCAAGGAGTAAGCGTCTTTTAATTTCCTGGCTGCAATCAGCATCCGCAGTGATTTTGGAGCCCAAAAATATAAAGTCTGACACTGTTTCCACTGTTTTTCCATCTATTTCCCACGAAGTGATGGGACCAGATGCCATGATCTTTGTTTTCTGAATGTTGAGCTTCAAGCCAACCTTTTCACTCTCCTCTTTCACTTTCATCAAGAGGCTTTTGAGTTCCTCTTCACTTTCTGCCATAAGGGTGGTGTCATCTGCATATCTGAGGTTATTGATATTTCTCCCAGCAATCTTGATTCCAGCTTGTGCTTCTTCCAGCCCAGCGTTCCTCATGATGTACTCTGTATATAAGTTAATAAGCAAGGTGACAATATACAGCCTTGACGTACTCTTTTTCCTATTAGGAACCAGTCTGTTGTTCCATGTACAGTAGGTCCATTTTATTTACTTATTCTTTTTTTTTTTTTTGACCATTCTAATGGGCTTGTGAGATTTTAATTCCCTGACCAGGGATCAACCCAGACCCTCAGCAGTGAGAGCATAGTGTCCTAATCACTGGACCACAAGGGAATTCCCCAATAGGTCCATTTTAAAAGGTTGCCGTTATCTTGTTCTGCTGAGTGGTCTCTTTCTGAACTGTGTCTTTCATTAGCTCTGTAGTAGCAGTCAGGGCTTGGGAGAAACATAGCCCTGGGACATGCCCCAGCTTTCCTTTTCTTAGCGTTTTCTAACAAACTGAGTGATTTAACATTTATAAATTCAGAATTTAATAAATGCTAAATGTTATATTGGAAAGAAAGCCAAGATTCTTTATTGTGTTTTGTGGGTATCTCTGTCAGAAGCACTATGTATTTTTACCTATACCTTAATTGAGACAAAAAGAAAAACAGATAATTTTGCTAAACTCCAAAAGAACATTGACAGATTTTATGCTTTTCAAGTTAATTATAGTAAAATCAGAGAAATCATGGTTGGGAGGGTAAATATTAGAAAGCTCAATACCATGAGTAAATATAATATTCTTTAAGAAATTAACCAAGTTTATAGTCTCAGTATGAGACTAATTTTGCAAGAAAGGACTTTTCTATACTAACTAAAATGTTTATTAGATTTTCAAAGTATCAATAACATAAATATCCTCTAGCTTTTACGCCTATTTATACAGAAAATTAGAGGAAGTGGCAACCCACTCCAGTGTTCTTGCCTGGAAAAACTCATGGACAGAGAAGCCTGGAGGACTCCACTCCATGCGGTTGCAAAGAGTCAGACATGACTTAGTGACTAACCAATAACAGCAGCAATACAGAAGATCATCACAGTTAGTTCAGTGCATTATAATTTTTAAGTTTCATAGTTCAGTTTCTCAATGTGACAAAATTCATATTATTAAAATTTGTGTTCTTTTCTTTTTTAGACCAAATAAAAAATTGTGGACTTATCATAATTCTTCCCATTTTAAAGAATTTCTGTGAGAAGTCATTAATAACAATATGAGGCTTGGCACAAATGCTGATTCATGATAAGTGTTCAATAAACGTTAGTTAATATTATTTTAATTATTCTTATTTTCTTAACTTTGCAGAGGATTGCCTTGGTATTAATTAAATGGTTTCTCCTTCCCTGTAAATATGCTTCAGGTTTAGACTAAAAGAGAAGGGAAATGTAACATTCACAATAAATAGACATAATTTTAGATGCAGAGCTTCTTAACTTTGTATGATCATTTGCACTAAGAATAAGCCTTGGTGTCAGCTAGTTTTCTGTTTGTCCCATCCACCCATGGTGTCAGACACATATCTTAATTTCCGAGACCTACTGATGTGATCCAAAGGGTGATTTAAGGAAGCAAACAAATACAAGAACTAATAGTCTTTCCTTATCTTTGACAAGTTTGGCAACACAAAAAGTATCCTGTGTTCATGATGAAGTTATAGAACTCTGTCCTTCATATTTGCCATAGGGCTTAAATGATGAATCAGCCTCGATGTGTTATACAACAAATAATGCTCTTAGCTAAATGCATTTGTTAAAACGGAGCCTTTCTCACATTTCAAAAACTTATATTGATTTTGATTAACTATTTATACACAGATTCATATCAGGATTGAATAAAATTTTCAGTAACAGGGTGGATTGTTATATGTGAAAATCTCCCTTTGGGGACATCAAGAAGCAGATGTGTTTTTGAACATCACTTCCCTGGAACTTGTACAGAAAGGAACACATTCCTGCCTGCCCGGGGTTTCCTTTGTGTATTTAATTCTTGAGATTCACATAGAGTAGGTATAGTCATGTGTGTGTTTAGCATTCATTTTTGTTTTAAGAGCAACCCTATAAAAGTTGACTGCTGCCTCTCAGGTGCTGTGCAAACAGCTTAGGGAGATATCAGCTTACTGTTGACTACCTTGGGCCAAAGAGTTCATCTTTTTCCCAAGATAGATATTTAGGAAGTTGCGTCAACTATGTGTTTAGCCTTTTAAAAAGAAGTTTTTAATTAGTGGTCAAATGGCTGTATCTTCTTTTACTACTCGCTTCATTAGAGGGTATGATCCCTTCAAAGTAACGTAAAGGATTTATATCTTCCTCTGAATGTTTAATGAGTTACTTATACCTTTCCTTACATTAATCTCAGTTTTTCATATCAGTGCTAAGTTACAAACTTTTCAGTCATTCTGAATCTCTACGTTCTGTCCTCAACATCAGCACTTAAGCAAGTTTCTTATGGCTTCTCAAATTGAAGACATCCATTACCTTCTTATATTTCTATATAATCATCCTTTTACTTCTCTTTCATATACAGAGAAACTTCTTTCTTTTGTCATTGGTATGAAACATGAGGTTAACCTCTGTATTAAAAACTCACATAGCATCCTTAACTTTTTCAAAGTAATTATTAGAATTGTAATTCATACATTTATTTCAAAAATATTCATTGAATGTCCATTGCTTGTCAAGTACTAATCTTGATGTACTCAACAGGGAGTAAAACAGACCTAGTGATGAAGGCAGACAATAAACTAGATAATAGGCCAAGTATAATATGTGTTACTCAGTGAGAAGAAGTAAAGAGAAAATATAAGAAATAGGGATAATTGTAATTAATTATTTGCGTAATTATTTGGTGGATCCTTGTCTTCCCCATGAGGTTCAGAGGTTTTGTGGACATGTTAAGAGCCATCTCTCCAGGATCTGGTAGGACCTGGCGTGTAGTAGGTGCCCAATAAATACAAACTGGACAAAGAGATGCTGCTGCAAAACTCCTGCTTTTAAAAACATAGAGAAAGAATTTTTGAAAATGGATAGATTCATTAACAACATGAATATGCTTAGTATTTTGCCCTAGTCAATCAAGAAGGGTGTATTTCGGACTTCCCTGGCAATCCAGTGGTTAAGACTCTCTGTTTCCATTGCAGGGGACACAGTTTCAATCCTGCATGCCACACAGCATAGGAAAAAAAAAAGTGTACTCCACAGATCATCCTTGTGGAGGAGGTTCACAAAGAAGGGAAAGAAAGGAATTAACATGAGTCAAGTCCTCAGAGGTGCCAGAATGGCACTGGGTGAATTATATCCACTCCCTCATTTAGTCCTTTAACAGCTAGAGCTGGAAGGTATTGCTTCTCTCATTTTAAAGAGAAGGAACTGAAATTATTTTTCAAAGGTTTATTAAACACTGTCCTTTAAGGATACTAGCAATATCATGTCATTTCTATCTTTAGCGTAGTTTCTTGCCAGATAAGTTTTTATCTCTGAACTTTTCAATTAAAGCTCTGAAACTGTTTCCCTATATTTGGATTCCTCTCATCTTCAACTTGATAGATGTTCCTGTAGCATCCACTTTAATTAAAGTAGAAAAGGTAGTAGTTGCAAGTATGAACACAAAGATAATCCTTGCTCTCCAGTATCAGGCAGTTTCTCTTCTGAATAGTAATATTTGATCCATATTTTTGTGACTAAATTTTAAGAATTATAGCTTGAAAACAATTTTTCCGTTTTTCTGATTAAGCTACCCATCTTCATAGCCAGATTAGGAAGCTGTACTCTAGTTGAGCATTATATCATACATGGACTAAGGTAAGAAAAAAAAAATTGGCACTATTAAAGAAGTCATGAACCACAGAAAGAATATGGGATTTCCCCCAATCTTACGTCATCTGGCTTCATTACTGTAAACAGAGTTCAAGGAGTTGATGTGTGAGGTCACTTTATGAAGTAATGATTTTTTGTGAATCTGATTCTGGAAGAATGAAGAACATTCAAGGTGATACAGAAGATTCTGTAATTTTTTGAAAGCAAAATGTTGACATCTGACTTTAATGGGTGAAGAGATTAGAGTTAGTAATCTATATGGGTGGTTTATCATGATGCTGGAAGTGATAAAGCGATACAGGAAGTATGTGTATAAACATGTTTAACTACCTTACATTTACCTGCATACCTGAGAAAGTGCCAGGGTTTTGGTTGGGGTGTTTTGTTTTTAATTTTTTTTTTTTTTTGTAGAGTAAGTACTCCCTAAATGGTTTAGAGTTGAAACTTTTTAGCTTACATAATACTGTGTGGGAAAGAAACTGTCCCCCAAGTGGGACTGTCATAGAGCCCTCAAAGGTGGTGTGCTCAGAATTATGTAGCAAGGAAAGGGTCATGTTAAATCATTTCTTTGTATCGCTGGCTTACAGAACAAGGGCTGACCTATGGTAACAACTCAATATGTATTTTTTAAATTAGTGAATGATGTTATGTGACCCAGTTATTCTCAAAATGTGTTCTGGGGATCTTTGGGCATTCATACAGCCAAACTCATATGTGGATAAAAAATTGATTCCAAGTACAAATAGACCAATAGATTTTAATAAAACAGTATGAGAAGTTCATTGAGATGGTTTTAGAGTCCTCATTGCAGATCATCTTTAAGAAATATTTCCGAAGTTTTAGTGTAATGTCAAGGAAGAATATCTGCAGTTATCTGAAAAGGCTATTAAAACAACCCTTCCGTTTCTAACTACATAACTATGTGAGGTGAGGTTTTTTTCATGTGGTGTAACTAAAACAATGTATCGCAACAGATTGAATGTGTGTGCGTGCACTCAGTCATGTCTAACTCTTTGCAGCCCCATGGACTGTGGCCTGTGAGGCTCCTCTGTCCTTGGAATTTTCCAGGCAAGAATAGTGGAGTAAGGAGGCAGATTTAAGAATACGGTATAATTGTCTTTTATTAAGCCAGACATTAATGAGATTTGAAAAATATAAAACTATGCCTCTCGTCTCATGAAACAGTTTTTGTTCCATAGAATAATTTTCATAGAATATGGTACTTTTCATAAAGAATGTCATTTATGTCCACATGCCATGGATTTATTATTTTTATTTTAAATGACTTAATAAATACATATTTAAATATTTTCTGTTTTACTTTTAATACGATGAATATATATGTATTCCATATGAATGAAAGCATTTTTAAAATTCTGTATGCTCAGTTGCTTGGTTTGTCTGACTCTTTGTGACCCTATGGACTGTAGCCTGATAGGCTCCTCTGTCCACAGGATTTTCTAGGCAAGAATACCGGAGTGGGTTGGCATTTCTTTCTCCAGGGAATCTTTCTGGGCCTGGATTGAACCCCTGTTTCCTACATCTACTGCATTGGCAGGCAGATTCTTTACCATTGAGCTACCTGGGAAGCGCCATTTTAAAAATTGCTCAATTTTTAAAAGTAAAAAAAGGATCCTTGGACTTCCCTGGTGGTCCAGTGATTAAGAATCCACCTTCCGACTAGAGAGCCTGCATGCTGCAGCTACTGAAAACTGATCTATCTGGTGTCCACACATCACAACTAGAGAGTCCATGCACCGAAATGAGAGATCCCACACGAAGCAACAAAGATCCCACGTGCTGCAACTAAGACCCAACAAAGCTGAATAAATAAGCAAAATTTTTTTTTTTTTTTTAGTAAAAGGGTCCTGAGATCAAGATGTTTGAGAACTGCTGATGTAAAGCCCACTAACTTTCACATATGTTAACTGTTCACTCAGGCCCCAGCGTGGGAGCTATCTCTGATTCCTCACTTCTCATTTTCCACTAATGATCAATCAGTAATATCTGTGGGCTCTATCTTCCATTTATTCCCCTCCATTGTTTACTGCTACCATTGCTACCATTTCAGTCCATGTCAACAATATCTCTGTGGATGACTATTATAGCTTCCTAACTTGTATCAGTTCAGTCGCTCAGATGTGTCTGACTCTTCGAGACCCCATGGACTGCATCACGCCATGATTTCCTGTCCATCACCAACTCCCAGAGATTACTCAAAGTCATGTCCATCAAGTCAGTGATGCCATCCGACCATTTCATCCTCTGTCGTCCCCTTCACATCCTGCCTTCAATCTTTACCAGGATCAGGGTATTTTCCAATGAGTCAGTTCTTTGCATCAAGTGGCCAAAATATTGGAGTTTCAGCTTCAGCATCAGTTATTCCAATGAATATTCAGGACTGATCTCCTTTAGGATGGACTGGTTGGATCTCCTTGCAGTTCAAGGGACTCTCAAGAGTCTTCTCCAGCACCACAGTTCAAAAGCATCAATTCTTCGGCGATCAGCTTTCTTCACAGTCCAACTCTCACATCCATACATGACCACTGGAAAAACCATAGCTTTAACTAGATGGACCTTTGTTGGCAAAGTAATGTCTCTGCTTTTTAATACGCTGTTTAGGTTGGTCATAGCAAGCAAGCCTCTCTTAACATCATGGCTGCAGTCACCATCTGCAGCGATTTTGGAGCCCCACAAATTAAGTCTCTCACTGTTTCGTTTCCCCATCTATTTGCCATGAAATGATGGGACCAGACGCCATGATCTTAGTTTTCTGAATGTTGAGTATTACGCCAACTTTTTCACTCTCTTTCATTTTCATCAAGAGGCTCTTTAGATCTTCTTCACTTTCTGCCATAAGGGTGGTGTCATCTGTATATCTGAGGTTATTGACATTTCTCTCATCAATTTTGATTCCACCTTGTTCTTCATCCAGCCCATCATTTCTCATGATGAACTCTGCATATAAGTTAAATAAGTAGGGTGACAATATATAGCCTTGATGTACTCCTTTCCCAATTTGGAACTAGTCTGTTGTTCCATGTATAGTTCTAACTGTTGCTTCTGGCCTGCATACAGATTTCTCAGGAGGCAGATCAGGTGGTCTGGTATTCCCATCTCTTAAAGAATTTTCCACCGTTTGTTGTGATCCACACAGTCAAAGGCTTTGGCATAGTCAATAAAACAGAAGTAGTAGATGTTTTTCTGGAACTCTTGTGCTTTTTCAATGATCCAATGGATGTTGGAAATTTGATCTCTGGTTCCTCTGCCTTTTCTAAAACCAACTTGAACATCTGGAAGTTCATGGTTCAAATACTGTTGAAGCCTGGCTTCTAGAATTTTGAACATTACTTTGCTAGCATGTGAGATGAGTACAGATGTGCGGTAGTTTGGGCATTCTTTAGCATTGCCTTTCTTTGGGATTGGAATGAAAACTGACCTTTTCCAGTCCTGTGGCCACTGCTGAGTTTTCCAAATTTGCTGACATATTGAGTGCAGCACTTTCACAGCATCGTCTTTTAGGATTTAAAATAGCTCAGCTGGAATGCCATCACCTCCACTAGCTTTGTTCCTAGTGAAGCTTCCTAAGGGCCACTTGATTCCGAATTCCAGGATGTCTGGCTCTAGGTGAGTGATCACACCATCGTGGTTATCTGGGTCACGAAGATCTGTTTTGTATAGTTCTTCTGTTGTATACCTATCTCTATTCTTGACTCCACAGAGTTTGTGCTTTACACAACAGTCAAAGGGGTCTTTTAAAACATAAAGTAGATTGTTTTATTCCTGTTTAAAACATTCCAATGACCTCCCATCATCTTTAGAATAACATCTAAACTTTTCATTGCCTACTTAGTTTTGCATTATCTGCTGACTTCTGGTCCCACTTTCTACCAGTCTATTCTTTTTAGACTCTGTTCCAGCCACAATGGATGTTTGCTGTTCTGCAAACTGTCAACTCCTTCCCACGATTCAGATCTCTGCTCAAATGTCACCCCCTCAGAGAATTCCTTCTTGCTTATGCTACCCCCATTTGCCTGCAATGCGGGAGACCTGGGTTTGATCGCTGGGTTGGGAAGATCTCGAGGAGGGCATGGCAACCCACTCCAGTATTCTTGCCTGGAGAATCCCTATGGATAGAGGAACCTGGTCCATGAGGTCACAAAGAGTTGGACATGACTGAGTTACTAAGCACAGGACACAGCACATGGTCTCCTATCTGATTTATTTTTACTGTCTAGTCTCTTAAACATTCATATTTTCCTTATAGCACTGATCGCTATCTTGAGTTTTACATTTATTTAATTTTATCACCTGAATCACTCCTAGAATCACTCCTAGAATCTCTGCTGAATCTCTACTAGACGGTAAACTCCATGAATTAAGGACTTTGTACATTATTCCTAATATTTAAACTAATATGTTTCATAATAAACTAATATGCACTAGTGCAATAGTTTCTCAATAAATATTTATTTAAATTGAATTTTAAACTCAGATACTCAAGGGCCTTCCCCGATGGTTCAGTGGTAAGACTCCACATTTCCAGTGTAAGGGGTGTGAGTTCTATCCCTGGTTGGGGAAGTAAGATCCACGTGTTGCATGGAGCAGCCAAGAAAATTTAAAATAAATAAATAAATAACCTGACACTCAAAACCATAAATTTTGAAGGAATTGGGATGGAATCCAGTCAAAAGAAACCACACAGGTAATGTAAACAGAGACAATTTGATATGAAAAATTGTCAACCTGCAGAATGTGGTTAACTAGTAAAAGGGGGAAATAAAGGTCTAAGAAGTACAGAGGTAGTGAATATAGAAAGAATTTACTAATCCTTGGGCTGAAGAACTTGAAGGAAGGAAGGAAGAATCTAGAAGAGCTCTCCTCCCTTTGCCCAAGACAGATTCAGACCTCTGGAGAGGGTGTGGCTGCCATAGGAACGTGGTGTCTACTAGTAGAAAGAAACTTGCTGAGGGTGTGGCCACAGCCGAACCATGGGACCGACCTGCAGGGTGGACCAGAAACACTTATCAGAGTGTCCATGAGCAGAGATGATAACGTGAGCCCATCAACTGGCTGCCAGGCCAAAAACACCCCTCTGGAAGCAGGAAGGGAAGACCCTTCCTCCTGCTCTGGCCTCACGGTGTCCCTCTAGCACCTGTTGTTGACAAAGTCTACAGCTGAGCCAGGAGAAATCAAAGGAGAAGTGTTTAAAAAGGCAGCTTCAGAATCACAGAACAGGGCAAAGAAGGGTGGAAATGAAAGAAGTTTGGAAACAAAAGGCAATAAATTGATAGCTGACACATTCTACCATGCAAATAATGTGCATCGGTTTGAAAATGTAGAACATATATAGATGCTTCCATTTCGGGGAGCCAACTCACCAATATGTTTCATTTTTGTAGGAGCAAAGGAAAATAAGAAGCATACCCAGTTCCCCCAGCAGTTAACTGTGTGTATATCAAGGGATAAAATCAGGGGAGAGTAAGGGAAGATAGTAACTTTACTGTAGACACTATGGGTGCATTGAATGCAACAGTGAATACATATTGGAAATGCCTACAAAATGTGGCTGACTTCATTTTTTGCTACCACTATAGGTATATCCCAAGCCCCTCCGTATTGGCAGGGTCAGCAATGTTAGACAGCACATTCTCCTTTTGAAAACGTCTTGCTTGATCTATGAGATCACTTTGATCTCATTCTGGCCCAATTCTGACCAAAGATATGTAGTTGTAATTGGCTGGGGACACGGACAATTCTGAGAAAACTCTTTGTTCTTAAAAAGAGAATCATGGAAAAAGGTATCCTTCTTTCTGCCTTTAGGCCATGTGGTGTGTGAGAACAAACTGCTAGGAGCTTCAACAGTCTCTTGTGACCACGAAGAGAGCTGACTTACCCTCTGAGCATGGCAAAGCTGAAAGATGTGAGTACTCTGGATCTTTGATTATTTCTTTTAGCCACTGATATAACCATCTCTTTATCGCCGTGTGGCCTCTCGACTCCTTTCTATGAGAGATAATGAATCTCTTAAGTTTAATTCACTTGTAGATGGTTCTTCCATCACTTGAAGGTGAAAGTATTTTCTCTAATGATAGTAATGCATTGGCTCAGCGGTAAAGAATCTGCCTGCCAACCAGGAGACCTGGGTTCCATCTCTGGGTCAGAAGGGTCCCCAGGAGAAGGAAGTAGCAACTCTCTCCAGTGGGAAATCCCATGGGCAGAGGAGCCACGGGGTTGCAAGGAGTTGGACACAACTTAGCAACTAAACAACAACAACAAATCATGCATTTGATGGGAATTCCCTGACAGTTCAGGGGACTCCACACTTTCACTGCCATGGGTCCAGGTTCAGTCCCTGGTTGAGGAACTAAGCACAGCCAAAAAAGAAAAAAAAAAATTTGTGCATATGAGTCTTTCCAGTATTTGGCTGTACAAATGAAACTTATTTCATACTACCTTTTTCACCCTATATATGAAACATTAATACCAATAGTATAGCTAATATTTATTGTTTATCATATATCTGACTTTGTGATCAATGGTTTATTGTTTGAGGTATAATTGACATACAGCAATGTATATGATTCAAGCATATGGAATAATAATTAGATATGTATATATACTGCAAAATGATCACCACGGGAAGTCTGGTCAACATTTGTCACCATCAGTTCAGTTCAGTTGCTCAGTTGTGTCTGACTCTTTGCAATCCCATGAATCACAGCACACCAGGCCTCCCTGTCTATCACCAATTCCCGGAGTTCACTCAAACTCATGTCCACAGAGTTGGTGATGCCATCCAGCCATCTCATTCTCTGTCATCCCCTTCTCCTCCTGCCCCTAACCCCTCCAAGCATCAGGGTCTTTTCCAATGAGTCAACTCTTTGCATGAGGTGGCCAAAGTATTGGAGTTTCAGCTTTAGCATCAGTCCTTCCAATGAACACCCAGGACTGATCTCCTTTAGAATGGACTGGTTGGATCTCCTTGCAGTCTAAGAGACTCTCAAAAGTCTTCTCCAACACCACAGTTCAAAAGCATCAATTCTTCAGCGATCAGCTTTCTTCAGAGTCCAACTCTCATATCCATACTTGACCACGGGAAAAACCATAGTCTTGACTAGATGGACCTTTGTTGGCAAAGTAATGTCTCTGCGTTTTAATATGCTATCTAGGTTGGTCATAACTTTCCTTCCAAGGAGTAAGCGTCTTTTAATTTCATGGCTGCAATCAGCATCTGGACTGCCAGGGAAGCCCCGATAAATCTTGACAGAAGTGAAACTAAATTTCCCAAGAAGTAATAATTAGCAATGCTGAGAAGAAAGAGAAAGAGGGAAAACAATGGGAAGGTGTGGGAAGAGAGAGTATGACACGTTTATAAAATGCCAGTTGTTGCGTGTGGCCAGATCTCAGGATGCCTGTGGAGTTCAGAGAAGATAAAACTGGGAAGGCAGGCAGGGCCGGATTATGTCAAGTGTTAGGTTTAGGTTTTCACTGGAAATTGATGAGGAGTTACTGATCTGTGTATTAGAGCATTTCTTGTGATGCTATTCGTGAGGGTATACCGGAATAGATAAAACTAAAATCAGAGGTGTAGTGAGGCAATGACAGGAATCTAGATAAGAAGTGGAAAAGCCATAAATGAATACTTGAAGATGCATTTAATAAATAGAATTGGCAAGGCTTGAAGGTCAATGGATATGGGAAATGAGGAGGAGAGAGAAATCCTAGGAGGACTCCATGTAATTTTGTGAAACTGGGTGGTGCCATTTGCCAAAAAGGGAGCAGGAAGGATAAGAGAGTTTGTGGGGCCACATGATGAGTTCTGAATGGCCCTCAGGGGACAAAGGTCAGCTTAGACTCCAAGGTTAGGATGCCAGCAGGAAGAAGTAGCGTTTGAGGCCTTGAACAAAGAAGAGATGATAAGGCTAAGTGATGGAGAAGAGAGAGGGGCCCTTGATGGAATTCTGGGGGGCATCAAGTTTTAGATGATGAATCTTCAAAATATACAAAAAAGGGAAGAGGAGGTAGAAGAACAGAAAGAGTGTGATTTCACAGAAGCCAAACTAAACGTTTCAAGGAAGAAGTGGTGAAGAGTGTGAAATGTGCAATGCCAAGGAATTCAAGTAAGATGCCTGAAAATTATCCCTTGGGTTTAGACAATGGATGGTCATTAGTGACCACCGCTGATGCTTTTATTGGAGTGATTGAGGCATAACCCTAACTGCTATGGCTTCAGAAGGATGTGAGAGTAATTTAAGAGAGCACTGACTTGTTTTGAAGAAGGAGTCCAGGGTTCAGAAGCTGGAAGGGGACCTAGGGTCAATGTTCTCTCTCTCCATGGTTGTTTCTTTCTCTTTCTGCCCCTGTATCTCAGGTCTTTGTGGGAGAGACCTGACTTGCTTAAATACCAAAGAGCAAAAGCTGAGTGAAAAGAGGGGCTGATGATAAAGAGGAATTGATCTGTACGGTGGAGCAAGTCTCTGAGAGCGGGCTACGAGATTAATCTCAGACAGAAGTCCTCCTCTTTTACTGAATAAAAGATATATAGACAAGCCACAGTACAGAGCTAGATACTTGTTGAAGGTGGGACAGGAAGTTGCTGTACTGAATTTCAGCTTGAAGGAACAGCATTTTTTTAAGATAGGCTACTTGTGATGGTAGTAGTTACAGGTAAAACAATTTTTTTTTTCATTTAAAAGCAAGAATAAGTTATATCGTATTAAGTGAAATGTGTTATATATAAAAGTTACCTATAGAGATAAAGTAATGGCAAGAGTGTTTTATAAAAAGAAGATTAAAAGAATCAAACTGATAAATATGAAGCCCCTTCACCACCACAAGGCTGTGATCCATGGAGTACACACCAGATGGTCACCTGATGAGAAGAGCTGATTCACTGGAAAAGACTCTGATGCTGGTAAAGATTGAGGGCAGGAGGAGAAGGGAGTGGTGGAGAATGAGATGGTTGGATAGCATCACCGACTCAATGAACATGAATTTGAGTGAACTTGGGAGATGGTGAAGGACAGAGAACCTGGCGTGCGGCAGTCCACGGGGTCACAAAGGGTCAGACACAACTTAGTGACTGAACAGCAAAACGTGATAAATGAGGCATTTATTTAGCAACTTCTAGGCCTGATAAAATTATTGAAAAGTTTTAGAGATTGGTTCCAATTGGCAGCTAACTAGAAGAATGGAATCTAAGCAGCACAATTTTAGTAAGTGTGCAGATTTCCTCCTGCAAAGCATAATTAAGCTTATTATTTTGAAATAGACATTGGAAACATTTTGGAAGCTCTATATCCTGTGAAAGGACTGAACTGTTGCCCCTACAACATCTTTTAAAAATTGCAGGGCTTTGGGGACTTCCCTGGTGGTCCTGTGGTTAAGAACTTGCCTCCCAATGCAGGGGACGTGGGTATGATCCTTGGTTGGGGAACTAAGATCCCACAGGCAACTAAGCCCATGGGAGGCAACGACTAAGCCCTTGATTTCCAGAGGCTGAGTGCCGCAACTCGAGAGTCCAGGAGCCACAATGAAAGAGCTGTATGACACACCAGAGATCCTGCTTGCAGCCAAATAAATAAATAATTTTTAAAAAGGTACATATCTTAATTTAAAACAATCTTTTACAAACTAAAATTTAAAGGGCCTTGAATGAGAGAAGTCTGTGATAGTTTTAATTAGGATCAGCATTACCCACCTGATAAACAATTTCAGTCATGATGACAAATAATCTTTTCTGTTAAAAAATATCAATCATTCCCAAAGTAGAAGTCTATCTCACTGAGGATAATCAGAAAAATGCAAGCCTGGTCTAGTTGGCAATTCTTAAAGGTATATATCAAAATATTTTTTAAACTGTGATTGGAATAGGGATAGTACATAGCGATTTCTACTTTCATGAGTGGTAACAATTTACTCAAGCTGCTAGTTCTGGTATGTTTGTAAAATTATAATTCATTTTTAGTCAATTTATCTATTTATTTTGTTTTTAAAATGTTCATTAAAAATAGATGTATAAACACATGCTTTGTAAAAATTCAAACCATATATTCATGTCACTGTGAATATATTTTTAAAGAGTCAAAGAGAGACATAATATTATATCAGCAACATAGCTTAATGTTATTATACCTCATTAATTTTAATGGCTACATAATACTCTATGGTATGGATTTGCTAAAAAATTATTTAATCGTGCTTCTGAATTATTCAAAAATTAATGTATGTTCACTCTTAGAGTTCCTGGCACATAGAAAGCACTGCATATGCTAGATCCTATTAAAACTGTTGTTATATTTTATCATGATTATTACTAACACACTGCAGATGAGAAAACTGAGTACCAGAAAGATCAGGTGACTTGAACAACGTCACATGGTTAGTGAAGGAGGCAGAATTGGAATCTAGGGCTTTGATCTTTTACACGAGGCCATAGTAGTACTTTGTGTCAATTAAAAATAAGAAATGAAAGAAGAACATGAAAGAAAGTGAAGTCTAAACCATTTTGTGGAAGTACTAAGGGAAAAATAATTAACTGCCTGGTGGCGTCAGGAAAGGATTGCATTTGCGCTGCTCACTAGTACTTTGAAACTAAAATAAAGGCTGAAAAAGCACGGGTACATTCCACATGTTTGAAACCGGATAGAGGACAGTGGTCGGGACTTGTCAGACCAGTTTGTGAGAAGGAGTGACAGTTGATTCGATTTAGAGGAATTTAAAACGTGTGGGAGAGTTTTGTGGGGAATCAGCAGGGACTCAAAAGACTCAGGAGAGGAGGAGAGGAGATTCCTGAACTTGGCACCCGTGGCCAGCGGAATCCACTGCCGACCAGGAGACAGTCTGGAGCCGGGGCCAGCGGATGATCTGCAGGCAAAGCTTTTGATGAATCATTCTGGGAGAAATGCACTTTATGTGGAGTATTTGTAGAGAGCTGTAGTTTCAGGATTTCCCACAAATTAGCTCTTCAGGATAGAGCCACTGAACATCTGTGAGGAGTGGGCTAGGTCAGTGCCAAGTGTGGTTCTACAGCGTTTGGCAGGTAAGACACATTGTAGCCAAAGTGCCTCTCCAGGGCATCAAGTGCCCGCCATCCATGCAAGGGGGAAGTGGTTGAGTGATTGAAAGCAGTTCGGGACTTGTGTAATACAAAGCCATTGTCGCAGAAAACACCAAATGCGTTCTAACCTTCAAATGCTGAATGACACACAGAATTGCGCAAAGCTTCCAGTCAGACAGCCATAATCATACTGACGTACCTTGATTCCCACTCCCTTTCCCTCCAAGAACATACGTGGGACATTTAAAAAAAAATCTGCCCCCAGGGACAAAAAGGAAGCATTTTGCTGTGAAATTCTGGCGTTTTGTGAATGGACGAGGAAAACTGCATGCACATTTAGTTCAAGCACTTAATATCATCTGGCAAAAGCATCTACCATTTAGTAAGGATTGACAACTTAAAAAAAAATTTCTCCGTGGCCTTAACTAATGCTTCATTCTTTTATACTTAAGGTACTTTTTCATTCTTTTTTAAAATATGTATGTACTACGAACAAAGCTAGTGGATGTGATGGAATTCCAGTTGAGCTATTTCAAATCTTGAAAGATGATGCTGTGAAAGTGCTGCACTCAATATGCCAGCAAATTTGGAAAACTCAGCAGTGGCCACAGGACTGGAAAAGGTCAGTCTTCATTCCAATCCCAAAGAAAGGGAATGCCAAAGAATGCTCAAACTACCGCACGATTGCACTCATCTCACATGCTAGTAAAGACATGCTCAAAATTCTCCAAGCCAGGCTTCAGCAATATGTGAACCGTGAACTTCCAGATGTTCAAGCAGGTTTTAGAAAAGGCAGAGGCACCAGAGATCAAATTGCCAACATCCGCTGGATCATGGAGAAAGCAAGAGAGTTCCAGAAAAACATCTATTTCTGCTTCATTGACTATGCCAAAGCCTTTGACTGTGTGGATCACAATAAACTGTGGAACATTCTGAAATAGATGGGAATACCAGACCACCTGACCTGCCTCTTGAGAAACCTGTATGCAGGTCAGGAAGCAACAGTCAGAACTGGACATGGAACAACAGACTGGTTCCAAATAGGAAAAGGAGTACGTCAAGGCTGTATATTGTCACCTTGCTTATTTAACTTATATGCAGAGTACATCATGAGGAACGCTGGGCTGGAAGAAGCACAAGCTGGAATCAAGATTGCTGGGAGAAATATCAATAACCTCAGATATGCAGATGACACCACCCTTATGGCAGAAAGTGAAGAGGAACTCAAAAGCCTCTTGATGAAAGTGAAAGAGGAGAGTGAAAAGGTTGGCTTGAAGCTCAACATTCAGAAAACTAAGATCATGGCATCTGGTCCCATCACTGCATGGGAAATAGATGGAAAAACAGTGGAAACAGTGTCAGACTTTATTTTTTTGGGCTCCAAAATCACTGCAGATGCTGATTGCAGCCATGAAATTAAAAGACGCTTGCTCCTTGGAAGGAAAGTTATGACCAACTTAGATAGTATATTAAAAAGCAGAGACATTACTTTGCCAACAAAGGTCCATCTAGTCAAGGCAATGGTTTTTCCCGTGGTCATGTATGGATGTGAGAGTTGGACTGTGAAGAAAGCTGATCGCCGAAGAATTGATGCTTTTGAATTGTGGTGCTGGAGAAGACTCTTGAGAGTCCCTTGGACTGCAAGGAGATCCAACCAGTCCATTCTAAAGGAGATCGATCCTGGGTGTTCATTGGAAGGACTGATGCTGAAGCTGAAACTGCAATACTTTGGCCACCTCATGCGACGAGTTGACTCACTGGAAAAGACTCTGATGCTGGGAAAGGTTGGGGGCGGGAGGAGAAGGGGACGACAGAGAATGAGATGGCTGGATGGCATCGTCAACTCTGTAGACCTGAGTTTGAGTGAATTCCGGGAGTTGGTGATGGACAGGGAAGCCTGGCGTGCTGTGATTCATGGGGTCGCAGAGTCGGACACGACTGAGCGACTGAACTGAATTGATGTATATATGCATGCATGTAGCTCTGCTGAGTCTTAGTTACGGCATGCGGGATCTAGTTCCCTGATCAGGGATCAAACACAGGCTCCTTGCATTGGGATGATGGAGTCTTAACCATTGGACCACCTGGGAAGTTCCACGTGTTCACTGTTTAATGATGTTCTCAGAAGTGTTGGCTCCTCCTACATCCTCTTTCTCTATCAGAAATAGTTCAGTTGGTCCCCATATAAGTTAAGCTGTTCACTATTTAAGAGCTGCACTGCTGTTAATTATTTTCAGCCAAAAAACTGTACATGAAAAGAGAAATCTATAAAGCAGATTCATGCAAAATTTAAATCATTCATTTAATCTGGTGAATAGTGTTATGCTGCTCACAACGGGAAATCCCTGCTGACTGTGTGGCTCAGGTCCCTTTGCACTTGTCAGGCTGAGATTACGTTGTGTCCTCTTTTGACTCAATTCTGCCAGAGCCTTCCTCACGTTGTCTCTCTGGATGTTGAAGAGGTAGTGGGTAAGGACAGAGGCTCTACAGCTAGACTGCTTGGGTGGTTTAAATCCTGCTATTGCTAATACTTACTGGCTCTCTGGCCTTACTCAAGTTACTTAACTTTTTTTTTTACTTGATTATTTTTGATTCAGTTTCCATATCTGGACAATGGGAACAAAAATAGTCCCTTCAGTGTTGAGTTATGATAATTCAATGACTTAATGCCCAAAGAATAGAACACAGAAAATATTTAATAAGTTGTATTATTATTTATACACCAGGCTGTGATGTCATTTGGCATACACACATAATTTGTATAGGCTACTTACACACATAATTTGCATAGACTTTGTATTGTGTCGAGTTGGCTAGCCTGAAATCTGTTTCTCAGAGTGAATTTTCTTGTATGTTTCTGGTTAGGGTAAGTTACAAGAGACATTCTTGTGCAAGATTTTGAGGGCAGAAGTGAGGCAGCACTTATTTTGTAGCTCACACATTTGTCATTTGTCTGCTGGCTTACCCAATTTGTGCAAACCAGTGGCCAGGCCTGCAAATCCTCCAACTTTCCCTGGATCCAGGGGCTTAAATTCTGCCAAACAGCTCAAGAAAGTGCTTCAGGCTAATCTTTGCCATTGAGACAGAACTAGGAGTCTTTTACAAGTGGTTTATTGTCTTTGCTGTTGTTACTTCTCTTGCCCAGTAATGGTCCTTTGTTCCTTCATTCTTTTGTTCCCTTAAGATCATTAATTACTGAGACCTGGTTCAAGGGCAAGCATTGTGGTCAGGCTGAGATCACAAAAAGGCTTAGGCCAAAAATGGCTTCTCTTATGTTATGAGAGCCATCTCTGGTTCTTTTTCTCTGGGGCTCCCTTTACCCTATCTGCTTACAAAATTTTGAGCAACAAAGTTCAAGGAATAGTCCAAGAAAATTCTATTAGTTTTTTTTTTTTTTTAAAGTATCACAACATTTAAGAGTCACAGATTTAGAAAGTTCTTTAGTTACCACTCTTGCTTGGAACAGCCTGAAGCCCCAATCTCTCAAAGCCTGTTCCATCAAAATCCGAGCCTTCTTTCCTTCCTTTCCTCTGTTGTCATTCCAAGGATAAAACTCTAAGCAAACTTCTTTTCAGTCAGTGTTTTTTTCTCATCCGAGCTTCTACAATTCTCTTATCTGCTTGCCCAGCTTGCTTTTATGGTTCAGCAAAGCTTTGTTCCTTAGTTTGTCTGTTTTGTAGCAACATAGAGATATTAAAGTTGAAGCACAAACTCTAGACATAGTCCAGGTCAGTGAACAACAGTCATACCTACTACATCCCGGAGCTGTGATCCCAGGTCTCTGTGATCCCAGGCTGCAGTTATTTTTGATAATTTTTCTGATTGTGAACTCACTGAAACAGGAGGAAAATGGGTAGGGCACAACCTCTAAAATAATGACATAGCCATTGAGGACATGACACAAACTGGTTAGAACCAACCGGGATAGCAGAAGATTCAACTTCCAGTAGATCTTGAGCCTCATTATACACTCATTGTGTAATAAAGGGCAGAAACAGTATGGACCTAATAGAAGCATAAGAAGAGATGGCAAGAATACACAGAAGAACTTTACAGAAAAGGTCTTAATGATCCAGATAACCACAATGGTGTGATCTAGACCAGACATCCTGGAATGCGAAGTCAAGTAGGCCTTAGAAGGCATCACTACGAACAAAGCTAGTGGAGGTGATGGAATACCTGATGAAAGTGAAAGAGGAGAGTGAAAAAGTTGGCTTAAAGCTCAACATTCAGAAAACTAGGATCATAGCATCTGGTCCTATCCCTTCATGGGAAATAGATGGGGAAACAGTGGAAACAGAGACTTTATTTTTGGGGGCTCCAAAATCACTGCAGATGGTGACTGCAGCCATGTAATTAAAAGACACTTGCTCCTTGGAAGGAAAGTTATGACCAACCTAGATAGCATATTAAAAAGCAGAGACATTACGTTTTCAGCAAAGGTCCATCTAGTCAAGGCTAAGGTTTTTCCAGTAGTCATGTATGAACGTGAGAGTTGGACTATAAAGAAAGCTGAGCACCAAAGAATTGATGTTTTTGAACTGTTGGAGAAGACTCTTGAGAGTTCCTTGGACTGCAAGGAGATCCAACCAGTCCATCCTAAAGGAAATCAGTCCTGAATATTCATTGGAAGGACTGATGCTGAAGCTGAAACTCTAATACTTTGCCCACCTGATGCAAAGAAATGACTAATTTGAAAAGACTCTGATGCTGGGAAAGATTGAAGTTGGGAGGAGAAGGGGATGACAGAGGATGAGATAGTTGGATGGTATCACTGACTTGATGGGCATGAGTCTGAGTAAACTCCAGGAGTTGGAGATGGACAGGGAAGCCTGGCGTGCTGCAGTCCATGGGGTCGCAAAAAGTCGGACATGACTGATCAACTGAACTAAGCTGAACTGATATGCTCATTGTAACGCATTAACATGCTAAATGACACACTCATCAATGCCATCACTGTTCTGAGCTTGTGGCTCAGTTCCTGGAAATGTCTGCCTCCTCTCCACAATAGTTGGAGTAATCCTCTCCCACTCATTAGCCCATAAAAACTAACCATGCCATATTTCAACCTCCTGCCTTCTGAGATGGCCCACACTCTGTGGAGTTTTTCCTCCCAGAGCTGTTCTCATCATTTTGAGATGGACTGCATTCTGTCTCTGGAATGTGTTTCTCTCTAAATAAATCCACTTCTTACCTATCACTTTGTCTCTCCCTGAATTCTTTCTATAATGAGACATTAAGAACCCCAGGTTTGTTAAGTCCTGAGACCAGGTATGATCTCAGTTAAAAGACAGTGGGTTTGAGTCCCAGTCTGGGTTGCATGGTTTCAATATTTGACTACCCTTCTGCCACTGTTTATAAAATCATTTTGGAATCACTTTATAGATGCCTAGTTTGAGAGGTGTGTGCTAAGTCCCTTCAGTCGTGTCCGATTATGTGCGACCTGCTAGGCTCCTCTGTCCCTGGGATTCTCCAGGCAATAATACTGGAATGGGTTGTGGTGCCCTCCTCTAGGGGATCTTCCCAGCCTAGAGGCTGAAGCTGGGTCTTTTATATCTAACCTGCATTGGCAGGCAGGTTCTTTACCACTAGTGCCACCTGGGAAGTTTCAGTGCTACCTCTTGGAATAAAATTGCTGTTTTCTAATTGTAGTACTATTTTTAGCACTCACTAATTAGTGGCATTTAATGTCTGTCCTTTTTGGGATATTCAGTCAAACTGGTATGCTATTTCTATTTTAGGGCAACCTACTTTCCCTTGCTCGGCATGTTTATACAACATACTCTATTTGTGCCCTCATTAACAGAAGCCAGAGCTGCTCATATGTTCCCACAGCAGATGCCAGGGCCCTTCTAGCTCTGGTCCTAAATTTACACTCAAACATACCTGGAATTTTAAGAGTAGACCCTGATGACTTTCAGATTTTAAATCCTTTCCTGAAATTCCTTATCTACGTGACACCAAAGCAAACACTGATAAAGTGAATCAACTGGCTTAATCTGGAAAATCCCCTTGATGGCAGTTTTTACTTTCAAAATAATGGAAACATTTCAACATATGAAGGCTCATCTTCTGTACTTGGAACAGTTTTGGATCAAAATTGCTAAAAAAAAAATTATGCCTAATTTGCATTTTATACACATTCACTGTAATTGTCTGTGGAAACAGAAATTTTTCACTTTGATGAAATATGACTCTTCAAGAACACATTAGCGTTTCTTTCAAACCATTTATTCAATTTGCTGTCCTAGAAAGACTTTGTTTTCTTTATCTTCATTATGATTTTCTAGCCAAACTTTTTCTTTCTAATATAAAAGTAGGGTATCTATTTAAATGACATTTTTTGTAGTAGCCAGTAAGAAAATATATAGACCTTGAAGTAGTTTTAGTTTAGTAGTAGTAGACCTTTTTATTAGTTTTAATGTAGTGATTGAATAGCCTAAATTCAGTGTGAAATCTGAGAATAAAACTGAGAAACAGTTTTGTTTTTTTTCCCATCAATCTAAGGGAAATATATGACTGTGTCCATAATGCAGTTTAATACTTTAGTAGATCTCCATTTCTCCCTTCAGATTTTTTTATCATTATATTATTCCTTTTTTAAAAAAATAATATATTTATTTATCCTTGGCTCTGCTGGGTCTTCATTGCTGAATGAGATCTTCTCTGGTTTCAGTGAGGAGGAGCTATTCTTTCCCTTGGTGCGGGGACTTCTCATCGCGGTCGCGTCCCTTGTGGTGGAGCACAGGCTCTAGGGTGTGTGGGCTCAGTAGTTGCAGTGCCCAGGCTCTAGAGCGTGGGTTCAATAGGTGCGGTGTACAGGCTTAGTTTAACACCCAAAAAAGATGTCTTTTTCATTATAGGGGACTGGAATGAAAAAATAGGAAGTCAAGAAACACCTGGAGTAACAGGCAAATTTAGCCTTGGAATACAGAATGAAGCAGGGCAAAGGCTAATAGAGTTTTGCCAAGAGAATGCACTGGTCATAGCAAACACCCTCTTCCAACGACACAAGAGAAGACTCTACACATGGACATCACCAGATGGACAACACTGAAATCAGACTGATTATATTCTTTGCAGCCAAAGGTGGAGAAGCTCTAAACAGTCAGCAAAAACAAGACCAGGAGCTGACTGTGGCTCAGATCATGAACTCCTTATTGCCAAATTCAGACTTAAATTGAAGAAAGTAGGGAAAACCACTAGACCATTCAGGTATGACCTAAATCAAATCCCTTACGATTATACAGTGAAAGTGAGAAATAGATTCAAGAGAATTAGATCTGATAGCCAGATTGCCTGATGAACTATGGATGGAGGTTCATGACATTGTCTAGGAGACAGGAATCAAGACCATCCCCAAGAAAAAGAAATGCAAAAAAGCAAAATGGCTGTCTGAGGAGGCCTTTGTGAAAAGAAGAGAAGCGAAAAGCAAAGCTTTGAGAAACAGAAAGATACACCCATTTGAATGCAGAGTTCCAAATAATAGCAAGGAGAGATAAGCAAGCCTTCCTCAGGGATCAGTGCAAAGAAATAGAGGATAACAATAGAATGGGAAAGACTAGAGAGATCTTCAGGAAAATTAGGGATTCCAAGGTAACATTTCATACAAAGATGGGCTCAATAAAGGACAGAAATAGTATGGACCTAACAGAAGCAAAGGATGTTAAGAAGAGGTGGCAAGAATACACAGAAGAACTATACGAAAAAGACCTTCATGACCCAGATAATCACGATGGTGTGATCTCTCACCTAGAGCCAGACATCCAGAATGCGAAGTCAAATGGGCCTTGGGAAGCATCACTATGGACATAGCTAATGGAGGTGATGGGATTCCAGTTGAGCTATTTCAAATCCTAAAAGATGATGTTGTGAAAGTGCTGCACTCAATATGCCAGCAAATTTGGAAAATTCAGCAGTGGCCACGGGAATGGAAAAGGTCAGTTTTCATTCCAATCCCAAAGAAAGACAATGCCAAAGAATGTTCAAACTGTTGCACAATTGTACTCATCTCACACGCTAGCAAAATAATGCTTAAAATTCTCCAAGCCAGACTTCAAGAGTACATGAACTATGAAATTCCAGATGTTCAAGCTGGTTTTCAAAAAGGCAGAGGAACCAGACATCAAATTGCCAACATCTGTTGGATTATTGAAAAAGCAAGAGAGTTCCAGAAAAACATATACTTCTGCTTTATTGACTACACCAAAGCCTTTGACTGTGTGAATCACAACAAACTGGGGAAAATTGTTCAAGAGATGGGAATACCAGACCACCTGACCTGCCTCTTGAGAAATCTGTATGCAGGTCAGGAAGCTACAGTTAGAACTGGACATGGAACAGCAGACTGGTTCCAAATAGGGAACAGAGTACATCAAGGCTCTATATTGTCACCCTGCTATTTAACTTATATGCAGAGTACATCATGCAAAGTGCTGGGCTGGATGAAGCACAAACTGGAATCAAGATTGCAGGGAGAAATATCAATAACCTCAGATAAGCAGATGACACTACCCTATGGCAGAAAGCAAGGAACTAAAAAGCCTCTTGATGAAAGTGAAAGAGGAGAGTGAAAAAATTGGCTTAAAACTCAACATTCAGAAAACTAAGATCATGGCATCCGGTCCCATCACTTCATGGTAAATAGATAGGAAACAGTGGAAACAGTGAGAGACTTTGTCAAGTCTCCAAAATCAGTGCAGATGGTGACTGCAGCCATGAAATTAAAAGACTCTTGCTTCTTGTAAGAAAAGTTATGACTAACCTAGACAGCGTATTAAAAAGCAGAGACATTCCTTTGCCAACAAAGGTCTGTCTAGTCAAGGCTATGGTTTTTCCAGTAGGCTTGTATGAATGTGAGAGTTGGACTATAAAGAAGGCTGAGCACTGAAGAATTGATGCTTTTGAACTGTGGTGTTGGAGAAGACTCTTGGGAGTCCCTTGGACTGCCAGGAGATCCAACCAGTCCATCCTAAAGGAGATCAGTTCTGAATATTCATGGGAAGGACTGATGCTGAAACTCCAATACTTTGGACACCTGATGCGAAGAACTGACTCATTTGAAAAGACCCTGATGCTGGGAAAGATTGAAGGTGGGAGGAGAAGGGGACGATAGAGGATGAGGTGGTTGGATGGCATCACTGACTCAATGGACATGAGTTTGAGTAAACTCCAGGAGTTGGTGATGGACAGGGAAGCCTGGCGTGTTGCAGTCCATGGGGTTTCAAAGATTCGGACGTGACTGAGGGACTGAACTGAACTGACCTGAACTGACCAAGCTTAGTTGCTTTGTAGCAAGTGAGATTTTCTTGGATCAGGGATCAAACCCATTTCCCTCACATTGGCAGGTAGAATCTTTACCACTGAGCCACCAGGGAAGCCCTATGATTATGTTATTTCTAAAGCAAATATGTTAGAATGATAAACAAAGGGAATATGAAACAAAAACTAAGTGCTAAACAGTTTTTCTAATATTCTCCCACATTAAAAAAAAAGAAAACTTCCTGAAAGTGTGACATTTTTCAGATCTACTCTTCATCTTGCTGGCTTCAGAGAGAAACTCTGTGGCCTGTGTCAGAGGGAACACTCGTTTCTATGAGACGATGATGCTATAATCATGTATGATTTACACAATACTAGTAGTGATAGCTTCTATCACTTGGGCTACCCTGTAGCTCAGACAGTAAAGAATCTGCCTGCAATGCAGGAGACCTGTATTCAATTCCTGGGTTGGGAAGATCCTCTGGAGCAGGGAATGGCCACCCACTCCACTATTCTTACCTGGTGGGCTACAGTCCACAGGGTCACAAAGAGTCGTCCACAACTGAGTGACTAACACTGCTAATAGTGATAGCACGGAAATGCACACCCAGGTCTTCTGAAGTTCTCAGGCTTTTACCTCAACACTTGTTCTTATTTCTGCATTCTTTGCGTTGTTCCTTTTTTGCGAAACAAGTGATCATCATGGACTGTATACAAAACTAAGGTTCAGTCTTATACCCTATATACCTTCTAATCTTGTTATACTGCAGTACTTAGGGTCAATGCAGTAGAAATATGTTGCAGTGTCTAAGGAACATCATCTGTCGATTAGGTCCAAAAACGAATCTTTTCTTCCTTTTAACATCTGTTTATTCAGTGCTTATTAAATATATCCCTGTGAAACTGTGTAACTCACATTGGGACTTGAACCCCATGGTCTTTTCACTAAGATTACACACCTGCTCTCAGGACTTCATGAAGTTTGGGTTCTTGATATCTCATTGCAGAAAGACTTCAGTGAGAGTCAAAGTGATAGGTAAGAAATAGATTTATTTAGAGAGAAGCACATTCCATAGACAGAGTGTAGGCCATCTCGGAAGGCAAGAGCAGCCCCAGAGTCTGGGGTTGACAGTTTTTATAGGGGTGGGTAATTTCATAGGCTAATGAGTGGGAAGAGTAGTCCAGCTATTTTGGGGAAAGGGTGGGAATTTCCAGAAATTGGGCTACTTCCCACTTCTTGATCTTTATGGTCAGTCTTGGAACTGTTATGGCACCTATAGATGTGTCATTTAATCGCTGCTGCTACTGCTACTGCTAAGTCACTTCAGTCGTGTCCGACTCTGTGTGACCCCATAGACGGAAGCCCACCAGGCTCCCCCGTCCCTAGGATTCTCCAGGCAAGAACACTGGAGTGGGTTGCCATTTCCTTCTCCAATGTGTGAAAGTGAAAAGTGAAAGTGAAGTCGCTCAGTCGTGTCTGACCCCCAGCGACCCCATGGATTGCAGCCCACCAGCCTCCTCCATCCATGGGATTTTCCAGGCAAGAGTACTGGAGCGGCTTGCCATTGCCTTCTCCGATTTAATCACTACTATGTTAAAATAAGCATATCATGAGGCTCACGGTCTAGCAGAATTCGACTTATCTGCCATCGTGGACCTATTTGGTTCTTATCAGTTTATGTTGTGTCCAAGGGCTGTCCTTCTTTTAAAGCCTATGCCCTTCATTCTTCCCTCCTGTTTCATCTGACAGTAGTCACTAGTAAACCCATGATGAACAAGAAACAGTCCCTAATGCCTCAAGTGAGGAAGGTACTCTAGTGAGGAAGATAGCTAAGAAAGAAAAAGAAAAGAAAAGAAATATGATACAGTGAATTAAATATTATCATACAGACTTACACAAGAGGAGTAGCAGAATAAAACGTTGGTGGTGGACATTGATGGAAAGGAGCCACATATAAATCAGTATGAAAGGAAGGGGAATTTTAAAGATAATGTTAGCAGGATCCATGAATAGGATGGGATGGTGTGGTGGGGAAGAAAAGTTACTAGGAGTGGGCACTCGGTAATAGAAGACTGTTTCTAATACTGTAACATTAGACTAAGTTAAAAGCAACCTTATTAAGTTCAATTCATTCCCTGGAGGAAGAGAAACAGGCAAGGCTTTCTTGACATAAGAGAAGCCATTTTTGACTTAAATCATTTTGTGATCCAAGATTGACCAGAAGTATTGCCTTTGAACAGGTCTCAGTAATCAATCATCTTCAGGGAACAAAAGAATTCAGGGGACTTCCCTGGTGGTCTAGTGGCTAGGACTCCGTGCTCCTGATGCACGGGGACTGAGTTCAGTCCCTGGTGGGGGGAACTAGATCCCACATGCTGCAACTAATACCCAGCGCAGCCAAATAAATGAATAAATAAATAAAATTTTCTTTGAAAAATAAAAAAGGAATTCAGGAACATAAGACTGTTATCAGGCAAGAGAGTAAAAATGGCAAAGATAATGACCACTTGCAAAAACTCCAGTTCTGTAGCAATGGCAAAGGTTAGCCTGAAGCACTTTCTTGAGCTGTTTTGCAGAATTTAAGCCTCCTTGGGTGCTCAACCATCAGATCAAGTGGAACCTAAGGGATGATGATGTTGGCCCTTTTTGAATTTCATGACTTCAATCAACTAAAGCATGGATTCTGTTGACCTCTGCTGAAATTCTACACTAAGTTTTCCTCTGCTCAAGCCCCTTCATGAAGATGCATGTACCCTTAGCTTAAAACTTTCCTGATTTTGCTGTTTGGGTGACAGTCCTTTGGGAAAGATCTCCGCTGTTCTCCTTACTTGCTGCAGGTAGTAAATCCTTCCTTCTCCAACTCTTAGAGTAGGTTGTCTTTTGGCTCAACGCCCACCAAGAGGGGAATCCAATTTTCAGTTAACAATTTCTCTCTCATCTAAAGTTATTTAATAGATGGTTCATGGCAAATAGTGCAGCTGGCACATGAAATTCATTGAAGGACCCAGGTTCCTCTGGTGTGGCTGTTCCTAAATGATTGTTTCACATTTGACCAGCAGGAAATGGAGAAGAAAGTTGGATATACTCTGTTTCTAAAACTACAAAGAACAGTGACACACGTTAGTTCCACTCACATCCCTTAGCCTGAACCTAGTTACATGGTGATGTCTAGCTACAAAGGAAGCTTAAAAAGAGAATCTTAAACTCAGCAGTCTAATTCCAAATAGGAAAAGGAGTATGTCAAAGCTGTATATTGTCACCTTGCTTATTTAACTTATATGCAGAGTACATCATGAGGAGCGCTGGGCTGGAAAAAGCACAAGCTGGAATCAAGATTGCTGGGAGAAATATCAATAACCTCAGATATGCGGATGACACCACCCTTATGGCAGAAAGTGAAGAGGAACTCAAAAGCCTCTTGATGAAAGTGAAAGAGGAGAGTGAAAAGGTTGGCTTGAAGCTCAACATTCAGAAAACTAAGATCATGGCATCTGGTCCCATCACTTCATGGCAAATAGATGGAAAAACAGTGGAAACCGTGTCAGACTTTATTTTTTTGGGCTCCAAAATCACTGCAGATGCTGATTGCAGCCAGGAAATTAAAAGACACTTACTCCTTGGAAGGAAAGTTATGACCAACCTTGATAGTATATTAAAAGCAGAGACATTACTTTGCCAACCAAGGTCCGTCTAGTCAAGGCTATGGTTTTTCCCGTGGTCATGTATGGATGTGAGAGTTGGACTGTGAAGAAAGCTGATCGCCGAAGAATTGATGCTTTTGAATTGTGGTGCTGGAGAAGACTCTTGAGAGTCCCTTGGACTGCAAGGAGATCCAACCAGTCCATTCTAAAGGAGATCAATCCTGGGTGTTCATTGGAAGGACTGATGCTGAAGCTGAAACTGCAATACTTTGGCCACCTCATGCGACGAGTTGACTCACTGGAAAAGACTCTGATTCTGGGAAAGGTTGGGGGTGGGAGGAGAAGGGGACGACAGAGAATGAGATGGCTGGATGGCATCACCGACTCTGTGGACATGAGTTTGAGTGAACTCTGGGAGTTGGTGATGGACAGGGAGGCCTGGCGTGCTGTGATTCATGGGGTCGCGGAAAGTTGGACACGACTGAGCGACTGAACTGATCTGAACTGAAGCTTTTATTACTGGAGACAAAGTGGAAAACACACATCAAGGGCACAGCTAGCAACCTCTGCCAAAACCAATTCAGTGACCCAATATCTGAGTGTACTACTTTTTCACAAAGAGAACACCTTTGCCCCTATGAAAGTGAGATAGTCCCCGAGTATTATCTGCTTGTTACACTTGCTTACAGTACAAGTTTCCTGGGTATTATCCAGTATCTCTGAGTGATGTATGTTCTTTTAATTAGGATGGGATGTGGGTCTTGTGATCTAAGAAACACTTTCTCTACAAACCTTAGCCCCAACCAGTATACAAAGAAGGAATGGGAACCAAGTAAGTGCAATACAAACTCCCATTCAGAAAGTGAAAAAATTGGAAATTCATAAAAGGCACTGATATTGAGCAATTTTTAAATCCTACTAACAGAAATTATAAAAACTCCCTACCCTGAGCAATATTAAATATTTCATTGTGTATGTTTACCAAACCTTTATCCATTTATCTGTTGATGGCCATATAGGGTGCTTCCATACCTTGGCTGTTGAAAATAATGCTTCTATGAACACTGGGTGCATATAGCTTTTTGAATTGTGTTCTTCGGATAAGCATTCTAGAAGTAGAATTGCTGGATAATATGGTAATTCCATTTTTAGTATTTTTAAGAAACTTCCGTACCGTTTTCCATACTGGCTGCACCAATTTACATTCCCACCACCAGTGCACAGGCTTTCCTTTTCTCCACATCCTCGCCAACACTTGTTATTTCTAGTCTTTTTGGCAACAGCCATTCTGACTGCTATGAGGTGTTATCTTATTGAGTGTACTTTTAAAAACTGATTTTATTACAGTATTGCTTCTGTTGTATGTTTTAGTTTTTGGCCATGAGGTATCTGGGATCTTAACTTCCCAACCAAGGGTCAAGCCTGCACCCCCTGCATTGGAAGGTGAAGTCTTAACCACTAGACTGCCAGGTAAGTCCCTATTTCATTGTGGTTTTGATTTGAATTTCTCTGATGATTAGTGATGCTGAGCATCTTTCCATGAGTCTGTTGGTCATCTATGTGTCTTCTTAGAAAAATATCTTTTCAGGTCTTCTGTCAATTTTTCAAATGAATTATGTGTTTTTGTTTGTTTTTCATTTTGAATTGCATGAGTTATTTGCATACTTTGGCTTTAATCCCTTTATTAGAAATATCATTTGCAAATGTCTTCTCTTATTCAGTAGGGTGCCTTTTCATTTCGTTGATGGTTTCCTTTGATGTATAAAAGCTTTCAAGTTTGGTTAGGCCCCATTTGTTTATTTTTGCTTCTGTTTCCCTTGCTGAAGAGATAGATCCACCCCCTGCAATATATATATATATATATATATATATATATATATATATATATATATATTTTAATTTTTTTTGCAAAGATCTGTGTCAGTGGGAGTATTGCCAATGTTTTTTTCTTGGAATTTTATGGTTTCAAGCCTTATGTATCTTTAATTCATTTTGAGTTTATAAAGTAGGTGGTTACTGTATCTTTTAGCCCCTGATTCTGCTTTCTGGGAGATTTCTGTTTCCTGTGATTGTATCTAAAGTGGGGAGTAGGACTATGCTCTCCTTAGGAGGCTAAACATCCTTTACACCTGCTTCCTCTTGGTGCAGATCTGGGAATCCAGAGGTTCCTATAGAGATTAAAAAAAAAAAAATCACAGGCTTTTGTGAGCCAGACTGTAAGTTCGTTTTAGCAATAAAGTTTCCTTGATATGCTTCTTGTGTTTCCATGTAACCACAGCAAAGCCTATCATCTAGGCACATGGTGATTGAAATCTCTGGTCTTTAATTTCCTGTCCTTGCTGCTCTAGCCACACCTGTCACTTACCTCCAAATTGAAGCTGTCTGGAAGAGAAGCCCTGAGTAGGAGGGTAGCATCCAGAATCTGATTCTTGCCAGTGATAAGTTTCATCATGACCAAGTTCTCATTACCTAATGCAGATGCTTGAGAAAAGCTGGGCTACAGCTTTCTTTCTTTCTTTGTTTTAAATATACTACTTCTTAAGAATCAGAAGCACCTCTTATAGCTAGCCTGAATTCATGACACTCTTACAACTTTGACAAGAGGCAAAAAGCAGCCGACTCACACTGATGTTATGGATTTTCCCATTACTTCCGCTTGAATTGTAGGCTCTTTAGCATATAGTTTGTGTGCAAGCTGTTACAAATGATGGTTCTATGAAAGCTTTTCAGTATAAAACAATATCCCTAGGGATTTCCCTGGCCCATGTTCAATCCCTGGTCAGGGAAGTAAGATCCTGCAAGCTGTATGGTATGGCCAAACAGCAACAAACACAGTTCAGTTCAGTCGCTCAGTCGTGTCCGACTCTTTGAGACCCCATGAATCACAGCACGCCAGGCCTCCCTGTCCATCACCAACTCCTGGAGTTCACGCAAACTCATGTCCATCGAGTCGGTGATGCCATCCAGCCATCTCATTCTCTGTTGTCCTCATCTCTTCCCACCCCCAATCCCTCCTAGCATCAGACTCTTTTCCAGTGAGTCAACTCTTCTCATGAGGTGGCCAAAGTATTGCAGTTTCAGCTTTAGCATCAGTCCTTCCAATGAACACCCAGGATTGATCTCCTTTAGAATGGACTGGTTGGATCTCCTTGCAGTCCAAGGGACTCTCAAGAGTCTTCTCCAGCACCACAGTTCAAAAGCATCAATTCTTTGGCGGTCAGCTTTCTTCACAGTCCAACTCTCACATCCATACAAGACCACGGGAAAAACCATAGCCTTGACTAGATGGACCTTTGTTGGCAAAGTAATGTCTCTGCTTTTTAATATACTATCAAGGTTGGTCATAACTTTCCTTCCAAGGAGTAAGCGTCTTTTAATTTCCTGGCTGCAATCAGCATCTGCAGTGATTTTGGAGCCCCCCAAAATAAAGTCTGATACTGTTTCCACTGTTTCCCCATCTATTTCCCATGAAGTGATGGGATAACAAACACAGTTATCCCCCAATTTTTCACTCTGCACAATCTGTTCCTTTGTCACCAATTCCCCAGTCTTCACATGGCATTACCCCAATTTGTGTGTCTGTGTCCAAATTTCCTGCTTTTGCAAGGGCATCTGTCAGGTAAGGGGCCTACCTACACTGGTATAACTTTATCTGTTCTAACTAATTACATCTGCAAAAACCTTATTTCCAAGTAAGCTCTCATTCTGAGGTTCTGGGGGTTAGAACATCAACCTATGAGGTTATAAGAGGGCCGCAATGCATCTTAGATGTGCGAGATGGAAAGTTGCTGATAGCAAGCTCCCAGACTCAGGAAGGAAGTGAAAACCAATTAGATGCAATTGAAAATAGAGTGACTGAGACAGTGAATGGAGTCATCTCATAAGGATAATAATATCTATCTCTTAGAGTTGTTATAGGATTGAAGAAGATAACCTCATACCAATGCAGGAGACACAGGACATGTAGGCTCAGTCTCTCGGTTGGAAAGATTCCTCAGAGGAGGAAATGCCAACCCCTACTCTAGTATGCTTGCCTGGAGAATCCCATGGACAGAGGAGCCTGGCCGGCTATAGTCCCTGGGGCTGCGAAGAGCGGGACACAACTGAGTGACTGAGCATGCTCACTCACACAAGATAACACATGTAAAACATTTAGCACAAAACCCAGAATGTATAAAAAGTACTCAGTAAACTAGTTAAGGGCCCTGACTTCCTTTCAATAAATAGTAGTTGCCACTATAAAAATAACACTACTCTTAATAACAATAGTCTTCAATTTATTCATTAATTCAATGCAGAAGATGTAAGAAATGTGGGTTTGATCCCGGGATCAGGAAGATTCCCTGGAGGAGGGCATGGCAACCCACTCCAGTATTCTTGCCTGGAAAATCCCACGGACAGAGGAGCCTGGCAGGCTACAGTCCATAGGGCCACAAAGAGTTAGACATGACTGAGCACACACGTATCAGTTTTATTTGTGAACTCTCATCTGTACTAGCCCCTATGCGAAGAGCAGAAATGTAAAGTAGATTAAAAATAAATATTTAACAAATGAATGAGTGAGCTTACCGTCAATGGGGCAGAAAGGCATATAGACAATTATGGGCCAATGAAACAAGTGCAAAAAGGCATACAGAGTCCTATGGGAAGAATTGGAGGGCCATGAATGGCTTCAGCAAGAGACGATAGTTAAATACTTACCTGCGCCTTCACACCATTGGAGTGATAGAAAGGCACCCCAATATTAATCAGTTTTATATTGACTCGATTACTTCACAGAAATTGACAGTGAACATGCCATCTCTAGCCACACTGTGGTGGCATGTTTATATGTTGCCAGTTCCATAAAGCTAAGAGATTAATCTTCCAATTTTGGAAGGTTTGACTTGGGATATAGCCCAAAGAAGAAGTTAAAGAAAACTTTAATAGAACCCATGCATAATTATAAATAATATTTGAGGAGAATCCTTATAAAGAATATCAAGGTTCAAAAGCTTAGCATCTTTGATTACAAAGAAATAGAATACATCAGGTTCAAAGAAGTTCAGAAATAACAAATAACACATGCAATCAACTCTTGAAACAAAGACCATAGCAATAGTCTTTATTTCTCACTCTTCTTTTCTTTACCTCTTAAAGTTATACATGTGGTATCTCTTATTTTGGCTGATGAAACTTGACTAGAAAGATTACTTGTCATTTCTGCACAGAAACTCTGTTAGTCAGAGTGTGGTAAATCACACTGGCTTTTCCTATCTCAGTGAGCAGAAAACATTGCCTAGACAGTGATGCTCCATCCTTCTGTGTTTCTGAGTGACACTGATTACCAAAGACATGTACAACCTACACTGCACAGGTGAGTGAGAAATATGACTTTTTTTGTGCTTAACCCCTGAGACTGGGGACTGTTCGTTAATGCAGCATAACCTAGCAACATCCTATTGATAGAATAGCTGAAACTTTAAATCAGCATTTGATGCATCAATATCTTTAGGGTGCAATTAGAAGCCGTTTTCTTTCTCTTTTACCATGAAACATTGTTCAGTTAATCAATGGACTGTCCTCACTATAGAAAGGATTTCTTAATAACTTATAAAGAATTTCAAAGGGCTTGTCATTTCCTTAAACTATAAAAAATTTTTTTGAGTATTTTTGGTCATGTGATTTGTGTGTGTGTGTGTGCAGAGAACTGTTCATGGCTTTTATCTAGTTCCCCAGGAAGCCCATAACCTACATAATAATAAGAACCACTATGGAAGCCTGTATTTATAAATTCCTTCATCAGTAAAGAATTGTATCACAACTTAACATTGATCAGTAAACAGTAGCTGTTATCAGAACGTAAGTTGGAGAGTTAATAGTTAACTATTTTGGAAAGTTTAATGAACAGTAACTATGTACAGATTCTAAATTAAATAATACTCTGGTTTTCTAACTTTCAAATTTGTTAAGCTTTTTCATCATTGGTAGCTCTCCAGATTATCAAAACATTTTTTTAAGTTGCCATTGGGTGAAGTGTTGTTTCATTAGTGGATTCTGTTTACCAGTTCCTGATTTGGGTCTATGGAAAACACACATGAACACATATACATATACATACGTACACACACACACACAGACACATGCAGACATGCATACACATATACATACACCTGGTAGAAATTTGATCAAAAGGATAAACTGAACTATCTTCAGATGTCTCTACAGGGACCATGGTGTTTTATGGAACCCTAGATGTTTCATGGAACCACAGAAAGAGAGAAGTGGGTCAGGAGGCTTTGCCTCCTAATCTCATTCACTCCTTGTATGTGTTTTACATGATATTATCTCTCTCTCCCTTCTCTTACCCTCACTCTCTCACCCTCTTTCTCCAGAACTCCTGCTTTAAAAAATTTTTAAGAACCACTAATGTCAATTGTACATGAGAACATAGTGAGCTATCTTCAAGAGCTTGGAAATGAAGTTGACTTCTGAGAGTTCAACTATGAAATTCAAACTAAGAAATGATATAAGAAATAGGCAAAATTGTAACGTGTTGAATAAAGAGGATGGTTCTCAGGTCTGAATAATATATGACTCAGCCAAATCAGTAACATTTATGTTTCCAAAGAAATAACGTGCCCCTCATAAAAGAATGAGCAAAGGATAGGGAGATTAGTAACAGATCCTGGAACAGGAAGACTTTATCAAATGGATCCATCGTATTACTTTGCTGCTGCTGCTGCTGCTGCTAAGTCGAGGGCCCTAAATTCTCTCCTTCTCTCCTAACATTTCTGCCTCAACCTAAGAGAAGGAATTTTTCTTCCCAAGGAAGAAGAAATACTTAGATCGGTGTAAAGCCATGTTTCATTGCTTCCCAAATTTAGCGAGTTGATCTAGGAATGCATCTTTGGGAGATCACTGGCTCTGTTAACACAGGAGGCAATGGGGATTAAGCTCTGAGAGAGTAATTTAACTTGCTAGTGAGCCCTGACTCACAAAGCTATTAAACTGAACCATGTGTGTATGTGCGTGCTAAGTCACTTCAGTCGTGTCTGACTCTTTGCAACCCTTTGGACTGTAGCCTGCCAGGCTTCTCTGTCCATGGGCTTCTCCATCAAGAATACTGGAGTGGGTTACGATTTCCTTCTCCAGGGGACCTTCCCAACCCAGGGATCGAACCCACATCTCTTATGTCTCCTGCATTGGCAGGCGAGTTCTTTACCGCTAGTGCAACCTGGGAAGCCTGAATTGAACCATAGGAACTGCTGATATTCAACCATTTTTAACCTACAAAAATGAAGGTTATATATGGTTCTACATGATTCTATCTAATGAACTGAGATTTGAGTTCAGATTGATCTGGTTCCAAAGCTTGGCTCTTTCCACTATGAAGCACTGCCCTTTTTTTTGCAAAATGTGTGAAATGTATTTACTGGCCTATTTTAAGAGGTGTGTGTACGGGAGGGGAGAGCGTGATGATTGGAACTGATATTTATAAAGACAGACTGGAAACAGTGTGTAGGATGAATTGAAGAAGAGGCTTTATGTAGAAAGACTAGGTATGAGAGGGACCAGGATCAGTAGACCATGAAGGAGCATGAAATTAAAAGGGATAGAAAGGATGGGAAGAATTCAAAGGAAAACAAATCTGGAAACTTAACTTCTCCACCCTTGCCAGAGGGACACTAAAGAGATCATTCCTTGCTTTGGGGGACAGTCCAGCTCTGCCCACACATAATCAGTAGACAGACCTGATATCCCATCTGATGACTCACTTTTTATGTAACGAGAGTGATTCACGTTTCTTATGTCTACATTTTCTCTCTGGGCTGTCTTTTCCAATCCTATAGCCTAGACTGCCAAATCAATGTCAATGACTTACAAATCTTTATCTCTTGCCAAAACCTTTCTCTTGGTCACAGATTCCTTTACTCCTTTGACAATGGAATAGCTTCATCTTATTGTTCCAGAAGCATCTCAAACTCAGTGTATACCACGTTGAATTCACAGATTTCTCCACTAATTTGATCTCCCCTGTATTTCTACCATTTTAGTTAATTAAAATCATACTAGGGACTCATCTTATATTGATTTCTTCTCCTCCATCCTCAACATCTAATCTGTTTTTCTGTCCTTTTCTTTTATCTCCTAAACATTTCCTTTACTCTGTTTCCATTGTCAAATTTCAGCTGCACACTGTTTTTTTTTTTTATAGCAGGATCTTAATTCCCCAACCTGGGACCAGGGATCAAACCTGTGCCCCCTGCAATGGAAGCAGGGGGGTCCTAACCACTGGACCAGTAGGAAATTCCCTGTAATGGCCTTTTTATTAGTCTTCTTTTTCTATTTTAGAAGATACTCTTTAAGTAAATTGCCGGTAATTCCCCCTTCAGAAAACTCCTTTCTATGGCTTATTTGCACCACCTGTTTACTGATTATCTAGCTTCATCTTCCACCATTATTTTCTTGTTTTTTTTTTTTTCATTTCTCCAATGATTTCTAGACAAAAGGGATTGTCAGTTCCCCCTACACACCATAGCTTGTCATGCCTTCGTGCGTGTATACAGACTTTTCCTGCACCTAAAAGGCCCTTTCCTCCACCTCTGCCACTCCTCATACCCTGCCTTGTCCACCTAGTTTTCTTAGTCATACTAAAGAACAGTTTTCCATCTTTCCTTGAATCCCTCCCACACCTCCTTCTCCTTCCCCCAGGCAGAGTGAGTTGTTCCCTCTTTTCTACTCCGAGAATGCCTTCTTTCTACATTTACGTTGCACTCATTACCTCCTTATATAACAACTCTCTGCCCCACAGACCGTGTATTCGCGAGGGTCATATCTTGAATGAGTGAATGAATGAGGTAGTCTAAGCCAATTTGATTTCCCTTTTATGATATATAAGTAGTTTAAAATGAACTATTGAAATGTAACTGGTATTTCCAGAAGTCTATGAAACACAGACTGTTGTGATTCAACCCTAACAAGGACCAATCAAAAATGGACACTAAGTTTCTCTTCTTCTTTTCTTATTCTCTGTGATTGAATAAGGATAATCTTTGGTTAGGCCTTACAGTCTATAAGACTTCTGGAAATACATTTCATGTTCAATATAAAAACATTAGATTAAAATTTCCAACTATAAATATCGTTAAAAATCACTTATGTGTTACTCAGGTGGTTGTTTGGCCAGAATATTTTAAGAGACCAAGTGCTTTGGAAGGTAGTCTTCCACTTGATTATTTAATATCTTCATGGTCTTTTAGCTACTGTCAGGTATCGTATGCTGATTTCACCAAAAATCAACTTTTATTCTTTCTTTTGAATTTCAAGTAAATCTTTTATCTTTGTATATAAAAATGTTAATTGATGATTAACTACCACATTTCACTGATTAGTTGAGAACTAAGCCAATATACAAGGTCTTTAAAAATCTATTCATTTCTGTTATTCAGAGCTGTGTCCAAGAAAAGATCATGGTTTTAGAAACATTAGGTCTTTCTCATTAGTTCTTAAAAACGTAGTTTTCTAGAGTACTTAAAAGTCAAGAATTAAAAATTTATTTATTATTTTTCAAACATTTTAAAGTTTTATCGCTTCTTGGTATGTTTTTGGTATGTTATAGACTCAAAGTGTTATTGAACCACTATTTGGGAAACAGAGTTGAGGAGGATCTCTTATGCTTTCTTCCAAGGAAATACTAAACTTCCAAGGGAATTAATCTGATTGGAGCCAAGTCTTAGATATTGTTGGGCTGCATCTACCTGTGGATGGGTCATAGTGTATTGAAAGGTCCTGTGCCTAATTGTGAATCTCTCTTCTTCCTTTTGCCCCATGAAGCAGGAGCCATAGAAACTTTCAAAGGATCTTCTCCTAAGAAGATCCTAGCCGTCCTACTCTCCTTCCTTGCCCTTCTTAGCATCTGCAAACATTCCCATTTCTTTAGTCTTCCATACTAAGTGGTCAACCTGAGATAGAAAGACCCTGAGGTGTGGACACAGTTTTGTACTTAAACTGGTAAGAAAGGCACTTACAGTAATTCTTTTCACCAGGTCACATTTATTAATCTTGCCAACCAGAGATCTCTGCATTGAAATTTAAGTAGAAGCCCACTTAATAAGAAAATGGCAGCTTTTTTGCCATTTTCCTTGGAGCCTATGCATGTTTATTCTTTGTGGAAATCATGTAGGGAGGAATAACTGGGCAAAGACTGTGTGGAAGAATTTTGAGGTTTGTTGGCAGCAATGCCATATGAACGTTCTCCAAAATTTCATGATCTATCAAAACAAACTTTAAAAAAAAAATTTATTTATTAATTTTTGGCTTCATTGGGTCTTCATTGTGGTACATAGACTTGTCATTGCAATGGCTTCTCTTGTTGCAGAACATGGGTTTTATTCTTGAGGGCTTTAGTAGTTGAGTGGGCTCTAGAACATGTGCTCCGTGGCACGTGGGATCTTCCTGGACCAGGAATTGAACCCGTGTTCCCTGCATTGGCAGTTGGATTCTTAACCACTACCACTAGGAAAGTCCCATAACAAGCTTTTTGGGACTTCATTTTTATTATCCTCAGAGTTTTCATGGCTGAAACTGTGGAAGAATTAAGAAAATATTGAAAGAAACTGAAAGATGCTGCTGCTGCTGCTAAGTCGCTTCAGTCGTGTCCGACTCTGTGTGACCCCTTGGATGGCAGCCCACCAGGCTCCCCCATCCCTGGGATTCTCCAAGCAAGAACACTGGAGTGGGTTGCCATTTCCTTCTCCAATTGAAAGATGAGATGGTTTTAAAAGTAAGGCTATCAGGAAAAGATAGTGACAGAATAATGACTTTAAGGATCATTATCATAATAATAATCACAATAGTGACATTAACATCTAACACTTATTGGACATTTAATCTGTACCATACACTTTGGCCATTGCCTCATATGTGAAATTTTCAAAACAACCCTATGAAGTAGATGAAAGTGAAGTCTCTCAGTCTTGTCCAACTCTTTGCGACCCCACGGACTGTAGCCTATCAGGTTCCTTCATCCATGGGACTTTCCAGGCAAGAGTAGGAGTGCGTTGCTATTTCCTTCTCCAGGGGATCTTCCCGACCCAGGGATCAAACTCAGGTCCCCCAAATTGCAGGCAGACACTTTATAGTCTGAGCCACCAGGGATAGGGGATATGAAGTAGGTACTATTAATCATTTTCATTATACATGTTAGAAAACCAAGGGCTAGAAAACTTATATAATTTTCCTGAAGTCCAAAACAACACTTCAGTTCAGTTCAGTTCAGTTACTCAGTCGTGTCCGACTCTTTGCAACCCCATGAATCACAGCACGCCAGGCCTCCCTGTCCATCACCAACTCCCGGAGTTCACTCAAACTCATGTCCATCGAATCGGTGATGCCATCCAGCCATCTCATTCTCTGTCATCCCCGTCTCCTCCCACCCGCAATCCCTCCTAGCACAACACTAGTGTTGTTAATTTGGGAATTTGGAAGGAAAGTGATGACTACAAATCTTATTTCTAGATTTATGTTCTCATCACTAGTATAAGCAAAATTTGAAAAGGAAAAGAAAGTTGAAAATGAGCTTAGTGCAAATTAAATTTTATGAATCTTTTTGGTTAAGATATATATTTATTGGGACTACCATGGTGTCCTAGTGGTTAAGACTCTGCATTCCCAATTCAGGGGGCCCAGGTTTGATCCCTGCTCAGGGAACTAGATCCCACAGACCTCAACTAAGTGTTTGCTTTCCGCAACTAAAGATCCTGCATACCACAACGGAGCTTGATCTCCCAACTGAGACCCAGCACAGCCAAATAAATACATTAATTCAAAAAATAAATATTAATTAAAAAAGATACATTTGTTAAAATACTGACTTAGGCACCTACCTTTACTTGGCGACTGAATATTCTTTTATTGAGATTAATTTCAACTTTGCCTATAGCACTTCTATGAGTTTTCTTTTAAGACATAGCATCGAATAACTGAACTCTAAGCATTCATACCAGACCACCTGACCTGCCTCTTGAGAAACCTGTATGCAGGTCAGGAAGCAACAGTTAGAAGTGGACATGGAACAACAGACTGGTTCCAAATAGGAAAAGGAGAACGTCAAGGTTGTATATTGTCACCCTGCTTATTTAACTTACATGCAGAGTACATCATGAGGAACGCTGGGCTGGAGGAAGCACAAGCTGGAATCAAGATTGCTGGGAGAAATATAAAAAACCTCAGATATGCAGATGACACCACCCTTATGGCAGAAAGTGAAGAGGAACTAAAGAGCCTCTTGATGAAAGTGAAAGAGGAGAGTGAAAAGGTTGGCTTGAAGTTCAACATTCAGAAAACAAAGATCATGGCATCTGGTCCCATCACTTCATGGGAAATAGATGGGGAAACAGTGGAAACAGGGTCAGACTTTATTTTTTTGGGCTCCAAAATTACTGTGGATGCTGATTGCAGCCATGAAATTAAAAGACACTTACTCCTTGGAAGGAAAGTTATGAACAACCTAGATAGCATATTAAAAAGCAGAGACATTACTTTGCCAACAAAGGTCCGTCTAGTCAAGGCTATGGTTTTACCAGTGGTCATGTATGGATGTGAGAGTTGGAACATGAAGAAAGCTGATCGCCGAAGAATTGATGCTTTTGACTGTGGTGATGGAGAAGACTCTTGAGAGTCCCTTGGACTGCAAGGAGATCCAACCAGTCTGTTCTAAAGGAGATCAATCCTGGGTGTTCATTGGAAGAACTGATGCTAAAGCTGAAACTCCAATACTTTGGCCACCTCATGCAAAGAGTTGACTCACTTGATAAGACTCTGATGCTGGGAGGGATTGGGGGCTGGAGGAGAAGGGGACGACAGAGAATGAGATGGCTGGATGGCATCACCTACTCAATGGACATGAGGTTGAGTGAACTCCGGGAATTGGTGATGGACAGAGAGGCCTGGCGTGCTGTGATTCATGGGGTCGCAAAGAGTTGGACACGACTGAGTGACTGAACTGAACTGAACTGAACTGAAGCATTCATTAATGAGTACAGACCACATGCTCTTTGCTTTTCTGGACTTAACAGAAATTTGGCAGAAAGCTATGTATTTCTGGGCTATTTTGTTAGGAATATGTAGTCTGTCCACTCTTATCGGCATTTTTTTCTTTAAATTAAATCATCCAGAATTACTGAGTTGATCTTTGGAATTATACATTAGCTTATATTGAAAAATATTAGTGAATTATTCGTTTATTAATGAACTACATAGGGTTCATTTATGTATTCAAAACCAATAGTTGAGCCTCTCTTGATTACAGGTTTAATTGCTATAAACAATGTGTTACACTGCTGGTCATGTTTCTAGTTGAAATATATTCTAATCTTCTTCATAGCAGTTAGGAAAACGTGTAGTGTCCCAGTGTTCCTGTGAACTAACAGTAGGTGAAATGGGGTCATGGAATATTTTAGTCTCTACGCATTGGTAGAACCATTTCTAACAATCATTTCTTTGATATCAAGACTTTGGTCAGTAATGCTATCTGTAATAAATTGTGGTAAGAAGAAAGATCCTTTGAAGGTAGAATATGGTAGAATAGAATTGAAGGAATTATTCGAAGAATCTTTCAGTTATGGATTTTAACTTTTCCATCTTAGAAGCTCCCACCCACTCTATCCTTTCTACCTCTGCACATCATCACATGTTAACTGTGGTTTTCAATAATGCACTGCACATATCGATTGAATATTGAGAGTCATTAAATATACATTTCTGAACAACATAGTGAGTGACATGTGGAAGAAACAGCTGAGAATAAATATAAAAACATGTGCTTAACTGCAGTCTCGGAGAAGGCAATGGCAAGCCACTCCAGTACTCTTGCCTAGAAAATCCCATGGATGGAGGAGCCTGGTAGGCTGCAGTCCGTGGGGTCGCTAAGGGTCGGACACGACTGAGCGACTTCACTTTCACTTTTCACTTTCACACATTGGAGAAGGAAATGACAACCCACTCCAGTATTCTTGCCTGGAGAATCCCAGGGACGGGGGACCCTGGTGGGCTTCTGTGTATGGGGTCACACAGAGTCGGACACGACTGAAGTGACGCAGCAGCAGCAGCAACCGCAGTCTAGTGCAGGATTTTCATCAAAGGTCACTTTTCTTCTTAGGGTGATCCTCACTTTTATTTGTAAAGCATCCAGGGCAATGTTTGTATAGTTGTATTTTGTATTTAAACTCCTCTAGTATCACTAACAGAAGATTTATCTTTTTTTTTTCCCCATAGGATTTTATTTGCACAAAAGACATGCAAAATAGCATTAGTAAAATAGAAAATCAGAACAAAAGGAGAAAGAAAACAAAAATATCCTAACTCTATGATAATTTAGTAGTCAGACTTCATACTTGTCTCAAAGTTTCCTGACCTACAAGGAAAAAACAGTGGAAAATGTGGTCAGTTACATCAGGGCTTCTTACCTGTTATATAATAGTACAAACAGAACATTGTAATTATTTTATGGGATGTGATGGAAAACAGAGGTGCCTGCTCTATTAACTCTGGGATCCAAAAAACGTGAGGCTGAGAGGATCAATATCTGGGCAAACCTATAAACACTCCCAGGTATGCTCATGAGATATGACATCATGGCTGGAAAATCTGTTACATGGTTTACATCACTGGAGAAAACGGTGTCTCCTAGTTTCTCTGGGAGTTGGGGGAATGCTCTTCCTAGGTCTAAATTCTAAAATGCTACATGTATTACTTTGAGAATACATACGGATAGGTTTCTTAGATTTGCAGTTAGCATCTGCATAGTCATTCACTTTTGATGTTAGTGTCATGATTTGCCATTAAAAAACTTTTTGTTTACAGGTTTGTTTGGCTTTCACTGTTTCTAGGCATGGTCTTATCCTATGTGGCAGGTTATAGCATCATCCAGTTCTCCAAAGGAATTTCTTAGAGTAAGAGGTGTAGGGTTCCCTCCCCGCCTTCTAGTAGAAGACACATAATTTCCCTTGGGGAGCCTTAAGACCAGCCAGTTCTTCCGCCATGATAATACTGTATGGGTATGTGTTCTGCCATTGCCCTGCCCTCTCAAATACTATGAAGGGCTTGAAGGGCAGGGCTTTGCAACTTGCTGCCTGCAGGAAAAGGGAGACAAATTTTCATGTAAATGTAGACTTTTGCATAATATACCTGCTTCCAAGTTATGCAAGTTGTAACGGGCAGTATTTTGGAAACAAACACACGGGTATAATCAGCTACTAAGATACATAAGAAGAATATGTGGAAAATGTTTTCTCCTAAAGGGCCTTGTGAGGGGTGTGGAAAGGAGCTTTTAACAATGAGGGAGACTCCAAATCCTGTTGCCAAGCAAGGCTGTGCAAAGTAAACAGTGTATACACTCCCGGGGCTCTTCTTTATAGGATCTGGATTGGAATGAGAACAGCAGATATCACACCCAACTGTTGCCATGAAAATTAGAGGAATTAACTCAGGGCCTGAAGATTCAGGTAACTCAAGTGAAAGGGAAAGGAACACCGTGATAAGTGCTCAAATTTGCTAAGTAGATGATATTTCCTTCTAGGCAATTTTCTTAATACTTTGGTGTGAAGTGATGTGAAAAACTAAGTTTTTTTTTTTTGCTGAATTAGAAAACTATCCATGCAGAATAATACTTAGTGCTTTTATGAATCATCCTAGGCTTCATAAGAAATGCAGTTTCCATCCCAGGGTTGGGAAGATCCCCTGTAGGAGGGCATGGCAACCCACTCCAGTATTCTTGCCTGGAGAATCCCATGGACAGAGGAGCCTGGTGGGTTACAGTCCATGGGGTCACAAAGAGTCGGACACAACTGAGCGACTTAGCATGCATGACTCATCCTGACTGTACAAATCACTGCATTATGTAGAATTGGCTTTCACAGTGTTATAGCTTGAATTGTATCCCAATAAATTTATATGTTGAAACCCTAACCTCCAGTACCTCAGAATGTGACTGTATTTAGAGCTAGGGCCTTTAAGGAGCTGGCTAAGGTAAAATGAGGTCATTAGGGTGGACTCTAATCTAGTATGCCTGATATCCTTATAAGAAGAGGAGATCAGAACACAGATACACAGAGGACAGGTCAGGTGAGGACACTGGGAGAAGGCAGCTACCTGCAAGCCAAGGAAAGAGGCCTCAGGAGAAACCAAACCTGCCGACACTTTGATTTTAGAATTCCAGCCTCCAGAACTCTGAGAAAATGTGTTTTTACTGTTTAAGTCACCCAGTGTGTGGTATTATGTTACGCAACCCTAGCAAAGTAATGCAGAGGGTGTGAAATTTAAAATGACCTCACGACTGTTTTTTTGTCTTTTAAAAGAATGATTTCCAGGATTCTTCTGGTGGTCTCGTGGCTAAGACTCCACGATCGCAATGCAGGGGGCCCAGGTTCAATCCCTTGTCAGGGAACTAGATCCCACGTGCCACAACTAAGAGTTCTCATGCCTAAAGATCCCACATGCTGTAATGAAGATCAAAGATCCCATGTGCTGCAAATAAGACCTGCCACAACCAAACAAATATACAAATAACACAGTAATTCCCAATATGTCTGCTTTATAGAATAAAATTCGTGACTTTCCTCTGAAGTTGACTGAAGTTGCAAAGCTCCTCAATTTGAATAAAGGTCTCCCTGACTGGCCTGTAAATTCCTTTAGAAAAGAAGCAGCCCTGTTCTTGTTTTTTGTGCATTCTCTCTCTAGGTGATAACATCTATTAGGTACTTACACTTTGTTTTGTTTTTTTGTCCATGCCATGTGGAATCACAGTTCTCCAACCAGGGATGGAACCCATGTCGCCTGCAGTGGAAGTGAGGAGTCTCAATCACTGGATCACCAGGGAAGTTCCATCACTCTTTAACTTAATTCTTTGATTTTTCATATAGGAGACGTGAAATCTGCAAACTATAAATAAACCAAGAATATTGCCTTCAATTTGAATTGGAAATCCAGAAAGAATTTATTAAAAGGGTTTTTTGGGTTGTTGGGACCTGTCAACATTGAATCGTTGATTGCAAAATTTAGCAAGACCAATAGCTACAAGCTGGAGAAGGAAATGGCAACCCATTCCGGTACTCTTGCCTGGAAAATCCCATGGACAGAGGAGCCTGGATGGCTACAGTCCATGGAGACCCAAAGAGTCAGACACGATTAAGTGATTTCACTTTCACTTTCAAAGCTACAAGTAATGTTAGCCTAATCAATCACCTGGTAATTCATTAGACATTTGACATTTTTGTCCAGCTCTCAAAACTCTCTCCTGTTTTGACTTCTAAGATGTTATTTTGACCTCTCTTGCCTTCCTGACTAGAGCTTCTCTGTCTTCTGCCCAGGTTTTTCCTTCTCTAGTCTCCTCTTCAAAGCTGTTGGAGTAACTATTATACTGAACAAGCATGCTTCTTGCCATGCTCAAAACATAACATCTATTATTAAAAGAATATCTATAATTTACTTACAGGGCAATCTTCTCCTACACATGGTAGGAAATTGATGGAGATCCATTCCTTTACTTTTACATCTTACAACTTCAGGGTCTTAGAAGCTGGGCAGGGGAATGCTAGAAATCACCTATTCCTGCTTGATTTATTCTGCCATTCTTTGGTCAGGCTTTCCTAGGCACAGCCTGCACTCTGAAATCAGTACTCACAGCCCTAGAAGCTGAGGAGAAAAAGAGGCTACTATTGATCTGGATTTCCAAGTCAAATCTAGCTGAGGTCACATGCTAGGTTTTTACCAACTCTGGTGGCTCAGAGGTTAAAGCGTCTGCCTCCAATGCGGGAGACCGGGGTTCGATCCCTGGGTCGGGAAGATCCCCTGGAGAAGGAAACGGTAACCCACTCCAGTATTCTTGCCTGGAGAATCCCATGGATGGAGAAGCCTGGTAGGCTACAGTCCACGGGGTCGCAAAGAGTCGGACACGACTGAGCGACGGAACGGAACGGAACGGAACGGAACCTTTTATATTCTGCTTTGTGATGCTGGGTCTGGGACTGTGTTTCTTGGACTCCTTTGTCAGCTGGTTTCTTTTCTTTTAAAAAATGTATTTAGCCATGCTGGACCTTAGCGGGGTCTTTTTTGTAGTTGCAATATGTGAACTCTTAGTTGCAGCACATGGGATCTAGTTCTCTGACCAGGGATTATACCTGGACCCCCTGTATTGGGAGCATAGAGTCTTAACCACTGGACTACCAGGGAAGCCCCAGCTGGTTTCTCACTAGGGCCTATCAGTGAGAAGCAAGAGAAGAAAATTAGAAGACAAGAGGAGGAAAGCAAAGGAATTTCTTCCCTGTTTTTCCATTTGCATCTCGTCACTTCAGCAGTAGGGGAAGATGGCTCCAGATTCCAGCTTCTTTCTGAACTCTCAGCACCCTCTTCACTGTGTTCCTTAGAAGAACCAGTAACTCTTGATATCAGGACGTATCCCCTTGTAGTTGGGTTAACAGTTCTGCTGCACATCACCCACTGGCTGTAGCTCCTAGGCCATCCAGGGATCTGCCCAGACAAATATCCTCCACAATAGTCCACACCCTAGCTGTGGTGAGTCTCCCCCTACAACTTGTAGCAACAGATCTAAGAGACCCCCTCCCATAAATTCCTATGTCCCTACTCCTCATCCTTTTTTTTTTTTTTGGCTTCTGCAGATCTAGCAGTTATTAAGCTCCTGTTTGCTTTTCCAACCTTTTCATACTTAAGAGTTCCCTGGATTAATTCTTCTCTCTTTGAAGTACCCAGTGTGGTTTCTGTTTACTTTCTTGGGCCCTTGGTTACGCAGGTCTCAGGGCCAATCACTAATTGTTGAGTACAGATAATGACCATAGTTGGTCAAGTCTGGGATATAAGCCCATTTCTGTAGCGAGGGCAGGGTCTTTTACTAGAAAAGGAATGGGTTGGGAGGATGGCACTAATATACAGCTTTGAGGCAAAAAACTATAGTCATCATGGTTAAAAAAAAACCCTAAAAAACAAGTTTCTGGGCCCCATGGGAAAGGAGGGAGGAAGATGGTAACTAGGAAAGAGGAAGTGAGATTAAGGGAGGTTTGTTCTGAGATGGATATGCATGTTTAAGTGCTGATCAGTTCAGGTCAGTCACTCAGTCGTGTCTGACTCTTTGTGACCCCATAGATTGCAGAACGCCAGGATTCCCTGTCCATCACCAACTCCCAGAATTTGCTCAAACTCATGTCCATCGAGTCAATGATGCCATCCAACCATCTTATCCACCGTTGTCCCCTTATCCACCTGCCTTCAATCTTTCCAAGCATCAGGATCTTTTCCAATGAGTCAGTTCTTCACATCAGGTGGCCAAAATATTGGAGTTTCAGCTTCAGCATCAGCCCTTCCAATGAATATTCAGGACTGGTTTCCTTTAGGATGGACTGGTTGGATTTCCTTGCAGTCCAAGGGACTCTCAAGAGTCTTCTCCAACACCACAGTTCAGAAGCATCAATTCTTCAGTACTCATCTTTCTTTATGGTCTAACACTCACATCCATACACGACTACTGGAAAAACCATAGCCTTGACTAGATGAACCTTTGTTGGCAAAGTAATGTCTCTGCTTTTTAATATGCTGTCTAGGTGGTCATAGCTTTCCTTCCAAGGAGCAAGTGTCTTTTAATTTCATGGCTGCAGTCACTCTCTGCAGTGATTTTGGAGCCCAAGAAAATAAAATCTATCACTGTTTCCATTGTTTCCCCATCTATTTGCCATGAAGTGAAGGGACTGGATGCCATGATGGAAAGGACTAATATACAGGAAGAGATAAAGAGATGACAGGCAGACAGTGGATACCATTGGGCTAACAAGGGAGTGGGAACCCAGGTTGAGGCTAGACCTTGAATGATGGAGATGGGGCACATTTTGCTGAAACAGGAGTGAAGGAGGCTATAGTAGACCCAGGTGCATGGACATTGTCTAGGTAGGATAAGAGGAACTTGTGGGAGTTCACTGCTGCTGGCCTTTATTTTTTTCTGTTGAGGTGGAAGTAGGTCGTCTTCATGGAGCAAGGGGAAGAATTTGTCGAGGGCAGAAGTTTGAGGACAGAGAAGGTGGGGAAAAGCCCTCTTGGATAGGAAAGAGAGGGTTGGTCAGAAAAAGCAATGGGATGCCCAGGAATACTTGAGGCACATTCTAATTTAGGAATCATGAATTTGTAAGAGTTCCACATTCTCTCCTGTGAGTATGGAACATGTGTAGAGAAAATATCCATTTAGTATGAAATCAGTGTCTAGAAAATGTGGAGAAACTGAATATTTAGTTGCTTCCAGGGATTTTACCATGATAAAAGGGAATGAAAATGGGGACAAGTGAGCTTAATGTTTTGGCAAGAGAATTATTGAGGTGATGGACCGTTTATTCTGGAAAAGGAGAGAACAAAAGGCAGAAGGGAGCTGAAGAAAAGAGATACAGCAGAGATGCTAAAGGACTGGAAAGCCCGAGGGGATCCAGGGGTGTCCCATAGTGGGGAGGGCATTATTCAAACAAACAATCTGAAAGAATAGAAGGATATGGTCACAGAGAAAAATGCTTGACTTAATAGCATGATGACTTTATCTAGGTGATGATTAGGGAAATGGACCACTAAGAAAGAGTGGAAGAAAATTCATTTAAGAAGAAAATGTCGAATAGCCATGATATATTTATTTGTAATTACTACAATAATTCCATGCTTTATACTTTCGACATTTGTTTTCTCCACTGAGTTATATTGGGAGCCCATTGAGAGCAGAGGTTGCATCTAAAATATATTTTGTTCACCTGAAACCTCTTGGTTCCTTTTGAAAGAACAAAAGCTCTTTCCTGTAGAATATTTCTGATAGATACAGCACTATTTTAATGAAATAGTAAAAATAGAAATTCAAAGAATTTTTTTGACTTGTTCATTACCTTCAGAAAGATAAGATATGATTATTCTACCTTGCAAGTACAGAAACAGAAGGTCTGAAGAGGGTAAATTATTACCCCAAATGAGCTAAAACTAACTTCAAATGTACAGACACGTAATTGATTTAAAAGAGAATACATTATTCTGAATTTTTTTGTAACAAAAAACATGGCCTTTGGGGTGGGTTTAGTTTTGATGTATGGTTTTGTGAAATTAATGATGAAATGGCTATTACCGGATGTAAGTGCAGGCTCAAAGGGGTGTTGTAGTGAGTGACAGTGACAGTCCAGCCACTGGAACTTGAGGGAAATGGGAAGTGTAAATGACTCTCATGTTGTCATCTTTCCTGTTGCAAAACCACTCTTTCTCTTTTGCACACCACTTTCTCCATCAGCCCTCCTCCTTACCAAGGTAATATTTCAATGGGGCCAGCCCTCTTTGCCTCATGCTGACCACCTCTGGTCCCCTGCCCCTATGGTCTCCTGAGACTTGACACTGTTTAGGATTAAGCTATCAACTGACTAGGTCTTCCCTGGTGTCTCAGTGGCAATGAATCTGCCTGCGAATGCAGGAGATGCAGGTTCGATCCGAGTCGAGAAGTTTCCCTGGAGAAGGGAATGGCAACCCACTCCAGTAGTCTTGCCTGGGAAATCCCATGAACAGCGGAGCCTGGCTGCATACAGTCCTTGGGGTTGCATGGGACACAACTGAGCAACAAAAGAATGATGATCAACTGATTAGTGCTTAAAGAATTTTAAAAGTCACCCTCATAAAGTCATATTTATTCAAATAGACATCCCATGTGATGACTGCATTCCTCTTGTTCAGAAACACTTAATCAGTGAATTAATCACTTCTGAGGCAGATTTAAGGGCTTACCCCGGTGGCTCAGACAGTAAAGAATCCAATGGTAAAGAATCCACCCAGGAGACCTGGGTTCAATCTCTGGGTTGGCAAGATTTAAAGTTATTTATAAAAGTGAAAGATCCAAGGTTTGAAAAGTTTCAGTTCAGTTCAGTTGCTCAGTCGTGTCTGACTCTTTGCGACCCCATGAATCGCAGCACTCCAGGCCTCCCTCTCCATCACCAACTCCCGGAGTTCACTCACACTCATGTCCATCGAGTCGGTGATGCCATCCAGCCATCTCATTCCCTGTCGTCCCCTTCTCCTCCCACCCCCAGTCCCTCCCAGCATCAGAGTCTTTTCCAGTGAGTCAACTCATCGCATGAGGTGGCCAAAGTATTGGAGTTTCAGCTTCAGCATCAGTTCTTCCAATGAACACCCAGGATTGATCTCCTTTAGAATGAACTGGTTGGATCTCCTTTCAGTCCAAGGGACTCTCAAGAGCCTTCTCCAGCACCACAGTTCAAAAGCATCAATTCTTCGGTGCTCAGCTTTCTTCACGGTCCAACTCTCATATCCATACATGACCACTGGAAAAACTATAGCCTTGACTAGACAGACCTTTGTTGGCAAAGTAATGTCTCTGCTTTTTAATATGCTATCTAGGTTGGTCATAACTTTCCTTCCAAGGAGTAAGTGTCTTTTAATTTCATGGCTGCAATCACTATCTGTAGTGATTTTGAAGCCCCAAAAAGCCCTGTTCCCTGGGTGACCTATGCCGAGTGTTTTTCTGGTATCATGTCCTTTGGTTTCATTATTTACCATATTTAACAAAAGAAGAGACTAAGGCTTAGAGAGGTTGCAAAAATTACCCAAAATAATATAGTTTGTAAATTGCAAATTTCTTTTTTGCTAATCTCAAAGCTCACTCTCTGAACTGCTCTGCTATCCTTCGGGAGCATAATCTGACTTAAATAGTGGAAGGAAATAAGGCTGTCGAAGTAGGCAGTTGTCAGACTGTCAAAGATTTTGTAGGACATATAGAATTGTTGTTTAGTCGCTAAGTTGTGTCCAAATTTTTTGTGACCCCATGGATAGTAGGAGCCCATCAGGCTCCTTCTGTCCATGGGATTTTCCAGGCAAGCATATTGGAGTGGGTAGCCTTTTCCTTCTCCAGGGGATCTTTCCAGACCAGGGATCAAACCCACGTCTCCTGCTTTGGCAAGCAGATTCTTTACTGTCTGAGCCACCAGGGAAGCCCTTGATATATAGAGTATCTATATTTATCTGTTTCTATATTTATCTGTCTGGTTTCCTCTCCCTTTCCTGCTCAGGCTACCCATTATGGTACCTTCTCCACAGGGCCAGGATGGGCACCTAATCTGTACCTGGCCTGTCAGAGTGACTCATTCATTCCTCCGGCTGTAGTGATTGAGCCAAGGATGAACATGTGATCCCAGCCAGGCCAACCAGAGTCTTTCATTTGAGAGGTTTTTTTTTTTTTTATTATAGATACATAGAATTTTACTATTTTGTGTTCATCCCAAAACATCCGTAATAAAGATCTTTTAAAAATTTAGACAACTACTTTACAACTGTATGCTAATTAACAATTTTGAAAACTTAAAACAGTCAAATTCCTGGGGGGGGCGGCAATACTTTGCTAGAAATGGCTTAGAAATATAAAAGCTATTTAAGCTAAACCAATTATTAGAAATTATTATATTTGTTGGTGTAAATTTTTGGACTAATCCTCTTACAGATAATTATGAACACTAGATAAAAATATTGAAAAGGTCTATTTGAAGCTCTTGTAAAGCAACCAAAAGCTATTGGGAACCAGAGGGGATCAATCTTCAAAGGGAAAGAAGATGGTACGTCAATTCTCCACAAATTGATCTACAAATTCAATGCAATGCCAATTAAAGTCTCAAGAGGTTTTTTCCTGTAAAAACAGACTAGCTGATTCTAAAATTTATATGGAAATGCCAAGGACCTGGACATAGCCAAGAAATCTTTCCAAAAGACTACTGTGAAGGACTCACACTACCCAATTTCACAATTTACTATTAAGTTACAATAATCAAGACAGTGCTGCCTATATCTAAGACAGTATAGACTGAAGATTATGAAAATTTAATGCTTTACTTTTAAAAAAGGTTATTTTCAAAGTTCCATACATGATTTTTATCTACACACAGGCAGGGTATAAAATAATGTATTGATGAAGTCAGTGATGGAAGAGCCAGAGATTCGTGTGAACAAGGATTATTCCCAGCTCATCGCAAGCCTCAATCACAACTTTGTCAGCGGCAGAACCGGAAGGGGCAGTGATGTAGGCCATGCCACTCCTTTTAGCTCTGTCTACATTGTCCCTGAAAGGAAAGAAGGCATCAGAGCTGATGGAAACTTCATTAAGTTTGTCAACCCATTCCTTTTTTTTCTGTCTCGGTTAACAACTCAGGGACCTCCTCAAATAGTGCCTTCCACTTGATCAAATCTTCACCCTTGCCGATAGTTCCAGTAACATTCTGATTGATGGCATTGGAGATTTCTGCTCTCTTCATGCCAGTTTTAAACCTCATGGAAAGCACTTGTGGGTGATGTCTAAGCCACCAATAATTTGCCTTATCACCTGCAAGGCGTGTGCAGTGTATACGAGACTGCTGTCCTTGTCCGATGCCAATAACCTGCCCATTCTTGGCATAGCAAACGGAGTTAGACTGAGTGTACTTGACAGCAATGGTGGCCATGATGAGGTCTCTGAGCGCAGATTCCGGCAAATCTTTATTCTTGGTAACAATGTTGCTAAACAGTGACCTGTTGACAACACTATTATTTCTAGGGGCTTCCCTGGTAGCTCAGTGGTAAAGAACCAACCTGCCAATGCTGGAGACCTGAGTTCAGTCCCTGGGTTGTGAAGATCCCCTGGAGAAGGAAATGGCAACCCACTCCAGTATTCTTGCCAGGGAAATCCCAAGGACAGAGAAGCCTGATGGGCTGTAGTCCATGTGGTCACAAAAAGTCGGACATGACTGAGGGACTAACACTTTTTAAAATCGTAACTTCTTTTCATCCTTTCAGTTCTCTTCTTCATCATTAAGTGTTCCAAGATTTCATAACATTATGGTTCAGATCTGTTTTCATTTTCTAGGCTGGGACTCACTAACCTCTCTCCACCATAGGACATTTTATTTATAATTTAAACAGAATTCCCTATATTTTTATTGTTTTACATTTCAAAACCTCCTGTTTATCTGAAGTTTGCCCTCCTGAGTTTCTCTAATCCTTTTATCTTTTCTTTCCCATTTCCTTCACTTACCTTTTATTCTACTTTCCAGAAGATTGTTTCTAGGTTTCTACACATATTGAATTTTTTACTGATAGCATCATATGTTTAGTTGTGTGTAACTTCTTCTTTCTTTGATGATTGCTTCATTTTCATAGCATGCCTTTTGCTTTAAGAATGTCGAAGTTTCTCCTCTGAACATATTAATTAAGATACCGGTTTTACTAAGCAGGGGATGAGTGAGTAGAGCTTCCCTATGGAGGGTGTGTGAGTGATAGCAAAGATACCTAATCTGTGCCTCCTGTCTTCTCTGCTGCCTCTGTTACCAACCCCTCAAAGAGTCCTCACTTCTACTTTGCTTTTACAAATGTGAGCTTCTCACACCTTGAAGACCTAATTGTGAAACACAAAGCTATACAATTAGTAGAAAAGATTGTAGGTCTTAGCGTGAGGAAGCTTTCAACAAGATTTAAAATCACAGGCAATAAGGAGTTCATAGTTTTGACTCCAATAAAAAGCATAGTTTCTGTAAATTAAGTTAATATTGGGACACCCCTGGTGGTCCAGGGGCTAAGACTCCTCTGTCCCAGTGCAGGGAGCTTGGGTTCAATCCCTGGTCAAGGAACTAGATCCCACAGGCCACAACTACGAGGTTGCATGCCCCAACTAAAGATCCCATGTGGCTCAATGAACAAAGGTGGAAGATCCCACATGCTGCAACTAAGACCTGGGACAGCCAGATGAATAGATAAGAAGATAATACTGTAATGTTTTTATATGCCAAAATATTAGGGATAGCTGTCTCTGGATGGTAAAAGTATATGATAGGGAAGAAAGAAAGCGCCAAAGAACAGTGACTGAAACAAAAATAGAGGAATCAGGTCCACAAGAGGTGTGAGTTAAGGTGGGAGATGCCTGTTGGTACAGAAGTGAGTGGAAAGAAGTTAAATATTATGAGCTTCCCAGGGTGGCTCAGTGGTAAAGACGCTACCCACCAATGAAAGAGAAGCAGGAGACTCGGGTTTGATCACTGGGTCAAGAAGATCCCCTGGAAGAGGAAATGGCAACCCATTCCAGTATTCTTGCCTGGAAAATCCCATGGACAGAGGAGCCTGGAAGGCTATAGTCAGTCCATGGGGTTGCAAAAAGTTGGACACAACTCAGTGACTGAGCATGAGCACAAGTACCACGCTAAAAAGTGATAAAGGTTGCCTTGGAAAGGGGTGGATGGTGTCTGAAATTGACAAGTACTGAAAATTATAGACTGTTGAATAGATTAGCTGCACAATCCCTATAATCATTTAAAAGGTAAGCAAGAGTTGTGGGGAAGTGCAAGACTCTGAGCCATTATCAAAACCTGCAATGTCTGATTAAGGATTGTATAAGGATATTGTGGACTAGGGAACTAATAAATTACACCTCTAAAATTTGCTACTTTATTCAAAGAAATATCCCATCCTGCCCCCACCTGAATCTAGAACTGGTTATGCATAAAGGGCAACTCTTAGAATCAACCTGGGAGGAGTCATATTTTTAACAATGGATCATCACGTTGTATTTAATCCAACTATATCTCTCCTCTGCTTCGTCTATGTTGTAGACATCTGGAAACCACCAGTCTACAGAAAAGATATGAACAATTCTTGGCCTGGAGGAATTAGTAGGACAAGAAAAGTTTATATATTTTGAAAAAAAACTCTCATTCTCTTTCTGGATTATAACTGCATGTTTATATTTTGCAATGAAACGATTAGACTATCTAATTACTAAAAATCTTTACAGTCATAAAATCTTAAGCTTCTGTAATCTGCTTATCTGCTACATGTGTTTAAGAGACTACTTTCTCAGATTCCAAAGTCCTTGCTTGATGAGTGGAAAGTAATTTGCAGTTGGAATGTAGAGCAAGCTGTAGTACATGAACTTTTTAAATTGAAGTATAGGAAACTGATTTACAATAAGAGATGAAGGTTCGATCCCTGGGTCAGGAAGATCCCCTGGAGGAGGGCATGGCAACCCATTCTGGTATTCTTGCCTGGAGAATCCCATGGACAGAGGAGCCTGGTGGGCTACAGTCCATAGGGTCTCAAAGAGTCAAACACGGCTGAAGTGGCTTAGCATGCATAACATGCGTGCTGTAGACATTTTATGTAATGTTAAAATCTTCACTTTCCTACTATACTGACTGTTCTTTAATATTTCAACCTCTTAATTTGTGTGCATGCCTAATTATATCAGTAAATTTAGGGTAAAGGAAGATGAGAAAGTGACGAGAGGCTCTGCCATATGACAAGCAACCTTTTAAGTCTGAGAAATCTTACAAGCCCCCTACTGATTTACAGAAGAAGTCTTTCAATTGCTTATTGCCAACTGATTGTCTTGTCTACCCTAGGTTTTCCTGACCCACTTGCTGATTTTGATAAAGATTACTTGAATGTTAAGAAAACACTGGCAAGATTAATCAGATTCATTTGGAGGAAGTTGCTTAAGATCTCATGGGAGTTCCCTGGCTGTTCCATGGTTAGGACTCAGCATTTTCACTGCCATAGCCCAGTCCCTGGTCAGGGAGCTAAGATTCTGCAAACCACACAGCATAGCCATAAATAGCCTCATTTTACTTATGTTGGTTTTTATAAACATTTCCACTCCTACCCATTACCAAAACCACCCACCCTTACCTCCTCTGCCCCCTCCAACCCCCTAAAAAGCCTCACCAAAGTAATAAGGAAGAAGATTTGTATTCTAGTTCTCCATGAGTATTCCAATGTTTGTAATCAGTATCCATAATTGGTACAGATTTTAAGACTGTTTTTCTTTTCTTGAAACAAGCAGTAATCTTGCTAATCTATGATACTGAGCAAGACCCTATGGGCCTCCTGGGTACAAAGACTTTCTGTGTCCCCCTTTTCTTTGTTTATAGGAAATAGCCTTCATTCAGCCTCCATGACATTCCCTGAGTTTCAACAGGCAGATTCACGCAGCTGTTAGTTAGGAAAGAGAGGGAAGCAAGACAAGAAAGAAATAAACAGTCAAGGGAAACAGTAGTGCAGTCTTGGGGCAGGGTCCCGATTCCTCATCAATACACACAACAATATCTTTGAGCTGAAACCCCCTCTAGGTGGGATTCAATCCCTGGGTATGCTGCCCACAAGCATATAGATCTCAGACTGGTTGGAACCTGAAGGTTGATAACGCTGACTCCTTTTATTTTACGTTCAGTTCAGTTCAGTTCAGTCTCTCAGTCATGTCCGACTCTTTGCAACCCCATGAATCACAAAACGCCACCAACCAATCAGAAGTGTATCCACAAGCTGATATGCCCTCTTTGAACAATAAAATTTCTCATTATTCTCTCAAAGATGGGATACACAGTTTTGAGAGGATTAGCCGGCTGTATCCCCCTTTGCCTGGCAAAGTAATAAAGCTATCCTTTTCTACTTCAGCCAAAGCTTTGTCTCTGAATCTGGTACTGGTGTATAAAGAAGCTGAGCTTTTGATGACATATATACCTCCCTCCATTCAATTCTGAAGTTTGTTTCTTCTTCTGTCTCCATAGTCCTTTAACATTCACTCAGTATTCACTAGAATTCTCCACAAGAGGATCTGGGAACCCATGTGGTTTAAGTAGATTGAATTAACTGCTTTAAACTAAAGAAACATCCTGGAGAGACCATCTGATACATGAATTCTTTCAATTCCCCTTATTTCTAGTCTCTATCATGCAAATGCAGACTGGTTTTTATATATAATATACACATAATCTTAAAAAATAATGTTTAGCTTCTATAAGTTACAGACTGGATAGTCTGCTGGTATTACCTCCGTACTATAACTGTATTTTTCTCCATGATATGATGTGAACTTGATTTTCTTAATAGATTCACAGATTCAGGAGATTTACTTATACTAATCTGGTGCTGGTGCTGCTGCTGCTGTTAAGTCGCTTCAGTTGTGTCCGACTCTGTGCGACCCCATAGATGGCAGCCCACCAGGATCCCCCATCCCTGGGATTCTCCAGGCAAGAGTACTGGAGTGGGTTGCCATTCCCTTCTCCAATGCATGAAAGTTAAAAGTGAAAGTGAAATCACTCAGTCATGTCCGACCCTTAGTGACCCCATGGACTTCAGCCTACCAGGCTCCTCTGTCCATGGGAGTTTCCAGGCAAGAGTACTGGAGTGGGTTGCCATTTCCTTCTCTGAATCTGGTGCTATGGCAATATAATTACCCCATGGGACAGAGTTCTGTTTTATTATAAAACTGTGTCAACAGTGCTGCAGGCACATTTTTGTTTATTGGTTTACTTCTTTCTAAACTACAAACAGAGAACACCCTTTTGGTTAACACATTCTCTTCAGGAATTTAGAAGCATCAATTAGGTAACAAGTTTCTTTCACCCTTTGTGATATCTTATGAGATTTCTAGGCCCTCATTCTCTTCTTCCTGAACTAATTTCTGCAGGTAGTGAATGTCAAACAGTTAGTGTGAATTTCATAACAGTGTTTCATAGATTTTTTAAAAATCTTTTTAGGAGGTATTTAGTTACAGCAACCATTACACCTCTCCAGTAAGATATAATTTTTAAAAACTCTCAAGTTCCAAAAAAATTAATAATTCACTCACTACAATCAGAATATAAAACTGTGACTAACAGAATGTACAATATAAACTTTAGTCATGTTAACAAAGTAGATGGTTTTCCTATAAGCTGGTGACACTTCTATCAGTAGTAGCCTTAGGGAGCCTGTTGGTTGTAACCATAATGTCCATATTGATAATCTAGTAACGTTCTGGTCTGTGCTGCAGGCAATTGTTACCCCAGGATCATTCATGCCACTGATTGGGTCATTTGTCACTTGGGGACCCCTGTCTGCTATCCCTGCCTCTAAACTGTCTATTACCTTGCAACCGATTACCTCTGTTTTTCTGGTTCCTACCAGATCTGCTATTCCATTTCTTGATGATTGGAGGGGACTCAGGAGGGTGTTTCAGTTATTCTTGGTACTTTTTGTCATCTTGGTACTTTTCGTGAAAAAGTTGGTTTAAAACTCAACATTCAGAAAACTAAGATCTTGGCATCTGGTCCCATCACTGCATGGCAAATAGATGGGGAAACAGTGGAAACAGTGTTAGACTTTATTTTTCTGGGCTCAAAATCACTGCAGATGGTAACTGCAGCCATGAAATTAAAGGATGCTTGCTCCTTGGAAAGAAAGCTATGACCAACCTAGATAGCATATTAAAAAGCAGAGACATTACTTTGCCAGCAAAGGTCTGTCTAGTCAAGGCTATGGTTTTCCCAGTGGTCATGTATGGATGTGAGAGTTGGACTATAAAGAAAGCTGAGCGCCAAAGAATTGATGCTTTTGAGCTGTGTTGTTGAAGAAGACTCTTGAGAGTCCCTTGGACTGCAAGGAGCTCCAACCAGTCCATCCTAAAGGAGATCAGTCCTGGGTGTTCATTGGAAGGACTGATGCTGAAGGTGAAACTCCAATACTTTGGCTACCTGATGCAAAGAGCTGACTGGTTTGAAAAGACCCTGTGCTGGGAAAGATTGAAGGCGGAAGGAGAAGGGGACAGAGGATGAGATGGTTGGATGGCATCACTGGCTCAATGGACATGAATTTGGGTAAACTCCAGGAGTTGGTTTTGGACAGGGAGGCCTGGTATGCAAAGAGTCAGACACGACTGAGCGACTGAACTGAACTGAATTTGTCATCTTCTGTGAATCTACTGACAACCATCTCTTCAAAATCTGGAACAGCTTCAGAAGTGTCAGTCATTCTGAAATTCCCAGGTATTTGAGGAAGCTGTTCTGTTTAATGTTTAGATTGTTTAGATTTCCAGTCCAGAGTGCCGTCATAGGACCTCCCTTATATAGATTCTTAGACACATATTTCATGTACTTTCTATACCAGAAATTAGTATTTTCTGATTGATAGCATATTAAAATTAACTGGCATTTTAGGAGATAAAGATAAATCTCTTACTAGTTCTCTCTCTCTGGAGATGCCTGACTAACAGAGAAAATACAAATTTGACGCACAAAACTCTGTATTACTTAGTTGTTGTTATGTTACTTGCTGCTTTATAAGAGTAAAGCATTGATATCTTGTTCCAAACATCATTCAGTTCAGTTCAGTTCAGTCGCTCAGTCGTGTCCGACTCTTTGCGAACCCATGAATCACAGCATGCCAGGCCTCCCTGTCCATCACCAACTCCAAACATCATAGGCATATTTATTTCTTAAAGATTTGTATGTTACAGAAAGCCCATTACAATTCAGAATCCCATTCTGGTTTGAGTCCTTTCCCATTTAATTGAGAAAGACATTGACATGCTCCTAATTTAGAAATGTTTATTCTTGAAGATCTATTTACCTGAGCCATACAACTCTAGTCTGGAGAGAATTACTTTAACAGAAATACATTTAACATTATGTGGATAATTTTCACTCAGAACTAGGCAACCATCATCTTTGGACAATCTCTTTGCCTTTTGTCAATTATTTGCTGGGCCATCACAAATTAGGTTCCTCAAAGTCACTTGATAGCAAATCAACTAGGGGCTTCCCCGATGGTCCAGTGGTTAAGAATCCACCTACTAAAGCAGGGGACATGGGTTTGATCCCTGGACTGGGACGATCCCACAATTCACGGAGCAACTAAGCCTATGTGCCACACTTCTGAGCCAGCACTGTGGAGCCTGTGCCCCACAACAAGAGAAGCCCCCACAACGAGAAGTCTCACCACCCCAGTGAAGAGAAACTCCCACTCGCCTCAACTAGAGAACGCCCAGGTGAGGCAACAAAGACCCAGTACAGCCAAAAATAAATGAAATGAAATAAATAGTAAATCAATTATAATTCAATAAAACATATAAATATACATACACAGCAAATTAAAAATCCAACATTGACACCCAAACCCTCAAACCACTTAATAGAAAGCATCCAAAATCCTGTCAAAGTGGTTATTGTTGTTCAGTTGCTAAGTCGTCTCCAAAACTCTCTGTGACCTCATGGAGAGCAGCACGCCAACCTTCCCTGTCGATCACTGTCTCTTGGAATTTGCTTAAACTCATGTCCACTGAGTCGGTGATACCATCAAACCATCTCATCCTCTGGCATCCCCTACTGCTCCTGCCTTCAATCTTGCCCAGCATCAGGGTCTTTTTCAATGAGTCATTCTTCACATCAGGTGGCCAAAGTGTTAGAGTTTCAGCTTCAGCATCAGTCCTTCTAATGAATATTCAGGACTGATTTCCTTTAGGATGGACTGGTTGGATCTCCTTGCTGTCCAAGGGACTCTCAAGAGTCTTCTCCAGCACCACAGTTCAAAAGCATCAATTCTTCAGTGCTCAGCTTTCTTTATGCTCCAACTCTCACATCCATACATGACTTTGATTAGACAGATGTTTGTTGGCAAAGTAATGTCTCTGCTTTTATATATGCTGTCTAGGTTGTTCATAACTTTCCTTCCAAGGAGCAAGTATCTTTTAATTTCATAGCTTCAGTCACCATCTGCAGGGATTTTGGAGCCCCCCAAAAATAAAGTCTATCACTGTTTCCCCATCTATTTGCCATGAAGTGATGGGGCTGGATGCCATGATCTTAGTTCTCTGAATGTTGAGTTTTAAGCCAACTTTTTCACTTTCCTCTTTCACTTTCATCAAGAGGCTCTTTAGTTCTTTGCTTTCTGCCATAAGGGTGGTGTCATCTGCATATCTGAGGTTACTGATATTTCTCCCTGCAATCTTGATTCCAGCTTGTGCTTCAGCCAGCCTGGCTTTTTGCATGATGTACTCTGCATATAAGTTAAACAAGAAGGGTGACAATATACAGCCTTGATGGACTCCTTTCCCGATCTGGAAACATTCTGTTGTTCCATGTACAGTTCTCACTTTTACTGCTTGACCTGCATACAGATTTCTCAAGAGGCAGGTCAGGTGGTCTGGTATTCTCATCTCTTGAAGAATTTTCCCCAGTTTGCTGTGATCCACACAGTCAAAGGCTTTGGCATAGTCAATAGAGCAGATGTTTTTCTGGAACTCTTGCTTTTTTGATGATCCGGCAGATGTTGGCAATTTGATCTCTGGTTTCTCTGCCTTCTCTAAATCCAGCTTGAATATCTGGAAGTTCATGGTTCATGTATTGTTGAAGCCTGGCTTGGAGAATTTTGAGCATTACTTTACTAGAGTGTGAGATGAGTGCAATTGTGCAGTAGTTTGAACATTCTTTGGCATTGCCTTTCTTTGGGATTGGAATGAAAACTGACCTTTTCCAGTCCTGTGGCCAGTGCTTTTCCAAATTTGCTGGCATATTGAGTGTAGCATTTTCACAGCATCATCTTTTAGGATTTGAAGTAGCTCAACTGGAATTCCATCACCTCCACTAGCTTTGTTTGCAGTGATGCTTCCTAAGGCCCACTTGACTTCACATTCCAGGATGTCTGGCTCTAGGTGAGTGATCACACTATCATGGTGTTCTGGGTCATGAATGAATAGTCAGGGTTGATTTCCTTTAGGATTGACTGGTTGTATCTCCTTGCTGTCCAAGGGATTCTCAAGGGTCTTCTACACCACCATTGTTTGAAAGCATCAATTCTTTGGTGCTCAGCCTTTTTTATGGTCCAACTCTCACATCCATACATGACTACTGGAAAAACTATAGCTTTACCTAGACGGACCTTTGTTGGCAGAGTGACATTTTTGCTTTTTAATGTGCTATGTTTGTCATAACTTTCTTTCCAAGGAGCAAGTATCTTTTAATTTCATGGCTGGAGTCACCGTCTGAACACATTTTCATAAAATCTGTCACTGTTTCCACTTCTATTTGCCATGAAGTGATGGTACCAGATGCCATGATCTTAACCAAAGGGTAGAGTTAACTCAACTTTTGTTTTATTTTCTTTTGTCTTTCCTTTTTTTAAAAAAAAATTTGTCTATTTATTTGGCTGCACTTGGTCTTACTTGGGCCACATGGGCTCTTCCATCTTCCTTATGGCATGTGGGATCTGATTCCCTGACCAGGGATCAAACCTAGTTCTCCTGCATTGAGAGCATGGAGTCTTAGCCACTGGATTACCAGGGAAGTCCCCTGTTTTTCTTTCCTTGGTTTCTTCTTTAGACTTGTTTTATTTAGTTTTCACTTGTTAATTATTTTGGGAAATTTTTCATTATTCCTAATTAGTATAGTCAATAACAAATTACCTTTGAGAATATGTTGAGTTTAAATCAATGACTATAAAAGTTCCATATGAAGTACATGTTGATCTATATGGTGCAATGTATATTAAAATTTCTATAATGGGACAAAAAAGTCACACAATTTTTTAAACAAAAATTAAATTGTATGAATATTTATGAATAAAATTGTGTGTGTGGACACAGTTAACAGTTGATTCCTCTGACAGACTTAAAGTTTCTTAAAACTATGTGTCCTTTTTCACTTTTAGTAAAGTATTTTCTACTTTATCCCTGAGTTCCCTGCACTGGGAGCACGGAATCTTAGCATCTGGATCACATGGAAGTCCCTCACTTTTTCTTTAACCACTTTTGGACATGGTTATAACAGTTGAGTCAGGAACATTGGACATGATTTTTATATTTTTCATTTATTCTTATGAATATGATTTATAATTAGTGATTTTATCATTTTGTGTGTGAAGCTATATTTTTTCTCATTTTCATTGGGACAGTGGAACAATAATGTTTTATTTTGAGTAATACAGTTATTGTCTAAGGCATATGGATATCCTGCAGGCTTATTGATTTATTGTGGAAGTTGGACAAATTTTGTCTTTAAGTTGGAAGTTTTTAATAAAAGTTCTATACCTAAAATTTTAGAAAATAGAGTTGAAAACATAGTAATAGTTGAAACCACTTTATAACAAAAAATTTTTGGTATAGTTCAAGACTGTATTTAAGAAAAAGCTTGATTTTATATGTGTTATCTCATAATAGAAAGAAAATGTCATCTATAGTTGTTTTTTATATTGGCCTCCCAAGTTGGACTAATTAGAAATTTATGACATTATAGAAATTGAAATGATACTAGAACCTTGGTGATTATTCAGTTGTGTATGTCTGCTTGGGCTGCCATAACAAAATTCCACAGGGATTTCCCTGGTAGTCCAGAGGTTAAGACTCTGCCTTGCAGTGCAGGGGATGGAGGTTCAATTGCTGGTCGTGGGACTAAGATCTCGCAATCTGAGGGCGGGTGGGGAGGTGGAGACAACTAAGCTTGTGAGCTGCATGGAAAGATCCTGCATGACCCAAGGAAGATCTGCACACCACGACTAAGACCTGATGTAGCCAAAAAGTAATAATAAGAAAATTCCACAGTCTAGATGTTTAAACAGCTTACATTTATTTCTTACAGTTCTGAAAGTTGAGAAATCCAAGATCAAGGTGCTGGAAAATTTGATTTCTGATGAAAAGTCTCTTCCTGGCTTATAGAAGATTCATTTTTGCTTAGTAATATGCATTTAAGGTTACTCCATGTCTTTTCATGGTTGATAGCTCATTTCATTTTAGTGCTGAATAATGTTCTATTGTCTGACTGTACCAAATGTAGTGTCTTTTCTTACAAGGATAATCATACTATCAGATCAGGGCCCTGACTTCTTTTTTTTTGTTGAAGTATAGTTGACTCACGAAGTTGTGTTAATTTCTGCTGTATAACAAAGTGATTCAATTATACATGTATTTATATTCTCTTTTTAATATTCTTTTCCATGGTGATTTATTATAGGATATTGAATATTGTTCCCTGATCTATACAGTAGGACCTTGTTGTTATCTGGGACCCTCACTTTATGATCTCATTTAAACTTAATTACTTCCTGAGAAGTAAATTCATCCATACTTGGGTTATAAGTTCAACATGTGAAATTTGGAGGGACACAAACATTTAACCCATATCACTAACACTCTAATTTTATAAAGTAGAAACAGATCAATAGAATGTTAGAAACAAGACGAAAAGAGACCTAAAGAGTGTTATGATTAACCCTTCTACTGATTTTTAAAAATTCAGTTTAACTTTTAAATTTTTGGCCATGTGGCATGTAGGATCTTAGTTCCCTGATCAGACATTGAACCCGCACCCCCCGCATTGGAAGCAGTCTTAACTGCTAGAATACCAGGGAAGTCCTCTTTGATGTTTTCTCTCAAAATGTTTTAAATAAATTATTGGTAAAACTGGATCTCTTAGTTACTTGATTCTCAATTGAAAGCTCTTTCTATGACATTCAGTTCAGTTCAGTTGCTCAGTCGTGTCCAACTCTTTGAGACCCCCATGAATCACAGGACACCAGGCTTCCCTGTCCATCACCAACTCCCGGAGTTGACTCAAACTCATGTCCATCGAGTCGGTGATGCCATCCAGCCATCTCATTCTCTGTCGTCCCCTTCTCCTCCTGCCCGCAATCCCTCCCAGCATCAGAGTCTTTTCCAGTGAGTCAACTCATCGCATGAGGTGGCCAGAGTATTGGAGTTTCAGCTTTAGCATCAGTCCTTCCAATGAACACCCAGGACTGATCTCCTTTAGGTGGACTGGTTGGATCTCCTTGCAGTCCAAGGGACTCTCAAGAGTCTTCTCCAGCACCACAGTTCAAAAGCATCAATTCTTCGGCGATCAGCTTTCTTCACATTCCAACTCTCACATCCATACATGACCACTGGAAAAACCATAGCCTTAACTAGATGGACCTTGGTTGGCAAAGTAATGTCTCTGCTTCGTAATATGTTATCTAGGTTGGTCATAACTTTCCTTCCAAGGAGTAAGTGTCTTTTAAAAATTTCATGGCTACAGTCACCATCTGCAGTGATTTTGGAGCCCCGAAAAATAAAGTCTGACACTGTTCCCACTGTTTTTCCATCTATTTCCCATGAAGTGATGGGACCAGATGCCATGATCTTTGTTTTCTGAATGTTGAGCTTCAAGCCAACCTTTTCACTTTCCTCTTTCACTTTCATCAAGAGGCTTTTGAGTTCCTCTTCACGTTCTGCCATAAGGGTGGTGTCATCTGCATATCTGAGGTTATTGATATTTCTCCTGGCTATCCTGATTCCAGCCTGTGCTTCTTCCAGCCCAGCGTTCCTCATGATATACTCTATGACATTACTACACTCTTTTGTTATGTAATTCTCTTCAGTCTTTTCCAAGTTGTTACTAATTCCCTTCGGAGAATCTACTGCTATAGGTTTTTAATTTGGATCATGTTCAAAAGCTTAAGAATTATCTGAAGTTTCATGATAATTATTGTTTTATTGTGTTTAGGTGCAGACGCGAGGGACGCCGGCCCCGGCGGCACAACTGACCAGGCAAAGAGGCGCGGCCGAGAGGAGCTGCCCCACGTCCAACAGGCAGTGGCTGCGCGGGCGCAGGAAGGCGGAGAGGAGCTACTCCACCTTCAAGGTCAGGAGGAGCGGCCTTGAGGAGATACCCCTCGTCCAAGGTAAGGTACAGCGGCTGCACTTTGCTGGAGCAGCTGTGAAGAGATTTTCCACGACCAAGGTAAGAGAAACCCAAATAAGATGGTAGGTATTGCGAGGGGGCATCAGAGGGCAGACACACTGAAATCATAATCACAGGAAACTAGTTGATCTGATCACATGGACCACAGCTGAATGTGGTCCAAGGGGGAAGGGAATGGCAAACCACTTCAGTATACTTGCCTTGAGAACCCCATGAACAGTGCCAAAGGGCAAAATGATAGGATACTGAATGAGGAATTCCCCAGGTCGGTAGGTGCCCAGTATGCTACTGGAGATCAGTGGAGAAGTAACTCTAGAAGGAATAAAGGGACGGAGCAAAAGCAAAACCAATACCCAGTTGTGGATGTGACCGATGATACAAGCAAGGTCCAGTGCTGTAAAGAGCAATATTGCATAGGAACCTGGAATGTTAGGTCCATGAATCAAGGCAAATTGGAAGTGGTCAAACAGGAGATGGCAAGAGTGAACATAGACATTCTAGGAATCAGTGAATTAAAATGGACTGGAATGGGTGAATTTAACTCAGACGACCATTATATCTACTACTGTGGGCAGGAATCCCTTAGAAGAAATGGAGTAGCCATCATGGTCAACAAAAGAGTCCGAAATGCAGTACTTGGATGCAATCTTAAAAACGACAGAAGGATTTCTGTTCATTTCCAAGGCAAAGCATTCAATATTACAGTAATCTAGGCCTATGCCCCAACCAGTAACGCTGAAGAAGCCGAAGTTGAACGGTTCTATGAAGACTTACAAGACCTTTTAGAACTAACACCCAAAAAAGATGTCCTTTTCATTATAGGGGACTGGAATGCCAAAGTAGGAAGTCAAGAAACACCTGGAGTAACAGGCAAATTTGGCCTTGGAGCACGGAATGAAGCAGGGCAAAGGCTAATAGAGTTTTGTCAAGAGAATGCACTGGTCATAGCAAACACCCTCTTCCAACAACACAAGAGAAGACCCTACACATGGACATCACCAGATGGTCAACACCGAAATCAGATTGATTATATTCTTTGCAGCCAAAGATGGAGAAGCTGTATACAGTTAGCAAAAACAAGACCAGGAGCTGACTGTGGCTCAGATCATGAACTCCTTATTGCCAAATTCAGACTTAAATTGAAGAAAGTAGGGAAAACCACTAGACCATTCAGATAAGACCTCAATCAAATCCCTTATGATTATACAGTGGAAGTGAGGAATAGATTTAAGGGACTAGATCTGATAGATAGAGTACCTGATGAACTCTGGATGGAGGTTCGTGACATTGTACAGGAGACAGGGACCAAGACCATCCCCATGGAAAAGACATGCAAAAAAGCAAAATGGCTGTCTGAGGAGGCCTTACAGATAGCTGTGAAAAGAAGAGAAGCGAAAAGCAAAGGAGAAAAGGAAAGATATAAGCATCTGAATGCAGAGTTCCAAAGAATAGCAAGGAGAGATAGGAAAACCTTCCTCAGTGATCAGTGCCAAGAAATAGAGGAAAACAATAGAAAAGGAAAAACAAGAGATCTCTTCAAGAAAATTAGAGATTCCAAGGGAACATTTCATGCAAAGATGGGCTCGATAAAGGACAGAAATGGTATGGACCTAACAGAAGCAGAAGATATTAAGAAGAGGTGGCAAGAATACACAGAAGAACTGTACAAAAAAGATCTTCACGACCAAGATAGTCACGATAATGTGATCACTGACCTAGAGCCAGACATCTTGGAATGTGAAGTCAAGTGGGGCTTAGAAAGCATCACTACGAACAAAGCTAGTGGTGGTGATGGAATTCCAGTTGAGCTATTTCAAATCTTGAAAGATGATGCTGTGAAAGTGCTGCACTCAATATGCCAGCAAATTTGGACAACTCAGCAGTGGCCACAGGACTGGAAAGGTCAGTCTTCATTCCAATTCCAAAGAAAGGCAATGCCAAAGAATGCTCAAACTACCGCACAATTGCACTCATCGCACACGCTAGTAAAGTCATGCTCAAAATTCTCCAAGTCAGGCTTCAGCAATATGTGAACCGTGAAATCCCAGATGTTCAAGCAGGTTTTAGAAAAGGCAGAGGCACCAGAGATCAAATTGCCAACATCCGCTGGATTATGGAGAAAGCAAGAGAGTTCCAGAAGAGCATCTATTTCTGCTTTATTGACTATGCCAAAGCCTTTGACTGTGTGGATCACAATAAACTGTGGAAAATTCTGAAAGAGATGGGAATCCCAGACCACCTGACCTGCCTCTTGAGAAACCTATATGAAGGTCAGGAAGCAACAGTCAGAACTGTACATGGAACAAGAGACTGGTTCCAGATAGGAAAATGAGTGCGTCAAGGCTGTATATTGTCACCTTGCTTATTTAACTTATATGCAGAGTACAGCATGAGGAACGCTGGGCTGGAAGAAGCACAAGCTGGAATCAAGATTGCTGGCAGAAATATCAATAATCTCAGATATGCTGATGACACTACCCTTATGGCAGAAAGTGAAGAGGAACTCAAAGGCCTCTTGATGAAAGTGAAAGAGGAGAGTGAAAAGGTTGGCTTGAAGCTCAACATTCAGAAAACGAAGATCATGGCATCTGGTCCCATCACTTCATGGGAAATAGATGGAAAAACAGTGGGAACAGTGTCAGACTTTATTTTTGGGGGCTCCAAAATCACTGCAGATGCTGATTGCAGTCATGAAATTAAAAGACGCTTACTCCTTGGAAGGGAAGTTATGACCAACCTTGATAATATATTAAAAAGCAGAGACATTACTTTGCCAACCAAGGTCTGTGTAGCCAAGGCTATGGTTTTTCCTGTGGTCATGTATGGATGTGATAGTTGGACTGTGAAGAAAGCTGATCACCGAAGAATTGATGCTTTGAATTGTGGTGTTGGAGAAGACTCTTGAGAGTCCCTTGTACCGCAAGGAGATCCAACCAGTCCATTCTAAGGGAGATCGATCCTGGGTGTTCATTGGAAGGACTGATGCTAAAGCTGAAACTGCAATACTTTGGCCACCTCATGCGATGAGTTGACTCACTGGAAAAGACTGATGCTGGTAAAGGTTGGGGGCGGGAGGAGAAGGGCTCGACCGAGAATGAGATGGCTGGATGGCATCACCGACTCTGTGGACATGAGTTTGAGTGTACTCCGGGAGTTGGTGATGGACAGGGAGGCCTGGCATGCTGTGATTCTTGGGGTCGCGGAGAGTCGGACATGACTGAGCAACTGAACTGAACTGAACTGAACTGAACTGTGTTTATGTGCTTAGCTTTTATAAGATTCTTAAAATAATCTATGATAGCGAAAGTATCCATCTACTAAGCAGTGGTTTCCTTATCCTATCAGAGCGACAGTTTTCTCACTCAGAAGTTCCTTTCTGTGCTAAATTAGGTATATCCATTCAATCAAAAACCAATAAGGGTATTTCCCAGTAGTGAGCTTCATGCTAAGAATGAAAAAATGAATGTCACAATTCTGTAATAAAAACTTACTAAGAGAGAAAAAATGATAAGGAAGAACTGAAGAGGAACATAATTGTTGAACATACAAATTTTGCTGACTCCAAAACTAGTATTTTTTTCTTTTCTCCATACCACGATAACTCCCAATTTGACTTGTCTCCTCCTTCCAGATCTTATTAAAGCTGTAGGGTATTGGACATGAAGTAGCTGACCAGTTTTGTTTTTTCCTTATTCTGAAGTGACATTGTGTTGGGTAAAGAAAGAATTCTGGTGATGGCCCACTTATTTTGCAAGTGGAGGCTTTCATTTTCAGTTTTAATTCCAGGAAGAAAATTACACATTCTCCTTTTAAATCTGCCTCTAATCCACACGCAATATAGACTAGAGTGGGCCCAAGAGAAATCGTGCAGAGTGTGAGCACACAGGTAAGAAAGATAATGAATGACTCTATAGCTAGTATTTATAGAGAAAATTCGAAAAAGGAAAATCTCTGAAGAAATACTGTGATGACTTTAGGGCTTAAGAGACTACACTTAAGGTAAATGCATAAGACAAGACCTAAGAGAAATATGTCACAAGGGAAAAAAGCAAAAGGGTTAGTTGCACAGTTACGTACAGCTCTTTGTGACCCCATGACTGTAGCCCACCAGGCTCCTCTGCCCTTGGAATTAATGCTCCAGGTAAGAACACTGGAGTGGGTAGCCATTCCCTTCTCCAGGGGATCTTCCCAACCCAGAGATCAAACCTACGTCTCCCACATTGCAGGCAGATTCTGTACCATCTGAACCACCAGGGAAATCCAAGACATGAGGGCACTGAAGCAAAAAACATACACCTGTCAGTCTATTGGGAATGCTGTAAACAGGTCTGAGAAGGACTATAACATTATCATGCAGTAGAAGGAGACAGAGCTCAAAAGACACTATATGATTTGTTGCATGTATCTGTGTTGAGTATTTACACATACTTGCCATTATAGGAGGTTGGTCTCATCACTCCCAATGTGTTCTTCTCTTGCTCACATTAGCTACTGTATTAGTTTCCTATTGCTGTTTTAACAGCGCACCTAAACTTAGCAATACAATTTATTATCTTTTAGTTTTGTAATTCAGAAGTCCTAAACTGGCCACATTGGCTAAAATTGAGGTGTGCATTCCTTTGTGGGAGCTCTAGGGGAGTACACGTTTTCTTGCCCTTTTCCACCGCCTAGAGGCTGCTCACATTCTTGCTTCCCTGGCCGCTTCCATCTTTGAAACTACTGATAGCCAGTCAAGTCTTTCTCACATTGCATCGCCCTGTCCATGAGCTTTCTGTCTTCCTCTTTCGTATTTAGGAACCTTTTGAGTTAGTCTTATGATTACATTGGGTAATCCGGGATGAACTCTTTAGTTTAAGGTCAGATGATTAGCAAAATAATTTTCTCTGCAGCTTTTATTCCATGTTGTTATATAATATATGACAAATTCCATGAGTTAGAACCTGGACAGCTTTGGGTAGGGGACATGATTCTGCCTAACAGAATTAAAGTTTTTTTTTTAAATGCCCTAATTAATGCTTTGTATCATGGCATAACAGGGTAGACCTTTGCTGAGGGGTAAACCAAAGAAGCAAAGAACTACACTGAGTTACCACAGAATGTGTGGATATTAAGTTAATTTAGTAGTCATATATAAGAAGAGGAATTATGTAGCTCTCTCTAAAACTTCTTATAGTATAACTGAAGCAAATGAAGTCCAGAGAGATTCCTAGTTCTTGATGTCACAGAAAGCCAATTTTAGAACATCAAGTTATTTCCACTTTCTCTGTTACTTTTTTCAATGCAGTATTATTATCAACATATTTATTATATGAGTCCCTGATAGCTGAGTTGGTAAAGAAACCACCTGCAAGGCAGGAAATCCCAGTTTGATTCCTGGGTCAGGAAGATCCCCTGGAGAAGGGATTGGCTACCCATTCCAGTCTTCTTGGGCTTCCCTGGTGGCTCAGCTGGTAAAGAATCAGCCTGTAATGCGGGAGACCTGGGTTCGATCCCTGGGTTGCGAAGATCCCCTGGAGAAAGGAAAGGCTACCCACTTCAGTCCTGGCCTAGAGAATTCCATGGACTATACAGTCCATGGAGTCCCAAAGACTTGGACAGGACTGAGTAACTTTCACTCACTCACTCAGAGATATGAAAACCTACAAAGTAATTTGCCTTGAGTTATGGTTTGAAATAGAAAAATAAAACTTGCTTCCTTGAATTGTATGTCAATCCTGAGCTAGGAATAAAGTGTATGTGTTAGTCACTCAGTCATTTCTGACCCTTTGCGACCCCATGGACTGTAGTCCTCTAGGGTCCCCATGTCTGTGGAATTCTCCAGGCAAGGATACTGGAGTGGGTTGCCATTTCCTTCTCCAAGGGATCTTCCCAGCCCAGGGATGGAACTCAGGTCTCCTGAATTGCAGGCAGACTCTTTACTGTCTGAGCCACCAGAGAAGCCCCAGGAATGCAGTAGGTATTAATCTTCCCATTTTACCTTTGAATGATGAGGAATATGGGGCTCTTATTAACCACACTGCTAGAGAGGATCAGAACCCATATTTGTCCAACTCCCAAGCTCATCCTGTCTTCAAGCATCTGGCAAATCCACCGCCATGCTAATATCCTCAAGAATGTGAAAAGTCCCATTCTTGACTTGTAACACCTAAATTAAGTAGTTTAGCTTAGAAATTCACAATTGTTTTATAATTTCCAAGGACATAACTTTATTTCAAGTGATGCTATAGATTTCTAAACATAGAGTGGAAGTCATCTTCTAAATGAACCTATTTATGTGACTTCACCTTATTAAGAATATTTATAATATATATCATGTTTTAGATGAATAAAGAGAGTTAATATGAGAAAAGGGAGTGTACATCAATCTATTTGGTGTCAGCCTCTTCAAAGTTGGAGCTTTTAATACAATTACATTGTTTCTAACATTCAAATGTTTTTGTTCTCTCTTTTCCTCTCTGAAGGAGGCATCTTCTGACTCTAAAGAGCATTTCAGGTAACTCAATATTTAAAATATTTCAAAATAGTGATGTTGAGTCTAAGATACACACATTTAAGTTCAGTTCAGTCGCTCAGTTGTATCCGACTCTCCGCGACCCCATGAATCACAGCACGCCAGACCTCCCTATCCATCACCAACTCCCGGAGTTCGCTCAAACTCATGTCCACAGAGTCGGTGATGCCATCCAGCCATCTCATTCTCGGTCGTCCCATTCTCCTCCCGCCCCCAACCCTTCCCAGCATCAGAGTCTTTTCCAGTGAGTCAACTCGTCGCATGAGGTGGCCAAAGTATTGCAGTTTCAGCTTTAGCATCAGTCCTTCCAGTGAACACCCAGGATCGATCTCCCTTAGAATGGACTGGTTGGATCTCCTTGCGGTACAAGGGACTCTCAAGAGTCTTCTCCAACACCACAGTTCAAAAGCATCAATTCTTCGGTGATCAGCTTTCTTCACAGTCCAACTCTCACATCCATACATGACCACGAGAAAAACCATAGCCTTGACTAGACGGACCTTGGTTGGCAAAGTAATGTCTCTGCTTTTTAATATATTATCAAGGTTGGTCATAACTTTCCTTCCAAGGAGTAAGCGTCTTTTAATTTCATTAATTAAATAATTAATTTAAATTCAGCATCTGCAGTGATTTTGGAGCCCAAAAAAATAAAGTCTGACACTGTTTCCACTGTTTTTCCATCTATTTCCCATGAAATGATGGGACCAGATGCCATGATCTTTGTTTTCTGAATGTTGAGCTTCAAGCCAACCTTTTCACTCTCCTCTTTCACTTTCATCAAGAGGCCTTTGAGTTCCTCTTCACTTTCTGCCATAAGGGTAGTGTCATCTGCATATCTGAGATTATTGATATTTCTCCCAGCAATCTTGATTCCAGCTTGTGCTTCTTCCAGCCCAGCGTTCCTCATGATGTACTCTGCATATAAGTTAAATAAGCAGGGTGACAATATACAGCCTTGACGCACTCCTTTTCCTATTTGGAACCAGTTGGTTGTTCCATGTACAGCTCTGACTGTTGCTTCCTGACCTGCATACAGGTTTCTCAAGAGGCAGGTCAGGTGGTCTGGTATTCCCATCTCTCACACATGTGTATATACCATGATGATGTTACAAAAAACATACATGGTAGATTTCAGGATGTGGGTGAAAGGAACATTCTTCATTTGCATCATTTCTAAATATTGTTTTGTTTGAGGAAAGATTGTTTATCCATTGGCCATTTTTCTTTGCGTCTTTCAGATTATAATGTTTTCCACTTTTTCAAGAGCATGTAAAACATACCCCACCCTGTGTTTTGTGAATGTTGCCATCTTAAACAGATATTGAGTAATAACCAGGGGGAGTCACACCATGATGCTTCACATCATCTGTTAGGATCAATCAGGAACATGAAATGGCAAGTGCCTGCTATCTGGACGGAGTCCACTTGAACGAAGACACAGAAGCAAGAGAAATCAAAACACTAGAGGCTGAGACACATGACCAACTCAAATCTCAAACTTCCGTTTGGTTTCAGTGATGAGTCATTTGGGAAGGAAGTTGGGAAGTAAACTGAAGATAATCTCCTGTGTTATTTTCTCAAAAAGCAATCTATTTTCTGAATTTCCTTCATGGATTAATCTTACAGGCAACTTGGCCATTTATTTTTCTGAGTAACATAATGTAAAATGCTGAAATTCTACTTAATCTAAGGCCTTTAATTATTATAGTGAGGGTAATCTGATTACTTTTGAATGCCAACGGTATTTAGTGAGGCTCTGCAGAAGTAGTGCTTTTTGTCTGGATTAAAAATTTAAAAACAGAATGATTTTCCAAACTGTTTAGTATTCATCTTAAACTGCTTCCCTCTACTTCAAACCCAGACTGTGGCTAAGCCCTGCAAAAACTTGAGTCCTTAGAAATACACTGAAATTGGAGGTCAAGTTGGGGGACAGTTGTAATTTTTAAATCATTTTTTAAACTTCAACTATGGAAAAAAAGCAGCTCTGAATATTCTAAGTCTATGATATTAAGTTGTTAAAATATAATTATTAGGCAAGTTATAACATTTGTCAACACTGTCTATCTATCTATCTATCTATATTTTTTTGGTCACACCACACAGCTTGTGAGATCTTATTTCTCTGAATAGGGTATCAGACCTGGGCCCTCAGCAGTGAGAGCTCGAGGTCCTAACCACAGCATTGCCAGGGAATTCCCTACCTATATCCATATCTATGGAATGAAGGAAAGTAAAGGAACAAAAAAGGACCCATTTTAAAAATAAGTAGCAGTTTCTTGATTACTAAAGTGTTTGTTCACATAATGTAAAATATGTAACAATCACATTTCACTTAGATTTCAATTTTGAAATGTGTGTTTCTTTACTTTTCTATTTTCTTATTCTTCCTAATTACCAGGTTATCAGCAAGCCCCCTAATCTAGAAGAAACTGCCTTTCAGGAATTCCCTGGTGATCCAGTGGTTAGGACTCTTTGCTTTCACTATTGAGGGCCCAGGTTTAATCCCTGGTCAGGGAACTAAAATCCCACAAGCTGTTCAGTGCAGTCAAAAAAAGAAAAACATTAAAGAAAAAAAATTGCTTTTCACTGAGATCTTCAAATGCTTTCTTATGATTAAAGTATACTAGCTTTAGCACATGAAGTTTATTGCAATTATTTTCATTTCTCATTGATTTGCTTTCAGTTCAGTTCAGTTCAGTCGCTCAGTCGTGTCCGACTCTCCGCGACCCCATGAATCACAGCACGCCAGGCCTCCCTGTCCATCACCAACCCCCGGAGTACACTCAAATTCATGTCCACAGAGTCGGTGATGCCATCCAGCCATCTCATTCTCCGTCGTCCCCTTCTCCTCCCGCCCCCAACCTTTCCCAGCATCACAGTCTTTTCCAGTGAGTCAACTCGTCGCATGAGGTGGCCAAAGTATTGCAGTTTCAGCTTTAGCATCAGTCCCTCCAATGAACATCCAGGGTTGATCTCCTTTAGAATGGACTGGTTGGATCTCCTTGTTCTTTATTGTGATTATTAAATAAGCTACTTTCATGAAAGTGATATGTATTTAATTCTATATGCAATAATTGGCCATGAGATGCCAGGAACATTTCCATTTATAAGGAATAAGATGGCCCATTCTGAATCTTTACTTAAGCTCTCACATGGTAAACTCTGTATCCAAATAGAGTGGCTAGGAACTCTCATTCACATAGAAAAACAGTCTACATAAATGGAAAATCAACAAATTCAATCAAAATCACACAATCACAATGTGTTGTACATCTAAGAATATAAAGATTAGTCCACATGTTTTTAGCAGGAGGAATAGAAAAATTAGGTAGTATCCTACCTTGAGTGATGGAGCTGAGCCTTATAGAAGAAGGCAGATTCTGAAGACTTAATCATGTGTGCATGTGTGTTTCAATTTGTTCTTTTGTTCAGTTGCATGAGAGAAGTCAAATGGATCCAACACAGTTACATTTAAATAATGCAACCTTGGTGGCTCAGAGGTTAAAGCGTCTGCCCCCAATGCGGAAGACCCGGGTTCGATCCCTGGGTCGGGAAGATCCCCTGGAGAAGGAAATGGTAACCCACTCCAGTATTCTTGCCTGGAGAAACCCATGGACGGAGAAGCCTGGTAGGCTACAGTCCACGGGGTCGCAAAGAGTTGGACACGACTGAGCGACTGAACGGAACGGAACGGAAAAAACAGGAAAGAGGGAGAGTAAGGTATCAGTATTCTCCTGATAAGAAGAAAACTGAAAGATATGATAGTAACTGCATTCAAATATACGAGATTTGCATTTCACTGACATTCTTTGTTAGCTATTTCCTCATATCTCTAAAAGAAAAATAAAAAGCAGTTGTTTGAGCACTGGTAAGTCTCTTGATAGAAAAAAGATTTTTGTTTTGTTTTGAACAATTTCAATATTTAATAAAGGATTGACTGATTTAATTTAAATATACAGTCATTAAAAGAAGAGAAATAGAAGAAAGAAAAGTAGTGGCACATACATCATCAAATTTGACTGAGCAACATCCAGACTTAAATAGCAGTGAGAAGTCTCTTGTTAACAGCAATCTAGATTCCCAACTGGGAAGAGGTCCCAGGCTGTGCATTCACCCCATGGTTGAGACTTCAAATTTCAGTTTTGGGGCTCTCGATTATAATTCCAAACTGATAATCATCAGTTTGCATGCAAAAATGCAGCTCTGATTTTTCTTTTAACATCTACAAAGCTATTTGTTTCATCTGGATTTTCTGGATGAAAGTCACCAGATTTTCTGGACCCCAGGGGCCTGGCCAGGCCTCTAAGGGCTCAAGAAAATCCAATTGCTCTCTTACCTAAAGTGCCTCTTGACTTTCTGGTAACAATTGGTGTGTTTGCAGGCAAGTATGTAGTCCAGGCTGGGTTTCCCTTATTGCTCAGCTGGTAAAGAATCTGCCTGCAATGTGGGAGACCTGGGTTCGATCCCTGGGTTGGGAAGATCCCCTGGAGAAGGGAAAGGCTACCCACTCCAGTATTCTGGCCTGGAGAATTCCATGGACCGTATAGTCCATGGGGTCACAAAGAGTCGGACATGTCTGAGCAACTTTCATGTAGTCCAGGCAGGGTCAGAAATCATATATATAGGCCTGCTGTCTTCTTCATTTTAATTTCCCTATCAAAATCAAAACTATGGCCAAGCTTCCATCTGAAACTTACTCTTTGCCACTGCCATGCAGAAGAGCAGACTCTGGTGCTTCCTGAAGAGAATTCTTAGGATTCGTTTCTTAACAACTTTCATATATATCATACAGTATGGCAACTATGGCCATCATGCTGTAAATTATATCTTAAGTACTTCTTTATGTTATCTGTTCTATTTCTTTATTTAAAATTTAACTCGATGATAATTGCTTTACAATGGTGTGTTGGTTTCTGCTGTATAACAACACGAATCCGTCATAACTATGTATGTATATATAAATGAATGTATATATATCTCCCCTGTCTTGAGCCTTCCTCCCACCCCCCTCCCCATCCCACTCCTCTAGGTTGTCACAGAGCACCAGGCTGGATTCCCTGTGTTACATAGCAGCTTCCCACCAGCTGTCTATTCTACTCATGGCAGTGCGTATATGTTAACGCTACTTTCTCAACTCATCCCACCCTCTGCTTTGCCCATTGTGTCCACAAGTCCCTTCTCTATGTCTACATTTCCATCCCTTCCCTATAAATAGATTAATCAGTACCATTTTTCAAGGTTCCATATATATATGAATTAATATACAATATTTGTTTATCTCTTTTGACTTCTATCACTCTGTGTAATAGGCTTCAGGTTCATCCACCTCAGTACAACTCATTAGCATTTGTTTCTTTTCATGGCTGGGTAATATTCATTTGTATATATGTACCACAACTTCTTTATACATTCATCTGTTGATGGACATTTAGGTTGCTTCCATGTACTGGCTATTGTAAATGCTGCTGCAACGAATATTGGGTACAGGTGTATTTTTGAATTGTGGTTTTCTCAGGGTGTAGTGGAGAAGGAAATGGCAACCCACTCCAGTGTTCTTGCCTGGAGAATCCCAGGGACGGGGGAGCCTGGTGGGCTTCCGTCTATGGGGTCACACAGAGTTGGACACTACTGAAGTGACTTAGCAGCAGCAGCAGCAGCAGCAGGGTGTAGTGGGATTGTTGGGTCATCTGGTAGATTTATTCCTAGTTTTTTTTTAAAGAATCTCCATACTGTTTTCCATAGTGGCTGTATCAACTTACATTTCCACCAACAGTGCAAGAGGGTTCTCTTTTCTCCACATCCTCTCCAGAATTTATTAAGTGTAGATTTTATGATGACAGGCATTCTGACGGGTATGAGGTGATACCTTATCATGGCTTTGATTTGCATTTCTCTAGCTGTTGGAGAAGACTCTTGAGAGTCCCTTATACTGCAAGGAGATCCAACCAGTCCATTCTAAAGGAGATCAATCCTGGATGTTCATTGGAGGGACTGATGCTAAAGCTGAAACTCCAATACTTTGGCCACCTCATGCGACGAGTTGACTCACTGGAAAAGTCTCTGATGCTGGGAAGGGTTGGGGGCGGGAGGAGAAGGGGACGACGGAGAATGAGATGGCTGGATGGCATCACCGACTCTGTGGACATGAGTTTGAGTGTACTCCGGGAGTTGGTGATGGACAGGGAGGCCTGGCGTGCTGTGATTCATGGGGTCGCGGAGAGTCGGACACGACTGAGCGACTGAACTGAACTGAACTCCTTGGAAGGAAAGTTATGACCACCCTAGGCAGCATATTAAAAAGCAGAGACATTACTTTGCCAACAAACGTCCGTCTAGTCAAGGCTATGGTTTTTCCTGTGGTCATGTATGGATGTGACAGTTGGACAGCTGATTGCCGGAGAATTGCTGCTTTTGAACTGTGGTGCTGAAGAAGACTCTTGAGAGTCCCTTGGACTGCAAGGAGATCCAACCACTCCATTGTAAAGGAGATCAATCCTGGGTGTTCATTGGAAGGACTGATGCTAAAGCTGAAACTCCAATACTTTGGCCACCTCATGCGAAGAGTTGACTCATTGGAAAAGACTCTGATGCTGGGAGGGATTGGAGGCAGGAGGAAAAGGGGACGACAGAGAATGAGATGGCTGGATGGCATCACCGACTCAATGCACATGAGTTTGAGTGAACTCCAGGAATTGGTGATGGACAGGGAGGCCTGGCGTGCTGTGATTCATGGGGTCGCGGAGAGTCGGACACGACTGAGCGACTGACCTGAACTGAACTGAACTGAATAATGAGAGATGTTGAGCATCTTTTCATGTGTATATCGGTCGTCTGTACGTCTTCTTTGGAGAAATGTCTGTTCAGGTCTTCTGCCCATTTTTTTTAAATTTAATTTTTATTTAATAAATGGTACAAAGCACAATGCCAAAAACATTAGCAGTTAAAATTTCACCAAATGAAAAAATACTATAGAATACACAGTTGTAAAATGCTACATTAAGTTATTTTACAACTGCCTCAGGCTGCAAAAAGAAAAAAAACCCAATACCATACCTAAGTTATCCCTCTCTCAAAGTAATGCCATTTATGTTATAAACCATGAGCACCCCATCAAAAGACGGGAACTGCTTTTGTTAATTTGTTATATATATATATATATAAACTGTATCACTTTGTTCAGGTCTTCTGCCCATTTTTTGACTGGATTGTTTGTTTTTCTGATATTGAACTGTATGAGCTGCTTATATATTTTAAAGGTTAATCCTTTATCATTGCTTCATTTGCAATTATTTACTCCCATTTTAATGGTTATCTTTTCTTCTTGTTTATAGTTTCCTTTGCTGTGAAAAAGCTTAACTTTTAACTAGGTCCCATTTGTTTTTGTTTTTATTTTCATTACTCTGGGAAGTGGGTGAGAGAATCTTGCTGCAATTTATGTCAAAGAGTGTTCTGCCTCTTTTCTTCGAGTTTTTTTAGTTTCTGGCCTTACATTTGTATTTAATCCATTTTGAGTTTATTTTTGTATATGTTGTTAGGAAGTATTCTGATTTCATTCTATATGTAACTGTCCAGTTTTCCCACCACCAGTTATTGAAAGGGTTGTATATTCTTGCCTGCTTTGTCCAAGATAAGGTGCCTATAGGTGTGTAGGTTTATCTCAAGCTTTCTATCTTGTTCCATTGGTCTATATTTCTGTTTTTGTGCCAGTACCATACTGTCTTTAGGGCTTCCCTCATAGCTCAGTCAGTAAAGAATATGTCTGCAATGCAGGAGACCAGGGTTTGATTCCTAGGTCGGGAAGATCCCCTAGAGAAGGAAATGGGAACCCATTCCAGTATTCTTGCTTGGAGAATCCCATGGACAGAGGAGCCTGGCAGGCTACAGTCCATAGTTGCAAAGACTCACACACGCCTGAAGTGACTTAACATGCATGCATGCATAGTTTTCTGCATACAGATCTTTTGTCTCTTTAGGTAGATTTATTCCTAGGTACTTTATTCTTTTTGTTACAATGTTGAATGGAATTGTTTCCTTAATTTCTCTTTCTGATTTTTCATTTGTCATGTATAGGAATGCAAGGGATTTCTGCGTATTAATTTTGTATCCTGCAACTTTACTAATTCATTGATTAGTTCTAGTAATTTTCTGGTGGCATCTTAAGGGTTTTTTATGTATAACATCATGTCATCTACAAACAGTGAGAGTTTTACTTCTTTTCCAATCCGGATTCCTTGTATTTCTTTTTCTTCTCTGATTGTCATGGCTAGGACTTCCAAAACTATATTGAATAATAGTGGTGAGAGTGGGCACCCTTGTCTTGTTCCTGATCTTAGAGTAAATGCTTTCATTTTTTCACCATTGAAAACAATGTTTGCTATGGGTTTGTCGTATATGGGCTTTAATATGTTGAGGTAGGTTCCTTATATGCCCATTTTCTGGAGAGTTTTTTTTTATCATAAATGGGTGTTGACTTTGTCAAAAGCTTTCTCTATATGTATGGAGATGATCATATGGTTTTTAATCTTTCAGTTTGTTAATTTGGTGTATCACATTGATTGACTTGCATATATTGAAGATTCTTGCATCCCTGGGATAAACTCCACTTGATCCTAGTGTATGATTGTTTTAATGTGTTGTTGGATTCTGTCTGCTGGAATTTTGCTGAGGAATTTTGAAAATATGTTCAAGATTGATATTGGTCTGTAATTCTTGTGTGTCGTGTCTTTTTCTTATTCTGGTATCAGGGTGGTGGTGGCCTTGTAAAATGAGTTTGGGAGCTTTCCACCCGCTGCAATTTTTTGGAAGATTGGCCATGGACAGTCTTAAGTCTCTATGTACACATGTATTCATTTTCTTAGGTAAGTAGCTGGAAGTAGAATTGCTGGATCATGCCAAAGAATTGATGCTTTTGAACTGTGGTGCTGGAGAAGACTCTTGAGAGTCCCTTGGACTGTAAGGAGATCCAACCAGTCCATTCTAAAGGAGATCAGTCCTGGGTGTTCATTGGAAGGACTGATGCTAAAGCTGAAACTCCAATACTTTGGCCACCTGATGTGAAGAACTGACTCATTGGAAAAGACTCGGATGCTGGGAAAGATTGAGAGCAGGAGGAGAAGGGGGCGACAGAGGATGAGATGGTTGGATGGCATCGCCGACTCAATGGATATGGGTTTGGGTAAACTCCGGGAGTTGGTGATGGTCAGGGAGGCCCAATGTGCTGCGGTTCATGGGGTGGCAAAGAGTCGGACATCACTGAGTGACTGAACTGAACTGAACTGAAGGGTATGTTTAACTTTATATAAACTGCCAGAGTGGCTTCCAAAATGGCTATGATCTTTTACACTGTCATCAATAATTTATGAGAGTTTCATTTATTCAGAACAAAGCTTTCATGCTACCCCTTTATAGCTACAGCTATCCATCCCACCATCCCTAATCTGGTAACAACTAATCAATTCTCCATCCGTGGGCTTCCCTGGTGGCTCAGAGGTTAAAGCGTCTGCCTCCAATGCGGGAGACCTGGGTTCGATCCCTGAGTTGGGAAGATCCCCTGGAGAAGGAAACGGTAACCCACTCCAGTATTCTTGCCTGGAGAATCCCATAGACAGAGAAGCCTGGTAGGCTACAGTCCACGGGGTCGCAAAGAGTCAGACATGACTGAGCGATGGAACGGATACTTTTGTTAGTTAAAAAATGTTATATAAATAGACTCATACCATAGGTAACTTAAAGATTGGTTCTTTTTACATTCAGCATAATTCCCTTGAGTTCCATCCAATTTATTATGTGTATCAATAGTTTCATTTGTTTGTTTTGTGTAGTACTCCATGGTATAGATACACCCCAGTTTGCCACATTTTATTTACCCATTAACCTATTAAAGGACACTTGGATAATTTCCAGCTTTTGGCTATTTTTGTGTTGAACAGATTTTTGCATGAATATAAGTTTTATTTTTTTAGTGTAAATACCCAAGAGATCATTGGCTAGATTATATGATATGGTAGGAAAAATAATGGCCCTCCGAAGATGTCCAGGCCCAATCCTTAGTATCTGTGAATATGTTGCCTTATGTGGTGACAGAGACTTTGTATATGTATATATATATTGAGGATCTTGAGGAGAGGAGAATTTCTCTTCATGGGCTCAAAACAGTCAAAAGGACCTTAATGAGAAAGAGGCAAAAAGGTCAGATTCACAAATATTTGAAGATACTACCCTGCTGGCTTTGCAGATGAAGAGACATGAGCCAAGGAATTGCAGGTGGCTTCTAGAAGCTGGAAAAGGTGAGGAATAACTTCTTCCCTGGAGCTTCCAGAAGAAACACAGTGCTGCTCACAGTTTGATTTTAACTCATAAGATCTGTTCTTACTTCTGACCTCCGGAACTATAGGTAATAAATTTGTGTTGTTTTCAGATAGTAAGTTTGTGGTAATTTGTTAACAGCTTAAATATAAAGCTAATACATATTGTAAATCAATTTTTTGTTTTAGAAGGAACTCCAAAGCTATTTTCCAAAGTGAACGAGGGTGGGGAATTGTAGTAGATGTGACCGATGTAGGCAGGGATAGATCACTAAGTCTCATAGGACAGGTTAAGGAATTTATATTTATCCATTGTGGAATAAGAAATCACCAGAAGATTTCTTTGGAAGAAGAGCTATGATCAACCTAGACAAAATATTATAAGTCAGAGACATTACTTTGCCAACAAAGGTCTGTCTAGTCAAAGCTATGGTTTTTCCAGTAGTCATGTATGGATGTGAGAGTTGGACTATAAAGAAAGCTGAGCACCAAAGAATTGATGCTTTTGAAGCATATATTTTGGAGAAGACTCTTGAGAGTCCCTTGGACTGCAAAGAGATCCAACCAGTCAATCCTAAAGGAAATCAGTCCTGAATATTCATTGGAAGGACAGATGCTGATGTTGAAGCTGAAGCTCCAATACTTTGGCCACCTGATGCAAAGAACTGACTCGTTAGAAAAGACCCTGATGCTGGGAAAGATTGAAGGCAGGAGGAGAAGGGGACAATGGAGGATGAGATGGTTGGATAGCATCACTGACTCAATGGACATGAGTTTCAGTAAGCTCCGAGAGTTGGTGATGCACAGGGAAGCCTGGCGTGCTGAAAATGGGGTCACAAAGAATTGGACATGACTGAGTGACTGAACTGAACTGAGTTGAGAAGACTTCAAATAAGGGAAGTGGCACAATATGATTTATGTCTGAAAATGATCACTGTCATTGCTATGACAGTGATTTTTGGAAAGTGGCAACAATGGAGAACACCAATTAAGAGACTACTACATTGATTAAGTTGATTGCCATGGAGTTGGATGGAAAGTGACAAATTTAAGATTTGTGTGTGGGAATATAGTCAACAGAATTGCTGCTGGACTGGCTATGAGTGTAAAGGAAAGAGATGCTTTTGCTTAAAAATTAGGCAATAGTGGTGTCTTTAATATTGAATGATTATTATTATGAGTATGTAATATGTAATATGTGGTGCTGAAAGGGCAGAGATATAAAATAAGCCACTAAATATATGAATTTGAGTTGTTAATTGACAGAAGTTGGTTCCAGAAACAAATCTGAGAGTGATTAATTAGTATCAGTTTATAAACTTGGATGGGATTAACCTGGAAGAGTATAGATAAAGAAGAGAAAAAGAAATCAGGACAATTTATAGTGATGATGAGGGTTTCCCAGGTGGCTCAGAGGTAAAGAATCCACCAGCCAATGCAGGAGATGAAGGTTCAATCCCTGGTCAGGAAGATCCCTTGGAGGAGGAGATGGCAACTCACTCCAATATTGTTGCCTGGGAAATCCCATGGACAGAGGAGCCTGGAGGGCTACTGTTCATGGGGTTGCAAAGAATCAGACACAGCTGAGTGACTGAGCACACACACACACCACACACAATGTATGAAGAGCTTTAAAAATAAACTACCTAACAGTAACTCTTTATGGAAGGGGAGAAAGATGAGTAGAGTATCAAACCATGAAGCCAATAAAAAAAAAAAATCTTTCAGTAAAGTTGCTATAGACATTTGTGTTGAATGCTACTGAGAAGTCAAATAATCTGTTTATGGCTGAAGTTAAGTTGTGTCAGTTACATACAATGGAGAGCAGACCAAGAAATGAGGGAATGAGTCTCAAGATGGACAATGGCATCTGAGTTAGATGCATAAGGAAGGAAATGAGGAGATAGGAGGTGATAAGTTTTGGTGAATCAATAGATTCAGTGAAGCTGAAGTTAGATGTTAGAGCATGAGTACCAAAATATGTGAGCTGCAAGTATTGGTAGTAAAAGATGATTGAAATGAAGATTTTGGAAATGGTAGAGTAATTAATGATGAGATCAAGCTCTGGATGATCATAGGAAATATGGAAGAAGGCAACACTAGAATAGAAGACAAGATACCCCAGGCAGGATGTTAAATATGCAGCCCACGTGGATATTGAAATTACCAAGATGTCAAGAGTAGGGAATGACAGGGCCAATGAACCTGGTATCAATGATTCACCCAACTGAACTTAATCTCTCCTTCTTTCAGCTTCCTTTTAAATTCTGTACCTCCTTAGCAGCTTTGCCTTATTCTTTGCCTTTTGTGTACTTATTTTCCTACTTCTAAGATTAGGCAATGAAAATAAGTTTGTTGCTATCTCTCTTCTATAGGACAAAGCACCCATTTTCTAATACAGTGTTTCCATGTATAAGAGATTATAAATAGTGACCTTAAGACCTCTATATGATGGATGGCAGAACCATTTCACTAAGGGCCAGTCCGGTTTGGAATAGGAGAAGAATGCTTTAGAGAAATCATCTCATGACAAAGATATACAGAAACAGTCAAAATTTATTTTAGAAGAGGTTTTCAATTTTTAAATAATACAAAAATAAACAGCTATTTGTTTCAACACTTACAATTTACATAAATTAATTTAATCATACATAGTCTGAGGCACCAAAACACTCACATATTCCAGATTCCCAGATTCAGTCATTCAGATATTAACAAATTAGTTTTTTCTTTAAATCAAAGAAGGTAACAGTTTTTTAATACAAGCTCTTCTACTATTGACTCTTTCTTAACCGTAAATCATTTAAACATAAAATCTTGAAAGTTCCCCTGAGTTATTTCTCTTTAATGAAATTTCATTTTTCTCCCTCTGCCTAACAGGCATACTTTTTCAATTATTTACATAAATACTGATTTTCAGTGCATGATTTAAAAATATTAAGACCCACAGTGCTTTGTAAAGAATGTTTCTCCAGAAAGTTAGGGGTGAATGAATTAATGAAACATCCACAAGTCCTTCAAAAATGTATACACTGCCAGTGTTGTAGTACATCCAGGGTAATGAGACAACGTTCTCTGTGGGCTGGTGAATAGGTAAATCTTCAAGACAAATTCCAGCTCTACGTCTCAGTATACCAGAGTTGGATTCCTAACATGTTTTCACAAATCTTAATCCAAACATTTATGTTATAGTAATAATTCGGAGAGGTAATCCTAAAAGATCCATTGATTCCGACATAATGCCAAAAAAGAACACCATGCAGCCTTAAACCCAGTTTATAATAGTCATCCTAAGAAGACATAATAGCCCTCCATAAATTAATATACAGTACCAGAAAATGTCAACTGACAATGAGATGTGGAAAAGAAGCATTGTCTTCCTGGGAACTATTCAGCAATGATTTGCTTTTAAATGAGGAAAGACATTAATTAGAATAGGAATACTTCCTTGGTGTCAAGAACCCCCTACAGCTCTAAGGTATTGGGCTCTTTATTAGGTTATAGTTTATTTGTATAGTTCTCTCCCTTTCACTTAAAATGAATGTATACCTTTTTGTAAAGGTCTTTTGTAGTAGTTCTGAGCTGAGGTTTTCCTGAAAGCTTGCATAAGTTCAGGTAAGAAAGTACAGGCAGAGTCCAAAAAACACATACTCAGACCTTAAAACCAGGAAAACAAAATAGACGAAGTAAATTGATCTAAAATGGCTAAAAGAAGACCATAAAAGGACCAGTGAGTAGACAGCCGTTTCTCAGGCCTCATAGGGGACACCTTGGAAACAGCGATAGTGTCGAAATGTGCAGCATTTTGTCATCTTATAACAGCACTTAAATGTTCAAACTTAGCTTTTGTTCTTATTATAAGTTGAAATTCAAGTAAAAAGATGTCATACTCATTTCCCATTGGATTGTACAGAAGAATGAGAACTGCTTTCCCCTTTAACTTGAAGAAACTTCGACATCTTTAAAATCAACGTGAAAATCTTCACAAGTATGACCCCCTTTTCTCCTTAACAGAAGATGTTAAGCGACACAAGGAGTTTCATATAAATATTAAATAATTAAGTTAAAAGAAACGGTTCATATAAATAAATAAATATGATCACTAGGCTTCTACAGTTCGGTTGAACGCTCCTTTAGTAGGACTGTGGGGTTGATATCATCTAGTTCAGAGTGGGAAGAGCTTGCATTAATGGTGACTGTTTTGGTGAGGTGTGCATCTTGAACACTGAAAGAGGTAAAGGGACAGCCTTTCACGTTACTGCAGATGAGAGACTGAATTGAGGCAGTGTTGATGATTTTGAAACCTACTTCTCCACCAAAAGTGCTAGGCTTCCAGTACTCAGGAGAACATATAGGATTACCCATAAGTCCCTTCAGGGAGAATGGTGCTCCAGCTTCTACCATGGTCTCCCCAAAGATGGCATCTGGACGAGGCTTCTCTACCAGAAGGGCGGGATACAGCTCCATGGCATCTATGTCTCCATAGAGCGCTTCTAACTCTGCAGCCATTTCCTTCTCTCCTGTGAGGTTGACAAGGACAAAGATATAACCAATGTCAAACTTTTGACAAAATGAAGAGTTTTACCCCTCAATTTGCTTCCCACTTCTCTCTTGTTTCCATTTGTCCCTTGACTCTTTCAAGAAGTTTAAAAACTGTTTCTCACCTGTAAGTTCCTCAAATGATTCATAGGGCTTCAGCAGAAAACGTTTGCGATACTCATTAAAAGACTGGTATTTCATCTCTCTGCTCTGGTCAATTGAAGCCTTTGATACTTTCTCTACTGCGACTGGAAGATTCCTACCGCCAGCAACCTATGGAATATGAATTAAATTGTAGAACACATTAATTGAGTTTTATGCATATGTAAGATTTTTTTTTCTTTTCTTTTTTTGGCCATGCCAAGTGGCCTGTGGGATTTTAGTTCCCTGACCAGGGACTGAACCCAGCCCCTCAGCAGTGACAGCAAGAAATTCTAACCACTGCACCACAAGGTAATTCCCAAGATTTCTATTTTAAAAACATCCCTTAAGTGCCAAGTAGGTAAACTGAAGCTACCAGTGGAGACCTAAACTATAAGTTTGGAATATTTATAGATTATTTCTATGATCTAGATTATAATGGTAACATTATATTATAATCACAATCATATAATTTTAAATATATATATTACATATCCTTCTTATTTCAAGGAAAGGTTACTAGCAATAATTAATCTTTCAGTAAGTTTAAGAAAAGTCTTTCCTGCAGCAGACATTCTAGTTACCGACTAGTCCTCTGTTTTATTTTGTTTTTCACTAATAATGCTTACCCTGCCAGCAGTTTGCCTGGTGAATGATTCAACAAACTGAGTGACACCATGTTCGAGTAAGATAGAGTTGTTATAGATAAACTGCTGATAGTTGTACTCCTGGCCATCAATCCGAAAGACGTCAGGCAGAAGGGGATGCCAGTGGTAGAGCGTGTTAAACTCAGCAGCAATACGGTTTTGGTACTGGAACTGTTGGTTGAAAAGCAGCTCTGGGTCAAACTTCAGTTTGAAGTGATAGCCACTCAAGTGCTGTACGTAGTCTTCAATCACAATCTTAATAGTTTCTCCTACAGGCACAAAATAAAAAATTGAAAACATAAATTCTTTCTGCTCACAAATGTTCAAGCAACTGAAATGCAACTGGTCATTTGGCATTTCTATCTAGACTTTCTTTTCCACCTTCGACAGGTGGGTGTCTGACCAATCCACCTGAAGCAGTGAATGAATGCGGAGCAGGTGACTGTACGTGCAGGACACTCCCCCAGAATTACAGTCCTCCCAAAGGAGACAAGTTGGTTTTCTTTGAGGAAGAGGGTTTTCTTCAAGTGATTTGCTCTTGCTGCTTACCTATCAGGATTAGCCGGCTTGTCTGGAACAACTGTTCATCGCCCCACTCTGGATGCTCTTGTTTGAGCACATCACACACTCTGTTGTGTTCCCGCAGCCAAATGGTGGCATACATCATCAGACCAGGCACCAGACCAAAGACTTCCTGGCCTACAGCAAACTTCAAGTGTTCAGGAACATGAGGCGGGTAGATCATTTCGACCTGAGTATCTTTGACTGTGGGAGGATACATCTCTCCATTAATCATCTAAAAAAGTATCAGTAAGAAGAGGTAAGAAACAAATTTTCATCATTAGAGATTTGGAACATAGGTGGGTGGTGAGTGGTAATGAATTCTTAATATTTAAATGGAACAAACCTGATATTTCATTTTTCCATCCTTGAAAAGGCGCAGCTTATGCTGTCTCTCTAAAGATTCACCGTACACGTGACTTAAGTCCACCTAGAAGATTATGGAAAATTTTTGATTTGCTACTGAAGTTGTTCTTACGTAAAATGCCTAGGATGTATTTATTACTAAATAATGTGATGATGTAGTTTGCTTTAAAATTTTTCAGTAACATTTTTTTTCACAGCCACAAAATAATAAATTGTTTATCCATTAAAAATAACCTCATAGCTTATAAATCTAAATGTCTCCTATTAGTGTCTCATATGGAGCCTGTATCAGAAATTTTCACTCTAATTATATGATATTTCTTTTAAAAAGCAGCAGAAAATGTTTTGATATAAAATACTTATTAACTGAAGCTATGTCACTGAAACCCAAGAGATAATATTGCTGCAAAAATCTCACCTTATATTTAAGGCAGCACAATCAAGGTAACAAAATTTTTTTGAAGACAACTTTTTCGCAGATCTAATATTTTAAACTAAAAATATGAGTCAAACTACAAATAATAATTTGTATATATGTATGTAAGTATGTGTGTGTGTATTTTTTTACTCAACCAGTGAGATAAAATGGAAACTCCATTCAGGTTTTTACACAGAACTTGATTTGCTACAAATTCTCATTTAACTCTGTCTCACCCCATGGTTCTTTCCCTTAGTGAAAGCTGGTCCTCGTTCAAAATCTGTCTTGAAAAACTGATGGGTGAAGTGCTGGGCAAAGAATGCAAACATCATATTTGTGCCCTGGGGATCAGGAATGAACTTTCTTCTTAGAAGTACTTTTTTCACAACTTCTTTTGAATCAGGAAGCTCTTTCCTCCCTATAAAAAATGAGAAAGCCAAAATAAGAACCCATCTATATATTTAAGGAAGCAGAGAGTGAACTGTCAATTTACCAGGGTCTACTTCACTTACAGGAAAAATACAACTTTGAACAGGATCATAATATTATTAATAGAAGTTCTAAGGTATAGGGGAACAACCTCTTACTGAATAATCTACTTTAGTATTAATTCAGTTGTAATGAAAGAATTTGAGAACATATGACATTACGCCAAAATGTCTGGGCCTCCCTGGTGGCTCAGATGGTAAAGAATCTGCCTGCAATGCAGAAGACCCAGATTCGATGCCTAGGTTAGGAAGATCCCCCGGAGAAAAGAATGGCAACCCACTCCAGTACTCTTGCCTGGAGAATTCCATGGACATAGAAGCCTGGCTGGTCACAGTCCATGGGGACTCTAAGAGTCGGACACGATTAAGCGACTAACATTTTCACTTTTTCATACCAAAATGCCTATTTGCTTCCATGGAATAGTTTACAGGGACTCACAATTTCAAAAATAATCCAGATATCCATAAGAAGGGAAAAATGGTTTTATTAACAAATAGTCATAGTTTGGGGTCAAATTTTCTAGGTATCAATCCAATCCCAGTTACAGTTAATACAACTCTGTCTCCTCTCACTCACCTTTCACTCCCATGGGTGTTGGGCAGTCATCAGGCACCGGAGGAAGAGCTCTGGTGTAATAGGACAGGTTAGAAAAGGCTTCCCAGCTTTTATAGCTGTAGTGCACATTATAAGTTGGCGGACTGTCAATCAAATGTGATCTTGCTGAAATTTTAGAGGAAAAAAATGTTATTTTTTCGCATCCACAAGGCAAATCAATGCTCATTTTTATTGTATAATGTACAAAGTGGCACTAGAATAAATTTAATTAATACAAAGATATTCTATTTTGAAGCAATCATACTTTAAAGCCTGCTACTGGTGCTCAAAAAAGAGGAAAGAATGATGCGTTAAAAGGCATCTTTGATAAAGTATATATTCTTTACAGATGTTTTGGTTTAGCCATTTTGATTTTTTTCAAACAACCATCCACTTATTTTTCAAAAGGCCCATGAGCAAAATGTCTGGGCTTGACACTCACATTAGAAATAAAGGTTATTTTCTTGCCAACCCCAATCCAAATTATTCATTTATTTTAATGGGTACAATTGTGCCCCATGGCCATTCAGTAAACAACTGGACCACGCTTCCTTCACAAACTGTCGAGAACAGTGAAGGTCAACAGAGGTATGCAATATTTTAAGTAGAATTCTGCCTGTGAGACAGAACTTTAGAAACTTCAAGGGATTCAGATGTCAATATTTTTGGCCATTAAAATAGTAGGCAAATAAAAGGTATATTTAAACATGTTTTGGATTAAGTTTAAAAATCTAAAATTTGTAAAGTACATTTTTCTTTGAGGCAGCTGAGAACCCTAGAAAGTGATTTGTACTTACACGTCAACACATATCTCATAATCATATTTCGCAGGAAGGAGATCTTATTGACAATGTTCCAGACTCCCTTGAAGTGGGTAAGTATGTAGTGCACTGTGTTGGGAGTGGGTTTCAGGAGTAATTTTATTCTCGTCAGAAATTCAGCTGCAATGAGAGGAAAAAGAAATTAACGGGACACATTATAAGACACAATTCTGTAAAATGATAACTGTATATATACCCCATTCCAAATGAGGGCACTCAACAACAAACTTACGTGTAGTGCAGTTTTCACCATAGAATCCTGTTCGGGTACAGTCACATTTATACTGGTCAAATCCTACACTCATACATACACCTCGATTCTGGCATGGATGGGAACAGCAAGGATTTGCTACAAAAACAGTAAAGACAATGAATAAATAATTTTTCAGTGTCAATCTTGACTTAAGCATTTAATTGCTTTACTTACTATGAGTCAACTTCACAATAAAAAATTCAAGAAATATACAGGTAGTCATGGGAAAACTTTTTTTTTTAACCTGCCTCACAGAATGGTTATAATGTAGAATACCAAGTTCCTTTTCTAAATAAAGGTAACAGAATATTCCACCAGAGAAATCATGTTGCTAAATTTTTCTTAGAAACTTTAGATGCTCAAATTAGTCTTCAGAAGAGGCTCAAAGTAGGACTTCAAAACTAAAGTGAATAGATCTAGTATTTTAATCAAACTTTGGGTTTTTTTGTTTTTGCTTTTTTCCCTTCTTCTTTCTTCTCTGTCACAAAGCTGGAGAAAGATCTGGAGAAAGAACATTCTACGTTGAGAGGAAAAAATTGCAAAGGCCCTGAGGCAGCAGGAGAGGGAGAGTGGAAGCTAAGTTCAGAAAAGGTGAAGGCAGATCCTGTGGGTTTTATGGGAATTTGGGTTTTATTCCACGTGTCAGGGGAGATCTTTGAACGATTTACAGTATTAAGGTGGCATGACTTAATTTACATTTTAAAAAAACGACAAAAGCAAACTATAGAGAAATTTGCAAAGTAAAAACTGCTTGCTTTTAAGCTATTCTATTTATCTTAAACAATCTGGGCTTCCCTGGGACGGGAAAGCACTAACTAGGGAAGTTGTATAATACAATTATTTTCATTCAATAACAGTTAGGTGCTATACAAAAGCATCTCACATATATTGATCAGATCTTCTTGTCTTATAATGACAACCTGCAAATTAGTATCCCCGTTCCTATTTAGCAGATGAGAAAAGATGGGCGCAATAACTGGCCCATGAAGATCAGAGCTGAGGGCAAAGCGGGGCTATCCGTCCAGTCCGGACTCGGCCTCTGAATTCTGGCAGGATTTAGCATACCTGGAGTTCCCGGGGGAAGTCTGAGCAGAAACTCAGCCCGGGGGGACGGAGCCGCGGAACGCCGGGCTCGGGCGCCAGGGGCTCACTCACCTGCTCCGCAGAGCGCCACGGCGGCGCAGAGCAGCAGGGCGCGGGCGAGCATCTCGGCTGCGGGCGGGGCGCGGGGACGGCGGCGGCGTCGGGCTGCGGGGCCAGAGGAGGCGCTGTGCGGAGCTCGGGCGTCCTCTCGCTGCGAGTCCTTTGACAACTGGGAGCTAACGGAGAGGACCTTCCTTTTATGCGTGAAATAGCCCACGTGACGGCGTGACTGTTTCTTTCCGCCTTTCCTCCCCCCCTTCCAAAACTTTTCCCCCTCTTTCTACTTAAACAATTGCGTAAGACCCGGGTGGGGGGAGGATTTCTTCTTTTTTTTTTTTTTTAGCTACGCAAACTAGAAAATCGGAAACCTGGGGAGTCGCGCTTGGCTCCCCTAAGGTGGCTGCAAAGCGGATCGCCCCCTCCCAGTTCCGCCCTCCCAGCGCCCCTCGGCCGGCTGCTCCGCCGCTGGCGCCGGGCTCCGCGCCAGACTGCTTTCCTTCCGTCGCGGTGCGGGCCGAGGCTCCCGAGAGGGGTCCGGGGGAGAGTCTCCGGGCGGCCTCCGGGCTTCCTCTCCCGGAATCGATCGGGGGATCCGAAGCGCAGGGAATCCCCTCGCGCGCCCCGCCCCGCGCCCCCCTCGTCTGGTCCCTCGGCTTTTGGGGGCCGAAGAGGTCACAGTCTGGAGAGGCTGGGGAGGATCGGGCCAAGAAAGGCTGACATGTTTTACTCATGTCATGTATTTCAGATGTGTCCTGATTTCAGTGACTACTCTTAACCTCGTGTAGATGTACGCACATACAAAACTTTAATTTTTTTGGGGGGGGGGATTTTTTTTTTACTTGACCGAATGAATTGTAGTAACTGTAGTCAGTGTATACGTACCTGTTGGTTCTTTTTCGAGCTAAGTTGTTCTCAACATAAAAAATACTGTTCATGCCACCACCCCGACGTTGCTTCTTGGAGAGAGGAAATAAGGGTAAATTCTTCCCCTCAAAACTGACCCTGAACACTTACCCTGTAAACAGTCAATCTTAGATTGAGGGGTCACCGCTATAACCTTTCCTCCCCTCTCATGAACAAGGGAAGCGGTGATCGGGATGTTTAAGGATGCTCACCGTCCAAAAGATCTGCTTTAAGGCATTTCTTTCTCTGCTGCGTGATTTTCACTGTTTTGGTCACCAGCTCTTCTCAGGATACCAGTTGAAGGCAGTAGATTTTTAAAGCTTGCTTTGTGTGTGTGTGTGTGTTTTCTGCCCACTTCTCTAGGATGATGAGTTGTGACAAAGGATTAAAGTACAACATTACATTTACTTTTCAATTGTCTGGGTTTATTAGGGCCAGTTTTCTAGTCTCATTTTGGAAGGTAATTTGATGAGGAATTTGGTTGGAATGGATGTGAAGGAAGGGTGATTTTGACAAGTTTTCAATTTCATCATCTTTTGCTTTTGTTTGATTCTGTCTTGTGGTCTGGAGGGGTGTGTGAAGGTGAAATGCCACCCCCTCTCCCCCACCCCCCCAAAAAAAAGAGAAAAGAAAAAAGTAGCAGCATTGTAGAGAACTTTAAAAAAAGACATTTTTTTTTTTTTTTTACATTTTGCTTAATGTGATTCTACGTGAGACAAATGACTAAAATTCCATCTCACCCAGGAAGCCTTTCTCCTCTAGTCATATTTAATCATTCTGTTTGTGACACTCCCATTTATTGTACTGAGTCTTACATGAAATTTCAACTAAGAGCATAGATGTAAACAGTCTTTTAACAATTCCAGCTTTACGTTTCATTTTAAGTGGTAGGATGTGTCTACTCAAATTTTAAGTGGATATTTAGAACTACCAATTTGAGTTTGGTTAGATGCCAAGGAAGAATTCATCCTCTGACTCTGTTGGGTTTATATTGTAATCCTGAATGCATTTTGAAGTCATCATCATCATTGTCCTCATCTGATCTTAATTGTATACCTGCTGCGTATAAAAGTGTGTTCTATTGTTTGCAGGGAGACTAAATTGAAAGTGAGAACAAAACAGGGTGTTAAGAATAATCACATTTAGACTACTTGGACCTTAAAGAAATTGAACTCTATTTCATAGTGGAGATTCAATTAAAAAATACCTATTCGGTTAAACTACTTGGTTTAATCTGTAACTTCTGTAGCACAATAGAGAGAGTTGCATGCACCTGTGCAGTCAGAAAATAGCTCAAGGAGAAAATGACACTTTAAGGATGGGTGCAGTTTAGAAAGGAAGTCCGGTTATGGACTCGAGGAAAAACTGTTATGATTTATTAACTTTGGTAAGTCTGGGACAGTAAAATAGAATGGGTAGTGCATTTGGGAATGCTGGTCATGGGGGAATATTAAATGTCCCAAACCAAATCAAAATGGCTAAATCCTGTCCTGTGTGGAAAAGTACTGTGATTATTATCCCATGATATGTCACAGCATAAAAAATAAGATTATGATCATGTGAGACTTATGTTTCTCACCTGTGTCTGTGTTTAGTGTTTCTGTGTTCATTTTAGACAAATACATGTATCTGTTATGTAAAATGCATTAGTCTCTGAAATTTGTTGGTGAATTCTCTGTTAACTAAAAATAAGAAAGCATATTAAAAAAAAATCTTCCAGAGCATTCTGCTGAGTTTTACTGCCCCCTTCTGCTGCTTCAATTTTTATCAACTTCTTTTTCTCTCGATTGTTGTAAAAATCACTCGGTAGATTTTGTGTCTGATGTTACAACATTCTTAAAAGTCTACATATGCAGTGTTCGGTGGAGATTTAACCTTCATGAATATACTAAAAAAGGAATGAAATATGTGTTAGTTGAAGTAATAAACCATTCATATGAGCTAAAAGAAAATGAACAGTTCAGTTCAGTCGCTCAGTCGTGTCCGACTCTCCGCGACCCCATGAATCACAGCACGCCAGGCCTCCCTATCCATCACCAACTCCCTGAGTTCACTCAAACTCATGTCCACAGAGTCGGAAGACTGTTAATACCCAAAATTCCAAAGGCACTGACATTTTCAAAGGAGATTTCTCTTACTGCTTTGAGCAGGGTTCTACCATTCTGGGGCTTCCCTGGTGGCGCTAGTGGTAAAGAACCCACCTGCCAATGCAGGAGACATAAGAGATGTGGGTTCATTCCCTGGGTTGGGAAGATCCCCTGGAGGAGGGCACAGCAACCCACTCCAGTCTTCTTGCCTGGAGAATCCCATGGACAGAGGAGCCTGGCAGACTATAGTCCATAGGATCGCAGAGTAGGATACAACTGAAGCGACTTTGCACACACACACACGCACTATTCAGATATGAAAGGATGGTCATATCTACTATCTTAGACATGGAACTTTTTTTATATCTCCCTGTCTTCACCTTTATCCTATTCTGATTCACTCAAAGATAGTGGAGATTGCCCTTGTCTTTTTTATTCATGACAGGCTGACTAGAGAGCTTTACTATCTTGCATCTTGCCTGAAGAGACATTTTTAACAAGGTTCTGCTACAGTGTACATCTGTTTCTTGAAGGGCAGAAACAGATGTACCCATAAAAGTACCCATGAAAGACCTCTGCTTTAGTCTTTAATGCATGCATGCTAAGTTGCTTCAGTCTTATCTGACTCTTTACAACCCTATGGACTGTAGCCCTCCAGGCTCCTCTCTCCATGGAATTCTCCAGGCAAGAAGACTGGAGTGGGTTGTCATGCCCTCCTCCAGAAGATCTCCCTGACCCAAGGATCGAACCCACATCTCTTATGTCTCCTGCATTGGCAGGCGGGTTCTTTACCACTAGTGCCGCCTGGGAAACCCAGACTTTTAGTAAATCATGGTTATTTACCTATTCCTGACTACACAAGATAGGAGTTTCAACTAGAAAAACAAGAGCATGTGGACAAAGAATGTCACCTCTCATTTCAGTAAACAAGGGATGTAAAACCCTCAGACACTGCCCCCGGCCCCGACCCCAGCCTGATGGCGCAGGACAGTGGCTCCTGAGGGGAGGTAAACAGGCTGCCACTGAAGTGACTGTGTGCCCCAAGGGGACTCAGGGTGCAGAAAAATGGGACAGTGGCCCTATCAGAGAAAGCATTTCAATAATCCCAGGGGCTTGCATCTTCCCATGTGCGGACAGCACTAAATTCACTAGTTTGAGATGTCTGGTTTCTTTTGATTAGCAGGAAACTTTTGATCTTCCACTTCCTGGATTTTGGGGGTTTTGTTTTGCAGAAACATTTGTATATCCTGACTCCTTCTTCACCTCTTCAGACAAGTCCTTCAGAGTTATCTGAGAGATGGCTTAACACCAAATAAAACATAATTCTCAACTTTTAGGTTATACAGTGTTTTAGGTTTTTTTTTATTTTTCAGTTGACAAGGACAAACATTAAAAAAAAAATCCTTGTCAAATAAACCAATGAAGAAATACCAAACAATATCTAGTCCTAAATTTTATTTTAAAAAAGTATCTCCTTTTTCTCAGCTTAGTTCCCGGATTTTTTTTTTTTTTCACTCAGTCATGTCTGACTCTTTGTGACCCCATGAACTGTATAGTCCATGGAATTCTCTAGGCCAGAATATTGGAGTGGGTAGCCTTTCCCTTCTCCAGGGGATCTCCCCAACCCAGGGATCGAACCTAGGTCTCCCGCATTGCAGGCAGATTCTTTACCAGCTTTTCTTTTCCTTCATTTTTCATGGTTGTATATCATAACTACTAAGGTGAGTAAGGTGGATTGAACATGGTCTTTGTATTAGATCTAGGAATCCTAAAAGGGGATAAGGAAATACAAGAGACTGTGAGCAGGGTGTGCTGGGGCCAGTATAATGAGACCACACTGACATGGATTAAACTCAGTTTAAATGAGCTTGGAAGTTGCCACTCTATCCTAACAAAAATCTGAACAAAGTGAAAACTCAAAATGCTATTCTTAGATCCTCCAAAAAAGTGAGGTGATAAGATAAAAAGCTGCCCTCAAAATTGGAGGGGGCATCCATGGTGGCTCAGCGGTAAGGAATTCGCCTGCAATGCAGGAAACATGGGTTCAATCCCTGGGTCAGGAAGATCCCCTGCAGAAGGAAATGGAAGCCCACTCCAGTATATTTTTCTGGGAAATCCCATGGACAGAGGAGCCTGGAGGGCTACAGTCCATGAGGTTGCAAAAGCATCCACACGACTTAGCAACTAAAAAGCAACAGCAACAAAATTGGAGAGATTGGCCATACAGATAAGCACAATTTACCAGAACAGAAACCCACAGGCAAACACCTCCTTGAAAACCAATGCCTATTTAGGGAAACCCAGAGAGTTATGGATTGTGCTTAGTTGCTTATTGTGTCCGACTCTGCGACCCTGTGGACTATAAACTGCTAGGCTCCTCTGTACCTGGGGATTCTCCATGGAGAGAACGATACTAGAGTGGGTTGCCATGCCCTTCTCCAGGGGATTGTCCCAACCCAGGGATCAAACCTAGTCTCCAACATTGCAGGTGGATTCTTCACCGTCTGAGCCACCAGGGAAGCCTGAAGAGTAAAGTGCACACACACATATCTTGAATAAATCTTAAGTGTTAAAAATTCCAGTGCGGGGGGGGTTGTCTATTTACTTTCATGAGTTTTACTTCCTGGAACTCTACCAAGTTCCCACAGTGAATTATCAGGAAAAGAAAAAAATCCCCTTGGAGGACTGGCAGGGAAGCAGGGAAAAATAACCATTTTGAAATATGCCAGAGCATTGTTCTTTTAAATTAGGCTCAAAAGAAATTTTATTACCAGAGCCTAAACTCTGGGAATTTTATCAGAGCCTAAATGACCTGGGGAAAGGATGTACTCAAACTCTAGCACCCTCTAGCCATGTCCCACTTAATCTGTGTCAGGGGGGAATGGAGGAGCACTTGTGACACTCACAGCTCAGAGGCATAGGCTGAGTAAAACACCCAGACCCGATCACAGGACTCTAGAAGACTCCCCCAACCCACCCTCCCACCACATTGCTAAAGGCCTATTTATCAGAGTTCTTTTCACCCAGTACACTTTGCCCAGCTTTCAAAAAAAAAAAATGACAGGTCACAATGAGAGTCAAAAAACAGTTGGAAGAGGCAGAGTGAACATTGAAACCAGACTCAGAGATATAGCACAGATGGTGGAAATATAAGATCATGAATGCTGATGAAATAGTAGTTAACGTGCAAGAACAGATGGGTAATATAAGCAGAGAGATGGAAATTCTAAGAATAAAAAAAAATTCTAGAGGGCAATAACATTGTAATAGGAATGAAGAATGACTTTGATGAACTTCTTAGTAGGCTGGACACGTCTGAGGAAAGAATCTCTGAGCTTGAGGGTATGGAAGGAGACACTTCCAAAATCGAAAAAGATAAGTATGTAAAGAGAAAGAAGAAAGTGAAGTCGCTCAGTCGTGTCCGACTCTTTGTAACCCCATGGACTGTAGCCTCCCATGCTCCTCCATCCATGGTAGTGTTAAAACAAACGTAAAGAATAGCCAAGAATTGTTGGAGAACTGCAAAAGGTGTCACATAGATGTAGTGGGAACAGAGTAGGAAAAGAAAGAGAGAAAGGAGTAGAAGCAATATTTGAAGCAATATTAACTGAGAAATTCCCTAAATTAATCACAGATCCAGGAAGCTCAGAGAACATCAAGTAAGGATGTGCCAATGCAACCATACGTAGGTGTATTATATTTGAAGTGCAGAAAAGAAAATATAAAGGAAAAAATCTTGAAAGAATCTAGAGGAAAAAAAAAGCCTTACCATATATATAGAACAAAGATAAGAATTATATCCTACTTCCACTCAGAAGCCATACAAGCAGGAAGAAAATGAAATAAAATGTTGAAAAAACAGCAACAACAAAAATCACTGACATAGAGTTCTGTATACCAGGAAACTAAAGCTGATCGCCGAAGAATTGATGCTTTTGAACTGTGGTGTTGGAGAAGACTCTTGAGAGTCCCTTGGACTGCAAGAGGTCCAACCAGTCCATTCTGAAGGAGATCAATCCTGGGTGTTCATTGGAAGGACTGATGCTAAAGCTGAAACTCCAATACTTTGGCCACCTCATGCGACGAGTTGACTCTCTGGAAAAGACTCTGATGCTGGGAAGGATTGGGGGCGGGAGGAGAAGGGGACGACAGAGAATGAGATGGCTGGATGGCATCATCGACTCTGTGGAGATGAGTTTGAGTGAACTCTGGGAGTTGGTGATGGACAGGGAGGCCTGGCGTGCTGTGATTCATGGGGTCGCAAAGAGTCGGTCACGATTGAGCGACTGAACTGAACTGAACTGAACCCTCAAAAATGAAGGAACAAATTTTCTCAGACAAAATTTGAGGCAATTTGTGGCCAGTAGATCTGCCTTACACAAGAAGTTCTTCAGAGAGAAGAAAAATGATGGAACTTAGAATCTCAGATCTACAGAAAAACAAAGAGCATTAGTGAAGACTAAATAAGCGTAAAATAAAAAATTTCATTTTTCTTATTTCTAATTGATCTAACAAGTAGCAGTTTGTTCAACAGAATAATGGTAAAAGTGTATTTAAGGATTATAGCTTATGTATAGGAGGTAAATTACAGCTTATGTATAGTAGGTAAATTACACCAAAGGAAGAGAGAGGAATTAGGAATATTTTGTTATGAAGCATGAAGTGGTATAGTGTTATTTGAAAATAGAGTTGGTTTAATTGCAAATGTATATGATGACCACTATGATATTTTTAAGCATAATTGATATGTTAAGAAGGAAGAGAAAATAGAGTCACATAAAATCCCCAATTAAAAGCACAATTATCAGAAAAAGAATGGAAGACAAAAATAGGAACAGAATACAAGGAAAACAAGTATAAAAAAGTTAATATGGTAGATATTAATCCAGCACTATCAGTAATCACTTTAAGCAACAATGGTACAAATATATCAACTATAAAACAGAGATTATCAGAACAAACCAAAGAAGACCACCTATATGATTTCTACATGAAACCACCTTAAATATAAAGACACATACAGAATAAAGTAAAAGGATGGAGAAATATATACCATGCTAACTCCAATTAAAAGAAAGAAGTGGAGGTGGATGAAACTAGAGCCTATTATACAGAGTGAAGTAAGCCAGAAAGAAAAACACCAATACAATATACTAACGCATATATATGGGATTTAGAAAGATGCAAATGATAACTCCGTATATGAGAAAGCAAAAGAGACACAGATGTATAGAACAGTCTTTGGGACTCTGTGGGAGAGGGTGAGGGTGGGATGGTTTGGGAGAGTGGCATTGAAACATGTATATTATCATATGTGAAACGAATTGCCAGTTCAGGGTTGATGCATGTTACAGGATGCTCGGGGCTGGTATGTGGGGATGACCCAGAGGGAGGATAAGGGGAGGAGGGAGGTGGGAGGGGGGTTTGGGAGGGAGAACTCATGTACACCCAGGGCGGATTCATGTCAATGTATGGCAAAACCAACCAATATAATATTGTAAAATAATTAGCCTCCAATAAAAACTAAAAAAAAGAAAAAGAAAGCAGTGGTAGCTATATGAATTTCAGACAGAACAGGCTTCAGAGCAAGGAAATTTATCATGGACAAATATATATATATGAAGTCGCTCAGTCGTGTCCAACTCTTTGCAACCCTATGGACTGTAGCCTGCTTGGCTCCCCCGTCCATGGGATTTTCTAGGCAAGAATACTGGAGTTGGTTGCCATTTTCTTCTCCAGGGGATCTTCCTGACCCAGGGATTGAACCCAGGTCTCCTGCATTGAAGGCAGACTCTTTACCCTGTGAGCCACACCATGGACAAAGAGGCCCCTCAATAATACAAAGGGGTCAGTTCTCCAAGAGGACATAGCAGTCTTTAAAGTGCATGTGTCTAGCAACACAACCTCAAAATACCTGAGGCAAAACCTAGTAGAAACAGAACTGCACGGAAAAATCCATAAAGTCACTCTAATTTCTCTATCAAAAACAGATCCAGCAGGCAGAAACTCAGTAAGAACATAGTTGAATTCAACAGTACCATCAGTCAACTGGATATAACTGACATCTGTAGACTACTTTATTCAAAAACACCAGAATAAGGTTCTCCTCAAGGTCACACAGAAAATACACAAAAATAAACCACATTCTGGGCCATAAAAAAGAATACCTTAACAAATTGAGAATGATAAAAATCATACAATGTATCAGACCACAGTGGAATTAACCTAATAATCAATAACCAGAAAGATAACCAGAAAATTCTAAAATATTTGGAGATTACCAAACACACTTCTAAATAACACATGGGTCAACTTAGAAATAACAAAGGACACTTAAAATTTTTAGTTCGGTTTAGTCGCTCAGTCATGTCCGACTCTGCGACCCCAAGGACCACAGCACGCCAGCTTCCCTGTCCATCAGCAACTCCAGAGATTACTCAAACTCATGTCCATTGAGTCGGTGATGCCATCCAACCATCTCATCCTCTATCATCCCCTTCTCCTCCTGCCTTCAATCTTTCCCAGCATCAGGGAATGATGAGTCAGTTCTTCTCATCAGGTTCCCAAAGTATTGGAGTTTCAGCTTCAGCATCAGTCCTTCCAATGAATATTCAGGACTGATTTCCTTTAGGATTGACTGGTTGGATCTCCTTGCAGTCCAAGGGACTCTCAAGAGTCTTCTCCAACACCACAGTTCAAAAGCATCAATTCTTTGGCGCTCAGCTTTCTTTATAGTCCAACTCTCATATCCGTACATGACTACTGGAAAAACCATAGCTTTGACTAGACGGATTTTTGTTGGCGAAGCAAAGCCTCTGCTTTTAATATGCTGTTTAGGTTGGTCATAAGTTTTCTTCCAAGGAGAAAGTGTCTTTTAATTTCATGGCTGCTTTTGTGGAGCCTGAGAAAATAAAGTCTGTTACTGTTTCCATTGTTTCCCCATCTATTGCCATGAAGTGATGGGACCAGATGCATGACCTTTGTTTTCTGAATGTTGAGTTTTAAGCCAACTTCTTCACTTTCCTCTTTCATTTTCATCAAGAGGCTCTTTAGTTCTTCTTTGCTTTCTGCCATAATGGTGGTGTCATCTGCATATCTGAGGTTACTGATATTTCTCCCAGAAGTCTTGATTCTAGCTTGTGCTTCATCCAGCCTGGCATTTCACATGATGTACTCTGCATATAAGTTAAATAAGCAGGGTGACAATATTCAGCGTTGACGTACTCTTTTCCTGATTTGGAACCAGTCTATTGTTCCATGTCCAGTTCTGACTGTTGATTTTTGACCTGCATACAGATATCTCAAGAGGCAAGTCAGATGGTCTGGTATTCCCATCTCTGTAAGAATTTTCCACAGTTTGTTGTGATACAGTCAAAAGCTTAAAAATTTGAAGCTAGGTTTAATTTTAAATTAAATTTAAAAATTTTTAACAAAGTGAAAATAAAAATACAACTTAAAATTCATGGGATTCAGCCAAAGCACTGCTTGAAGGGAAGTTGATAGCATTAAATGCATATATTCGAAAAGAAGAAGGATCTAAAATCAGTAATCTTAGTTTCCATCTGAGGAAACAAAACCAAAAAATGGTGGGGAGGTGAGGGTAGAATGAAACAAATTACTAATATCAGAAATGAGAGTGGGCACATTATTATAATGGAAATAAAAAGGCTAATTATAGGCTAAATAACAACTCTGTGACTACAAATTTGACAACCTAGATGAAATGGGCTAATTTTTGAAAGACACTTTGACTAAAATTCAAGCAAGTAGAATTAGACAATATGAATTCTACTAAAGAGGTTGAAATAATAATTAATAACCTTCTGAAATAGAAAGACCAGGCCCAGATGGATTCATTACTAATTTCAACTAAACATTTAAAGAAGAAATTATTCTAAACCTCTGCAGTCTCTTCCACAAAACAGAAAGTGAGAGCATAATTCATAACTTAACCATGAAGTTAGGATTACTCTACTACCAAAACCACAGAGTCACTACAAGAAAAGGTTCAGTTCAGTTCAGTTCAGTTCAGTCGCTCAGTCGTGTCCGACTCTTTGCGACCCCATGAATCACAGCACGCCAGGCCTCCCTGTCCATCACCAACTCCCGGAGTTCACTCAAACTCATGTCCATCGAGTCGGTGATGCCATCCAGCCACCTCATTCTCTGTCGTCCCCTTCTCCTCCTGCCCCCAATCCTTCCTGGCATCAGACTCTTTTCCAGTGAGTCAACTCTTCGCATGAGGTGGCCAAAGTATTGGAGTTTCAGCTTCAGCATCAGTCCTTCCAATGAACACCCAGGATTGATCTCCTTTAGAATGGACTGGTTGGATCCCCTTGCAGTCCAAGGGACTCTCAAGAGTCTTCTCCAGCACCACAGTTCAAAAGCATCAATTCTTCAGCGATCAGCTTTCTTCACAGTCCAACTCTCACATCCATACATGACCACAGGAAAAACCATAGCCTTGACTAGACGGACCTTGGTTGGCAAAGTAATGTCTCTGCCTTTTAATATGCTATCTAGGTTGGTCATAACTTTCCTTTCAAGGAGTAAGTGTCTTTTAATTTCATGGCTGCAATCAGCATCCACAGTGATTTTGGAGCCTCCAAAAATAAAGTCTGACACTGTTTCTACTGTTTTTCCATCTATTTCCCATGAAGTGATGGGACCAGATGCTATGATCTTTGTTTTCTGAATGTTAGGCTTTAAACCAACTTTTTCACTCTCCTCTTTTACTTTCATCAAGAGGCTCTTTAGTTCTTCTTCACCTTCTGCCATAAGGGTGGTGTCATCTGCATATCTGAGGTTATTGATATTTCTTCCAGCAATCTTGATTCCAGCTTGTGCTTCTTCCAGCCCAGCATTCCTCATGATATACTCTGCATATAAGTCACATAAGCAGGGTGACAATATACAACCTTGACGTACTCCTTTTCCTATTTGGAACCAGTCTGTTGTTCCATGTCCAGTTCTGACTGTTGCTTCCTGACCTGCATGCAGGTTTCTCAAGAGGCAGGTCAGGTGGTCTGGTATTCCCATCTCTTTCAGAATTTTCCAGTTTACAAACTAATATCTCTCATAAGTATCGGTGCAAAATTTTGCAACAAATTATTAGCAAACAAAGTCCAACAACCTTCAAGCTAGACTTCAGCAGTAATTAAACTGAGAACTTTCAGATGTACAAACTGGGCTTAGAAAAAAGGCAGAGGAACCAGAGACCAAATTGCCAACATTCATTCAGTCATAGAGACATCAAGGGAATTCCAGGAAAACATCTACTTCTGCTTCATTGACTATGTGAAAGCCTTTGATTGTGTGGGTCAAAATAAACTGTGGAAAATCCTTTAAGAGATGGGAATACAAGACCACCTTATCAGTCTCCTGAGAAATATATATGCAGGTCAAGAAACAATAGTTATAACCTTACAAAGAATGACTGGTTCAGAATTGGGACAGGATAAGACAAGGCTGTATATTGTCACCCTGTTTAACTTATATGCAGAGTATATCATGGGAAATGTCAAACTGGATGAATCACAGGCTGGAATCAAGATTGCCAGGAGAAATATCAACAATCCCAGATATGCAGAGGACACCACTTTAATGGCAGAAAGTGAAGAGAAACTAAAGAGCTTCATGATGAGAATGAAAAAGGAGAGTGAAAAAGCTGTTTTAAAACTCAACATTCAAAAAACGAAGATCATGGCATCCAGTGCCATCATTTCATGGCAAATAGTTGGGGAAAAAGTGGAAGCAATGGCAGATTTTATTTTCTTGGTGTCCAAAATCACTGTGACAGAGACTGCAGCCATGAAATTAAAAGACGCTTGTTCCTTGGAAGGAAAGCTATGACAAACCTTGACAGCATATTAAAAAGCAGAGACATCACTTTGCTGACAAAGTTCCAAATAGTCAAAGCTATGATTTTTCCTGGTGGCTCAGAGGTTAAAGCGTCTGCCTCCAATGCGGGAGACCCGGGTTCGATCCCTGGGTTGGAAAGATCCCCTGGAGAAGGAAATGGTAACCCACTCCAGTATTCTTGCCTGGAGAATCCCATAGACGGAGAAACCTGGTAGGCTACAGTCCACGGGGTCGCAAAGAGTCGGACACGACTGAGCGACTTTACTACTTACTACTATGATTTTTCCAGTAGTCATATATGAATGTGAGAGTTGGACCATAAAGAAGGCTGAGTGCCAAAGAATTGATGCTTTTGAACTGTGGTATTCAAGAAGACTCTTAAGAGTCCCTTGGACTGCAGGGAGATGAAATCAGTCATTCCTAAAGGAAATCAGTCCTGAATAGTCATTGGAAGGATTTATGCTGAAGGTGAAGCTCCAATACTATGGCCACCTGATGCGAAGAGCCGACTCATTTGAAAAGACCCAGATGGTGGGAAAGATTGAAGGCAGGAGGAAAAGGAGGTGACAGAGGAAGAGATGATTGGATGGCATAATCAACTCAATGGACATGAATTTGAGCAAACTCTGAGGGACAGTGAAGGACAAGAAGACCTTGTGTGCTGCAGTCCATGGGGTTGCAAGGAGTCAGACATGGCATAGTGACTAAACAACAGCAACAACAAGAAATCCAACAGTGTATAAAAATTATGCACCATAATGAAGTGGAATTTATTCCAAGTATGCAAAGTAACAAGATATGTACAAAATCTATATAAAGAAAAGTACAAAACTCTGATGACAAAATAAAAAATCGAAGAACTAATTGGAGAAGTTCCATGTTCATAGATAGATGCACTCATTATTGTGAAGTTGTCAGTTCTTCACAACTTGATAGATTCAATGCATTTTCAATCAAAATCTCAGAAATTTATCTTGTGGATATAGGAAAACTGATTCTAAAGATTTTGAAATGGAAAAGACCCAAGCTATTCAGTTAAATATTGAAGGAGAAGAACAAGATTGTAAGACTGATACTAATGACTTCAAGACTTAGCATATAGCTACAGTCATTAAGACAGTGCAGTATGGCAAAAGAACAAACAGATCAATAGAACAGAGAGCCCAGAATAGACCCCATAAATAGAGTCAACTGATTTTTGCAAAAGCAGTATAATAGAGAAATATAGTCTTTTCGACAAATGATGCTGGGGCAAGTGAACATCCACATGCAAGAAAAAAAATATCTAGACACAGTTTTCTTCACAAAAAATGACTCAAAATAGAGTTAAATGTGAAATGCAAAACTAAAAAAATACAAAAGATGATGCAGGAGAAAATCTATGTGGCCTATGTTATCGCAATGACTTTTTAGATACAGCAGCCTTTCATGATCCATGAGATCAGAAATGATTGATGATGTAGATGTCCCTATCATTAAAAACTTCTGCTTTCTGAAAGACCCTGTAAAGAGGATGATAAGAAAAGCCACTTTGGTTGATAATGATGTGTCAGCTTATGTTCACCATCTGCAACAAACAGGCCACTCTGGTGAGGAATGCTGGCAATGGGGCAGATTGTCCATGTGAGGGGAGATGGGTATATGGGAACTCTGTACTTGGCTGCTTAATTTTGCCATAACCTTAAACTGCTCTAAAAAATAAAGTTTATTTAAAAAAAATTTCCAGTTGAAGGATAATTGCTTTACCGAATTTTGTGGTTTTCTGTCACACGTCAACAAGAATTAGCCATAGGTACACCCATGTCCCCTCCCTTCCAGATATTCCTCCCATCTCCCTCCCCAGCCCACCCTTAAACCTTCTATAGAGCCCCTGTTTGAGTTCCCCGATTCATTCAGCAAATTCCCAGTGGCTATCTATTTTACATATGGTATTGTAAATTTCTGTGTTGGAGAAGGAAATGGCAACCCACTCCAGTATTCTTGCTTAGAGAATTCCATGGATAGAGGAGCCTGGTGGGCTACAGTTCGTGGGGTTGCAGAGTCAGACACGACTGGGCGACTAACACACAGATTTCTGTGTTACTCTCTCCATACATCTCCCCTTCTCTTCCCCCCTCCCACCGTGTCCATAGGTGTGTTCTCTATGTTTCTCCATTGCTGCCCTGAAAATAAATTCATCAGTATCATCTTTTTAGATTCCACATATATGTGTCGGTATACAATGTTTATATTTCTCTTTCTGACTTACTTCACTCTGTATAATAGGCTCTAGGTTCATCCACCTCATTAGAATGGATTCAAATGTGTTCCTTTTTATGGCTGAGTAATATTCCATTGTATATATGTACCACAGCTTCTTTATCAATGCATCTATCAGTGGACATCTAGGTTGTTCAATGCACGTGAACACTGGGGTACATGTGTCTTTTTCAACTTTGGTTTCCTCAGGGTATGTGACTAGGAGTGGGATTGCTAGGTCATATGGTGGTTTTATTCCTAACTTTTTAGGGAATCTCCACACTGTCTTTCCTAGTGGCTCTGTCAGTTTACATTCCCACCAGCAATGCAAGAGTGTTCCCGTTTCTCCACACCCTCTCCAGCATTTGCTGTTTGTAGACTTTTTGATGATGGCCATTCTGATTGGTGTGAAATGGTATCTCACTGTAGTTTTGATTTGCATTTCTCTAATAACGAGTAATGTTGAGCATCTTTTCATGTGTTTGTTAGCCATCTGTATGTCTTCTTTGGAGAAATGTCTCTTCAGGTCCCTTTCCCACTTTTCAAATGGGGCAGATTGACCATGTGTGGGGACGTGAGTATATGGGAACTCTGTACTTGCTGCTTAATTTTTCCATGACCTTACACTGCTCTAAAAAATAAAGTTTATTAATTAAAAAAAATTTAAAAGAACCTCAGCCCATAAAAGGGCTTTTGATTTTAGCTGCTCCTTTTTCACTTGTTCACAAATTAATTCTACTCTTCTCACACATGCTTCATGTTAATTTTAGTGGTTGATGAAAACAACCTCCACCATAAGAGCCACAAGGCTATTTTGCTAAAGGCAATGCATTTTTTTGGATGACTATTCATAATCATTGGTAAAAATCTTCAAGGCTGAATGCTGCAGTATATGAAAAATGACAGATGCTCATTTCCTAACTAAAAATTCTCTGTACCCTAAGGACAATAATTCCTTTGTTATTAATAACTTGTTATTCCCTTGTTATTAATAAAATCTGAAGAATTTATTCCTTCTCTCATTCCTCTCATATCCAGACATTGTATTCATATAAGTCCTGTTTTCTCTTTTTTGAAATGATGCTGTACCCAGGTGCTTGTGCTCAGTGCAAAGGGAGGCTAAACAAATGGAAACATTGGAGTTGGGGGCAGAGAAAGGTTTACTGCAGGGACAAAGTAAGGAGAGCAGACAGCTCATGCTCAAAAACCTTGAACTCTCCAATCATTTGGGGTAAGAGTTTTTAAAGGTGAAATTTGGGGTGATAGCTGTAGGGCATGTGACTTTCTTCTGATTGGTTGGTGGTGAGGCAACAGCGTGGTGGTGCCCCAGGAATCTTGTGCTCAGGCTGAAGTTGCCGTTCTCTATTGGGGTTGGGACCTTTGTTCTGATGAAGGTCTCAAAGACGTGTATATCCCTTGAGAAGCAACCGAGACCTGCTTTATCACTGCACTGTTGTTTCTTCCCTGCTTCTCCTTTGTTTCTGCATTTCCTCCCTTCCCTTCAGTTCAGTTCAGTCACCCAGTCGTGTCCAACTCTTTGCTCCCCCATGGAGTGCAACACTCCAGGCTTCCCTGTCCATCACCAACTCCCGGGGCTTGCTCAAACTTATGTCCATCAAGTCAGTGATGTCATGCAACCATTTCATCCTCTGTCGTCCCCTTCTCCTTCCACCTTCAATCTTTCTCAGCATCAGGGTCTTTTCAAATGAGTCAGCTCTTCGCATCAGGTGACCAAAGTATTGGAGTTTCAGCTTCAGCATCAGTCCTTCCAATGAATATTCAGGACTGATTTCCTATAGGATTGACTGGTTGGATCTCCTTACAGTCCAAGGGACTCTCAAGAGTCTTCTCCAACACCACAGTTCAAAAATATCAATTCTTTGGTGCTCAGCCTGTTTAATGGTCCAACTCTCACATCTATACACAACTACTAGAAAAACTATAGCTTTGACAGTTCCCATAGCTTTGACCTCTCTTCCCTAGTTAGGAACTGTTAGAATCTGCTTTTTGTTAGTTGCTCAGTCATGTCTGACTCTTTGTGACCCCATGGACTGTAGCCTGCCAGTCCCTTTTGTCCATGGGATTCTCCAGGCAAGAATACTTGAGTGGGTTGCCCTTTCCTTCTCCAGGGGATCTTCCCGAGCCAGGAATTGAACCCAGGTCTCCAGCATTGCAGGCTTCCCAGGTGGCCCTAGTGGTGAAGAACCTGTTTGCCAATGCAGGAGACATAAGAAACGCATGGTCAGTTCCTGGGTCTGGGAGATCACCTTCAGGAGGGCATGGCAACCTACTTCAGTAACCTTGCCTGGAGAATCCCATGGACAGAGGAGCCTGGTGGGCTATAGTCTAATGGGTCACAAAGAGTCCGACATGACTGAAGTGACTTACACAGAACTCCTGCATTGCAGGCAGATTCTTTACCATCCAAGCCACCAGAGAAGCCCCCTTTAGAACTCAGGAAAGATCAAGTAGGCTGAAGCCTTTTTTCCTATAAACAAGAAATAGGCAGCATGGAGGGTGTCATGGTCCGGGCGCGGGTTGGAAAAGAATTTCCAGACACGAGACAGAATGAGAGGGAAATAAAGTTTATTAAAGTGGGAGACACTGTTAGAACAGCGGGCCAGCTCAAGGGAGAGCTGACAATGAACAGGGGTCCTTAGTCCACTTTTATACCCAGGGTACAGGAGTGGGATAGGGGTCTTGTGGGTCATTTGCTGATTGGATGAGGCACATATATTGCAGGAGGGGAAGAGTAATGCAAATATCTCCTCCCTATTGGTTAGGAGGGGAGACAGGTTATACAGCTCAGGAGAACCTGAAATCAGTTATAACGTGGGGGAGGAAGGCTGATAAGGGTCTGGTTTTTCTGTTCCTGCATTCCAAGACCCTCCTTGGTGTTATCTGCTCTTTCATCCTTGGGTCACCACAGAGAGGTTTTTATACCTGGGAGGGCCTTACAGGGTCCTGCTCAACTTCAGAAGTACTACTTATAAGAAGTGTGCATATTTTCCAATTGCTTCTGCAAAAGCGTCAGGGTTTCTGGCCTCTAAAGCTGTATCTCCACTGTCTAATCTAATTTAAATTTCAAATACTTATACAACTGCCCCCTGGAACTAAAAGCCAAACACCCTCAACTTAAAATTCATTCTTTTGTGTGTGCTCAGTCATGTCCAACTTTTTGTGATCCCGTGCTCTGCAGCCTGCCAAGTTCCACTGTCCATGGAATTTTCCAGGTAAGAATACTGAAGTGGGTTGCCCTTTCCTCCTCCAAGGGATCTTCCCAACCCAGGGATCCAACCTGCATCTCCTGTGTCTCCTGCAGGCAGAATCTTTATCACTGCGTCATCTGGGCATAAAATTGTTATTGTTCAGTTCCTAAGTCATGTCCTGTTGCAGAGGAAAAGCCAATTCTGACTCCATGATGGAAACTGTTTCTTTAACTTGCTTTTCATTGCTTTTGTTATTATAATCATACATAGTGGCTTGCATAAAAAGGACCCTACCCCTCTGCCTGACTGTAAACTAAAGGGCTTTTGTTCAGCTCATGGAGGGATGGTTTGTCCCTCTGCACCTGCGAATAGAAGAGGTTGATACACCCCGTCCAGAGGCTGGCCATTCCCTTGGAGATGTTTTGCAAGACTGTAGACCCTTTCGCTGGACTTCCCCACTGCCTCTCCCGCTCTGTTCTGCCTTTTGACTTTCAGTTCAGTTCAGTTCAGTCACTCAGTCGTGTCCGACTCTGCGACCCCATCTACTGCAGCACGACAGGCCTCCCTGTCTATCACCAACTCCCGGAGTCCAGCCAAACCCATGTCCATCGAGTCGGTGATGCCATCCAGTCATCTCATTCTTTGTCTTCCCCTTCTCCTCCTGCCCCCAGTCCCTCCCAGCATCAGGGTCTTTTCCAATGAGTCAACTCTTTGCATCAGGTGGCCAAAGTATTGGAGTTTCAGCTTCAATATCAGTCCTTCCAGTGAACACCCAAGATTGATCTCCTTTAGAATGGACTGGTTGGATCTCTTTGCAGTCCAAGGGACTCTCAAGAGTCTTCTCCAACACCACAGTTCAAAAGCATCAATTCTTCAGTGCTCAGTTTTCTTTATAGTCCAACTCTCACATCCATACATGACCACTGGAAAAACCATAGCCTTGACTAGATGGACCTTTGTTGACAAAGTAATGTCTCTGCTTTTTAATGTGCTGTCTAGATTGGTCATAACTCTGCTTCCAAGGAGCAAGTGTCTTTTAATTTCATGACTGCAATCACCATCTGCAGTGATTTTGGAGCCCCCTAAAATAAAGTCAACCTTTTCACTCTCCTCTTGCACTTTCATCAAGAGGCTTTTGAGTTCCTCTTCACTTTCTGCCATAAGGGTAGTGTCATCTGCATATCTGAGGTTATTGATATTTCTCCCAGCAATCTTGATTCCAGCTTGTGCTTCTTCCAGCCCAGCGTTCCTCATGATGTACTCTGCATATAAGTTAAATAAGCAAGGTGACAATATACAGCCTTGACGTACTCCTTTTCCTATTTGGAACCAGTCTGTTGTTCCATGTACAGTTCTGACTGTTGCTTCCTGACCTGCATACAGGTTTCTCAAGAGGCAAGTCAGGTGGTCTGGTATTCCCATCTCTTTCAGAATTTTCCACAGTTTATTGTGATCCACACAGTCAAAGGCTTTGGCATAGTCAATGAAGCAGAAATAGATGCTCTTCTGGAACTCTCTTGCTTTTTCGATGATCCAGCGGATGTTGGCAATTTGATCTTTGGTTCCTCTGCCTTTTCTAAAACCTGCTTGAACATCTGGGAGTTCACGGTTCACATTTTGCTGAAGCCTGGCTTGGAGAATTTTGAGCATGACTTCACTAGCGTGTGAGATGAGTGCAACTGTGCGGTAGTTTGAGCATTCTTTCGCATTGCCTTTCTTTGGGATTGGAATGAAGACTGACGTTTTCCAGTCCTGTGGCCACTGCTGAGCTTTCCAAATTTGCTGGCATATTGAGTGCAACACCTTAACAGCATCATCTTTCAAGATTTGAAATAGCTCAACTGGAATTCCATCACCTCCACTAGCTTTGTTCGTAGTGATGCTTTCTAAGGCCCACTTGACTTCACATTCCAAGATGTCTGGCTCTAGGTCAGTGACCACGTTATCGTGACTATCTTGGTCGTGAAGATCTTTTTTGTACAGTTCTTCTGTGTATTCCTGCCACCTCTTCTTAATATCTTCTGCTTCTGTTAGGTCCATACCATTTCTGTCCTTTATCGAGCCTATCTTTGCATGAAATGTTCCCTTGATATCTCTAATTTTCTTGAAGAGATCTCTTGTTTTTCCTATTCTGTTGTTTTCCTCTATTTCTTTGCATTGATCACTGAGGAAGGCTTTCTTATCTCTCCTTGCTATTCTTTGGAACTCTGCATTCAGATGCTTATATCTTTCCTTTTCTCCTTGCTTTTCACTTCTCTTCTTTTCACAGCTATTTGTATAGGCCTCCTCAGACAGCCATTTTGCTTTTTTGCATTTCTTTTCCATGGGGATGGCCTTGGTCCCTGTCTCCTGTACAATGTCACGAACCTCCATCCAGAGTTCATCAGGCACTTTATCTATCAGATCTAGACCCTTGAATCTATTTCTTTCTTCCACTGTATAATCATAAGGGATTTGATTTAGGTCATATCTGAATGGTTTAGTGGTTTTCCCTACTTTCTTCAATTTAAGTCTGAATTTGGCAATAAGGAGTTCGTGATCTGAGCCACAGTCAGCTCCTGGTCTTGTTTTTGCTAACTGTATACAGCTTCTCCATCTTTGGCTACAAAGAATATAATCAATCTGATTTCGGTGTTGACCATCTGGTGATGTCCATGTGACTGGAATGCAAAAGTAGGAAGTCAAGAAACACCTGGAGTAACAGGCAAATTTGGCCTTGGAGCACGGAATGAAGCACGGCAAAGGCTAATAGAGTTTTTGTCAAGAGAACATACTGGTCATTTCTTATTTACATAGCCTAATTTGATGTGGTCTAAAATATTTAAAGCTTCTTTATGTCAAATACCATCATTATTTCCAAAATAGTATAATGAAAGGATCATTTAATTGGAGAGATTGATCTTAAAACCTTAGACAGGTCTTTGTTAGTTTCTTCATCTCCTCATAAGTTGGTAATGAGGATAAGTAAGACATAAAACCTTTGAACTATCAGAAGACATCTAAATCCAGGACATTTAGACTTCCTGAAATCCCTTTCTTCAAATGAAATCTGATCATTGCTCTGCTCTGCCATTGAGATATTTCATGTCTTTGCATTTTCATTTTCATCTTTCTAATTTTATACTCTGAACTATTCTCAGGTCAAACCTTAGACTGCTGGCTGTTGTTAAGATGTTCATCTGCCACAAAGATGATCAAGTGCTGATATGACATTCAACTCCAAAACACATCTCCTTTTTGTGGTTTAAATTGATTCCATTTTGGTATTATTTGAATAGTTGCAAATACTGTTTTTAAATTTACATTCTTCACTTGGCATTTAAGTAAAATCTTACTCACTTGGCATTTAGGTAAAACCTTACTCAGTTGGCGTTTAAGTAAATCAGCTGTTTTCACTTATAAGTGGTACGTGTAATTTATTTTAGAAGCAAAGGAAAAAAAATCTATTTAAAGAAGGTACCCGCGCCCAACTTCCTTACTAATTTTTTATTGAAAAAGAAATTAGCAAAACAAAACAAAAATTTGAAGTGATTTAATGGATGTGTTATTCACTAGGCTATTTGTTGTTTGTTTCCAAATGCTATCTTTAACCTGAAGGAGGGCATGGCAACCCACTCCAGTATTCTTGCTTGAGAATTCCATGGACGGGAGAGCTTGGCAGGCTATAGTCCATAGGGCTGCAACGAGTCAGACATGATTGAAGTGACTTAGCATGTAGCACGCAATCCTAAATACGTTAAGATAAATCATCTATTTTACAGTCACTGAATGAAATATTTGTTCTTTTTTTATTGCTGAATGTATTTTCACAAAATACTAGATGCCTTCTGTGGGTAGGAGATGCAAAGCTTTATAATCAAATTAAGTTCAGAGCTTGGTTTTGAAGCAAGCAAATCAATGGCCTGCCTTTATGAGTAAACATGCCAATGAGGGTAACTGTGATTCTCTGGCTCAAGGTAATTATTCAATATATATTTGGCAAATGACATCCTGTGCACGACTTTCATTCTTCTGTTTCCTTGGAACCATGTTCGCTCAGTCTGTTGGCATTATAGGTATTAACAGTAATCACTGATTACCAAAATAAGGGCCTTGCTTATATTATTGAGGGGAAGGCAGAAGATAAAATAGTAAGAAAGAAATGAATGTATTTACAAATTGAATTAAGTTATATGACGGCATTAAACAGGTTCAGTGATTGAAAAGTATATGCTGGTCAAAGAGGGTCTGTTATAGCAGAACATAACATACCTTTTATCTTCGGTGAATTGTGTCATGAAAAGTGAACCACTGAAACACACCATATGTGGTGGTTTTAATACAACATTTTTGAGCTTTACAATAAGACATATAGCAAGAAGACGAAAAAAGCTAAGATGGTCACTCATTCTTCAGTAGTGTTTAATTGAAAAATATAATGCTTTAAACATTGCTACCATGGAGTCATCACTCTTCTCTAGGCCAATAATTTTGTTTGTTTGTTTGTTTTCTGGCTGTGCTGCCTGACATGTGGGATCCTAATTCCCTGACCAGGGAGGGATTGAACCCATGCCCCTTGCAGTGGAAACACAGTCTTAAACCACTGTACCACCAGGAATTCCTGAAAATATTCAGTATCAAATGTTCGGTTTCCAACAATTTAAAACAAGTTTAAAAAAAATAAGTCAAGATTTCAGTGCTTTCACAATGCTTGGTTATTTATTCTTTCCATTATAGCATCTATTGAATATTTGAGGTGAGGCATAATATAGAGTGTAATTTAATCTTCACCAACAGTTGTTACATATATACATATAGATATACATATATATATATAATATTAATTTAGCTGCATGGCTTCTTAGTTGTGGTGCATGGGCTTTTCTCATGGCATGTAGGATCTCAGTTCCCAGACCTGGAGGATTCTTAACCACCAGACCACCAGGGAACTCCCCCAATGTATATTTTGAAGTCTGTTCTATGTATGATAACACTGGGCCTCAGAGAGGGCCAAGATCACGCACCTTGTGAATTACTAATCTGAGATTTAATTATTTACGTATCTGTTTTTCCAACTATACAAAATAAGCTACATAGCAGTAGGACCCTATATGTTTAAGAGTATGGATTCTGGGTTTAGGTTTCTGATAATGTCTTGTTTTTCAATCTCTGAAAAAGTACTTAAGTTTTCTGTTAGTTTTCTTATCTGTAAGTAGGGATAAAATATGATAATGCACACAAGACACCAAGAATAGTGCCTAGCAATGAGACAGGCTGGAACCTTCTTGTCTGACCTCTTATCAATTTTTATTAATTAAGGAGGCCAAGAACCCTGGTCAGTAATAGCAACAAAGTCAACATTGCAAATCTTAGATATTTTCATATATATGTGTATTTTAATGTTATTAATACTTATTATAGATAAAATCTATTAGTTCTTCTGTATACAAGTTCTGAGTGAGGCGCTCTACACATGTGTTCTAACATTTTTAAATGTTCAGTATCTTTCTGCCTTCCTGGGACTGTGTGGTGGGTTCAACTGCTCTAAAAAGTGGTTTCTTTACTTTGATTTAGGGTCTCCCAGGGATTTGAGAAAATTCATATCATATTGATTTGATGATCACATCAAACTTCCCAAAGGAAATCTCTGTATTAAACACCCAAGTGTGTATAACGCTCACTATTGGTAATATAAAATATGGGTAAATATCAAGTTTCTTTTCTTAACTAAGTGGTAAGAATGTCGTTTTCTCATGCAGACACTAATCTTAATTGGTTTTTGAGTACACAACAACCAAGTTCTACAAGACTGGGACATCTAAGATCTCAGAAAAAAGACCTCAGGAGCTTAAAAATGTTATCTTCACAGTAAATCAACTTCGGGGAAAGACCATGTGAAAAATAAACAAAACAATACACAATGCATATGAATTTTTCTGATTTCTTTAACAATATTAATATTTTAATTTCTGTGCTTTAGAAATTAGTTTGAGTAATAAGTTCAAAAACGACTTTAGATTGAAGAGTGAGAAATGTAGTGGTCACTTTTTAAAAAAAACTCCTTATTCAGGAACTAAGCATCCGATCCAAGCTTGCCATTTCATAAAGTTACAAAAGTGGGTGAAAAAGGAAATCAAGATGGTGCTGAGCAATTTTATCATGGGTGCTAGAAAAACTCATTCAGTCCATGACCTACTAAGGGCATTCAGTAGAAGTAAAGAATACACGTATGTTGGAAAACTGAGAGAGTAGCATTGACATAGGTACACGTGTGTGTGTGTGTTAGTTGCTCTATGTGTAAAGTAGACAGCTAGTGGGGAGCTGTTATATAACACAGGGAGCTCAGCCTGGTGCTCTGTGATGACCTAGAGGGATGGGATGGGGCAGCGATGGGAGAGAGGTCCACGAGGGAGGGGATATATGTATACATATAGCTGATTCACATTTACAGCAGAAACTAACACAACATTTAAAGCAATTATCTTCCAATTAAAAAAAAAATATGTTGAGATGAGGAAGACTACAAAATTTAGTTTTCCTCACACAGAGATACATTTGTTCCAAGCATGGTAAGTTTATTGAACCAAGTAGGTGCTCAATACATCTTTATTTAAGAAAGAAGGAAAACGGAAGGGGGAAAATATCGAGCACTAGAGATGCCTCCTATTACTGCAGAATTTCAAGAGCACGGCTACATCTCTGCATAATAACAGTTAACTTTTACATAGGTTTTCAATTTAACTTATTGGGCTTCCCAGGTGGCTCAGTGGTAATCCACCTGCTGCTGCAGGAGACTCAGGAGACTCACTGGATTAGGAAGATCTCCTGGAGAAGGAAATGGAAACCCACTCCAGCATTCTTGCCTGGGAAATCCCATGGACAGAGGAGCCTCGAAGGCTACAGTCCATAGTGTCACAAAGACACTGTGTGACAGCACACACACATAATCTGATTCTATTATAAACTTCTTTACATTGCTGTTGTTTAGTTGCTAAATCTTGTCCAACTCTTCTTCAGCCTCATGGATTATACCCCACCAGGCTCCTCTGTCCATGGGATTTTCTAGGCAAGAATATTGGAGTGGGTTGCCATTTCTTTCTCCAGGGGATTTTCCCAAGCCGGGGATCAAACCCATGTCTCCTGTACTGGCAGGCAGATTCTCTACCACTTAGCCACCTGGGAAGCCCAAGCTTCTTTAGAGTAAAACTCATTTAAGTTCCAAGATGCAAAACAATTCATAGAGATTTGTGTTGTTATCATGTGTCTTTTATAGATGAGGGCACTGAGGTGCAGCAACAGTTACAAGGTCACACATAATATTAAGTGGCAGAACTGGGATTTGAACCAGGGCGATCTGATGCCAGTGTGTGTGCTCTTCTCCAGTGTGATCAAATTGTGATTCTTGTTGTTGACTATAAAATAGACCTTGAGTCCTGGCAGATCTTTTTTAGAGAAGTCTTTAAAGATATATTTTTCAAACATCCCATTTAAACAGAAATATAAATTCTTTTAAGAAAGGAAGTTGAGGAAATTTAACTAAGGATTTATTTAATAAAGTCCTACTAGAAAAGTTTTCTTGGTTTCAGGAGGTTTATACTATGCAGGTCCACAATGGAAAAATCACCCTAGTTAGCCTATGTATAAACTACATGATAAATGATTACTTTGGTTGTACTATCTTTGAAAATAAACTTATACTAGATGGTTTATATTTGTCTTCGCACCAAGTCACAATTTATTTTTAGCTGTCTCACATGATCTGAAAATCACAACAGACTAAATCTAATAATAAAAGATTGTTTTTACTAAGAGAGAACACCTGGACGCCATCAGATGTGTGGTATTCTGCAGTCTGCTACTAAGTAGTGCTGAAACTTCCGTAATGCTTTTAATCTCCATGGACCCAAGTTTCCTTATATCTAAGATGCTTTCTAAAGTTTATTTCAGCTTTGAAAATGCCTATGATGCTCTCTTTATAGAAGTAAATAATCAAATTTAAAAATAGATTTTGAAATAGCATTTGAAAATGTATGTAAATTAAGAAAAACTCTGCAGCTTACCTATAATGTGAAATACTGAGATGTCTATTTATTAATTTGTAAAGTTGAAATTGGGTTTCACTGGTGGCTCAGTGGTAAAGAATCTGCCTGCCAAGCAGGAGACTCAGGTTCCGTCCCTGGGCTGGGAAAATTCCCTGGAGAAGGAAATGGCCACCCACTCCAGTATTCTTGCCTGGGAAATCCGATGGACAGAGGAGCCTGGTGGGCTACAGTTCATGGGGTTCCAAAAGAGCCGAACACAACTTAGACCTAGACTGAGAAAGTTGAAATTTAGAAGAGAGCTAAATTTAAAGAATGCCTAAAACCAGTGATGATTATTACAAATGTAGACTTTAAGTATGGTAACTACTCTGATAGTAAGGAGGATCCAAGAAAGGCGGAAGTGAAAACAAGTTGGGGCACAGAAGATTTTTTCCCCCTTATTTTGTGTAGGCAAAACTCCAGCTTCAGTGACCTTTCCTGAGCTCTTAAGGGTAGTTTGAATAATTGCTAATCAATGAAGGAGCAGTCGAGAATCCACCTGAGGCAAAATTAAAGAGGTCAGAGAAAGTCATCAAGATTAGGAGACTTGATCACCGGACACCCTGCACATACCCTCATCTTGTCAGCAACCCCACCCTTGGGAAGTATTGTTATAAAATTCCTCATCAAATCCTACTGCCAAAGGAATAAAGCTACTCCTTTTTACGCCTCAAAAAAAAAAAAAGAAAAAAGGAAAAGGGACTTCCTTGGTGGGCTGGTGGTTAAGATTTCATCTTCCTATATATGGGGTGTGGCTTGGATCCTTGGTTGAAGAACTAAGATCCCACATGCCACTGGGCATGGCCAAAAATTTTTAAAAAAGAATGGTCCACATTAAAAAAAAATCTTTAAACAACAAATGGGATTTGGAAGGAGGAACATCAGAAACCCTTTTAATCAGCAGTGCTCAGTCGTGTCTGACTCTTTGCGACCCCATTGACTGCAGCACGCCAGGCCTCCCTGTCTATCACCAACTCCCAAAGTTTATTCAAACTCAAACCCTTTTAATAGATGATGTTAAAAACATGACAAATAGGACTTAAAAGAAACAAATCTTTTAAAAAAAGACATATTTTTTTTATACTTAGCAGAGCCTTGACTTTTATTTTTATGTATGGATATTTTTCATTTTTATCAAACATAAGAACTTTATACCCACTGTTTACTATTTATTTTTTGGCTTTGTCAGGTATTGCAGGCAGACTCTCTAGTTGTGACACTCTGGCTCTGGACTGTGGGCTCAGTAGTTGCAGAGCACAGACTTAGCTGTCGCATGGGACGTGAGTTTTAGTTCCCCGACCTAAGGATCAAACTTGCACCCCCGGCACTGCAAGGTGGATTCTTCACTTCTGGCCCACAAGGGAGTTCCCTATACCCAGTTTAGCAGCACACTTTTCTCACTACAAAGTATGCCTTGGAGATAATTTCTTTTCAGTGCATTCTATCACCTCCTTTTAAACAGCATGGTGTTCAGTTGTGTTGATCTGTCATTCATCCTTAGTTCCATATTTATAGATTTTATATTGTTTCAAGTCTTTAAATGGGCTTCCCTGATGGTTCAGCAGGTAAAGAATCCACCTGCAATGCAGGAGAAACAGGAGACGTGGGTTCAATTCCTGCTCGGGAAGATCCCCTGAAGAAGGAAATGCCAACCTGCTCCAGTATTCTTGCCTGGGAAACCCCATGGACAGAGGAGCCGGCAGGCTACAGTCCAAAGGGTCGCAAAGAGTTGGAAAAAAACTAAGCAAACAGCCATGGCAGTCTTAATATTTTAAATAACAGTGCAAGATATAATTTTCTATCACGTACATTTTATTCATCTATGTGACTATAACTGCAGAAAAAATTCTAGATATGCAATCATAAAGCCAAAGGACATATACATTAAAAATACTGATAGATGTTAGCCAATTGGTTGAAAGAATTATTTATATTTTAAGGAAATCAACATTTAACTGCCTTATTTGTTCATTCATTGATTCAATACGATTATCTGGCCAGCTGTTGAATCTAAGGAATTGTTTTAGGCGTGTATCTAGGTATGTATGGGGGATATAGCAGTGCATAAAATGCAAACCTGAGACCATGCAAAAGACTGGAATAACAAAATCTACATATTTGGAAAATAACTTCAGCATTTGCTCATCTCTGCCCTGAGCCAAGGCTGTTCAGAAACACTCTGCTCTCTGTGGTGGATGACGCGGGCACTGCCTGGATCCCTCTGCAGGGCTGAGGGACTCACTTCCTCAGCTTCTGGGAGGTGTGAGCCTCACTTCTGGTGAGCCACACTACTGAGATCCCTGAAGCTCAGTGACTCTCTTCTGCCCAATACTACTTCCTTGGAACCACTCTAAGGATGTTGTCCCCAGAGCATATTTTGGAAAGCTTCCTTTGAAAATCTCTTGCTCAGAGGCAGTTTCTTGAGGACCCTGAGCTATGACTGTTCATTTGTACACAGTATGGACCAAGCAGAAGCAGAAGCTATTAAGAAGAAGTGGCAAGATTACACAGTAGAACTCTACAAAAAAGATCTTCATGACCTAGATAACCACAGTGGTGTGATCACTCATCTAGAGCCAGACATCCTGAAATGTGAAGTCAAGTGGGCCTTAGGAAGCATCAGTATGAACAAAGCTAGTGGAGGGGATGGAATTCCAGTTGAGCTATTTCAAACCCTAAAAGATGATGCTGTGAAAGTGCTGCACTCAATATACCAACAAAACTGGAAAATTCAGCAGTGGCCACAGAACTGGAAAAGGTTAGTCTTCATTCCAATCCCAAAGAAAGGCAATGCCAAAGAATGTTCAAACCACCACACAATTGCACTCATCTCACATGCTAGCAAAAGTAGTGCTCAAAATTCACCAAGCAAGGCTTCAATAGTACCTGAACCAAGAACTTCCAAATGTTCAAGCAGAATTTAGAAAAGGCAGAGGAACCAGAGATCAAATTACCAACATATGTTTTATCATCAAAAAAGCAAGAGAGTTCCAGAAAAACATCTATTTCTGCTTCATTGACTACACCAAAACCTTTGACTGTGTGGATCACAACAAACTGTGGAAAATTCTTAAAGAGATGGGGATACCAGACCACTTTACCTGCCTCTTGAGAAACCTGTATGCAATCAGGAAGCAACAGTTAGAACCGGACATGAAACAATGGACTGGTTCCAAATTGGGAAAGGAGTACATCAAGGCTGTCTATTGTCACCCCACTTATTTAACTTATGTGCAGAGTACATCATGAGAAATGCTGGGCTAAATGAAGCAAAGATGGGATCAAGACTACTGGGAGAAATATCAATAACCTCAGATATGCAGATGACACCACCCTTATGGCAGAAAGTGAAGAGGAACTGAAGAGCCTCTTGATGAAAGTGAAAGAGGAGAGTGAAAAAGCTGGCTTAAAGCTCAACATTCAAAAAACAAAAATCATGGCACCTGGTTCCATCACTTCATGGCAAATAGATGGGGAAACAATAGAACCAGTGACAGACTTTATTTTCTTGGGCTCCAAAATCACTGCAGATGGTGACTGCAGCCATGAAATTAAAAGACGCTTACTCCTTGGAAGAAAAGCTATGACAAGCCTAGAGAGCATATTAAAAAGCAGAGACATTACTTTGTCAACAAAGGTCCGTCTAGTCAAAGCTATGGTTTTTCCAGTAGTCGTGTATGGATGTGAGAGTTGGACTATAAAGGAAGCTGAGCGCCAAAGAATTGATGCTTTTGAACTGTGGTGTTGGAGAATACTCTTGAGAGATCCTTGGACTGCAAGGAGATCAAACAAGTCAATCTTAAAGGAAAACAATCCTAACAGAAATCAGTCCTGAATATTCATCGGAAGGACTGATGCTGGAAACTGAAACTCCAATACTTTGGCCACCTGATTTGAAAAACTGAGTCATTGGAAAAGTCCCTGATGCTGGGAAAGATTGAAGACAGGAGAAGGGGACAATAGAGGATGAGATGGTTGGATGGCATCACCAACTGGATGGACATTATTTTGAGCAAGCTCCGGGAAGCCTGGCGTGCTGCAGTCCCTGGGGTCGCAAAGAGTCAGACAGGACTGAGCAACTGAACTGAACCTAGAGTGGGTCAGACAGTCAGGAGTGGAGGTTGAGGTTTCTAAATGGGCCTCTGCTCTCTTTGTGCTATTAGTGAAACCGAGTGGGCCCTGAGGAGCTCTGAATCACAGAGGCCTTCTGTCCCCCATTTCTTGGAGGCAAGACCTCCAAGACCATTATGACCTTCCCTGAGGTCCAAAGGGCAGATTTGAACAGATGCTAATCAAGGCTGGAACAGCTGAGAAGTGACCTCAAACAAGACTGAAAGAACCAGAGAAGCTCATCAAGATTATGAGACACCTGAGAAGAACTTAAGAAAGTGCAAACACCCTAATCTTGCTAGAGACCCCACTGTTAGAAAAACCTTCCTCAGGGTTTCTGGGTGGGGAGGCACATACATGGTTTTTCTGGAAAAGGCCTGGTGTGTCTTCCTTTGCCTGCTAAATCAATAAAGCTTTTCTCCTTCACCCAAAACTGTCTCCAGGGTTTGATTCAGCACCCTGTGTACAGAAAGGCCAAGTTTTTGGTAATTTTCTTATGGGTAGTGTGGTGGTTCTTGTTCCCTGGTGGGAGGATACTGGGAAGAGAATGATGGAGAATGATTATCCCTTTCTGCCTTACCCAGTGGTTAACACTTGAGTAGCACAAGCTTTCGCAGATCCTGCCAGACTCACTCTCAAACTATGTTTTTATCTGGCATAGTAACTGGCATTTACACGTACATACATGTACACATATATATAATATATATATACACATATTTATATTTGTGTATATATTGTTGTCATTGTTCAGAAATGTTTCACTTTAATGCATTCATATTTATCAAATTCTTATGGCTTCTATAGTTTGAATATGAAGAAAGGCCTCCCCACTAAGATTCTCTCATGTTTTTATATGAAATTTTTACTTTATCATAGTAGTGACATTGCATATTTGATATATTTGGAATTTGTCATGATCTAAAGAACTAGGTAGGAATACTGTTTTTTTTTTTTTTTCAAATAGCTGGATCATGGAGAAAGCAAGAGAGTTCCAGAAGAACATCTATTTCTGCTTCATTGACTATGCCAAAGCCTTTGACTGTGTGGATCACAATGAACTGTGGAACATTCTGAAAGAGATGGGAATACCAGAACACCTGACCTGCCTCTTGAGAAACCTGTATGCATGTCAGGAAGCAACGGTCAGAACTGGACATGAAACAACAGATTGGTTCCAAATAGGAAAAGGAGTACGTCAAGGCTGTATATTGTCACCTTGCTTATTTAACTTATATGCAGAGTACATCATGAGGAATGCTGGGCTGGAGGAAGCACAACCTGGAATCAAGATTGCTGGGAGAAATATCAATAACCTCAGATATGCAGATGACACTACCCTTATGGCAGAAAGTGAAGAGGAACTCAAAAGCCTTTTGATGAAAGTGAAAGAGGAGAGTGAAAAGGTTGGCTTGAAGCTCAACATTCAGAAAACAAAGATCATGGCATCTGGTCCCATCCCTTCATGGGAAATAGATGGAGAAACAGTGGAAACAGTGTCAGACTTTATTTTTTTGGGCTCCAAAATCACTGCAGATGCTGATTGCAGCCAGGAAATTAAAAGACGCTTACTCCTTGGAAGGAAAGTTATGACCAACCTAGATAGTATATTAAAAAGCAGAGACATTACTTTGCCAACAAAGGTCCGTCCAGACAAGGCTATAGTTTTTCCCGTGGTCATGTATGGATGTGAGAGTTGGACTGTGAAGAAGGCTGATCGCCGAAGAATTGATGCTTTTGAACTGTGGTGTTGGAGAAGACTCTTGAGAGTCCCAACCAGTCCATTCTAGAGGAGATCAATCCTGGGTGTTCATTGGAAGGACTGATGCTAGAGCTGAAACTGCAATACTTTGGCCACCTCATGTGACAAGTTGACTCGCTGGAAAAGACTCTGATGCTGGGAAAGGTTGGGGGCGGGAGGAGAAGGGGACGACAGAGAATGAGATGGCTGGATGGCATCACCGGCTCTGTGGACATGAGTTTGAGTGAACTCCGGGAGTTGGTGATGGACGGGGAGGCCTGGCGTGCTGTGATTCATGGGGTTGCAGAGAGTCGGACATGACTGAGCGACTGAACTGAACTGAACTGAACTGAAACATTTGCCAAAACAGCCAAATTGTCCATATGGTGAACAGCTTGCCCTTTTCCACTATTGCAAAATGCTGTCCTATTATATACAAATTCTTCTATCTGTTTGGGTTTCTTTATGAGTGCCTCTATTGTACTGAACTTTTTATTTGCTAATGTCATACTACTTTAATCACTGTAATTACAGATTTAAATGTATGATCACTCACCTGGAACCAGACATCTTGGAATGTGAAGTCAAGTGGGCCTTAGAGAGCATCACGACGAACAAAGCTAGTGGAGGTGATGGAATTCCAATTTAGCTATTTCAAATCCTGAAAGATGATGCTGTGAAAGTGCTGCACTCAATATGCAAGCACATTTGGAAAACTCAGCAGTGGCCACAGGACTGGAAAAGGTCAGTCTTCATTCCAATCCCAAAGAAAGGCAATGTGAAAGAATGCTCAAACTACTGCACAATTGCACTCATCTCACATGCTAGTAAAGTCATGCTCAAAATTCTCCAAGCTAGGCTTCAGCAATATGTGAATCGTGAAGTTCCAGATGTTCAAGCAGGTTTTAGAAAAGGCAGCGGCACCAGAGATCAAATTGCCAACATCCACTGGATTATGGAGAAAGCAAGAGAGTTCCAGAAAAACATCTATTTCTGCTTCATTGACTATTCCAAGGCCTTTGACTGTGTGGATCACAATAAACTGTGGAAAATTCTGAAATAGATGGGAATACCAGACCACCTGACCTGCCTCTTGAGAAACCTGTATGCAGGTCAGGAAGCAACAGTCAGAACTGTACATAGAACAACAGACTGGTTCCAAATAGGAAAAGGAGTACATCAAGGTTGTATATTGTCACCCTGCTTATTTAACTTATATGCAGAGTACATCATGAGGAACACTGGGCTGGAAGAAGCACAAGATGGAATCAAGATTGCCGGGAGAAATATCAGTAACCTCAGATATGCAGATGACACCACCCTTATGGCAGAAAGTGAAGAGGAACTCAAAGGCCTCTTGATGAAAGTGAAAGAGGAGAGTGAAAAGGTTGGCTTGAAGCTCAACATTCAGAAAACGAAGATCATGGCATCTGGTCCCATCACTTCTTGGGAAATAGATGGTTAAACAGTGGAAACAGTGTCAGACTTTATTTTTTTGGGCTCCAAAATCACTGCAGATGCTGATTGCAGCCATGAAATTAAAAGACGCTTACTCCTTGGAAGGAAAGTTATGACCAGCCTAGATAGCATATTAAAAAGCAGAGACATTACTTTGCCAACCAAGGTCCGTCTAGTCAAGGCTATGGTTTTTCCCGTGGTCATGTATGGATGTGAGAGTTGGACTGTGAAGAAAGCTGATCGCTGAAGAATTGATGCTTTTGAACTGTGGTGCTGGAGAAGACTCTTGAGAGTCCCTTGAACTGCAAGGAGGTCCAACCAGTCCATTCTAGAGGAGATCAATCCTGGGTGTTCATTGGAAGGACTTATGCTATAGCTGAAACTGCAAAACTTTGGCCACCTCATGCAACGAATTGACTCACTGGTAAAGACTCTGATGCTGGGAGCGATTGGGGGTAGGAGGAGACGGGATGACAGAGAATGAGGTGGCTGGATGGCATCACCGACTCTGTGGACATGAGTTTGAGTGAACTCTGGGAGTTGGTGATGGACAGGGAGGCCTGGCGTGCTGTTGTTCATGGAGTTGCTAAGAGTCGGACACGACTGAGCGACTGAACTGAACTGAAATGTATGATAGAACTAGGCCTTCATTATTTCTTTACCTGCTATTCTATTTTTATTTTTCTACATGAATTTTGTTGTAGATTTTTCTTGTTCCCTCAAAAAAAGTTTGTATTTCTATTGAGATTGCATGGCATTGATAAAATAACTTAAAGGAAAAATAAATGCAACTATAACAGTGAACCTTCCTAAAAATGGTTGCATCTCTATTCAATTTTATTAAATGTATCTTTGACTGAAGTTTTCATCACATAATTCTTATATATTTAAGTTTATTCCTAGTTTTTTTTCTTGTTGCTGTTATAAATTACATCTTTTCTTTCTTTGTTTTCTTAAGTAAATGTAAGGAAAGTCATTTTAGGAAAGCTGCTGACATTGATATTTGTATATTAATTTGTGTCTAGCCAGCTTAATTATTTTTAAATTTGCAATCAATAGGATTCACTGATATATAGTCATACCATCTGAAATAAGTGACATTTTCTCTTTTGTTCTTCAGTTTTTAAGGACTCTGCCTTTTTCCAATTACTTTATCCAGGTTTTCAAAAATTATGGCAAGAATTAAGGTAGTGGGCATGGTTATCTTGTTCCTGATCTTAGTGAGAGTATGCATATACTTTCCCTATTAGGTATGATGTAATTTGAGCTTGAAAAAACTTGTATTTTGTTTTGTTAAAAAAAAATCTATTCTTCCGGTTTTATGAAATTTCATTTTGAATCAGTAGTGGATGCTTAATTTTATCACATGTCTTTTTGGCATCATTAGTGATGATTAAATGGCTTATTTCCTTTGACCTTTTAATTACATTAATTATAGCAGTAGATTTCCTAATAATAAAAAAATCTCCTTTGGGAAAACCCCTCTGAGTCATGGTGAATTATTGTTTTAATAAGCTGCCGGAGTCTATTAAATGACTTTTGCATTAGGATTGATACTTATACGTGAGATGGATCTATACATTTGAAAGATTATCTCTGTCAGCTTCTCTTGCCAAAGTTTCATTGTGTCTATTGTGTATAGTTGGGATTCTCAACAGAAATGAAGGGAAATGTATTAACTAGTAGTAGTAAAATGAAATCATGAAAGAATTTGGGAGGCTCATAAAATCTCTAAAATATTGAGAATTAGACTACGAAGTTACACTGCCAGATCAACACCTTGGGATCAAGCAGTCCCCGGGCTGATACGGAGAAGACAACGCTTCCGCTACTCTTGGGCACCAGACACTATAACTTGAGTGAAGTGTAAGTCACTCAATCACGTCCAACTTTTGCGACCCCATGGACTATACAGTCCATGGAATTCTCCAGGCCAGAATACTGGAGTGGGTAGCCTTTCCCTTCTCCAGGGGCTCTTCCCAGCCCAGGGATGAAACCCAGTTCCTCTGCATTGCAGGTGGGTTCTTTACCAGCTGAGCCACAAGGGAAGCCACAAAGGAAAACATATACACCAAATAAAATTGGGCTGACTGCCAACCTCCTGTTAGGTTTAACTAAACTATAGCTCTTTCAACTTCGTTTCTTGGTGAACTTTGTTAGATTTTTTCCTGTGACTTGAATGGTCCCATATCACGATCACAGGCCTCCCAGTGGTATCACTGAATCTGCTGTCACTGTTATTTCTGGAAAGCAGAGATGGCTGAAACCAATTTTGCTGCCTGTTGTTAGAATTTATTTGACAGAAACTCTAGTTCTCAAGCAGCTGGCTGACTCACAGGTCCTGCCTGGTGCATACCAGGTTTTGTACCCAGCTCTAGCTGCAAAGGAGGCTGGGAAAGTGAGTGTCTGCCTCCTATAGTTTCTATTGTAGAAGTGGCCTGTTTGATGAATAGGGGATTCTCAGTCACTGACATGGACTCCAGTGTTGACTGACAAAACCAAGGGCCCCAGTCCTTGAGAAACAGGAAGCCAATCTTTTATCTGTAGGGTCTGGAATAAGTAGATATTATTGGAGTGATTTATTTGAGTAACTGATGTAATTTATCTGTGAAATCATGTAGTTTTGGTATCATTTTAGGACCATGGTATTTGACCTCTTTATTTTTTTCTATTAAAGTCAGAGTGGATTTCTGTTTTTTTATTTCAAATATGGCATTTCTATTTCCTGAAAACAATTTAAAAATTATTTATTTACTTGACTGCACTGGATCTTATTTGTGGCATGTGGGATCTAGTTCCCTGACCAGGAATCAAACCCAGTGGGAGTGGCCCCCTGTATTGGGAAAGTGGAGTTTAAGTCACTGGACCACCAGGGAAGTCTCCCTGAATACAATTTTTTAAATTCAGATATTCAAATGTTTTTGAATAGAAAGGGGAAAAATATTTAATTTTTAGTATTGCAGTTTCTAGTATATAGGTGTTGTTTTTTTTCTTCCCATTTACATTTTTGTTGTTTGGAAGATTTTTCCTTTGATTAGCTATGCTAGCTAGTGGTTAATTAGTTTTTGTTTATTTATAAAAGTATATAACAGGCTTATCTAGTATTTATTGGGTTTTTCCCCTACTCTTATCTGGTTATTATTTCCTGACTTTATCATGTTGATTTTTTTTTTTTTTAACCAAGAAACTACCATTTAGATTCTACCATTTTATTATACTTATTTTCCATATTTATCCATCTCTAAATCTATCCACACATCCATCCATTTTATTTTTTCATGTTTCAATGTAAATTATAGATTGAGCTTTTTTCCTTTTCAGTTAAAATTTACAAATAATGAAGTACAAAAATAGTGTATATTAGGGAAAATTTAACAAACTGGTACACTGGTGTAATGTAGGCCATGTTAAGATATAGAATATTACCATCACTTTAGAAAGTTCCCTCATGTCCCTTCCTAATTAATCTCCAACCTTCCACCCTTCAGTTCAGTTCAGTCGCTCAGTTGTGTCCGACTCTGTGACCCCATGAATCGCAGGACGCCAGGCCTCCCTGTCCATTACCAACTCCCAGAGTTCACTCAAACTCATGTCTACCGAGTCGATGATGCCATCCAGCCATCTCATTCTGTCGTCCCCTTCTCCTCCTGCCCCCAATCCTTCCCTGCATCAGAGTCTTTTCCAGTGAGTCAACTCTTCTCATGAGGTGACCAAAGTATTGGAGTTTCAGCTTTAGCATCAGTCCTTCCAGTGAACACCCAGGACTGATCTCCTTTAGAATGGACTGGTTGGATCTCCTTGCAGTCCAAGGGACTCTCAAGAGTCTTCTCCAACACCACAGTTCAAAAGCATCAATTCTTCGGCGATCAGCTTTCTTCACAGTCCAACTCTCACATCCATACATGACCATGGGAAAAACCATAGCCTTGACTAGACGGACCTTTGTTGGCAAAGTATATCTCTGCTTTTCAATATATTGTCTAGTTTGGTCATAACTTTCCTTCCAAGGAGTAAGTGTCTTTTAATTTCATGACTGCAATCACCATCTGCAGTGATTTTGGAGCCCCCAAATATAAAGTCTGACACTTTGTACTGTTTCCCCATCTATTTCCCATGAAGTGATGGGACCAGGTACTATGATCTTAGTTTTCCGAATGTTGAGCTTTAAGCCAACTTTTTCACTCTCCTCTTTCACTTTCATCAAGAGGCTTTTTAGTTCCTCTTCACTTTCTGCCATAAGGGTGGTGTCATCTGCATATCTGAGGTTATTGATATTTCTCCTGGCAATTTCTTTATATGTTATTCTATTAATATACACATGAATATTTCCAGATTAGAGAGATTTATTATTAAGCTGGCTATAAAACATTCTTATGCAAATCTAGTTATGTTTCCATTTCTCTTGGATGTTTTTCGATTTTTATAAAAACTCCATTACCACTTGAAAAAGTCATATTTTGTATTTGTTTTTGCTATTTAATTGTATTGGATAGTATCTATATATTCTTAACCTATTGATTACAGATTGGATAACTGTTAGTTTCTTCAGTAGTCACGTATGGATGTGAGAGCTGAACCATAAAAAAGACTTAGTACCAAAGAATTGATACTTTCAAATTGTGGTCTGGAGAAGACTCTTGAGAGCCCCTTAGATTTCAAGAAGATCAAACCAGTCAATCCTAAAGGAAATTAATCCTGAATATTCATTGGAAGGGCTGATGCTGAAGGTGAGACTTCAATACTTCGGTCCCCTAATATGAGGAGCCAACTCATGGGAAAAGACCCTGATGCTGGGAAAGATAGAGGGCAGGAGGAGAAGGGGATGACAGAGGATGAGATGGCTAGATGGCATAATCGACTCAATGGATATGAGTTTGAGCAAACTCTGGGAGATAGTGAAGGACAGGGAAGCCTGTCATGCTGCAGTCCATGAGGTCACAAAGAATCAGACGTGACTTAGCAACTGAACAATGACAGAAGATTTAAGACAAATGGATCTTCATTTTTACTTGACCTCTACTATAATAAAGTTTTTTTCTTTCTTCCCCTTCATTTAATGCATTTTGTCCTCTATTCAGTTTTGTTTGGTATTAATATTTTGATCAGTACTCTCTTTTTCTTTGCATTTGCTTGCCATGTTATATCCTGTTCTTAGTCTTTGTTAGCTTTTTAAGATACACATTTTGCATATTGTATAGATAGGTTTTGCTTTATGATCTAACTGGGGGTATACACCTCTTATTTAACTTCTAGACAACAAATATACCTGGCTCTGAGAAACTTTGAAATTTCTTTCCAAGATGCTTTTCATTCCACTTTACATTTTACAGTTTAGTGATTTTAAGATTATGTGTGTGTTATTAGTACTTGGTGACAACAATTCATTATCTAATTTGAGAAGTATAATCTGGAAGCACAGATTTCTATTTCAATTGTTAATTCTCAGGATCCAAAAAGTTCCCTTGTTTACAAAAGTTTCACGTGTCTGGTTAGCCATAGAATATTTTGGAAATGAAATATATGTATCAGTTCAGTTCAGTTGCTCAGTCGTGACCAACTCTTTGCGACCCCATGAATCACAGCACGCCAGTCCTCCCTGTCCATCACCAACTCCCGGAGTTCACTCAAACTCATGTCCATCGAGTCAGTGATGCCATCCAGCCATCTCATTCTCTGTTGTCCCCTTCTCCTGCTGCCCCCAATCCTTCCCAGAATCAGAGTCTTTTCCAGTGGGTCAAGTCTTCGCATGAGGTGGCCAAAATATTGGAGTTTCAGCTTTAGAATCAGTCCTTGCAATGAACACCCAGGACTGATCTCCTTTAGAATGGACTGGTTGGATCTCCTTGCAGTCCAAGGGACTCTCAAGAATCTTCTCCATAGTTAAAATAATAAAAGGGGAGAGGCACATATTATGGAAGATGGAATAAAATAATATACCAAGTTTGGACAGTTTTCAGATTTCATTGTACTAAATCCCTCAGCACAAGTTGCTATTTATTTTTTCTCTTTTAAACTTCCTAGCCCTAACTTTTGGAAACACTTTCATGGTTTTTCTTCTCCATCTTTGATGATTTTTCATCACTCATCTTTATAGGTTTGTCCTCACCTGTCCTATTTTGTCCTTCCTCCAAACTAGATCCTAGTCTCCTTTTCTCCCTTCTTTCCCCATCCCCTAGGCTCCATTATATGCAGATACCTCAAATATGTATATCTCTGGCTCAGACTTCTCATCTGAATCCCTAAAGGCCTACTTTTCTCATTTGAATGTTACAATGGTACCTCAAACTTGGCATGTGCAAAATGGTACTCATGTAGCCTCCCCTCTCTTTTTACCTACCTCACTAAATCTGTCAATTTCCCGTTTTTAGTGAATCACAGCATGATCCATCTAGTTATAAAAGCCTTCCTTCATGATTTTACTTCCTAAATATCTTTTGTATTTGTGTAATTTTTTTTTTTCATATCCACCCCCACTATCCTGGCTCAAGCCATCATCTCGTGTCCCTTACATCTTCTTTCTGTTTTCTTCTTGTATGTTTTCCCTGAGGCCAGGAAGATCTTTTTCAGACAAAAAATTGACAAACTATCCCCTTAGGTAAATCCTTTGATGTTTGTAGATGTTCTTGTGAAGTGAGAGTGAAGTCACTCAGTCGTGTCCAACTCTTTGCGACAAGAGTACTGGAGTGGGTAGATGTTCTTAGGCTACAGGGAAAAAATTCACACAGCCTACGAGGCTCTGCATCATCTGGTATCATCTACTTCCCACTCCATTGTCCTCTCTCTTACAACCCACCTTTTTAGTTCTTAGAACTGAGCGCTTATACACACACTTCCCTTTGCTTTGCATTTTATTTCTACTTCTTTCACTTCCTTCAGACAATGTTACTTTGCAAGTCTTCCAATTATAACTCCTTATATTAGTCAGGGTTCTCCAGAGAAACAGAACCAATAGGATATATAGAGAGATTTATCTTAAGGTATTATCTTGCTTGATCATGGAGACTAGAAATCCTGTGATCTGCTGGAGACCCAAGAAAGCTGGCGGTAGGTTGAGAACGTGCAGTAGTGAGAACAGAAGATCAATTCCAGCTCACTTAGGCAGAGGGGCTCTGAACCCAAGTGTCCTCCCCGTTTTGTTCTGTTCAGGCCCTCAGTGGACTGAATGATGCCCACCCACTTTGGAGAGGCACATCTGCTTATTCCAGCAACCAATTCAAGTGCTCCTGCCTTCCAGAAATACCTGCATAGACATGCCTAGTAATTATGTTTTTTTGGATGTCTGGGCATTCTGTGACCCAGTCAAGCTGACGCATAAAATTAACTATCACACTCCTCACGGCACTGGATACCTTTCCTTCACGGTACCATGACAGTTACATTTTTATACCTGTTTGTTTTATTGAGTGAGAACCATCTCTCCAACTGGACTATAAGCTTCGTAAGAAGGACCTCAGTGGTTTTATTCACCTTTGTATTCTTAACATAATTTGTATCATCCATCTAATGATTGAGTGAATAATTGAATGGATGATAAATGACTGAGTTCTATCTACGTAGACATTAAACTATCATACTGAAGCTTAACATCACAAATGTCTCATTAAACTTTCTACAAAAATAGTGAATACTCTGCAACGTGAGTTGTATGTAAATGTACAACTACATATTTTTGTAATTGTGCGAATGAGATTTTTTTCTACAGAGAAGATAGGAAGTTATTGAAAAAGTTGAAATTGTAGAATTTTCTACTTGAAAAGTACATCTATACTAAATATCATCAGAAGAAATGATTCACTTCAGTTAAATGATCTATATTCAGAAGGTCAGTCTTGAGAAATAAGTAAACAACCATTGGTCTTAAAAAGAAGATCTAACAATTTACACAATGCTGTGTATTTCCACTCTACTCCCCTCATGTGGCATTAATCAGCATCAACAATTTTATGGTTCAGAAGCACGTCATCACCATAATCACATTAACTTTGAGAGCAACTTCAGTGACAACATATGTTATAGTTGTAGCAAACACGGATATGTAGAAACATAATATGTAGAGTGAAAACATTTGGACAGACTTAAGTTCTAATTCTGGCTCAATCATTCATAAACTCTTCAAGTGTCAGTTTTCTTTAACTTGAAAAAAATCATTTCTTTTGTGTTGCTGTGATAAATTGCTATCAAATGGTTATTTCAATTGGCCTGGTTTCTGTCTTATAGAGGGCATTGAACACATTTTCCTTATATTCCAGTATCATTTAATGAATGCTAAATAAAAATAAATGTTTATATTTTATGAACTAATCAAAGTTTTCCAAATTCTCAGGGCTGCCTTGGTGGCTCAGTGGTGAAGAATCTGCTTGCCACTGCAAGAAACACAGGTTTGATCCCTGGTCAGGGATGATTCCACATTCTGCAGAGCAACTAAGCCTGTGTGCCAAAAGATAGAAAAAAGAAAAAAAAAGAGAGAGAGAGAGACAAATTCTCAGGCTCTATCTATGAAGATTCAGATTCTACAGGTTTGCACTGGGGCCCAAAGATGCATGTTTTCCCAAAGCTCTGCAGGTGATTCTGATGGTGAGTCAAAATTTGGACCTCTACTGGGGCATTTCATTCTTTTTATAATTGTCAGTTAGTAAGTGCTTGTGGTGAGCCAGGTACTTTGTTTTTTATTATCCACAATAATCCTTTAATATGATACAGAAAAGATGAATGATTTGTCCAAGATCCCAGAGCTAGTAAGTTTAGGAGACAGGGTGCAAATCAAGTGTTAGTAGACTCTAAAGCTTGTTTTCTTTACTCTTTAATGAAACTTCTATCTCACTCAGTTAAAAACATATTCTTGGTTCTCTGCTCAAGTTCTGCGTCACAGGTGGATTCTAGGATGGTATCTGAGAACTTGTCAGAGGCAGGGAACATGAAGCAGTCTTTATGAATTGACTAGTACCAACCTCTAGATGGAAGACCAGGAGTGAGTCCTACTTCTGACACTAGCTTTGTGGCTTTAGGCAAATTTATAAAGCTGTATGAGTCTTAGCTTCCTCAATTGTAAAATACAGATAATACATGAGATTACAAGACTTTTCTCATGAGGCTTATTGTGATAATGAGAGAATAATGTGAAATGCCACATGAACATAAGGTGGTGTTATTATATGAGTTTGTTTGTAAATCTTTATATATATATACACACACACACATATATTAACACCACCTAATCTTTAGTTTGAGTATTGAGGACTCAAGCATTACCATTAAGATATATTATTAAGATAAATGCAAATGAATATAACTCTACACTTCACTTATTCAGGCATTATTCTAGCACACACAAAAAGTGAGTGTGTGTGTGTGTGTGTTTTAACTAGCTGTTAGGTGGTTTTACATTTTAAAATTCTCTCACCAGGAAGCATTTTGTAGGACTTTAGAAATAGGCTGGTTAAATGAGCATTTAGGAACACTTTTATAAATCATGATGTGATTCATTTTCAGAGGGCTAAACGTCAACTAAGGTATGGATGTCCAGGGTTTTCCTTAAATTTGAAAATGATAACAAAATTATTGTTATGCACTAAAACAAATGAAATATGGATGCCTATTTTCTGGGAACATTAGTTGCTCTGAGATAAACAGAAGTTAATCCTTCCTAGATAAAGAATAAGGAAGGAAGTTAGCTGGAGATAGGGTGGGTACTAGGCATTTCACATTAGCCAGTAACATAATTTAATACAAAATTGATAAGGACTATGAGAGAAGCTTCTTGAAGGTTTGAGGAGAGACGTCACTCACCTGATAACCTCAAACTATATTACTACTTAAAGTGTATGTTCTGGTCTCTATGGTAAATCAGTATTGTAATTTTTAAAAAAAATTGATGATTATGAGTAACAGAGAATCAAAATTTTGAGCCCTTTATGAAGAAAAGCTGTTTTTCATATCAGTTACTGCCATCTCCAAGAATCTAACAGCTTTTAATGAATTTTGAATGACTGAAACTTTTGACAAGCTTCCTCTAAGTTCTCTTTTTATTTTCAAGCAAAGTCTAGAGGACAGAACTGTTTAGAATAGGCACAAGTATAGAATTATTTGAGAAGATGATCTTTAAGATTTATCTGACTCAACAGATAAGCACCAAATTTCCTGTGACTTAGTCTATACTTAAAAGAGGACTCAATGCAGTAAACCAGTGGAATTTTCCCTCAATTGTGGTTGTTCTCAAGATAAAATTTATACAAAAATATAATTCAACAGAAATGATAAAACAGAAAGGAAAAAGCTGATAAAAGAAATCAAAGAAAATACCTTACATATTTGTTTCTTTAGTTGCTAAATGTTTACTAAAATACTTAGTAGGTCATTACTGAAGAATAAATCATAATAACAAATAGTTAAGCTGAGTATGGATATTTTTCCAATTGGGCTTAATTTTATATTAAAAAGGATTACGATAGACTATAAAATAATTTAGTTTTTCAGCTTTTCCACATAATATTTATCAAATGCTCACTAATCTAACTTCTTAGAGTTTTCAACATCTAAGAAAATACTTTTATCTTCCTTAAATTTCTTAGATGGAGTAAGAAAGCTAATTTTAAAAATAGTATTTTTCATTGTGTGTGAACTTTGGAGTGAGTTTTATTGTGGCGTATGTTAGCTATGGAGTAGGGAGACAATGGGCTTCTCCTAGAGACATTAATAAAAACTTCAATTTTTTAGGCAAGACTTGATGCCTAAAGTGTAGGGTATTAGGCATAGCTTTTCACAAAAACAACAGTACAGTTTCAAACCCCAGGTCCTAAGGGATGGGCAATGAATAATGAGCAGGAACTCTAAGGGACTCTGTGCTTTGCCAGGCAATTCAATAGCGCGAGAAAATAAAAAAAGCAAGAAGTAAAACTTCGGGAATTCCCTGGCGGTTTAGTGGTTAAGACTGGTTCCACTGCAGGGGGCCCGGGTTCAATCCTTTGGCAGAGAACTAAGATCCCACAAGCAGTGCTGTGGCCAGGAAAAAACACAAAAGTAAAGTGCTCAGAATCAAAACACTCTGAGTAGGGGACTTGATTATTCAGAAGGTAAGGTAGAACTCCAGGCTTAAGGTGAGGAGGTATGGGGGTAATATTTCTTATTAGAAGGCAGATTCTGGTCCAAAAGAGAAGTTTAGTTCTAAAACCCTGAGCACATGATCTGGGTGGATTGCCATTAAGAATGGATTGATGCAAAATCAACATTGTTGTACTTGTTCAACATGATAAAACTTGGTTTTGCACAAGCCGGTCATTTCAGAAAAGTAGCTTATCCCTTCCTTATTATTCATTTGAATTCTTCACAGTAATCTTAACAAAATCGGAGAAGGAAATGGCAACCCACTCCAGTGTTCTTGCCTGGAGAATCCCAGGGACGGGGGAGCCTGGTGGGCTGCCGTCTATGGGGTCGCACAGAGTCGGACACGACTGAAGTGACTTAGCAGCAATCTTAACAAAATAGCTATAAATGTATCATTCCTTGCCATTTTGCAAAATGAAGATTATACTTTATGGGAATGTTTTGACAGTAGTTTTGTTTTGACCACGTCACCTAGCATGGGGAATCTTATTTCCCCAACCAGGGACTGATCCTCCGCCCCCTGCCTGGAAGCACAGAGTCTTAACCTTTGGACCACCAGGGAAGCTCCCTTGAGTATTAAATGTCATAATGTATCAAAAATGCCTGCTGCATAATAGGAAGTCAGTCATTAAAAATATTTGTGTTTTTTTCCTCAAATTCTGATTGACCTCATCAGTTTAGTCCCAAAGAGTGGAGAATGGGATGAATCATTCTAAAGCCCTGGGTAGACCAATGCATGAAATAGAGACTTCAAAAGAAACCCTGAGGCAACGAAGTTGCCGCCCTGGTGACCTGTTAACTGGAACGCATGTATCATCTCCTTGACCTCAGATTTCCACACAGCACTGGTCCTTGTCCTCACTTGCACTTACCTCTGTTTTGCTTTTCTACTGTCAGACGTGGGCTGTGTGCACTCTATCTCCCATCTGTAGAGTTGCTTTGGGAACTTGATCTTCAACTTGAACCTACCTATTCATCTTTTTGGAATTCCTCTCATCCTTCCCCCATCTCCTGGACAGAAATAGGTGCAGGGGGTCAGCTTCTCCCAGATTCTCCTAAATCCCCTGACTTGAATCTGTTATCTATGCAAGAAGGTCCTCCACACAACTCTTTGCTTCATAGGGAAAGGTTGTGTGGAGGACATTTTCTAGGACACTGTTTGTTGCTTCCAGTAATGACACGGGAAATTTATTTAGAGTTCAGTTCTAAGAAAATATTGTCTAAAGCACTGTTATATTTTCTCCATTTTGATGATGAAAGATCTGAAATTTATGCTATATCCCTTTCTTCTTTGTTTGACAGTAACTTTATAATCACATCTGAAGCAGCAAATGTGTATGATCTTATGACCTACATAATTGAGTTCCTGATTTTGACATACTAGTTTAATTCATATTTACTGGACTCTGATTTCTTAAATTCATATTTACATTGTACACGTTATGTTAGCTTTTTTTTCCCCTGAAAACCCCACTTGGACTCTTTGTAGGAGGAAGTAGGAGATAAGCAAACATATGATTACATCCTACTCTTATTCATATGACTCTAAGAATAATTTTTAATGTGTTATTTAAGTCTTTGAATCTATTTTTAAATTTCTTTCTAGTTTCTGAATTGCTTATTATAAGTAAACATTAAGCATATGTTTGTTGTATGAAAAAATGATAAAGTAGCCCCAGTGTTAGAAAATGCAGATCCTGAACAATTAGTGCCATTCTTTCATTCATCAATCAAGGTATTAAATAACCACAGGGTGTCAGACACTAAGTGCTGTGGATTCAATAATGTCATAATCACTTTGAAATACTATTAGGACTTCTAGAATATGATGAATGCTCCTTAATGGTAGGTGGCAAATTCAGGACAAGAACTTTAGGGGAGAACATAAATATGATTTGAGCATGCAAAGGTGAGAGTAGCACATAGGCAAAAGTGGACTCACTAAGCAACAATCAATATCAAGCCTTCCAGGCTTTTGTGTCACACACAAGAATATAAATGATAACAAAAGGTTAACATCCTCAATATATATAGAATTCTTAAAGCTCAAAAAAGAAAAAAGAAATACAAATGACCAATAAGTATATGCAGCTCTTTAGTTAACTAGTATATGCAAATTACAAACCCAATGTTATATTATTTAGAGCCATCAGATTGTCCAAAATTAAAGTCAGTATCGTGAGGGCAAGAATATAGAACAAATCTGTTTGTGATGTCAACTACAAATTGGCACTTACCAAGAACATTGCCAACAAAAAAGGCATTTGCCATCTGCCTCTAGGGAGATTGAAGCCCATGTTGCTATAGCTGTTGACCTTCAGCAACCCCTGAGGGAGTTCAGGGTGGAGTGAGGCGCTGTGTGCGCCAGGCAGTCTGGTGGGACAGGTATTTAGGTGAAAGTGAAGTCGCTCAGTTGTGTCCGACTCTTTGTGACCCCATGGACTGTAGCCTACCAGGCTCCTCTGTCTATGGGATTTTCCAGGCAAGAATATTGGAGTGGGTTGCCATTTCCTTCTCCAGGAGATCTTCCCAAAACAGGGATTGAACCAGGTCTCCTGCATTGTAGGCAGACGCTTTACCATCTGAGCCACAAGGGAAGTCAGATCTTTAGGTAGTTGGGTGTTTTTAAGAACAGTCAGACACGACTGAGCGACTGAACTGAACTGAACTGAACTTTATGATCTCAGTCCTTGCATCTCCTCTAGAGAAGCACTAAATCCCTTCATGGTGACATCAAATCCTCATGTCTGATGAGTAAAATTTGTGCTTTTGTCAAATGAGTGCTTCATAATATTGAACTCCCCCTTCACCAAAGCCTTATATATTGACTTTCCCTCATTGCCAATTGGGAGCAGTCTCTCAGAGCTATCTGAGATGCTGCCTCTGGGCTGCAGTCCTCATTTTGCCCCCAAATAAAACAACTCACAACTCTCAAGTTGTACATCTTTTTTTAGTTGACAGTGATTAGTGAACTTATTTCCTTCATTTCAATAGAAACTACTGAACTATTGAAAGGTTACATAGACTTACATAGACTCTTTGTGACTCCATGGACTGTAGCTTGCCACGTTCCTCTGTCCATGGGATTTCCCTGGCAAGAATAATGAAGTGGGTTGCCGTTTCCTTCTCTGGGGGATATTCCTGGCCCAGGGATTGAACCCAGGTCTCCCAGATTGCAGGCAGACTCTTTACCATCTGAGCCACCAGGGAATCCCTTAAATAGACTTATGCTTGAAATTAAAAGATGCTTACTCCTTGGAAGGAAAGTTATGACCAACCTAGACAGAATATAAAAAAGCAGAGACATTACTTTGCCAACAAAGGTCCATCTAGTCAAGGCTATGGTTTTTCCGGTGGTCATGTATGGATGTGAGAGTTGGACTGTAAAGAAAGCTGAGAGCTGAAGAATTGATGCTTTTGAATTGTGGTGTTGGAGAAGACTCTTGCGAGTCTCTTGGACTGCAAGGAGATCCAACCAGTCCATCCTAAAAGAGATCAGTCCTGGGTATTCATTGGAAGGACTGATGCTAAAGCTGAAACTCCAATACTTTGCAAAGAGCTGACTGGTTTGAAAAGACCCTGATGCTGGGAAAGATTGAGGGCAGGAGGAGAAGGGGATGACAGAGGATGAGAAGGTTGGATGGTATCACCGACTCAATGGACATGAGTTTGGGTAAACTCCGGGAGTTGGTGATGGACAGGGAGGCCTGGCGTGCTGCAGTCCATGGGGTCGCAAAGAGTCAGACATGGCTGAGCGACTGAACTGACTGATACTTGAAATAAATAGCTTTGTAATCATACTGTTTCTGAGATACATTAATCACAAGACTATTTTTGCAATAAGAACAAGAGGTAGGTCTATTTTATGTTTGTTTTTACTATTTTTTCCTTAGCATTAGGTACAATCCCTACCCACAGTGAATGCTCAATAAATCTTGAATTATAATGAACAAAAATTCTTCACGTGAAGGAAGCCCAACTTCATATATTTTGAGTGAGAATGTATTATTTCTGTGAAGTCATTTTTAATGAATTTGTGTTTTTCCATTCTTCTTTGAATGTGGTAAGAGCTTAAAAAGTGGAAAATTCCCAATATTCAGAGACAGCATTTTAAAAAAACTACTTACTTAATAAAATTGTGTGCTTTTAACTGTCTCAAAGATTTATTGCTACTGATGTACTCTAGTAGTTCTTACATTATAAGTAATGAAGGAAAATTTAAAGTTCAACATAACATAGTGATTGTGGAAAGAAAATTATATTAATGAAGCTCTACATAATCTTTCCTTCTTGCAATATTTTGATTTTTTCAGTCTGGCATGGTAGATCATATATATCATGGTAGATCGTATCACTGAATCATATCTCTTTTGCCTCTGCCACCAACTCCTGTGTAACTGTTTACTTAACTTCTCTGGGTCTTTTTTTTTTTGCAACCTTTCAAATCTGCAAATGCAAGAATTAGTTTATCTACAAGGTTGTGTGGGTGGAAGAAAACTTGTTTCTTGCGTGAACTGAATTGGATTGGGATTTTTCTTTTTGAGGCCCTTAAGATACCATCCCAATAATCAAAGATGTCCCAAATCATAATTTAAATAGGAAAATTTTATTGTTAATTTTGTCATTAATTTTATTGTTAGTGTATCCCATTCTTTCTCTTTATTCCTTCTCTGAGTTTCTATTTTGTTTCAGATCATCTGGGGCCATTGGAGAGGCAGTTGAGAGATTTTTCTTTCCTAACTCTTCTTGGAGGTTTAAAAAAAAATGTAATAAAAATCTTCCTAGGGACTTCCCTGGCTTTCCAGTGGGTAAGAAAGACTCTGTGCAGACAGGAGGCATGGGTTAGATCCCTGGTTGGGGACTTAGGATCCCACATGCAATGTGCCCCCCTCCCAAAAAAAAAAACCTCTTACTAGAGTTACAGTGTAAATTTCCAGTTTATTTATTGGACTATGATACTTCAGTGATACATTTACCTGACATTATCCAATAAACTTTCCCCTACTCCCAACTATTCCAAATCTATTCATCCTTTAAAATTCAACTAAATGTCACATTATTCTGAAATACTGTCTCCTATTGCTTTCTTGTTTCTACTCTGCCGTTCTTCCACATGGTGTCTTTCTTGTCATCCGAGTGTCAGCGTTGGTGGATGGTTAATCTCATGTGGACAGATGTGGTAACTTGTTACTGTTCAGTCCTCATATCAAATGACATGCGATAAAAGCAATAAAAAATATTGACTGGATGAATAAATTAATGAATTAAACAGGCAACTTGGATCTTTATTGTTTGAAGATGCTTTTCTTTGGTACCCCTGCCCCCCTTTTGAGTTACTTACCCAATGTGCCCTTTATTCCTACTAGTCTCTATACCTACCGGGAAGACAATTCTGCTAAAACTGAAAGGCAATATTTATGCTCCAGCCCAAGGCATTTATTGAATGAATGAATGAGAGAATGATGAAATAATCAATCAAATCTTTCCCTAGATATTTAGAAGACTTTTAAATTTCTTCTGCAGTCTACTTGTATTTCTTCTATTCAATTACATATGCAAGCAAATGATGCTGAGATTAATATGGTCTGCTCTAAGTACAATGAGAGCTGTGAATTTGTAATGTTAATAAATGCTCTGAACTTAAGGGGGAACTCAGGGAAACATGGGTCTCTAAGTCTGGAGTTTTGAGGGGTAGGTAGTAAGGGAATTACAAAGAGAAGTGAGTTGAGGGTCTTTTGTCCAAGTCTTTCTATTGCACTTTGTCTCATGAAATTCTCACGGAATTGCAGGCAGTCAGAGGGTAGGTTCCTATTAGAGTCATGATTCCTGTTTTTGAAAAACTAGGAAGGAAGAGAGTAGAGGCCAAGAGAAATACTGTGTAGACGTGAGATAGTCTAGGTTAAATGGGACTAAACTACATTAGGGTACTTGAAATTGGGGCTTGGATCCAAGACTAGAGCTAAAAACAGAGTAGAAAGCTTCCCTGGTGGTCTAGTGGTTAAGAATTCACCTGCCCGTGCGGGGGACATGGGTTTGATCCTTTCTCTGGGAAGATGCCATGTGCTGCTGGGCAGCTCAGTCCATGTGCCACAGTGTTGAGCCCACGTGCTGCAACTACTGAAGCCCATGTGCCCTACAGCGTGTGCTCGGCAACAAGAGAAGCCACCACAAGCAGAAGCCCCTGAACTGCAACTGGAGAGAAAGCCCTCCACAGCAACGAAGCCCCAGTATAACCAAAAATAAATAAATAGAGTGGAATACATTTTGTTGGTCTGTATTATGTATTTCTCAGGTGTTTAGCAAATGCCTAGGCCAGAATTAGTGGCTTTATTCTTAGTTACCTCTCCCAGGAGATGAAACTAATAATAGGATGCCTTAGGAATTCCCTGGTGGGCCAATGGTTAGGATTCTGTGTCCTCAGTGCCAAGAGTCTGGTTCAATCCCTGGTCAGGAAACTAAAATCCCACAAGCTGTGTGATGCAGCCAAAAAACAAAACAGGAGGCCTTGGTATTTGTTTTGGATTAAAGAATGATGTGATTAAAACAATCTGCTCTAAGATTAGTCTTGTAAGCAGTGTTCAGTTCATGGACAATTGAAAGAGGATAATACTAGAACTGGAAAATCAACCAAGAAGTTGTTTTGTTAATGCAAAATGTGCTCATGAGGAATCAAACCAGTGAGTTCATGGGAATAAAGAAGAGAAAAATCAAAGAGGGCACTGCGATTGTGAGAACACAGGGAAGACGAAGATTACTTGATGTAATTTACTAGTTGTGCAACAAACTAGATTCCAGGCAAAAAAATTCACTTTCAGCTTAAAAAAAAGTCTGAAGGAATTTCAAAACATATGCTATTTCTAAATCAACTGCACAACACACATTTTCTTAGTTTACTATATTTCTTAATTTTAGTTCTTCTACATTTCTTTATTTCTTAATTCTCTTACCAAATTTTAATATAAAAACACATGTCAATTTCATAAGACTTTTAAATCAACCATCAATGTAGCTTTGTAGTTGACAAATGTTATTTCACCTCATGCTTCGTGCCTTTTTTTTTAAAGGGTTACAAACTTTTTTATATATAAATCTTTTTTTTTTTTTTAAAGATCTATTTATTTTCATTTTTTGGCTGTGCTGGATCTTTGTGGCTACGCGTGGGCTTTCTCTTGTGGTGAGCTGGGCTATGCTTTGTTGCAGTGCATGGGCTTTCTCATTGCAATGGCTTCTCTTGTTGCAGAGCATGGACTCTAGGTGTGAGGGCTCAGTAGTTGTAGCATCCAGTATTTGTTACTCCAGGCACGTGGGATCTTCCCAGAGTAGGGACTGAACCTGTGTGCCCTGCATTAGTAGACGAATTCTTAACACCACCAGGGAAGTCCCTATAAAAATCTTTTAAAAAATTAATTAATTTTGGACTGCCCTGCCCTTCATCACTGTGTGAGGGCTTTCTCTCCAATTGTGGTGAATGGACTTCTCCATGCTGAAGGGTACAGGCTTCAGTAGTTGTAGCGCATGGGTTTAGTTGCCCCATGGCATATGAAATCTTCCTTGCTCAGGGATCAAACACATGTCTTCTGCATTGGCAGGCAGATTCTTAACCACTAAGCCATGCTTTGTGCCTTTTAAAGGCATTATTAAATTGGGACTTGTATGCCTCCATTTGGACTAAGATTTCAAACAATCCGTTCCGTTCCGTTCAGTCGTGTCCGACTCTATGCGACCCCGTGGACTGTAGCCTACCAGGCTTCTTCGTCCATGGGATTCTCCAGGCAAGAATACTGGAGTGGGTTACCGTTTCCTTCTCCAGGGGAGCTTCCCGACCCAGGGATCGAACCCGGGTCTCCCGCATTGGAGGCAGACGCTTTAACCTCTGAGCCACCAGGGAACAATTAATCCCTAATTCCTCCTTGAGGAATATTTAAAAAATATTTCTAAAGTGACTCTTTGGATGAAGAACAGCTGTGTGTTATTAGCTGAAGAGTGAAGTCTGAATCAAAGGCAGGTGCAACATTATAAGTCCACTAGAGTGCTCAAGAGGAAAAAAGACCATTTGTAATTCTGGCATCAGACAGAAGAAACTAATAGTAGATTATATTGGTGTCAGTTGAGTAAGATTTTTCCTTCCTCTTACTTCTGCTTTACACCCATCCTTTCTTCAACTTTGGAGGAATCAGAGGCAGTCTACTGAATAGAAAAGGAACAACAAACATTTTGGGAGGAATTTTCACTTTTAGGAGTAATGGAGTAGGAAATTGAACCAACTCATTCATCAAGAACAACAAGAAATCATGGCCAAAACACTTTTAAATGACAAATGGCATGAGAAAGCTAACAAAGCATTAAAAATATGTAGGGCAAACATTTGGGACTAGAAATCACAGAAAAAATGATTCCAGCATTTGAGGCTTCTCTTAGGTCTACCAAAAAGAAGTGTCTCAGAGGATGAGATGAAAAATAAATTTGGACAATCAGGAAGATCTAGATCTAGTTACAAATAATGTCATTAAGTGGATAGTAGTTAAAAGGTTTGAATCTATAAGGGCAGACTGCCTGTGTTCTAATCCTAGTTCTGCCATTTACTTCAGGTATGATCCCTGGTGGCTCAGAGGTTAAAGCATCTGCCTGCAGCGTGGGAAACCTGGGTTTGATCCCTGGGTCGGGAAGATCCTCTGGAGAAGGAAATGGCAACCCACTCCAGTATTCTTGCCTGGAGAATCCCATGGATGGAGAAGCCTGATGGGCTATATATAGTCCACGGGGTCGCAAAGAGTCGGACACAACTGAGTGACTTAACTTTAACTTTTAACTTTATGATCTTGGGCAAATTTCTTTAACCTCACTGTGCCATAATTCCAAATTTAAAATGAGATATTAACAACAGGATTTGGTTGAAGATTTTAAGTAAGATAATATACAGAAAATGCTGCTGTATACTAAGCACTCAGCAATTAGTTATTAGTAGTATTTGCTACCTGTCTTACCTTGAGGAAATCCCTCGAAACCAATTTGTATAGCTCTCAATCATTATTTTCCATGTCTACATAATAGACCATTGTATGGATGTACCATTTTGTGGAATACCCTCAACTGATGAAAATTTTCTATTATTTGCAATGAAAAACACACTGATCATGAAATGAGCTGCTGTGACTCATATACTGAATCATAGAGATGTGTTCTGTCATGTAGCTATTGCAATGATTTAGAATAATTCTAGTATGAATCTATTCCATGCAAGAAAAAGGAGACTTATGATAGCCCCTCCCAACCACACCTTCAGCAGCATCCTTTGGGTGATTAGTGATGGCCACCATGTAGTTGTCTACTGCTTTGTAGGATAAAAAGGCAAGGGGAGGGTGGATGATAAAAGAAACTGTGTCTTTAATGCCTATTTGCAAAGTGGAAAAATGAACAGTGTTTTTGGCATTAAACCCTACTTGTTTTCTTTGATTGAATTTCAAGGGATTTTTGTTCTTCTTTCCTTGTAATTTATTTTCTATTGTCTAGACTCAAAATTCTATTACTTAGTATTCAGATAATCAATTCTTTGGCTCATGCCTGTCTTCCAAATCTTCTATCATATATTATGCTCTTGTCATCCTGGAATATTTCATCTTTTCCCACCATGCTCTTTTCTCAGGTTGGGATATCCTTTCCTCCACCTCCATTCAACATCAAGTTCACGGGCATCTTCTTCAAAACCTTCTTTCTTTCTTGTTCCCTTTCAGTACAGATCTCCTCTCCTCTCAATTCATATCATACACTAAATCTCTGTCATGACTTCTAGCATATTCTATTTGATTTTGTGGCAATGTGGTTGCATGACTTGTGGTCTCTGTTAAAATATGAGCTTGTTGCATACAAAGCATCTCTTAAATTTCCAATATTAGCATACTGCCTTGCATATATTTTATGCTTACTAATATTTTTAAAACAAATGAATGAGGATTATAAGCTTAAAAAGTTGTAAAGGTAGTTGTACTTTTAGGTAAATAATTAACAGGAATAGGAGGAACATTATCACCTTACCTAACTAATTGTTAATGTATAGCTAATTAGCTTTGGTTACCAGTAAGCACAGAAAATGTGAATGGCTATTTGAATTTCAGAAGCACAAAAAAACTCTCATTAATGAGTTCACTTAGAATACAAGACATAAAACTAAATGTATTTTGTTTAGACGAACAAATTCAATGAAATACTCCTTTATATTTAACATATTTTAGAAAACATTTCTAGGAATAGACTAGAATGTTAAGACCATGTGCAGTTGCTTTTATCTTGAAGTCTGCCAAGACCAGTCATCTAATATTTTCTTTGCTTGCATATGTAAACTGTTCATTAGGCATCTTATATGTAAGAAATTTGCCTTGTATCTAAAATAATTTATGTGTATCATCCCTAGTGTATTCCTTTTCAAAAATGGAATGCAAATGTCTTTCAATAACTGAAAGACATTGAAAGAGCAACACACCCTTTTTTTAAGGCCCACATTCCACTTTCGCTTTTTCTTCTTTTATCTTCATTTTAGTAATGGAAAGAACAGAAGTTTCTGAGAATTTTACTAATTAAACAAGTTCAGAGCAATGGATCATTTAAGAAGAAATTATTAATTAAATGGCTACTGTCCAGTTAAAATCATTCATAACTAAACTGTGAGGTGCTGGACTGACTTGTGAATCGCTTGAAAACAAAGTTCATGACCACCTTTGTCTGAATTCCTGGTTCTTGATGAAAAATTGGTGTTCAATAAATACCTGCTGAATCAAAAACACGAATGAATAAGTGAATGAGTGAATGCTGTGCTTCCTGCAGTTTTAGAGTTGAAAGTGGCATACTTGGCAGCAGAACAAACCAATAAGTGTCTTCTCCAATTGTTAAGACTAAAACTGAATTCTAAAATGAAAGCGCTGACATCAGTGAACTGCCAAATGACATTTAATGAAGTATTAGTTTTACACAGGGAGAAATTTTACTTGTGTGTTTCATCCATCCTTCATTCCCACTTATCCAATTGTTTAAAGATTTTGTTTATATTTGGTCATAATTTGACTTTTGGTCATTGATGATTCATATGGGCATCCTTAAGTGATTCAGAGATGTGCTGCACCCAGGTGACCTATCACTTTTGGAATACCTTTTCCAGTTCTGGCACTGCACAATTTTATCTAGAACGCAAATTTCATTCAGTCACAGGAGTTACGGCTACTGGCCAGCAGGAAGTTATTTACTGCACATGTAAAATTGATTTGTAAAATACTAACCCTTTATGTGGGCAATCCGATGAAAGTAAAAGTCACTCAGTGAATGTCAGACTCTTTTCGACCCCTTGCACTATACAGTCCATGGAATTCTCCAGGCCAGGAGTGCATAGCCATTCACTTCTCCAGGGGATCTTCCCAACCCAGGGATCGAATCCAGGTCTCCCGGATTGCAGGCTGATGTTTTACCAGTAAGGCACCAGGGCAATCCAGAATGGCTGTTAAAAATATGAAGGTCAGGATATTCCCTGGCAGTCCCATGGTTAGGACTTGGTGCTTCTGTTGCAGAGGTCACGGGTTCAGTCCCTGGTCAGGGAACTAAGATCTCACAAGTTATGCAATAAGGCCAATATATATATATACATACACACACACATATATATGTACTATATATATATATATATATATATATATGAATAAATGCACATATATGAACAATGCATTCGTTCCTGCATTATAAAGAAAGGTTATAAAATTTGTCATATTTTTACTCTAAAACCATCACTCATTACCGTCACTCATCAGTGATCCTTATTGGCCATTCACTACTTACAAAGTCCAGTATTCAGTTCAGTTCAGTTCAATCGCTCAGTCGTGTCCGACTCTTTGTGACCCCATGAATCACAGCACGCCAGGCCTCCCTGTCCATCACCAACTCCCGGAGTTCACTCAAACTCATGTCCATCGAGTCAGTGATGCCATCCAGCCATCTCATTCTCTGTCGTCCCCTTCTCCTCCTGCCCCCAATCCCTCCCAGCATCAGGGTCTTTTCCAATGAGTCAACTCTTCACATGAGGTGGTCAAAGTATTGGAGTTTCAGCTTCAGCATCAGTCCTTCCAATGAACACCCAGGACTGATCTCTTTTAGGATTGACTGGTTGGATCTCCTTGCAGTCCAAGGGTCTCTCAAGAGTTTTCTCCAACACCACAGTTCAAAAGCATCAATGCTTCGGCGATCAGCTTTCTTCACAGTCCAACTCTCACATCCATACTTGGCCACTGGAAAAACCATAGCCTTGACTAGACGGACCTTGGTTGGCAAAGTAATGTCTCTGCTTTTTAATATACTATCTAGGTTGGTCATAACTTTCCTTCCAAGGAGTAAGCGTCTTTTAATTTCATGGCTGCAGTCAGCATCTGCAGTGACTTTGGAGCCCAAAAAAAGAAAGTCTGACACTGTTTCCACTGTTTTCCCATCTATTTCCCATGAAGTGATGGGACCAGATGCCATGATCTTTGTTTTCTGAATGTTGAGCTTTAAGCCAACTTTTTCCCTCTCCTCTTTCACTTTCATCAAGAGGCTTTTTAGTTCCTCTTTGCTTTCTGCCATAAAGTGGTGTCATCTGCATATCTGAGATTATTGATATTTCTCCTGGCAATCTTGAGTCCAGCTTGTGCTTCTTCCAGCCCAGCGTTCCTCATGATGTACTCTGCATATAAGTTAAATAAGCAGGGTGACAATATATAGCCTTTTCCTATTTGGAACCAGTCTGTTGTTCCATGTCCAGTTCTAACTGTTGCTTCCTGACCTGCATACAGGTTTCTCAAGAGGCAGGTCAGGTGGTCTGGTATTCCCATCTCTTTCAGAATTTTCCACAGTTTATTGTGATCCACACAGTCAAAGGCTTTGGCATAGTCAATAAAGCAGAAATAGAGTCCAGTATTAGGAACTGAAAAAATATCCTACATTTGAGGGAATTAAAATCTAATCAGGAACACACAACACAATACAAAAAAGTGAAAATGACAAAGCATTTATCTTTAATATTAAGTTCTAAATGAACATGTCTAAAGACTTACCTGTGATAAAGTGAAAGTGAAGTCACTTAGTCGTGTCCAACTCTTTGGGACCCCATAGACTGTAGCCTACCAGGCTCCTCTGTCCATGAGATTTTCCAGCAGTAGTACTGGAGTGGATTGCCGTTTCCTTCTCCAGGGGATCTTCCCAACCCAGGGCTTGAACCCGGGTCTCCCACATTATACACAAACACTTTACCGTCTGAGCCACCATGTGAAATCTGAGATGTTATATTTTACTGGAATCAGTCTTTTATCAGTGCTGTGGGCATTTGTTTTGTTTTGTTTTCTGGCTGAGTGGCTTTCTGGCTCTTAGTTCCTTGATTAGAGATGCAACCTGGAGCCTCCAGGAACAGAGTCCTAACTACTGGCCTGCCATGGAATTTGCCTGTGGGTGTTTTCTGTGAGCATTCTCAATAGGCTTCCACAGTATTTATTTACTTACTTCTTCACCAAGTCTAGGAAAACTCCTGCCACCTTAAAAACTACCACTTGGATGCAAGCATAGTCATTAAATAGAAGCCACTCCAAAGTCCTAATGTTATATTTACAAATTTTCTTTGTTTTAAAAGAAGTATTTATTCATTTGGCTGTACCAGATCTTAGTTCCAGGATCTTCGATCTTCACTGTAGCATTTGGGACCTTTAGTTGTGGCTTGTGGAATCTAGTTCCCTGACTAGGGATTGAACCTGTGACCCTGCATTAGGAGCTCAGTCTTAGCCACTGGACCACCAAGGAGTGGTGGTCCCTACAAATTTTCTTAAGCCTACTTATTTATTCCTTTTTTCCTTCGTGTCAAGGGCAGAGTAACTACTTGACATTCAACTTCTGCCGCTTGTACTTTAGATCCCAGTCTCCTTTGCAAGAGGCTCATTTTCCTGCTTCCTTCTCTCAGTTCCTTCCTATCACCTTTTAGGTATACTCAAGTCAATTTCTCACCTCATCAAAATAAGAAAATTCCTCTGAACTTCTTAGCCCCAATATCTACTGCCCCTTTCCATTTTAGGCTCCACTTCAATAGTTTTATCTTCTTTATAGTCTCATCATTCATAAACGCTCTCCAATCTGGACTACCCCCAAATTCTTTTGCAAAGGTCACCAATGAAAGGTCCTTCTCACTTAATCCAGTTAACACTTTTAAAGTCTTACCTAACCTCATCATAACATAATTTTTGAATATTCCGGACTTCCCTGATGGATAAGACCCTGCCTGCCAATGCAGGGGACACAGCTTCGATCCCTGACCGCAGAAGATTCCACGTGCCTAGGAGCAACTAAGCCCAGGCACCGCAGCTACTGAGACTGGCCTCTAGAGCCTGTGCTCTGAAACAAGAGATGACACGACAATGAGAAGCCCACGCACCACAACAAGGAGTAGTCCCTGACTGTGGCAACTAGAGAAAGTCCACAGCAAAGCAGACCCAGGGCACCCAAAAAAATAAAATCAAAAATTCTGGAATATTCCCTTCTTTTTAAAGCGCAATCTTCCCTAGTTTTCCATAATGATAGCGTCTCCTCAACACCTACCTCTTCTTTTTTGACAGGACCTGAATTCTTTCTCAAATATCTGCTGATGCTTTTTTCAAGCAGTTATCCCATTTTCTACTACTAGTGATTGATTTAGGAGAGTACAGATGACTTAATTATAGCTCACAAGGTATAAGAACTCTGGTAGAGGGCCATTGGTAAGCCCTCTCAGCCCTTGAAGGAGTTGAAGTGATGTCTAAAGCTGTGATTTAGTGATCTTAGGTAAAAAGGAGAGGCAGTATAACAGCGGTTGAGAGCATGAACTATGGAGTCTGCTGTTCAAATTCTAGCTCCCCAAGATGCTATTTTATAACCTGGGTAAAATACTTAATCTCTCTGTGCTGATCTTTTCCATCTGTAAATTGAGAATGGAACTGGCTGAAAGGACTAAAGTGAAGCTATTTATGAAACAATGGGACTGGTACTGAAACTGTGTAACTCAGATTGGGACCTGAACTCAGCCTAAACACAGATTGGGACTTGGCAGTCTTTTAACTGAGATCAGACATCTGATCTCAGGACTTAAGTAAGCTCAGGTTCTTGATGTCTCATCACAGAAAGAATTCAATGAGAGACAAATTGATAGGTAAGAAGTGAATTTATTTAGAGAGAAACCCACTCCACAGAGAAACCCACTCCACAGAGAAACACACTCCATGGAGAAACATATTTGATGGAGAAACACACTCCATGGAGTGTGGGCCATCTCAGAAGGCAAGAGACCTCAGGGTATGAGGGGTTGTCAGTTTTTATGGGGGTGGATAATTTCATAGTCTAATGAGTGAGAGGAGTATTCCAGCTATTTTGGGGAATGGGTGGGGATTTCCAGGAACTGAACCACTACCCACTTTTTGACCATTTATGGTCAGTCTTGGAACAGTTATGGCACCTGTGGGTGTGTCATTTAGCTAATGCATTACAATGAGCATATACTGAGGCTTGAGGTCTACTAGAAGTGGAATCTTCTGCCATTTTGGGTCTAGTTGAGCCTAATCTGTTTATGTAATGTCCATTGGCTATGTCATTCTTTTGAAGGTTGTGTCCTGCCTCTTTCCCTCCAGTTTCAGTATAGAGTATTTATTTAAAGAAAAATAAAAAATAATACCTGAGGACAAAAGCCAATAGAGTGGAGAGTAGGCAGAGTGAGTTTGGATTCTGGAGGCCTCATGAGCCACTGAATTGCCCACTTGCAGATAATAAGTTGTCTTGGTAAATAATAAATCCCTACCTTTAAAGCTATGTTTGGTAGGATATTCTGTATCCTAAATGACACCTCTCACTCTCCTAGTTTTCTTTTATTGTATACTTAGCTTTTCCTCTTTGTTGTATTTGAAAGTACCTCAAGCATTGTCTATCCCTTGGCTTATAGTGGATTCATAACCATTCCATTGCTAGGCCTGCTCCCCAGTCATCTCAGCAGTTTCATGGCCCCAATTACTATATAGTAACAACCTCAAAATAGAAATGTATGGCACAGATCTCTCTCCTGAACTCAACTCTTATGCAAAATGATTATTGTATCTCCGTAGGTGTCTCAGAGGCAACTCAAATTCAGCATTTTCAAAAAGGGCTCATTCTCTCTCTTCCCATCAACTCAAAAGCCAGCCTTCCATCCATGCTCCCTTCATTGCTGAATGCACCACTATATCCCTAGAGGCCCAACCCACAGATTCAAGTCTTATCCTTAATTCCTTCTCTCCTTTAACCATCTAATATCCAAATCAACCATTAGGTCTTATCAAGAAATTCCATAACTGCAGCAAAGTGAGCAAAAGGGAGAGCCTAGGTGGAAATATATTCAGAGAGATAAGGACCTTATGGCGAAGGCCCCTTGATTAAATGGGAAATCACAGGAAAGGCAGAAGGTATTAAACTAAGGCATAACATGTCATCTGCTTTCTTTTAAAATAATGGGCTGAAGGGGGCCAAGGACAAAAGCAGGCAAATTAAGAAGTTATTAAAATAATGCAGATGAGCAATGAAGGTAGCTTTGCCTAGGATTGCTGTTATGATGTTGGTAATAAATGATTCCATTGTGGATGTATGTTTAAGGAAGAATCCATTTGATTTGTTACCAGATTTAAGTGAGGTTGAAAGAGAAAGGGATTAAATATTACATTAAGGTTTTGGTCCTGGGTAACTTAAGTAGCTTAACTTTTGACCTCTGGGTCAGAAAGATTCCCTGGAGAAGGAAATGACAACCCACTCCAATATTCTTGCCTGGAAAATTCCATAGGCAGAGGAGCCTGCCAGGCTACAGTCAATGGGGTAGCGCACACACACACACACACATGTGTAGTGTTACCATTAAGTGACACAAGGGAAGATTACATAAAGAACAGATTCAGGGAGTGCTAGTGAGATGTCTGTTTTTAATATATTAAGTTCAGGATGTCCTGCTGTTGTTGTTTAGTTGCTAAGTCCTGCCTGACTCTTTGCTACCCCAAGGACTGCAGCATGCCAGACTCCCCTGTTCCTCCACTACCTCCCAGAGTTTGCTCAAATTCATCTCCACTGAGTCAGTGATGCTATCTAACCATCTCATCCTCCACCACCCCTTTCTCCTATTGCTTTCAATTCTTCCCAGCAATAGGGTCTTTTTCGATGAGTCGTCTCTTCACATCAGGTGGCCAAAATATTGGAACTTCAGCATCAGTCCTTCCAAAGAAGTCTTCAGGGTTGATTTCCTTTAGGATTGCCTGCTTTGATTTCCTAGCTGTCCTAGGGACTCTCAAGAGTCTTCGTGTAGCGTTTAAGTAGACTGTTCAGGATGCAAGTCTGGATTCAGATGAAACTTAATATATAATCAAGAAATTTAGTGAAGAGATAAAAGTCAGAGGACTGAGCCTTGGAGCACCAATATTCCTCAGAGCTTCTAAGGAACAAAGGAGATGATTCAGTAAGATAAGATAGCAGGAAAGCCAGGAGAACAGGATGTAAAAGTGAAGCGAAGAAAGCTTTACAAAGACAGGGAAGCAAGGTTATTGATAGGACAAGGAAGGCTAAGAATGAAAACTGGTTGCCTTCAGCTTTAGCACCATGGAGGACAATGGCAGTCAGTTCAGCCTGTCAGTCGTTTCCGACTCTTTGCGACCCCATGGACTGCAGCATGCCATCCAACCATCTCGTCCTCTGCCATCCCCTTCTCCTCCCACCTTCAATTTTTCCCAGCATCAGGGTTAAATGAGTCAGTTCTTCACATCAGGTGGCCAAAGTATTGGAGTTTCAGCTTCAGCAAAGTATCAGAGTTTCAGGACAATGGTGATCCTGCCTAAATTCTACTTACTTTAAGGTTTCAGTTTAGACTTTACCTGGGGAAGTCTTCCATGACCCTGCAAAACTGGATTAAGGAAACCTAATGTATGCCAACAAAGGTACGTCTAGTCAAGGCTATGGTTTTTCCATTGGTCATGTATAGATGTGAGAGTTGGACTGTGAAGAAAGCTGAGCACCGAAGAATTGATGCTTTTGAACTGTGGTGTTGGAGAAGACTCTTGAGAGTCCCTTGGACTGCAAGGAGATCCAACCTGTCCATCCTAAAAGAGATCAGTCCTGGGTGTTCATTGGAAGGACTGATGCTGAAGCTGAAACTCCAATACTTTGGCCACCTCGTGCAAACAGTTGACTCATTGGAAAAGACCCTGATGCTGGGAGGGATTGGGGGCAGGAGGAGAAGGGGACGACAGAGGATGAGATGGCTGGATGGCATCACTGACTCGATGCACATGAGTTTGGGTGAACTCCAGGAGTTGGTGATGGATAGGGAGGTCTGGCATGCTGTGATTCATGGGGTCACAAAGAGTCGGACACGACTGAGCGACTGAACTGAACTGAACTGAACTCCCCCTGTGATATGCTATATCACACCTGTAATTTTACACTTAGTCTAAAGTTTTGAATTTGCCCTTTTATCGATCTTTGTCTCTAAACCACGTGTGCCTCAAAGGCAAAAACTTGTGATCACTGCTGCGCCTTGCACAATAACTGGCAATGAGTAGGGACAATACTTGCCAAATGAATTAAAAAAAATGTTTATTTGCTTATTTTTGGCTGTGCTAGTGTGTGTGGGCTTCCTCTAGTTGTGACAAGTGTGGGCTACAGTTGGTTGCAGTACTTGGGCTTCTCATTTTGGTGGCTTCTCTTACTGGGGAGCAGGGCTCTAGGGCATTCCTGTTTCAGTAGGTGGACACTACGGGGTTAGCTGCCCTGTGGCACGTGGAATCTTCCCAACCCAGTGATTGAACTGATGTCTCCTGCATTGGCAGGTGTATTCTTTACCATTGTGCCACCTGGGAATCCCGGACCACCAGGGAACTCCTGCCCAGTGAAACTGAGTTGCCAGAAGGCCAGGTGAGGAAAAAAAAAAAAAAAAAAGAGGGAGGCTATAATAGGGAGTAGCCAGATATAGCAAGCACGAATGACACATCCCTGGATGACAAAGATCCTCATTTAGTTTACTTCCGATTCAGAGAAGCTTGTTAGGACAATCCAAAATGAGCTTCTAGTAGAATATTTAGGTGTGTCAGTTACCTGAAGGCAGAAGAACAGCCCAAAGCCAGCTAAGCAAATTAGTGAGTAGCTGTCATTAGTCAGCCATGCCCAGTTCAACAATACCTTATCAATGGATAGCTTGTAATTCTCTTAAAGTTTTCATGAAGACGTTAACCAAGGTAATGAGATGTGTACAGTTCAATTCTACACATCTACTAACTGAAAAGTTGGCCAAGGCTTCACTGAAACCAAATGCTTTTTTTTGGAATGAAGAAGTGTGAATCAGTTTCCTTACCCTTTTTAAAAGTGTATACGATTTTTTCTCATATGTCCTTTTAGGGTGGTAATATGTCTAAAAATAAGCTGTAGGACTACAGTAACATTAATTAAATTAACAATTACATAGTGTGTGTGTGTGTGTGTGTGTGTGTGTGCACGTGTGCTCAGTTACTCAGTTGTGTCCAACCCTTTGTGACCCCACTGACTGCAGCCCACCAGGCTCCTCTGTCCACGGAATTTTCCAGGCAAGAATACTGGGGCGGGTTGCCATTTCCTAATCCAGGCAATCTTCCTGACCCAGGGATCAAATCCACATCTGTTGTGTCTCCTGCATTAGCAGGTGGATTCTTTATCATTGCACCACTTGGGAAACCCAGTTACAAAGTAATATTATTCATAATTACAAGATTAAACGGTCATTATATTCAGTTCAGTTCAGTTCAGTCGCTCAGTCATGTCCGACTCTCCGTGACCCCATGAATCATAGCACGCCAGGCCTCCCTGTCCATCACCAACTCCCGGAGTTCACTCAAACTCATGTCCATCGAGTCGGTTTTAGGTCACTTCAATTTTAAGAGAATAAATAGGATATAGTAATAATGAAAATGATTCTAACCCTACATGTCTTGTTTATAGGATTTATGGAAAACTAGTTAAGTTAAATTTATTTCCACAGGCAAAAACAGACCTTTACTTTTGAAATTTTATATACGAAGTCAATTTTTAAAGGACTGCCTTTACTGAATTACCAAGTCACTCTCTTAAAAAGCATCTTCAACATATTAAAGTTTAATTACATATCTGTGCAATTACACCAATATCTCTCAGATTATATATCTATATATGTATATATGGCATATGTATTTGACAAGACTTAACCTATATAATTCTCCTTGGAATAGAAATGGCAATCCAATCCTATATTCTTGCCTGAAAAATTCCATGGACAGACAAGCCTGGTGGGCTACAGTCCATGGGGTCACAAAGAGTTGGACAGGACTGAATGACTGAGCATGCACACACATACGTACCCTATATAATTCTAGGAACAACACTGGGACAATTACAGCTGGAGCAGAATAGAGAGATTGCAGTAAAGGAGAGAGACTAGCTAGAGATTGTATGTATATATATAAATATAAATTGAATTAAATACAATAAATTTATATATATAATAACTTTATTATACATAATAAATTTGTATCTATATAAAATAAATTTACATATATAAATTAAAGTCATAAGAACTCTTTCTAGATTGAGCAAAACCATTCAGTATGACATAAATAAAATATAAAAGCAAAGGTCTCCAATTTTTTTTTTTTTTTTGCCTCAGGATCTTAGTTCCCTGACCAGGGATTGAATACTGTTCTCAGCAGTGAAAGCATCAAAAGTCCTAACCACTGTGCAGCTAGGGAATTCCCCCAAATTTCCTAGCAGTGGTTATAGAAGAATATGAAGAGTGACTACAAGATGACTCATTTTTAAATATCAAATAATCAGAAATCATTCATCTGAATGCATATCAGTCCCTTCAAAGAAGTAAATTTGGTGGTTAACAGCGCTGAGTTCTGAAGTGATGTATCCAGTGCCTGTTCAAATTTTTCTGTCCTCTTTGGGAAATTTGAGTAGCACAGTATAATTTCAGTAAATGTTTTGTATGCTGAGGGGATCAAAGTACCAGAAAATATTCATTTGGATGCATCGGTACTAGTGTTAAAAATCCTTTTACCTCTATAGGGTTATGTGAAAGTGAAAGTGAAGTTGCTCAGTCGTGTCCGACTCTTTGCGACCCCATGGACCATAGCCCACCAGGCTCCACCATCCATGGGATTCTCCAGGCAAGAGTACTGGAGAGGGTTGCCATTTCCTTCTCCAGGGAATCTTCCTGACCCAGGGATCGAACCCAGGTCTCCCGATTGCAGGCGGCGCTTTACCCTCTGAGCCTCCAGGGAAGCCCTCTGCGGTTATGTACACGTCTTTAAATATCTGTTCAGTGATGTCCCTGTTTGAGAACCTAATCTGATCATTTCATTTGAGAAACCTTATAACAGAAGTCCTTTTCGGATCCATTCTGCTTGCATTGCTTTTCCCTACTGCTCTGCCCTCTTTTCTAGAACTTGTGCCACAGCAAAGTGAAGTGGAAGAGAAAAGACTGAAAACATCTGGAAACTAACTAAAACGCCAGCACAAACAACACAGGCTGTGATCTTGTTCAGTTCAGTTCAGTCGCTCAGTCGTGTCCGACTCTCCGCAACCCCATGAATCACAGCACGCCAGGCCTCCCTGTCCATCACCAACTCCCGGAGTTCACTCAAACTCATGTCCACAGAGTCGGTGATGCCATCCAGCCATCTCATTCTCGGTCGACCCCTTCTCCTCCCACCCCCAACCTTTCCCAGCATCAGAGTCTTTTCCAGTGAGTCAACTCGTCGCATGAGGTGGCCAAAGTATTGCAGTTTCAGCTTTAGCATCAGTCCTTCCAATGAACACCCAGGATTGATCTCTTTTAGAATGGACTGGTTGGATCTCCTTGCAGTCCAAGGGCCTCTCAAGAGTCTTCTCCAACACCACAGTTCAAAAGCATCGATTCTTCGGCGATCAGCTTTCTTCACAGTCCAACTCTCACATCCATACATGACCACGGGAAAAACCATAGCCTTGACTAGACGGACCTTTGTTGGCAGAGTAATGTCTCTGCTTTTTAATATACTATCAAGGTTGGTCATAACTTTCCTTCCAAGGAGTAAGCGCCTTTTAATTTCCTGGCTGCAGTCAGCATCCGCAGTGATTTTGGAGCCCCCCAAAATAAAGTCTGACACTGTTTCCACTGTTTCTCCATCTATTTGCCATGAAGTGATGGGACCAGAAGCCATGATCTTTGTTTTCTGAATGTTGAGCTTCAAGCCAACCTTTTCACTCTCCTCTTTTACTTTCATCAAGAGGCTTTTGAGTTCCTCTTCACTTTCTGCCATAAGGGTAGTGTCATCTGCATATCTGAGGTTATTGATATTTCTCCCAGCAATCTTGATTCCAGCTTGTGCTTCTTACAGCCCAGCATTCCTCATGATGTACTCTGCATATAAGTTAAATAATCAAGGTAACAATATACAGCCTTGATGTACTCCTTTTCCTATTTGGAACCAGTCTGTTGTTCCATGTCCAGTTCTGACTGTTGCTTCCTGACCTGCATACAGGCTTCTCAAGAGGCAGGTCAGGTGTTCTGGTATTCCCATCTCTTTCAGAATGTTCCACAGTTTATTGTGATCCACACAGTCAAAGGCTTTGGCATAGTCAATGAAGCAGAAATAGATGTTTTTCTGGAACTTTCTTGCTTTCTCCATGATCCAGCGGATGTTGGCAATTTGATCTCTGGTGCCTCTGCCTTTTCTAAAACCTGCTTGAACATCTGGGAGTTCACGGTTCACATATTCCTGAAGCCTGGCTTGGAGAATTTTGAGCATCACGTTACTAGCGTGTGAGATGAGTGCGATTGTGCTGTAGTTTGAGCATTCTTTGGCATTCCCTTTCTTTGGGATTGGAATGAAGACTGACATTTTCCAGTCCTGTGGCCACTGCTGAGTTTTCCAAATTTGCTGGCATATTGAGTGCAGCACTTTCACAGCATCGTCTTTCAAGATTTGAAATAGCTCGACTGGAATTCCATCACCTCCACTAGCTGTGATCTTATTATCAGAATCGAAATCGCTCAACATAAAGTCGCCTGTCCCTGCACCATCTCTGCTTTATGATCTCTGGAGCTCTTTTTCAGACTCATCTCCGTTACATTAGCTCATTTATTTGCTTGCTTATTTATTGTCTCTCTTGTGGTCCTCCTATTTTTCTTTTTCCCAAGCATTGTTGCTTCCTGAAAGCAACAACTTTTTATAAAGATGTGACTCCTTGTTTACTCCTGTATGCTCTGTGCCCAGAAGAATGCTTAATATATATTGAGTGTTCAGTAAATATGAGTTGAGTGAATAAGGATATGAATGAATACTCAAATGTTATATAAAATAAAATGCTGCATACATTATTGTTTCTTTCAAAATGCTATTGGCTTCTAAAATAATACTAGAGAGCAATCAAATTTTGTAGCTATGTCATAATCTGAAGAATTTTTTTACTTTTCTTATATAATTTCCCAAATGCATCTCCAATTCCATTTTAAACATGCTCCCTAATAAAAGCATCTTCAGGATACTGAGATTTGCATGGCATAGCTGTAAATCAGGCCAGTATTTCAATTTTCTTTCCTCTTTCTCTTTCCTTTCTCCCTTCCTTCCCTTTACCTCTTTTTGAATCAATCCATCTCTCTTCAAAATCAGGTAGCAAATAAATGTTTTATCAGAATAGAGGAAAACAATTCAAACTTCTTAATTAGAGACAAAGATTAGTAACTTAATTTCTATTGCCTGTGCTTGCTACAGGAAAATTAGATAAATATATCTGGATAAGTTTTTCAAAAAAGTGCTGAATCCACCCCCCTACCTTTCTCCTTGAGTGTGAGCTGCACTGACTTCCGAAGAATAGAATATGGGAATGGGGAAAAGCAACTTTAGAGTGGAAACAATTCACAGACACTATCTCTTGTACCACACTGCTTGCATGGGTTCCCTTACAGGGTTCAAACCTGGGTCTGGGTAGTGAAAGCATAGAAACCTAACCACTGGACCGCTAGGGAATTCCCTATGAACTTGTCTTCTTAAAGGAATATTTTTTAATGTTGATTTTTAAATTAATTAACTAACTAATTGACTGAGTCAAGTGTTAGTTGCAGCACCCGGGATCTTCCATCTTCCTTATGGCACATGGGTCCTTAGTTATGGCATGCAGGAACTTTAGTTGTGGCATGCGGGATTGAATTCCCTGACCAGGGACTGAACCTGAGCCCCCTACATTGGAAGCATGGAGTCTTAGCCACTGAACCACTAGGGAAGTCCAGGAATATTTTTAATTCAGAATAATAATAAATAAATAATAAAAAATGATTATAGAAATATCAAGAATACCATCCTATTGATGGACATTTTACTATAGTCTATTTTTTAGGAAATCATATAAGGAATAAATATTGTAGGTGGAAAAGAACCATTTAAAAGTTGCATTTATAAAGCTCCATCTGTGAATTAATTGAAGAGCTTTATACTGTCCTGGGATGGTACAAGCTAGAAAGATTTAGAACTTCAGTTTTGACCTTAAGTTAATAAGTAATATTTTTGCCATGTTCTTTTTTATTTAAATTTTTTCCATTAGAAGGAGCTTTCAGAGTAACAATGATTTATGGTTTTGAAAATTGATGGTTTGCTACTATCTGTATTCATTAACTACTAAACACTCAGGGAGTATGCGCCTCAGGGAACTGGGGTAATTGTCCATGCTAACCAAGTACAGCGATAAAATGTTTAACAAATAAAATTTTCCACTTCTACTTCCCTTGTAGAAAGTTTATTAGCATTTACAACCACTATGATATTAGGAACCAACACTTATTAAAAACCACTTTGTGTAGAAATACTGCCAACTTCATGCTAACTCTTGGAGCTGAAGGGACCCATTGCACTAAGCATGAATGGGCTTTACTCTCAGCTGGAGTTACCCAGACTTTAATTCAGGAGTGACTATAGCAATTGCTAGCTCCTGAGAGAGCTAAAGGCAGCCAGTATCTTCTAAACATTTCAGGAATGTTTGAGAATCTTGGTGAAAGGTTTTTCTTGCTGCAAGGTATTTCAGAAAGAAAGTGAGAGGTATTGACTATATGATAAAGTGGCCAGGCTTTGACCTGAAAGCAGACGGTATTGTGTTTCTTATAACAGAGAAATTAAACTATGGTGCCTTATCTGTTATAAAGCTGTTGTGTAGTTATAAATATAAACAATTGTCATTGAGTTTGAAGATCGTGAAAATTTGGGAAAGTCATTGAAGCTTCCTGAATCTCATTTCAGTTCAGTTCAGTTCAGTCGCTCAGTCGTGACCGACTCTTTGTGACCCCATGAATCACAGCACGCCAGGCCTCCCTGTCCATCACTAACTCCCGGAGTTCACTCAAACTCATGTCCATTGAGTCGGTGATGCCATCCAGCCATCTCATTCTCTGTCATCCCCGTCTCCTCCCGCCCCCAATCCCTCCCAGCATCAGAGTCTTTTCCAGTGAGTCAACTCTTCGCATGAGGTGGCCAAACTTACCTCTAATAAATGGGGAAAAATACAAATAAACAATGTTTATTAAAATGCCTTTAAAAATGTAAAGCACAAGTTGGGTCTTCTTCCTTGTTACCTGATAGATACAGAAGGATGAAGAAATTGGCTTTTCATCTTCTTTTTTGACTATTGCCACCTAACCCATATGAGTACAATACCAAAAAAAAAGATTGTTGAATTGTATTAATTATGAATAAAACCATCCATGTTAATTTATTTCAAGAAACCCAAAACAGTAGAAATCTCTGTATTTTCAATATTTGGTATTCAGTTCTTTGCTATTTAAAAACTGTAGGTTTGCAAAGACACAGGATTCTAAATATTAACAAGGCATTTGAATTAGTATTTCCATTCAAACGCTTCTGTATATTTAGTGCCAAACTGGAATTTTTATTATACATTCACTTCTTCATTTGGATCTCAGAACATAAACCAAAACATCTCTTTTGTATGTGTTTGTGCATGTCTGTGTTTGTCTGTGTGGGTTTGAGTGTTTTACAAATATTTGGTACTTAGCAGAATTTTTTCCAAGCAGATGTTCATCAACCCCTTCCAAGAATTTGTGCTTATCACGATTAAACTAACTTGAAGAACAACATTTATTAATGGAAAACAGGTATCTTTACTGTAAAAAGAAATGTCTCACTGAATTTGTCTTGAAAAGACAAAATTTCTTTGGTTTTGGTGAGAACTTACAGATACTGTAGAAGTTTATGAGAGTCACCATTTCTAGTGACTTTATTTAACAAGAGTTTCAGGTAAGTAAAGTTTTTGAATGCAGAAATTAACTCAGATTTTGCATCTGCATTATGCATTTCTAAATGTGTGACTTTTCCCCCTCAAGAGTCAGATACTGTTCGTTCATCACAGATGGACCAAATCCCCATATTAATTTTATCTGCTTTTTGCCTCTCCAATACAGATGAGGCGTGTGCATTTTTGCTAGTTGAGAAACCACATATTTGTTTTATGTTTATTTCTAAATTTAAAAATAGACAAAAGAAATTTCAAAACAGGAGAGTCCTACAATATATAGAACTGAAATATGTATATAAAATCCTGCACTGGAACGGTTCACAGCCATTAATAAATATATATCCATTAACTGCTAAGTTACCAAATTCATACCACTCAGCCACACAGTAACGCTGACTAATAAAAAAATCAGCATTTTAAATAAGCATTATGGTATTCTCTGATTTGGTCATGAAAATAATCAGGTGTTCACATGCCCAAGGTGAGTACTAGAAGGTACCTCCCAAATTCTTACACCACCTCTACTTCCCCTGGGAAAATATGAGTTAAGAGTTAGAAATACCAAGGATAGCAATATAACTTGAATTTTGAATCTCTTTGTCTCATTCCTTCATAAAATAAAATCAGTCTATTGATCCTTGTTTGATAACTTGAATGAATGCCTTTCAAGGAGCTGTCCATAAGTGTGGTATCAGATTCAAGTTATAGTTTAAATCAAAGCTATATATAAACTAGGGACAAGTTGTGAAAATTAATTGGTAAATATAACACATTGAAAATATCAAGCAATTTATTGATCACCTAAGATCTGCTGAGTAGTATGTGGCAAGCTTGGCTTATTAAACATGATATTTCCACATAACATCCCCGTATAACTGCCTTTTGTCACCAAGTGTTAGAATTCAGGCTTAGCACCTTTCTTATATCTTCCAGGAAAGCAACACTATACAAAGCATGAGTGCAGTGAAAGTGAAAGTGAAATTCGCTCAGTAGTGGCCGACTCTCTGCGACCCTCTGGACTGTACAGCCCATGGAATTCTCCAGGCCAAAATACTGGAGTGGGTAGCCTTTCCCTTCTCCAGGGGATCTTCCCAACCCAGGGATCAAACCCAGGTTTCCTGCATTGCAGGAGGATTCTTTACCAGTTGAGCCACAAGGGAAGCCCACAAATGCTAGCTTCAAGATGAAAACGTCGATATGAATGCATCAAGAAAATAATGAAGACGGAAATGTATTTTTCTCTTAAAAAACAGAATTTAAGAGATTGAAAGATACACGTGACAGAGTATCAGATAAAGTTTCCTGAAAAAGCAAGATTTTAAAGAGGGTCCTAAAGAGTGAGTAAATCTTAGTCAGTGATTCTCAACCCTGGCTGTGCATTCGAATTGCCTAAGGATTTTTTAAAAACTCCCTGGGCCCCACCCTAAGAAATCCTGAGTTAATTGGCCTGGGGTGGGGCCCAGGATAGTTTGACAAAGCTCTCAGGTGATTTTAATGTGCAGGTAGGGTTAGGAACAGTTGTAGCAAGACAATGAGGAAGAATAATGGAAGAGAGAAAGTAACAGTTGAAGAGCATGTGCCAATTCGTTCACCTATTTGCTCATTCCATAAAAACCTTACTGAGTGTCTCCTGGATGCTAGTCATTGAACTAGCTGGTGGGTCAAATTAAAACGATTGAGAAATCATGCTTGGAGTTTTCCATCTAAAGAGACTCATGTGTAAACAAGCCATGACAAAGCAATATGATACATACATACATGCATGGAGCACATTACAGGACAATGATTATCAGTTACTCAGAACACTGGTTCACAAACCTGTATGCAAACTGGAATCACTGAGAAGCTGTATCAATTATGGCTTTCTGGGTCCCACGCCCAGAGATTCCAATATGATTGGTTTTGGAGCCAAATTTTAAAACAAAACAAAATTAAAAATAAAAAACAAACACCTCTGGAGGTTACTTCAGCTCACAGTGTCCAACTAATGAGAGTGTGGTCTGATGAAGTAAGAGGCAAATTTAGAAGTCAGGTTGAATTGTCAAACAAAACAAGGCTCAGGGAAGCCGTGAGTTCAAGGCAGAGGTTCTGGGATTGCAACATTGAAAGGTTCTCTGTCATCCCATGAAAGGGAAAATTTTAGAAGTATTTTTGGCAATGAAATGCAAAATGGAGTATGGGAGTGGATACCTGAAGGAATTTGTCACTAGACACAGTGCTTAGGGTCCCAAGAAAACGTTTCAGTCTGCTCTAAAATCAGAAGATAAAAATGAACTTTTAGAAAAAAATGTTTTAATGTATAATATTAACATCTGGATTGTTTTACCAGCACTATTGCAAAATATTATTTTTAGTACTTTTTTAATGGAGGAAGGAGTCCACAGAGGCAAGTGCTTAGGACCAACGGAAGTCATAATGCAGCCCTGGGTAAAAGGAGCACCCAGTCTCAACTGATTTTAATTTCTATTAGATAAATGACACGTAACATGCAAACATTTATTTGCTCTCCTACTCCCTAGAGTTGCTTCCATCTTGATCTTGCAGAACTGGAATGCGAGGGCCAAGTATTTTATCTTATCAGAATACCTAGTTCCATACTGGGTAGAGCCAGTCAGTGAATCAAGAGGTTTGATTCCAAAGAATCCTCTGCTTTCGTAGGATGCACGGTTTCCCTCCATCTGAAATGTTCTTAGCCCTTTTATCCAACTGGAGAGCTCTGAGTTATCCTTCAAAACTTACCTAAAACAATTCAGTTTTATGTGCAACTTTCTCCCCTGCCTCTGCCTAAAGTAATCATTGTGATACATCAATCCATTTTCTTCATCCCTTGATACTGCATGTTCACCATGCATTGCTGTCTGCAGTTATAAGTGTGGCTAGGTCTCTTCCAACATGACCTCTACATCCTGGATTATCCAATCCTGTGTTCTTAGGTTCTAGAATCATTCCTGATCATAATGTGTTAGTCATGTGTTAGTCGCTCAGTCATGTCTGACTCTTTGCGACCCCATGGACTGTAGCCCTCCAGAGCTGCCCGTGGGATTCTCCAGCAAGAATACTGGAGTGGGTTGCCATTCTCTTCTCCTAATCATAATAGGTGCCACCAAAAATATGGCCATTAATGTACTAGATCAATATATTAATAAATATACTCTTTCACAGATTTGGACTATGCTTTGGAAAAGAGTCTAGCAAAAGAGTTAAAGTTCAAGATAACGACACTTAACGAAATGAAGTTAAATTACTTCTCAAGGAATTCACACTTCGCCTGAGCTAAGACACAAATAGGTTAAGACTGTTAATTAAAACCTTATAGTCCTTGATGGAACTCGAATAATTTTTCTTAACAGCCATCAATGCAGGTTCCAAAATAGAAAGGCTTCAGCAAGAAATCATCATTTTTTGAACTTTTATTTTGAACAAAATTTTGGATGTTACGGCATATGCTGCACTTATTTTTCTGCCAGAGTTAGAGTAACTGAGCATTGGCCACACATCTGAAGAAACTCAAAAAATGTAGACTAATCATTTTAAAGTCTTTGATAGCCTTCATTCATGAATATGTTGTTAACAGAGCCATCTGTTCACATTTAAATATGCTTCCTTTATCTCAAATATGATCAGGCTGAGGATATGTTCATTTGTATTTTCCAGGAAGCATCAAGTTCCAAATAGCTGTTTCAGCTGGGGCTCTTGTGTGAAGACTGATTCTAATAAAGAAAGAGATGTATTTGAGTTATTTTAATCAATGAGCTAGTTATTTTTAGTCTCATCCCCAAAGAACATTTGCATTCATTGTAAAATGACCCGCCACACTTGAATCTTATGGTCAGTGATGCTAGTCTCACCTCTCCAGAAATTATGCTATTGCTTTCTACAATGCATGGATAGTTTGGGTCAAAGATGATCGCCTCAAAAAAAAAAAAAAAAAATCAGTTGCCCAACCGAGATTGAGAAGGCAAGAGAATTTGTTTACCTGAGTGGAGAATCTTACAGGTGACAGTAGAAAGGTCTGGAGGAGGAAATAAGGGAAGAATGGAGCAGGTGGAAAGACATTTAGAAGAGGAAGAGATAAAGTAAACAGGAAAAATTTGGATATTCCAAAATGACTACATTTGGACACTGACTAAGTATCACAGGCATTTGTGTCATCATGGAATGAGTAGACCTTTAAGCTACAGTGGAAATTTGGTATCATGTCAGCTCTAGCTCTGAGAATGGTAAGGTTTTTAGGAAGAGTTGAGGTAAGTGCCTAAGGACATTTCCACAGTGAGTTTCGGAGAAGATAAACAGCTCATGACCATAGAAATTCACAATCTAGGACTTCCCTGGTAGCACAGTGGTTAAGAATCTGCCTGCCAGTGCAAGAGGACATGGGTTTGATTCCTGGTCTGAGAAGATTCCATGTACAGCAGGACAACTAAGCCTGTGTGAAGCCCTACTAAGCCTGCACTCTAGAAACCACGAGCTGCCCCCCCTGAAGCCAGCACCCCAGGGCCCGTGCTCCACAACCAGAGAAGCTGCCTCAGTGGGAAGCCTGCACTCCACAACTAGAGAAAGCCTGTGTGCAACAGCGAAGACCCAGCACAGCCAAAAGAGTGAAAGGCGGAACACAGAGAGAAACAAAGGGATTCACGGTCTAGCAGTAGTAAGTTCAAGTGCAAATTACCACAATGTAAAGGATGACCGCAACAGAAGTAGGGGAAGAGTAGGGGCCCAGAACACTCATTGGCACAGTGTTGTGCGTTGGTGATGTGAGAAGTTGACGTTAAAGAGAAATTATCCACCTTCTGTGGAGGGAATGAAACAGATTCAGAGGCACAGAAAATTCAAGCTAAAAGAGACTTTGGAAGATCAGAACACCAACCATCGCCCTGTCTAGGAGAAAAAAAAAATAGCCTAGGGAAGTGGTTATGAACACAAACTCTAGTCTCAGATTACCCGGGTTTAAATTCAAGTTCTATCACTTCTCAGGGGTTCCCTTGTAGCTCAGCTAGTAGAGAATCTGCCTGCAATGCAGGAGACCTGGGTTTCCATGGAATTTTCCAGACCAGAATACTGGAGTAGCCTTTCCCTTCTCCAGGGGATCTTCCCAACTCCAATACTTTGGCCACCTAATGAGAAGAACTGACTCATTTGAAAAGACCCTGCTGCTGGGAAAGATTGAAGGCAGGAGGAGAAGGGCATGAAAGAGGATGAGATGGTTGGATGGCATCACCAACTCGATGGACATGAGTTTGAGCAAGCTCCAGGAGTTGGTGATGGACAGGGAAGCCTGGTGTGCTACAGTCCATGAGGGCGCAAAGAGTCAGATATGACTGAGTGACTCAACTGAACCACTTATCAAATTACTCAACTCTTCTGAGCCTCAGTTTCTTGTTGTGAAAATGAAATGAGCTAACATAGAATTCTTAGAACAAGTGATTGGCATGTAATAACTGCTCAATAAATGCTACAGTAGTGTAGTGTTAGTCGCTCAGTGTGTCTAACTCTCTGTGATCCCATGGACTGTGGCCTGCCAGGCTCCTCTGTCCATAGGATTCTCCAGGCAAGAGTACTGGAGTGGGTTGCCATTCCCTTCCCCAGAGGATCTTCCTGACCCAGGGATCGAACCCGGGTCTCCTGCATTGCAGGCAGATTCTTTACCATTTGAATATGCTTATTTACAGTTGTAAATAAGCTTGAATAAACTTGAATCAGCACTAATCAGCACTAATAAACTTGAATCAGATTTCCAATGCTTTCCCATTCTGGCCGTGTTGCATTTGTCCATTAGGTAAGTAACAGAACTTCGTCTTAGTCATATTTCTGCTTTTTAATTGGCTTGGTTTTGGCTGTTTTCTGGTTACTTGAATAATTGTATTAACTTATTTAATGATTAAAATTTTGTTCAATATTAACTTAATTCTAAAGAAGATGATAGGAGCTATTATATTTGTATCAGCAATAAGACTGACTAAAGCAGACCAATGCACTGAATTTCATCGATATTGGAAGTCTTTGACTACTCAGCGTTGTTCCTTTGGGTCCTCCTGGCAACTGGCAGCAGTGGGCCACCCTGCAAGGGAAGCTTTGGATCAAATACCCTCTTCAGAAGCACAAACTAACAAAGTCCAGCTGACCTAGCAGCTCCCACCTCTTGGGCTCAATTTCTTGTGCTTTAGGAGAAGAAGCAGCTGAAATATTGACTTCAGACCCATGGCTACCCAAACACACACACTCTCAAATACATGTGTACATGTCTGTGAGCTAAACTGTGTGTAGGAATTGTTGTTAAGGACACAAAACTGTAATTTGCATATCAGGTGGATCAAGTAAGAAAAGATTGCCAATAAAAGCAAATGACTGAAGGAGAGTCTAATAAAGGGATCATTTATAAACAAATGGGCAATATTCCAAGAACGCAAAAAGATTAGTGCAGTGTTGTGGGGAGCCTTTACCATCTTTAGACCTGAAGGGAAGGGTAAGAGATGGAAGGAATTATCAGGACCCGGAGAGGGTTACGTAGAGAAGACCATGCAAGAGAAGCTTGGCCCTTTTTAAAGATGAAAGCAGTCACCTTGAGGCCACTGAGCATGGAGGAAACCCAAGAGAAAACAACTCTAGGTTCACTTTTCTCACACCCTTTGGATCTCTGGCAGTGCCTCCCAAGGGCTCCACCCAGCCAGTCCTTATGAGTCAGATTCCTTGACCAAAAATTAAGATACAAGTTGTATCTCAAGAGGTCCATTCCAGCCCTTTTTGTTGCTCATAATCAATTCGTGTCTGGGTTAAAAAAAATTTGCAATTTTGACATTTAGAATAGAGAAATCTATTATTTCACCATGGGAGGATAGCTATTTTGTAATATTCTCATCCCAAACCTAAGTATTAGCCATATCAGTGCTATTCAAGCAAAGTAGCTTTAAAAAGTGGAGGGGAGTGAAGAAACAACATAAAACACAGCAGTTATTGTTGCTTTTGTAGCTAACTAAATGATTTTTTATTAATTATTGCTTCTTTCTTCACCATTTATTCCTGCTACCAGGATCTCATTTGGTCAGGTATTTCACTTGATGGGGTACCTGATAGGATCTGAAATTTTAGTGGTCCCATCTTTGTTGAGGTGCTGCCAATGCAGGAGACGTGGGTTCTATCCCTGGGTTGGGAAGCTCCTCTGAGAAGGAAATGGCAACCCATTCCAGTGTTCTTGCCTGAGAAATCTCAAGGACAGAAGAGCCTGGTGGGCTACAGTCCACGGGGTCACAAAAGAGTCGGACACAACTTAGCAACTAAACAACAACAAAATAAAATAAATAAGTGGAGAGATTTACCATGTTTATGAAATGAAAAGACTCAATGTTGTTAAGATGTCAATTCTACCTAAATGATCTAGAGATTTAATGCAGTACCAATTAAATTTCATCAGGCTTTTCAAATAGAAATTGCCAAGTTAATTCTAAATGAATATGAAAATACAAACAACTTCAGTATAGCCAAAGCAGGTTTTAAAAAGGACAAGGAGGACTATTGATGAGATTCTTGAGTTGTCATGAACTGAGTGTCAAGGCCAGAGTTTGCTACTCTGCTTCCCAAGTCTGTTCCCGCACAGGCGATGCTAATCGTGCACTCAGAGTAGTTCACAGATTGGCGATCAGAAGCCCGCTACAAACCATGATCGGTGTGAATTCTCTTAGCTCCTCCCAGGAATGTCAGCCCTGCCCAGACATTGTGACTCTTCCCAAAATGCAGAGTCATTCACTGTAGATCTCCTACAGAAAAGTAAAAATAAAAAGAAGAAAGTTAGAAGAGTGACACCACTTGGCTTCAGTAATTACAGTAAAGCTATAGTAATCAAGACATGTGGTCTGAGGGAAAGGAGAGACATCTAAATCAATGCAGCAGCCTAGGTTCCACCTACGCATATATAATCATTTCTCTTTAGGCAAAAATGCAAAATATGTTCAATAGGAAAAACAATTTTTAACAAATGGTGCTGCATCAACTGGATATGTGTATGAAAAAAAAATCTACTTTTATCTTATTTCCATACACAAAATTTAACTCAAAATAAATTCTAAACCTAAATGTAAAATCTGTAACTATAAAACTTAAAAAGCAAACAACACCTCCCTCCAAAAAAAAAAAACAAAAAAAAACAACACACACACACACACACACACACACATACAGCTGAGTGACCCAGAAGCAAACAGGGCAGCAGGAGCAAGATCATTTTTTTAAAAAGAGAGATAAATTTGAATTTATCAAAATTAAAAATGTTGCCACTTCAAAAAATACTATTAAAAGTAAAAAGAAAGAAAAGAAAGGCCACAGGTAGGGAAGAAGGAAATGGGCCTACCAAAGACAATGAATGTCAAATTTACAAAAAAATTTGCAACTGAAAAAACATCCCAATTATTAATAAGAGATTAGCAAAAGAATAAAGAGATACCTCATCAAAAAAGATATACCAATAGTCGTCAAGCACAAGAAAAGATATTCATCAATCAAATGAGAATTTTTTTTCTTCCTGGCCTCAGTTCAGTTCAGTTCAGTCGCTCAGTCGTGTCCGACTCTTTGCGACCCCATGAATCACAGCATGCCAGGCCTCCCTGTCCATCACCAACTCCCAGAGCTCACTCAAACACATGTCCATCGAGTCGGTGATGCCATCCAGGCATCTCATTCTCTGTCGTCCCCGTCTCCTCCCACCCCCAATCCCTCCCACAGCTCCCTAAACTAAATGGCAGCAATCCATTGGACATCAAATTTGGAGAAAAGGCCAAACTCTTAGATTTTCTTTTTCTTGTTTGTTTTTAAGCAAGACTTAGTTTTACTATATCTTTGTAGCATGAGAAGTTCCCACTGCTTGGGTTCCAGAAACATCTAGTTTTCCAACACTTTGAAACCCCATCTAATGGAATTCTATTCCTCTTTATGGGCTTCCCATGTAGCTCAGCTGGTAAAGAATCCGCCTGCAATGTGGGAGACCTGGTTCGATCCCTGGGTTGGGAAGATCCCATGGAGAAGGGAAAGGTTACCCACTCCAGTATTTTGGCCTGGTGAATTCCATGGACTACAGTCCATGGAGTGGCAAAGAGTTGGACAAGACTGAGCGACTTTCACTTTCATTCCTCTTTATGTCCAGCTGGCTAAAGAGCCACTTCTTGCCCAAATTTGTTCTTCTTTTAGTAACAGGCTCACATGGCCATTAATGATCAACACATTTTTAGCTTTTTATTATCCAACTTCCTCCACTAGAGCTAGAAGACTACTTTACAACTTATTATAGACCACCACTCTACCAAAAGTTTAGATGCCCAACATCTCACCCATGCCCCTCATGTCTAATAACAATTTCTCTATATTTTAAGAATGCTAAAAGCTATAAAAGATGAACCCTCAGATCTCATAGATTTCCTGAGTAGTTTATTTCTTGTTGATGTTGAGACTGGTCTTTGGAAGGGTAAGGATTCTGCTCCACACTGTCCTCCCTGTCCCAAGTCTATGGTGCTTTGTTTTCTTCAATGTGCAACAACTAACGTCTCTCTGGGCATCAGCATTCTGCTAAATGATGGGGGAAGGATGACTTGCAACATTTCTGCCCCCGTTTCATCAACAGAGGAAGTTATACGGCCACATGTAACTTCAGTACAGTCACTCAGTCGTGTCTGACTCTTTGCGACCCCATGAACCACAGCATGCCAGGCCTCCCTGTCCATCACCAACTCCCGGAGTCTACCCAAACCCATGTCCATTGAGTCGGTGATGTCATCCAACCATCTCATCCTCTGTTGTGTATCCTTCTCCTCCTGCCCCCAATCCCTCCCAGCATCAGGGTCTTTTCAAATGAGTCAGCTCTTCACATCAGGTGGCCAAAGTATTGGAGTTTCAGCTTCAGCATCAGTCCTTCCAATGAACACCCAGGACTGATCTCCTTTAGGATGGACTGGTTGGATCTCCTTGCAGTCCAAGGGACTTTCAAGAGTCTTCTCCAACACCACAGTTCAAAAGCATCAATTCTTCGGTGCTCAGCTCTCTTTGCAGTCCAACTCTCACATCCATACATGACCACTGCAAAAACCATAGCCTTGACTAGACGGGCCTTTATTGGCAAAGTAATGTCTCTGCTTTTTAATATGCTGTCTAGGTTGCTCATAACTTTCCTTCCAAGGAGTAAGTGTCTTTTAATATCATTGCTGCAATCACCACCTGCAGTGATTTTGGAAGTGTCTAAAAAATATTTTAAGTCTAGTTGGAGTTTAGAGGATCTCTGTCAAGTAATCTAATGATGAGGTGGGAAATTAGACACTTGTTATTTAGTGATGCTCCACCTAAAACACAGTTACATAGAGCCATGTTGGATCATGCAAGAGCTAAAGCAAAGCCATAAAAATGTCACCCTCTCATATTAAAGTCAGTGAGAGGAAAAATGAAAATGAAAGAGCTTACTGGAGGGATGATTTCCAAACGTGCTGGGCATGCAGTTTCTGAATTCAGAGTGAAATACTGTATCTTCAGGAAAGAGTGTAATTTAAATTATGCAAAAAAAGCCCCTTAATTGGATTGCAGTACACTTTATGTCGTGGCTCAGCAGTAGAGAATCTGCCTGCCAATGCAGGTGATGCAGGAGAGGCAGGTTGATCCCTGGGTCAGAAAGGTCCCCTGGAGGAGGGCATGGCAACCCACTCCAGTATTTTTCCTGGAGAATCCTATGGACAGAGCAGCCTGGTGGCTACAGTCCATGCAGTTGCAAAAGAGTTGGTCTCAACTTAGCAACTAAACAACAACACTTAATGTATTGTTTAAAAAAAGGAGATTAAAGAGTAAAAATGTGTCAGTTCTTAAATAGTACTAATAAAAAGAAAAGCCAAAACATGTAGAGACAAACCAAATATTTCTAGTGGACATAAATATCCAATCACTCAGAGGGTGGTTTTCTCTAGTTAAAAAAAGGATGAGACTCTATACTGTATCATAACCTGAGGACAGTATTATTCAGGTCCATTTGCTGTAACTTTAGTCTTGCTAGAATTATTATTTTTAATAATACATTGTTAGTTTCCTGCTTATTTAACTTATATACAGAGTACATCATGAGAAACCCTGGGCTGGAAGAAGCACAAGCTGGCCTCAAGATTGCTGGGAGAAATATCAATAACCTCAGATATGCAGATGACACCACCCTTATGGCAGAAAATGAAGAAGAACTAAAGAGTCTCTTGCTGAAAGTGAAAGAGGAGAGTGAAAAAGTTGGCTAAAAGCTCAACATTCAGAAACCTAAGATCATGGCATCTGGTCCCATCACTTCATGGGGAAACACACTGCAGATGGTGACTGCAGTCATGAAATTAAAAGATGCTTACTCCTTGGAAAGAAAGTTATGACCAACCTAGACAGCATATTAAAAAGCAAAGACATTACTTTGCCAACAAAGGTCGGTCTAGTCAAGGCTATGGTTTTTGCAGTGGTCATGTATGGATGTGAGAGTTGGACTATAAAGAAAGCTGAGCACCGAAGAATTGATGCTTTTGAACTGTGGTGCTGGAGAAGACTCTTGAAAGTCCCTTGGACTGCAAGGAGATCCAACTAGTCCATCCTAAAGGAGATCAGTCCTTGGTGTTCATTGGAAGGACTGTTGTTGAAGCTGAAACTCCAATACTTTGGCCACCTGATGCGAAGAGCTGACTCATTTGAAAAGACCCTGATGCTGGGAGGGATTGGGGGCAGGAGGAGAAGGGGACGACAGAGGATGAAATGGTTGGATGACATCACCGACTCAATGGACATGGGTTTGGGTAGACTCCGGGAGTTGGTGATGGACAGGGAGGCCTGGTGTGCTGCGATTCATGGGGTCACAAAGAGTCGGACACGACTGAGTGACTGAACTGACTGACTGATTAGTTTCAATATGTATTTGGAGCATGTATTTGGACTATTTACCATAAGCCAGCCATTATTCTATGTTCTTTGAGGAAGTTGATTTATTTTTCCAACAGTTCTGAGTTTTTCCATTTCATTGAAGAATAAACTGAGTCATAGTAACGCAATGACTTGTATAACAGGCTGCTGGAAATTCAGCTGGCAATTTACAGAGTGGGATTTGCGTGTAGATTTATCAGATGCCAAATCCCTTGATCTCCCTCTCACTGGAAACAGATACTGCTACTGGAAAGGGAGTGCTCTGGGATGATGGAAAGTCGTATCTTCAATGAAACAAATAGTTTTACCTTCTGGTTTTTATGTCTTGTGTGAGTCTTGATGGTTTGTGTAGCGCACCCTTTGTCTTTTTATTTATTATTTATTTGATTACACCAAGTCTTAGCTGTGGCATGCAGGGTCTTTAGTTGCAGCATGCAAACTCTTAGTTGTAGCATGTGGGATATAGTTCCCAGACCAGGGATTGAACCCTGGCCCCCTTCATTGGGAGCATGGACTCTTAGCTACTGGACCACCAGGGAAGTACCCCCTCTTGTCTTTTCAGATGCAACAAAAGAAAGAAAATTTGAAAAAAAAATATTATACATATATTGTAAGCATGATTTATATAGCTACTAATGGAAATGAATTCCCATTCACTGCTAGAAATCACTTTTCCTTTTGCATACTAGACATCCCACACATGGTCTCAGTTTTACTTGTGCACTCCCTGAATCTGATATTATGTCTCAGATCATACGCTGCCAGTATACTATGTGCCATTAATATATGCCGATATACTATGTGCCATTAATATATGCTGATATACTATGTGCCATTAATATATGCCGATATACTATGTGCCATTAATATATGCCGATATACTATGTGCCATTAATATATGCCAGTATACTATGTGCCATTACAAATAAATCACTGCCCTGGTCTTCAGTATCTAAAGGAAAATATTTAATTCTACATACATGTCCATTGAGAGATGGCAGGATAGAAGATATGGTGTGTGTACATACACACACATGTGTATATATACACATGCATACATATACACATGTGTGTGCTTAGTTGCTCAGTCATATCTGACTCTTTGCAACCCCATGAACTGTAGCCCGCTGGGCTTCCCTGTCCATTCTGGAGTGGGTTGCCATTCCCTTCTCCAGGGGATCTTCCTAATCCAGGGATCAAACCTGGGTCTCCTGCACTGCAGGTAGATTCTTTACCATCTGAGAAACCAGGGAAGGCCCCCCCACCCAACACACACACTCAATGAAATATTGTGTGCATGCTTGCTAAGTTGCTTTAGTTGTGTCTGACTCTTTGCGACCCTGTGGACTATAGCCCACCAGGCTCCTCTGTCCAAGGAATTTTCCAGGCAAGAATACTGGAGTGTGTTGCCATGCACTCCTCCAGGATATCTTCCTAACCCAGGAACAAATCTGTGTTTCCTGCATTACAGGTGGATTCTTTACTGCCGAGCCACCAGGAAAGCCCCAGTGGAATATTACTCAGCCATTAAAAATATGAAAATTTTGCCATTTACAACAACATGGATGGGCCTATACAATATTAAGCTAAGTGAAATAAACTCAGACAAAATCAAGTACTGTACAATTTCATGTATTTGTGGAATTTAAAAAGAAGAATGAATGAATAATCATAACAAAGCAGAATTAGACTTGTAGGTACAGAAAGCAAACAGGTTGGTAGCCAGAGGCAAGAGGAATGGGTGGATGGGTGAAATAGGGGAAGGGGATTAGGAGGTACAAGCCTGCATTTATAAAATAAATAAGTCAAAGGGATGTAGTGTACAACATAAAGAATATAGTCACTAATAGTGTAATAACCTTGTATGATAACAGTTGGTAATAGGACTTATTTTGGTGATCACAATGTAGATAATATATAAAATACAGATGAATGTATGAAATATAGAATCACTGTGATGTATGCTTGAAACTAAAATAATATTGTAAGCCAATTATACTGTAATAAAAAAATAATTGTGTCAGGACCACAAAACACTTGGACTCGTGTAAATGAAATATGCAACATATACTCAAATCTGTTCTTGCTCTGGTCTGAATCATCTCATTTTACTCAACTGTGAAAATTCATATAACCCTAATAACAAACTCTAATAACAAAATGCTCACTTGGTGTTATTCTTGCTGGGTCATGTATCACGTATCAAAATCATTAGCCAATAATTCTGCATAAACAGATTTCATTACGCCAACATTCTAAAATTTAATGAGCCATTAATTTTTAAAAATATGACTAATATTTATTCCTGTGCTATTTTTACAGAACTCTTATGAGATCTTACTACATTTGGACTTGACTATTTGATCAGCGTGATGTCTCCCTCTTGCCATGAGATTAAAATATCTTGACCATTCTATGAAATTCTGAGAATAGACCCTATATACCAGAATTTACCTTTTGCCTTGAAACATCCTGTAAAACTTTATGATGTACCAAAAAATATAAGTGGAAGGATGAAGATTGAGAAATCAGCTATTTTGTAAAACAATGTGCATTAGAAAAACTGCCAAATACCTACTGTATAGGACAGGGAACTGTACTCAATATTTTGTAATAATTTGGAAAAGCATAATTTTCAGAAAAGCATCCGAAAAAGAATGTATATATTATTCTTACATACATATATGTGTATATATATCTAATTGAATCACTTTGCTGTATACCTGAAACTAACACAACATCATAAAACAATTATACTTAAAGATAATAAATTTTAAAAAGATGCAAAGAGTATAATAAAAAATAAAAATTGCTGCACAGTATTTTTTCATTCACATTTAATCATATTGAAAATCAATTTAGACTAGCTTGGATACCAAGGAAATTCATCGATTTGTTGTTCTATAGCAACCCAAAAAAATAACCTTGCCTCCTCAGTTGGGAATCCTACAAAATTCCAGACAAATGAGCTGATATTTTAGTAACTATAACAACGTTATCAAATACAAACATACAAGGCGTTCTTTTCCAAAGTGAGTCTACAAACATTGGGGTTTCCTCCTAAGGCTGTTTTCATTGGAGAGAGCTTCAACAGGGTGAAAAGTTTAAACAGTAAGAAACAACACAGAATAGGATTCTGAAGTCTTAGTATCACAGTCTCAAAATCACAAAGTTTTTCTTTTCTTACTTAACTTATTTATGTAGTAACTGACTTATTTTATGATGTAGTGACTCATTTGGCCTCTTCATGCCTCAGAAAGCAATACTTTTGTTGATTTGGAGTTCTATCTTTGTTTATTTTTGAGGTTCACTACCAGAGGCAAAGTACTAAAAAAAGCCATATTGAATAAGATCTGAATTTGTTGTTGTTGTTCTATTTATGGGAAGCCTTTGAGTGAGTGAGTGAGTGAGAGTTGCTCAGTCGTGTCCAACTCTTTGTGACCCCATGGGCAGTAGCCTGCCAGGCTCCTCTGTCCATGGGATTCTCCGGGCAAGAAGACTGGAGTGGGTTGTCATCTCCTTCTCCAGGGAATTTTCCCAAACCAGGGATTGAACGCGGGTCTCCTCCATTTTATAAGAAACCTTTAGAAAAGCAAAACTTGGAGACAGAAAGCACTTTAGTAACCCCTGGGGTTGGGGGTAGACCAAGAGTTACTGAAAAAGGGAAGCAGGGACCTTTCTTCAGGGATGGACGTGTTCCCAGGATGGTGATGAGTGCACTGCATAGCTGCATAGCCGCACTGAAGTCCACTGAGCCCTGTCCTAAGAATGCGATCTAAATTATGCCTTGAGGAGAAAGAAGCAATCCTCCTGTGTTCCCCTTCCCTCACTGTCAAGGCAAAACCTTCACCGTGGTCCCCGGGTCCTGGCATGATGTGGTCCCCTCCCTGCCTCTCTGAGCTCTCTCATCCCCCCTCACTCACCCACTCCCTGCCCCACAGACCTCCCCATGGCTCCTTCCTCATCCCAGGCCCCTCCCTGCTCCAAGCCTTTGCACTGGTTGTTCCTTTCACCTTGAACATGTATCTGTGTGACTCCTCTCACATCCTTAAGGTCTTTAAGATGTCACCCCCTCAGAGAAGCCCTTCCAGACCACCCTACATTGTTACTTTATTTATTTTTAAAAAAATCATTTGGCCTTGCCATTCACATATAGGGGGGCTTCCCTGGTGGCTCAGAGGTTAAGGAAACTACCTGCAATGTAGCAGACTCGGGTTTGATCCCTGGGTTGAGATTGATCCCCTGGAGAAGGGAACGGCAACCCACTTCAGTATTCTTACCTGGGAAATCCCATGGACAGAGGAGCCTGGTGGGGTACAGTCCCTGGGGTTGCCAAGAGTCGGACACGACTGAGCAGCTAACACTTTCACTTTCATTCACATATGGCTTCTTAGTTCCCTGACTAGGGATGGAACCTGTGCCCCCTGCAGTAGAATCACAGAGCCCTAACCACTGGACTGCCAGGGAATTCCCTTCAGTTCAATTCAGTTCAGTTCAGTCGCTCAGTCGTGTCCGACTCTTTGCGACCCCATGAATCACAGCATGCCAGGCCTCCCTGTCCATCACCAACTCCCGGAGTTCACCCAAACTCATGTCCATCGAGTTGGTGATGCCATCCATCCATCTCATTTTATGTCAGCCCCGTCTCCTCCCGCTCCCAATCCCTCCCAGCATCAGAGTCTTTTCCAGTGAGTCAACTCGTCGCATGAGGTGGCCAAAGTACTGGAGTTTCAGTTTTAGCATCAGTCCTTCCAATGAACACCCAGGATTGATCTCCTCTAGAATGGAATTCCCTAGACTACCCTATTTAAACTACAACCTCATACCAATCTCCCTCATTTATTGTCCCCTTACCAAAAAGTATTTCTTTCCATGACCTTATTGCCATCTGACCTGCTATATACTTTTATTTACCTTGTTCACTGTGTCTCTACTTTCACTGGTGGCTCAGATGGTAAAGAATCTGCCTGCAATGCGAGAGACCTGGGTTCTATCCCTGGGTTGGGAAGATCCCTTGAAGAGAATGGCTATCCACTCCAGTATTCTGGCCTGGAGCATCCCATGGACAGAGGAGCCTGGTGGGCTACAGAACACGGGATCACAAAGAGCCGGACACAACTGTGTGGCTAACACTTCCACACGTGCACTTTGTTCACTGTGTGTGCTCGTCCCTCCTTCCCCTGCCTCACCCCTGCCTTCAGCTAGAGCAGAACTCCAAGAGGGCAGGGCCTCTGTTTTGTCATAGCTGTATCCTCAGCATTAGCACAGGGCCTTGCCTGTGGCAGTGGCTCTAGACACATTCGCTGAAGGAATGAACGGCAGGCCTCTGGGCCTGTGTCTGAGCCTCTGGCTACAGGAGGAGAGGGTGGTGCTGACTGCGGACAGAGTGGTGACTAAAACACCGTTCTTGCTTTTAGATCTGTATGTCCAATATCAAACAATCCCCAGGAACCTCTGCTCAGGGACCCACGAGGGCTGAGAAGCAGCTGAGAAACCTGAGGGCTAGGCAGGTGGCCAGAAGACAGCCTGACTTTCCAGCACGTCCTCACAGTGCCAGACAGAGGCCAGGAGGCAGGCAGACTTTCCAGCAGGTCCCAGCTGGCTTCCAGCATACACCCTCAATTAGCATCAGGGAATTCCAACTCAGCCCAGCCTCTTGCTTTCCACGAACACTGAGCTCTTGCTTTGCACACAACCCTGAGCTGGGCAGCGCTGGGGACACAGTGCTGACAAAGGCTGCCTTCCTGGGGCACCTGGTCCAGTGGGGAAGGCAAACTGGTGCCCGCCAGTGGCTATGCCAGGTGGGCTGGGCTGGGTCAGGGGAGCCGGGCAGGCTGTGGGAGCCCAGAGTTGACACTTGACCCAGTCTGAGGGACTCAGCTAGGGCTTCTGGGGAAGAGGACATCTGGCATCTGTAGTTATCAGCGAGGTGGAGGGGAGATGCTGGGAAAGACTGAAGGCAGGAGGAGAAGGGGATGACAGAAGACAGGATGGTTGGATGGCATCACTGACTCAATGGACATGAGTTTGAGCAAGTTCTGGGAGATGGTGAGGGACAGGGAGGCCTGGCGTGCTGCAGTGCATGGGGTCGCAAAGAGTCAGACACGACTGGGTGGCTGAACAACAAGAGGGGAGAAATGTGAAAGGGAATGATGAGGAAAGAGATAGTAAGCCACATTCCTGAAAATAAAAAAGGTCCAGTGTGGCTGAGCCTCTTCCAGTCCAGTGGTTCTCAAACAGGAGTGATTCTGGCCCACAGAGAACACTCGGCAATGTCCGGAGACGGTTTCGCTTATCACAAGTGGGGAGAGGTGCGTGTGCTACTGACGTCTAGTACGCAGAGGCCAGGGATGCGCCCCAACATCCTGCAGCTCACAGGACAGCCCCCCAGGTCTCCCTCATTGCAGGTGGATTCTTTACCAGCTAAGCCACAAGGGAAGCCCAAACAAAGAACTATCCAACCCCAAATATCAATACCAAGGTTAAGAACGCCTAGCCTGATCTCAAGAGGAGTCTGATTGTGCAAGTGTTGTTGTGCTGAAGAATTTGTACTTTATCCTGAAGGCAGATAGACTTGAGAGGTTTTAAGCAAAGACAGGGCAAGAAAAGATCTAGGTGTGTGTGGACACTCAGAGGCATCAGGGCAGCCTGAACCTTAGGCTCTCTGACCCTACCCGCCCCCACCCCCTGCCAGGCTCCTACAATAAACAACAGAAATTCAGAGAAAGAAAGACATTCTTTGCATGGCCAGGAAGCCCCTGAAGACAGGGATGAGCACCAAGGCGGTAAAACATTTCTTGGGTTGCTTTCAGGCCAGGACCAGGGACAAGGTATGCTAGGCTCTTTCATACCAATCTCATCCCATGTGATGTTATTTTTCCTTCCTCTGGGCTTTCGCAGGCTTCTGTCACCACCCTAGTCACCTAGGACTGTGAGTCTGTTTATACCTGTCTCTTCTACTGCACTGAAGGTAGGGACAAGGCCAGAGCCGTCTTTGTGGCCCATCACAGGGTTGGACTTCCTGTCCAACCCCTCCACCTACCCCTAGAGATGCAAAGTCCCAAAGAGGGAAGACGTGTCCAAAGTCACATACAGTCGGCTTCCTAATCATCCCCTGGGCTGCCTCCCCTGTGGCAATGACATCCCATTCCACTGATTCTAGGCACCTGAAAGGTGGCTACCTGAACTCTTCGTGTGCTCTGCAGCCTCAGTTTGGTTGGGGAGGTGCTGCTCAGAAGTCATCAACCCCTGGACTAATGTCCCCATGAGACTGCTGCTGCTGCTACTAAGTCACTTCAGTCATGACCAACTCTGTGCAACCCCATAGACGGCAGCCCACCAGGCTCCTCCATCCCTGGGATTCTCCAGGCAAGAACACTGAACTGGGTTGCATTTTCCTTCTCTAACGCATGAAAGTGAAAAGTGAAAGTGAAGTTGCTCAGTCATGTCCGACTCTTAGTGACCCCATGGACCGCAGCCCACCAGGCTCCTCCAATCATGGGATTTTCCAGGCATGAGTACTGGAGTGGGGTGCCATTTTCTTCTCCACCCCATAAGACTCAGTTCAGTTCAGTTCAGTTCAGTTGCTCAGTTGTGTCCGACTCTTAGCGACCCCATGAATCACAGTACGCCAGGCCTCCCTGTCCATCACCAACTCCCAGAGTTCACTCAAATTCATGTCCATTGAGTCGGTGATATCATCCAGCCATCTCATTCTCTGTCGTCCCCATCTCCTCCTACCCCTAATCGCTCCCAGCATCAGAGTCTTTTCCAGTGAGTCAACTCGTTGCATGAGGTGGCCAAAGTATTGGAGTTTCAGCTTTAGCATAAGTCCTTCCAATGAACACCCAGGATTGATCTCCTTTAGAATGGACTGGTTGGATCTCCTTGCAGTCCAAGGGACTCTCAAGAGTCTTCTCCAGCACCACAGTTCAAAAGCATCAATTCTTCGGCGATCAGCTTTCTTCACAGTCCAACTCTCACATCCATACATGACCACGGGAAAAACCATAGCCTTGACTAGACGGACCTTTGTTGGCAAAGTAATGTCTCTGCTTTTTAATATGCTATCTAGGCTGGTCATAACTTTCCTTTAGTTTATGCTAAAAGCATACACAGCCCTGAGCACCTTGGGTTGGGGATGTCTGATAACTTGCACAAGGGATGGACCCCACACCTAACCTAGGTGGCTTTCTGTAAGCACCTCCCTTTAGTCTCACTGTTCCTTGGCTTCCCGTCTATAACACGGGGCTACTGGTCTTCACCACCTGTGTCCTTCCCCATGATAATTACCTGACATCCCCAGAACTAGAAAACTCCTGCTTAATCATTGTCCACACCTCTGGCAATGCAAGCAAGATCCTAGATGCCAGACTGCTCGAAGAATGGTCTTGGAACTTGGAATCTCTGAGTCAAGACCCAGGATGGCTGGGTACAAATCTGGTCCCCTCTGTGCCAGTCTCCTCACTCAACAAAGAGCCGAGTCACGGGCACAAGTGTTCAGGGGGCTCCGGAGCATGCAGGGCCCTGCTCCTTGCCCTGCCAGCCTCCTAGGCCCAGAGCCCTGCCTGGGTTTGGTATGCAAATTCCCTCCGAACAAGATGACCCACTGCCTTGGTATTCTGTGCAAAGGGGCAGGACACACCTGTGGGAGGCCCCAGGTAGGGAAGAATCCCTCAGGCCCACCTCTGCCTTTGAACTGCCTTAACTTTCCCAGTTAGACAACCTTCCACATTATGTTGTTGTTGTTTAGTCACTAAGTTGTGTTTGACTCTCAGTGACTGCAGCACGCCAGGCTTCCCTGTCCTTCACCATCTCCCAGAGTTTGCTCAAATTCATGTCCATTAAGTTGGTGATGTTATCCAAACATCTCATATTCTGCCGCTGCCCCCTTCTCTGTATTATGTACATTGAATTTTTAAAAAAATAATCTACATTGAGAATAAAACTGTTTGTTTGTTTGTTAAATTTCTGAGGTGCCATTCATTAAAAATAAGTCATCCTCTCTAAATTTTAAAATAAAAAGACTTTTCCTTGAGCAGCAGTTGATAACAGACAACTCTTCAGAAGGTCCTAGCCAGTAACCTATTCTAAATTTTAACATTTTGTTATCTACTATTAATAAACCACCTAAGAAGTAATTCTCATTGGAACCTCACATGGTTCCACAAAATGTCAGGATGGACAATGTCATTTTTCTCATTTAAAAAACCAAGGATTTGAAGCTCATGAAATTTTGCAGGTTCAAACAACTCATAATGATGGAGTCGTGACTACAGTCTAGATTCCTAACATTTAAGTGCTCATAAAATAATAAAGATCTTGAATTCTGCAGTCAGAGAAAATAAGTTTTACTTGCTGGCAGACCATAGGCAAGTTACTTAACCTCTTCTCCAGTAATTTTTTTTTTTTATCTTTAAAATAGGGATAATAGGGTCCACTTCATACCATGGACATAAGAATTAAATGAATGCTTACATAAAGCTTGGCTTGTAACAAGTACTCAATAAATGCTTGTTAAGGTAATAAGCCCTGTCCTACCCTATGGAGGCAGGTTCAGTAAAGTGGTCAAAGCTTGGCTTTGGAATGAGCCAAATGATTTCTGTTTTATCACATGACCTTTATGTGAGTTCCTTCCCTGTTCCTTCTGGCCAGCTTTTTCATATGTAAAACTGTAAGGGATACTCTGAAAATTAAAGTCTTGGTCTGTAGAAGAGAAGGCTTAAAAATTTATTTTATTCCACCTTGAACCTCTGCCAAAAAGTTTACTTACTAATTATTTATTTCTTTACTCTGCATTTGGCCCCTGGTTTATACTTGCTATTGTTGTTCAGTTGTTCAGTTGCATCTGACTCTTTGCAAGCCCATAGACTGCAGCACACCAGGCTTCCCTGTCCCTCACTATCTCCTGGAGTTTGCTCAAACTCAGGTCCATTGAGTTGGTGATGCTATCCAACCATTTCAACTTCTTCCACCCCCTTCTCCTGCCCTCAATCTTCCCCAGCATCAAGGTCTTTTCCAATGAGTCGGTTCTTTGCATCAGGTGGCCAAACTATTGGAGTCTCAGCTGCAGCATCAATCCTTCCAATGAATATTCAGGGTTGATTTCCTTTAGGATTGACGGGTTTGATCTCCTTGCAGTCCAAGGGATTCTCAAGAGTCTTTTCTAGCACCACAGCTGGAAAATGTTATTGTTTATATAAGCCATATTATTCAACAAAATATTACCAGAACCTAGGACAGTGCCTGCATCTTATTAGGCATCCAATAAATTTATGTTGAGCTATGCCGCTTGCTCCTTGGAAGGAAAGTTATGACCAACCTTGATAGTATATTAAAAAGCAGAGACATTACTTTGCCAACCAAGGTCCGTCTAGTCAAGGCAATGGTTTTTCCCGTGGTCATGTATGGATGTGAGAGTTGGACTGTGAAGAAGGCTGACCGCCGAAGAATCGATGCTTTTGAACTGTGGTGTTGGAGAAGACTCTTGAGAGTCCCTTATACTGCAAGGAGATCCAACCAGTCCATTCTAAAGGAGATCAATCCTGGATGTTCATTGGAGGGACTGATGCTAAAGCTGAAACTGCAATACTTTGGCCACCTCATGCGACGAGTTGACTCACTGGAAAAGACTCTGATGCTGGGAAAGGTTGGGGGCGGGAGGAGAAGGGGACGACGGAGCATGAGATGGCTGGATGGCATCACTGACTCGATGGACATGAGTTTGAGTGAACTCCGGGAGTTGGTGATGGACAGGGAGGCCTGGCGTGCTGTGATTCATGGGGTTGCGGAGAGTCGGACACGACTGAGCGACTGAACTGAACTGAACTGATGCCGCTCATGCTTTAGGAAAGAGAATTCTCTGCAGCTCATGATGACCAGAGAAGACTTCAAGAAGGAGATGATAGGATTTAAGTGGATGTTGAGTAATGTTTGGAAAAGATGGTCACCCCTGTGTGAATGGAGAATGATATTCAGGAGACCTGCTCATGATGACAAGCAGCCCATAGAACCTAACCTTCAAATATGGGCAAAAACGATGACTCTGGTAGAAGATCTAGAGGCAGTATTCTTCAAACCTGACCCAAGAGTTACTGAGAGGTCCACGACAGAAGTGATACATGGGGCTTCCCTGGTGCTATGGTGGATACGGCAGAATCCACCTGCCAATGCAGGGGACACGGGTCTGACTCTTGATTCATGAAGATTCCACATGCTGCAGAGCAACGAAGCCCTCATACACAACTACTAAAGACCTAGCTCTAATGCTCTGCAACAAGAGAAGCTACCCCAGTGAGAAGCTCGACATGCTGCAACTAGTAGTTCCTGCTCTCCGCAACTAGAGAAAGCCCGTGCACAAAAACAAAGGCCCAGAACGACCAAAATACTAGTAATAACAGTAAAATAAATTTTAAAAATAAAAGAGGTGATATATATCCTGGAAGGAACACAGGGAAAAGTGAGTTTCTAGTGGCGGTTTTAGTAATGGGAAAAAGCAAAAGTTCTCTTTTTCATGTTTTGAAGGTGGTGGAAGAATGGTTTATTAGACTGCATTCATAATTCTGACTGCTGATATAATAAAATTTGATCAAAACCAGTTTTTCTACCATACGTTTTCCTTCCTTTGATTTTAACTTTTCTGTTTGCATTAGAATCATTCCACTGATGTCGAGATTGTTCCATACGTGTATAGAAAGAAGCCTTGGAAACACTGCTATCTTGTAACTATAGGCTGCAACAGGGTCAGAAGATAGCCTTTTTAACAACAGGAAAAAGTATAAAGGTGTTGGTATTCTCCTAGATGGTTATGTTGTCACTGGAGGTGTCAACAGGTGGGGATCTTAGTTGGGATGATAGACAAACAGCTCCAGATATTTCACTGAGCTTTCAACTCTGCTGGACTCCTTGTCTACCGGTACAGTTACCTTATTGCTAAGTGAAGGCTATGTTTGGCAGGAGTAAAGTGCTAAAGACATGGAAAATGTGGATGCTGCCGGAGGTTTCTCAAGAGTGTGGGTCCAAGTGTCCTGATTTTGAAATATCCTTCTGAGGCTCCCTCCTACAGTGTGAGAGGACAATGATTGCTCTCTCTGTTCTCATGCTTGAACTAGAAAGGGATGAGGTTGATCTGAGAGTTTCAGGGGCATTTTAACTACTTGCTTAAAAAGACTCTCTCTACTCATACACTCTCTTCTTTATTTCTTTTGTAAAAACAACTCGTTTCCAGTGATCACCCTCTAGACCTTGTCACCACGAAGAACTTGAAATCTTCAACTCAGTCATCCTACTCCCTGGTGACAATGTCTTTGTCATTTACACTTCCATTTTCCATTCTGGGATCTTCAGAGAACTTGGAATTCCAGGACACTTTTCCTTTATCTTCACCTATCAGTTTTTCTCCCAATAATTCAACCTTCCCCTCCATCTGATTACATGATTCACATTCTAATGTTTCCTTTTACTGATAATCTACACCCCAATCTACTGTTACCCCTGCCTGTGAAATTCCAAGCATGGATGAATATCACGTTTCCAGCACTGCACCAGCAAAGTAAACTTCTACTCCATGCCTCCCCAACTTCTCCCTTATTCTTAGAACATTTTAACGCCTAATTCTGAAGGAAATATATGCCATCAAATAAAAGACCTCTTAACATCATGTGTAAGTCTAAAGATTCATCCATACTCACTTTTCTCTTTTTCTTCTCTTTTAAAGAAATGGTGTTCCTCTGTTTAAAGTTCACCTCTGTACCCGAGGCCTGTGCTTCTTCACCTGTTAATGAGCCACTTCTCTCCCATGACGTTTTCATTCTGTCCTTCCTATCAGTTCTAATCTTGCTTCAAGCTCTCCTGTTTTAAGGTCAACAAAAGCTTCTACTCTTTTCTTTCTTTCCTATTAAGAACATCTCTTTGAATGAGTGATCTACTCTCACCACTTCCAACAACCTCTTAGTCTTCATACTTTTCTATATGGCTTCTGCCTTTACAAGTCTATTATAATAAATTCGTTCTAAGAATTAGTGATTTCTTATTGTTAAATTCAATGGATAACTACTATTCCATATAATTTTCGGTAGCATTTAACATTGTTCCTTGTTCCTTTCTCTTGGAATCTTTCTTTCCTTGATACTGTAATATTCCATTCTCCTATTTTCTCTCTTTTTCTCTATTATTTTCCTTGCTGATTCTTCTTAAGCAGTCTGTTTTGCCAGCTTGCATCTGTTGACTATTTCTTAAACGTTGATGTCTCCATGGGCTTTATCCTTAACTTTATTACAGATACTGTTTCCAGTCAATCTCATTAAGTTCCATGGTTTGATTTTCCATCCACATGCTGATAACTCCCAAATCCACAGGTCTATTCCAGCAGCTCTTCTGAGTAACAGATTCATGCACACAGCTCCCCTTGTATTTCCACAGGGACGTATTTGCCTTAGTCTGCTCAGGCTATCATAGCAAAATACCATTGAATAGCTGCTTTTAAACAATAGACATTTATTTTCTTATAGTAGTAGAGGCTAGAAGTCTGAGATCAGGTTGCCTACATGATTGGGTTCCAGTGGGCTCATTTGCTAAAATGTTTTCACTATGTCTTGGGTGGTCTATGATGGTGGTCTGAGCAATATTTTTCTTCCTTTTCTTATAAAGCCACAGTCTTTCAGATTGGGGTCCTACCCTTATATTCTCATTTAATTTTAAGCATCTCCACAAAGAAAAGTCCCTATCTCCAGATATAGCCACACTGGAGGTTGAGCTTTAACATATGAATTTGGGTGTGGGAGAGAGGGGGATAATCTAGTCCAAAACAATGTCCAAGGCTGAAGTCATCAGTTTCATACTAAAATCTGATTCATTTCCTATGTTCTCAATTTTAGTGAATTGCACCAGAGATAGTATAATGTAGAAATAAAGAAGTGGGTGCAAGAGTCAGTCTTGGGCTGAAATCCAGGTTCTTATCTTTTACTAACAAAGTTGACAAAGTTGCTTTTGGGCCTCATATTTTTCATCCGTGAATGGGATTATTTTATAGTATCTGTCTTACAGGAATATGATGAGCATTAAGTGAGTTATAATTGCTCACTTGTAGCATTAAGTGAGTTGATATAATCCTTGAAACAGTGCCAGGCAACTGGATATAATTACAAAATAGCACTCAGGGCTTCCCAGGTTGCTCAGTGGTGAAGAATCTGCCAGCCAATGCAGGAGATATGGGTTCAATCCCTGCTGTGGGAGGATTCCACATGCTGCAGAGCAATTAAGCCCGTGTGCCACAACTATTGAGCCTGTCCTCCAGAGCCTGGGAGCTGCAACTACTGAACTCACGTGCCACAACTACTGAAGCCTGCATGCCCTAGAACCCATGCCTGGCAACTAGAGAAGCCACCACAATGAGAAGCCAGTGCCCCGCAACCAGAGAGTAGCCATGCTCTCTGCAACCAGAGAAAAAGCCCATGCAGCAGCGAAGACCCAGCACAACCAAAAGTGAATAAATAAAATTAAAAAGTGCTTGGTAAACATTCACTATTATTATTATCATCTACCTAATGGATTAAACCAAATGCCTGCATGTCATCCTTGACCTTTCCCTCTCCTTCCTCTCTTGTTCAGTGGCTAAGTTGCGTCGAACTCTTGGCAACCCCATGGACTGCAGCACACCAAGCTTCCTTGTCCTTCACTATCTCCTGGACTTTGCTCAAACTCATATCCTTTGGGTCGATGATGCCATCCAACTTCCTCATTCTCTGTCGCCTCCTTCCCCTCCTGCCCTCAACTTTTCCCTTCTCTAGTATTTATTTTCTCGCTAGCATTTCCTTAATTTCTGGGTTCTATAGTTTCTATCTCCTTAACATCCTGGAACTGATTCACGTTTTTCATCCCCTTACCTTTTTCCCTGTCCAGGAACCACTACTCTTTCCTGAGTTGCTATGATAGCATATTGACTAGTCTTCCTTGACTGACCTTCCAATCTAGCCTCTCACAGCATACAGAGTGTTTTTTAAAAAATGCAAATCTCTTCATGTTAGTTCTTTGTCTACATCTATTAAATGATTGCCCCCCAAGTCTTTCTCATGATTTACAGACCTTTCATGATATTTCTATGCTTTACCGTTCTTATCCTCATTTCTCTCCACTCATTAATTTTTACTCCACATGGTAGCTACAACTTAAACTATTTATTTTAAGGCAATACTTCCCAAGAAATTTTATAATATGCAGAAAATGATATTGTATGTATGGCGCATTGTGGTGAACTGACACGTTTACTTGTGTCTTAGGACAACTGGGCTGAGATCTCATCTAGAACCCTCAAGGGTAAGGGAATCAGGATTTAAACATATCTGTAACTCTTTCACAATGTAGCAACATAACTAGGGTACATTAGCTTGAAAGCTGGGCCTAATTACAGATTGCCACACCAGGGCCATGAATTCCACTGTCCCTTCCTAGAGTCTAGTGCGTGTGTGTGTGTGTGTGTCTGCACGCTTAGTTGATCAGTCATATTTGACTCTTCGTGACCCCATGGTCTGTAGCCCTCCAGGCTCCTCTGTCCATGGAATTTTCCAGGCAAGGATACTGGAGTGGGCTGTCATTTCCTCCTCCAGGGGATCTTCCTGACTCAGGGAATGAACCCGTGTCTCCTGGATTGGCAGGTGGATTCTTTACTACTGAGCCATCAGGGAAGCCCCTCCTAGAGCCTAGAGCCACTACCCAAACTCCTTTTAAGTGCAGGATCTTCACATCCCGCTTTAGAGGGCCTTTCCTCTTGGAGCCCTCACTGCCCTTCATGTTTGTTTTTGTTTTTTTGTTTTCTTCCTGCTCCAAAGAGCAGCTATGTATTCTCTTCCACACTGCTGCTGTTGTTTAGTCATTAAGCCGTGTCCGACTCTTTTGTAGCCCCATGGGCTGTAGCCCACCAGGCTCCTCTGTCCATGGAATTTCCCAGGCAAGAATACTGAACTGAATCACCAATTCTTCCTCCAAGGGATCTTCCCAACCTAAGGATCAAACCTGCATCTCTTATGTCCCCTGCATTGGCAAGAGGATTCTTTATCATGAGCTACCAGGGAGGCCCATCCCCTCTCACACCCTGTACAAAAACATGTTCCTGAGGAACTTCCAACATATAGTAATAATTCAATGACAGATAAATGCTTAGGATTCACTGTGAACATAGAAAAATCTGCAGAGAGTTTGTAAGAATCTGAGAGTAGCATAAAATTAATTCTCAACAGTGCCTAAAATTTCTGACCAATGCTGTTACTTCCTGTACTTAATTAGGTAGATTCTTCACTGACGTGATAAAACAAGCGCTTCTTACATAGTAAACCAATTCCCATTTTAGCCAATGCAATTGCCTACCTTAGGTACCAGCATAAACAAGCAAGACAATTGATTTCCTGAAATAAGGCAGATGTAGTTCTGGCTAAGCCTGGTTTTTGGCAGCAGCACCAAAGTGAATCTAACTAAAAAGTAGACATTTACACTGTAGGTTCATTTTGGGGGAAAATCTAAGTGCTCCCAAGCATCAGAATCTCTATATACAAATGTAAATTCCATGATTATCTTCTAGAAATAAAGCATCTTAAAAGCATGATTCTTTTAACCATTTTAGATTCTTAACTCAAGCCTATTTCAAACTCTGTGAATAATGGAGAATTAGTTTGACATTTTAACATCTCTATTCTTGGAAATAAAAATGGTTCCACTAGTCTCAAAGTGCTTTTTAGAGATAACTCAGTATCTCTAAATTTCATCTCTTGTTACATCTTTGGGACTAATAATATAAAGACACAAACATAAATTAATCCCTGTTCTTTAAGCTAATTTAGTGATTTTTGAATTACAACCTATTTTTAAATAAAACTTTAAGAGGAACATTTGTGGTAGGAGAAAAGTGGTTATAGGAACTTAAGATTATAAAGATAAATTCTTCAAAATGAAATAGTTTGGGCTTTTTACTAATATATATCAAAATAATTTCTTTCATGGACACAAGTTACACAAGTAACAGTACAGGAAAATTTAAGAAAACTTATTAGGTAGAAAATTAAAGCCAACTAACTAGTTAACAAAGTAGATTTGAAACTTTCTTTATTTCCCTTATTGGCTGCACCACATAGCTTGTGGGTTCTCAGTTCCCCAGGAAACTGAACCTGGGACTTGAACCTGGGCCACGGTAGTGAAAGTTGAATCCTAACCCCTAGGCCACCAGGGAATTCCCCAAACCTATTATTGCTTTAAGAGTCTGATTTGGGAGTTTCCTGCTGGTTCAGTGGTGGGGACTTTGAGATTTCATTGCCATGGACCCTGTTTCGATCCCTGATCTGGGAACAAAGAGCATGCAAGCTGTGTGGCACAGCAAAACCAAACAAACAGAAAATTGGTACTTCCCTAGTAGCTCAGTCAGTAAAGAATCCGCTTGCAATGCCGGAGACCTGGGTTCGATCCCTGGGTTGGGAAGATCCCCTGAGGAAGGAAATGGCAACCCACTCCAGTATTACTGCCTGGAAAATCCCATGGATGGAGGAGCCTGGCTGGCTACAGTCCATGGCGTCACAAAGAGTTGGACACAACTGATTGACTAACACTGATCCTTGAAAAAGGAGAATATTGACCAGATGACATTCCGAGTCTCTCCCAACATTGTTCTCTAGGTGTCCCTCTCCCTTTAGGAAACATTTCTCTTCACCTATCCTTCTTTCCACAATATTTGCCTGCTTTCTGACTTTCCCTTAGCTGCTAACATATACAAATGACCAAATCATCAAATAACAACAAGCAAACATTCCTGGTCCCTACATCCTGTTCTGGTCACCAGCCTTTTCTCCTGAGCCACACTTACTAAAATGGTAACATTTCTCAATCTTCTGTATCTCCTCGACTTTTCTTTAATTTTCCACACCCTACAGTCTGCCTTTCACCTATTTTTTTTCTGCTGAAACTGTGGTCAGTAATTTAAATGGACATCTTCTATTGCTATTAGCTAGGAAATTTATCTGAATCCTCTTCTGCCCTCTGCAGCACTTGATACTATGAATAACATCCCTACTTCTTGATTTTGGCCCTTAAAATGGTAAAAGGCAATGCATCTGGATTCAAGCCCATCAGAAATGGTAGGACAAACAGTTGCTGATAGGATACCACACTCAACTGGACAGAGGACTGCAGGGCCACCTGTCCTCGTGCACCCAAGCCATCCCTCTCATTCTCCAACTGATCTCATGTTCCTAAAGGAGAGAACATGGAAAAGAGACAAGAGAACCTAGCAGAGGGAAAGGAATTGAGAACCTGTCTGTGTGTGATTCGTGAGATCATTTTCTGTTCTATTTATTTATTTATTTATGGGTTTCCCTGGTGGCTCAGATGTAAAGGATCCACCTGCAATGTAGGAGACCTGGTTTCAATCCCTGGGTTGGGAAGACTCTGGAGAAGGGAATAGCTACCCACTCCAGTATTCTTGCCTGGAGAATTCCATGGACAGCGAAGCCTGGTGGGCTATGGTCCAGCGGGTAACAAAGAGTGGGACATGACTGAGCGATGAACACTTTCACTTTTGACTTTGCATTCTATTTATTCGACTAGACTGAGCCAAGGGTACACGCAGGTGTTGATAGAATGCCCCAGGGCCACAACAGATGCTTCTATGGGCCCCATCGCAAAATCATGGAAAGTATGCAAAATTACACTACCTATGACCAAAGACATTGGATTAATCTTCTTTAGTAAATTTACTGCCACTGCTGAAGACATCCTTCTGTCCAAGAATCTCATATGATTTATTCAAGCCTGCATCATTTTTGATGTCTCACTTACATATTTCTTGTAAATTGAAGGGCTTGACTTTACATTTGAAACTGACTATGATTACAACCTATTTCTCCCAGTACTTTCAATACATTTGAAACTGACAATGATTGCAACCTATTTCTCCCAGTACTTTCACATACTCCTTTTTTTTTTTTAATTGGAGGAAAATTGCTTTAAGATGTACTTATTTCTGCTGTACAACAACAGGAATCAGTCATTTTATATATATATATATATATATATATATATATATATATATACAGCCTCTTGAGCCTCCCTTCCCTTCCCCCATGCTACCACTATTCTTTCTAACTTTTCCTTAAAGTGTTAGTTGTTCACTCATATCTGACTCTTTGCGACCCCATGAACTGTAGCCCGGCAGGCCCCTCTGTCCATGGAATTCTCCAGGCAAGAATACTGGAGTGGGCAGCCATTCCCTTCTCCAGAGGATTTTCCTGACCCTGAGGTTGAACCTGGGTCTCCTGAATTGCAGGTGGATTTTTTATCATCTGAGTCATCTGAAAGGAGCCCAACTTTTCCTTAATCATCCTTTATTTTTCTACTCATTAAATAGTGTTTTTCTCAAAGTTTCCATTATTTTCATCTTCTCCGTTTCTTTCTTTGTATCGTCAATCCAGGCAAACTCATTGTTTTTATTCTGATTTTATGGATCCATCCCAGATCTGTCTTTCAAACTTCAGGCCCAGATAGCCCACTAAATATTAAACATATCCACTGTATGTCCAACAGAGCCCTCAAGTAAACATAGTCAAAAGAGACATCTTGTATTTCTGTCTCTGATAACACAGCAGAATGAGTTAGTAGGAAACCCTTTTAATTAAAAAAAAAGTATTGTATAGAATATAAAAAATACATCAACATACTCTATACATGACTGCTCAAAATAAAAAGAAAATCCAAGAAATGAAAAGAGCATTCACCGTCAGTAATAACAGGCTCACGTCTTTTCCACTATGTCCTTGCTGCTGCTGCTGCTAAGTCACTTCAGTCGTGTCCGACTCTGTGTGACCCCATAGACGGAAGCCTACCAGGCTCCCCCATCCCTGGGATTCTCCAGGCAAGAACACTGGAGTGGGTTGCCATTTCCTTCTCCAATGTGTGAAAGTGAAAAGTGAAAGTGAAGTCGCTCAGTCGTGTCCGACCCTTAGCGACCCCACAGACTGCAGCCTACCAGGCTCCTCCATCCATGGGTTTTTCTAGGCAAGAGTACTGGAGTGGCTTGCCATTGCCTTCTCCGACTATGTCCTTAGAAGTTCTTGAATCTGAATATTTGCTTAATGTCTAACTAGCTGTGATTTTAATGTCTATGAAGAAAGCAGGGAATTCCCTGGTAGTCCAGTGGTTAGAACTCTGTGCTTCCACTGCAGGGGGCCTGGGATTGATCCTGGTCTGGGAACTAAGATCCTGCATGCCCAATGGTATAGCCAAAAGAAAAAAGAAAGGAAGAAAAAAAAGAAAGCAAGCAGATAAAGCCTTGAACTTACATGAGGCAAGCAAACAGTTGAAAATGAGATTTCTGCCTAAAAGCAGGACACTGGAAAGAGTACCGCCTTGATGAGAAAGGGAACAGAGCCGGGGAAAAAACACAGACACACATGGGAATTGTAAACTTGCCATGTGGAACACAGATGGTGCAGTGGTACCTCAGCTAAGAAGCAGTAAAAGCTGGTTCCAGAACAGTGAAATAAGGAAAACATTGCAACATTTCAAAAACCAGGGGTACCTTGGATTCCTTAGAAAACGATTCCTACTAAAGACAACTTCACTATAATAGTAACAAACCACAAGCTGGTGACTCAGGGATTCAAGATTCATCTATCTGGAAACACTAGCATCATAAGAGTCTTTTCTTTTAACTGGATGGACAAAAACGGAAGTGGAGAAAGTACTTGTTGTGGTTGTTTAGTTGCTAAGTCATGTCCAACTCTTTTGCAACCCCAGGGACTACAGCCTGCCAGCCTCCTTTTCCTGTGAGAATTTCCAAGGCAAGAATAATGGCGGGGTTGCCATTTTCTTCTCCAGGGGATCTCCCCAATCCAGAGATCAAACCCACAACTCCTGCAATGGCATATGGATTTTTTACCTCTGAACCACCATTAATTACGCTTAATTACCTTGTACTCCGGGAGTTGGTGATGGACAGGGAGGCCTGGCGTGCTGTGATTCATGGGGTCGCGGAGAGTCGGACACGACTGAGCGACTGAACTGAACTGAACCTTGCACTAGACTGACACTTTTACTTATATACCACGGTGAGAATTCATCATATGATACCACCTCGATACTTGTACCAATGTTTAGCAGTGTGCCCAGAAGAACGTAATGATTTTGTAAACATATAGCAATTATCTCAGCAGTGGCCACAGGACTGGAAAAGATCAGTTTTCATTCCAATTCCAAAGAAAGGCAATGCCAAAGAATGCTTAAACTATCACACAATTGCACTCATCTCACATGCTAGTAAAGTCATGCTCAAAATTCTCCAAGTCAGGCTTCAGCAATATGTGAACCGTGAACTTCCAGATGTTTAAGCAGGTTTTAGAAAAAGCAGAGGAACCAGAGATGAAATTGCCAACATCCCCTGGATCATCAAAAAAGCAAGAGAGTTCCAGAAAAACATCTATTTCTGCTTCATTGACTATGCCAAAGAGTTTGACTGTGTGGATCACAATAAATTGTGGAAAATTGTGAAAGAGATGGGCATACCAGACCACCTGACCTACCTCTTGAGAAACCAATATGCAGATAAGGAAGCAACAGTTAGAACTGGACATGGAACAACAGACTGGTTCCAAATAGGAAAAGGAGTACGTCAAGGCTGTATATTGTCACCCTGCTTATTTAACTTATATGCAGAGTACATCATGAGAAACGCTGGGCTGGAAGAAGCACAAACTGGAATCGAGATTGCTGGGAGAAATATCAATAACCTCAGATATGCAGATAACACCACCCTTATGGCAGAAAGTGAAGAAGAACTAAAGAGCCTCTTGATGAAAGTGAGAGTGAAAAAGTTGGCTTAAAGCTCAACATTCAGAAAACTAAGATCATGGCATCTGGTCCCATCACTTCATGGCAAAAAGATGGGGAAACATTGGAAACAGTGTCAGACTTTCTTTTTTGGGGCTCCAAAATCACTGCAGATGGTGATAGCAGCCATGAAATTAAAAGACGCTTACTCCTTGGAAGGAAAGTTATGACTAACCTAGATAGCATATTAAAAAGCAGAGATATTACTTTGCCAACAAAGGTCCGTCTAGTCAAGGCTATCGTTTTTCCAGTGGTCATGTATGGATGTGAGAGTTGGACTGTGAAGCAAGCTGAGCACTGAAGAATTGATGCTTTTGAACTGTGGTGCTGGAGGAGACTCTTGAGAGTCCCTTGAACTGCAAGGAGATCCAACCAGTCCATCCTAAAGAAGATCAGTCCTTGGTGTTCATGAAGGACTGATTTTGAGGCTGAAACTCCAATACTTTGGCCACCTCATGTGAAGAGTTGGCTCACTGGAAAAGACCCGGATGCTGGGAGGATTGGGGGCAGGAAGAGAAGGGGATGACAGAGGGTGAGAATGCTGGATGACATCACCGAATCGATGGACATGAATTTGGGTAAACTCCAGGAGTTGGTGATGGACAGGGAGGCCTGGCATGCTGTGATTCATGGGGTTGCAAAGAGTTGGACACGACTGAGCGACTGAACTGAACTGAATTGAGCAATTATCTTTGCCACATTGTACTATTAAATAGATCAGTAAGTGTTTGATTCTGCCTTGGATATCAGTAACTGATCCGTTTTCCTTTTCAGTGTTTTCAAGCTTGTTTATTTAGGCTGTCATCCTCTTTCACTTGGAATTCTGCAATTACCTCCTGACTTGTCCTATGACCTGTTTCTCCCTATCACTGTTAGAATACTGTGGCTGTAAATAATACGAGCTCTAGGTAACTTTGGAGAAACAGGGCTCTTTATTATCTTATAGACCCTGAAGCAATAATAAAGCTAGGTCCAGGAAAGTTCTGGGAAAAGAAATTGAAAGGGTGTCACGATTGCAACCAATAGTCAGGTATTGGCCTTTATTTTATTTGGCCTCTTTTTAAGAGAAATTTTTTTCTCCCAATTCACAGTGGGGTTTCCTATCTTTTTGGGGGGCTGCACCACGAGGCATGTGGAATCACTGTTTCCCAACCAGGGATCAAACCTGTACCCTCTGAGTTGGAAACACAGACCCTTAACCACTGGACTAGCAGGGAAGTCTGTCTTAACACTGCAAAAAAATATTCAGTGTCTTTTCCATCCTCCCTTATGGCTCAGCTGGTAAAGAATCTGCCTGCAATGCGGGAGACCTGGGTTCCATCCCTGGGTTGGGAAGATCCCCTGCAGAAGGGAAAGGGTCCCCACTCCAGTATTCTGGCCTGGAGAATTCCGTGGGCTGTGTAATCCATGGGGTCACAAAGAGTCGGACACGACTGAGTGACTTTCACTTTCCTTCAATATGCTACCATTCATAGACAGCTTTGGGGTGAAAGTATTTTTTTACATCTGTCTTCTGTCTACAAGGGCTAAGACCAATCAAAGTCATCTACTTCTTTTTATCGCCCATGGATCTGACCCTGATGTTTTATACAATCTAGGCAGAGTGATTGTTCAATAAACAGTAAACAAATTAGTGAATGACAAACAAAATTATTCTATTTTATTCCACTCATCATATTGTTAGCCACCTGTAATCTAAGAATTCTTGTTCTTATTCAGTCAATTTTTTCATCCCTCAAGAAAAATTTGTCATGATGACTAAGCCTCACAAGAAGGACAATTGCTCCTTTATTTTCTTGATTTTATGCTTCAGGACTTGTCTTATCTGGCTGTGGCATCATAAATCGTCTCCATCTTGACCTGTGTTCACCTTCACAGATAGGTTCTGTGTATTTGTCTTTCTTGTAGATCTCTATTAACCTGAAGCTTACTAAACACTTTTGCTCCACAGGCACATATAAATTATTCCGATTTTCAAAAATTTCTTGTGAAAAAAAGGTACAATATGAATAAAACTCAGCTTATAGATGATTGTATAGTATCTTAGGAACTATTTTATTTGCATTAATAACATGCATTTATTCTCTGTTTGTTTTGGTTTTACAAAACAGCCCCATAAATAACTAAGGATGGAACTTTTCCCCAAAGCGTTTTCCCATTAGTGTTATCTCAAAGCTCAGGTCTCATTTTGTTGCCAAATCCCACATGATTTTGTTATCAGATCCCACAGGAGATGATTGTCTCACGTAGCATTCAGTGAAGCAGTTCTTTTGGAAGTAAAAACAAATGTCAAGAAAAAAATGGACTGTAGGCAAAACCCCTGGCCATTGAAAACTGGCAACTGCTGTGGAGCTGAAGGCCATTTTAAAGGACACCCTGGGAAAAAGAAAAGTATAGCTGCATTTAAGGGCAAGGACATGAGCTGAAGTTTTCAATGCCCTTGCTGATAAAGGGCAACCCTGACCATCATTGTCTCATGAAAACCTTCTAATTGATGAGTTAATTCGGGAGTATTTGGAATTCAATATGAGTATACGAGTCTGTCCCTCAGGAGATTCTGGTCAAGCTGTGGTTCAATTGAACAGTTTCTCATCTGTGAATTAAGTGATTTTGAAGAATCAAAGGATAATACAATACCTCTTTTATATCGGATTTTAGCTCATTTCTTGCATGAAACTAAGGATAACATCCAAAATACACTTCTAAAAGGGCCTTCAGCTGCCAAATGCAAATCTTGACAGACAATTTAGTGGAAGAAAGCAAATGGTCCCCCCACTAGGGACTGAACCCAAACCCTCACAGTGGAGGTGCAAAGTCTTGACCAGTGGACTGCCAGGGAATTCCCAGAATGAATATAAATCTTGACTGTTGTAATAAACTTTTAAGAAATATAAAAAACAACAATAAAAGAAAAATGGATTGTAAATAAATTGTATGCTAGTTTTTATAAAAAGAAAAAAAAAATGGAGCATGATTTACATGGTTTACAGCTGGTGGTAACAATTCTGAGGCTAAAACCAGACTGATTAATTTACCTATAAAAACAGATATAATAATAGTACCTACTTCAGAGTTTCACAGTTTGTTAAAAGGATCAAATTAGGTAATGGATGAACAGTATTTGGTAAAGTGTTTAAGTTCACAGTAAACACTTAGGCCCACTGGAAAGGCTGAATGGGTATTGATATAGAACCCAACTCTGGACTCATGACACCAGAGTTCAAATCCCGGCTCTACCTTCTCCTGTCTATGCCACCTTGGGCAACTTCCTTAAATTCTCTGTGCTTGATAGTTTTCTCATCTATTAAAATCGGGACCACAATAGTATCCACCTCATAGAAGTGTTGTATACAATAAATGAATTAACACCTGTAAAATGCTCGGTAAATTTATTATAACTGAAAATTGCTTCTTGTTTGTGGAGACGCTCAAGATATTTTCCAGGGTTGAGTACTCATTACAGTTAAGCCTGACCAATTTTATTGCTGTTTTCTTTGCATTTGGCAAGTTGATATGTATGTATTTAAATAAACTCCAATGTTTTCAAATAAATGTATCATTTTTATTGTTGACGTTTATTAAACTCCAATTAAAGTTATTGACCTTACTCTAAGCAAAAAGAAGTTACAGAAAGGAATCATCGGTGACTAAACTAGCATTCCATATAGAGCTACTCACTTACTCAGTAGGAGTGGCTTTTGTTACTAGAAGCCAACATTTTCCTGTTCTTGAAACTAATATTTTGGTCTGGGGTATCAGACAGATGCAGGTTGCTGCATCCCAGATTCACTCAAACGACTCCAGATCTGGTGTTTCTGCCCTTTTATCACTTGCAGTGTGCTAAGTAGGTGGACAGACGTTTGCTGCCCTGGGGGATTAAATATACATAGATAGATGATAGACAGATTTTCAGCTCTGCTATTTTACTTTAGATTTTTGGCTGTGCTGGTTCTTCGCCGCCGCGTGCCATCTTTCTCTGGTTGTGGTGAGTGGGGCCTCCTCCCTTGTGGTGCGCGGGTTTCTCATTGCAGTGGCTCCTCTTGTTGCAGAGCTCCAGCTCTAGGTGAACAAGGCTTCAGTAGTTGCAGCTCAGGGAGTCTAGAGCCAGGCTCAATAGTTGTGGTACATGGACTTAATTGCTGCGCAGCACGTGCAGTCTTCCTGGACCAAGGATGGAACCTGTGTCTCCTGTATCGCCATGCAGATTCTTATCCATTGTACCACCAGAGAAGTCCTTCAGCTCTGTTACTGAACAAAACTAATTATGCCAGCTAAATGCATATCCCCCTTTCCCAAATAGTTCTCCAATTGAAAATATAAATGTAAAATTTTTTTTGAATCTATGCTACATTTATCTGGAGTACTGAAATATTGTAGTACAGGTCCATTTACAAACAAGTGCTGCTTTGGGGGAAGTAATCCTTCCAGAGATTCAGGTTGGTGTAAATTAAGTTTGCAGTCATGTAAATCATTTTTGAGATAAGGTCTTTCCTTCTATCGTTCTTCCTCTCTTTCCCCCTTTCTCTTTCCCTCTTTCCTTCCTTCAGTCTCCACTCAGGTCACACTAACCTTTTTTCCTCCTCCTGGAGCACACTAGACATGCCCACTTAGTTATCTGTTTGGTTAACTCCCTCACAACCAAGACCCGGCACATCCAAAGAAATAAACAAAATAAATAAATGTTTTTTAAAATGTATTATTTTCTTTCCTATCTTTGCATAATCAAACATAAGGCAGAGACTAGTCTATAAAATTTTCTTTAATGAAAAAGGCGTCCTTGCTAACAAATGCAGTTCCTGACTTGGAAAGATAGTGGGAAGTTGGTTGTTTCTTGCTGCTAATGTAAGACTTAAAACTCAACATTCAAAAAACTGAGATCGTGGCATCTGGTCTTATCACTTCATGCAAATAGGGAAAAACTGGAAGCAGTGACAGATTTTATTTTCTTGGACTCCAAAACCACTGTGGAATGTGACTACAGCCATGAAATTAAAAGACACTTGCTTCTTGGAAGGAAAGCTATGACAAAGCTAGACAGCATATTAAAAAGCAGAGACATCACTTTGCTGACAAAGGTCTGTATGGTTAAAGCTATGGTTTTTCCAGTTGTCATGTATGGATGTGAGGGTTGGACCATAAAGAAGGCTAAACACTGAAGAATTGATACTTTTGAACTGTGGTGCTGGATAAAAGCCTCTTGAGAGTCCCTTGGACTGCAAGGAGATCAAACCAGTCCATCCCAAAGGAAATCAGTCTTGAATATTCATTGGAAGGACTGAAGCTGACGCTGAAGTTCCAATACTGTGGCCACCTGATGTGAAGAGCCGACTCACAGGAAAAGACCCCAATGCTGGGAATAATTGAAGGCAGGAGGGAGAGCTGGACATGACTCAGCAACTAAACAACAATAACAAAAGGCTGATTGCAGCCAGACTCTGACCTGAAGGACTGTCTTTTCCTGTCTTGCTCTCTGGGCTCTGTATGCGAGCCATCTATCCAGAGGGATCTTAAGAACCACATAAAATGATGAAAAACAGTCAGGACTTTCAGCACAGGGTAAGTACTGTGAGATCTTGCACTCTGAAGCTTGAAAGGAATCTTAGAGTAATTTAGGAAAAGTCTCCATTTTTCAGATAAGGAAACTGAGATCCAGAGAAGGTAATGAGTTGCCCTTGGCCACATGGAAAGTATGTGGGCTGACATGAGCCTAGAGGCCAGTTTTCTTCTCTGGAAGTTAGTCTTCTCCTCGTTTGCCATTTTCGTTTACTCATCTTCTGTAAGGATCTATTGGATGGTTTCATAATTGTGGAAGACTGAGCTCTGAGATCAGCAATCATCCTTGTATCTATTGGAAATTCAGATCTTTAGCCAGGCTGGCGTAGTGGAAACTGTGGATTCTAGAGTGAAATTCTAGTGCTGCTGCTTGCTAGCTGTGTGAGTTAGGGTAAATAACTTTATCTCTTTAGGTTCAGTTTCATCATATATAAAATATAAGCATCAGAGTTACTGTTTCCACCAATCCTGAATATTCAGTATGATTTGGTTCCTTTCCTTGATTTGTTTCTCTCCATGAAGTTCCATGTCTTTTGTCACAGCTTCTTGAAACAAAACAAGTTAATGTTATGAATATACTACTTTAAATGGTTGCCCTTGGGTGTAAATCTAAGGGGAACTATACTTACAAAATAATCACTTAATAATTAATCCACATTTTCTTTTAGACAAGGCTGAAAGAAAACATCCCTGCTCTATTTTTCGCTTGAGTTTGTAGTATTAGTGACCCCAAGTTTAGTTATAAAAGGAACTGGAATGGTTTAATTATTCAGGTATAAATGCAAGACATCGTCTGCTGCTGCTGCTGCTGCTAAGTTGCTTCAGTCGTGTCTGACTCTGTGTGACCCCATAGACAGCAGCCCACCAGGCTCCCCCGTCCCTGGGATTCTCCAGGCAAGAACATTGGAGTGGGTTGCCATTTCCTTCTCCAATGCCTGAGAGTGAAAAGTGAAAGTGAAGTCGCTCAGTCATGTCTGACTCTTAGCAACCCCATGGACTGCAGCCCCACCAGGATCCTCTGTCCATAGGATTTTCCAGGCAAGACTACTGGAGTGGGGTGCCATTGCCTTCTCCAAGACATAGTCTAGATTTTTCTAATTCCTTTAATAAGCTCCTATGTTTTGGGAATTTGTGTTATTTTTCTCAGAAAAAATGCCAACATTAAGCAAGTTGTAACATTACGCATGGAGAAGGCAATGGCAAGCCACTCCAGTACTGTTGCCTAGAAAATCCCATGGATGGAGGAGCCTGGTAGGCTGCAGTCCGTGGGGTCGCCAAGGGTCGGACACGACTGAGCGACTTCACTTTCACTTTTCACTTTCACACATTGGAGAAGGAAATGGCAACCCACTCCAGTGTTCTTGCCTGGAGAATCCCAGGGACGGGGGAGCCTGGTGGGCTTCCATCTATGGGGTCACACAGAGTCGGACACGACTGAAGTGACTTAGCAGCAGCAGCAGTAGCAGCAACATTACGCATACCTTGTTTTATTTATTGCATTTTTGTTTTAAATAAATCAAAGGAATCAAAGGTTTCCAGCAACCCAGAGTTCAGGATGTCTATCAGTACCATTTTTCCCACAGCATTTATTCATTCCATGTCTCTGTCATATTTTGGTAATTTTCAAACTATTCAAACTTTTAAATTATTGCTACATTTGTTATGGTGATCTATAGTCAATGATATTTGATGTTAATGTCATCAAAGGGACATCACATACTACATCCAATTAGTATTGGGTGCTCCACCCAATTAACTATTCCCCCATCTCTCTCCCTCTCCTCAGGCCTCCCTATTTTCTGAGACACAACAATGTTGAAATTAGGCCAGTTAATAACCCTATGATGGTGTCTAAGTGTTTAAGTGAAGGCAGGAGTCACATGTCTTCCACTTCAAATCAAAAGCTAGAAATACGATTAAGCTTAGTGAAGAAGCTGTGTCAAAAGCCTAGCTGGCTGAAAGCCAGGCCTCTTGGGCCAAACAGGTAGCCAAGTTTTAAATGCAAAGGAAAAGTTCTTTAAAGGAGATTGAAAGTGCTACTCTAGTGAACTCATGGATGATAAAAAAATCAAATCATCTTATTGCTGATATGGAGAAAGTTTCAGTGGTCTGGATGGAAGATCAAATGTCACAACATTCCCTTAAGACAAAGCTTAATTCCAAGCAAGGCCCTAAATTTCTTCAATTCTACAAAGACAGAGAGAAATGAGAAAGCTGCAGAAGGAAAGTCTGAAGGTGGCCAGAGATTGGTTTATGAGGTTTCAAGGAAGAAGTCAATTTCATGACATAAAAGTTCGAGGTGAAGCAGCAAGTCCTATTGCAGAAGCTGCACAAGTTATCCATATCTGACAAAGATCCTTAATGAAGAGGGTACACTGAACAGATTTATCAATGTAGATAGAACAGCTTTTATTGGAAGAACATGTTGTCTAGGACTTTCATAGCTAGAGAGAAGAAGTCAGTGCTTGGCTTCAAAAAGTTTCGAAAAATAGGCTGACTCTTGTTTGGGGTGAATGCATCTGGTGACTTGAAGTCAATCCTCATTTACCATTCTGAAAATCCTAGGGCCCTTAAGAATTATGCTAAATCTACTCTGCCTGTGCTCTATAAATGTAACAACAAAGCCTGGATGACAGCATACATGTTTACAACATGACTTACTATTTTAAGCCCACTGTTGAGACATACTACTCAGAAAAAAAGAGCTTCTTACCAAAATACTTCTCATTGACAAGGCACCTGATCACCCAAGAACTCTGACAGAGATGTGCAATGAGATTAATGTTGTTTTCATGTCTGCTGACACAAAGTCCATTCCGTAACCCAAGACCAAGGAGTTATTTCAATATTCAGGTCTTTTAATTAAAGAAATACACGTTATTAGGCTATTGCTGCCATAGATGGCGATTTCTCTGATGGACCTGGGCAAGTTCAGTGGAAAACCTTCTGGAAAGGATCCACCACTTTAGATACCATGAAGGTCATTTGTGATTCATGGGAAAAGGTCACAATATCAACATTGACAGACGTTTATAAGAAGCTGATTCCAACCCTCTTAGATTGGGTTCAAGATTTGAAGGGTTTAAGATTTCAGTGGAGGAAGTAACTGTAAATGTGGTAGAAATAACAGGAGACCTAGATTTAAAAGTACAGCCTGAAGATGTGACTGAATCGCTGCAATCTCATGATAAAATTTGAACGGATGAGAAGCTGCTCCTTATGGATGAGCAAAGAAAGCAGTTTCTTGAGGTCCAATTTACTCCTGGAGAAGGTGCTATGAAGATTTTTGAAATGACAACAAAAGATTTAGAATATTACCTACACTTAAAGCAGAAGCAGTAGTTTGAGAGGCTTGACTCCTATTTTGAAAGAAGTTCTACTGTGGGTAAAATGATCTCAAACAGCATTGCGTGCTATAGAGGAATTGCTCATAAAAGAAAGAGTCAGTCAATGTGACAAACTTCATTGTTGTCTAATTTTAAGAAACTGTAACAGCCACCCCAACCTTTAGCAAACACCACCTTGATCAGTCAGCAGCTGTCAACATTAAGGCAATACCTTCCACCAGCCAAAAGATTATGACTTACTGAAAGCTCAGATGATGGTTAGCTTTTTCTTTTTTTATAACAAAATATTTTTTAATTAGGTATGTACACTGTTTTTTAGATGAAATGCTATTGCATACTTAATAGACTACAATGCAGTTAAACATAAACTTTTACATGCACGGGGAAACCGAAGAGTTCATGAGATTCACTTCACTGCAATAACCATTTTAGGGTGGTGGTCTGACACTGAACCCACAATATCCCCAAGGGATGCCTGAAGGTCTTGCATGCCTCTTTGATTGTAAACATTGGGTACTGATTTTTTGCTTCTTGATTTGAAAGGAATGTACAGAATGCAATCCTTACATGTTTCCCCTTGGTTTCTGTTTCTAAAAAGATACTGTCACTTGTGTCTTAAGGCTTTCCCCTGTCTGGCTCCATCAGCTGGCCTTTATATTTTCATCTTCTCTCTTCCCCTTTGCCAAGGAACAGGTTAACTTTTCTTTTAATCTAAGCAAAAATAAAGTTAAGCCTTCTCATTTCTTTCACATACCATTCATACATCATCTTTTTCATGTCCTTCCCTTGTTTTTCCTACTCTGAAGTCCATTAATACTCTAATCCCAGCCTCAAACCATCCACTAAACTCTGCTTGTTAGGTATTGAAGACATTGCTGTTGTCAATGAGGCTCTCCAGTCCAGTTACAGGTTGGTTTCTCCTTGTGCATTTGACACTCTTCCCTTTCTCTTAATTTTTTTTTTAGAAAGTTTTCTTTAAAAACAAATTCCCAAATCTCATTTTAGAAAATATAAAGAAGCAAAAAGAATCAAAGATCACCAACATTCCATTACCTAGGACAAACTACCCGAAGCAGTTCACTATGAGCATACACACACATACACCCCTCGGACATTCTCCTCCTCCGCCATGAGAATATGCTATTTATCATATTTGGTATTGTTTTTTCAGTAATGTATTGCAAACTTTGCTCCATGTCGAAAGACCTAATTATATTGTTATCAAAGTTTTAGAAGCTATTTTAAATTTTTGTTTATTTGATTAGTTTTGGCTGCGCGAGTCTTCACTGCTGCTGGAAAGCTTTCTCTAGCTGCGGCAATCAGGAGCCGCTTTGTACTTGTGCTGCTTGGGCTTCTCACCGCGGTGGCTTCTCTGGTCGTGGAGCACAGGGTCTAGTCGAGCAAACTTCAGTAGCTGCGGTATGTGGGCTCAGTTATTACAGCTCTGGGCTATGGAGCACAGGCTCAGTAACTGTGACGCACACACGGGCTTACTTGCCCTGTGGTATGTGGGATCTTCCCAGATTCGGGATTGAACCCACGTGTCCTGCATTGGCAGGTGGATTCTTTACCACTGTGCCATCAGGGAAGCCCGTAGAAGTTATTTTAAAATGAACCGAATAAATCTAATGAGTAGTATCTTACACATTTTTTAGCTAGTTGCATACAACGATATGCAAACAACAGCACAATAAAACACATATAGCTACATTAATACTACATCAGATAAAATTCTATGATAAAATAATACTAGAGATTAAAGTTTTTTTTTATAATGATTAGAATTAATTTCTTGATTTAATGCATCAGAAAAATGTATTAATATTTAATTTTCATGCTAAGCAAACTGTAACCTCAACAATAGAAAAAGCAAAGTCAAAACTACAAAGAAATAGGAAAATCCACAACCACAGTAAGACATTTTAACACATTTCTCACAGTATTTTGTAAAACAAACAGGCACATACAAAAAATCAGTATGGAGATATAAGATTTGAATAATAAAAGTTAAAAATTACCTACTGAACAAATATGGAACACTGCACACAAGTGCAGAATACGTTATGTTTTGTAAGTACACATAAAGTATTTACAAAAAGTTCACTATATTCTAGGTCATAAAAGAATCTCAAAATTTCAAATACTAAAATATATCCTATAACCGCATATTAAGCTATTGATATAGTTAATAATAACTATTTTGTAATCCCACATGTTTGGAAATTAACTTATAAATCAAGCACGAGTCAAAGGCAACTACAAAATAATCACAATAGCTACCATTTATCACCAGACTTCCCAGGTGGCGCTAGTGGTAACGCAGGAGCCCAAGAGATAAGGGTTCCATCCCTGGGTCAGGAAGATCCCCTGGAGGAGGGCATGGCAACCCACTCCAGTATTCTTGCCTGGACAGAGGAACCTGGTGGGCTACAGTCTGTAGGGTCGCAAAGAGTTGGAGAATTGAAGAAACTTGGCATGCGCGTTAACACTCGTCATCAAGTGAGAGTGAGTGCTAGTCACTCAGTTGTGTCTGACTCTTTGTGACCCTGTGGATTGTAGCCCTCCAGGTTCCTTTGTCCATGGGGTTCTCCAGGCAAGGGTATGGTTACAATTTTTCTTTTCTCTTGTGATAAAGACTTTTAAGATTTATTCTCCTAGCAACTTTCAAATATGCTGAAACAGTATTATTAACTCTGGTCACCATCCCCCTCAATATAAAAATGGGAAGAAGAAGAAGAGGAGGGAGGGGAAGGAGGAGGGAGGGGAAGGGAGGAGGGAGGTGAAGGGAGGAGGGAGAGGAGGAGGGGGAGGGAGGGGGGAAGGAAGAGTAGGGGAGGAGAAAAGGGGAACTGACAAGATGATTTCATTTCCTAGAGTTTCCCAGGCTGGCTCTCCTATTGGACTTCTCAGCTCTATAACTCAATAAATTTATTGAGTTAAAATTAAAATTAAGCCAGTTGAGCCAGGTTTCTGTCACTTGCAAACAAAAAGAGCCTTGCCCCACACAAGAGTTAAAGGCACAAAGCAGGAAGTGAATAAGAACTCTATGCTTTCCAACCTCATGTCTTATGTCTCTCTTCTGTTTCCTGCATTGGCAGGTGGGTTCTTTACCACTAGTGCCACCTGGGAAGCTGTATTATTTTTATAGTGGTTATTGGAAAAAATAAACAAAGCCTGGTATACATAGAAATGGCAGTATACTGCCACAAAAGATCCAGTGTCTCAAAGCAACAATAAGAGCATAGATTCTCTCTCATCTTTCCAGTCTGATAGAGGGAGGGAAAATGATTCCACACTCATGACATTAATTTTATAAATAAATTTTATTATTTATATTATTATAATATAATAATATAATATATAATTATATATTAATATAATTTTATACTATATTGTTTTATAATATTATTTATATTATTATTTTATAATCACATGATAATTTAATCTTTTTGAAGAACTTATCTAACTTATGAAAAAAAGATAATACCTTTAATACCTTTTAACCATAGTTTTATTAAGTGCTTTTCTTTATTATTTGCTGACATATTGAGTGCAGCAATTTCACTGCATCATCTTTCAGGATTTGAAATAGCTCAACTGGAATTCCATCATCTCCACTAGTTTTGTTCATAGTGATGCTTTCTAGGGTGCACTTGACTTCACATTCCAAGATGTCTGGCTCTAGGTCAGTGATCACACTGTGATTATCTTGATTGTGAAGATCTTTTTGTACAGTTCCTCTGTGTATTCTTGCCACCTCTTCTTAATATCTTCTGCTTCTGTTAGGTCCACACCATTTCTGTCCTTTATCGAGCCCATCTTTGCATGAAATGTTCCCTTGGTATCGCTAATTTTCTTGAAGAGATCTCTTGTCTTTCCTATTCTGTTGCTTTCCTCTATTTCTTTGCACTGATCGCTGAGGAAGGCTTTCTTATCTCTCCTTGCTATTCTTTGGAACTCTGCATTCAGATGCTTATGTCTCCTTTTCTCCTTTGCTTTTCGCTTCTCTTCTTTTCACAGCTATTTGTAAGGCCTCCTCAGACAGCCATTTTGCTTTTTTGCATTTCTTTTCCATGGGGATGGTCTTGGTCCCTGTCTCCTGTACAATGTCACGAACCTCTGTCCAGAGTTCATCAGGCACTCTATCTATCAGATCTAGTCCCTTAAATCTATTCCTCACTTCCACTGTATAATCATAAAGGATTTGATTTAGGTCATATCTGAATGGTCTAGTGGTTTTTCTCTACTTTCTTCAATTTAAGTCTAAATTTGGCAATAAGGAGTTCATGATCTGAGCCACAGTCAGCTCCTGGTCTTGTTTTTGCTGACTGTACAGAGCTTCTCCATCTTTGGCTGCAAAGAATATAATCAATCTGATTTTGGTGTTGACCATCTGGTGATGTCCATGTGTAGAGTCTTCTCTTGTCTTGTTGAAAGAGGGTGTTTGCTATGACCAGTGCGTTCTCTTGGCAAAACTCTATTAGCCTTTGCCCTGCTTCATTCCGTGCTCCAAGGCCTGTTACTCCAGGTGTTTCTTGACTTCCTACTTTGGCATTCCAGTCCCCTATAATGAAAAGGACATCTTTTTTGGGTGTTAGTTCTAAAAGGTCTTGTAGGTCTTCATAGAACCGTTCAACTTCGGCTTCTTCAGCGTTACTGGTTGGGGCATAGGCCTAGATTACTGTAATATTGAATGCTTTGCCTTGGAAATGAACAGAGATCATTCTGTCTTTTTTGAGATTGTATCCAAGTACTGCATTTAGGACTCTTTTGTTGACCATGATGGCTACTCCATTTCTTCTAAGGGATTCCTGCCCACAGTAGTAGATATAATGGTCATCTGAGTTAAATTCAGCCATTCCAGTCCATTTTAATTCACTGATTCCTAGAATGTTGATGTTCCCTCTTGCCATCTCCTGTTTGACCACTTCCAATTTGCCTTGATTCATGGACCTAACATTCCAGGTTCCTATGGAATACTGCTCTTTACAGCACCGGACCTTGGTTCTATCATCGGTCACATCCACAACTGGGTATTGTTTTTGCTTTGGCTCCATCCCTTCATTATTTCTGGAGTTATTTCTTCACTGATCTCCAGTAGCATACTGGGCACCTACCGACCTGGGGAATTCCTCATTCAGTATCCTATCATTTTGCCTTTTGATACTGTTCATGGGGTTCTCAAGGTAAGTATACTGAAGTGGCTTGCCATTCCCTTCTCCAGTGGACCACATTCTGTCAGACCTCTCCACCATGACCCGCCCGTCTTGGGTGTCCCCACACAGCATGGCTTAGTTTCATTGAGTTAGACAATTGATGCTTTTGAACTGTGGTGCTGGAGAAGACTCTTGAGAGTCCCTTGGACTGCAAGGAGATCCAACCAGTCCATTCTAAAGGAGATCAGTTCTGGGTGTTCATTGGAAAGACTGATGCTAAAGCTGAAACTGCAATACTTTGGCCACCTCATGCGAAGAGTTGACTGACTGGAAAAGACCCTGATGCTGGGAGGCATTGGGGGCAGGAGGAGAAGGGGACAACAGAGAATGAGATGGCTGGATGGCATCACCGACTCGATGGACATAAGTTTGAGTGAACTCCGGGAGTTGGTGATGGACAGGGAGGCCTGGCGTGCTGTGATTCATGGGGTCACAAAGAGTCAGACACGTTTGAGTGACTGAACTGAACTTCTTTATTATTAAATGAATTATTTATGTTTTCAGTATTAAAGATACCAATCTTTTATAATACATGTTGTAAATGTTCTAATTGTCATTGATACTTTTGATGTATAATTTTTTTGGTGTGTAACGTTAATTACTCATTTCTTTGTATGGATTCCTGCAGTGTTGTGAAAATGCAGCATTTTAGAAGTAGATTAAGAATATTAAGCAAATATGCCAAAGCTTAGATTGAGATTGGGTATGAACAGGTAGAGTATGTAATAGATAAAGTGCTCTGCCAATTGAGTGCTTTAGGCATTTCATCAATGATTCTAAATAGGGAGATACTGCATGTGTAAGAGCATTGAGTTTAGAGTCAGAACTGAATCTCAGGTCTGCAACATGCTTTCTGTGTAACTGGGCTAGGTCAGTGCCTCTGCCCACTCCCTTGAAAATTGCTACTTTTATACATTTAGGGGCGTCCCTGGGCTGAACGCCGAAGAATTGATGCTTTTGAACTGTGGTGCTGGAGAAGACTCTTGAGAGTCCCTTGGACTGCAAGGAGATCCAACCAGTCCGTTCTAAAGGAGATCGATCCTGGGTGTTCATTAGAAGGACTGACGCTAAAGCTGAAATTCCAATACTTTGGCCACCTCATGTGATGAGTTGACTCACTGGAAAAGACTCTGATGCTGGGAGGGATTGGGGGAGGGAGGAGAAGGGGACGATAGAGAATGAGATGACTGGATGGCATCACCAACTCAATGGACATAAGTTTGAGTGAACTCCGGAAGTTGGTGATGGACACGGAGGCCTGGCGTGCTGTGATTCATGGGGTCGCAAAGAGTCGGACACGACTGAGCGACTGAACTGAACTGAACTGACAGAGACTCGTATACCCCTGGTGCTGACTTATGCACAGCCTCCCCTATTATCAACACTTCCCTCCTGAAAGATACCTGTTACAATCCGTAGACCTACAATGACACATCATATCACCCAAAGCCCATGCTTTACATCAGAGTTCACTCTTGGTGCTGTACATTCTACAGATGTTGATGAAAGTATAATCACATGTATTCATCACTGTAGCATTGCACAGAATAGTTTCATTGCTAAATATCCTGTGTACTCTGCCTATTCATCCTTCCTCCTTTCCTAAACTCCTGGCAACCACTGGTCCTTTTAATGTTTTGATAATCTTCCTCTTCCCAGAATGTAATATAGTCTGAAGCATATACTATGTAGCCCTTTCAGATTGTCTTCTTTCATTTACCAATATGCATTTTAGATTCCTCTATGTCTTTTCAAGGCTTGAGCATATTTCTTTTTTGCACTGAATAATATTCAACTGCACAATAATATTCAATTGTGATTCAATGTATCACAGTTTATTTATACACTCATCTACTGAAGGACAAGGGCATCTTGGTTTCTTCCAAGTTTTGGCAAATATGAATAAAAGAATAAACATTCTTGTGCATGTTTTCATGTGGACATACATTCTCAACTCATTTTGGTGAATGCCTCGGAGTACAATTACTGGATCATATTAGTTTTGTAAGAAACTGCCAAACTGTTTTCCAAAGTGACGGTACCACTTTGTATTCCCACCCGCAGTGAATGTGAGTTCCCATGGCTTAACATCCTCAGCAGTATTTGGATTGTCAGTGTTTTGGGTTCTAGTAGGTATAATAGGTTACAATAGCTATAATATGCCTATAGGTCTAATTGTTTTAATTTGCATTTCCCTAGCGCCATTTGATGCTAAGTCTCTTTTCATATGCTTATTTTCCATCTGTATATCTTCTTTGGTGAGGTGTCAGTTGAGGTTTTCTGTTTATTTTTAAAGTGAGGTTTTCATTTCCTTATTGTTGAGTTTCATGATTTCTTTGTATATTTTGAATAATAGTCCTTCATCACATACATCTTTTTCAAATTTTTCTCCCAGTCTGTAATCTGCCTTCTTAGTCTCTTGCAGGATGTCCACTTTTATAACTTTTATTTAAAGTTGTAATAGAGGTCCTATCTAGCACAAGAAAAAGAGATAAAAGTCATACAGATACAAAAGGAAACAATAAAGTTGTCTCTCTGGGTGACATGATTGAACTCGTAGAAATTCCTATGTCATCTATACAAAATCTACTAGAACTTATAGGTAAATTTAGCAAATTTTAATATCAAAGCCAATATGCAAAACTAAATTGTATTTTTATGTTTCTAACCCTGGAGAGTAAAATTTAAGATAGCATTTATAATAACAAAATTATAAATACTTAGGAATAATGAATTGTAAGACTCAACATGATTAAACGTACAGTTGTCCTCAGATTGTTCTATTGATTTTTTTGACAAGTGCACACTGCGTTATTTATCTGTGGTTGCACTAGGTCTTTGTGGCTGCAGTGGGATTTCTCTAGTGGTGAGAAGGGGTTACTCTCTAGTTGCAGTGCATGGGCTTCTCATTGCAGTGGCTTCTTTAGTTGTGGAGCATGGGCTCTAGAGCACAGGCTCCAGAGTTGTGGCACACAGGATCAGTTGCTCTGCAGCATGTAGAATCTTCCAGACCAGGAATCGAACCCATGTTCCCTGCATTGGCAGGCAGATTCTTATTCATTGCACCACTGGGAAAATCTGGTCTATTGACCTTTGTAATCACATTCTTAGCAGGCTTTTTTAAAGTAGCAGTTGAGAAGATAATTGTAAAATTTGTGTACGTAATTCAAAGAACCTAAAAGAAGCAAAAATTATTTTTTAAATAAATGGTGCTAAAACTAGTGGGTATCCATGTGGGGAAAATGAAAAAAAAAAAAACAAACCTTGACCTTTACCTCAAGTCATATGCTATCATTAATTTGAAATGAATGATAATCCTAAATGCAAAAGGCAAAACTATGAAGCTCCTAGAAGTAAAAAGGGGAGTATATTTACAAGTTTGTATTGAGTAATTATTTTCAGAAATGACACAGAAATAAAGCTAAATTTAAAAGAAATAATGATAAATTGAATGTTAATATTCAAAATTTCTGTTCAGCAGGAGACATCACTAAGAAAACGAATATACACACCATAGGCAATGAGAAAAATACTTACAACACATATATCTGAGAAAAGAACTGGCACTCAGAATATAGAAAGTTAGCTACATTTCAGTAATACAAAAATAACCAGCTCAATATAAAAATGACTAGCAGCCTTGCAGATGCTTCACAAAGAAGGCATACAAATGGTCAATAGGCACATGAAAATATGTTCAGCATCTTTAATCATTAGAAAAATGCCAATTAAAACTATCATGTGAAATAATTACATGTAGCTACTAGAAAGGCTGGGCTTCCCTGGTGGTTCAGACAGTAAAGAACGTGCCTGCAACGCGGTAGACCCAGGTTCGATCCCTGGGTTGGGAAGATCCCCTGGAGAAGAGAATGACCACCCACTCCAGTATTCTTGCCTGGAGAGTTCCATGCATAGAGGAGCCTGGTGGGCTACAGTCCATGGGGTAACAAAGAGTCAGACACAATTGAGTGACTAACACTCACTCACTCACTAGAAACACTAAAATGAAAGACATAATCAAATGTTGATGAACGTGTAAAGCAATAATAGAATATTGTTGGTGGAAGTGTAAAATGGTGTATCTATTTTGGAAAACTGGTAGTTTTTGAAACACTTAAACATACTTCTACCCTATGATCCAGCAAGTCCAGTTTTATTCAAGAGAAAGAATAATACATCTAAAAAAACTTGTGCAACAATATTCACAGTAGTTTTATTTCTAATAAAATCAGGAAACAGATTGCTGCTGCTGCTGCTAAGTCGCTTCAGGCGTGTCCGACTCTGTGAGACCCCATAGACGGCAGCCCATCAGGTTCCCCCGTCCTTGGGATTCTCCAGGCAAGAACACTGGAGTGGGTTGCCATTGCCTTCTCTGAGGAAACAGACTAGATTTCCATTAATGGAAGAATGGATAGACAAATACACAAAGGGATACCACTCAGGTATAAAAAGGAATAAATTACAGATGCACACAGTAGTATTATACAGAATGAAAGAATCCTGACATAAAGAAAAACATATTTGCATAAACTGGTAGTACAAAAAAATATTTTTTGATGATGATGAAAAATCTGAACGAAGCTATCCCCGCCGAGAAGCAATTGATTAGAAACAGGCATAAGTGGAATTTTCCGGACCCATAAAAATGTTCTATATTTTGATTGGGTGTAGATTACATGAGCTTATCCATTTGTCAAAACTGTATCTTTGAAGTCTATCTACTCTGCTACAGTAAAATAAATCTCAATAAAAAACCTTTAATAGCACAAACCAAATGCTAGTGGCAAACTAACATTCACAATACAAGATAAGTTTTTCTGTAGATATTCTACTAGGTAGGCAAACTGTCATAAAAAACTTTCTTTGACCTTCCCCAGGTTGTTCAGTGGTAAAGAATCCTCTTCTAATGCAGGAGACACAGGAGATGCCAGTTTGATCCCTGGTTTGGGAATATCCCCTGGAGGAGGAAATGGCAACCCACTCCAGTATTCTTGCCTGGGGAATCCCATGGACAGAAGAGCCTAGCAGGCTACAGCCCATGGGGTCGAAAAAAGCTGGACACGACTGAGCAACTGAGCACCCCACAAAAATGCTTGACTTTCCCCATTCCAAACCTTTCGGATTTTGTTTTCCTCTCTTCTTGTCCAGTATGAGACCTATGCAGAACAGAGGACAGCTGACATCCCCACTGGAGGTCAAGATATAGTCAACTTTAGTGAGTCAGTGGAAATGTGAGGATTACATCATTTGTTCATATTGTTTTCTGATTCTGCTAGTCTATCATTACAGGCTAACTTCAACTCTGACTCAGCACACTTCCATTATATTACAAAACATAGTTTCCCAATATTATCCAGGGATTGGTCACTGACTCTGCTAACACACATTTCTTCCTGGTCCATAGATTGCTATTCTTTCATGATCACAGTGGTCTTTTGACATGACATTTCTTTTGCTGGAAATTTTAAGGTCACAAAACATATGTATACTTTGTGATGCAGGTTTTTGTTATTAATAGAACAACTTGTTCTTGTTACTTTGATCCAGCAGTATGAAGGAGACATGAATGGCAAGCTTTTCATTTCCCGGATTACAATAAAAATTTGACTTTAGTACACTCTCACATTTTTTAAATTACATTTTTCATGTTACTGTTTACTCATTGTGTGAGATTGATGGAACAGTACTAACAAGTAGCCAATAGTACCACAAAAACTGTGCCCTAGGTTAATGGTATATATGAACTCTGGCTTGGACCGTCTAAAACTTTTTTTTTTTTTTCATTTTGCACAGATTTAGTCTATAGAGAGAAGATTAGGGATTTGATTGCTGTAATTTCTGAGCATATGTATTGATAAAAGAGACCACATTTCCTACTGGATAAGTTTGACTATGGTACCAAAGTGCTCAGTATTACAACAGTTTCCAGGAGGCTTTTCCTGTCTTTAGTGCGCTACTTAATATTGTTTAGGTTTGCAGTATCTGAGCAAACATTTGGAGACCTGAATTGTTTTGGTTACACAGTTAACAACCAGATAAATGAAGTGGGTTTTAAAGACTACTTATTCAACATCCTGTGAGAATAAAATGTTCGAGAGGTTCTTGTCTCCTGGCAATTCTTGTATTTATGAGTCTTTGAAGAGAGAGAGAGAAAAAAAAAATACATCACTGAATAAACTCAGGTGTAGCTGACCTGCTGTAATGACCTCTGTTAGAGATCTAGCTGGGGAAATTGGATTTGCCCAAAGCTTAACTTCCTGGAAATTACATGCTTGAAAGTTCTGGAACATGTTTTCCATTCTACACTAAACATTATGGTTATTTTTTAAAAATATTTATGTGTCTGGGCAGCCAAAGCCTGATGAAACTGACTCCCAAGGTGTCGACAGATAAGGTTGGGTGAAAGACAAGTAATTCAGACTTCACATCATCTATCCCATGAACTCTGTTCCATGCCTTTCCTCAGTCCACGCACCCCTACATTTTGTACATATTATTAGATTTCCACTAGCTAATATGTTGTATTTATTTTTACAACAGTTTTTAGATATAATTCATATACCATAAAATTCACTTCTTTAGTGTGCACGCATGGTGGTTTTTCATACATTCTAAGAGATGCGCAACAATTACTAGAACCTAACTTTCAAACATTTTAAGCATCCCCCAAAGAAACCCCGACAGAGAATGAGATGGCTGGATGGCATCACCGACTCAGTGGACATGAGTTTGAGTGAACTCCGGGAGTTGGTGATGGACAGGGAGGCCTGGAGTGCTGTGATTCATGGGGTCGCAAAGAGTCGGACACGACTGAGCGACTGAACTGAACTGAAAGAAACCCCATCACCCATTAAGTAGTAACTCTCCATGTTCCTCTTCCCCTCCAGCCTCTAGAACTACTCATCTAGTTTTGGTCTCTATGTATTCTGGACATTTCATCTAAATAGAGTCATATAGTATTTGGTCCTTTGTAATCGATTTCTTTCACGTAATATATTTCTAAGACTCATCCATGTTGTAGCATGTATCACTTCATTCTCGTTCATTGCGGAATAATATTTCATGGCATACTACATTCTGTTCATCCATTTATCAGGTTGATGGGCATTTGGGCTGTTTCCATGTTCTGACTATAATGAATAAAACTAAATATATATGAATTTTATGAATGAATACATATGGATATTCATGTACAAGTCTTTTGTGAACATCTTAAAAAATTTCTTTTGGTAGATACCTATGAATGAAATTGCTAGGTAATATGAGAACTCTGTGTTTAACATTTTGAGAAACTACCAAATTGTTCTAAAAAGGGACTGCTTCACTTTACATTTCAGCCAGCATTATATGAGAGTTCTGATTTCTCCACACCCTTGTCAACACGTGTTGTCATATTCAGAATCGGAAAGAAGCTATAAGTTTGAATGAGGACTGTGAGGAAGAAAATAGCAGTTAAGAAGGCTAGAGCTGAGGTGATCTGGACTTAGGTCGGTCAGAACTTCCTGGAACATGTCAAGGAGTCTTCTCTTTATTTGAAAAGAAATGTATTACTTTTGAAGAGTTTGCCAAAGTGAGATAATGTGATGAGATTTATATTCTAATGAGCCCCTAGAGATGGCTGGATCAATGGGAAGAAACACCTTAACCAACTCGCCATCTCCCCACAGATGAGGGGATCAATGGTAAGAAACAGAAACTATATGGAAAACCAGATTAGGGGGCTACTCTGGGAGACCTTGTTTGAATTACAGGTGGTGACAATGGAAAGCAAGAGAGGTGTACGTGGATTTAAGGGATATTTTAAAATAATATCAACAGACATGATGATGGAGGTATCAATGGTGACAATTATCAAGGATGACAATTGAATGTGTATGTCATTCACTGAGAAAGGCGGCACTAATCAGGTATGCAGATGACACTACCCTTATGGCAGAAAGTGAAGAGGAACTAAAAAACCTCTTGATGAAAGTGAAAGAGGAGAGTGAAAAGGTTGGCTTGAAGTTCAACATTCAGAAAACAAAGATCATGGCATCTGGTCCCATCACTTCATGGGAAATAGTTGGGGAAACAGTGGAAATAGTGTCAGACTTTATTTTTTTGGGCTCCAAAATCACTGCAGATGCTGATTGCAGCCAGGAAATTAAAAGACGCTTGCTCCTTGGAAGGAAAGTTATGACCAACCTAGATAGCATATTAAAAAGCAGAGACATTACTTTGCCAATAAAGGTCCGTCTAGTCAAGGCTATGGTTTTTCCAGTAGTCATGTATGGATGTGAGAGTTGGACTGTGAAGAAAGCTGATTGCCGAAGAATTGATGCTTTTGAACTGTGGTGCTGGAGAAGACTCTTGAGAGTCCCTTGGACTGCAGGAGATCCAACCAGTCCATTCTAAAGGAGATCAATCCTGGGTGTTCATTGGAAGGACTGATGCTAAAGCTTAAATTCCAATACTTTGGCCACCTCATGTGACGAGTTGACTCACTGGAAAAGACTCTGATGCTGGGAAAGATTGGGGGTGGGAGGAGAAGGGGACGACAGAGAATGAGATGGCTGGATGGCGTCACCGACTTGATGGACATGAGTTTGAGTGAACTCCGGGAGTTGATGATGGACAGGGAGGCCTGGCATGCTGTGATTCATGGGGTCGCAAAGAGTCGGACACGACTGAGCGATTCAACTGAACTGAACTGAACTGAATCAAGTATGAGACAAAAGTTGTGCTTTTAAGTGTTGTCACACTGAGTTTGAGGTACCTTTGAGAGATCTAAGAGATGTCAAGTAAAGTAGAATACATAGGTTCAATTATGTATCTGAAATTAACTTGGAATTTTAGATAGCTTGAAAGGTAATCTGGGGGAAAGAATTTTAGTCTATAAACTCTTATAAAGAGAAAAAAAAAACCACCCTGCTTATTATAAAGAGTATCTTATCAAAATTAAGTACAAGACTATAGTCATTTAGAAAGTTATAACAAATTTTCTATGCTTTCATGTGAGGATGTAAGAATAAAAGAAGACTATTACAAATTAATACCCAACTCCTTCAGAGAGCTTGATTAAACTTTTTGACCAAGTTTGGCTCAGTCACTTTCTTTCTTTTTTTTTTAAAAAAACTTTTTAATTTGTATTGGAGTATAGATCATTAACTATGTTGTAATAGCTTCAGGTGGGCAGCAAAGGGACTCAGCCTCATATACACATGTACCTATTCTCCCCCAAACTCCCCTCCATCCAGGTTTTGGCTCCGTCACTTTAATTAACACTGGAGACAATTCCTTCAACTTCTCTTCCCAACCTGCTAATTTTTTCCTTGCCTGACGGTCAAGTATTTTTATGATGCATTGCAGAGCTGTGGTCATTTATGAGTTTGTGTTTGGGTCATGTGTGTTTCTGTTTGTGTTTTTCATACTTTTTCCTTATAAACTCCTTATAAACTGGAGTATAGAGTAGTAAAATTTGTTACTTACTAAAGAAATTATGTAATCATAAAGAAGCAAAAGACCCCTGAGCAAATAATTAGGATTTCTCGAAGTAAAACAGGTAAACAGAAAATCCAATAGGTTGTGTATCTCAAGAATCTTTATAGTCGTATTACTATTATACTTAGACTATCTGCTCACTCACTGAACTCAGTTTGCTTTCTGGTTTCCAAAGCATCAGTAAACATTTACTTACCTTATTCTTTGTTAGATTCTAAATCCCTTGGGAGGAACAGTCCCTTTCAAAAGATTCCTTATCAGTTCAGAGCCTCTGTGGGAGTTTGAATAGGAAGTCATAACTCATTTTAGATTATGTCATTTGGATTTACAAATGGAAGTCTTGACAGGGTTCAACAATAGGAAATTTCACAGGAAGCCAGCATTTTAACTCAGCCAAGAGATGCTAATAGAGTGTTCTGTTAAACTTCAATATTTGCTATTTTGGAAGGATGTTTTTATTTTATACCGCACACAATAACTCAATTTCTATACTTTAAAAATAAAACAGCTAAAGGAAGTTGCTGTGGAAATGAAGTAAAGAGTAAGTCTGAATCATTCAGATAGGGTGAGAAAATCCAGAACTATATGTCAGATCTTCATTCTTGATCTGAAGCTCTTCCCATAGTGCCAGTTTCAATAATTAGTAAGACTGTGGTATAAAGACTAGGTGCTGTGTATAAATGTGGTAGATACATCTCCACCCAGTGCATCAGAAGTTACCATTTTGTATTTTCGCCACTGCTTCTACCTGTCCCCAAGCCCTTTCACCCAAACTATGTTTGAAACGTCATTCTATTTCATTTATTTATACTCAAGTTTGTATTTTTTAAAGGAACCTTCCTACACTGTTGATAAGAATGTCAAGTGACGCAGCCACTGTGGAGAACAGTATGGAGGTTCCTTAAAAAAGTAAAAATCGAACTATGATGTGATCATAGTTCACATGATTCCACTCCTGGGCATACATCCAGAAAATAATTATTATTTAAAAAGATATATGCACCCAATGTTCACTGCAGCACTATTTACAATAGCCAAGACATGGAAGCAAGCTCTATGTACATCAACAGATGAACGGATTAAAAAAATGATTTATTTATATGATGTAGTATTTCACAGCCATGAAAAGAATGAAATAATGCCATTTGCAACAACATGGATGGATCTAGAGATTATTATACTAAGTGAAGTAAACCAGAGAGAGAAAGACAAATACTATACGATGTCACTCATACGTGGAATCTTATATATATGTATATGTGTGTACGTATATATGCACACAAATGAACTTATTTACAAAATAGAAATAGACCCACAGATGCAGAAAAGAAACTTACGGTTACCAAAAGGAAAAGAAAGTGGGGAGGGATAAATTAGGAGGTTAGAAGTAACATATATACAACATAACTATATATAAAATAGATAACCAGCAAGAACTTACTGTATAGCACAGGGAGCTATACTCAGTATTTAGTAATAACCTATAAAGGAAAATAATCTGAAAAAAAAATGAGCATATATATATATATATATTTTGTGGAGGGGACTGCAGTGGGTCCTCGTTTGTGCTCTAATTGACATGTATGGGTTTAGTTGCCCTGGTGGATGTGAGATCTTAGTTCCCCAGTCAGGGCTCAAACCCACAGTCCTTGCATTGCAAAGCAGATTCTTAACCACTGGTCAACAGGGAAGTCCCTGTTGAAAAAGTATATATTTCTTGATGCAAATATTTTCAGGAATGGTAATCATGGCTTGGAAGTAAAGAATCCACCTGCAATGCAGGAGATACAGGAGACACGGGTAGAGTCTCTGGGTTGGGAAGTTCCCCGAAGGAGAAAATGGCCTGAAAAATCCCATGAAAAGAGGAGCCTGGCTGCCACAATCCAAAGGGTCTCAAAGAGTCAGACATGACTGAGCGACTGAGCACACTTCTATGTGACTCTATAAATCAGATAATATCCTCATGGAGTTGTTTGACCACTAGATGCTAAAAGAAAAAAGTGTCTATTGGGGTGGTGAGGAAGCCAGATCAGAGAAAGAGGCACCATGAATGAGGACAAGTGCAGAGAGGACCAGGAAACTGGAGACAGGCTTCACAGTAATCTTGCCTGAAACCAAGGCTTTACTTTTCCTATATAGCACATTCCTCACAAGTCTTTTAATCTTTTATAGATTTCCATATTCCAGGACCTCCAGTTAAGAGCCGTCTCACAGGCAACTCAATTCATAAAACAGATACGGATAAGCTCTATACAAATATCTCTCACTATGACCTCATATATCATGTTGGATGAAACATCCTTCCATTTAAGAAATACAGGACATTTTGAGCAGATATTATGAGAGGAAATCACAGAGAACCAGAGGTCTTACCCTTTGTTTCTTTTCCCACAACAGATTTGGTAATGATGGAAATGTCTTTTAAGCAAATGAGATTTGATACATTCAGACTAAATCTCCAAGCCAGGCTTCAACAGTACGTGAACCATGAACTTCCAGATGTTCAAGTTGGATTTAGAAAAGGCAGAGGAACCAGAGATCAAATTGCCATCATCTGTTTGATCATAGAAAAAGCAAGAGAATTCCAGAAAAACATCTATTTCTGCTTCATTGACTAAGCTAAAGCCTTTGACTGTGTGGATCACAACAAACTGTGGAAAATTCTTCAAAAGACGGAAATACCAGACCAACTGACCCACCTCCTCAGAAATCTGTATGCAGGTCAAGAGACAAAATAAGAGCTGTATGCGGAAAAACAGACTGATTTCAAATAGTGAAAGGAGTATGTCAAGGCTGTATATAGTCACCCTGCTTATTTAACTTATATGCAGAGTACATCATGCAAAATGCCAGGCTGGGTAAAGCACAAGCTGGAATCAAGATTGCCAGGAGAAATATCAGTAACCTCAGATACTGCTGATGACACCATCCTTATGGCAGAAAGAGAACAAGAAACTAAAGAGCCTCTTGATGAAAGTGAAAGAGGAGAATGAAAAAGTTGTCTTAAAACTCAGCATTTAGAAAACTAAGATCATGGCATCTGGTCCCATCACTTCATGGCAAATAGATGGGGAAACAATGGAAACAGTGGGAGACTTTATTTTGGGGGCTCCAAAATCACTACAGATAGTGACTGCAGCCATGAAATTAAAAGATACTTACTCCTTGGAAGAAAAGTTATGACCAACCTAGAGAGCATATTAAAAAGTAGAGACATTACTTTGCCAACAAAGTTCTGTCTAGTCAAAGCTATGGTTTTCGCAGTAGTCAAGTACAGATGTGAGAGTTGGACTATAAAGAATGCTGAGTGCTGAAGAATTGATGCTTTTGAACTGTGGTGTTGAAGACTCTTGAGAGTCCACTGGACTGCAAGGAGATCCAACCAGTCCATCCTAAAGGAAATCAGTCCTGACTATTCATTGGAAGGACTGATGCTGAAGCTGAAACTCCAATACTTTGGCCACCTGATGCACAGAACTGACTCATTTGAAAAGACCCTGATGCTGGGAAAGATTGAGGGCAGGAGGAGAAGGGGATGACAGAGGATGAGATGATTGGATGGCATCACCGACTCGATGGACATGAGTTTGAGTGAGCTCCGGGAGTTGATCATGGACAGGGAAGCCTGGCGTGCTGCAGTCTATGGGGTCACAAAGATTTGGACACGACTGAGCCACTGAAATGAACTGAACTCAACTGAAATCACTGCAGATGGTGACTGCAGCCATGAAATTAAAAGATGCTTGCTTCTTGGAAGACAAGCAATGACAAACATAGAGAGCATGTTAAAAAGCAGAGACATTAATTTGCCAACAGAGATCCATATAGTCAAAGCTGTGGTTTTTCCAGTACTTCTGTATGGATGTGAGAGTTGGGCCATAAAGAAAGCTGAGAGTCAAAGAATTGTTGCTTTTGAACTGTGGTGTTGGAGAAGATTCCTGGGGATCCCTTGGACTGCAAGGAGATCAAATTAGTCAATCTTAAAGGAAATGAGTTCTGAATAGTCATTAGAAGGACTGATTCTGGAGCTAAAGCTCCAATACTTTGGTCACCTGATGCAAAGAACTGAGTAATTGGAAAAGACTCTGATGCTGGGGAAGACTGAAGGCAGGAGAAGAAGGGGACAGCAGAGGATGAGATGGTTGGATGGCATCACCAACTCGATGGACATGAGTTTGAGTAAGCTCTGGGAGTTGGTGATGGACAGGGAAGCCTGGTGTACTGCAGTCCCTGGGGTCAAAAAGAGTTGAACATGACTGAGTGACTGAACTGAACTAATAGCTTTATGGGGTACAACATGGTAATTTGGTTACATACATCATGAAATGATTACCACAATAGGTTTAGTGAGCACTCATCAACTCATATGGAAACAACATCAAAGAAATAGGAAAAAAAAATTTTCCCTATGATGAAAATTTTTAGGATTTATTATGTTTTAATATAAAATTAATATACTATGCAACATTAAAATTATTTATTGAAACTTGTTCTTTGGTTGCCTTCTGGAGTCTAAACAAGCCCACAGTTGAACAGTGGAATAAGATAAAAAGGAATATAAATAAATGAGAAGAAATGAAGTATGGCTGGTACACAAAAAGAAAAAGAATTAAATTTAGTTGGTTAAAAACATAATGGAACTTCCCTGATGGTCTAGTTGTTAAGATTCCAAATTTCCTCTGTAGCAGGCATGGTTTTGACCCCTGTCAGGGAACTGAAATATCCCTTATGCCTCATGGCATGGCTTAAAAATAAAAGAAAAAAAATTATCAGTGATCACTGACTAATTAAGTTGGATTCACCACATAGTCCTTCAATTTGTTTTCTTCACTTTGTTATGCTATTAATATAACAGCAATAACAAAACTTTAATGGAGAGGAAATTATTATAGGCAAAACACGGAAACACATACACAAGAAATTCCCAAATAAAGTGCCTATATGACCTGGATTGCAAATATTGGAAGATACTGATGATGTAGTCTCTTTATATTCCTGATTTTCCCTGTAGACCGAAAGAATACTTCACTTGGAATATATCCTAAATCTCCTTTTTGATGGACTATTTGAGGAATGTCAGGAGAGACTCTCTTTATTGAACTCAAAGGGAATATATTTTGTGTTTTTTTAAAAAGATATCAAAATATTAAGAAAAAGGTATCAAGCAAAAATAGTTTTTACCATTGTTTCTTATATATTTTATTCAAGATAAAATTAAGAATAATTGTCAAACATCACTCCTACTTCTTCCTTAGCTCTCTGACTGTGAGGTCGCTTTCCTTATTGGAAAGATTTTTGTTTTTTCCAACCAGTTATAACTTTTCTTTCTCATTTGGGATTCTGAGAGGCAGGCCTCTTCTTTTCTTCCATAGAAATATTAGGTCAACCAGTGACATCTTGTTGTTCTCCTCTTCTTCCAAGTGAAAGAAGAAACTTGTACAGAAAATGGCCAAGACTATTGCTATAGATGTACTCGATGGAATTTCTAAGGGTCTTCTGGAATATCTCCCAATGCAGAGATATGGAGACCAGACATTTCTGAGTAATAATGTTGTGAAATAACTCTTGTTCACTTCCAGCCACTGCTCACATTGCCTTGATCTGTCCTCCATGAGGGAAGTTTTATTCATTCATCCATTTATTTATTTATTTTTAATTTCCACTGAAGCATAGTTGATTTACAATGATGGGTTAGTTTCTGTTGTATAGCAAAGTGAATTTGTTATGCATATACATATGTCTACTCTTTTTAATTTTTTATATTTTTATTTTATTCTTTTTCAAATTCTTTTCCCATTTGGGTTGTTACACAATATTGAGCAGAATTCCTTATGCTATACAGTAGGTCCTTGTTGGTTATCCATTTTAAATATAGCAGTATGTATGTGACAATCCCAATCTTCCTAACTATCCTTCCCCCATCCCTTCCCCCGGTAACCATAAGTTTGTTCTCTAAATCTGTGTATCCACTCTTTTTTTATTCTTTTCCCAGTAGATCATTATAGAGTATTGAGGAGAGTTCCCTGTGCTATACAGTAGGTACTTATTCATTGTCTGTTTTATGTATTATTATAGTGTGAATCCAATCCCAAAGAAAGGCAATGTTAAATAATGCTCAAACTACCACACAATTGCACTCATCTCACATGCTAGTAAAGTAATGCTTAAAATTCTCTAAGCCAGGCTTCAGCAATACGTGAATCGTGAACTTCCAGATGTTCAAGATGGCTTTAGAAAAGGCAGAGGAATCAGAGATCAAATTGCCAACATCCGCTGGATCATTGAAAAAGCAAGAGTTCCAGAAAAACATCTATTTCTGCTTTATTGACTATGCCAAAGCCTTTGACTGTGTGGATCACAATAAACTGTGGAAACTTCTGAAAGAGATGGGAATACCAGATCACCTGACCTGCCTCTTGAAAAACCTGTATGCAGGTCAGGAAGCAACAGTTAGAACTGGCCATGGAACAACAGACTGGTTCCAAATAGGAAAAGGAGTACGTCAAGGCTGTATATTGTCACCCTGCTTATTTAACTTCTATGCAGAGTACATCATGAGGAACGCTGGGCTGGATGAAGAACAAGCTGGAATGAAGACTGCTGGGAGAAATATCAATCACCTCAGATATGCAGATGACACCACCCTAATGGCAGAAAGTGAAGAAGAACTAAAGAGCCTCTTGATGAAAGTGCAAGAGGAGAGTGAAAAAGTTGGCTTACAGCTCGACATTCAGAAAACTAAGATCATGGCATCTGGTCCCATCACTTCATGGCAAATAGATGGGGAAACAGTGGAAACAGTGGCTGACTTTATTTTTCTGGGCTCCAAAATCATGGCAGATGGTGATTGCAGCCATGAAATTAAAAGACGCTTACTCCTTGGAAGGAAAGTTATGACCAACCAAATAGCATATTAAAAAGCAGTGACATTACTTTGCCAACAAAGGTCCGTCTAGTCAAGGCTATGGTTTTTCCAGTGGTCATGTATGGATGTGAGAGTTGGACTGTGAAGAAAGCTGAGTGCCGAAGACTTGATGCTTTTGAACTGTGGTGTTGGAGAAGACTCTTGAGAGTCCCTTGGACTGCAAGGAGATCCAACTAGTCCATCCTAAAGGAGATCTATCCTGGGTGTTCGTTGGAAGGACTGATGTTGAATCTGAAACTCCAATACTTTGGCCACCTGATGTGAAGAGCTGACTCATTTGAAAAGACCCTGATGCTCGGAAGGATTGGGGGTGGGAGGAGAAGGGGACGACAGAGGATGAGACGGTTGGATGGCATCACCGACTCGATGGACATGGGTTTGGGTGGACTCCAGGAATTGGTGATGGACAGGGAAGACTGGCGTGCTGTGGTTCATGGTGTCGCAAAGAGTCAGATACAACTGAGTGACTGAACTGAACTGATAGTGTGAATATGTCAATTCTAATTGAAGTTTTGAAAGTAACATTTCTGTCCCTCTTTGCTAACCCTTTGGGATAAGCTGCTTTTCTGAGTGTCTGACATATACTGGTCGGGCACTTGCAACATTTTTCCAATCATGGGATCATACTGTTAAAGGCAGGTACCTATTGTTGGCTATGCCTTTATTTCTACCGTTACCACCTGGTCCAGCTCCTTACTTCTCAGAATACTTTACCATTCTATAAAAGAAAAAGTATGAGTATTCAAGGACACATAGATCAGGGAGTGGTTTGAAATGAGAGCAGATTTTGGATTCCTTCAGCCTAAAGTCCTTAGGGCAGAAGAAATAGCGGAATTGAATGGAGAAAAGGGAGGCACTGGCACAGATGAAACTTAGAAAATAAAATTATCTTTTGGTTGTGCCGGATCAAAATCTTTAGTTGTGGCATTGGAACTCTTAGTTGCAGCATGTGGGATCTAGACCCCTGACCAGGGATCAAACCTTGGCCCCTTGCATTGAAGCTCAGAGTCTTAGCTACTGGAACACTAGGGACGTCCCAGCCCAGGTGAAACTTGTGTGTAGTCATTAACATCTTTCATTCTAATTCCTTTGTGTTCTACTTTTTATTGTCTACAACAACTTTTCAAAGAAGGGGCCATCTGTGGATTACACTGGTTACCTGTAAAAGTGAAGAGATTGATGAGAATGAGTGCATGTCCTTATTTACTTATTTTCAGGTCTATTCCTCTTTCCTTAATGAGAGATGATATTAAACTGTGTGGTCCCAGTGGGTATCTGAAAGAATAAATACTACTGAAGTTGAGGGGGTAATAATGAATAGGAGTTCGGAGAGAATTTAAAACAAATATCTAAGCTTCTCATTTGAAAATTTTGCTCATTGCTGTTTGTTGTTAACTTTTGGAGATAAAAATAATTTTGTCTGGCTCTTCTGAGACAATATCGCTGAAACCATGGTGTGAGCTACGAGTATCCAAATTCACTGATGTCTTGGTGTATCATAAAATGTTCTGGAAATGAATAAGCCACATTTTTTCCAAAATAGTCTATAAATTAAAGTGTTTACGAAAGCACACCAGAGACCCCATTCAGAACAAGGGAGCCGCCTGCACAATTATTCTGAGTGAGGTTTTCCTGCTCGGTATGTTGTCAGAGGCCTGGGTCCTCGTAACAGGATTTTGCAATTTGGTAATTCCCTTGGGAAAAAGGAAATAATCATGTTGTTACTCTTTAACCATGGACAAGTTTTGAAATGACTGAATAGAGTATTCAGAAACATAATCAACTATGCTGTTTCAAGGCTGGACACGGTTATTACGCAGTCATTTTCTGAAGGGCATACAAGGTTATTCACACCATTGCCTCTTGACTACCTACTCTCCCTAGCCCCTGGTTGTTGTATTTTAACCAATATCCACATTGGACACACATAAGAATGGAGATTTTTAGTGCAATATAAGTACTTTGAAATAGCTAGTTTCCAGCAATGTGAACATAAATCACCCAGGATGTGAACTTTCTTTCAAACATATAATGAATCAATTTGTCATTATAATATTACCAGGCACATAACATTTTTACTTTCACAGTTTCAAGTCTTGTCATCTATGTTGAAAAGACAGAAAATATATATTACATAGGTTGACTATGTGTATATAGGTAAATTATTGTTTGCAAAGGTAGGATAAAATTAAAACAATTCTGTGCCATAGTGATAGATTCCTTTTCTTTGGAAATATTCACCTTTGTTCTGTAGAGAAGCAAAATTTATATCTTTTCAGTATGGATAATATTTTGAGCTGAAAATAATCAAGGCCAAAAAACAGAAAGAAACTTTGATCACCCCCCTAACTGCTCAGAAGAATTTAGAAAGAAGGCCTATTCCTCAAATAGAGCTACCATCAGGTATATTTGCAAACAGTTGGGTTAAATGAGCGTCCCTGGTGGCTCAGTGGTAAAGAACCTGCCTGCCAATACAGAAGATGCAGGTTCCATTCCGGGGTTGGGAAGATCTCCTGCAGAAAGAAAGAGCAACTCATTCCAGTATTCTTGCCAGGGAAATCCCATGGACAGAGGAGCATGGTGGGCTAGAGTCTATGGGGTTGCAAAAAAGTTGGATGCGACTTAAGAACAAGCACCACCACCAACAACATGGACAGTGGGGGAAACTTTAGGTAGGGCCTGGAGATCAGCGTCTACTCTGTGTCTCATTGTTTCCCATGGCTCCGCATACATTTGTTTACCAAATATTTGCTTGTCCACCTCCGTGTAAACTACCTTCCTCCTACTTGAGGTTCCAAACCACTACTCTCAACATCCTCTTTTGTATTTAGCTGAAGGTAGTGTTTAAGTGACTTGTTTAGTCATTTTAGTAACTTGCTCAGTCCTCGGGTATCTTTCCTATAAATACATCTTATTAAACTTTTGTTAGTTAATCTGTCTCATGTCTTTAAAAAAATAATTTTATAGATTGATTGATTTTATTTTTGGCTGTGCTAGGTCTTCATTGCTTTGTGCAGGCTTTTTCTGGTTGTGGTGTGCGGGTTTCTCACTGTGGTGACTTCTCTTGTTGCAGAACATGGGCCGAGTTGCTCCAAGGCATGTGGGATATGTCTTGGACCAGGGATCAAACCCATGTTCCCTGCATTGGTAGGCAGATTCTTACCTGCTGCACCACCAGGGAAGTCCCTGTTTCATGTCATTTTAATTTTTAGACCTGTCAAAAGAATCTAGAAAAAGAAAAATTTCTCCCTTCCTGATTATTTAAAAGTTCATGAATTATACCAATCCACCCCCGGATCCAGATTGCCTGGCCCATTTGAGGAGGAAAATAACCAAGCTGATGAAAATTGCTTCCGCAAAGTACATCATGAGAGGGTCAGAGCTGTGTTTATCTATTAACGCAAAAGACATTATGCGATTAACTTACTTCCTACATTCTCTTAAACACAAGAGTTGCTAAAGTTGGTTGAGTTGCAGTCATCTGGGGGAATTAGTAGTTGGTGAGGACAATTGTCCAGATCCTAGCTGTGACAACAGAGAAAGCACAGCCCAGCATCCTGGTTTTCATCGGTGCACAAAGTGAATAGGAAGCTGCTGCAACTGCTGTTAAGTTGCTTCAGTCGTGTCTGACTCTGTGCGACCCCATAGACGGCAGCCCACTAGGCTCCCTGGTCCCTGGGATTCTCCAGGCAAGAACTGGAGTGGGTTGCCACTTCCTTCTCCAATGCGTGAAAGTGAAAAGTGAAAGTGAAGTCGCTCAGTCATGTCTGACTCTTCTCGACCCCATGGACTGCAGCCTACCAGGCTCCTCCGTCCATGGGATTGTTCAGGCAAGAGTACTGGAGTGGGTTGCCGTTGCCTTCTCCTGTGAATAGGAATAGTATAGGCTTTTCCCTCACTAGCTCCTTCAAATAGCTTTTTTCCCCCATGAATTTTTTTAAAACTTAAAAAAATTGCAGGGTTTGGGAGGGAAGAATTGGGAGTTTGGGATTTGCAGATGCAAACTATTATATACAGGATAGGTAAACAACCAGGTCCTATTGTATAGCACAAGGAATTATATTCAACATCCTCTTATAAACCATAATGGAAAATAATATGAAAAAGAATGTATATATGTGTATAACTGAATCACTTTGCTGTACAGCAGAAATTAATACCACACTCTAAATCAACTATACTTTAATAATATTTTAAAAATAAATTTTAAAATAAAGTTAAAAAGAAACAAATTGCAAGCTGTTTTATATTTGCCTCTAAATAAGCACTATAAATTTCTTCTTTTTTAAAAAACAATTAAAAATGGCAAAGTCTCCTAAAGCCAACTGTCCCTCACTCACTCCTTACCTAACTTGATACACTTGCCCTGACCGTGTGAATCTTTACCAGTTTCCCATATGATATGTTGTGCCAAGATGCAACTCTATAGCGTGAATTGTGTCTCTTAATACTTGACTTAAATTTTATTGAGGAAAACTTTGCTTATTTGTTCCAACAACCACTATTCTAAAGTTCTATAGCTACAGTCCGTAATGCTCCATATCACTTGAGGAATTCTATAGTTTTTCCTGGGCTGACTCTGATTATTTTCTGCTTTTTAAGAAAATTTTTTTAAAGAATGAGAAATTTGCTTTAATTCTGTTTCAAAATGAGTTGATTTTTGTGACAGTGATTAAAAAAGAAGGACATGTTTGTAAAATATAAGCTGAGAATTTTAAATAATTTTGTTGCAATATTGTGATTTATAAGAAATATTTATATTTGGTCATATATGTGTGTGAATGCTGTGTACTCAGTCACTTCAGTCATGTCTGACTCTGTGATCCCATGGACCGTAGCTTGCTAGGCTCCTCTGTCCATGGGATTCTCCAGGCAAGAATATTGGAATAGATTGCCATTCCCTTCTCCAGGGGCTCTTCCTGACACAGGGGTTGAACCCTGGTCATATATATATATTTATATATATATATATTTGGTTAAATATATTTCTCATATATATTTTGTTTTCAGCTATAGTTTCTGACTCGTATTTCTCAAAACCTTTGAAGTTTCCTGAAAAATAAGAGTATCTTTGGAAGTCTCTTTGTTATAATAATTGCTTTCTTGTGCTCAGTTCCTGAAAATGCTTCTTTGACCCAAAGGTGAAATGCGTAACATGGGTGTCTTGCTATTCGCAACAGGCTCTAAATAAACATTTTAAATTTGTTTTTTTTTTTAACAATTAAAATGAAAAAATCTCTGAAAGCCATCTGTTCCTCACTCATTCCTTATCTGGTCATAACAAGTTCTTATAAGAACACTTCCGTGTACCACTGTGTCAGGCCCCATGCTCCACAAGAACGCCTCCTTGTGTGGGACCCCCTCCCCACCTTCTTATCACTCTGTTTGTTTCTCTTTGTCTGGCTGGCTCATATCCTTTAATATCCTTTGTAATAAATCAGTGATTGAGTGAGTAAATGGACTTTCTTGAATCCTGTGAGCCATTCTAACAAGCTAATGAAACCCAAGGATGGGGTTGGAGGAAACTTTGACTTATTACCAATTGGTCAGAAGTACAGGTAACCAGTTGGACCTGAGACTGACATCTGAAGTGGAGGGGGGTACGGTGGAACTGAGCTCTTTTCCAGTGGAATCTGATTCAATCTCCAGTTAGATAGGATCAGAAATGAATTGAGTTCTTGGACACCTTGCTGGCATCTGAGAATTGCTCATTGGTTTGGGAGAGCCCCCCCAACCCCCACCCTGCCCACACACAGATAGGAACTGAGTCCAGGAACAAAATTTATTTCTGTGTCAATATATTAATTTTCTACAGAAGTCTAGAAAGATAGTTCTGAAAACCATAAGGAAACATTAGATCAATGCTGCTGCTGTAAAGTCGCTTCAGTCGTGTCCGACTCTGTGTGACCCCATAGAGGGCAGCCCACCAGGCTCCTCTGTCCCTGGGATTCTCCAGGCAAGAACACTGGAGTGGGTTGCCATGTCCTTCTCCTATGCATGCATGCATGCTAAGTTGCTTCAGTTGTGTCTGACTCTGTGCGACCCTATGGACAGCAGCCCACCAGGCTCCTCTGTCCACGGGATTCTCTAGGCAAGAATACTGGCGTGGGTTGCCATTTTAGACGGGAATAAAATGAGAAGAGTCACAGCTGTCCGGGATGAATTTCACTGGAATCCTTCGTTCATTCAAAGATCTCTTCTCCAACTCTAGGAGCTTAAAGGACGACAAGAAGGCTGGTGAAGTGACACCCCCTGCTGACCTGTGAGAGAATGCTATGTCATTTCCCTGCGTTTCTTCTGACAGGCCTTTTTCCTGGAGATGATGATGATGGAGGACACATTATGTTCCATCCTCCCAGGCTACAATGAAACTCAGTAATTGCAGGAAAGTTTAGAGGTTGATTTGGGACCTTTGATCCTTTATTCTGATATTCTGATCCTTTACTCTTAGAGTCTCTGACACCAAAACTGTCCTGTAATTTGACTCGTTCTAGCCAGGAATGTGCTGTCTTGGGATTCTACTATACTGACAGCTCTGCTGCTGCTGCTGCTAAGTCACTTCAGTCATGTCTGACTCTGTGAGACCCCATAGACGGTAGCCCACCAGGCTCCCCCATCCCTAGGATTCTCCAGGCAAGAACACTGGAGTGGGTTGCCATACTGACAGCTCTAGATAATCCTAAAGCATTTAGGCCAGTTTTACAGAACAAGAAACTAACTTTAGCAAACAAGATAGATAAAATGATATAGTGCCAAGTCTAGAGAAACTAGTTTCCCATTTATTGTTTTTTATTACTTAGACTATCTAGATTAGTGTGGTTGGTACTCACTGATGTTTCCATAAGACCTAAAAATCTTCTGTTTTCCAATGTCAAAAGTGCCTATTTTCCAAACGCCCTCTTACTAGCTACTTCCATAGAACAATGTCAATAATTATTAATAACTTTTATTAAGTTATTAATAATCCTTCTTAATAACTCTTGCCTTAGAATTTGAGCTGGCTCTGAGTTTTTTTTTTAATGGTCTCAGACCTAAAGTCATTTTACATACTTTAAAATTTTTCCTTTAATACTCCAGCACCCCAAAAATTAGTGATTTGCATTATACACCACAAAACAGCAAATCTTTGAGTAGAATCTAATTCTAAGCTTAAATAAATTTCTTGATGATAGGAACTGGGTCTTCCTAAAATTGCTGTAACACCAAGTAGGCATAATTCTCTTTAAAATCCTCGGTTAATTGTTTTGCCAATGGGAGAAATTGGTGCTAAGAACTGGGGAAATTTCATTCTACTTACAGTCCCACAAAAATGTTGGTTTATTACAGTTTACCAGTGAATATCATTTAAAAGTATGTACTTTAGATCTCAAGTTACTGAGAGCAATACGACAAAGCCACAGTAATCAAAATAGCATGGTCCTGACACAAAAACAGACATACAGATGAAGAGAACAGAATGGAGAGGCAGAAATAAACCCACACAGACAAAGTCAGTTAATCCCCAACAAAGGAAGCAAGACTATACAGTGGAGAAAAGAAAACCTCTTCAGCAGTCGGTGTTGAGAAAATTGTACAACAACATGCAAAAGGATCAAACAAGATCACTTTCTTATTCCATGCATAAAAATAAACTCAAACTGGACCTAAATGTAAGATCTAAAACCATAAAGCTCCTGGAAGAAAACACAGGCAGCACATTATTTGGTGTTGATCATAGCAATAGTTTTTTGGATATATATCCTCAAGCAAGGGAGACAAAAGCGAAAATTTTAAAAATGGGTTTATGTCAAACTAAAAAGCTTTGATACGGTGAAGGAAACTATCAACAAAACAAAAAGACTGCCTACTGAATGGGAGATTTTTTGCAAATGATATATGCAATAAGGGGTTCATATCCAAAATATACAGAAAACTCATATAATTCAACATCAAAATAACAAATAACCTGATTAAATAATGGGTAAAAGGAATGAATAGATATTTTCCCAAAGAAGACACACAGATGGCCAACAGGTACATGAAAAGATGGTCAGCATCACTAATCATCAAGGAAATGCAAATCAAAACCACAGTGAGATCACCTTACACCTGTCATAATGATTATTAGCAAAAAGATAACAAATCACAAGTATTGATGAAGATGTGGAGAAAAGAAAACTCTTGTACACTGTTGGTGGGAATATTAGTGCAGCCACTATGGAAAACAGTATGAAAGTTCCTAAAAAAAGTAGTTTGCTGTAGTCCCATTTGTTTATTTTTGCTTTTGTTTCCCTTGCCTGGGGAGATATATCCAAAAAAGTATTGCTAAGACTAATGCCAGAGAATCAATCCAGCCAGTTTATTGCTGGATATTTATACAAAGGGAAAAAATTTAATTCTAAATGATACATGCACCACTAGGTTCGCTGCAGCTTTATTCACACTAGCTAAGATATGGAAAGTAACTAAGTGGCCATCAATAGACACAAGGATAAAGAAGATGTAGACTATATAGTTTCAGCCATGAAAAAAAATAGTCTTGCCATTTGTGAAAGCATGATAGATAGATCTAGAAGGTATTATCCTAAGTGAAATAAGTTTAACAGAGAAAGACAAATACTACATGATCTTACTTACACGTGGAATCTAAAAAACAAGGCAAATGAACAAACATAACTAAACAGAAACAGAATCATAGGTACAGAGACCAAGCAAGTGGTTGCCAGATGGGAGGGGGTGGGGAGATGAGAGAAATAGGTAAGGGAGATTAAGAGGTACAAATTTCCAGTTACAAAATGAATGATGGTTATAAAATGTACATTATCGGAAATATAGTCAATCCTTATACAATATCTTTGTATAGTGACAGATGGTAACTAGACTTAACATGGTGATCATTTTGAAATGTACAGAAATATTGAATCTCTATGTTGCATCAGTTCAGTTCAGTTCAGTTCAGTCGCTCAGTCGTGTCCGACTCTCCGCGACCCCATGAATCACAGCACGCCAGGCCTCCCTGTCCATCACCAACTCCCGGAGTTCACTCAAACTCATGTCTATGGAGTCGGTGATGCCATCCAGCCATCCCATTCTCTGTCGTCCCCTTCTCCTCCCGCCCCCAATCCTTCCCAGCATCAGAGTCTTTTCAAGTGAGTCAACTCTTCGCATGAGGTGGCCAAAGTATTGGAGTTTCAGCTTTAGCATCAGTCCTTCCAATGAACACCCAGGATTGATCTCCTTTAGACCGGACTGGTTGGATCTCCTTGCAGTCCAAGGGACTCTCAAGAGTCTTCTCCAGCACCACAGTTCAAAAGTATCAATTCTTCAGTGCTCAGCTTTCTTTATAGTCCAACTCTCACATCCATACATGACCACGGGAAAAACCATAGCCTTGACTAGATGGACCTTTGTTGCAAAGTAATGTCTCTGCTTTTTAATATACTATCAAGGTTGGTCATAACTTTCCTTCCAAGGAGCAAGTGTCTTTTAATTTCCTGGCTGCAATCAGCATCTGCAGTGATTTTGGAGCCCAAAAAAATAAAGACACTGTTTCCACTGTTTTTCCATCTATTTCCCATGAAGTGATGGGACCAGATGCCATGATCTTTGTTTTCTGAATGTTGAGCTTCAAGCCAACCATTTTACTTTCCTGTTTCACTTTCATCAAGAGGCTTTTTAGTTCCTCTTCACTTTCTGCCATAAGGGTGGTGTCATCTGCATATCTGAGGTTATTGATATTTATCCCAGCATTTTGGATCAAATATAGTGTTGTAGGTCAATTGTAAGGCAAAAACAAACAAAACTCATAGATAAATAGTTCAGATATATGCCTGTTAATGCAGGATTTATAGAAAACATGAGTTTAACCCTTGGGTCAGGAAGAACCCCTAAAGGAGGAAATGGAAACTGTAGTATTCTTGCCTGGAAAATCCTGTGGACAGAGGAGCCTGGTGGGCTGCAGTCCATGGGGTTGCAAAGAGTTGGACACGACTGAGCATGGACACACATAGTTACCAAAGGTTGGGGGTAGGAGGTGGGAGGATTGGATGGAGGTGGTCAAAAGGTATACACTTCCGGTTATAAGATAAACGAGTACTATGGATGTACTGTACAACATGATAAATATTATTAACACTACTGTATGTCATATGACATTTAAGGGAGCATATCCTAAGAGTTCTCACCACAAGGGGAAAAAATTTGCATTTTTTTCTATTTCTTTAATTTTGAATCCACATGAGATGATAAATATTCTCTACACTTTTCATGATAATCATTTTGGGATGTATGTGAGTCAAATCATTATGCCATACACTTCAAACTTACACAGTGCTGTATGTCCATTTTCTCAATGAAACTATGGGGAAAGAGTTACTGAGAGCATTTACTGGATGTGTTTTGTTAAAAAGTATTATATTCTTCCACTTTGACACATTTAAAATTCTCATTGAAGTAAAAATGACATCACATCAGATTTAAAATAACTCAGTGCTTAGAATAGGTCCTGGCACATATGAAAAGTCCATAAACATCAACTATTATCAGATGTTTTAAAGCAACAGTACTTAGGGGGCCCCAAAATCCCATTAAGAAGTCCACAAGGAGAAACATTTTCATAACAATGCTAGGGTATTAACTGCCCATTATTCATTTAACCGTTTATTCACTAAGTTGGGTCTGACTCTTTTGCACCCCGCTGGACTGAAATCTGCCAGGCTCCTCTGTCCATGGGATTTCTCAGGCAAGAAGACTGAAGTGGGTTGCCGTTTCCTTCTCCAGGGGGTCTTCCTGACCCAGGGATCTAACCAGCATCTAGTGCATGGCTGGTGGATTCTTTACTGCTGAGCCACGAGGGAAGCCCTATTTAACTACTAGAAGTCACTGTACTCTTCACTGCTAGTACTAGTACTTATTATAGTCACTGAATCCTTTACTACCATACAATCTCAGTTTTTTTAAAAAAAATGTCAGCATTACTTAAAAATACCCTTTATGAAGTAGTAAAATATAGTAATTTTGTTATTAATAATCCTCAACTTTTGAGTATACTCCTTTTTAATAGTCTGTGCAATACAAACAGAATACACAAAACAGTTCTATTCCCTGAATATGATGGTGTCTCAAGGAAAAAGCATGCATACAGTTGTCTGAGCTTTGAGCTAAAATAGTCACATTTTTAGAAACTACCACTTTGAATTGAAAGGCCCACTGACTGACAGATTATGGTTATTTTGACTTTGATTTTTGGCATGCACACTCTCAAAAATGAATGAAGTGAGACTGTCACTTCAAGGAAAACAGCTAACAGTGTTTATTGACAATAACATTTGAAGTTTCATATGAAAATCAGAATTTTGGAAAACTTATATCCAGCACTGTGAGCTTGACAGTTTTCAAATACCTAAACACTTCTCTGATGAGACAGGTAGTAATATTAACAAATGTGACCTTTCATTTTCTATAATGAAGTGTGCCAATGTTTTAAAGAGTGTGTGACTCAATCAACCAATATTTTCCAAAGACAAACACATTTGCCACAAAATCATGCATGAGTGAAAAAATCTATTCAAGCATAAGACAAGCCAATGAATTTGAACATTAAAAAAGTATAAAAATTTACTGATATTTGGTTTCAGAGTCCACATTTCAACTCACATTTAAGAATATTATATTGTGGTGTGGTAGCAAATGTAACTGTTTAATTTCATTTATTGATGTGTTTTTGGCTGTGCTGGGTCTTTGTTGCTGCACATGAAATTTCTCTAGTTTTGGTGAGCGGGGGCTATTCTCTAGTTGCAGTGCATGGGATTCTCACTGTGCTGGCTTCTCTTCTTGTAAGAGCATGTGCCCTAGAGAGTGGGTTCAGTAGTTGTAGCACAAGGGCTTAGTTGCTCCATGGCATGTGGAATCTTTCCAGAGCAGGGATCGACCCCATATCCCCTGCATTGGCAAGTGGATTCTTAATCACTGCATCACCAGGGAAGTCCAAAGTTAATTGTTAAAGAGCTATTAAAATATTTCTCTTTTCCTAATGGCATATCTGAGTGAAGCTGGACTTTCTTCATACACTTTAACTGAAGCAATATATTGCAATGGACAGACCAGGGACAGTATAAGAATCTAGACATCCTCTCTTCAGCCAGAAGGTACAGAAATTTGCAAAAATGTCCAATAATGCTACTCTTCCCACTGATTATTTTTTTGGCTAGAGAATCTTATTTGTCCCTAAAATATATATATGTTCTTATTAAGGAAGCTATTATTCTTATTTTTAGATGAATAAGTAGATAATTGTCTTAAATGTTTCTGTTTTAGTGGCAAAGGCTTTGGTTTACTCATATGTAAAATGGGCAAGGTAATGTCATCCATTTCACAGGATTATTGTAGGATCAAATAAGAGAATGTTCCCTAACAATGGCAAATCTTCATAAGAATGTTATTGCTACTGTTATTATTATTGTCATAACTTTTTTTTCATGCATGTATGTATTTTTATATCCCCAATTAGATTACAAGCTTTTGGAAGGAAAGTATTGAGTCATTCTTTACTTCAGTATTCCTCTTTGGTTACTGGTATGTGATAAATACTTGAATAAGGCTTATTGGATGCATGAATAAATTTTTACAAAAAGGGAATTAAGAGGGCTGTGGCAATCAACAAATACATTTTTGTTTTGTTAAGAGAGAAAATACAGGGTGGCAGTCTAGCAATGTGAATATTATACTGTCTTCGTTGAGAGATTGCCTCATAGTGATGAAAATAGTCTTACTACTGAAATCTTTTGAGCTACAGAATTTTTAAAAGATTCCAAGATAAATAATTTATAGCTCCTCAAGAGAGACTGAGGTCAAATTCTACAGGGAAAGAATGAACCCAAAAAGAAGAGACTTGAGTATGAATCAATATGAAAAAATAGAACTATGACAGGAAATGTTGGTTCTGGATTACTTGGTAAGTCATCTCTGACTCTTGCAATCCCATGGACTATAGCCTGCTAGGCTTCACTGTCATGGGGTTCTCCAGGCAAGAATACTGGAGTCCTGGACCCAGGAATCAAACCCGAACCTCCTGCATTGCAGGCAGATTCTTTACGGACTGAACTATGAGAGAAGCCCATAATATAAAATAAGTTTAGCTACATAACAGGGCAGTAGTTTACCTCTTACACAAGATAATGTAAAAGAGATTAAAGTCATCCATATCAGTGGTGCCCAACCCTCCAGGCACCAGGGATTCGTTTCCCAGAAGACAATTTTTCTATGGACTGGAGAATGAGGGCAATGCTCTTGGGCTGATTTTCATGTGGAGCACGCATTCTAGATTCCTCATAGGCGCAGTTCACAGTAGGTTCAAGCTCCTGTGAGTAGTGTCTTCTGCATTGGCTGTTGGATTCTTTACCACTAGTGCCACCTGGGAAGCCTGGTCTATATAGTCAAACTCTTAATATTCAATCAACTGAATGATTGGCAGGTTATATGAAGAAAAGCTATGACTAACCTAGACAGCATATTAAGAAGCAGAGACATTACTTTGCCAACAAAGGTTTGACTAGTCAAAGCTGTGGTTTTTCCAGTAGTCATGTATGGATGTGAGAATTGGACCATAAAGAAAGCTGAGTGCTGAAGAATTGCTGCTTTTGAACTGTGTTGCTGGAGAAGACTCCTGAGAGTCCCTTGGACTGCAAGGAGATCACACCAGTCCATCCTAAAGGAAATCAACCCTGAATATTCATTGGAAGAACTGTTGCTGAAGCTGAAGCTCCAATACTTTGGCTACCTGATGCAACGAACCAACTCATTAAAAAAGACCCGGATGCTGGGAAAGACTGAAGGCAGAAGGAGAAGGGGACAGCAGAGGATGAGATGGTTGGATGGCATGAGTTTGAGCAAGCTCTGGGAGATGGTGAAGGACAAGGAAGCCTGGCATGCTGCAGTCCGTGGGGTTGCAAAGAGTCGGACACAACTGAACAACAACAGCAATGAAGGATTATGGTTCTACAAGGAAACCAATGTTAGATGAGTGAATTTTCAGTGCTTTCAGAATTACAAGAAATCCTCTTATTTTCCTCAAGAAAATACCACCTTGAGTTAATATAACTAAAATTAAATTCTGATCCAATGAGAATATTCAAGGTTAAGATCAGGCTTATAAGAAAAGGAGTACAGCACCATGCATGTGTATGTAAATGGGAATCAGTTCAGTTCAGTTCAGTTCAGTCACTCAGTCGTGTCTGACTCTCCGCGACCCCATGAATCACAGCACGCCAGGCCTCCCTGTCCATCACCAACTCCCGGAGTTCACTCAAACTCATGTCTATGGAGTCGGTGATGCCATCCAGCCATCTCATTCTCTGTCGTCCCCTTCTCCTCCCGCCCCCAACCTTTCCTAGCATCAGAGTCTTTTCCAGTGAGTCAACTTGTCGCATGAGGTGGCCAAAGTATTGCAGTTTCAGCTTTAGCATCAGTCCTCCAATGAACACCCAGGATTGATCTCCTTTAGAATGGACTGGTTGAGGTTACCATTTTTCTAAATTCCATATATATGCGTTAATATACTGTATTGATGTTCTTCTTTCTGGTTTACTGGTAACCTGAACCCTGTATAAGAGACTGCAAAAGAGACATAGGCATTTAGAACAGTCTTTGGGACTCTGTGGGAGAGGGTGAAGGTGGAATGATTGGAGAGAATGGAATTGTAGCATGTATATTATCATAAGTGACCAGTCCAGGTTCGACGCATAAATTTTCCTCTGTTCATTTCTTTGCATTTGTGCTTTTTTAATAAAATTCTTTTTTAGAAATAAAAAAAATAAAAATAAAAATAAAACTTTGTTGGCAAAAAAAAAAAAAAGAATGGACTGGTTGGATCTCCTTGCAGTCCAAGGGACTCTCAAGAGTCTTCTCCAGCACCATAGTTCAAAAGCATCAGTTCTTCAGCGATCAGCTTTCTTCACAGTCCAACTCTCACATCCATACATGACCACTGGAAAAACCATAGCCTTGACTAGACGGACCTTTGTTGGCAAAGTAATGTCTCTGCTTTTTAATATGCTATCAAGGTTGGTCATAACTTTCCTTCCAAGGAGTAAGCGTCTTTTAATTTCATGGCTGCAATCAGCATCTGCAGTGATTTTGGAGCCCAAAATAATAAAGTCAAGAGAACAGCAAATGGACCTCATAAACACAGAGATCAAATAAGTATGATCCAACCAGAGGATGCACCCAACAGGATAATATCCTGCCTGTCTCCTTTTCATTGCCTTTTTCCAAACTTTATAGCTGGACCTTTTTGACACCTACGGGCACTGCTTGGCTCTGCTTCAGACTCTGGAACCAAATCAAGGAAAACATAATAAGCACTAAAATGATAGTTTGTTAGCTCAGCCTCCAGTAAAAAATGTTGCTAATTTCTCTCTGACTTTGAGACTTACCTAGTTCTCATCTTCTGCCTCTTACTATGATTGAAGTGAGCCCCTCCTTTGTTTCCTCTATAGCTAAGCCCTGGATGAGTTGGGGTCTTAAACAATAACATGTTACTTTTCACCACTCATCTGTCACAAACATATCACTGATTCTTCTAAATCTGGGGTCTTTTTGCCTTCTACACAATATGGGAAAATAAATTACAAAACTGTAAACAAGATACATTGGAAAAGCACCCAAATATTACAAATTTGCTTTTCTGCCTATTGAGGAAAATGGACTTTCTGTAATAACAAGTAAAAGAAAGCTAAGAACAGTAGACCTTTGATATTTTGGTGCTGAAGCAATGAGACCTACAAGCACAGCCATCTAGAATTGACCCATTGAGCAAACACAGTCCAACTCTGTGACAATTCCATGGAAGATAAAGGAGTGGATCCAGCACTTCAGTGTCAGGTCTAAGCTGTTGGTGGAGTGAAAGAGCTAAGCTGTGCCCCACAAAAACCTTTGGAAACATGATTAATTTATTTTGGTCTTTAGTGACATTGAAAATAAATTCATATTCTAAAGCTAAGATAATGACGTGTTAAGGGACAAGGATAAACATTAGTAAGTTTGGCTAAATGATGACAACTAAATGTTGTTGGCTAACGTAGAGGGGTCAAATTGCTGATTTAATGAAGTATGAGTTTAGGATTGAGATGGGTAATAATGGATGATCTTCAATTATAGGCTTATGTGGATCTAGGGACTTGTATGTAACCAGTGGGGTAGATCATAAGAGAAAACTAGGAGTTAACTGAAAGCAAAGGAGTCTTACAGGCATTGAGACTCTGAAGAGCAGGAACTTATGGTCAGCTGATAGAGATATTCATTCATCCATTCATTAATCTTATATTTACTGATAATTTACTATGTTCCAAAAAATGGTCTGGGCAGTGAGGGCAGGAGGAGAAGGGGACGACAGAGCATGAGATGGTTGGATGACATCACTGACTCAATGGACATGGGTTTGGGTAGACTTGCAGTTGGTGATGGACAGGGAGGCCTGGCACGCTGTGGTTCATGGGGTTGCAAAGAGTTGGACACGACTGAGCGACTGAACTGGATTGTGGATGCAACAGGGAGTAAAAGAGACATGGCTTTAAACCTCATGGAACTTACATCTTAGTGGAAAGAGTCAGAAACAGATAGTAAACACATGGGAAAAATTAACAGATAACAACTGCAATGCAGAAATTAAAGTGAATACTATGAAAGAGACTGAGTTTGAGGTTTTCTTTTAAATCTGGGGATGGGGAAGGGAGGTGAGTAGGGGAGGGCCCTTTGAAGATGAGATATTTAAGCAAAGACCTGATGTCAAGAAGGAACCACACACATATACTGAGGGATGTGTGGCTGAAATGAACCCAGTCTGGTGGAAAAATTCCAGCAGACAGACTAATTCCAAAACCCTGGGAGGCTAACGTGGCCAAGAAGGAGTAGACAAGAAACAAATGGCTAAGCAAGCATAGTAAGGACCCTGTGAGGAAGGATCTCAGGAACTTAAACCACGATTCTGAGGTATACAGAAGCAGAGACCAGTTCAGAGAGAACGTGTTCAGAGCGGGGTATTGGGGTAGGTGTGGAATTCAGTCATAGATAAACTGGGCAAAGTTAGAGTTCAGTACAGTTTGCTATAAGTAAGGAAGCAGAAGTTAGCTTGGATCTGAGGCAGTGTTTTCTGGTGGAGATCTTTATAATAATAATAACCATACTGACAACCACATTGTCACAGTAATCTGCCCATATATCTCTGACAGCCTTTGTTCTCTTTTTGCCTTCGTAACATTAACTCATTTTTGCCTATTGATTGAGATCAGGTGTCCCATTCTCTTGACCCAAATTTCAAAATTTTAAGCATTTATTTATGTATTCATTTGGCTGCATCGTGTCTTAGTTATGGCATACAGGATCTTTTGTTGCAATGCACAGGCTCGAGTTGTGTCTCACGGGCTTCAGAGCACACAGGCTCAGTAGTACTGGCATTTGGGCTTAGTTGCTCTGGGTATGTGTGATATGTGTGATCTTAGTTCCCTGACCTAAGGGATCAAAACTGAGTCCCTGCTTTGCAAGGTGAATTCTTAACCACTGTACCACCAGGGAAGTCCCTCAACTTTCAAATTTTAGTTGAGTGTAAGATTCTACCCTCAGTTATCCACCAATGCACAATGTACTACTATTCTCACATAGGCTCATTGTTTTATAATTTTACATTTTGATACTATGTGAGCCTTTTTCAGGGTGAGGGATTACATTTTATTCTTTATATTACAAATATCTGACATAATGTCTGGCACAAGGAAGTGTTCAATATATTTGGTTAAATAAATGAATTTAAAAATGAGTAGATGATAGCTTATTTAAAAAATTACAGGCCAATATCACTGATGAACATAGATGCAAAAATCCTTAACAAAATTCTAGCAAACAGAATCCAAAAACATATTAAAAAATCATACATCATAACCAAATGGGCTTTATCCCAGGGATGCAAGGATTCTTCAATATCTGCAAATCAGTTAATGTAATACACCACACTAACAAACTGAAAAATAAAAATGATTGTCTCAATAGATGATTATCTCAATAGATGTAGAGAAAGCCTTTGACAAAATTCAACATGCATTTATGATAAAAAAAAAAAACCCTCCAGAAAGCAGGAATAGAAGGAACATACCACAACATAATAAAGGCTATATATGACAAGCCCAAAGCAAACATTATCCTCAATGGTGAAAAGTTGAAAGCATTTCCCCTAAAGTCAGGAACAAGACAAGGGTGCCCACTCTCACCACTACTATTCAACATAGTTTTGGAAGTTTTGTCCACAGCAATCAGAGCAGAAAAAGAAAAAAGGGATCCAGATTGGAAAAGAAGAAGTAAAATTCTCACTGTTTGCAGATGACATGATCCTCTACATAGAAAACCCTAAAGACTCAACCAGAAAATTACTAGAGCTAATCAATGAATATAGTAAAGTTGCAGGATATAAAATTAACATACAGAAATCCCTTGCATTCCTATACATTAACAATGAGAAAGCAGAAAGAGAAATTAAGGAAACAATTCCATTCACCATTGCAACAAAAAGAATAAAATACTTAGGAATATATCTACCTAAAGAAACAAAAGACCTATATAGAGAAAACTATAAAACACTGGTGAAAGAAATCAAAGAGGACACAAATAGATGGAGAAATATACCTTGTTCATGGATTGGAAGAATCAATATAGTGAAAATGAGTATACTAGCTGAAGCAATCTATAGATTCAATGCAATCCCTATCAAGCCACCAATGGTATTTTTCACAGATTTAGAACAAATAATTTCACAATTTGTATGGAAATACAAAAAACCTCGAATAGCCAAAGCAATCTTGAGAAAGAAGAATGGAACTGGAGGAAACAACCTACCTGACTTCAGGCTCTGCTACAAAGCCACAGTCATCAGGACAGTATGGTACCAGCACAAAAACAGAAATATAGATCAATGGAACAAAATAAAAAGCCCAGAGATAAATCCATGCACCTATGGACAACTTATCTTTGACAAAGGAGGCAAGAATAGTCAATGGAGAAAAGACAATCTCTTTAACAAGTGGTGCTGGGAAAACTGGTCAACCACTTGTAAAAGAATGAAACTAGAACACTTTCTAACACCATACACAAAAATAAACTCAAAATGGATTAAAGATCTAAACATAAGATCAGAAACTATTAAACTCCTAGAGGAAAACATAGGCAAAACACTCTGACATAAACCACAGCAGGATCCTCCATGACCCACCTCCCGGAATATTGGAAATAAAAGTAAAAATAAACTAATGGGACCTAATTAAAATTAAAAGCTTCTCCATAACAAAGGAAACTATAAGCAAGGTGAAAAGACAGCCTTCAGAATGGGAGAAAATAATAGCAAAAGAAGCAACAGACAAAGAATTAATCTCAAAAATATACTAGCAACTCCTGCAGCTCAATTCCAGAAAAATAAAAGACCCAATCAAAAAGTGGGCTAAAGAACTAAACAGACATTTCTCCGAAGAAGACATACAGATGGCTAACAAAAACATGAAAAGATGCTCAACATCACTCATTATCAGAGAAATGCTAATCAAAACCACAATTAGGTACCATCTCATGCCGGTCAGAATGGCTGCTATCCAAGTCTACAAGCAATAAATATTGGAGAGTGTGTGGAGAAAAGGGAACCCTCTTACACTGTTGGTGGGAATGCAAACTAGTACAGCCACTATGGAGAACAGTGTGGAGATTCCTTAAAAAACTGGAGATAGAACTGCCATATGACCCAGCAATCCCACTGCTGGGCATACACACCGAGGAAAGTAGAATTGAAAGGGACACATGTACCCCAATGTTCATCTTGGCACTATTTATAATAGCCAGGACATGGAAACAACCTAGATGTCCAGTGACAGACGAATGGATAAGAAAGCTGTGGTACATATACACAATGGAGTATTACTCAGCCATTAAAGAGAATACATTTGAATCAGTTCTAATGAGGTGGGTGAAACTGGAGCCTATTATACAGAGTGAAGTAAGCCAGAAAGAAAAACACCAATACAGTATACTAACGCATATATAGGAATTTAAAAAGATGGTAATGATAAGCCTGTACGTGAGACAGCAAAAGAGACACAGATGTATAGAACAGTCTTTTGGACTCTGTGGGAGAGGGCGAGGGTGGGATGATTTGGGAGAATGGCATTGAAACATGTATATCATCATATGTGAAATGAATCGCCAGTCCAGGTTCGATGCATGATACAGGATGCTCGGGGCTGGTGTACTGGGATGACCCAGAGGGATGGTATGGGGAGGGAAGAGAGAGGAGGGGTTCAGGATAGGGAACACATGTACACTTATGACGGATTCAAGTCAATGTATGGCAAAAACAATACAATATTGTAAAGTAAAATTAATTAATTAATTAAAAATAAATTAATAAAATAAATAAATCCTTTGTGAAATCAGGCAGGGCAGATACATAAGATAATAGCTGTTAAAAATGTGAGTGTGTTTAATACACTGCTGCTGCTGCTGCTAAGTCGCTTCAGTCGTGTCCGACTCTGTAAGACCCCATAGAGGGCAGCCCACTAGGCTCCCCTGTTCCTGGGATTCTCCAGGCAAGAATACTGGAGTGGGTTGTCATTTCCTTCTCCAATGCATGAAAGTGAAGAGTGAAAGTGAAGTCGCTCAGTCGGGTCTGACCCTCAGCGACCCCATGGACTGCAGCCTACCAGGCTCCTCTGTCCATGGGATTTTCCAGGCAAGAGTACTGGAGTAGGGTGCTATTGCCTTCTCCAGTTTAATACACGCCAGGTGCTATATTTGTGTTGTTGTTGTTCACATGTGACTCTTTGCCACCCCATGGACTGCAGGTTTCCCTGTCTTTCCCTATCTCCTAAAGTTTGCTAGAACTAATGTCCATATTGATTCAGTGATGCCATCCAAAAATCTCATACTTTCATTATGTCTGTTAATTCTCACAACAAGTCAATGTGGTGGAGAGTGAAATCATTTACAAACTGCAGCTCAGAGCGAATAAAAAGCAGCAGCAAGGTGATACACCTGATGATGGGCAAAGCTGGGAAACAATGTCTGGGTTCTTTCCACTGCTGTGCTTATCTTATCCAGTTAGCCCAAGATCACAGCAAGGATGGTGTTGAACTTACAGACATGTGTGCAAGAAGGGGAATTTTCTGTCCGGGTGCAGAAATGTTTTCATTTTACTAGGCAATGGAGAACTATTTAAGATTTTGAGTGATACAGTAACATGTAATATGCTATGATGGAAATGATCTTTTCTTTCCCAACATCTTATTCTTTATTATTTTAAGAACAATAAAAATGAAACTGAAATGAAAAAAAAATTGTACAGTGTATGGAGATGTTGTGACCAACTGCGTCAAAAGTGGTTTGCAAAGTTTCATGCTGGAAATTTTCTGCTTTGTATAACAAAAGTGATTCACTTATCATGTATATATGTATATACAGTATTTTTGATTTGCATTTCTCTAACAAATGGCAATGCTGAGCATCTTTTCGTGCCTGCTGTCCATCTAGATGTCTTCTCTGGAGAAATATCTATTTAGGTTTCCTGCCCATTTTTTTTGATTGGGCTTTTACTTTTTATTGAGCTGTATGAACTGTTCATGTATTTTGGAAATTAAGCCCCTGTTGGTCATATCGTTTGCAAACATTTTCTCCCAGTCCATAGATTGTTTTCTCCTTTTGTTTGCTTTCCTTTACTGTGCAAAGTTTGATTAGATCCCATTAGCTTGCTTTTCCTTTTATTTATTTTTCCTTGGGAGACTGACCTAAGAAAATATTATTATGATTTATATCAGAAAATGTTTTGCCTATGTTCTTTTCTGGGATTTTTAAGATGTTATATCTTACATTGAAGTCTCTAAGCCATTTTGAGTTTATTATTGTGTTTAGTATGAGGGAGTGTTCTAACTTCATTGATTTGCATGCGACTGTGCAGCTTGCTCAACACCACTTGCTAAAGAGACTGTCTTTTCTCCACTGTACATTCTTGTTTCCTTTGTTAAAGGTTAATTGACAAAAGTTGTGTTGATTTATTTCCAGACTCGCTAGTCTGTTCCACTGACCCCTGTCTGTTTTTGTGCCAACACCATTCTGTTCTGATTACTGTAGCTTTGTAGTACTGTATGAAGTCTGGGAGGGTTATGCCTCCAACTTTGTTCTTTTTCCTCAAGATTGCTTTCACAATTCTGAGTCTGTTGTGGTTGTATGTAAATTTTAGGGTTACTTGTTCTAGTTCTGTGAAAAATGTCATGGGTAATTTGATAGAGATTGCATTAAATCTGTAGACTGCTTTGGGTAGTATGGCCATTTATACAATATTAATTATTTGCAACTTGCTTTTTTAACTTAACAAGGTATCATGTAGATATTTCTATGATTGTAAATAGAGCTCTGCCTCATTCTTTTCACTTGCTACATAGCTGGTGCTGCTAAGTCACTTCAGTCGTGTCCGACTCTGTGCGACCCCATAGACAGCAGCCCACCAGGCTCCCCCGTCCCTGGGATTCTCCAGGCAAGAATACTGGAGTGGGTTGCCATTTCCTTCTCCAGAAAGGATCTTTGAGATAATTATTTTCATTGCTTTGGCTACTTTGTACAGGCTGACCCAACAGAGAGATCAGTTGGTGTTTATCACAGATCTTCCACATGAGGAATTATGGAGAATTAGAATTGAAGCTTTAGAACCAGAAAAGAAAAGAATACTATAGGAGATATTGAGTAGGGGGGAAAATGACAGAATCTCATTAAATGTAGGATAACATGGAGAGAGTTCTTACAAATTTAACTCTAGCAATGGATCTTAAGAGCACTAGGGAATCTGGAATAGAATCCAATTTTAGGAATGTGCCAAGGGCTGCTTAAAATTCATTGCATTTTTAAGGTATCCTAATGGTTCACTTGGGCTTCCCCAGTGGCTCAGTGGTAAAGAATTTGCCTGCAATGCAGGAGATGCATGTTTGATCCCTGAGTGAGGAAGATCTCCTGGAGAAGGAAATGGCAACTAACTCCACTATTATTGCCTGGAAATCCCATGGACAGAAGAACCTGCGGGGGAGGAGGGGTGCTATAGTTCACAGGGTCACAAAAGTGTTGGCTATGATTTAGTGACTAAACAACAAAATGATCTCTTTAAATATCATGGACTGGGTGAATGTAAATTAGAGCACAATTCATGTCTCAGTTCCTAATATTCGAATTGAAGAGAATTTTCTTAGGTGATTTTGAAGGTCATTGTCCCGTAAATTTGTAAGTTTCTTGTGAATTGAGGCAGTTTCCTTCCTTTACATGCCCCTCCCCTTCCTTCCCTCTTTTTATTTCAAAATGATGGTCCTGAAAGTGACCATTATCTGGATGAACAAATATGTTTAAAAACAAGTATATAATCAGAAATCTTTCCCAGGTTTTACACATAATAGTGAATTATTTTAGTTTGCAAGGCCTGAAAATGTTTGCAATTGCTTCTTCTCTTCAGTAAGCATTGCTCCACACAACAGCCTACCATTTTTTTTTTTTTAAATTTAAACAACATTTAAATTTTTTAAATTTAAATGACAACTTAATCCACAGTTATGAGATAGTCTTCTATTGTGGTTTCCTTTTCCTCTAGGTAATTATTTGACAAAACACTTTTTCTGTTTACTTTCAACCATTTCACCATATCACACCCTCAGAAATGACAAAGAAACCCTAGTGCCCTCAATCATCCAGTTGAGGTATGTTGCAGAGTCTTGAGACTTCACTCTAGAACCTTAATATGAGAAACAGAAGCATACTGGCTTGTGTCATTAATGGCCCTGTATTCATTGCATCTTATCTTAAAAAAATTAAACAAGAATTTGTGAAGCATGACACAGAATTTGGTAACACAAAGAAGAAATGTTACAGGAAAACATGTTATTATCATATATAAAACAGAGCAGTAAAACCTTGGAAAGTGGGAAACTGATTTATCACATTGTGTCTTGAATGAATTAAGATCAGTTATTGAAACTAATAGAATAGAAAATAGTCTGACAAAAAAGCTTAGAAAGCTAAGCAGAAAAAATTCATTCACTGAAAATATTTATTCAGTTCAGTTCAGTTGCTCAGTTGTGTCTGACTCTTTGCGACCCCATGAATCACAGCACGCCAGGCCTCCCTGTCCATCACCAACTCCCAGAGTTCGCTCAAACTCATGTCCATCGAGTCGGTGATGCCATCCAGCCATCTCATTCTCTGTCGTCCCCTTCTCCTCCCGCTCCCAACCTTTCCCAGCATCAGTCTTTTTCAGTGAGTCAACTCATTGCATGAGGTGGCCAAAGTATTGGAGTTTCAGTTTTAGCATCAGTTCTTCCAATGAACACCCAGGACTGATCTCCTTTAGAATGGACTGGTTGGATCTCCTTGCAGTCCAAGGGACTCTCAAGAGTCTTCTCCAGCATCACAGTTCAAAAGCATCAATTCTTCAGCGATCAGCTTTCTTCACAGTCCAACTCTTACATCCATACATGACCACGGGAAAAACCATAGCCTTGACTAGACGGACCTTGGTTGGCAAAGTAATGTCTCTGCTTTTTAATATACTATCTAGGTTGGTCATAACTTTCCTTCCAAGGAGTAAGCGTCTTTTAATTTCATGGCTGCAATCAGCATCCACAGTGATTTTGGAGCCCAACAAAATAAAGTCTGACACTGTTTCCACTGTTTTTCCATCTATTTCCCATGAAGTGATGGGACCAGATGCCATGATCTTCGTTTTCTGAATGTTGAGCTTCAAGCCAACCTTTTCACTCTCCTCTTTCACTTTCATCAAGAGGCTTTTGAGTTCCTCTTCACTTTCTGCCATAAGGGTGGTGTCATCTGCATATCTGAGGTTATTGATATTTCTCCCGGCAATCTTGATTCCAGCTTGTGCTTCTTCCAGCCCAGCGTTCCTCATGATGTACTCTGCATTTAAGTTAAGTAAGCAGGGTGACAATATACAACCTTGACGTACTCCTTTTCTTATTTGGAACCAGTCTGTTGTTCCATGTCCAGTTCTAACTGTTGCTTCCTGACCTGCATACAGGTTTTGAGTTAACGTAATAAATAAGTTAATATAAACTTATTTAGGTATCATGCTTTGAATTGGTACTATCATTCAGTTCAGTCACTTAGTTGTGTCTGACTCTTAGCAACCCCATGGACTGCAGCACGCCAGGCCTCCCTGTCCATCACCAACTCCTGGAGTTTACCCAAACTCATTTCCATTGAGTCAGTGATTCCATCCAACCATCTCATCCTCTATTGTCGCCTTCTCCTTCTGCCTTCAATATTTCCCAGCAACATGATCTTTTCAAATGAGTCAATTCTTCGCATCAGGTGGCCAAAGTATTGGAGTTTCAACTTCAGCAACAGTCTTTCCAATGAATATTCAAGACTGATTTCCTTTAGGATGAACTGGTTGGATCTCCTTGCAGTCTAAGGGACTCTCAAGAGTATTCTCCAATACCACAGTTCAAAAACATCAATTCTTTGGTGCTCAGCTTTCTTTATAGTCCAACTCTGACATCCATACATGACTACTGGAAAAACCATAGCTTTGACTAGACAGACCTTTGTTGACAAAGTAATGGCTCTGCTTTTTAATATGCTATCTAGGTTAGTCATAGCTTTTCTTCCAAGGAGCAAGTATCTTTTAATTTCATGCCTGCAGTCACCATCTGCAGTGATTTTGGAGCCTTCACAATGAAAGTCTCTCACTGTTTCCATTGTTTCCCCATCTATTTGCCAAGAAGTGATGGGACCAGATGCCATGATCTTAGTTTTTTGAATGTTGAGTTTTAAGCCAACTTTTTCTTCACTCTTCTCTTTCACTTTCATCAAGAAGCTCCTTAGTTCTTCTTCACTTTCTGCCATAAGGGTGGTGTCATCTACTTATCTGAGGTTATTGATATCTCTCCCGGCAATCTTGATTCCAGCTTGTGCTTCATCCAGCCCAGCACTTCTCATATAAGTTAAATAAGCAGGGTGACAAAATACAGCCTTGACATACTCCTTTTCCTATTTGGAACCACTCTAACTGTTGCTTCCTGACCTGCATACAGGTTCTCAAGAGGCAGGTCAGGTGGTCTGGTATTCCCATCTCTTGAAGAATTTTCCACAGTTTGTTGTAATCCACACAGTCAAAGACTTTGGCAGAGTCAATAAAGCAAAAGTAAATGTTTTTCTGGAACTCTTGTTTTTTGATGATCTAATGGTTGATGGCAATTTGATCTCTGGTTCCTCTGCCTTTCTAAATCCAGCTTGAACATCTGGAAGTTCATGGTTCATGTACTGTTGAAGCCTGGCTTGGAGAATTTTCAGTATTACTTTGCTAGCGTGTGAGATGAGTGCAATTGTGTGGTAGAATTGAGAATTCTTTGGCATTCCCTTTCTTTGGGATTGGAATGAAAGCTGACCTTTTCATTGGTTTTATAGCAGAGCACAAAATAGACAGTTTGTTTGCTCCCCAATAGTCCAGAGCATGAAACTATAGGGAATGTAGGCATTGCATAAACAACTTGAAGTTTTAAGATGGAGAATTACTGGGGAAATAGAAGGAAAAGGGGAGAAGCCTGGTTTGTCTGGGCAGAAGAAGGGAAGTGTTGACTTGGTATAATCTTTTTGGAAAAAGTAATGTTTAAATTGAACATTGAAGTTAACTAGATGCCAGCATGACAGAGATGATGAAAAAAGAAATGGAACACATGGGATGATAATTAGACAGTCAAGAGTATGAGATATTCTTTGAACTGAAGGAACTCTACATAGCCATGGAACAAACAGAAACAAAAAACCTACAAATAGAACTACTGTATGACTTAGAAATCCCATTACTGGGCATATACCCTGAGAAAATCATAATTCAGAAAGGCACATGCACCCCAATGTCCACAGCAGCACTACTTACAATACTCAGGACATAGAAGCAATCTAAATGCCCGTTGACAGATGCATGGATAAAGAAGAGGTGGTACATATATACAGTGGAATACTATTCAGTCATGAAAAGGAATGAAATTGACTCATTTGCAGAGACAGAGTGAAGTCAGAAAGAGGAAAATAAATGTCATATATGTATGCAAATATGAGAAACAAATGATGATTATTGGGTCAAGATATTCTGAGATGGTGTCAAAGAGAATGGGTAGCATCCCAAAAGAAGTGGGGAGTCATTGAAGGAAAGTGACAAAAGATTTGTGTACCACAGTGATCATGATCTTATTGGATCTTATTGGAGAAAGCTTTGGAAGGAAAATGAATGAAAGTGGGGAACGTATGTGTGTATATCTATATGTGCCTCTTAGAAAATACATCTACCAGATAATAATGTAGATTGCATTAACTGCAGAAAAAGCAAGAAGAAGTTTGGTATGATGATTTGTCACATTTATGCAGCCTGGGAAGTCTTCTTTCTTGATGACAACACTCATTGTGAGATTATAAATGTTTGTACTGTTGGAAGCATTTTAAGAAAGCAAGATTTTCTAGCCTTTCTGGAAAGGGTTCAAAATATTGTTTCTCAGACCTTTGGTTATCAGGGATCAAAAATTAATCCCGTCTCCCCTCCAAAAAACAAAACAAAGCAATAACCCCAATAAAAATTTGGATTGCTTTTTTTAATGCTAAAATTTTTTAGAATTTATTTTATTAGTCATTTTTATATTGAATTCTTTTTTGCCATACCCCACAGCATGCAGGATTTCCGTTCCTAAACCAGGGACTGAACCCACACCCCATGCAGCACAAGCATGGAATCCTAGACACCGAATGGCCAGGAAAGTCCCTAACACCAAAATTCAAAGAGCATATAATCTCACAGTTAATGGTAAGGCTTTTCAATCCTGTGAAAGGACAGTTAATAACATTTTTGTGTATATGATTTTTCTAGTTATATAGTTCACAAAGCTATAACATTTTGTTTTATTCACAATGGCCCCAATACTGAGTTTGTGTGTGCCTCAGCTTGGAGAAGGAAATGGCAACCCACTCCAGTGTTCTTGCCTGGAGAATCCCAGGGACGGGGGAGCCTGGTGGGCTGCCGTCTATGGGGTCGCACAGAATCAGACACGACTGAACTGACTTAGCAGCAGCAGCAGCAGCAGCAGCAACAGCAGCTCTACCTACCAGAAAGACAGGATAAAAACCAGTGTTGCCTTTACTTGTGAATCAAATATACCCTAAGTCACTTAAGGGTTTGAAATATACCTTAGGTCCACAGCTGTGTCTTTGGCTTGGGGCTTCCCTGGTGGCTCAGTGATAGAAAAATCTGCCTCCCAATGCAGGGAATGCAGGTTTGATCTCTGGGTCCGGAAGACCCCCTGCAGAAGGAAAAGACAACCCATTCCAGTATTCTTGTCTGGGAAATCCCATGGACAGAGGGGCCTGGTGGTCTATGGGGTCCCAGGCCATGGGTTTGCAAAGAATCAGATATGACTGAGCCACTAAACAACAACATCAACCAGGGGCTTAACCTCTCTTACCCAGAAAGCAACATTAGTTGCTTATTCATTGGAAGAGAGCAGATGCTTCTGAGTTTTCCTTTGTTTGATAGCTACTAGATTTGTAAATATTCCCCTGGAAGACACAACGCAATTCTGATGAGTCATCATGCTTTCATTTAAGGGTGCAGAAAAGTAACCCCAGAATAGGAACAGAAACTTAAAACCTCTTATTTTAAGACTTCCGTGACTTGTGGCATTTTTCTAAGGAACAGACACAGAAAATAGCTGCATCTATATTAATTTATATTGAAAATGTTTAGAAAATGAAGATCCAGTGAGTGAGCATCTCTGAAAATGTTTATCGACATTATATTTTCACTTCCCTTTTATTCTTAGCTAAAATAGTTCATCTGTTGGAAAAGAGCTTTGGAAACATAAACATGTAATTTTGTCTCTATATAAAGCAGGCTTAAGAAGGTCTGTGTGTTTAGTCTTCACCTGGAGAGGAACATACAAGCATACCTCTACTAGCCCACCAAGAAGAATATTTCCAGAAATTTGAACTTCCTGCTTCCTTCATCATTTCTTACATATTTTAGAGCAGAATAAATGCTATTATTATTAGCTAAAATCTTGCCTATGTACAATGTTGGTCAAACTTGTTTTAAGTTATCCATGTAAAAAGAAAGAAAGAAAAATTTATAAAGCCATGGACTTTGAAATCAGGAAGACTTCAATCTGGATCTCCACTCTAACACTTACTAACTTAACCTTGGGCAATTTAGGGAAACTGTGCCTTAGTCTTTCATTTATATGGGAATATTATTAATTATTAATTAATATGGCTAATACCTTGTCACAGTGCAGCTGAACATGAATCAAAGAGCATCAGTACGTTTTCTGGACCCTCAATAAATGGTTGCTATTCTCTTCGCAAGTTCATTCTTCCAGTTCTAGTATACAATGCTTCCTTTCCACTTAGATCCCTTTGAATATATAGGATGGTGGACATCCATCTGCCTGATCTAGAGTATTCTCCACAAGGAAACATGTAAATGTTAAATTTCCCATTGCTTCTCAAATCAAAGCTTGCCTCTTGATTAATTCTGGATTTCAATTGAGTTTTAGTTACAAAAAATGTATCAAACCATTGTTTATAACAGTGAAAAGTTGGAAACAGCATATCCTAAAATACTTATCCTTTAAAAAATTCTAGTGTACCATATCGGAGAAGGCAATGGCAAGCCACTCCAGTGTTCTTGCCTGGAGAATCCCAGAGACAGGGGAGCCTGGTGGGCTTCCGTCTATGGGGTCACACAGAATCGGACACGACTGAAGTGACTTAGCAGCAGCAGCAGCAGCAGTGTACCATATATTGTAATTCTACACAATTGTTAAAAATTGGCATGTTAAATATTTCCAACAAGCTGTGAATAGGGAGAAATAGAAATAAAACAATGTATATAGTGTGATGATATGAAAAAGCATATGTACATGCATACAATAAAAAACCAGAATGATAATACAACAAATGTTAACCATTGTTAACTCTGGTTATTAAGGTGTATGATTTCTATTTTTTTTTCTTCTATATAACTAGGCCAGTGGCTATGACTTCTATAAGCCAGAATGTAAGAATTAACATGTTTCTTCTATTTTTCTAGTCAAAGTTAAACTGTTCCCAGTTGCCATCTGGCTAGGACATATAATTTCAAGTACTGTTGAAACTTATTTCCTCTTAAAATTTTCCAAGTTTGTGCAAATTTCCTGTGGATATTGTAAAGTTCCAAATTTTTAAATAGAATCTTCAGATTTTGGCATATTTTCATCATCCGTGATAAGCCCAGCATGCCTTTAAATCTAAGAATTGCTCTCATGCCTCTGTGTCAAGCTTGAGTCCTATGAACTCCTGTGGATATAGTCCAATGTTAACCCCATCATCGTGCATTTTGTAATCCCAAATCTTTTCATTCTTCCTCAAATTGTTTTTCTCATTTGTTTTTTTTTTGGTGGTGCCACATGGCATATGGCATCTTAGTTCCCAGACCAGGGATCGAACCTATGCCCCCTGCAATGGAAGCCCTGGGAGGGTGGAGTCTTAATTACTGGACTGCCAGGGAACTCCTGTTTTTCTCTTTTTCACATGGTAAAAGTGGTTCACACTAAGAATAAACTGGCTTTTTTGTTTAAGAATTAATTCATGATGTGTGTAAATTTAAAGATGAAATCTAAAAATACATGATCAAATGCATACTATTGTGTATCACTGTGTATTACTTATGTACTACTATGTAATAATATCTATTACTTACTATGTGTAAGGCGCTAAAGTCCTTAGTTCTAAATAGAGTCTCTGAACCAGCAATCCTACACAAATAATCTTCTATCATGTGACCAGGTAGCCATTCTGCAGAAGTCTTGTTACCTGCTCTTTATCTGAGGCATGGGGTTACCAATTCTCTGTAAATACACAGATCACCTGGATCCCTTCTACCCTGTCTTCATGTTTGTTCCCTTTCATAATTCCCAACAAGAATTTGCGCTTTTCAAACATAATTGGGAAAGGCATGGAGGAAAGTGGGGAGTCCACAGTAGTAATCTCCATGGTTTATGGTGGTTGCTTTGACTTCTAAAAGATTCTATATTAAGGGAACACAAAATCATGACTTGGAATAAAAAGAAAACAATACCCACAATCAAGAGGGATAAACACAAAAGGATGGCACATACATTTTCTAAATGCTCAACAATGGAATTGTTACCTTTCTAATGTGAATTTTTAAAAAAAGTTTTCAGGCTGTACTAGTTTGCATTCCCACCAACAGTGTAAGAGGCTTCCCTTTTCTCCACACCCTCTCCAGCATTTATTGCATGTAGACTTTTGGATAGCAGCCATTCTGACTGGTGTGAATGCAAACTAGTACAGCCACTATGGAGAACAGTATGGAGATTCCTCAAAAAACTGGAGATAGAACTGCCATATGATCCAGCAATTGCACTCCTGGGCATACACACCAAAGAAACCAGAATTGAAAGAAACACATGTACTCCAATGTTCATTGCAGCACTGTTTATAATAGCAAGAACATGGAAGCAACCTAGATGTCCAGTGACAGACGAATGGATAAGAAAGCTTTGGTACATATACACAATGGAGTATTATTCAGCCATTAAAAAGAATACATTTGAATCAGTTCTAATGAAGTGGATGAAATTGGAGCCTATTATACAGAGTGAAGTAAGCCAGAAAGAAAAACACCAATACAGTATACTAACGCATATACATGGAATTTAGAAAGATGGTAATCTTAACTCTGTATGCTGCTGCTGCTGCTAAGTCACTCCAGTCGTGTCTGACTCTGTGCGACCCCACAGACAGAAGCCCACCAGGCTCCCCCATCCCTGGGATTCTCCAGGCAAGAACACTGGAGTGGGTTGCCATTTCCTTCTCCAATGTGTGAAAGTGAAGTCGCTGTACGAGACAGCAAAAGAGACACAGGTGTATAGAATAGTCTTTTGGACTCTGTGGGAGAGGGTGAGGGTGGGATGATTTGGGAGAATGGCATTGAAACATGTATATTTTCATATGTGAAATGAATCACCAGTTCAGGTTCGACGCATGATACAGGATGCTCGGGGCTGGTGCACGGGGATGACCCAGAGGGAGGATATGAGGAGGAGGAAGGTGGGAGGTGGGTTCAAGAGGGGGAACACATGTACACCCGGGGTGGATTCATGTCAATGTATGGCAAAACCAACCAATATAGTATTGTAAAGTAATTAGCCTTCAATTAAAAAAAAAGTTATCAGGGAACAAATAAAGCAGCTGTAGACAAAACTCAGAAACGTTCCCATTGCCTATTTGGGAGCTTTTTCTTTGACTTCTAAGGCTCAATGAATTTATCTGTGAATTTGTTGTTGTTCAGTGTCTTAAGTTGTGTCCGAGTCTTTTGTGACCCTGTGGACTGCAGCACGCCAGGCTCCTCTGTCCTCCACTGTCTCCCAGAGTTTGCTCAACTTAATGTCCACTGAGTCAGTGATGCTATTTAATCAAATGTGAACAAGAAATGGGAAAAGGCTATAGAATGAGATATGTAATTTGAGGTCAAAGGTTTGGTTAAACTTTGATGTTCAATTTTGGGTAAATCTTCTACTTTACAAAGTTGGGGTAATGCTGCGAAGACCCCCCTTAATCTCAAAGTTTACACTCCATCAGAAGACTTCAGTACATTGGGGTCTTAAAGAAGAGTTTCTTCTTTAAGCAGTCATGTCTGCTCCTCTGAGGACTTAAAAGCAGAGGCTACATTTTATAATCCTGAATCTCTTTCTTCCCTAAATTGTTTTTCACAACTTTCAGATGGCAAAACTGATCCCAGCTAAGAATTAACTGTTTTAACTTGTTCAGACATAAATATATGAAGTAAGAGGAAATTTGGAGATTATATCTTCAGTCGCTCAGTTGTATCCGACTCATTGCTTAATTCTTAATAAAACACTATTAAATACATACCACATATAAGTCATTAAGTCTCTAGATTAAGTGTCTGAATCATCCATCTGATACAGATTATCTTCTCATATCAAATGGCTTGTTTTATTCCTGTAGCTGAGTTCTGTCAAATTGCCTCAACTTAGTCGTTCCCATTTTGATGTCTCCTCCCTTGGGAGTTGACCATTCCTTTTTGACACTGTAATAATTCTGGGTTTCCTCTCCCCACATTATAGTCTCCATTCTTCAGTCTCTGCTGCTATCTTCCTAAATACCAGGTTAATAATGTCATTCCCTTACTAGGCCAAGAAACCAACACCCATCTCTGACAATCAACTACCAAATTCAAAACAAAATAGTGTAACTAACTACTTCCATCATTTAATAGCTGAGAAGTGTCATTTTTTCTTTTTTCAAATTTGCCACATTCATTTATTCTCTTTGTAAAAAATATTTTTTGTTGTTGAAGTATAGTTGATTGACAGTTTCTTGGCTAGTTTCAAGTGTACAGTAAAGGGATTCAGTTATACATGTTTATCTACTCTTTTTCATATTCTTTGCCTTACACATTATTGCAAATTTTGAGGATAATTCCCTGTGCTATATAGTAGGTACTTGTTGGTTACAAGCTGTGAAAAGAAGAGAAGCAAAAAGCAAAGGAGAAAAGGAAAGATATAAGCATCTGAGACGCTGGCCCCGGCGCAACCGACCAGGCAAAGAGGCGCGCCGAGAGGAGCTACCCCACGCCTGAGGCCAGGGCCAGCGGCCGGGAGGAGCTGCCCCACGTCCAACAGGCGGTGGCTGCGCGGGCGCAGGAGGGCCGAGAGGAGCTACTCCACCTTCAAGGTCAGGAGGGGCGGCCTTGAGGAGATACCCCTCGTCCAAGGTAAGGTGCAGCGGCTGCACTTTGCTGGAGCGGCTGTGAAGAGATTTTCCACAACTAAGGTAAGAGAAACCCAAATAAGACGGTAGGTATTGCGAGGGGGCATCAGAGGGCAGACACACTGAAATCATAATCACAGAAAACTAGTTGATCTGATCACATGGACCACAGCCGAATGTGGTCCACTGGAGAAGGGAATGGCAAACCACTTCAGTATACTTGCCTTGAGAACCCCATGAACAGTATCAAAGGGCAAAATGATAGGATACTGAATGAGGAATTCCCCAGGTCGGTAGATGCCCAGTATGCTACTGGAGATCAGTGGAGAAGTAACTCTAGAAGGAATGAAGGGATGGAGCAAAAGCAAAACCAATACCCAGTTGTGGATGTGACTGGTGATAGAAGCAAGGTCCGGTGCTGTAAAGAGCAAAATTGCATAGGAACCGGGAATGTTAGGTCCATGAATCAAGGCAAACTGGAAGTGGTCAAACAGGAGATGGCAAGAGTGAACATAGACATTCTAGGAATCAGTGAATTAAAATGGACTGGAATGGCTGAATTTAACTCAGATGACCATTATATCTACTACTGTGGGCGGGAATCCCTTAGAAGAAATGGAGTAGACATCATGGTCAACAAAAGAGTCTGAAATGCAGTACTTGGATGCAATCTTAAAAACGACAGAATGATTTCTGTTCATTTCCAAGGCAAACCATTCAGTATTACAGTAATCCAGGCCTATGCCCCTACCAGTAATGCTGAAGAAGCCGAAGTTGAACGGTTCTATGAAGACCTACAAGACCTTTTAGAACAAACACCCATAAAAGATGTCTTTTTCATTATAGGGGACTGGAATGTAAAAGTAGGAAGTCAGGAAACACCTGGAGTAACAGGCAAATTTGGCCTTGGAGCATGGAATGAAGCAGGGCAAAGGCTAATAGAGTTTTGTCAAGAGAACGCACTGGTCATAGCAAACACCCTCTTCCAACAACACAAGAGAAGACTCTACACATGGACATCACCAGATGGTCAACACCGAAATCAGATTGATTATATTCTTTGCAGCCAAAGATGGAGAAGCTGCATACAGTTAGCAAAAACAAGACCAGGAGCTTACTGTGGCTCAGATCATGAACTTCTTATTGCCAAATTCAGACTTAAATTGAAGAAAGTAGGGAAAACCACTAGACCATTCAGATATGACCTAAATCAAATCCCTTATGATTATACAGTGGAAGTGAGGAATAGATTTAAGGGACTAGATCTGATTGATAGAGTGCCTGATGAACTCTGGATGGAGGTTCGTGACATTGTACAGGAGACAGGGACCAAGACCATCCACATGGAAAAGAAATGCAAAAAAGCAAAATGGCTGTCTGAGGAGGCCTTACAAATAGCTGTGGAAAGAAGAGAAGTGAAAAGCAAAGGAGAAAAGGAAAGATATAAGCATCTGAATGCAGAGTTCCAAAGAATATCAAGGAGAGATAAGAAAGCCTTCCTCAGTGATCAATGCAAAGAAATAGAGGAAAACAACAGAATAGGAAAAACAAGAGTTCTCTTCAAGAAAATTAGAGATTCCAAGGGAACATTTCATGCAAAGATGGGCTCGATAAAGGACAGAAATGATATGGACCTAACAGAAGCAGAAGATATTAAGAAGAGGTGGCAAGAATACACAGAAGAACTGTACAAAAAAAATCTTCACGGCCAAGATAGCCACGATAACGTGATCACTGACTTAGAGCCAGACATCTTGGAATGTGAAGTCAAGTGGGCCTTAGAAAACATCACTATGAACAAAGCTAGTGGTGGTGATGAAATTCCAGTTGAGCTATTTCAAATCTTGAAAGATGATGCTGTGAAAGTGCTGCACTCAATATTCCAGCAAATTTGGACAACTCAGCAGTGGCCACAGGACTGGAAAAGGTCAGTCTTCATTCCAATCCCAAAGAAAGGCAATGCGAAAGAATGCTCAAACTACCGCACAATTGCACTCATCTCACACGCTACTAAAGTCATGCTCAAAATTCTCCAAGCCAGGCTTCAGCAATATGTGAACCGTGAAATCCCAGATGTTCATGCAGGTTTTAGAAAAGGCAGAGGCACCAGAGATCAAATTGCCAACATCCGCTGGATCATGGAGAAAGCAAGAGAGTTCCAGAAGAGCATCTATTTTTGCTTCATTGACTATGCCAAAGCCTTTGACTGTGTGGATCACAATAAACTGCGGAAAATTCTGAAAGAGATGGGAATACCAGACCACCTGACCTGCCTCTTGAGAAACCTGTATGTAGATCAGGAAGCAGCAGTCAGAACTGAACATGGAACAACAGACTGGTTCCAAATACGAAAAGGAGTATGTCAAGGCTGTATATTGTCACCTTGTTTATTTAACTTATATGCAGAGTACATCATGAGGAACGCTGGGCTGGAAGAAGCACAAGCTGGAATCAAGATTGCTGGAAGAAATATCAATAACCTCAGATATGCAGATGACACCACCCTTATGGCAGAAAGTGAAGAGGAACTCAAAAGCCTCTTGATGAAAGTGAAAGAGGAGAGTGAAAAGGTTGGCTTGAAGCTCAACATTCAGAAAACGAAGATCATGGCATCTGGTCTCATCACTTCATGGGAAATAGATGGAAAAACAGTGGAAACAGTGTCAGACTTTATTTTGTTGGGATCCAAAATCACTGTGGATGCTGATTGCAGCCATGAAATTAAAAGGCGCTTACTCCTTGGAAGGAAAGTTATGACCAAGTTAGAAATAGTGTATTAAAAAGCAGAGACATTACTTTGCCAACCAAGGTCCGTCTAGTCAAGGCTATGGTTTTTCCCGTGGTGATGTATGGATGTGAGAGTTGGACTGTGAAGAAAGCTGATCGCTGAAGAATTGATGCTTTTGAACTGTGGTGTTGGACAAGACTCTTGAAAGTCCCTTGGACTGCCAGGAGATCCAACCAGTCCATTCTAAAGGAGATCAATCCTGGCTGTTCATTGGAAGGACTGATGCTAAAGCTGAAATTCCAATACTTTGGCCACTTCATGTGATGAGTTGACTCACTGGAAAAGACTCTGATGCTGGGAAAGGTTGGGGGCAGGAGGAGAAGGGGACGACAGAGAATGAGATGGCTGGATGGCATCACCGACTCTGTGGACATGAGTTTGAGTGAACTCCGGGAGTTGGTGATGGACAGGGAGGCCTGGTGTGCTGTGATTCATGGGGTCTCAATGAGTCGGACACAACTGAGCAACTGAACTGAACTGAACTGAACATGTTAATCCCAAACTCCTAAATTATCCCCCTTCTTCCACTTTGGTGATACCTGGGGAGGTTTCTTTCTTTTTAAAAAAATTCATTTTGGGCTGTGCTGGGTCTTCATTGCTTTGGTGAGGGCTTTCTCTAGCTGTGGCAAGTGGTGGGGTTGAGGGGAGGCTATTCTTCCTTGTGGTGCATGGGCTTCTTATTGAGGTGGCTTCTCTTTTGCCGAGCACAGGCTCTAGGGCGCTTGGGCTCAGTGGTCACGGATTGCAGGCCCTCAATCTTGGGCTTAGTTACCCCTCAGCATGTGGAATTTTCCTGGACCAAGGATCAAAACTTAGTCCCCTGTGTGCCCTGCGTCGGCAGGTGGATTCTTATCCACTGCACCACCTGAGAAGTCCAGGAAGTTTCTTCTTCATCACAGGAAAATGTCTAAATTCCTCCATCTGTTTTTCATGAATTTTTAAAGTCTGACCCTCAGTGTACATTTCTGAACTGCTCTCTTCACAAGCTCTTCTCGTTTCTTAGAATTGCCTTTATACTTCCTCTCAATCGTTAATTCCTCCCTTTACCTTTGCTGCTTAAATTGATCACAGCTAGCCACCAAAATCCAGCCCTAGATTCATGGCCCAGTCTGGATTTCAGATTTGATTTAGTGCTCTCTTGTCTCTTCCTTACTGTTGTATTTCCTGTTCAAGACACTCGTAGTTGCTTTTGGTCATATATGTCTTCCATGGTTCATGTGACAATACAGGTTTCTATGCCTGTACTTGGTTCTGTCTGAAACTTTCCCCTCACATGGTTTCATGGTTGGTTGGCTTATTCTCATCTTTCAAGTCAAAATGTATCCTCAGAGCAGCCTTTTCCGGACATGTTTCAAACCTTTTTGTCATTATCGTGTTTATCTTGCTCCTTGTCTCCTGCATGTACCAGGATGTAACCTCCATGGAAATAAGGACTTTGTTCACTCTTCCAGTGCCTAACCATGTGCTAGGCACAGGCTAAGTAGGCAAGACCTCTGGGGACTGGCTGTATGGAGCCCTGGTAAAGGTGGGTTACGTTTCCAGGAATTCTCAGGCCCAATCTTGGCATAGAGGCAGGGTAAACGAGCCTTATTTTCAAGGGATGAAGTGACTTGCCCACTTCAGTAGCAATTCTGTGCTTACTGAGTTTAATTTTTGCTTCCCCAAGTGTATTACAAAATTTGTAAAGGATTTCCTAGTACGGACATTTAAAAACTGCTGTGAATGAGGGATCAAATGAACGAATCATATTAATTGGGTGAACTGATGCTGTTTACTAAACACACATTAAATCCAAAGAGAATGATGTATGAGAGTTGGTGGAACATTCCAAAATAATGACGATATATAAATTAAGTCATGGGTTTATTACAAATAGCAGAATGGCTGTTAAGGAAAGTAAATAGAACTATCTAGAGAGCCAAATGAAAAGGAGAATGCTTTTCTAGAACTATTATTTATAGCAAAATAGTCGTACCTTCTACTTTCTTCCTATTTGAGTGATAAAGGAAAATATTATGTGATATTTCAATGCTTTCTTTAGCAATTTATAAGTGACAATGAACATACAACTGTTTAGGATATTAGTCTAACATTTTATTTTTAAATCAATTATTGGACCACTTCTATTTTCAGGAAAACAAAAAACTTCAGTAGGGTATTAATTAAGGACTGTTTAAATTTGTTGAATCAGCACTGTTTTCTTTAATAGTCCTATCTATATATAGAAAACAGTTGGATCATTTTGTTAATTTGGAATGAGTTAGATTAGCAGAAATTTTTTTTATAATTTCTGGATTTTTGTTATTGTGGTTATAAACGATCAAATTTTACTCTATCCGAAAAAATTAACTTGGGACTAATTGGACTTTAGGGTTAAATTATAAATGTAATGAAATTAAAATTTGTTATGTGACTATTTTTGCTATTTGGGTGAGGATCAAGAGTTGTCTTTGCTGTGTTTCCAGTCAGAGAAAGACTATATATATATATTCATTCTTTATATATACAAAGAATGAATGAAAACATATTTTCCAAAGAGAAAATGTTGGTCTTGACAATATATTTAAAAAGTCAAATAGCAAAAGTGCTTTTGAGATGCTTAGTCACTGGCTTTATAAACATAAATATAGAAATGCTATTACCATTCTCTAATGGAAACCCTCTACTGACATCATCAGAGCTCAGTTAATTGAGGAACTCTGGACATTTGCTTAGCAGTAATTCTTCCTAATCAAGATTACCTTCAAAGCAAAAGACATGGATTCAACCTCTTGCATGACTGCCAGTACATTTAAATTCCAAAGGCACAAGACTTTTTAAATCCCTATAAAGTGTCTGCAAGTCAGTTTCTGAGCTGTGTGACTGGGTTTGTGCCCATTCTGACAGAATGGCTGAAATTAGACATAAGCTCACTTTACCAAATTTAGGGGGATCTTGAAGAACAGAAAATAGCTTGTACATTATTGCCACAAGTAAGTAAAATGAATTAGGACCACTTGGTTTTGTCAAAAGTTCCTGAACATGGTTCTATTGTGTATTAAGTCATATTAATCACTGAAAATATGACTCCATTTGTACAATATAAATTTGTAAGTCAGGGATTTCGCTGACTTGGGATAGGCTGAAAAGACGGTCAAACAACATTTGCTATAAGAGATGGCATGATACACTGAAATTGTCAGACAGACTTGGATTGAAATCCTGGCTTCACTACTGATTTTGTGTGCTTCGGGTTCTAAATAAGGACAACAATTCCTAATTTAATACAGTGGTTAATGATACTGCAAGTGTAGTGATAAAGTATGTGGCCCAGCACTGGTTGTAGATAAGGAGCAACAATGATATTACTACTGCTTTATTTGGTATTGTTGTTGTTGTCATTAGTTGGAAGTCATGCCCGACTCTGCAACCACATGGACTGTAGCATGTCAAGCTTCCCTGTCCTCCCCTATCTCCAGGAGTTTGCGCAAACTCATGTCTATTGTGTCAGTAATGCTACACTATTATTTGGTATAGTCCTCTTAATATATTTAAAAAAACCTTTGAGGAGGAAAAAGTTTCATAAAGTAGTTATAATCTCTTGAACATGTTCAATTAAAACAATAGTAATTGAGAGAAAAATATTATTTCCATATTTTAGGTCAAAATATTGATGCAAACATATGGATACAGTAAATGTACATTGAAAGTATAGATGATAACCCCTAGTAGGTATTTAGCTATTAAAATAGAGTTCTTATTGTTCATAAATATACTCTCTCTAGATCTGTGCTTTCATCATGACATTTAATTTTTATTTATTTTTTAAAATACTGATTTATTTTGGCTGCACTGTGCAAAGTCTCAGTTCTCTGACTAGGGATGGAACGCAGACCATGGTGGTGAAAGCTCAGAATTCTAACCACTAGGCACCCAGAGAACTCCCATGATATCTAATTTTTAAATTAATTGTAAATACATTTTAATTAGGGTTCATTTCACCCTTGTCTCTGATTAGCTTCATAGTTCCAGGAATTTTATGAGTGTGTGTGTGTGTTCAGGGGGTGGGGTGGGGGACATAGGGCTTCCCTGATGGATCAGCAGTAAAGAATCTGCCTGCCAATGCCTGCCAATATAGAAGACACAGGATCAGGAAGATTCCCTAGAGAAGGAAATGGTAACCCACTCCAGTATTCTTACCTGGAAAGTCCCATGGGCAGAGGAGCCTGGCCAGCTACAGTCTGTGGGGTCACAAAGAATCAGACATGACTTAGCAACTAAACAACAACAATGAAGGGGCATAAAAAAAACAGACTTTTTCTTCTTTAGTAATGATGGAAACGGCAGTGACAAGTAGGGTGCTAATTGGGTGTTAGGTTTAAGACATCTTTGAACCTAATAGCATCAATAACAAATTCAACAAACATCCTTTGAGCTCTTATAGACTGTGTGGAAAAAGGGTTTACTAAAATTAAGGTTTGTTTCTTACCATCATGGAGCATAAAATATTTTTTCTTGGACAGACAGGTGTGATACAAATTTATCAGTGCTTTAATATGTGTTCATGTTGAAATTGAAAGAATAATTCTGCTGGAAAGGGGAATGGGTAAATAAACTTTTCAGACAAGGTATAATTAAGGTAAGCCTGGCCGAATAAGTAGGATTATTTTAGTAGAATTTAAGAGAAGGTTGTGCTAGGAGATTCGTTTCTGTGGCAGTCTGAATGAAAGATGAGAGTTAATTAGCTGGATGCCAAAAAAATTTACAAGTGAGAATTCCTTTCATTTTTCTTTGATTGGGGTGTCTTATTAACTTGATTTTGTTAATACATAAAGAGAGGAATGACTCATTAATTATATTCACAGACAGACAAACAGTGACAATACCAATTTACTGTTTTACTATCACTATTGTTGCATTTTGGACTAGAACATCCAAGTGAAGCAGTACACGAGAGGGGCATATTATTATAAGTAAATTGGTTCACTGATGACGATTCAGAAGCTTCTCTGTTCTATCTGCAATCTGTATTAAAGTCTATTCAGGTTTCTCTAAAAGCATCCTGTGTTGGCTAATAATTTTGATTGGATGTATGGATTAAACTATCAAATAGTATCTTATTCCTCAAGTCCAAGATCATGGGAGACAGATCATTTTCATGTGCTTAGAATATAGGAAAGGTGAATTAGAAGTAATGAAAAAGAGAATAGAAAGCTACTGCACATAAAGGAAGAAAAATCAGTCATGAAAACATCAGAGTCTTCTTTTCTGCTTTTTAAGCCATGGATTTTGACAAGTAACTACTTTATTGCGGTTAATTAAGCAGGTTCTTAGGCTGTTATTTTTGCTTACTTATCTAGTGATTTGGTTGGTCGGTTGGTCAGTTCAGTCGCTCAGTCGTGTCCGATTCTTTGCGACCCCATGAATCACAGCACGCCAGGCCTCCCTGTCCATCACCAACTCCCGGACTTCACTCAAACTCACCTCCATCGAGTTGGTGATGCCGTCCAGCCATCTCATTCTCTGTCGTCCCCTTCTCCTTCTGCCCCCAATTCCTCCCAGCATCAGAGTCTTTTCCAGTGAGTCAACCCTTCGCATGAGGTGGCCAAAGTATTGGAGCTTCAGCTTTAGCATCAGTCCTTCCAATGAACACCCAGGATTGATCTCCTTTAGAATGGACTGGTTGGATCTCCTGGCAGTCCCAGGGACTCTCAAGAGTCTTCTCCAACACAAACTACCTTATTATCTTCTGTCTAAATTTTTCAAAATTTTCACAACTAAATGGTAAAGGATCTGAAACTTAAAGACTAGTAATAATGCATAAGGTGGGATTGGACTTAAAGAGGTTGCTACATACAATATTGCTCAGTTTCAGATGGGCCCACCTGTACTCCTCCTAACAAATCTTCTTGATGGGCAGTCCCAGTACATAGGATGAATAACAGTCTTCACACCTAATTCATCCTATATATTGAGACAGGCTGCTGCTAAGTCACTTCAGTCGTGTCCAACTCTGTGTGACCCCATAGACGGCAGCCCACCAGGCTCCCCCGTCCCTGGGATTCTCCAGGCAAGAACACTGGAGTGGGTTGCCATTTCCTTCTCCATGAGACAGGCTAGGAAAGCTATATCTAGAGTTGTCATGCGGAGAAGGCAATGGCAAGCCACTCCAGTACTCTTGCCTAGAAAATCCCATGGATGGAGGAGCCTGGTGGGCTGCAGTCCGTGGGGTCGCTAAGGGTCGGACACGACTGAGCGACTTCACTTTTCACTTTTCACACATTGGAGAAGGAAATGGCAACCCACTCCAGTGTTCTTGCCTGGAGAATCCCAGGGATGGGGGAGCCTGGTGGGCTTCCGTCTATGGGGTCACGCAGAGTTGGACACGACTGAAGTGACTTAGCAGCAGGAAAGCAGGGGCTGTACTACCTAAGGTGGAGGTCCTTGGAACTAGGAGGCTAACGTTGGAAATATTTTTGGAGGAGCTAGGACAAAGTGAGGATAGCCAATTTGAATAGGCGTCATTCATCAAGGAGTCTATGTAAACAATGAGATCATAGGTAGGGAGCCAAGCTGAATAGAATGCGGGCAATGGGAGGTGATCTGACCTCCATTCCAGAGAGGAAGAGACATGTCTGCAGTAGATTATTCACTATAAGGATGGAGTTAAGTCAGCCTGATTTAGTAAGAGAGGAAAGAGGCGAACATCTACCTGTGCTTTTTTAAAAAATTAATTTATGTATTTTAATTGGGTTGCTTTATAATATTATAGTTGATTTTGCCATTCATTGACATGAATCAGCTATGGGTGTACATGTGTGCCCCATTCTGAACCCTCCTCCCCTCTCCCTCCCCATCCCATCCTTTAGGGTCATCCCAGTGCACTGGCCCTGAGCACCCTGTCTCATGCATCGAACCTGGACTGGTGATCTATTTCACACATGGTAATATACATGATTCAATGCTAGTCTCTCAATTCATCCTACCCTTGCCTTCTCCCACAGAGTCTAAAAGTCTGTTCTTTACATCTGTGTGTCTTTTGCTGTCTCGCATATAGGGTCATCATTGCCATCTTTCTAAATTCCATATATATGCATTAATATACTGTATTGGTGTTTTTCTTTCTGACTTACTTCATTCTGTATAATAGGCTCCAGTTTCACCCACCTCATTAGAACTGATTCAAATGCATTCTTTTTAATAGCTGAGTAATATTCCATTGTATATATGTACCACAGCTTTCTTATCCATTCGTCTGCCACTGGACATCTAGGTTGCTTCCATGTCTTGGCTATTGTAAACAGTGCTGCGATGAACTTTGGGGTACACATGTCTCTTTCAATTCTGGTTTCCTCGGTGTGTATGCCCAGCAGTGGGATTGCTGGGTCATATGGCAGTTCTATTTCCAGTTTTTTAAGGAATCTCCACGCTGTTCTCCATAGTGGCTGTACTAGTTTGCATTCCCACCAACAGTGTAAGAGGGTTCCCTTTTCTCCACACCCTCTCCAGCATTTATTGTTTGTAGACTTTTGGATAGCAGCCATTCTGACCGGCATGAGATGGTACCTCATTGTGGTTTTGATTAGCATTTCTCTGATAATGAGTGATATTGAGCATCTTTTCATGTTTTTGTTAGCCATCTGTATGTCTTTTTTGGAGAAATGGCTGTTTAGTTCTTTGGCCCATTTTTTGATTGGGTTGTTTGTTTTTCTGGAATTGAGCTGCATGAGCTGCTTGTTTATTTTTGAGATTAATTCTTTGTCAGTTGCTTCATTTGCCCATACATTTAGTTTGCTTGTTTTGCCATACTGTGTAGTATGTGGAAGCTCTCCAATAAGGGATCAAAACCATGCCCTCTGCAGTGGAAGCATGGCATTTCAACCACTGGACCACCAAGGAAGTCCTCCCATATGTTTTAACCCTAATCATAACATACCCTGAAATTCTCTTTAAAAGCATTTAATCAAAACTTTTTTTGATTAAATGTTTTTAAAGATGTATGGATGTGAGAATTGGACTATAAAGAAGGCTGAGTGCCAAAGAATTGATGCTTTCAAACTGTGGTGTTGGAGAAGATTCTTGAGAGTCCCTTGGACTGCAAGGAGATCCAACCAGTCCATCCTAAAGGAAATCAGTCCTGAATATTCACTGAAAGGACTGATGCTGAAGCTGAAGCTCCAATACTTTGGCCACCTGATGCGAAGAGCTGACTCATTAGAAAAGACCCTGATGCTGGGAAAGATTGAAGGCAGGACGAGAAGGGGACAACAGAAGACAGGATGGTTGGATGGCATCATCGACTCAGTGGACATGAGTTTGAGCAAACTCTGGGAGATGGTGAAGGACAGGGAAGCCTGGCGTGCTGGAGTCCATGGGTCGCAAAGAGTCAGACACAACTGAGCGACTGAACAACAGAATCAAAACTTTTATCTTTAACAGATTACACACTGTTGGCTAACCCCTCCAAATACTGAGGTACAATTTTTTTTATTATCAAACTGATCTGAGCATGGTGAAGCTGCTCAAAAGAGTCTTTCTTCACAAGAGTCTTAGGATGTGTGCCCTGCAAAACATACTCTTTCTTTACCTTGGGAAAAAGTAAAAAAAAGAAAAAAAAAATAGCAGTGTGCTCTCTTTTCCTCTACTTAGCATACTTAACCTTTCAGAAATTGAGAATCTTCTTTGGAAAGCAAAAGATCTTGACTTTTTGATCACAAACCTTTTTCACCACAGGCCATTTTTTTAGGAAGGAGAGATTGATGATACAGAAGTTTGAATTTATGGGAGAAAATAAAGACAAAAAGGAGTTGGATCTTGGGCTACAGAAAGCAAATAATCCAGAGGATGTAATGACGGCATCTGCAGAAGTTATATTCTTTGAAAATATTTTAAAAGAGTGTGCTCAATATGAAAGATAAAGCCCGGAGCTTGTTATACAGAGTGAAGTGAGTCAGAAAGGGAAAAGCAAAATTCATATACTAACGCATATATGGAATCTAGAGAAATGGTACTGATGAACCTATCTGCGGGGAAGGAATAGAGACGCACAGAGAACAAGCTTATGGACACAGTGGGGAAGGACGAGGTGCGATGAACTGAGAGAATAGCACTGAAACACATATGCTACCATATGTAAAACAGATAACTAATGGCAAATGGCTGTATAACAGAGGGAGCGCAACGTGGTATTCTGTGACAACATTGAGGGATGGGGTGCAGTAGCCAGTGGGAGCAAGTTTCAAGAGAGGGGACATATGTATACTTATGGCTGATTCACGCTGTTTATGGCAGAAACCAACACTACATTGTAAAGCAATTATCCTCCAATTAAAAATAAATTTTAAAAGACCAAACTAGAAGATCCTGTGTTTGAAAAACAAGATATACTAAATGAATATGTCAGTCTTTAAAGGCACTAATTGATTCTTACGGAATTTGGATAAATTTAATCTATATACCTTCTTTGTTACAGTGACATCCGGTATTTGAATTTACTTTGCATATTTCTGATTTAACCTGATTTGATTTTTTTCCCCCCTAAATCTCAACATATGTATTACATTCTTTGGTATGTCTTTAATCTTAGATTCACAAACACGTGGCTATTAACTGGCCTTTGGTGTTTGGGGAGGAAATATTTAAATAGATTTTATTTTTAAAGTGGTCCAATAGTTCATCTCCAAAATGTATAGCCTATATTTTAGGTTCGTTATAAACTTGGCCTTTGTAAAGAGGAAAAAAAAAATGCTCTGGTTATTCATCTTTTCAATTGAGTTCTTGTTTAGAAAAAAAAAGGAGGAAGCGGTAACTACTTAAGGACAAGAAGTACTTTCAAACACACACACGCACACTCACACACAGCATCCATGAAATTTAGAATTGGTTAACCTACATTTTACTTGAGCATGTTGGCTGACTTCAGACTCCTAGTTCTAAAAAGTAAACATTTACATTTAAGATGTTAGCTCCTCCAAGAACAGCGCTTTCCCTCCCTTCCTCTTTAATTCCACCTTAACGCATCTGCAAAGACGAGAGGAAACCAGCCCACATTTCGGCCCCTCCTACTGAGGATAAGACTTGAACTTCTCTGTGGTCCCGGGCTAAGAAAGGATCCTGACAGAAAGCTAGAGGCGTAAAGGAGCCCGAAGGATCTCACTGTGACTCTGGGAACTGTAAGCGATCTATTTACTCTCCCCTACCCCCACCTCCGCTGGCTCCAGGTCTCCCACTCTCGCTAACCTTTGGTTTCTACCTGGCTTGGAAGGAAGAAGGGACGGAGGGGAGACCAGGAGTCACCGCTCTCTCGAAAGTCTGCATGTCCTCTGCCTTTTGCAATGAGACACAGATCGGGGACCTCAATTTCCTTCTAACAAATGCCAGTTTGCTTTCCGGGGTCTAGATGCACTGTGGAGTCCGAGATAAGGCGTTTCCTTCATTTACAGCCCGGAAAGAAAGCTAACGTTCAGAACAGCAGCGAGGTGGCTCTAGTTAGAGCTCCACGTGAGGCCACCCGGTGGTGGACAATACCCATACTCCAGCAACCTGCTGTTTGACAGCCCTGAGGATCTTTAGCGAAGGAATTTATCGACTCATTTAAGGTTTAATTAAAAAACGGTCATTTCGGCGATTTATGCAAAGCGTACCTGGGTATTATGTGTAGCAGTGTTATGCGAAAAGACAGACAACATTAAAAAACTAGTTGTAGAATGACTGGTCTTCTGATTCGTCCTTTTAAGTTATTGGACATGCCAGGAGGGCAGAGCTTGAAACTAGATGTGGAAAAGATTTGCTCAAATAAGAAAGTTAAGTTTTGAGTGTGAACACTATTTTGGTAATTTCGTATTGAAAGCATTTGTTAAAAATTAAAAAGGCCACCTGGATTTGAAATGATAGTGGGTTAGCTTATTTAAGTCTCCTATATTGAACTCGTTTTAGTCTTAGAAATGACCTCAAAAAGTAAAACAAGACATGGTCTCCAGGTTGGTTGATGACATAAGCACTCATTCATCTAAGGGAGATGGAGGGTACTGGAGGCAGACCATTTGGATGTATTTCAGTTTCAAGCTATGATATTTGCATGCATAACCTTTTGAATTCAAGGGGAATTTCTGTTTTGTTTTATTTCTGTTTGTTGCACAAATTTGAAATTGTGGCCTAAGAGATGTTTGCAGGGAAGAGTAATGAAACAAATCTTGCTTAAGAGTTTTAAAATTATATTCCAGATATCTCTAGACCTTGCCGATCAAGTGGAGTATTGGGATTAACCAACAGATATTTGATTCTTTCATTGCGCAAAGAAAGAGTTAAATTGTCATTTAAGCAATAATTGTGAAATGCACAGAGAAGTGTTTAATCTGCATTTGCTCAAAACTGCTTTACAAACTTCCTGTAGGGGAAGCACATTTCATGGGACAAGAAACTAAGAAATCTATTTAATAATTTTCTTTTTCTCAATTAAACATGAATGAAAAATATCTCAAAAGTGACTTGCAATGTTAATTTTTTTTTACATTTTACATTTATCAGTTTCTTGCTAACAGTACCTGATAAAGTTCATCCCACAGAGGTAATTTGCCTGTGTTTTTAACCCATCAGTATCATTCCTAGTGTCTGCTTAGAAAGCAAAGTCATAAAAACCAAATCATTTGCATATTAAAAAATATGTTCCAGGAATAAAAAAGAGGAAGACAGAATTAGCTGTGGTTCCTTTTCCTCTCTTATGCCTTTTATTTACCATTAGTTTTTTTCTTCCTCTTGCTTGCAGAGTTAAGCTTTAGTCATTCTCAACTTCTTTTTATTTTCACAGACCCTTTTACAAATCTTATGAAAACTATAGACCTCTTCCCCGAATAATGACATATGCTCCTCTAAAATGCACAAAGTTTTAAACACTTTTAGGAATTTCAGATTCTCCAAATGATTCATGTCATATGAAAGCATAGTATTTCTTAGAATTTTGGAGTTTTCTGACAGTATAAAATAATTAGCAAATTATTTCACTTATAAGTAAAGAACTGCCTTATAGTGAATATTGTTTTTATTCAGTTAGTGTTTCAGAACTCTAAATAATTGGTGTAATGGAAAAACTACTTGCCTGGAAATCAAATGACCTATATTCTAGACTCCACCCCAATAGTAATTAGCTGTACAATCTTAAGCTTGCCATTTTTCTGTAACATCTGATATTTCTTATCGCCAAATGCAATCAGTAAAACATGATAGGGAAGTAAGATACATGTTATTTTTTTAGTAGATTGTAGGATGTCTATATTTGCTACTTTTGCTCCAAAATTCTTAGTGACATTTCCCAGCATAATTATGTTTTATCATATTCTTATTTATTACAAAGGTAATTCATGCTTATTGGTTAAATCTTGTCAAATATAGAAATTGCAAAGAAGAAAAGGATAACTGCACATGTAGTCCCCCTAAGGGGTAGCTACTTTTACAATATCATTTATTCAATCAGAAATATTTATTGAGTAACTAGCATGCATCAGCACAGAGACAAGGGATTCAAGTCTATACGTCTCTTTATATTTCTAGACATTTTTCTATAATACATTCATTCATATGTAGGTTTCACGAAGTTGTGATCACACTTGTTGTGATAAACTGAGGCATATTAAAATGTTTTGAGTTTATTTGAAGAAAAAGTGATTGGCCTGAGGCCGTGCCCAACCAGAAGTGGTTGGGAGTGCTTCACTGACACTATATGGGGTCGAGATTTTATAGAGGAAAAGCAGAAGCAGAGTAAGGAGTTGGTTGGCTACAGCTTAAAGTTTAGTTGGCTATTTCTGAATGATTGTCCTTAGTTTCCGATTTTGTAACTTTGAGGTATTTACCGGCTTAGATTTTGGTTTGCTGATGCAGGTTGTGGTGGCATTAGGGTCACCTTAGTCTAATGACCTCCATGTTTAATCAATTTAATGCACTGTTCATGCTGTTTTGTAACATGCTTCTCCTCAATCATGAAATTTTCTCTCAAGACATTTTTATAGTCTTTAGTTTTCCTTTACTATTCATTCATATAATAAACAAATATTACTAAGCCCTCCTATGTGTCAGGCACTCTGCAAGCAATGGCGATCTAGCCATGAGCCAGAGAGTATGGTTCTAAGATCTAATTTTTTGTCGGTGGACATTCTGTGTTGGCTGATTACAAATTGCTAGATCTTTACATGGATTAAAATTTTCTGCTGTTCTGACTAGTGTTTCACTTAGGACCTCTTAATACAAATGTTTATTTCATTTGGATAGATTTTTAAAAATTTGTTTGTTTATTTATTTTCGGTTGTGCTGTGTTTTCATTGCTGTGTGCCAGCTTTCTCTAGTTGCGGCGAGCAGGGACTGCTCTTCGTGCAGCGTTTGGGCTTCTCATTGGCCTGGCTTCTCCTGTTGTGGCGCATAGGCTCTGGTGCATGAGGGCTCAGTAGTTGCTGCACTGGGGCTTCAGCAGTCTTGGCGCACCGGCTTAGTTGCTCCATGGCTTGTGGAATCTTCTGAAAGGAATCGAACCAGTCTCCCCTGCGTTGGTAGTGGATTCTTATCTCCTGTGCCACCAGGGAAGTCCTGGATAGATTCTTAAAATCTATTTTTCAAGTTCTATTAAAAGTTCTCCTAAGTACAGGTGAGATCGTTAAGTCAAATGCTTTATCAAAATGTTCTTTAGTCAACTGTAAAAGGTTAATAATGATATTTATTGAGTATCTAGAGGATTTAAAAAATATTCAGCAAAATATTGTGGAGTGCTAGTTATTATTTTTGCCATTTTTCTGTTGATAAATATTGTATCCATGTATAAATAGAATGAGTATAATTTACCTAAGCCAACATGATGTTAACGTTCAAACAGAACAAATAATAGCAAATCAAAAAACTGAGACAATAGTTATATGAAAATGGTATCTTGTTTAAATTTGCATTTCTTTCAGAAATAAAGATGAACAGTTTTCATGACAGCCTCTTCTGTGTGTTTATGAACTGCCTCTTTTAATGTGATTTTTAAATCTTTTTTTTCAGTTTTAATTTCTAATATGGTAAATATCAATGGATATAACTTGTATAATCAAAGGCCCTTTCGGGTCCTCAATAATTTTGAAGAGTGTTAGGGGTCTTAACATTAGAGGCCAGATTTTGAAATGGAAATAGAAATTCGGTAAACATTGCTTTTTTCGAGTTTAGAGGATTGTTCATATTGTTTCCTGATAACTTTTCTTAAAAAGTGGGTGAGATGCATAGAAAAATGAAAGCAAGTTATTTTTATTCTCACAGACCGTCATTTTCTACAAAATCAGGGAAGTAGAAGACGTTTCCGAGAAGAGGGCCAAAACTTCTGTTGAATCTCCCACAGTTTTAGGAACGTCCAGACTTGCTTAATGCAGAGAAGAGGGAGACAGTACTAAGGGTTACAGATGATTCTTTCTAAAGGCTTTGTAAGAAAAATGGTGTCCATGTTTGTCAAGAATCAACTTAGAGACAATGAATTTAAGCTTTAGCCATTCATCTTCTACTCCTTGGCCACTAGGGCAGTGACAGTTGGGAGAACCAAAGAGTTGGTTCTGGAGTTCTTTCCAAAGAAAGCAGTACAACAGAGCCGATTTTGTTGCTGTCTTTTGATACCACCACACGCCTGAGAAAAAGAGATGCGCCCACATTTGACTACCCTTGCCAGTGTGTGATTCTCACTTTTTTTTGGATTCTCTTTGATTCCTGGTCCACCCTTAGAACATTCTTTGAAAATAAAATTTATTTCTCCATCATACAAATGTAAAATAAGCTTAAATAAGTCAGTGCTCTCCATAAGCCCATTTATGACGCTGTACCACCAGTTTGATTGCTTATTGAATGAGTTGCAATAGCTTTAGTGAAACTCAGCAATTGTCTGTAAGTGATCCCTGTCAAAGTTTAATAACCACTGAGTCAAAGATGAAGAACTGAGATCACGTTGCACTCATTTCCCTCCTTTCCCTTTTTACAGGGAGGAGGGTGCACTTGTAAATCAACTGCTCCCTTTTCCTTAATCTTCCTCATTTGCTTGACTTCTGAAGTTCGCAGGGAAGTTTATGCATTTTAGGTAATAGTCTATTTTGAGTTAGAAAACAAATATCCATAATATGTGTGATTTCAGTCTTCCGTAATATGAAAAACTCATTTTTATAATACTGAGCTTTGTTTTTCATTTTATTTAATTTACAGTCTGTTTTCTGATTACCTAGTTTGAAACAAAATATCCGAGGGACAATAATACCTTTTTTTGCATAGCGTTTTGTAGTTTATAAAGAAAGAGATTGCTTAAGAACTTTGTTCACATAATAACCATGTAAGTTAGCAGAGCAGATATTCACATTTTACAAATGTGAAAGAGGTGTTGTTGGACAGTTAAATACCGTAAGTCCCTTATATAGAAACCCTCAATTTGTAAACTTTCAAAGATGCGAACATATGTCGCAGCCCCTGTATGCCAGCTGTTATACCACACTACTGTACATTTTAAAGTACTATACTGTAAGATTTAAAATGTTTTCTTTATTTTTTGTGTTAGTTTTTTTATGTGTATATTATTTGTGTGACAAATATTATTAGTATAAACCCGTTACAGTACAGTACTATACAGTCGCTTGTGTTAATTGGGTACCTAGGCTAACTTTGTTGGACTTATGAATACGCTCTTGGAACAGAACTAGTTCATATGTTGGGGACTTGCTCTAGCTTATTTAGTATCCAAGTCTTATGATTTTCATTTTAATGTATTTTGTATGCTTCAATTGACTAATTGATTGGTTTATATTTCCAGTTTTGATGCATGTTATTTAAGACTGTCAACCTCTTCCTCTCTGTGTTAACATTAGAAAAAATGATAGGGGAAGAACTAGAAAGTATACATCCCAACAGTTCCCCTATTAACTATTCTGTTCTTATAATGGGATAACTGACATAATAGAGGAAGTTGCATAAACGTTTAAGAATGATTGAAGAAGTAGTATATGATTTATTTATTTGTTGAATCAGCTCCTTTTTAATAAAAAAAGTTTTTTTTCTTTTTTCCCCCATTTAATTAATTAATTTATTTTTGCCTGAGGCACTGCGGGGCATGTGGAATCTTATTTTCCTGACTAGGGATTGAACTTGCACCCCTTGGATTGGAAGCACAGAGTCTTAACTACTAGACTGCCAGGGAAGTCTCAAGAAGTATTATGTAATTTAGAATTTCTTACTTTGTAACTATTTAGCACTGTATAGAGATAGATGCTACTTTAAGAAAATAAGGTATATGAAGTTTAATCCAAAAATACAAAATAGACATATTATGAGTTGTACAAAAAAGACTAATTCTACCGAAGGTTTTATTTTTATTTGGTATAGCACATTCTTTTCGGAGAAGGCAATGGCAACCCACTCCAGTACTCTTGCCTGGAAAATCCCATGGACAGAGGGGCCTGGTAGGCTGCAGTCCATGGGGTCGCTAAGAGTCGGACACGACTGAGCGACTTCACTTTCACTTTTCACTCTCACGCATTGGAGAAGGAAATGGCAACCCACTCCAGTGTTCTTGCCTTGAGAATCCCAGGGACAGGGGAGCCTGGTGGGCTGCCGTCTATGGGGTCACACAGGGTTGGACACGACTAACGCGACTTAGCAGCAGCAGCAGCAGCACATTCTTTTAGAATATTCTGAGTACAACCTGCAGAGCTTATGGTTCTTTTGGCCTCATTAATATTAGTGGACAGTTTAAAGCATTTGTATCAAAATAGTTACTCTGGATTTATCATTTGTATGAAAAACTCATCATTATTTTACCTTTCCAAACTACTCAGTAGCTTACCTAAACTAGATATTTTTTTTTTCTGGAGTAAAAATCAATTTTAGTTACAGAGTGACTTGTTACACACACATATATAAAACTCCTTCATAAATAATACACAGTAGGTCATGTTTGACTGCTGATGAAACTGTGCCACTTGACACATTAGGTCAGAAGGTAGCTTCTGAATTTTGGTCTGTAAACTGACACACTTCCTATTTGCCCCATACTTTTATGTCCACAGCTTCAACAAGATGAGTGCTGTACCTCAGCAGTAAATTGAGACGTTAGACTCTTTATGTATTTTTGCGAGATTCTTGCATCTGTAATTGTAGAAAAGACAGTGTCTGCCTGGAATTGTTTAAGGGGAGATAACTGGTGTCTGTAAGTTTTCTTCAGCCTCTTCTTGGCATGCTGGATCTTAATTCCCCAATCAGGAATTGAACTGATGCCTTCAGCAGTGGAAGTGTGGAGTCTTAACCACTGGAACGCTAGAATTGTCCCCAGGCTCTCATTTTTTATTTCTTGAAACAAAAAGGTAGTCCATTTTGTGGTCTTTTTATATGTAGTTGATGCAATATTATGTGAGTAGTAAGAAAAGTGCATGTGTGTACACGTGCTCAGTTGCGTCCAATTCTTTGCAACCCCATGGACTGTAGCCCTCCAGGTTCCTCTGTCCATGGAATTTTCCAGGCAAGAATACTGGAGGGAGTTGCCATTTCCTTCTCCAGGGGTTCTTCCCAACCCAGGGATCAAACTCATGTCTCTTGTGTCTCCTGCATTGACAGGCAGATTCTTTACCACTAGCGCCACCTGTCCAGTAAGGAAAGTAATTTAGAGCAAAAGTAAGAATTTCTAGAAGAACATCCTGGGGGAAAGTATCTAAAGATGCATATGGTTTTGAGGACATACTAGATTCCTGCATTTGTAATTAAGATTTCTTAATATCCATCAATCCCTGTTATTATCTACCTCAAACAGGTATCAACTTCCTTTCCATGCAACTGTCATGAAGAAGTAGCAGACGAGTTTAAAATTGGTGGAGGTTATATGAACTGAGATCTCAAAGAGACACTGCTAGGGCATTTCTGGAGTTCATGGAATAGTTTTCAAGATCATTGCTTTCAGTGTGCAATGGGAATTCATGTTCAAATGTAACTTCAGAATATCATTATATCATTGATAAGTGTCTCAACATATTTTAGGATGATTTCTCACAGCAAGAATTCTAATTTAAAAAGACTTCTTAATTAAAAATTTAGTTGCAAAACATTAAGATGTGTGGTACTTATTTTTTGAGGCAGTGACAGCCAGGGGCTTATAATCAAAATATATAAAAGTTCACAATGTTTATATGAGATTTTTTCTTATTTTTATCACTAATGACCCCTCTGTTATCAGTGAAAAGCAATAAAAGAACCTGTTTTGTGAGACTCATTCAGTGTTTGCAGGAAATCTTACTGTCTGCTTGAATTATGTGTTACATTGATAAATTGGTTGATTAATACCTTATAAGCTATTGTCACAATGAAAAGAGCACTCTTGTAGAAATTATAATTTTCTGTGAAGAAAATAATTTCTAGATACTGTTCATGAATATGATTTGATCCCTGGGTTGGGAAAATCCCCTGGAGGAGGGCATGGCAACCCACTCCAGTATTCTTCCCTGGAGAATTCCAGGGAAGAGCTGAAGTCTGGTGGGCTACAGCCCATGGGATGGCAAAAAGTTGGACAGAACTGAAGTGACTTAGCACACACACACACTCATTAATATATGTAACATGCCTAAGAAAAGAGTAGGAAACATATACCTTTTTAAAATTCTTCAAAGAAGAAGTGTTAGAGAAAGCATCTTAGTCTGTACTCACTTTTTCACTTAAGAATTTTACCTGCTGGGTCAAGAAAAAAAAGGCAGATGCTAGTATTATCCAAGAATGTTTGATCTCTGGGCTATGCACATTTTTTCCTTCACGAATTCAGTATGTTTTAATTAATACTAACTACATGCTAGGCATTGTGCTACATTTACGACATACCTGAATAAAGAGTTAATTCCTTCTCGGAGGAGAGAGAGAATAATTAAGCAAATAATAAACAAATAATAAGAGGAGCAAATGGACTTTATTAGTACAGGATAACCTGGGGAGGTGAAGGAAAGGTTTCCTGGGGAGGTAAAATTTAAACTGGGATGTGAGGGTTGAGAAGCCAGGCATGAAAGGGGAAGGGATTGAGGGTGGTGAAGCTTAGATGGGAGCTCCAGACAGAGAACAGCATTTGCAAATAAGCTTGCAAAGGAACAGTCAAGAAATCTGATGGAAAATCAGTAGTTAGGATGATGTCATGGAACCAAAGAAGCCAAGTGGTTCCAGAAAAACAGGATAGGAAAGTTGACAACTGCATTTGAAAACTTGGAAGTCATTAGTGGTCTTAATAAGAGCAGTTCCAGTGGAGTGGTGGGGATTCAATACCATGGCAGAGGGGATGGGAGGTGAGGACTCTGAGGACATGGAGAGATACACCGTGAGCAAATGGCCCTTTCAAGTAGTCTGTCCGTGAAACACAGCATAAAAATGGAGACATACTCTTGGCAGAAACTTGAGGAGTTATGCTGGGGCATCTTTGGTACTGACATGGTCAGAGTGTAGAAGTGGGAGTCTGTCTTTCGAGACAGCCCAGACGTGTTCACTGCTGGAGGAAGGGAGTGGAAACACACCCAGGGAGAAGGCAATCTTCGGCACCGGAAAACAGGTCGGAAGGGATTGTTTTCAGCTTTATTTGGTAATTTATGGATATTTTAATAGTAACCATAATTGTTTTTCTAGTCGTTAAAGCAAGGGGTGTATTCCTACTATTTTTTTAAAAGTGGAAACATGAAAGGAAAAGGAATGTGACGTCGGGGGAGACTAACAAAGTTTGCCAATCAGATGATCTAGTAGAAAGTGAAGTTTGATAACTTAGAAAAGAACAGCATGGCTATTAGAAGGAAGTACCTGAGGAAGATAGAGGGATTTTGTGTCTAGAAGCCACCCATGGGTAACAGCAGGAGGAGGAACTCTGCCTCCTTCACAACAGGGAGAAGGAGAACCTGAATGCCTGGAGTTTGCAGAGTCGCTGGTGGGAAGATGGGGAACTTCCGCCTTCTGCCTTCTGTTTTTTCAGTGAAGGGAAGTGAGGTCACAGCCAAGAGTGAGGGTGGGGTCAGGTGAGAGGCTTGAAGGAGAGAAGAAAGTCTTTCTAGTGTTGGCATACAAGGGCACCAGAACAATTTAGAAAGATGCTGTGTAGTCTTGAGAGCCTCTCTGAGACCTGAGAAAGTGAACCTAAGGTTAAAAACCAGTCTGCCAGGTTTGGTGATTTTTCTCCAGCTATGTTTAAATGCTAGGAGCAAACCTAGAGAAGCCAGAATGGCCTTAAGTTTTTCTGGAGAGGTTTGCTTTGTTTTGTTTCAGTGGGAGTGAAAGAAATCTAGAAAGAGTGAAATCTTTAAAGAGTGACAGAAAATCTAGCAATCCTTAAAATAAACCACCAAATACACAAAGCAAACAAAACAAAACACCTGAAACAAAAATACTTAGAAATTCATGAGCTTGTAGAATACATATCCTTTTTTCTAGGGTAATTATTAACTAGTAGGGAGTAGTCACAAATTAGCTTGATTTCCAGCATCTGATTGGCAAGGATTGAGTCTTTGTTCTTTCAAACTCTTGGATTCTGGGCCTAGCCAACTGGTAGGCCTGGTTCTGTACTTCAGTGACTCTCAGTGCCTTTACCTATTTCCAGGAGCCATCCTGCTGGGCTCTTTTTCCTTCCTAGTTGATAGATTAAGTTCTAAATGTTTAACCGTTGCCTTGTCTACCTTTCTTGGATGTCTAGCTGGGTTCTTGCGTATGGTTTATATATCACTCCTCAACTCCTGCAAGCTCCTAAGGCTACCTCAGTGCTCCCTAGAAGACAGTGGTTATAAACTTGGAACCATTACAGCTGTGCAATATAATGAGAGCTGAAACATTTAGTGATTGCAATCCACCATTGAAAAGAAGGGTCTTTCCATGTACAGACTGCTATATTTAGAATGGATAACCAACAAGGATCTCCTGGACAGCACAGGGAACTCTGCTCGATGTTATGAGGCAGCCTGGATGGGATGGGAGTTGGAGGAGAATGGATACATGTATATATATGGCTGAGTCCCTCCGCTGTTCACTGAGAACTATCACAACGTTGTTCATCAGCTATACCCCAATATGAAATAAAAAGTTTTATAAAGGTTATTAAAAAAAAACTGACTCTTATATTTCCTCAAAGTTTAAAAAATCTTGTTTTTATAAATTTTTGATTCAATAGCCATTTTTCATAACTACTTTTATTGAAGTTCTCTAATTTTATACTGTTGAAGGCCAGGTGCTTCCATGAATGGAAGCAGTGAATCTGTGTGTGTCAGGCTGGGCAGGGAGGTACGGAGACGAAGCTCTTTGTGATCAGATGAACTTGAGTTTGCTTCTGGCTCGAATGTTTCTCAGACGCACTGCCTGGCACCCAGGAGATGCCTGTCTGTCCTCCTTCCTTCCCTATTTCAATGACACATGTCTAACATGTATTGGAAAGTCATCCCGGACTTTCTTCCTGGTGCTGCCCATATTTCCTTAGGCTGTGGTATAGTTATCAAACTTCTTCCTGTCCGAAATGAAGGGAAGAGAGTAACTTTGCTTTTGGTAATTTTGCATTTTCACAAACCCACTGAGGCTTTATATCGCAGATGAGCAGAAGCTCAACTGAAATATTCTTATCGGTTTTATTAATGTTCTTGTCTCTGTTCTCTGCTGTCGATCAAAGGTTGAGGAAATGTAAATTTCATAATTTGGAGCAAATGAGTATTTCTAGTTCATTTCAACCTCTGCTTATTATGTGTGTGTGTGTTAGTCGCTCAGTCATGTCTGACTCTTTGTGATCCCGTGGACAGCAGCCCTCCAGTCTCCTCTGTCCATGGGCTTTTTCAAGCAAGAATACTGGAGGGGGTTGCCATTTCCTTCTCCATGTACTTATTATATGTAACCCCTAAATATTCAGGTTGGGTTTACATGTTTATTACAGTGCTATCAGAGGTAGTAGAAAAGCAATTTAGTTTTCTATTGTTTTACCCCTTATAGTTCTGTAAATTCTTCTGTCTTCAAAAATTTTACATTGAATTTTAGAATTACATGGGTGTACTCCACAGAGGTAGTGAGAGAAAATGCAAGCTTTCAAAGCATACATAAATACCATTTAAGAGGTTTACTACACTGCATCGATTCCATGTATTTCAATATAATTGGTTTCCTTTGTAACCCAGTGTTTTTAAGAAATTTTCAGTGTCAGACTATATCATGGGGTCTGTAGGCTTTGCCAGACTGCCAGAGATCCAAGACACAAAACATATTAAGGGCCCCTGAGAATTCCTCCTTTGTCGCACACTTTCTATGAATAGAGTTCTTAATCCTGCAAAAGACTAAATTTCTGGATTATTTCAAAAGTGAATTGTCATTCACAGTGTCTAGAAGCCCCTTCTAAAACTTTTTACAACCTGAAAACAGAATGATGAACTTGAATTCATATTAAATGTTACACAATCCAGGATTTGTAGAACGCTCATGTCATGGTTCGTGGTTTAGCTTCCCAGTAGCCCATGAGATGAGTGGGTATACTATGCTTCTGATCTTCCACAACTCCGGCTATTTTTTCTTTCATTTTTTTCCACTTCAAGATCATAGTCAGCGTGACAATTATGAGATCAACCTCAGTGGCTGCTTTAAATAGTTACAGTGTGAGTTGAAAAGTAAAACTTCTCCAGAATGTTATAACTCATCCAGTAATAAAATGGCTTTCATGAAACACTGAAGCCAGCATGACGGTTTTCCTGGGGGTTTTCCCTGGACTGTTTTCTTTAGAAAAAGATATGGCTTTCCCTGCTGTGGCAATCTTGAATACGTCATAAAAAGAGGCAGCAATTAAAGAGGGAGTGGAGCCCTCACCAAAACACAGATAAACCGTAGGGGGACATATTTACAAACTGTCTGGTCTGGAGAGAGAAAATTGTAGAAATAAATGCACTTTTCAAAACCCATTCCTTTCCCTGGCATTTTGTGCCACATTGTTAGGTATAGTTAAGAAGCGTTAATACTGATTCCTCTCCATGATCCGTTTCTTTTAAATAAAAGATGGAACATTTTCTGAAAATGAGCATAATGTAGTTTGTTCAGTGTCAGTGAGACATTATTCCATAGTGGTCTGTGTGGGGAAGAAAATTTTTTAAAACTTCTCTTTTCACGTTTTATTTTTGGAGTATAATTGCTTTACAATATGATATTAGTTTCTGTTGTACATCAAAGTGAATCAGCTATATGTATACAGGTATTTCTTCCCTCTTAAGCTTCCTTCCCGTCCTCCACCTCCCCTCACCCCACAGCTTAAGATTGTTACAGAGTACTGAGTTGAGCTCTCTGCTATACAGCAGGGTCGCATTAGCTATCTATTTTACCCATGGTAGTGTATATATATATATATGGAGAAGGAAATGGCAACCCACTCCAGTGTTCTTGCCTGGAGAATCCCAGGGATGGCGGAGCCTGGTCGGCTGCCGTCTATGGGGTCACACAGAGTCGGACACGACTGAAGCGACTTAGCAGCAGCAGCAGCAGCAGTGTATATATGGTGGAGAAGGAAATGGCAACCCACTCCAGTGTTCTGGCCTGGAGAATCCCAGGGAAGGGGGAGCCTGGTGGGCTTCCGTCTATGGGGTCACACAGAGTCGGACACAACTGAAGTGATGTAGCAGCAGTGTATATATGGCAGTGCCACTCTCAATGCATCCCATCCTCCCCTTCCCTTTCTGTGTCCACACACATCTGATGTCTACATCCGAGTCTCTATTCCTGACGTGCAAATAGATTGACCTGTACAATTTTTCTAGATTCTATATATATATATATATATATATATATATATGATATTTTTGTCTTTCAGACTTACTTCACTCTGTATGATAGACTCTAGGTCCATTGTGAGAAGAGGACTTTTTAACAAACCATCCTTGTAGGATTTGTAGGTCAGCATCTAATAACTATGATTCAAATCTAAAAAAGTATAGAAGATGAAAATGACTCTTTTTAAGCTTTACTTGACCAATCACAGAGAGAAACTCAGTTATTCCTTTCCTTCAGATTCATATCTTAAGCCTGCTTCACACCACCAAAAAATAGCTTAGTAACTTGAAATAGTGGTCAAACTAAGTTATATACAAATGCTCTTTTAATTTTGGCTCTGTTACCTTTTTAGCCTGTGTGTTTTGGCGGGGTGGAGGGAGAGGAGAGAAAGGGTGTAAAGGAAGGGCCCCAGCTTGAGAGTGCAAGATGAGTTCAGCTGTTTCCCTAACTGGGTGAACTCTAGGTTTGTTTACATCTTTAGACCTCAGCTTACAAATGTGTACAAGGTCTGTCTAGGTGGTGATTATGACTGCTTCTTTTTTGTGATCTTAAAATAGAGCCTGAGTGGCTCCTTATTTTTTGCCACCAAAGTGGTGAAACAGTGGAAAAATAACAGCAAACTGTGAGGAGACATTATTGCTTTTTTGTAATGCAGCGTGTGAAACTGGGCTAGCCAGTTTTCTGGTCCTTAAAATAGTTTTGTACTTCCCAATCATGAAGGGGTAAAATAAACTACATTATGCATTGTGTCTGACTTAAGTACACTGTGTGTGTGTGTGTGTGTGTGTGTGTGTGTGTGTGTGTGTGTGTGTGTGTGTCTACGCGCGCATGCGCACATGTGCACGTATGGGGTGTGCTTTCAAAATAACCAGATGAGGGAGGCTGCTCTATCTAAACAATGCTGTGCTCTCTCTTCTTTATCTCCTCACGGTCCTAGTTTAGGTGGCTATTTTATGACATCTGGACCTCTCTGCTGGTTTCTCCTCCCTTCTCAAATGCCACCTTTTTCCATTAATAATTGTATGCTTATTTGTTTATCTGTTGCATTTATATTACTGAACTGTGATGCTGACTAATTTGTGCCCCTCCCCATTCACCACCCCCGACCCTGAGAATGTGACTGCTTTTGGAGATCAGGTCTTTAAAGAGATGACGGAGTTAAACGAGGCCCTCAGGATGGGCCATCATCATACTGACTGGTGTTATTATAAGAAGGGGCTTCCCTGGTGACTCAGATGGTAAAGAATCTGCATGCAACGCAAGAGACCTGGATTTGATCCCTACGTCGGGAAGATCCCCTGGAGAAGGGTATGGCAACCCACTCCAGTATTCTTGCCTGGAGAAATCCATGGACAGAGGAGCCTCGTGGACTATGGTTCATGGGGTGGCAAAGATTTGGACGCTCAAAGAGACACCAGGGGAACATGGGTACAGAGGAAAGACCATGTGTGGATTCAGGGAGAAGATGGCATTTTCAAACCAAGAAGAAAGGCATCGGAAGAAGCCAAACATGGGACTTCCCTGGTGGTACAGTGGTTAAGAATTCACCTTCCAATGCAGGGGACATGGGTTCAATCCCTCGTTAGTGAGCTAAGACCCCACATGCTGTGGGGAAGGTAAATCTGTGTACTGCAAGTATTGATCCCTTGAGGTCTAGAGCCCCTGTGCCACAAGAGAAGCCAGAGCTACAGCTAGAGACTTTCACATACTGCAACTAAGACACAGCACAGCCATAAACCCCCACACCTGCTGGGCGTTTTGATCTGTCTTCTGGCCTCTAAAACTGTCAGAACATAAATCTCTGTTGTTTAAGCCATGTAGGTTGTGGTGTTTTATTCCAGTAGCCCTAGCAAACGAATACAAAGTGTCACTTCCACTGTGTCCCCCTTCTCTGCCTGTGCTGTGGGTTCTTCTGTAGAATGGCAGAATGATGTGGAAAGAGAATTTGGTATGAGTTAGAGGGTCAGGATTCTAGAGCCAGCTCAACATTTGTCAGCCGGATGAGCTGGGAAACATTTCTTAGTCTTTCTGGAAGTCAGTATTCTCTTGTACAGTATACGGGGGCCCATCTGCCTCTGTTTGAGTTGTCAGTGATTTTTAAACTGATTTTAAACACTCACCCTTTATTTCTAAAATGGCAATAGCAATCCCTCTCTTATGAAGACAAAACAAGATGATATATATAAATCACTTAGCACAGCATCACTGGCATCTAGCAAATGCTTAATGTGAACTTTGAAGATTAAGTATTTAAATTAGTAATTGCTGAGATATTTTCCAGCTTGTCATTCCAGGTTCTATAATTAGGTTCTACTTCTCCTTAACTGTTACTCAGTGCAGAACCTTATCTATGGTTTAATCAGTTTTCCCCTGTACTCCATACAAATTCCCAAGTTTGTTCATTCATCATTTAATAAATATTAGTTGGGTGATCACTTGAGGTCCAACAAAAATACAGGGAGAAGGAGACAGAATTTCCCTCTTATTGCTCACAGCTTGAGGAGACATACCCTCTAAATCATGGTTGTAGAGTACATAATGCTGTGGTAAGAGATATCTAGGAAAAATACGGGGCCCTAGCCACGTAGATAAAAGAGACAGTTTACTTCAGAGCGTGAGTTCATGCAGAATCCTGAAGGACAGGCAGAGACTATGCTGTACTGAAGGCATGTGGGGGAGGGGGTCACTGGTAGTCCAGTGGTTAAAACTCTGTGCTTACACTGCCAAGAGCCCGGGTTTGATTCCCTGATCCAGGAACTAAGATCTCACAGACTGTGCATGGCAAGGCCAAGAAGGTATGTGGGGAGGGTGGGAAGGTTTTGGGTGGCATTTTGGGGTCGCTGGGTGGCACTGATGAGAGCCTGAGATGCGATGGGCATCTCCACTGTGGCTGTAGCTTGCTATTCATGACCTTTTCCCACAGCACAGGTTTTCATCTGCCCTTTCTAGACATCTGCGCCCTTTCCTGGTTTCAAATATCAGCTCAGTTTTCTGCTTTCTCCAGCAAGCCTTGTCTGTTTTAAACCACATGAATCTTTCTCTGTTCTGAAACTCCAGATTTTCCATATAAACTTGTCTGAATAAGCAATGAACTTTCAATAATACAATTTTGAGGACAAAGAAGCAGTGTCAGTGGTCTAGGAATAAAAACAGAGTGGAAAAATTCAATTCAAAAGGAGTGGTGTGGGTGAACATCAGTGAGGGAGCAGGCATCTCACTGCAGGGCTCAAGAGGCACAAAACAAACTCTTGGTTTCCTGGCTTGAGAAATAGACCCAGTTCATTAATCTGCCTTTGTATATGATGGCTTTTCTATTTCCTTGGAAGTGAAGAGTTGTTTAAACAGATTTTGTGCGCGCATGTGTGTGTTTATTTATTTAATTTTGGGTTGCACTGTGTCTTCGTTGCTGCACAGGCTTTCTCTTGTTGAGGGTGCAGGGGATACTGTCTACTGTGGTGCGAGGGCTTCTTGGTGGCTTCTCTCGTTGCAGAGCACAGGCTCTAGGCGTATGGACTTCAGTAGTTGTGGTGCATGAGCTTAGTTGTTCTAGCACATGTGGAATCTCCCTGGACCAGGAATTGAACCTGTATTCCCTGCATTGGCTGGCAGACTGTTATCCAACGTACCATCAGGGAAGTCCTTGTATTAAAATTAGGTTCAGCCTAAGAGACAGGCTTCCCAGGTGGCTCAGTGGTAAGGAATCTGCCTGCCAATGCAAGCAATACAGGAGACACAGGTTTGATCCCTGGGTTGGGAAGATCACTGGAGAAGGAAATGGTAACCCTCTCCAGTATTCTTGTCTGGAAAATCCCACGGACAGAGAAGTCTGGTGGGCTACATTCCATAGAGTTGCAAAGAACTGGACATGACTTAGTGGCTTAGCACACACACACAGCCTGAGAGACAGTTCTAATTTAAAGCAGCTCATTTACTTAATTCTTATTGTTTCTTCATTCTTCTGTGCTTGTTGGTGGTGTCTAACTCTTTCTTTAGCCTAGGTTTTAGAAAAGCAACAGCAAAATAACTTAAGGATTTAAAACTTTACTGATGTCTTAGTAACTGTGTGTGTGTGTATTTATATTTATGGATGATGATGCAAACAGTAATGAACTACCCTTAGTGCTTTTAGAACATGTTTCTATATCCAGAATAATGGAGAAAGCTTTGAATTTGGAAGCAGATAAATTAGAGTTATATATATATATATGCACATACATATATATGTATGCCTCTGCTGCTGCTGCTAAGTTGCTTCAGTCATGTCCGACTCTGTGTAACCCCTAGACCCCGTCCCTGGGATTCTCCAGGCAAGAACACTGGAGTGGGTTGCCATTTCCTTCTCCAATGAAAGTGAAAAGTGAAAGTGAAGTCGCATATACATACATATAATTTAATGAATCAGAAATAGCAGTACTTTTTAATCTCCATCAAACCTCATTGTTGAGTATGACAAATACACAGTCTTTATAGAAAAGATGTTCATCAAATTTGCCTACCTGAGTTTCTTAGAAATCTTCATAGAGCCAAATAAATCTCAGGAATTTGGGAGAAAGCATCAGTTTCATAACTAATAATAACAAATGATAATTTTGTATACTTATGACCTCCTAGGTACTGTGCTTAATTATTAACATACATTTCTTCAGTTCATCCTCCCATTGCCTCTGTGAGGTGTGGGAACCATTTCTCCCATGTTACAGATAAAAAGACTACTATAATTGTGTGGAGGCTCCACAAACTGCACCCATATAGGACAGTAAACTTAGTCAATATTGTGTGTGTTCTGAAGACTCTACCCGCTGTCTGCTCCCCAACTCTGTCCCCCTCATCAGATATATTTAGTCTCTAAGACACAACAATTTTGAAATTAGACCAATTAATAGGCCCTACCGTGGTCTTTAAGTGTTCACATGAAAGGGAAAGTCACATGTCTCTCACTTTAAATGAAACACTAGAAATAAGGTTAAGCTTAGTGAGGAAGGCATGTTGAAAGTTGAGATGGGCCAGAAGCTAGGCCTCTTGTGCCAGAGTTAGCTTAAGTTGTGAAATGCACAGGAAAAGTTCTTGAAGAAATTAAAAATGCTACTCTAGTGAGCATATGAATGACAAGAAAGCAAAACAGCCAACAGCCTTACTGCTGATATGGAGAAAGTTTCAGTGGTCTGGATGAAAGATCCAGTTAACTACAAAATTTAATTCAACCAAAGCCTAATGGTGAGCAGCACTCTAACTCTCTTCAGTTTTATGAGGATTGAGAGAGGTGAGGACACTGCAGAAGAAAAGTTTGACTCTAACAGAGCTTGGTTCTTGAGGTTTCAGTAAAGAAGACATGTGCAAGGTGAAGCAGCAAGTACTCATGTAGAAGCTACAGTAAATTATCCAAAGGATCTAGCTAAGGTAATCCCTGAAGGTGGCTAAACAACGGATTTTCAGTGGAGATGAAACGACCTTCTATTGGAAGAAGATGCTATTTAGGACTTCAATAGCTAGAGAGGAGAAGTCATTGACTGGCTTTAAAGTTTCAAAGGACAGGCTGATTTTACAGTTAGGGACTAAATGCATCTGGTGATTTTAAGTTGAAGCCAATACTCATTTACCATTCCAAAAATCCTAGGGCCCTTAAGAATCTACTCTGCTGTGCTCTATAAATGGAACAACAAAGCCTGGATGACAGCATATCTGTATACAACATGATTTATTGAATGTTTTAAGCCTACTATTGAGACCTACTTCTCGAAACAAAGTCCTTTCAAAATATTACTACTGTTCATTGACAATGCAGTTATTACCCAAGAGCTTAGATAGATATGAAATTAATGTTGTTTTCATGCCTCTTGACACAACAGCCATTTATTTGATTCAGGTCTTGTTCTTTAAGAAGTAAATTTTATATGGCTATTGCTGCCTCTGATTGGTCTGGGCAAAGTCAGCTGATAACCTGATAAAGGATTCTTCATTCTGGATGCCATGAAGAACATTTGTGATTCATGGAAAGAGGACACAATATCAGCATTCACAGAAGTTTATAAGAAGTTGATTCGAACCCTCAAGGATGACTTTGAGGGGTTCAAGATTTCAGTGGAGTAAATAACTGGTGGAAATGCTAAGGGAACTAGAACTAGAAGGAAGCCTGAAGATGTGACTGAATTGCTACAGTCTGATTGATAAAACTTGAAAGGATGAGGAGTTACTTCTTATGGATGAGCAAAGTGTTTTCTTAAGGTTGAATCTACTGTTGAGGATGCTGTGAAGACTGTTGAAATGACAGTAAAACAATCAAGGTATTACATAAATTTAGTTGATAAAGCAGTAGCAAGGTTTGAGAGGATTGACTCCAATTTTGAAAGAAGTCCTACTCTGGGTAAAATGCTCTCAAATAACATTGCATGCTACAGAGAACTTGTGCCTGTGAGAAAGAATTAATTGATGCAGCAAACTTCACTGTTGTCTCATTGCTACACACACACAAAAGAAATTGCCATAGTCAGCCCAGCCTTCAGAAACCACCATCCTGGTCAGTCAGCAGCCATCAACTTTGAGGTGGGACTCTCCACCAGCAAAAGATTATGACTCAGTAAAGGCAAACTATTCAATATCACGGTAATCAAAGTATGTGCCCCAACCACTAGTGCTGAAGAAGCTGAAGTTGAATGATTGTATGATGACCTACAAGACCTTCTAGAACTAACACCAGAAAAAGATGTCCTTCTAGCTCAATTGGTAAAGAATCCATCTGCAATGTAGGAGACCCTGGTTCGATTCCTGGTTCGGGAGTATCCACTGGAGAAGGGATAGGCTACCCACTCCAGTATTCTTGGGCTTCCCTGTGGCTTAGCTGGGAAAGAATCCACCTGCAATGTGGGAGACCTGGGTTCGATCCCTGGGTTATGAAGATCCCCTGGAGAAGGGAAAGGCTACCCCTCCAGTATTCTGGCCTGGAGAATTCCATGAACTGTGTAGTCCACAGGATCACAAAGAGCTGGGCATGACTGAGTGACTTTCACTGTCATCACAGGGGACTGGAAAGCAAAAGTAGGAAGTCAAGAAACACCTGGAGTAACAGGCAAGTTTGGCCTTGGAGTACAAAATGAATCAGGGCAAAGGCTAACAGAGTTCTGCCAAGAGAATGCACTGGTCATAGCAAACACCCTCTTCCAACAATACAAGAGACAACTCTACACATGGACATCACCAGCTGGTCAATACTGAAATCAGATTTATTATGTTCTTTGCAGACAAAGATGGAAAAGCTCTATACAGTCAGCAAAAACAAGACTGGGAGCTGACTGTGGCTTAGATCATGAACTCCTTATTGCCAAATTCAGACTTAAATTGAAGAAAGTAGGGAAAATCACTAGACCATTCAGGTATGATCTAAATCATATCCCTTATGATTATACAGTGGAAGTGACAAACAGATTCAAGGGATTATATCTGATAGAGTGCCTGAACAACTATGGACAAAGTTTTGTGGCATTGTACAGGAGGCAGGGATCAAGACCATCCCCAAGAAGAAGAAATGCAAAAAGGCAAAATGGTTGTCTGAGGAGGCCTTACAAATAGCTGAGAAAAGGAGAGAAGCTAAAGGCAAAGGAGAAAAGGAAAGATACATCCATCTGAATGCAGAGTTTAAGAATAGCAAGGAGAGATAAGAAAGCCTTTCTCAGTGATCAATGTAAAGAAATAGAGGAAAACAGCAGAATGGAAAAGACTGGAGATCTCTTCAAGAAAATTAGAGTTACCAAAGGAACATTTCATGCAAAGATGGACACAATAAAGGACAAAAATGTTATTGACCTAACAGAAGCAGAAGAAATTAGGAAGAGGTGACAAGAATACACGGAAAAACTATACAAAAAAGGCCTTAATGACAAAGATAGCCATGATGGTGTGATCACTCACCTAGAGCCAGACATTCTGGAATGCAGAGTCAAGTGGGCCTTAGGAAGCATCACTATGAACAAAGCTAGTGGAGGTGATGGAATTCCAGCTGAGCTGTTTCAAATCCTCAGTGATGATGTTGTAAAAGTGCTGCAATCAATATGCCAGCAAATTTGGAAAGCTCAGCAGTGGCCACAGGACTGGGAAAGGTCACTTTTCATTCCAATCCCAAAAAAGGCAATGCCAAAGAATGTTCACCCTACTGCACATTGCACTCATCTCACACGTCAGCAAAATAATGCTCAAAATTCTCCAAGCCAGGCATCAATAGTACATGAAGAGAGAACTTCCAGATGTTCAAGCTGATTTTAGAAAAGCTAGAGGAACCAAAGATCAAATTGCCAACATCCACTGGATCATAGAAAATGCAAGAGAATTCCAGAAAAAAATCTGCTTCACTGACTATGCTAAAGCTTTTGATTGTGTGGATCACAACAAACTGTGGAAAATTCTTCAAGAGATGGAAATATCAGACCACTTTACCTGCCTCCTGAGAAACTTGTATGTAGGTCAAGAAACAACTGTTAGAACCAGACACAGAACAACAGACTTGTTCCAAATTGGGAAAGGAGTATGTCAAGGCTGTATATCGTCACCCTGTTTATTTAACTTATATGCAGAATACCTCATGTGAAATGCTGGGCTGGGTGAAACAATAGCTGGAATCAACATTGCCAAGAGAAATATCAATAAACTCAAATATGCAGATGATAAGACCCTAATGGCAGAAAGAGAAGAGAAACTGAAGAGCCTCTTGATGAAGGGGAAAGAGGAAAGTAAGGAAGTTGGCTTAAAACTCAACATTCAAAAAATTAAGGTCTTGGCATCTGGTCCCATCACGTCATGGCAAATAGATGAGGAAACAATGGAAACAGTGAGAGACTTTATTTTCCTGGGCTCTAAAATCACTGCAGATGGTGACTGAAGCCATGAAATTAAAAGATGTTAGCTCCTTACCTGGAATATCCCATGGACAGAGGAGCCTGGTAGGCTACAGTCCCTGGAGTCGCAAAGAGTCAGACGTGACTGAGCAACTTTACTTTTACTTTTCACTTTCATGCACTGGAGAAGGAGATGGCAACCTACTCCAGTGTTCTTGCCTGGAGAATCCCAGGGAAGGGGGAGCCTGGTGGGCTGCCGTCTATGGGGTCGCACACAGAGCTGGACACAACTTAAGCAACTTAGCAGCAGCAGCTCCTTGGAAGAAAAGGTATGACCAACCTAGACAGCATATTAAAAAGCAGAGACATTACTTTGCCAACAAAGGTCCATCTAGTCAAAGCTATGGTTTTTCCAGTGGTCATGTGTGGATGTGAGAGCTGGACCATAAAGAAGGCTGAGTGCCAAATAATTGATGCTTCTGAACTGTGGTGTTGGAGAAGACTCTTCAGAGTCCCTTGGACTGGAAAGAGATTAAACCAGTCCATCCTAAAGGAAATCAGTCCTGAATATTCATTGGAAGGACTGATATTGAAGCTGAACCTCCAATACTTTGGCCCCCTGATGTGAAGAGCTGACTCATTAGAAAATACCCTGATGCTGGGACTGATTGAAAGGAGAAGGGGACGGCAGAGGATGAGACGGTTGGATGTCATCATCGATTCGGTCGACCTGAGTTTGAGCAATTTCCAGAGCTGGTGAAGGACAGGGAAGCCTAGTGTGCTGCAGTCCATGGTGTCACAAAGAGTCTGACACGACCGAGCAACTGAACTGAATTGAAAGGCTTAGATGTTAGTTAGCAGTAAAGTATTTTATTTTATTTATTTATTTTTTTTTATGCTGCAAAAAGCTTTATTGTTTCCATTTGGTCCAAGGCTTGAGAGAGGGCTCCAGGGTGTTAAAAACCTGCCGAGTTGCTGCAGAGAGGGGGCTTCAGGCAGCCCTGATGTTAGGTGGGTTCTTCAAAGGTCACTGGTCTCCAGAAGCTCCTAGTCGTGCTTGAGGGTGAGCCTTTCGAAGAGATCCTCGCCCAACCCAGCCTGGGGACCAGCCAGCCTGCGGAGAGTGGTCAGGTGGTCACCCATCTTCTTGATGAATTTCACTTCCTCATCTAGGAAGTGGTTCTCCAGGAAGTCACAAATGTGGGGGTCTCCGCGGGCAGAAGCCAGATCCAACAGGGCTTGATTCAGGTTCTTCTCTACAAGAAGGGCGGCTTCCATAGCGTCCTGGGTTTTACCCCACTCATCTTGAGACGGCTTCTGCACGTCCAGGAAGAGGGCGCGGCCGCCACGCTGGTTTTGCAATTTCAAGAGACGCTCCGCGCCCTCGTGCTTCTCCTTGGCCAATTCGCGAAAAAAGTGACCCACACCCTCCAGGGCCACATCGTCGCGGTCGAAATAGAAGCCCAGAGAGATGTAGGTGTAGGAGGCCCGCAGTTGCATGTTAACCAGGCGGTTGACAGCGGCCTCCACCTCGGTAGAATAATTCTGACGAATCTGGGAGCTCATGATTGGTTGGTAATAAGGAGTTAAAAAATGGTGGCTGGTCCCGGTGATCGTGGACAGTTGAGTGGCTGACTCTGGAGGTTGCGACTGGAAAAAAGGTTGGAGGGTGGTCTGAGGCTGGAGCAAGGGGCGTCCCTGGGTCTGTTCCGTCCAAGCACTGTTGAAGCAAGAGACAGATCCGCGGGGCCGCCGAGCGCACTTCCAGTAAAGTATTTTAAATTAAGGTTTGTACATTGTTCTTTGGACACAATGCTGCTGCACATTTAATAGACTACATTACAGTTTAAACATAACTTTAATATGCACCGGGAAACCAAAGCATTTTTGTGCTTAGTTTTATTGAAATATTATCTTTGTTGCGGTAATCTGGAATCAAACCTGCAATATCTCTGAAGTATGTCCATGATTGGGCTTCCCTGGTGCTTAGACAGTAAAGAATCCACCTGCAATGCAGGAGACATGGGTTTGATCCCTGGGTCAGAAAGTTTCCCTGGAGAAGTAAATGGCTATGCATTCCAGTATTCTTGCCTGAAGGAGTCCGTGGACAGGGGTGCCTGGAGGGCTACAGTCCATGGGGTCCCAAAGAGTCGGACATGACTGAGTGACTAACACCTTCAGTTCACCTTCACATGTCCATGATAACCCCTTATTTTCCTGTGTCTTGCAATTCCAGGCAGGGAAAAATGTTAGTCAGTCCTGTGCCTGATTCTTTGTGATCCCATAACTGTGGCCTGCTGAACTTGTCTGTCCATGAAATTCTCCAGGCAATAATACTGGAGTGGGTTGCCATTTCCTTCTTCAGGGGATCTTCCCCACACAGGGATTGAACCTGGGTCTCCTGCATGGTGCAGATTCTTTACTGCCTGAACCACCAGAGAAGCCAGTAGGTGGGGAAAGAGAATGACAAAACCTTCTAGTCTGTGGGTATTTTTTTTTTTTTTTTTCATCTTCCCAAGAGAAGTCCATCTCTCCTGCCAACATGACTAACAGGGTTTTGGACAGACCACACACTATGAAGCATTCACTGAAAGCCAACAGTTACGTCGCACAGGCAAGTGTGTGTTGAAAAGTGTATCTGCATTTCCCCCTCATTAGTGTTCAGGAAGTTTCTAATTACAGGGAAGGTAAAGAATAAAAGAAACTATGAGCTTCATATTTGTTGCTTCAGACTTAAAAGACTGTGCACTCACCAAGATTGGTTATTCAGCTTGATTAGTAAAATCAACCCCCGACCCCTGCTCCAAACTGCTGTTTTATAAGCATTCATGATAGTGGTTATGCAAACTAGCTGCAATAATGTTTCCAGTCTATGCTAGTTGCAGGGGGTTGGGGGTGGAATTTTCTCAGTGTTTACTGTGGCTAGGTGGACAGAAATGTCATAATTCCACAGAAACTGAAGATATCTATTGCTACTATTAACAGTGTAGGGAGGCAAAAGGATGAATGGGTGCCTATTTGTAACTGGAACTGAAAATGTCATCACTGCCTGGCAATAATAACCAATGATTTTTTTCGGAAGAAAATGAACCTTACCTAACAGTTTTCCCATATGACTGATGTTGCTTCTTTTGAACGTAAGTTTGGAATGAAAATTGAATGTATAAATTGCACCTATTCACATGTAGTGGACTTTTAAGATATATTTTTCATTTTGACATAATCTAAGTTAAGAAATAGCAAAAATTTCCATTTCCATATATTCATTACCTAGATTTCTCCAATATAATATCTTATATTGTTCAGTTGCTAAGTCGTGTCCAACTCTTTATGACCCCATGGACTGTAGCACCCCCGGCTTCCCTGTCCTTCACCATCTCCCACAGTTTGCTCAAACTCATGTCCATTGAGTCAGTGATGCCATCCAACCATCTCATCCTCTGTTGTCCCCTTCTCCTCCAGCTTTCAATCTTTCCCAGCATCAGGGTCTTTTCCAATGGGTCAGCTCTTCACATCAGGTGGCCAAAATATTGAAACTTCAGCTTCAGCATCAATCCTTCCAATGAATATTCAGGGTTTATTTTCTTTAGGATTGACTGGTTTGATCTCCTTGCTGATCAATGGACTCTAAAGAGTCTTCTCCAGCACCATAGTTGGAAAGCATCAATTCTTCGGTGCTCAGCCTTCTTTATGGTTGAACTCTACATCTGTACATGACTACTGGAAAAACCATAGACCTGGGCAGTTAGCTATTGTATACATGTTTCCTATTTTTGGCTTTAATATGGAGAGAGCCTCTATCTAGGTCCTGATGCAGGATACAATAATGACAGAAGTGGTGAAGAGTTAGGTGGTAAGCACAGGGCTTATGAATGGAGTTGCTAGAAATGGAAAGAGGAAATAAAGTTACTGAAACCAAACTTTGGGCACCAGCAACAAATTTCCTCTAAACATTTTGAGTACTAGTCTCACTCCTTCTCGGATTTCACTTGTTCCGCCTTTTTTCTTTTAAAATTAGAGATGGATATTTAACATCCTTTCACATTAAGAATAGTTAGGAATGAAAAAGAGGGACGTCAAAAGAGAGTAACAGTACTATTCTGTGAATTTCCTTCATACATAAACCTGAAATTATGTAATATTTATCCATCCATCCACCCATCTATCCAACAAATATTTATCCTCAACCTACTCTATTTTAGGCACAGCGCTAGGCCGTAGGGATGGATAACTGTATGAACAAGATAAATACGGTCACCGACTTTATGCATCTTTAGTTCTCTCAGGAAAGGCAGACATTGTGTAAGTGCAATGAAAGACTTGAAAAAGAAGTACAAGGTACAAATGAAACCAGGAACAGGCAAACCAAACATATTCTGAACATCATGAAAGTCTTCTCAGTGGAGGTGACATTTAAGCTGAGTCCTGGAGGGTGGGTGAGCTATATCTCGGTGAACAGTTGTTGCTTCCATGGCCTTGTGTGATCTGCTCCTCCCCATATTTCCAAACTCATCATGAGCCACTTTTACTCTTGCTCACCATTTACCAGCCATCGTCTTCTCTCAGTTCCTCAAACGGCCTGCCTGGAACTCTAAATTCTAAATTCATTCCTCCCCATCCTCTGTAGTTGCTCCTTTACTGAGATTAAGTTCCCAGTTATTCTCTAGTTTCACTTGCTTGTTTCCATCATTTTGTACAGCACTATTTCTAATCTCTTAGAATTTCATTTAACTGCTTTCAAATTAAACTGGTACTTTAGAATGAACAAATCATGTATTTTAAATCATCAGCATTAAAAATTGAAATTTAACATGAATATGTTTTTAAAACTCTTAACACATAGCTAAAATGAAAAGCATTCCTTTTTTTAAATTGTGAATGTGTGTAGTACTGATCTAATTAAAAAAACAATAGCATGTGGCTTTTTGATTATAAATAGTACAAAAATAATTTTAATTTTCCATAATTTCAATAAATTTCTTACGAAGTACTTGGAAAATGCAAAAAAAAAAATCCTGGAGTTTCCTAATAATTACTCACAGTATAAATTTGAACAAATATGGAAAGTAAGCAGTAATAGCAGAATATGTTTATCCTTTTCTAAGTTATGTGTGTATACCCACACCTATAAACAATTAAGGAGCTCAAACCACACAAGTCCCCTTGGGTCGAATCTTACTTCCAAAGAGTCACATTCATCATCATTTAAATCTTGTAAATGCATCCAAGAAAAGGTTTAACAATAAGGATTGTTTATTTTGTAGGTTTTAAAGAAGTTAGAGTGCCAAAGAAGACTTTTGAAGTGTGAAGAGATTTCTCGTAATTGAAACCAACATGTCATTTATAGATCCTTATCAACACATTATAGTAAGTCATTTACTGCTTATATATTCTTCTGGGAGTGGGTCAGACATACTTTTGTGCATGAGTATCGCTGATATTGCTCGGTAAGTGTCAGTTACAAATTGGCACTTGCCATCTACCTACCTCTGCAAGTATTAAATCATATGCTTCTGCTGACCTTCAACCACCCCCTGAAAGGAGTTCAGGGTAGAGAGTATAAATGGGGCAGCATTTACTGTGCTGGAGGTGGGGAGGGGGGAACTGGCAGGACAGGTCATTAGATATTTTCAGGAGCCCATTTTTCTTGTATCTTCCATATCTAAAAAAGCATTAAGATCTTTCATGGTGACAACTGCTCCTTGTGACTAACAACACCTTCATAAGACTAGTAGAAACCTTCTGGAGAATATGTGCTTGATTGCATGTATTCACCCTTCACCAAAATCACATATATACTGATCTCTTTGGAGCAGGTTCTTAGAGCTATCTGAGGTTCTGTCTCCTGGGTTGTAATCCTCATTTTGCCCCAAATAAAACCTAACTTGCAACTTTCTTTTCAGTGGACAAAAGTATAAATATCTATGAAAAGTCTTACATTTTTTAATGAAAATCATATGAACTTAACTGTGATTCAAATAAGGTAGAATCCGTAATAAAACTAACTCATCTCTTTGTTTTATCACGGTAAGTTTCCAGAAAAGAGGGATTTGGAAGGGAAAATGCCAAAATATCTGTAATAGTATTGAATGTTCATAAAACAATAAAAAGTGTAGTTATCACTTAGCGATTGTCAATCTGCACCTTTCATATGAAATGACAGAGAGCTAAAATAATTATTGCACTAAGGACTATACTTTGGTATGCATTTTCAGGGTAATTAATTTTGTAAACTATCCTTTAGTTAGATATATTTTATGTGCTCAGTCTCTCAGTCATGTCTGACTCTTTGTGACTCTATGCACTGTAGCCCATCAGGCTCCTCTGTCCATGGGATTTTCCAGGCAAGAGTAATGGAGTGAGTTGCCATTTCCTATTCCAGGAGATCTTCCCAACCCAGGGATTGAACCCACACCTCCTGTGTCTCCTACATTGGCAGGCAGATTTTTTACCACCAGCACCACCTGGGAAGCCCAAGTCATATTTAAACAAACTCTTTTAAGGTTGGGTTATTTTTAGTAAAAAGTTGAGTGTTTCAGAATTTAGTGTGGAACTTTTCAAATTCCATTAGAAGTGTGCTCTCTTTTCTGATCAAAGAAGCAGAGGAGAAAAAATTTCTTTGCTAAGTTTAACACTTGAGATCCAGTAAGATTTATATAGACTAGAAATAGTTTTTATGGATACTAAGAAATAATACAAAGCCTCATTTCTTTTTAAATTGAACCACTCTTCTCTTACCTGAAGCTCCCACAAGCTGCCATCCTCTCTCTCCTGCTTGGATAGCAAGGATTAATGTATTGCAACTTTTTGTAGTTCTTTCTTCCATTCACAACTTGAACCATTGAAAGCTGTATTCAGCTTTTCTACTTCACAAAAAGGTCTCATCAAGGACCTCTTTGCTGCTGAATTAAATAGATTCTTCAGGTACCCTCACCCTCATCTCTGCTGGTCATTCTCTTCTTCTTAAAACTCCTGAAAAGCTTTTTTCTTTTTTGCAAGCTTCTTTTAGTGTTTGATTTTTTAAAGAAAAAGAACTGAAGCATAAGATATATAAAGTGCATAAATTTTAACTGTTCAGCTTGATGGATTTTTGCACATGTAGTTCACCCATGAAACCGTCATCCAGATAAAGGTATGCATTATAAGTACCCTGAAAGAGTTGCTCATGGCCCTTCCAGTCCATAGGCTCCACGAAACTAACCAGTTATTTGTCTTTTATTACCAAAGATCAGTTTTCCTATTCTTGACCCTCATTAGATGCCTGCATTCCCCTCTTTGTCTGTGGGATTCATTCATGCTGTTGTGAGTAGCAGAATTCACACTTTTACACTGCCGTGTAGTAGCTCATTATCTGAATACTGTGCTCATGCGTGCCAAGTCTATTCATTCGTGTCTGACCCTTTGCGACCCTGTGAATGATAACTCACTAGGCTCATCAGTCCATGGGGATTCTCCAGGCAAGAATACTGGAGTGGGTTGCCATGCCCTCCATCAGGGATCTTCCTGACCCAGGGATCAAACTTATGTCTCTTAAGTCTCCTGCATTGGCAGGTGGGTTCTTTACCACTAGCACCACCTGGGAAGCCCTGAATATAGTATACTACTTATCTAGTCCAGTGATAACCCTCATGCCCTCACTAAATGGCAATGGTACCTTTGCTAATCAGGCAATGTATGATTCGGTTTCTTTTCAGTTCTATTGGTCTTTGTTTGTCCCAATACCAATCTACTTTAATGTTTATGGCTTTGAAATGGTAGTGTAAATCCTCCAACTTTTTCTTCTTTGAGATTCCTTGTCTTTTTTTAGGCTTCTGCATTTCCATATAATTTTTGAAATCACTCTGTCAACTCACATACACACACACACACACAAAAAAAAAAACCTGGGATTTTTATTAGAACTGAAATTATTTTGTAGGTAATTTAGGGGAGAGATGACATGATAATAATATTGAATCTTCCAATCCATTTACAATGCATGAAGCGTTAGTCTCTGTCTTGTCCAACTCTGTGCGACATTATGGACTATAGCCCATCAGACTCCTCTGCCTGTGGGATTTTCTAGGCAAGAATATTGGAGTGGGTTGCCATTCCCTTTTCCAGGGGGTCTTCCAGATCCACGGATGGAACCTGGGTCTCCTGCATTGCAGGCAGATTCTTTACTGTCTGAGCCACTAGGGGAGCCCTCAATGCATGAAACTAACGTTAAACTAATGTTCAACTAGAAACTAAAATACTAATGTTGCATTTATATGGAAATAATTTTTGCAGATGCAGTGAACTTACGAAATTTGTTTATTAATTCTAATAGTTTGTAGGTTCTTTTAGATTTTTAACTTACACATTCCTGCTATTGGTGAATAATTCCTTTTTTATTTCTTCCTTTTTAATTTCTAATGTTCATTTATTTTCCCACTTTATTGATTGTAGACCATCTATTTTAGGTATAGCTTACAAGTTTGAAAATATTTTATTTTCATAATTGTTCAATTAAATGCATTTTCTAAATTTTATTATGATTTCTTTTTTGACACATAGGTTAAACTTTTATTTCTTAATTTTCAAACATTTGGTAATTTTTTTTGTTTCTCTTTGTCATTAATTTATAATCTCATTCCTTTCTGTTCAGAGAATATACTCTATAATTTTTACTGTTTCAGTTTTTACATGAGATGCCCTCGCACATTTGTCTATTCTGGTAAATGTTCCATATACAACAATGTGTTTCATATTCAACTTTTGCTTTATGAATTCTTAAGATATATTATTAATGCATAAAAGTTTTGAGTTGTATATATCTCTGTTTAATTGATATTTTATCATTATAATAGGTTTTTTTTATCTCATTATTAGAGACTGAATTTTTACTTTGTCTTTTATTAAAATAGTCCTTTTTAGTTTCTTTGATAAATGCATCCTTTCGCTTTCAATTTATGTTTTCCTTTTATTTAATGTGTGGTTCTTGTAAAAAGCATATAATCAAGGTTTAATTTGAGATAATCTTTGTTTTCTGAAACAATATTCTATATTCCTTCCAGCATTATTGTTTTTTGTAGATGAATTTAAACAATGAAGTTAGGTTCTTTTTAACTGGTTTTTCATAATGATGACATTTCTATATTTTTTGTGCAAATTAGTTTTTTTCCTCACTCTACCATCTCAAGATATATGGATGATTTCTGTAATTCAGAGAATGCAATCAAAGTGTTCATTGACAGGAACACTTTGGCACTTGAAACTGAGAAGAAAGATAAGGTTAAAGTGTATAACCCTGAGCTTGAGACGAAGACCAATGATAATTCTAAGTCTTAACATTTGGACTTCGAATTCACTCTGTCTCCAAATCTATTTTAATATTTTTTTTTCTGAGCACTTATCATCATTTATTTTATTTTTAAACTTTTATTGTTTTTGGTTGCACCATGCAGCTTGTAGGATCTTAGTTCCCAGACCAGGAATTGAAATTAGGCCCTTGGCAATGAGAGTGTGGAGTTCTAACCACTGAACTGCCAGGGAATTTCCTTTATCATAATTTATTGAATGCCCATTGTGTTCTAGTCCTGGTCAGTAGGCACTGGGAATCAAAGTAATCCCTGAATCAAGCTCATAGTGCTATATTAGTGCTCAGTCACTTAGTCGTGTCCAAATTGAGCTTGTATCTGGCAGACAAACAATCTATAATAATCGTAACGACTCTGATAGGAGACGATGAAGATTACTCTGGGAATATACAATGTGAATAACTAAAAACAGGAATCCTTCTGGAATTCCCTGAGAAAGTGACATGTAAACACAGACCTGAAGGTTAGGAAAAGTGCGAGAAAATGTGAAGTAAGTAGTCTGGAGGTAAGAAAGTACATGCCATTAGGAAATGAAAGAAGTTAGGTATGGTTGGAGGATAATACATTTTGAAAAACATTATTATTTCAGATGACCTTCGCTTTTCTATCTCTTTTGACCAGGACTTGCTATTAACGCCTGTGCGGTCCCTACAGGTCTCTTGGCAGTTGACCGTGTTAACTGGCCATTTAGTTTCTCTGTTTTTTTAACAAGGGATAACATTTAAAATCAAACTGTATCTGGATATTTTAAGGCTCATTTCTGTCACCTTTCCTTGCAGATTTTGTTAACTATAGCCAGATTGGGTCTGATTCTTTGCGACCCCATGGACTGTAGCCCACCAGGCTCCTCTGTCCATGGGATTCTCCAGGCAAGCATACTGGAGTGGGTTGCCATTCCCTTCTCCTGGGAATCTTCCTGACCTAGGGATTGAACCCAGGTCTCCCATATTGCAGGCATATTTTTTGCTGTTGGAGACACCAGGGAAGCCCAATAATTACTTATATAGCACCTTAATATGATGAAATGTGCCAAAGCCACATACCTATATCACATTTTTCTTGACCTTCCCCAGCATCAGAATTGGATGCTCCATCAACATTTCAATGTATAGCCCTTTTCTTTTTGAAAAACTTTTTATTTTATATTAGAATATAGCCAGTTAACAATATTATGATAGTTTCAGGTGGACAGCAGAGGGACTCAGCCATACATATACATGTATTCTTTCTCCCCTCAAACTCCCCTTCCATCCAGGCTGCCACATAACATTGAGCAGAATTCCCTGTGATTGTATAGCCCTTTTCAATACAGAGGATCCTAAGAGCTTTCTGGTATTATTCATGCTTGTTTTTGTTATGTGTTTAAAAAAAAACAAACCAACAACTATGCGTGTGTGTGTGTGTGTGTAAATTGCTTTTGTGACAAAATTTCCTGCTCTAGTTTTCACAGAAAGATACTTTTTACAATATATAGGTGAGTGCACTCAACACAGGACAATTTTATTAAAAAGGAAAGATGTGGAAAGCTAAGCCAACTTACTCGTAGTGAAGGGTGCCAGATGGGCCAACGCAGTTTCAGCTGCCTCAAGGCAGTGAAGATTGGACTCATATTCACCATACCTTTGATGCAGGGACATGTTGGAGAATCCTGTGGGCTGATACAGCAAGTTCTTGTTTCCAGCGGTGTCAACTTTTTAAGAATGTAGGAGAAAATGGAGTAACACATCTATGGCAGAATGCAATGTCCATAGGTCTAGAGCTGTTCTGAGGTTCTGTCCAACCTAAGGGTCTTTATGTCTCTACAGTCTACTGAAGTTGTGCTGGATCAGGAAGATATCAGTGTTACAAAGATAGATCAAATATAAAATATTCATAAAAAATTTCCATCTTTTTACTCTGAAGGGATGAGTCACTTCCCTGGAGTGAAAAAAATCCAGAGCTCTTCCCACCACCTATTAGCAATGGAGGGCCAGTGCCCCAATATTCACGGAAAACTGAGGCTGTGTCCACACTGAGGTCAGCCACCTGGGTATGCGAGCATGACTGCCTGCTAAAATACAGGGACCTTTGAAAAAGGTCATTGTAGGATGACTGGAAATGTTACCAGAAAAGTACAAAGCTATTATTCTAGATTATTATGGTAACATGGGGGGGTGGGGAAACCACTGAGTAGGTCATCAAAGAACTAGTGTTTTAGTGGTAATTCCAGACTTCAGTTACGTGCTCTTGAGCACTTAAACTTTTAGCTGCTTCACATGTAGAATGAATAGTACCTGTATGTCTGTTCCACAGGGTTTTATAAATAATAAAGTGTTATGTACATAAGTATTCTTTAGAAACCTAATAAGGTAAGATATTTCTGGGGGGCACAGGAGATGAGCTACTGCTGTTGGGAAATCAGAAATATAAAGGCGACAAAACTATTACAGAAGTACCAGCACAGTTCTCAAAGGAATAATGAGCTTTATGGCAATAGCATATTTTTGGTGAGCACTAACAAATTCTAGCAAAGTGAGGAAGAGGATGGTTAATGATAAGCTTCTGCTGTTTTTCTGATACCAGCCGTTCCCTGACACAAGCCTCCCATTTGAGGCAAAAGTATGTGCATTTAAAGTAATGTCCGTATTTCTGCTTCTTCACCACAGAGCACAGGCTGGGAATCCCTAGAAAGTCACCAGGCTTACTTCTTAGTTCTTGAATTTTGATTTGGTTCTTTTTCAAAACTTCTGAGCCATTTTTAAAAAATAGTTTGAAGTTTAATATAATCATACTTAAGTTTGACTTCAATTTCCTTAAACCTGGTAAGTGTAGTTTCACCGTTTCATGGAGAGGACTATTTCTGTGCCTGTTAATCCTGGTTGGTAGTCTTGGTGTGATACCTCCTCGTGTTCCTAATTACCTTTGATTTTGGTGAACATCACTATAATGAAAAATCTCTAGAAGTAATTTTTCAGAATTTCACTGCTTTCAGTCAGGCTCCTCGGGAAGCTAGCAGTCTGGGATAAAGGTAATCCCTGTTTCAGGTTACTTGTTCTCTGGGTTTCCTGAATGACACTAAATCTGACTGACAGTATGGGGTGGGGGGTGTTGTACAAAGTTATTCCTATGGTGCAGTCTGTGGAGTCTTAGGCTTGAAACAAAGGAGTTGTTTACTAGGGTCTTTATCCCTGAAAGTGAAAGTGAAGTCACTCAGTCCTGTCGGACTCTTTGCAACCCCATAGACTGTAGCCTACCAGGCTTCTCTGTCCATGGGATTTTCCAGTCAAAAGTACTGGAGTGGGTTGCCATTTCCTTCTTCAGAGGATCTTCCCAACCCAGGGATTGAACCTGGGTCTCCCGCATTGTAGGCAGATGCTTTACCTTCCGAGCCACCAGGGAAGTCCTTTATCCCTAGAAGGTTCCTAATCCCTAAGCTTCTCAGCCTCCTCCTCTTTGGATCAGTCAATGTCCTGTGGTCAAACTGTGCTCATCTCTGTGTTTCTCTGCACTTCTTGATATCTGTCATGGGAATTAAGGATTCCTATCTTGTTAGTTCTTTGTTACTGTAATAGTCAGGATCTCTGATTAGAAACAGAACCAAAAGGAGATAGATAGAATGTCTTAATTTGTTTGGGCTGCTTCCCTGGTGACTTCAATGGTAAAGAATCCACCTGCAATGCGGGAGACCTGGGTTCGATCCTAGGGTTAAGAAGATCTCTTGGAGAAGGAAATGGCAACCCACTCCAGTATTCCACTCTAGTATTCCACTCCAGCCCACTCTAGTATTCTAATATTCTAACCTGGAGACTCCCCATGGACAGAGAAATCTGGCAGGCTACAGTCCATGGGATCGCAAAGAGTTGGACACGACTGAGCGACTAATAAAGCCGCTGCACAATACTACAGACTGGTTGGCTTATAAACAATAGAAACTTATGCTCACATTTATGGAATCTGAGAAGTCCAAGATCGAGACATGAGCATGGTTGTATTTGATGAGGGCCTGGTTTGTAGCTGCAGTGTCCTCTTTGTGGATGGGGCAAAGCATCTCTTTTTTTTTTCCTTCCCAAACGTCCCATCTTCTAATACCATCATCTTTGAGGGTTTAAAATGTCAACATGTGTTTTGGGGGGACACAAACATTCAGACTATAACAGATTGATCTAGCCATGGAGATATATTGTGAAGAATTGTCTTATGAGGTTATGGAGACTGAAAAGTCCCATATCTGCCATCAGCAAACTGGATATCCAGGACAGACTGCAGTGTAATTCAGTTCAAGACAAGACATAAAATGAGATGTCTCAGCTCAAGCAGTAAGATAGGAAAAAAAAGGGCAAATTCTTCCTTTTATTCTTTTCAGGCCCTCAACAGATTGGATGATGCCAACCCACACTGGAGATGACAATTTCCTTTCACAACTCCAGTGATTCAAGTACTCATCTTATCCGCAGACACCCTCATAGACACACACAGAAATGATGTTTAATCTGGGCACTTGGTGGCCAAGTTGACAAATGAAATTAAACATCACAGTTACTTTTAGGAAAATGCTTACTTACCTTGTAAAACCTCCTTCAGTTTTTATTTATTTTCTGTGGGAAGTGGTAACTCAGATTATTCAGTCTGCCACCACCACAAGTGGAATTCAACATCTTCCTTTTACTCTAAATCCACTGTGCCTCTGGATAATTCCAAGAAGATAATCATATCATCTTAAAAGATTTCCACAGATGGTAAAATTATCCCCCAAACTTGACATTCAATATTGCCTTGTGTGAAATCCTAATGTTGGAATCTGGGTTTGTAACAGGGGACCCTTGAGAAATCCCAGGTAGTTGGTAATATTATCGTTGCCATTTTACAGATGAGGAAACTGAGGCTGCAAGGGGTTCCTGGACGTAGCTCCAACATGTGTGTGAAGGCTTCTCCACATCAACAAACAATTCTTGGACACTAGCAGAGTGACCAAGAATTCAACTCAATTCTTTGATTATAAAATGCATAATTATAAAATTATAAAATTTTTATGATGATATATGTATATTTGACTATCTGAATACCTAATATATATATATTTCTTATAAATCAAAGCACTGCAGGGGTAGAAAATGAAGATGGGAAGTACAAAACACTATACTGTAAGTACTTTTCTGATTTTTGCCTGTCTTTTAGATATTAATCACTTTACAATTAATGCTTAAGGGAAAGAACAAGTAAGACAAAGAGGTTTTTAAGAAGTCCCTTAAAATAAGGGTATATTATCCAAAATAGTATCTGTAAATATATTCATATTTTCAAGTCTGTTGGGTCTATTAGACTTAAAGTTCACCTCTGAAAATCATCAGTGCAAAGACATCTTAGATTTGAATGAACATGACATATCACCTAGGTCAGTAATTCTAAACCAAATAAATATCTGACACCCAAAGGACTTTAAGGACTTATGGGGAGAACTTTTCAAGTGTACATGCTGCTTTTTGTGTTCTAGTGAGCCCTCCAGGAGGGCAAAGGTCTATCTATACTTCACAGGCCTCAACTTAGCCATAATTACTCCTAGGAGGGTGTAGATTTTTTTCAGGATTATTGTTACCTGAAAACTGGGTGAGTGTTGAACCAAAAGACACAATCAAGCAAAAGAGTTTTTTTTTACTTGTGGCAAGCAAGGAGAATGCCAGGCTTCCTTCCCAAAATAGTGTTTCCCAAACTGCAAAATTGGGGAAGTTTTAAACTCAGGGTACATGCATCTTCATGAAGGGGCTTGAGCCTTTTAGTTTGGCATAATTGCAGAAAAGATTGACAGAGTCCAAGATTTTGTTGACTGAAGTCACAAAGGCTAGAAAAGATGCTGCTGCTGCTAAGTTGCTTCAGTCATGTCCTACTCTGTGCGACCCCATAGACGGCAGCCCACCAGGCTCCCCCGTCCCTGGGATTCTCCAGGCAAGAACACTGGAGTGGGTTGCCGTTTCTTTCTCCAATGTGTGAAAGTGAAAAGTGAAAGTGAAGTCACTCAGTCCCGTCTGACACTTTGTGACCCCACGGACTGCAGCCTACCAGGCTCCTCCGTCCATGGGACTTTCCAGGCAAGAGTACTGGAGTGGAGTGCCATTGCCTTCTCCAAGAAAAGATGAACATCATCTTAAAAAGTCAATATCATCTTCCCTTAGATCCAGTTGATCTGGTGGTTGACAGCTTCAGGCTTATCTTTACCATTAAAATAGAACTGGGAGTCTTAACAACTTATATATTATCTTGCTTTTGTTATTTCTCTTGCCTGATAACAATCCTTTTTCCCTGTATTCATTTGTTCCCTTAAGATTATTAATTGCTGAGACCTGTTCAAGGGCAAGCATTGAGGCCAGGCTTAGATCCCTAAATGGCTCAGACCAAAAATGACTTCTCTTACGTCATGAAAGCCATACCTGATTCTCTCTCTGGGACTTCCCCAATGCTATCTGCTTATAGTATTGAGAGAGGGGAAAAAAGCTAATGTTAAAAAAAATATTGTGTGTGTGGCATTATAGCTGGGTAATTACCATTGGAGTAGAATTTATATCAATTAATATTTGGGTGATTATTTACTTTTTATATTTTGAAGATATTAGAGTCACAATACATTCATAGCGAATATCATTAAATGGGTATTTTAGATCCAAATTGTCACTATCAATTTTTTAAATTTGGTACTCGTTTCACCGCTAGAGCAGTCCCAGTAATCCTGATTAAAAGGATTAAAATCTTAATCCTAATAGGACCTAAAATCTTCTAATTCCAGTGAAAATGAGCTCTACTTGAATATTTAGAGATGCATATATTATAATATAATGTTATTACTATATTTAACATATATAATTCTTATTGTGCAAGTGGAAAGTTTCTTGTCCATGAGGGAGAGGAAACGCAAGTCATATTTCTGATTATAATTTTCCTTAATGATGTCTGCTAAAGTTAAATTTTGTTGCCAAATTTGGTGTTTTGGACATTAGGGTAATTTGTACATACAGCCAATCCATGACTAATAGTTCTTAAAGCAAGTTTAGATAGAACTGTTGATTTTAAACAAACTAATTGCTTTTTTCTTTAAAAAATGTGGGAGAACAGTGTACAAGGTCTGTGTCTCTTAAATGTATTAGAATGAAATCACACTAGGATGTGACATTGAAAATAAGTATTTTATCTAAGCAAGCATCTTGACTCTTGGATGACATCAATGCAGTGATTCTTTTCAAAATTGCTGAGATCTGTTTGAAGTTGCCTGTGGCTGATTATGGTGATCACAGTCTCTGTGTTCAGTATTGAGATTCTGTAGTCCTTAAAATCCTAACAGCCTTTAGTTTTAATTTGAGTTAAAATTAGGCAATGGCAGTTGAACAGAAAAAAAAAAAATTATGTGTGCAGAATCTACCTTCTCTTTCATCAGATTTGTTTTATGATTGTTCTTTGGTTCTTCTTTGTAACAGTAGAAGTTTCAACAGATTAGGATAATCATCAAATTGATTTTGTATAAATTGATTAGTTCTTTTTTCCCAATCATTTTAGTTACAGATGTCAGTATAATTCTCCAGAATGAATTTAATGCGGTAGCAGTTTTCATGATGACTTGGAAATTGTAGTTGTAGAAAAAAAAAAAAGGGGACGTCATGATTTTCACTATGAAAAAGATTTTGGATAAGGAAAGACACTCAGAGTAAGGTAATCCAAGACCTGGAGGCAAGGCTTAATCTTGGTGACTGAATCAGGGCATTGAGCTTATATTTGACGTCTCACTTGAAATATGGCATCTCTTTTGTCAACTACCAAGTAGCACTGTGCTGAGTCATTAGGTTTCCCACCGCACCACAGGGAACACTGGTTTTGTGTTCAATAACATTATTTCCTCTGGCATCATTCCTGAGCCATAACCCAAAGTCTCTTATCCAAGTTAGAAGCTAGCCTAGTCCATACTAGTTTGAGATTGTATGTGATACTGGCCCCAGGAAACATGGCTCTTTACAGCACTTAAAAAGAACATAATTTTGACACTCTTGTTTTGAAGGTAATTTGCTGGTCATCTGAAGATTTGTGATGCCTCCAAAATTAACTTATAAAAACCAAGAAAGTGGTTGCTCCTTATCTTCTGTGAGCAGTGTGCAACTTCATATATACAAGTTCTGATTGTAGTTAGTAAGATAGATTTGAGGCTAATGGAAATAAAAGCAGATTAAAAAGGAAAGTTGAATGATAGAGAAAATTACCCAATTGCCAGAGAGACTTTAGATTAACTTCAGATATAATAGACTAGATTGTAACTATCTGTAAAACTTTAATAAATGGAAGTAGCCCTTTTTTACTATCAGGAATCGGTTTTGGTATTATTATTCTCTATAAGTAAAGGAATATAGAAAGAATAAAGACACTGGGGACAGGAAGACTGGTTTCTAATTCAATTTTAGCTTTTATTGTCTGTGAGATACTGGAAATTACTTAATATCTCAGAATCTCACTTACTCATCTGTAAATATATATAGTAGCATCTATTTTGTAGGATTATTGGGAAACAGAATTTGCATCTATTAGAATATTTAACATATGGTTCATTCTCAATGAATCCTTATAATAACAATATCATCTCTTTGCACGTTATTAATAAACATTTGACAAGAGTACATTTGTAGCAATTTCAAAAATCGTGTTAATAAATGAGTATTGATAATCATTTTTATCTTACAGGGAAGGTTTTAGACATTTGAAAAATCTCATGGTATTAAAAGTTCTAGGATATGAAAAAAAGAGCCTAGATGGTTTGGGGAGTATGTGCTATTTAATATTATATATGATAATTGTTATTGAAAAGTTCTCTTTAGTGGAGAAAGCTAATCCATAAACTGGGTTTTCAAGAGCATTTACTTATTCTTGTGCAGGCTCAGATATCATTTGTCTGGATTTTTTTTTCTTTTTTGCATATGGATGTCTAGTTGTTCCAGCACCATTTGTTGAAAAGTCTTTGTTTTTTCCTTTGTATTGCCTTAGCTCCTTTGTAAAATTCAGTTGATTATTTGTGGGTTGGTCTATTTTTGGGTTCTCTATGCTGTGATTCATGGGGTCGCGGAGAGTCGGACACGACTGAGCGACTGATCTGATCTGATCTAATTCTGTTCCATGGATCTGTCTACTCTTTCATCAATACCATACTGTTCTGATTACACTGCTGCTGCTGCTAAGTCACTTCAGTCGTGTCCGACTCTGTGTGACCCCATAGACGGCAGCCCACCAGGCTCCCCCGTCCCTGGGATTCTCCAGGCCAGAACACTGGAGTGGGTTGCCATTTCCTTCTCCACTGGCTACACTAGCTGTTATTATTTTACTGATTTCTAATTTAATTCCATTGTGAGAATAGACATTGAATTTTTGTTCCATGTGAGCTTAAGAATAATATATATTCTGCTGCTGTTGGATGAAGTAGTTTATAGTTGTCAATTATGTCTAGTTAATTGATGGTTTGTTGAGTTCAACTCTGTCAGTACTGATTTTCTACCTGCTGGATCTGTTCATTTCCGACAAAGGCGTATTGAAGTCTCTACTTATGATAGTGGATTCTCAATCTCTTTCTTCTTTTTTTTTGGCCATGCCAAAGACATGCAGCTTCTTAGTTCCCTGACCAGAAATGAACCTGTGCCCCATGCAGTCTAAGTACGGAGTCCTAACCCATGGTCCACCAGGGAATTCCTTAGATTCTCTTTCTCTTTTTTTTTTGTTTTTTGGTGGGAGGAGTGTGTGTGATTTTTGGTAGTAGTATAAGACAATATGCCTGTTTTTAGGCATTCATTTTTTTATGATTGATAATTTCATTTATGTGGAATAACTTTGGCTCTTCAGAGCTCTTCTGAATATGGAAGGTATTTCTCTTTGACAATAATCTTGAATAAGAATTATCTTGAAAGATTTTGTATGTTTCTGTCTTTTTAAACAAGATATGCTTATTCATGACTTCATCTCATCTTGATACTGTTATAAATCTGAACATAAATTACTCTGTTGATAGAGTGATAACTCCAGAAACTGTTGAATACTTTATAACATTTACTTCTATATTTCACTATTGCTGGTTCTTTTGAATTTAGTCTTTAATTCTTTTTTCTGTCTCCCTGCTTTTAGACTCACTTCTCAGTATTGTCAGTTTCTTAGCTTCTTTTAATTAGTTATGGACTTTTCAACCAGTTTAGCAAGTCTATTAAACTTATGAAAAGTAGGAGTAACTTGGGTTTCCCAGGTGGGTCAGTGGTAAAGAATCCACCTGCCAACACAGGAAACATGGGCTCTATCCCTGGGTCGTGAATGGCAGCCCACTCCAGTATTCTTGTCTGGGAAATCCCATGGACAAAGAAGCCTGGTGAGCTACAGTCCATGGGGTTGCAAAGAGTTAGCTATGACTGAGCATGCATGCACACACACGTGTACACACACACACACATAAACATACACATAAACACTCACATAACTTATAAATGTGGTGGTGGTTTAGTCACTAAGTTGTGTCCAACTCTTGTGACCCTATGGACTGTACCTGCCAGGCTCCTCTGTCCATGGGATTCTCCAGGCAAGAATACTGGAGTGGGTTGTCATTTCCTTCTCCAGGGGATCTTCCCGACCCAGGAATCGAACCCAGATCTCCTGCACTGCAGGCAGATTCTTTACCAACTGAGCTATGAGGAGTCTCTCCTAAAACAAAAATGCTTGAACTTTAGATAAAGACTGTAATCTTTTCAGTTGCTCAGAGAATTTTTGTGAATTCCTGCTTTCCAATTCTGCTTTGATGAGTAGAGTTGTTTGAGAACTAATTTCCAATTAGGTGTTTAATAAATAAAGTCTTCTACCTGTTAATATTTCCTATGTGCATACAAGCTATTAGGCTAATAGAAACTTTTAACATTGTCAGGTATGGTTTTAACAGATATGTTAAAATTAAGTATTTTGCTGGTTATTGTGTTAGATCCAAAGGATTTTGAAAACTGCTCTGGAAAAGTTATACCAGAAAAAATAGTTTTATTGAACAGTAACAATAAAAACAAGCAAATTTAGATAATGCAAACATCTTCCTCTGCAATTCAGCTTTCTAAGGCAGGTCTTACTTATCACCCAGTACAAAGCCTGATTGTACGCTGAGAAAGCCTGCAGTCCTTATTTACATTTTTCCTCAGGGCTTGATAAAGCCTGTAAAGTAGGGACTGCACAGCTGTCCTAGCAGTCAAGCTGTAGGGACGTTTCAAAGCATGATCTAAACGTCTCAGTCGTCTGTGCCACAGAGAGGAGAGGATCAAAAAAGGAAGAACCTCAAAAGCAAAGAATGTTTCTGGTATGCATGTTCCTTCCTTTCAACTGGAATGTTTTCCGTTTGTCTCAAGGAAGCAGTGAGAACAGTTTGCTTGAGTCCTATGTTCCAGGCTTGTTTAAATTCATTATCGTTTCTTTTCTTCCAGGTGGAGCACCATTATTCCCACAAGTTCACAGTAGTGGTGCTACGTGCCACAAAGGTGACAAAGGGAACCTTTGGGGACATGCGTAAGTTTCCTCACTTGTTCTTCTGTTGAAAGATGTAAATATGATCCACTCTTCAGTGGCTTGAGTTCCTTGACAAGCCAGGGGCCGTCCCTTCTTGAGATGTGATTATCTTTGTCTACAGCTTTGAATGATAACATTTCTAATGGTTCTCTGATGCTCTTTTATCTGTCGGGATAGTGTTCTACATTGACTTTACATCAGTTGCGAGTTCAGTTCAGTCGCTCAGTCTTGTCCGACTCTTTGTGACCCCATGAACCGCAACACGCCAGGCCTCCCTGTCCATCACCAACTCCCGGAGTCCACCCAAACCCATGTCCATTGTGTCAGTGATGTCATCCAACGATCTCATCCTCTGTCATCCCCTTCTCCTCCTGCCTTCAATCTTTCCCAGCATCAGGGTCTTTTCCAATGAGTCAGCTCTTCACATCAGGTGGCCAAAGTTGCGAGTACTTGGAGTCAGATAAAATGACTGTCCTATGACATACAGAGTTTCGGATTTCAAAGACATTTGTATTCTCCTTTGGAAAGAGGACTGGGTCAACACTTTAAATTAGCTGCCTCTGTGAGATATTGTGCCTATAGGATTTTTTTTACAATGCAGTTTATCTAATTCTTACTCCTTTAAGTTGTGTTTTTTACGTGTGAAAATAGCTATAGAAACTGGTGTGGGACAGTTTGAAATGATGTGAACGAAAGCCTGAGGATAATTTTGAATTAACTTGTTGGCAGTATCCTTCTCTATGTTTTAAAATGCAGTTTTCCTGGTTAATCTTACCGTTCAAATGACCGGGAGTTATGGATGTGGGAATACAAAGAAAAAATGAATAAGTACCGTGATGGTGAATTGGGTAAAGTTAGTTGTAGATTATTGCTAAAGTACGGAAATGGCAATCTACCTCTCAGAACGGGTTCTAAGGAAAGAATGGAAATTGTCATTAATCAGTCTGGGAAACAGGGAAGTCTTTCCTGCTGAAACGGCATTTAAACTGGTACTTGAAGGAGGAGGATCTAGTGCTCAGAGCAGGGAGAAGCTCAGGCAGAGAAAACAGCACGTTCAAGGGTGAGAGAAGGGCAGAGTATCTGTGAGGTCGTGAGCTGTTAGACACACAGCAAAGGGGAAGGAGAACAAGACTAATTCAACAAGGCTGCAATTTTATCAGAAATACTGCAGGAAGAACTCGATGGCCTTTGAGTCACAAGTCACATGATTGGCCCTTTATTTTAAAAGATATTTGTTCTGTTTATGGTTGTTGGGGGAGGGGGGAAGGATGGTGGGAAAAGATAGTTAAGGAATTTGGGAGGGACATGGGCAACAGTGCTGTATTTAAAGTGGATAACAAACAAGGTCCTACTGCCTAACACAGGGAACTCTGCTCAATGTTATGTGGCAGCCAGGATGGGAGGGGGTTTTGGGGGAGAATCAATACATGTGTAAAGCTGAAGCTCCAATACTTTGGCCACCTCATGCAAAGAGTTGACTCACTGGAAAAGACTCTGATGCTGGGAGGGATTGGGGGCAGGAGGAGAAGGGGAGGACAGAGAATGAGATGGATGGATGGCATCGCTGACTCGATGGACATGAGTTTGAGTGAAATCCGGGAGTTGGTGATGGACAGGGAGGCCTGGCGTGCTGTGATTCATGGGGTCGCAAAGAGTCAGACACGACTGAGTGACTGAACTGAACTGAACTGAAGTGTGGCTGAGTCCTTTCGCTACCCACCTGAAACTATCACAACACTGTTGGTCTGCTATATTCCAACATGAAATACAAAGTTAAAAAAATAAATGATCTGGCCATAGTATGTTAAATATATTGGAGGTGACTGTAGAATATGCTTTTTATATTTAAAAATAGGAGTGACTTGAGCTTGTTGAAATCACAATGAAAATGGGCCGCGAGAGAGAGAGGTTAAATACTAAGGAATGAAGAATTTGAGCTCAAGCCTTCAGTGATTGAAGAAGTATCCAGGAAGTTAGTAAAAGTTGGAAATAAGGGGGTGACCAGGAGGTGGGATGTGATGAGCAATGCTTCTCAGGAGACATGATGGAACAAGGACAATTTCTTTATATCTAATCTGATCAGGGATTTATTTTCTAAATTTTATCTCATACACTGATACGCTTCAATTAATCATGCCTCTGCCAATGTTTTTATTGTTATTCTTCTTTTGCTTTGTATACTACGTTGAATTTTCATCAGTTCAATGAGAGTTTACTAGAAGAAAGCTATCTGTGAAAAAGAAGCCAAATCAGATGCCATATTTAAAATCTGGTAACCCTGTGACCTTGAGAAAAGCACATGCCTTACAAATCTAGAGGTTGTACTGTTAGTTAGAAAAGCCATTTATAATTCGACTAAAGGCTATGTCAGTGACTCATCAGCCATGCAAGTTACTGACATAATTTGACTTTAAAAAATTTAGTTATTTCTTATACAAAGTAGTGTGGGTTTCCCGGGTGGCTCAGTGGTAAGGAATTCGCCTGCCAAAGAAGGAGACACAAGAGACATGGGTTCAATCCCTGGGTTGGGAAGTAGGAACTACTTAACTTGGAGTAGGAACTGGAAACCCACTCCCATATTTTCTTGCCTGGAAAATTCCATGGACAGAGGATCCTGGAGGGCTACAGTCCTTGGGTTTGCAAAGAGTCAGACATGACTGAGCACATCCACATATAGTAGCAGTATCCTTTTCTGTTATATTGGTGCAGAACTCTGTCCTAGAGAGACAATGATCTTTACTATGCTTGAGGTGAGGTGACCAGCAGTTCAAATTCTACTCTGAATCTCTTCAACTAGTATGAATCTGATTTCTTAGCAGTCAGTACTTTCTCCATAATCCTCAGGCACTTTGGCAGTGCTTATTTATTGTAGTTCTAGAGAAGGGAATGGCAACCCACTCCAGTATTCTTGCCTGGAGAATCCCAGTGACAGAGGAGCCTGGCAGGCTATGGTCTACGGGTTTGCAAGAGTCAGACATGACTGAGCGACTAAGCACACACACACATTTATTGTGGTTAGGACTGGAAAGGGAGTAATGCCACAAACGTCGTTTTAAACCTACTTGAGTTGATAATTGCTAACATTATTCAAAAATAAACATGAGACATTAATTCATCTCGCAAAATAGCCAACTGGTATGTTTTGGATCCCCATAGTATATACAGCACAGGTTGGACTCCTGATTTCTAGAAAGCTTGTCATTTATTTATTTACTTATTTATTTGTTGGCCATGCCAAGTGCCTTGTGGGATCTTAGTTCCCTGACCAGGGGTTGAACCTAGGCCCACAGCAGTGAGAGCATTGAGTCCTAACCTCTGGACCACCAGAGAATTTCCCAAAGCTTCTTCTTTTAAAGTGAAGGACCCATGAAAAGAATAGTCACCTGACATTAATCACTACTGGAGAAAGGATTGTGTTATGAGATTCTCTTAACATTTTTAAACAGCATTTGTCATTTGACTTTATCTTGCCTGAGTTATAATCTTTTTTTGAGAGAGAGGAATTGTTGCCACCCCTTGATGTCACCTTGATGAGTTTACAGAAAGTCTTAGAGAAATAAATTCAATAATAAGGTTGGTAAGAAAAAGTAGAGGGACAATACACAGTGCCAAACTATTTTTGAGAAGTTGTAGGGGATTATTGTGAGAAAAGGCATGGGCTGGCCTGAGCTGTCACTTTAAGAGTTTTGATGGCGTTGCTTGGTGAGCTTGATCCATACAAATTACCTAGTAAACAGAGTTTGGCATGTTTGTACATAGAAGTTCTTTAAAGATAGCCAAAGATAGAACTATAAAAAAATGTCGTAAGATCTGCAAAGGGTGACAGGAAACTACGCCCACTTCTGTTGTTGATAGTGTCTACATTTATTTAAAAAGGCGAATTTCCATATAGTTTTGCATGTTGCTAGAGAAGCATGACTGATTGCTATTGGGTTTTTCAGTTTTTCCTGTGCATGTGGCAGCTGGCTCAAGGATGCCACTTGAATCAAATAGCTGACACCTAACAAAATACCTATATCTGATTTTTTTTTTTAAATCGAATACTAAGATTGTATCTTTTTTATTCTGTCCCTTCTAAAGTCCTCCTATTCTAACTAGCTTCATTTTGGAATACCATCCTGCATTGCTAAAACATCATCATAGCATCAGGAGCACCCCACAATCTCTCTTGAGAGGAGGAAGAGCTGACATTTGAATCATAACATCTCACTCATTTCCTTTTTTTAGTTTTTTTTAACGGCAGAGCACTGGGCCAGCCAAGGACAAGACAGCGCCTTTCCAGACATCACTGTTAATCTCAGTTTGTTCAAATATATCATTAACACCCAGGCCTTCAGGGCCAGCTTTCCTACCTTCTAATGCTCACACCACATGAAGAGGTAGTTTGAAGTTCAGATACGCACCTGACTCACCATGTTGTTGCTCAGTTGCTAAGTTACATCCGACTCTGTGGCCATATGGACTGCAGCACGCCAGACTCCTCTGTGCTCCACTAGCTCCTGGAATTTGCTCAAATTCATGTCCATTGAGTCAGTGACTCACCATAGACTTATTTTAAAAAGAAGCAGTTTGCATTAATTTGACCTGACCAGGAGCCGGTCAGTCATGCCAGTGCCAAGCTTTGGTTGGATTAGTTAATATTACATTAAATATTATATTAAACTCTGTATTTTGCATTGCTCCTTTCCTCTTCTAATAGAAGATATATATTTGAAGAATGAGCACAGTGACAGTACAATTTCAGTTGGTTATTTAGTTTCCTTCGCGCATATATGAAACAGAGCACACATCCCTGGCCACAAATCTCATTTTATAACCAAATGAAATAGCTGGCACAAATGCTGTAGCTCCTTCACTGAATTTCTGTTCCTTTAAAGAAGTTGGGGAAAACAGATCATGATAATGGAGGCTTGTCTCAGAATTCAGAGCTAGGTCGATGAAATCATTGACTAAGATGAAATCCCTAAGGATGATATCAGATAATAAATATCATAGTGTTCTTGAAACAGTAAAATACTCTATCAATGCTCAACATTTTTAATATTCCTAATTATGCACATGTACTTAGAATTCTTGTTTCTTTGGATGCTGAAGTCTTTACAAAATTAGCATCATAAACATTAGGGGTTCTAAGGACAGTTGTAGAAATGCAGATAGATCTTCTTTCAGCATTCAGGAGACAACAGAGCTTAATGCCAACCTTTAGACTCTATGAAGAAAATAAAAATACTTGAGTTAATTGTGAACTCATTGTATTTAAACCAATTTTTACAAGATCTTCCTGCTTAATATTTTAAGGAAGCTTTTCAAGGTTCTTTTTTTTTTTAAGGATCCCACACTTTAATTTTTCATAATGTCTTTGTCTATGGGTAAAGTGTATTTTATGTCAGATAAATTCAGCAAGATCTCCATCAAATTCCTCATTTTTAAATAGCAGATCTGAGGCTGACCTAATCTCTCCAGATAGTGCTTCTCAAATTTTAATGTGGCTTTGAATCACCAGGTGATATTGTCCAAAATGCAGATTCTGATTCAGAAGGTCTGGGGAGTAGATTCTAACACACAAATGATGCAGACATTGCCCATCTGTAGACTGCATTTGGGGAGGCAGGGTCTAGGCAATTTCTTTTATGTTTGCCGATCCTGAGTCTGGGGCTTCTCAGGTGGTTCAGTGGGTAAAGAATACACCTGCAGCGCAGGAGGCTCAGGAGATGGGGGTTTGATCCCTGAATCAGGAAGATCCCCTGAAGGAGGGCATGGCAACTCATTCTGGTATTCTTGTCTGGAGAATCCCCATGGACAGAGGAGCCTGGTGGGCTACAGTTCATGGGGTTGCAAAGGATCAAACACAATTGAGTGGCTAACACACACACATCCCGAGTCCACAGTGCTTAAAAGCTCAGAGAAAAGAAAAAACATCGAAACTTTAAGTATTCCACAATAGGCAAAGATTCTGATGTTTTGGGGTTTCTGCTGATTTGCCTTTTCTTAAATGAAATAACCATAAACACTTTAATATTTTTTATTTTTAAAATTCCTATAAAGGATTAATTACATGGCTCAATATATTATCCTTGAGAAAAATGATAGAAATAAACACAAACATCTTAAATATCCACCACAATTATATTAAGAAATTCTGAAATTTATAATATGATTGCATGATCATTCTAGATGAAAGCAATGAAGAGAGTAAGGCATCTATTTTTACCATTTCAAAGGTCAGAGTACACACTTAAAGTGAAATAATCGAACGTATGGAAGGTACTGTATAGCTATACAAATATAGTGCAGTCTTTCTCTCATGTACATAAATATACTCTCCCTGTCATATACACAAATATATTTTTCCTCTTATATACACGAATATATTCTCTATAAATATTTTAATATGGTTTAATGCTCCCTCAATTTAGTAATTTGTGATTTTATTTAGGACATTTCTAAGAACCCAGGCAGGGTAAATTGAGGTACTCTGCTTTTCATTGCTGTAACATTGTGAAATACTATTTCTCTCTCTGCAAAGAGCTTTGATTGAGATGTGTACTCAAAGTGTGTTGACTGTAGGTAGTTTGGATAAATGCTTATCATTACTGAGAACTTGGCTGTTCTTCACAAAAGAAGTTTCAATTGTTATCTTTCACTTATTGTCCAAGAATGTATAAAAACATGGTGATTCAAAAGGAATGGAAGACTTTTAAAATATTCTGGACCACCTGACTTCTTGTGGGGATTCAGGAAGAACGTTGGATTTGTACCCCTTGGTGGTGCACAGAGAGGAAAAACACACACTTGTGGCTTAACTCCTACTTTCTGGGGTGGCGAGGAGTTGAGGATGAATCAGCAACAGTACTGATGCAGGGCTTGTGACCTGGGGCATGCAAGTGCAGAGTCTTTAAGTTGGTTTGACTAAACTAGAAGTTTGTTTACACCTATTCATATATAAAATAGGCATCAGGTACTAATTGTTTGCAAGTGTTCAATTCCTTTTGAATCATTCTCTGCTGCTTTTTATGTTTTTCAGTCTTATGGAGTAATTACTCTAAGAGTTCACGCATCTCTGTGTAGTGAAACAACTCATCTCCACGCTAATCAAGTCCATAAAATTTCATCTTTTATGATTTTTCTAAATCACATTAACTTTGGCTCTGAGCCCCTGGCTCACAGATTAGGTGGGGGATTATGGGTAATCTCCCCCTCCTCAGGGTCCTTCAGGTATTTTAGTCAGTTGGTGCTTAGTTTCTCAGTCGTGTCCGACTCTTTGCGACCCCATGGACTGTAGCTCACCAGGTTCCTTTACTCATGGGATTCTCCAGGCAAGAATACTGGAGTGGGTAGTTATGCCCTTCTCCGGGGGATCTTCTTGACTCAGAGTTCAAATCCAGGTCTCTTGCATTGCAGATGGGTTCTTTACTCTCTGAGTCACCAGGGAAGCCCTCAGGCACTTCGAGTTGCCTATAAATCAGGAGTGGGGCCTGCCATAAGCCTTGGTGGCTGCTGTTGTTCATATCAAACCTTCAGCTAAATGTTGTTTGCATGAATCTGGGCTTTCCACTTGGACAGGCACTAGGCTATGTCTCAGGGTAGTCTTCCTGGTGACCACATACCACACCAGAGAGAGATTCTACTCCTGTGCTCAGGCCTACAGTGCTTACAGACCAGACTCTGTGACCATGCCATAATTATCACGCTGTGCACAGCACAGCAGAAGCATGACTTTTCAACTCTTGCAGAAACTTCAGAAAACCGAAACTCATTTGAGCTTTAGGACAGGTAGCCCTCTTAACTCCAGTCTTGTCTCTCCAAAGCAGCAGTCTGAATCCCGTCACCTCTAGACCATCCTTCTTCAAAGGATGTGACTCCCAACACTAAGTGTTAATAATTCCCTGGGAAAGGCAGTCAGAACTCATCCTTCCTATTTATAAATGTTGGGCCGAGAGGCGTGCTGTTGGGTCTGTATGTAAAGAAACAGCACCTGTTCAGTCTTCTGAGAATCTTCATTTAGCAGCAAGGGCAATGTAGAAATTACTATGAAAATACATTATCCTCTCCTGTAGCCATTTTTTTGTGAAATTTTTTTTTGCTGCACCGTAGGGGATCTTAGTTCATGACCATAAGGGATTTTGGTTCCCAAACCAGGGTTCGACCTCAGACCTCCGATAGTGGAAGCACGGATTCTTAACCCCTGGGCCACCAGGAAAGTCCCTTCCTCTAGCTGTCCTTGAGTTCCACAGTGATCAGAATCTCCAGGGAGGAGGCAGGATATATTTATGAAAGAACATGGTCTTCAGGGGCAAAATGCTACTCATTAGTCTTGTGCCTTCAGGCAAGTTTCCTCTGTTTTTTTATTCTCATCTTAAGGAAATGGCAACCCAGTCCAGTGTTCTTGCCTGGAGAATCCCAGGGACGGGGGAGCCTGGTGGGCTTCCGTCTATGGGGTTGCACAGAGTTGGACACGACTGAAGCGACTTAGCAGCAGCAGCAGCAGAGATGTTGAGGGAATTCAGTGAGTTGATACATGTGATGCATTCACATAACTCATGCATAGTAATTACTCGATGAATATTATATATTATTGTTAAAATGATTTTGGATATGAATGTAAAAAGACATTAATTTCTTATATATAATCTTTATATGAATCAAAGAATTTTCTATCTAGGTAGATTGTGCACTTGACATAATTTTCAGTTTTTCATCTTGGAAACAGGAAATTTCCATTCTGAATTTCTGTGTTGAGCAGATGATTGGATCTTTGCCACGCACCCGCTGCCCCTGTCCCACTCTGGTCTTTTTTTTTTTTAATTGATTTATTTTTTGATTGAAGGATAATTGCTTTACAGAATTTGTTCTGCTTTTTTTTTTTTTCCGTTTTCAGCTCAAGAGAAATGGTGGAATGGTGCTTCCACTGTCTTATTGATACTCTTAGGCACAATTCACTCCTTTGCCGCCTTGACAGCTGTCCAGGCCTCTGTTTAACACTTATCACATGCAGAAATTCCCTGGTGGTCCAGTGGTTAGGACTCTGTGCTTCCACTGCAGGGGACCAGGGTTCAGTCCCTGGTCTGGGAACTAAGATTCTATAAGCCACATGGCGTGGCCCCCCAGTGAAACAGAAACAACCCCCTCCCACAAAATACTTGTCACATGTACTTGTAAGGCAGGGACCTATTTCTTCCTTTTTAGAAAATAAGTGCTTGAGTCTGGAAGATCTCAGAGAATTTTGGATGAATGAGTAAAATCCATAAATATGTATAACTATACCTTTCTTCCTGAATATTGCTTCCTTTTTTGCCTCACTAGAGAGAGAATTAAAAGAACAATTTCATACTGCATTTTTGTAGATTATAAACACTTCTATTTTTATCCATAGCTATACAAAATTTTCATAGGTTTCAAACTTGTAACACCTTGGATTGATTTATAACATAATTAATCTTTTCTTGGATTAATTATGGAATTGCAAATACTTCTTTTTATAAATGGCACTACAGTTGTCATCTCTTCTGAATCAAACTTTTCCCTAACGTCAGTTGGGATTGAACATGAATTCTGGTTTACTAAATATTTTTGTAATATTTCTGAGTATCCACCCATGACTCTAAAATTTCTGAAATATTTCCCAGTGGGCTTTTCATGGAAAATAATTTCAAGATGAGCAAAGTATTCCGGAACACACACGTCTGTCTCTTATCTCTTATCTAGTGTTTTCTGTGTGGTGGGAAAATAGAAATGTATTAGAAAGGCTTTGTTGTTTAGAACTTAATTAGAATGTCATACAATTTATTAAGTTGTCAAATGGTTTTGTGAGTATGGTTAGTGTTTTTCCTCTCTATCTAAATTTCAGCAGATTTTTTGGTTTGTTTACAGGTATATATTTGTGTGTTTTAGGTAAATGTAGTGAATGGTACTATTTTATGATATTTTGTTAACATCAATGGATGCTTGGTGGATTTCACCACGTTTATTCAATAAGATAAATGGAGCTATATTCCAGTGGTATATTTATTTGGCAGCCATGCTTTTGTGAGATAATTTATTAGCAGGTTCCTGTCAAGGTGAAGAGTACATTACCTGTAGTAGTAGGGACACAACCCATGTGTTCTTTTTTTATTTTTTTAAGACCTATCAGTAATGGATCCTACCCAACTAGTCTTCCAGGGAATTCCCTCATTTAGTTCTTTATTGGATATATATCTCATACTTGAGCTTCTTCATCTTAAAAAACTTTTTATGTTTTTCATACATGTTATTTAATATCTCAGTGGTCTACAAAGTATCTTTAAATTTCTAAAGTTAAAGGAAAAAAACCCTAATTTTTAAAACCATTTTTACTGCTGCTTGTTATGTGCTAAGTAGACACTCTTTGTCCAAAATCATATACCATTTCTATTAATATATTGAATCGCTGTGATTAATATCTAGTGGAATTAAATTAGAAAACAGGTTAAATGTTTCTTAAATTTCCAAAGAAAAGCATACTGTTAAAGTTTTCATTTCAAAGAGTGGTTCTGCTGGTCTAAAATTTATGGGTAGACACTTATTATATATATTATTTTAGTATATTTAATATTTTTTTTTAAAAGAAAATTGTATGATGCAGAGATTGAAATGACTAGTTAAAGTTCACTGAGATCTGGTATGAGGGGTTTTGTAGATTTTACTACTCTTTGGAAGCACTTTTACCTTCTCATTCCTTATTTGATGTATCAGTACGTTTTTCATAAAATATTTTAGATAAAATCCTAGACAAAATTATTTTAAGTTGGTGTTTAAAGGGTAATCTAAGCCTCCAGATGCAAAATGAAATAACAGTTCTGAAATTTCAACTTTGGAAAAGAAATGTTACACATAACCCAGTGCTTATCCCAGCATTATTAATGTCATCAATGTAAGCTAAATCAATTATGCACACACAAACACACACACACACACATACACACACATAATTTTTTCAGATTCTTTTCCCTTATAGATTATTACAAAGTGTTCCCTGTGCTATATAGGAGGTCCTTGTTGGTTTTTTATTTTATATTTCTTAATGGTAGTGTGTTTATGTTAACATTAAACTAATTTATCCTTCCTCCCTCCTAGACTTTTTTTAATGAGGATTAAATGAGATTGTGAAATGCTTGGAAAAGTGCTTGATGCATAATGTACACAATGTGTTTGTTAAATGAATAAACAAAAATGCTAAGCAGAGTTCTTAGGATTTTATATTTCATATACTCATTTCTGTAGCACTGTGAGATATGTGATGTTGTTAATTTTACCGATGTAGGGATTTGTTTAAAGACATTAAATGAATAGCCCCAAATCACACAGCTGTTTGTTTTGGGGCGAGAACTCAAGCCTGTCTCATGCTGATGTCTGTTCGTGCAGCAGCTTTGCCTTTGAGCTATTTATAACCTAGTTGGGAAGATGAAATGAGTGTAAATAGCTCAGAGATTGTGTGTTTAGATTACACAGTATTACTAATTTTGAAAACTGTTGACAGTAAGCTCCTGAGAAGACTTTACAGTTTGAATAGAGGTAGAGATGGGTTTTATAACCTAAGTAGAGTTTTAATGTCTGGAATGGATATGGATGTGGGATATTTCAATTTGGAAAAAATATAAGAAAAAAATTTTTAAATGGGATTTACATAGCCCATTGAATTACACCACTTAGGGAATTTGGCTAATTTCTAATGATTTATCCCAAGAATAAATATCAGATAGCAGGGATAAGGCCCTCTAGTGCAATGATTCTAAACTGGTGATTAGTTTTGGCCCAAGGCACATTGGGGAATGTCTGGAGACATTTTTATCTTGATTTATTTTTTATTTTAGTTTTTAATTTATTTGGTCACCCTATGAGGTATGTAGAATACTAGTTCCCTGACCAGGGATCAAACCTGCACCCCTTGCATTGGAAGCATGAAGTCTTAACCATCAGACCACCAGGGAAGTCCCTGGAGACATTTTTAATTATCATAATTGGGAGATACTGCTGGCTTCTAGTGGTTAGAGATCACAGACAGTGCCCCAGAGCAAAGGATTATCTACCCTCAAATGTCAGTAATGTCAAAGTTAAGAACTCCTGTTTTAATGAAAAAGAATTATTCTTGCATAGAGTGGAATTATATATACATATAATATATTGATAAAACCACATAGCTAAAATTAATGATATAAATGTATTAATATGATTTATAATACTACAGAAGAATTTCTAGAGATTTACTCTCTCCAACCTAAAGGGATTCCAAGAAACATCCCTATTTTATGAATCTTTAAAATGTTCCAAGCAGAAATGGTGATAACAGAAGTATTTTTGTTTTCTTCCAAAAAGGTATCGTAGAAATTTAATTAAGAGGGCAGTGCAGGCGGTTACAAAACTTGTTGCTCTGTTTTAGACCTACGTTTAGCTTTCTTTGGGTCATTTTCCATGTATCTTTGTTCTTTCATCAAAACCAGCGTTCTTTACAACAGGTCTTTTTTTGCTATACACCAGATGGTAGCTTGCTTCGTTACTCTAGTAAGTCAGTTGTTAGTACAAAATGTACCAAGTCAATTGTGAGTAGATGTTACTGGGCTTTCTTTCTGACAACCATTTGGCTGATGGTACATTCTGATAGTTTCATGTTCATCTCAAAATGAAACATGTGACGCTGAGAAGACACCATGCAAGATCAGAGGCTGTGAGAAAAAAGGAAAATGAAAAATAGGAGGTGTTCAAATTGGAGACTCTGCCTGATAAAGGGATCCCCAAACAGTGTTAATAAAATGGCTTCATAATTTCAAATGAAGAAAAAGCATTCTATAATTATTTGAGTTCCAGACAGTGCTGCCTTAATTATAAGGGTTTTGCATGTCTCTCCCCAATTTATATAGAATCACTGTCAGAGATCTGTTTTACTAAACCACATCAATTCTTCACTAACTTTTCCAGCTTCTGCATTTCCAGCAATTTGCAGGGGTTGCCCTTCAACAATTCTAATTTTGAGCCCATTCTGGAGAGAGTAGGGGCTGCTACTCATAAACCCTTAGCACTTTGCCTTATTTTTTGAGTTATTAAGGAAGGCACTCTGGGATTTGAAGATCTGCTTATTTATTCATTTATATTTGTGTTTACTACTTGGAAATAAAAGTTAAATTCAAATGCACTTGAAAAAAATAACTGACATTGATATTTGTGTATTAAAATACAAATAAATAGGGTAGGACAAAGTACTAGGAAGTATGAAACATATTAACAAAGAGTAGAAAGAAGTTAGAGAGGAGAGATGGTTGTGCCTATAATAAAGGTCACCACTTCTACAGTATTGCGTAAAGCTAGTTAAAGATTTGGAGAAGGAAATGGCAACCCACTCCAGTGTTCTTGCCTGGAGAATCCCAGGGACAGGGGAACCTGGTGGGCTTCCGTCTATGGGGTCACACAGAGTCGGACACGACTGAAGTGACTTAGCAGCAGCAGCAGCAGTTAAAGATTATGTGGAATTATTTTTATTTTATGAAGACGAGGCCACTAGGAGACATGATTGGCAGTGCTCAATGTAACCCGAGAGGAAAATAAAAGTTGACTTATGAACTAGATAAGGGAAGCATAGAGAGAACATCTCATTCCATGCATCTTTTAAGTGTACAGTCTTTGGACCCTTATCTTGGATAGTCTTAGAACAAGGACAAAGACGTGAATAACATTTAGTTATGAATGACTAGTGTTTAGTTATCAGCTAAACTGTCCAATGAAAACACAATGATATGCTTAAGTAAAAGAGAAGCAATGTTCTCTTGGATAGAACAGATGCTTCTGCCATCAATGTGACCGTGCAGCGTGTTTGAAACGTGTGGATTCCAGAGATGCTCCATGGCCTGAATGTTCTAATGCCTGTTGGAGGAGGGTCCCTGACCAGAAAGAAACCTGGGGTCCAGTGGGGGAGGCCCTTGTAGGCCTGTTATCAAGTGGTTAGGCTTGCACTGAAGGTCAAAAGTGTTTCACAAAGACAAGTATGGCAGCATTATGGAGAGTGGCTTGAATGTGGGAAGATAAACAACAAACAAAATTATGTGACTAGTCCAGGTGACTTAATTGAACTGGGTAGGTGACATTTTGAGAGGAACTGAGGAACCAGCATGTTAGAGGTGAAACAGGTAAAAGTTGGAAATAGGAGCTATGAGGAAAAGAGAATGACTCTCATGTTTCTGGCTCAAACAGCTAGAAATGTTGGTTCTATTCAATAAAATAAGAAATTCAGAAAAAAGAACAAGTTTTTAGTTTAGATTTTTGGTTTTGTTTTGCTTTGTTTTTCCTTTGCTTTTGCATTTAGGGAAAAAATTTCAAAATGGATTACTTAGCAATAGATGATCTGTGGGTATGTAATCAATCACCTTGTATTCGTCATTTCCTCAAGGCTGCAAGGAGGAATGTGTGATGACTGCCATTTAAACCTGAAGGTGATTGACTTTAGAGGATCTGAGAATAGTTCTACTATAGGACTGATATGTGCCGTGTGACTTGAAGGGTGCACATTGATTATTCTGAAGACTGTATAGGACTTCCCTGGTGGTCCAGTGGTGAGAACTCTGTCCATCCACTGCAGGGGACATGGATTTGATTCCTGGTCAGGGAACTAAGGTCCCACATGCTGTGTGATAGGACCACAAATAAACCCCAAAACTGTGTAAATACTGTGATAATTCCTTTTAAAATGGTTTTGACTATGTGAGCACTAAATTTTTTAAAGAGTTCACTTTCTTCTAAAACATTCTAATGGAGATTTGTAAGACCAATGAAGAGAAAGTCCAAGTTTAGTGGTAAGCTGAGGGTAAAAGATTTCAGATACAATGAAGAAACAGAGATGGAGTTAGGGAATCAGAAAAAAAAGAGATATTTTGAACACAAAATAAGATAATCGCATAAAGGGCATTGCATATATGCCAAATCAAATGAAAATTGAGAAAAAAAACTTATTGAATTTTATATTGAAGTTGTGATAGGGGCATGGTGACTGTCAGGAGCTGATGAGGAGAGGATGTTGATATAGAGAAATGTTTGTTAAAAAGTACACACTTCCAGTTATAAGAAGAGTAAGTTCTGGGGCTGGAGCATGTACAGCATGCTGAGTGTAGCTAATAACATTGTATTATGTTTCTGGGACTTCCCTAGTAGTCCAGTGGCTAAGACTTTGCCCCCCCAATGCTGGGGACCTGAGTTCCTTCCCTGGTCAGGGAACTAGATCCCATGTGCCACGACTAAGACCTGGCATGGTCAAATAAATAAATACATCTAAAATAAAAAAAATGGTGATTCATGGGGTCGCACAGAGTTGGACACGACTGATGCGACTTAGCAGCAGCAGCAGCATGTGTAGCAAACAATCATACTGTACGCCTCAAACTTACACAGTGTCATTTGTCAATTACATCTCAACAAAACTGCAAAATAAGAGAGAATAGACTGATTATGGTAATAAAATAAGGCAGGGCATAATAGGTTAGGAGTTTATGGGTAATGGGACTTAGAAGCAGTAAATATAAACTATATTATTTTTCCAAAAACTTTAATGGAAGAGAAGAAAGATCTTGAGGAATTGGCAGAATCAGTTAAAATTGTGTTTGTTTTTAGAATAATCAATGTTTGTTTATATTTATAGGTTGAAAGGAAGTAGCCATGCCCAAACAAATATTTGTAGATTACATTTGGGGTTGGAGATAAATAAATGAGAAATCTCTGAGAGAAGGTGGAATAGTCTGAAACTGAGAAAAGAGTATATGGAAACTTTTTCTTCTAAGACATCAGGGAAGAGTTTATATATGAATAAATACAGTTTCCAATTATAAATATATTTTTAAAATTGTGAGGGATGGGGAAGAGAACATTTAATCCTCTCTTTCTTGTTTTCCTAGTGAAGTGTGAACCTGAGTTGTTTTCTTAGATGAGAAATAGTGAGTAGGGTAGGTGACTCGAGAAAAGCAGTAAATGTTTGAACAACCACGTGGAGGATGGAAATAAAAAAGAATAGGGATTAGTTATATGTTTGTTCAAGTTAATAGTTAAATGATCATTGGACTATGCTGAAGTAACTAACAGTAGAGCATTCCTTTCTCCTAAGAGCAATTTAGAAAATACATAGTAAATTAATTTTTACAATGTCTGAAAGATTGAAAAGCCACTGAGTCAACTAGGATTTGAGGGACTAAGATCTCAGTGAGAAGAGAAGTCATTGAATTAGGTCCGGTATTCTGCTAGCCACTTCCCGCTCAATCCACTGTGGAATCTCAGTGGGTGTGGGAGTGATGGGGATGTGGATGTGGCCAAGTAGTGAAGAAGTAGGGAATCCACTAGAGCTTTGGCAATCTCAAGGGACTTGGGGCTATGAAAGTTGGATTTCAGAACCAAGTCAGTTAGAATTTGAGGGGCAAGATCCCCGAGAGAAGAGAAGCATAGAGAAGCCTGAAAGTCAGCACCTGCACCATGTGTAGGAGCCAAATTTGTAATTTATGCAAGGCAACAGGCTAAGAAGTCAACACAAAATATGAGAAAAGCAAAGCAGTGTTGTTGGCAGTATCATAGTACTAAGAGGAAAAGAAAAATGGGTATTAGAACTGCCAAATAAAAGGGGCCAAGGAAACCCCAGACTCTCAGTTGAGACGTTTTGGATGAGAGTGGATAAGAAGTAGACTGAACTTTAAGTCAAATCCGTTTTTTATTAAATTGAGCAGATTCATCCCATTCTCATTGCTTGCCAGAGAATAAGATGAGTCCTCTGAGGAGGTAGATCTAGCTCCTTCACAATTCTTTATGAAAAGTTCTGGGCATTCAGTCAAGAATTGCCAGATAGACCAAAAAAAAAAAAAAATCAAGAGAAATAAATAGATCCCTGAGTACTGGCTATGAACTTTAACTAAGAATAATATGTTCAAGAAAATAGATGGCAAGATGGAGAATTCTACCAGGGATCCAGATGCATAGAAAAGAAGCAAATGGAAAATTTGAAAAATTTGAAACTCAAAACACAATAAATGAAAACTGAAGTTCAGTAGATGGGTTTGCGATAGTTTGAAGGAAGTTGAAGAAAGAGAATTAGTAAACTGAATAGGCCAGTAGAAAGTATCCAGATGAAAATACAGAGAACAAAATGTGAAATAAAATATAGATTAAAGTATAATGAATATCTGGGGTATGATTTAAAAATCTCTGGGGAAGAGGAATGGGGCAGAGCTAATATTTGAAGATATAATGACTGAGAATTTTCAGTAACTGCTAAAAATGCTGTTATGAACTCAAGGGTAAATACAAAAAAAATGAGATATTATGCATATTGCATTAAAACTGTTGAAAACTAAAGGCAAAGAAAAAACATCCTAAAAGCATCCAGAGGGGAAAAGACATATTCAGAATAGCAAGAGCTGACTCATTGGAAAAGACCCTGATGCTGGAAAAGATTGACAGCAGGAGGAGAAAGGGGCGACAGAGGATAAGATGGTTAGATGATATCATGACTCAATGGACATGAGTTTGAACAGACTCTGGGAGATGGTGAAGGACAGGGAAGCCTGGCGTGCTGCAGTCCATGGGGTTGCAAAGAGTCAGACACGACTGAGTGACTGAACAAGAGAAAAGCAAAAAACTGAAAGTAAATTCCTCAACAGACCAGATAGAAGCCAAGAGGTAACAGAATGACATTTTTTAAGTGCTGAAATAAAATAATAACAATAATTTACAGTATAATAATTTACTATAAAATACAATAATAATTTATTATTAAACTATTATTTATTATAAACTGTAATAATACTAATTGGAGTTGCTCCAAGCTTAAATGAATACAGTAGACAGTCTGTAAGTCCATAAACACTTATACAACCACTTGATTAATGAAATGTTTATATTGTAGTATTAGGGTTAAAGGCAGCATTTCTAATAAATACTTCCAAGTTTATTGGACAAGATTTTGAGTATGTCTTTTACTCAAGAACATATACAACAGGCCAATAGAAGCACATAAAGCATTATTCAACCTTAGACAGTCATGCAGGATGTGTGAATTTAATCTGTAGTGAGATATTGTTACATATCTATCAGATGTTTAAAATTACAAAACTGACAATATAAAATACTGAGAATGATTTCTGCCTTGTGAGTATTAACATCAGGATGTACAAAGGCATAATAATTCCACATCCAAGTAATTGCATTCTGAGGAATTTCACATCAGAAACATAAAAATGTGTGCACCAAATGTCACATCCAAGAATGTTCATAGCAGCACCATTAGTAATAGCCCAAAGTAGAAACAGTCCAGTGTCCACTAACGGTGGAATGGATAAACATTTTATGATATGCTCAAATAGTAAAGCAGTTTGCATTAATAATTAATGAATGTGTTATTCTACACATGTCAATATGGATGAATCTCACAAACTTAATGGTGAGCAGAGTAAGCCAGACTGATATGAACAGGAGTACATACTGTTCTTGATTCTGTTTATGTAAGGATAAAAATAAAAGTAAAAATATTCTCTAGTGGTAAAAGAAGGGTAATGGTCACCCTTCTGGAGGACATGGGGAAGGCTTTTGGAGTGCAGATATTGTTCTGTATCTTGATCCGGGTGGTGGTATCATGGATGAATTCATTTTATGAAAATTCAGAAAACTGTATGGTTAAAATAATCTATTAGTAATTTTTCTGCATCTATCTTATCTGTCAATAAAAATATTACTTTAAGAAAGGAACTAAACTGTTACTGAAATTCATATGTTTATAGTGGAGCTAACCATCACTTTCCAAGAGTTTATATCAGTAAATGAGCTGGCATAGTGCAGGGAGTGCTGAAGAAGCCTGAGCCCCGAATTGATGCATTCAAACTGTGGTGCTGGAGAAGACTCTTGAGAGTCCCTTGGACTGCAAGGAATCAAACCAGTCAATTCTAAAGGAAATCAACCCTGGATATCCATTGAAAAGACTGTTTCTGAAGCTCCAATACTTTGGCCACCTGACGTGAAGAACTGACTCTTTGGAAAAGATCCTGTGTTGGGAAAGATTGAGGGCAGGAGGAGAGGGGGTCGGCAGAGGATGAGAAGGTTAGATGGCATCACCGACTCAACAGACATTAATTTGAGCAACCTCTGGGAGACAGTGAAGTACAGAGGAGCCTTCTGTGGTGCAGTCCACGGGGTTGCAAAAAGTCAGATGTGACTTAGCAACTGGACAACAAAAAGTGTGGAAATAGTGAAAGGTTGGCATCATAAAACATTTGTTTTTAAACCTCTAAGTGTGAAAGCTTTAAGTTCTCCATCTAATTATTATTCCTAAATCATAAATGTTTAAAGGAGTGACCCCATTAGAGAATAGTATTCAGAGGCATTTTTTCAACAAATTATTATTTAATTTTTGGTCTTACTATGGCATTCATACTTTGGTGGCAACTGAAGCAGAACACTTGAATATTAGTCCATCACCCTAAATAGATTGCCAGCTCACACACCCTCATGTACTTTATTCTTGGATTTGTTTTCATTTGGTCACTTGAAAATGTATTTAATGGCTAGAGAGAAACAGACATGAATTAATTTATTGTGCTTAATATAGTCTACAGGCAGAATAATTCCATGACGAAGTCTGGTGAGCTTGCTGACTTCTCAATGCCAAAATGTTTGTACTTTTCTGTAGGTGCTATTAAACCATTGTTCTTTATTTGATTGCCATGTGTGTGCTATCTGCTCAGTCTTGTTCGACTCTTTGCAACCCCATAGACTATAGCCCACCAGGCTCCTCTGTTCATGGAATTCTCCAGGCAAGAATATTGGAGTGGGTTGCCATTTCCTTCTCCAGGGGATCTTACTAACCCAGGAGCCGAACCCAGGTCTCCTGCATTGCAGGTGGATTCTTTACCATCTGAGCCACCAGGGAAGCCCGTGATACATGATTGTCATAATGTACTTTAAACACCACTTTTCAAACTTGTGTGCCTAAGTATCATCTGATGAAGTTGTTAAAATTCAGATTTCCAGGTCCATGCTGAAGACTCTGAAAATGCAAGGTGTCTGCATTTTAACACTCCAGGTGATTCTGTGAAGATACTTTAGTGGACTATGTTTTGGGAAACACTACTTTAAGCTCACTGTCAGTGGATTGCAGCTATTCAGAATGGGAATTTTTTGGTTGCATTGGGTCTTAGATGCAGCACTTGGCCCTTTTGTTGAATCACGCAGGATCTTTCGCTGTGGTGCCCAGACTCTCAGATGTGGCATGTAGGCTCAGTAATTGCAGCTCACGGGCTTTGTTGCTCAGAGGCATGTAGGATCTTAGTTCCCTGGCCAGATATCCAACCTGAGTCCTCTGCATTGAAAAGTGAATTCTTAACCACTGGACCACCAGAAAAGTCCCCAAAATGGGATATTTTACTGTAGACTTGGGGGGGACTTTTCCTTTTTTTTTTTTTGTTGTTGTTTGTTTTGCTGCGTATATCACATGAATTTTAACATTATGGGGCATCTTTGGGCTTCACCAGTGGCTCAGCAGTAAAGAATCCACCTACAATGCAGGAGACTCTGGACACTTCGGTTTGACCCCTATTCAGGAAGGTCCCCTGGAAGAGGGCATGGCAGTCAAATCCAGTATCCTTGCCTGGGAAATCCCATGGATAGGGGAGCCTGGTGGACTACAGTCCATGGTATTGCAAAGAGTTGGACAGGACTGAAGCAATTAAGCACAGTACATGGGTCATCTTCATTTGAAGCAAAGGGTTTAAGGTGCTACTTAGCAAAGTGGATATGAGAAAGCAAATACAGCATATTTAAAATCAAACTTGGAGTTTGGAAGCTGCCACCAGCTCCTGTGATGAATCATATAATATATGACTCAGACAAAGCTGAAATGACAGATGGCCTTGTTATGACTTTTGGCGGGCACTCCTTCAACTACTGAAGTTTATGAGAAGTTTTACAACCCGGGAATTCTGAAGTTATTTCTGATGCGTGTAGTTTCATGTCATCTTTATGGGAGCAGAAAAAGATCTGTATCTCACACCCCCAACATTTTTGTTAGTCACGATTCAAACAAAAGGATACGATGTAAGAAAGTCTGTGCCCACACACTGCATTTTTACCACCCGTTTCATTGGAGCTAATCAAGGTGAAGCTGAATCAGTGACTCAGCTGATTCCGATAGACATTAATTCACAAAGGCATGAAATAAAGTTTTTTTTTCATGTGTTTTACTTTTTTCTCCCCTTAATGCATTTCTAGGAATTACTCTAAAGTATGGGCTAAGTTTTGCTGTCAAAAATGGACTGATGTCCCCTTTCAAAGCTTCCTGCCAATGAAGATTATATATTATGTTTGTTTTTTTTTTTTTAAAAAGTGAGCTGAGATATGTGATTCTCTTAATCCAATTTTAAAATAGTTTCTTAAAACTTCCTTTCATCCTGTGTTGTCCACCACTGCTACAGCTGTTTCTTAACTTGCAAAGATAAGCAATGATGCAGATTGCAGTATCACGGTTTGCAGCTGTCAGTGGTTTTCCACTGTCTAGCAGCCTTTGATGTCTCCTCTTTGATGTGTTTTATTAATGAAGCAAAACTAGAAAAACCACCAGTCTTGACAAAAACTTTTAGAGTACTGACTGTATTCAAAAGTAAAAATAAGAATCTAAAATGACAGCTTTGCACTAGATTTCAATTTTTTCTGTTTTAAAAAATGTCTGTTGGACTTCCCTGGTTGTCCAGTGGTTAAAACTGCACTGCCAATTCAAGGGTCATGGGGTCACTTCCTGACTGGGGAACTAAATGCCTCATGCCATGTGGCATGGCCAAAAGATTAAAAAAAAAAAAATTTGTCGATGTTCTGCAATATAAACAGAGGGCTGGCATCATTGTTATATGGTATTTTCTTAATTATTTTGCAAGCGTTAGAATCTGGAAAAGCATATGACCCAATGAGAGTCCAAAATGAGAAGATGGTAATATTGCTAGTTGATTCATGCCGCTTCAATTTGTTGCTTCCTGCCCCTATCTAGTTCCTCACAGAGAACTTCACTTTCTACTTTCTCTTTCTTGTTTGACTGGAGAAAACCTGTCCTTTCTCCTTTTCAAAGATTCAAATAAAGATCAAACCTCATAAGGCCATTTCTCCACCTACGATTTAACATTATGTATGTGCAACAACCTGGGTGACTGAGTTACTAGTCACTAGTTTAGTGTATCTGCTTGTCTTCCTTGCCTCTAAAATTAGGCTATTAGCATTTGACTCACTTCCATGTTTCAAATCTACACTTTCACGTTTGGCTCCCTCAAACTGCTTCTTGATGGGCAGTCCCTGGCGTTCAGTAGACACCCAAATATTTGTTGAATGAGTGAATCATGTTTACTATGTTTACTTCCCCTTCTTGGCATACTTTTTGTTTTCAAGATTAGCTTTTGCTTGTTTTTTTGTTTTCCAGTATTTTCTTGCTGTTAAGTTGCTAAGTTGGATCTGAGTCTTTACGAACCCAGGGACTATAGCCCGCCAGACTCCTCTGTCCATGCGATTTCCCAGGCAAGAATACTAGAGTGGGTTGCCATTTCCTTCTTCATTTCTAGTATTTCTGGGGCGGGGGGGAGAGCTTTAGTCCCATAAAAAACTAAACTTATGGGATGAGGAAGGGCTACATTTTTATACATTTAATGTGAAGTGCCATTGCATATTCTCTTTAAAAGTATGTATTTACTTCTACTCAGAAAAGGAAAGGTATTTTTCTTTATAATCTTCCACCTCATGCTATTCTAACAATTTTATTTAGCTATTTTTGGCTGCTCTGGGTCTTCTTTGCTGCATGTGGGCTTTCTCTAGTTGTGGCCAGTAGGGACTAACGTCTAATTGCAATGCATGAAATTCTCATTGCAGATGCTTCTCTTGTTTGGAGCACAGGCTCTAGGATCGGGGGCTTCAATAATTGTGGCTCTTGGGCTCCTTAGTTGTGACAGCTAGGCTCTAGAACACAGGCTCGGTAGTTGTGGTTCATGGGCTTATTTGCCCCACGGCATGTGGAATCTTCAGAGACCAGTGATCAAACCTGTATTCCCTGCATTGGTAGGTGGATTTTCAACCACTGGACCACTAGGGAAGCCCTCTACTTGCTATTCTAAATGTGTAGTTTTATTTGTGGTTTGCAATCTGAGCACTGGTGACATGGCAGAACATGATTAAGGGAAAGGAACGGTCATCTCTTGGTTGAGGAGTGAGTTGAGTCCCCTTGTAGCATTCCTTCTCTTCTTTGGTCCATTTTCTCTTGCCATCCTTCCTGCCTAGTCTTCTGTTTTCTAATTTGTCTACCATTGACCTGTTGAGAGAGAAAAGCATCAAGTTAGAAATGGCTTTATATAAGTGTTCTAAACCAATACATTGTGTACCTTACATAATGTTATATATCAATTATATCTCGATATGAAGAAATACATAAATTCAATGGAAATAACTGGCTATTTCCTTCTGTCTAAAATAAAGATATCAAAAGTGTGAACAGACATGACCTCCTCAGATCAACTGAGTAATTGTTTAAACATACAGATCCCCAATCTCTCTATAGATCTGATTATGGCTCTTATGGAATGAGGGTCAAAGTTCTGTGTATTTAATAAAAACCCTAGGCATTTCTCTTATACTCTCAGTTTTAAGACTCAGCTGCCCTTGACCAATGACACATAAACTCCAAGTGGAAAAATTAACTAAATGACAATCCCAAATGCTTATTGTTCTTTTGTAGATCTTCTAACTTAACAGTAAAAAAAAAAAAAGCCCACTTAAAAAGTCTGATGACCACAGAGAAGAACTGTGATGGGCATCAATTACATTATTTTACTGTAACTATTGTAAAAGGACAAAGTATGTTTTTAAAAATTGTTCAAAAATTATTCTTTGAAAGCCAGTCACTTAAGAATTATTGTTTTTGCTTTTCCTTTGTTTTCAATTTTTGCATCTTTTTTTTTGTGTGTGAACTTTTGCACTTTTCTCTCTCTCTTTCCACCCTTACCCTCTGTTTCCACTCTCTCTCTTTTCCCTTGCTCCTGTCTCCCTTCTTCTTTAAAACTCCTTTCCTGCTCCTCTTTCCTTGGTAAGCCACCCATTATGATCACTTCTTTAGCACTTAGGAGTGTGATGTCATTGAGAGAATGACCCTTGCAGTTGCATCTTGCTTTGATACTTACTAGCTGTGTGATATTAACATTTCTCATTTCTTGTTGCCGCAACACTAGAAGTCCTTTATAGTGCTGTTTTGTGAGATTAGAATGAGACTTCCGCATGTGAAGTGCTCAGCAGAAATCCTGTCAGTCATCATTTGATGGCTGGTTTTTGTGGTTATGAGTTATAATGGCCACACAGGAAAGGATGTGTTAAAAAGAAAAGTTGAGTCCTTAAGTTAGGAGACCTTAAATATTGTGATAGTTGTTAGATTCTAAAGATACAAAGAGGAGTTCCTAACCTCAGGTTGTTCACAGTCTTACAGGAAAAGTGCAGGAGTGTAAGATGAGGATTCAGAGGAGCCACTAAAGAGAGAATGATCAATATTTCCACACACAGGGTCAGTTGCCTTGCTATTAAATATATATAGAGAGAGGGAGGAAATTTAAACAGTTCATTGCAGTTACTTCTCTCAGTTTAAAATGGTACCCATATCATGTCCTGACTCAGTGGGTCTTTACATGCAACAGAAAAAGCTGTCACTTCCTTGATAGACTCACTTCCATCCGATTGAATACTGCCATAATAAATACAGAAATATATATTGACTACTATTGTAAATGCCTCCCCTTAAAGTTTTTCAGTGTACAACCTGTACAACCATCCAAGGCAGCCTTATAACTATAAACAGTATTTATGTCACACTGGCTTTCATTATTTGGCTTGGCAAATAATATGGTTGGGTAATTTTTCTAATATTAACAATCATGATGATCCTGAGCTCATAATCTTGTCACCATTGTAGTCCTGGGCTAGAGGTTATGTTGTGGTTAGCTAAATGAGATTGTTATCATTGTCTGTAGTTGGACTGAGATGTTGATTGCAGTGACCATGACCTCTAGGCAGTCAGAGGAATTCTGAATAGGTCGCCTAATAAATGAATCCCTCTCAAAGGACTGTTAGGAAGTACAGGGGAATAATATGTAGAAAGCATATAACCTACAATGTTCTTCCATTATATATTATTTGGTCTCAGACATTTCAAATATGTAATTGTAGATCCACTGAAAATAACCTGATAACACATGTCAATAAAAATAAATCAGAATTTAATCACATTTTTGCTTCCTTCTCACTTGTGTTTAATGTCTACAGTTGACACTCCAGACCCCTATGTGGAACTTTTCATCTCTTCAACCCCTGACAGCAGGAAGAGAACAAGACACTTCAATAACGACATAAACCCTGTGTGGAATGAGACCTTTGAATTTATTTTGGATCCTAATCAGGAAAATGTTTTAGAGGTAAGTGAGTCATTGGGGGATAGTGGGTCAGTGGGGGTCAAGTGACTCATTGGGGGGTTATCTTCAAGTTGAGCTTGAAAGCATCAAATTTTCCCTCTCACTGCCTTCATTCTTCTTGGTTAGGTAGTTGGAGTACAGCTGTGCAGTATATGGTAGATGAGCTTCTAGCTGCCACACATCAAGCTATGTGAATGTACAAATGCAGAAGTTAGGTGGGGCTAGAGTCTTTAATCCTCACCATGTACTTTGCTACAGTCCATGGGGTCACAAGAGTCAGACATAATTTAGTGACTAAACCATGCCAATCAATTGCACTTTGGAGAAAACATTCTTTCTGTTTTAGAAGGGAGGATCCAAGCACAAAGGATAAAATATTGCCAACTGATTAGTGTATCAAAATAAATTAACTTTATTAGCTTAAATTTGAAATACTTAGCTTTAAAATAAGCTCACATAGATCTTTTCCACTTGCATGAGTTTTCCACATTAACTTCTTTCTCATATTCCAAAATAGCATTTCCTCTGATAGGGGAGAAATTTCATTTTTCAAAATGTGATAATGAATAGGTTAATCACAAAAGTGAAAAAAAAAATGATTATGTCAGACACTCAGAAAATACAAAGTATTATTACTAGTAGAATATTTAGGATTTCAAATGACTATTAAATATCACTTGAAATTTTTCATTTTTTAAAGTGTGTTGGAGAGTTTAGATATAATTTCCAAAGATCCCAGAAAAATTTGATACCTGTGCTCTATTTTTTACTCTCTACAGATCACGTTAATGGACGCCAATTATGTTATGGATGAAACTCTTGGGACGACAACGTTTCCCATATCTTCTATGAAAGTGGGAGAGAAGAAACAGGTTCCTTTTATTTTCAATCAAGTAAGCAACAAAACAGAATTCTTTTTCCACCTTATGTCAGATAAAATCTAGTTAATCTGGAAAGCTGGAGTTTAATGCTTGGAAATCCTTCCCTTCCTTCCTTTGTTTTTTTCTTAGGTGTGCTACATTTCTGAGATTTCAATATTTTTTTTAAGAATAATAAAACTCTAGAAAAATTATTTACACTGAGCAAACATTAGATTCTTTTTACAGGAAACTTACGTTTATAGGAAACTAGCACTTTACAATGAGAAATGTAAGCAACTGGTAGACCAGGATTTAGAAAGTTTGTCAGTGCATTAATTTATTCTTGTTGGGTGCAGCTCGGTCCCTTCACATGACCTGTCCCTTCACATGACCTGTCCCTTCACATGACCTGTCCCTTCAAATGACTGCAAATCTCTCTCCTCTCACCCAAATGTACATATCCCTTAATCTTACCTCCTTTCCTAACAGTTACCATCCTGAATTATCTCTTTCTTCATGAACCTCCATGATAATTACAAGTTGTTCACTGGGACTAAATCTTTTAACATCTTCAAACTAAAATCCTGTAGACCAGGAATTTAGAATAGTGGTCATGCATGCCTAAGAACTGATTTAAGCCCTGAGGACTACCTGACCAGTTCATGTAATCAGGGGAACCCTGGTGCCTTATGAACACTGCAGTCACATATTCCCCACTGATCCCTTTAGCTGCTCCAGGAAGCATGTCTTCTATATGTTTTCTGTCAAGTGCCAAGAGATACACTGGCCACATTTTGAAGTCATTACATTCATTCCTCGTTCAATTGTTTACTGGAGTCTACCCATCACTGTGTTGTGTTCAAGGCGTCTAAAGAAGAATAAGATATAGGAAGCTCTTCCCTCAATTATCTTCATCTGGGGCGGAGGTGAGATAGAGGCTGGGAAAGCAAATGGATATAGGGAGATATATGTGATGAAAAGAAACCACCACACAGCAAGATTAAGTATCAGTGAGGTATATACAGAGTGCAGTGGGAAAACAGAATAAAGAAAGTTTGTGTTGTGAGAGGAGGCCAGGTGTGGATCTGTATCAGTAGGTGATTTTGAGCAGGTCAAGCAGTGAACATAGCTGTTAACACCTTGTCATTTGAAGCCAGGTTGTTTGGTGTTTAAATCCCACCTTTGTTTCTTACCATCTGTTTCATCCTGGCAAAATCACTTAGCTTCTCTGAATCTCGATTTACTCACCTGTAAAGTGGAGATCCCTCGAGGAGGAAATGGCAACCCACTCCAGTATTCTTGCCTGGAAAAGTTGATGCACAGAGGAGCATGGTGGGCTACATTCCGTGGGGTCTCAAAGAGTTGGACATGACTGAGTGACTGAGCATGCAAAGTGGAGACAATATCTCATAGGAGAATCACTATGATTGAATGAGTTAATTATCTTTATATGTATCTATATAATTTGTATATAATAGAGCAAATATATTGTATATTACATTTAAATATATTCTGATATAATTATTCAGTTCAGTTCAGTTCAGTCGCTCAGTTGTGTCCGACTCTTTGCGACCCCATGAATCACAGCACGCCTGGCCTCCCTGTCCATCACCAACTCCAGGAGTTCACTCAACCTCATGTCCATCAAGTCGGTGATGCTACCCAGCCATCTCATCCTCTGTCATCCCCTTCCCCTCCTGCCCCCAATCCCTCCCAGCATTAGGGTCTTTTCCAATGAGTCAACTCTTCGCACGAGGTGGCCAAAGTATTGGAGTTTCAGCTTTAGCATCAGTCCTTCCAATGAACACCCAGGATTGATCTCCTTTAGGATGGACTAGTTGGACCTCCTTGCAGTCCAAGGGACTCTCAAGAGTCTTCTCCAACACCACAGTTCAAAAGCATCAATTCTTCGGTGATCAGCTTTCTTCACTGTCCAACTCTCACATCCATACATGACTACTGGAAAAACCATAGCCTTGACTAGACGGACCTTTGTTGGCAAAGTAATGTCTCTGCTTTTAAGTATGCTATCCAGGTTGGTCATAACTTTCCTTCCAAGGAGTAAGCGTCTTTTAATTTCATGGCTGCAATCACCATCCACAGTGATTTTGGAGCCCAAAAAAATAGTCTGACACTGTTTCCACTGTTTCCTCATCTATTTCCCATGAAGTGATGGGACCAGATGCCATGATCTTAGTTTTCTGAATGTTGAGCTTTAAGCCAATTTTTTCACTCTCCTCCTTTACTTTCATCAAGAGGCTTTTTAGTTCCTCTTCACTTTCTGCCATAAGGGTGGTGTCATCTGCATATCTGAGGTTATTGATATTTCTCCCACCAGTCTTGATTCCAGCTTGTGCTTCTTCCAGCCCAGTGCTCCTCATGATGTACTCTGCATATAAGTTAAATAAGCAGGGTGACAATACACAGCTTTGACGTACTCCTTTTCCTATTTGGAACCAGTCTGTTGTTCCATGTCCAGTTCTAACTGTTGCTTCCTGACCTGCATACAGGTTTCTCAAGAGACAGGTCAGATGGTCTGGTATTCCCATCTCTTTCAGAATTTTCCACAGTTTATTGTGATCCACACAATCAAAGGCTTTGGCATAGTCAATAAAGCAGAAATAGATGTTTTTCTGGAACTCTTGCTTTTTTGATGATCCAGCGGATGTTGGCAATTTGATCTCTGGTTCCTCTGCCTTTTCTAAAACCAGGTTGAACATCTGGAAGGAAGTTCATGGTTCACATATTGCTGAAGCCTGGCTTGGAGAATTTTGAACATTACTTATATAATTTTATATGAAATATGATCATATATTAGTTTATACATCAAGTATATAACATCACATATAAATTGTGCTCAGTCGTGTCCAACTCTTTGAGGCCCCATGGACTGCAGCCCACCAGACTCCTTTGCCCATGGAATTTTACAGGCAAGAATACTGGAGTGGGGTGCCATTTCCTACTCCAGGTGAACTGCCCAACCCAGGGATAGAACCCATGTTTCTTGCATCTCCTGCATTGTAAGGCAGATTCTTTACCACTAGAGCTACCTGGGAAGCCCACATATAAAATATATAACAATAATTGATTATAGAAATATGTATAATACTCACATAGATTAGCCATCCATTCATATAGAACTTGGTGCGTCATACGTGTGTGTGTGCCTATTAAGCAGTATATAAATATTTGTAAAGAGCTGAATTTCAGTAGGCAGAGATGCAGTTATGAGCATTCTAGTTTCTAGTAGAAACTACCAAGGCATGGAGTCTTGAAAAAGAAAGCAAGCTGAGGCATGACAAGTTACACAGCTTGGCAAGTACATGCTGGTAGGCAGTGGGTAGAGAGTTAGAGGTGGTGAAAGGCTAACATCCCCTAGGCGTGTTACTAAGGTCAGTTCTCAACAGACCCTTGTTGAGGGCTTTGTAAGCATGACGGGCCTTTCCAAAATGGAACGTTTTTTCTGCTCTTCAGTCTATGACTCAAAGATTGATTTTAAGAGAAGAAACTATAGGAAAACATGCATTACTTCTCCTGTCATTTCCTATGCTCAGGTGTGTGGCTGCTGGGCTCTGAAAGAGACTTTCTGCATTCCTGAATTTTGAGTAGCTTATATAATTGTTTTCTTTAACGTGCTTGAAAAAACAGTTGGCCAAGCAACTTTTTTTTCATTACACCATTCTCCAGAGTCCTTTGTAGTTTCAATCTGAATGAGAGTTCTTTTTTTTTTTAATTAATTATTTTTTAAATTTATTTCTTTATTTTTGGCAGCACTGGGTCTTCGTTGCTGCCAGCTGGCTTTTCTGTAGTTGCAGCAAGCAGGGGTTAGTTTCTAATTCTGATGTGCAGGCTTCCCATTGTTGGGGCTTCTCTTGTTGCTGAGCACGGGCTCTAGGAGCAAGGGCTGTATAGCATGGCCTCAGTAGTTGTGGTACATAGGTTTAGTTGCTCTGAGGCATATGGAATCTTCCCAGTCCAGGGCTGGAAACTGCACCTGCTACATTGGAAGCACCGAGTCTCAACCACTGGACCACCAGGGAAAGTCCCTCCGTTAACTTATTTCTAGATACTTTCTAACTCATGAATTGCTATGCACTAGAAAGAATGTCTTGTTTATCACTTGGCTGTTTTTACCCAGAAGTTTTCAGTGCTTCCCATTTACAGATATGGACAATGATAATGTAATAATTAAAATCTAATGATAATGTAATAATGATATCTAATAAAATGATAATGTAATAATTTAAAAAATCTTTTTAATTCATCTTTGAAGTATTTACCTAGCTATAGGGGTCACACAGAGTTGGACACGACTGAAGTGACTTAGCAGCAGCAGCTTATTTTTTAATATGAGAATCAGAGTCTTTACAGTGTACTTAAAACTTTACTTAATATCAGGAAAGCTATCAAAAGTTTCACTTTCAGGGAACTAGTGGTGTGTTTGGAGAAGGAGTAAACATTCATGATAAGCTGATAAGTAATAGAATGAGCAGTCTCATGACACACTATTCATTGATTTATTTATTCAACACTGATGGTGTTCCAGGGAATATTCTAGGTGATGGGCAGACAGCAGAGGATATGGTAGATGATGGTTCCCAGGGAGCTTGCATGCTGATGGGGAAGTAAATAGGCACCAGGAAGCAAAAGGATAATCAACATAACATCAGCCAGTGATAAACACTATGGGGAAAATCAAATAGAGGCTGTGACAGAGAACATTTGGTGGGCAATGGAGTGTATGTAGTCAAAAAAGGCCTTTCAAAGGTATTATTGTTTTCTTTAAATTTTCTTATCAAAATTTTCGAGCATATACAATATTGAAATATTGAAATATTTTTACATTGGATACCCATATAAATGCTACCTAGATTCTACAATTAACATTTTATTCTATATGCTTTTCACATCTCTTTCTGTCTGTCCATCAAACCATCTTGATACATGCTTATGTATGTATGTATATATATATTTTTGTGGTCATAATAGGGCTCATGAGATCTTAGTTCCCTGACTGGGGATCAAACCCGGCCTCTCAGCAGTGAAACTATGGTGTCCTAACCACTGAGCACCCAGGAAAGTCTCCTGGATACATTTGAAAACGAACTGCAGGTCAAGAGGGATGGGACATATGTATACCTACTGCTGATTTATGTTGATGTTTGGCAGAAACCAGCACAATTTTGTAAAGCAATTATCCTTCAATTTAAAAATAAATAAATTTATAATTAAAAAAGAAAACAGACTGCAGACAATAGCCTGTTTCATCCCTAAACACACTTCAGGACATCAGTAACTAGAGTTTAGGATTTATGAATTGTAATTGCAAGTACCAAATAAATCATGCAATGTAGACAATGAGAATTATAAGGAGGAATTATTCATCCATTTATACATTTTGCAAATAACAATGGAGCACCTACTGTGTGAACAGTCTTTCAGTTCAGTTCAGTTCAGTTGCTCAGTTGTGTCCGACTCTTTGCGACCCCATGAATCACAGCACGCCAGACCTCCCTGTCCAACACCAACTCCCGGAGTTCACTCAAACTCATGTCCACAGAGTCAGTGATGCCATCCAGCCATCTCATTCTCTGTCGTCCCCTTCTCCTCCCGCCCCCAACCTTTCCCAGCATCAGAGTCTTTTCCAGTGAGTCAACTTGTCGCATGAGGTGGCCAAAGTATTGCAGTTTCAGCTTTAGCATCAGTCCTTCCAATGAACACCCAGAATTGATCTCCTTTAGAATGGACTGGTTGGATCTCCTTGCAGTCCAAGGGACTCTCAAGAGTCTTCTCCAGCACCACAGTTCAAAAGCATCAATTCTTTGGTGATCAGTTTTCTTTACAGTCCAACTCTCAGGCACTACCTATTCAGCAATGCACAAACAGACAGAAATCCTTCCCCTCCTGGAAGGATTCTATTGGATTGGCCAAAAAGTTTGTTTAGGTTAGTCCCATAACAGCTTACAGAAAACCTGAATGAACTTTTTGCCTAACCCAATACCTAGTAAGAGAAATAAGTAAAGGATACCTATGTTGGATAGAGAGCTGAATAAATCAAGGAAGGAGGAGAGGGGAGTAGGCGTATGTCTGTGAAGAGGGTTGCAAATGCAGTTCCAAGAATGTGACTAAGAACAGCATCTGTGATGCTGTCTGAAGGCAGAAGGTGCTCGGAGTGGGAAGGTCTTGAAGCAGAAGTTTGCGTGACTTGTTGAGAACAGTGAGAGGGAGAGTGTGGTTGGAGCACAGAGTAGTAGGGAGGGTGGCTGGAAATGAGGACAGGCCTGTGGTCACAGTGGACCCATGTGGGTCCATGGCGGGGGCTTGCTCTTAAGGGAAGGCTGCGGTTGGGTCACTGAAAGGTCAGAAGGCCATTCTGGTGGAGAGAAGAGCCCTGGGCCTTTGCTCACAGTTTCAGGACTAGGAACGACAAGCATGTTCAGGAAATGGCATCTAGACAAGTGCCGGTGGGGAGTGGGGGGTGGGTGGAGCATTCATGTGTGAAGGAAGAATAGGTACGTGGAGATCAAACTTGAGCAGGGCTCAAATTCAAGACGCTGAAATTCGAGGATTATCTTACTGATATCAGTGAGTCACGGAAGGTTTTTGACCAGGTCATGGGGGAATTTAGAGCAAACAGGATTTGGCTTTTTCCTCAGAAGTATTACTAAGTCAAAAGTTGGTAGGTAAAGATATAGAAGGTTTGATATTGAAAACAGAAAGGTTGATATAGCTTTAACAGACTAGCTCTGTTGTAAGTGGCAAGTATAGGTGTGAGGAACACAGGGTGACGTGAGCAAACAATAAGTGTGGCATTAGCTTTAATGTGTCAGGAAAATGAGAATGGAATGATTGCTCAGTGACAGTGAGAATCAACTGAAGTTGGAAAGCAGGAAGTTTTTCAGCTTTTTCTGAGACTATGATTTATCATTCAATTCAATTTAGAATGCTCGCTCTCTCTCTATTTTTTTTTTTTTTTGAGGGGAAAACCAATTTGAGCCCCCAGTTTTGTTTCCCAGCTAACATTCATAAAATCTGGGTTAGGCTGTGCTTGTTGGAATCATGAGTTTGGAGAGAGTCAGAGTTGTCTTGCAAGTGAGACTGGTGAGACGTGCAGCTTTTCAGGCCCTAGGCTCAGAGTCAGACAGAGCGTCTGGGTTGGAATCATGATTTGGCTACTTATTCACTGTGTGATGTCGGATGAATTTTTTTTTTTTTTCTTTTAGCCATGCATTTCTATTTGTGAAGCAGAGTTATATGTAGTACCTACCTCTAAAGGTTGTGGTTATGGTTAAATGAGTTAATAGATGGAAAGTTTTAGATCAGTGCCTGTCTCACTAAGCACCAAATAAATATTAAACATTCTCATTATAATTATACTGGCTGGATTGAAGTATTTGTCAAGTGCTTCGTGAACCTAAGTTAACTATTATACTTGCTGATTTGAACTTAGTGACCGAAATGAACTTCTTTATATACAGGTAGAGACTGTACATTTAGTGATCATTGTTTCAACCCAGTTCAGAATCAAAAATGCTCTAGTCACCTGTTACTGAATATATCAAGTGTGGCATTTCTTGCAGTATCCCTTTTTTAAGAGGAAAGATAGGGTTTCTTCCGAATTTAGTATGTTTTGTGTAAGTAAAATCACACACTTCAAGAAAATCATGAACATGCTAAGGTTTTGAAGTTAGATGGGTAAAAATTACACTTTTTTTATTCTCTAGATGAATCTTTATCTTGGCCAATACTCTGAGGAAGGTAGTCTTGGATTTCCCGCTGTATGGTGTTTCAATTGGACGTATTTATTTAGAAGTTAGTGTTGTTGTTTTAAAATAGCCATATCTCATGGTTTCTGTGGTATGTTAACTTTGAATGTTTTCTTTGGTTATTGTGCATTCCTGATTGCGACTTGAAAATGAATGAGAGAGTCCTATAGAAAAGATAGTGACAAAATTAAGAAAAGGTAGTTTTGATGGTGAATTAGTATCAGAACGATTGCATTGAACAACTATGTATTGATGTGTGAAGGCAAAGACTACAATTTAGCACAGTGAATGAGACAGAGCAGACTTTGGAGGGAAAGCAAGAGAAATATATAATTTTGTGAGACATTTGGGAGATCTTCAGCTAAGATGTGAATGCCCTTGTATTAACACAGGGCAGAGTTCAGACACAGGTCAAACAATTTCTGACTTTATGAGAGAACGCATTTGTATTTTGGCATACTAGCAATGAAAATTAGCAGTGAATCTATTTTGATACTTCAATTTATAACATTTAAACTTCAGGGCATCTGAGAGTGCCCTTGCATCCTTGGGATCCTCTTCTGGACCGAAGCGCCATCAAGGACTAGAACACTTTCAGTCTGTTTAATGTTACTTATCTGACCTGACAGGCATCAGATACTTTCATTTTTGAATGAATGGATAAATGAATGTGGGAAATACAGAAAACCTGGAAAGTGCTCAGACGAGCATAATTAAGGTAAATGAAGTTTAAAAAAGAGAAAAACTTAACAGCATAAGAGATTCCCATTTGAAAAAGAGGTAGTATTTTGGTTTCATAGTAGTGCTATGAGAAGTCTGGTTTATTGTATGATAGCTGACAGTTACACAGTTCTTTCTGAATTTCCAATCTCCATGTTAAAATAAAGGGACTTTATGGAAAAAGAGACTGTTGTCAAATGTAAACAGGAAAACTCTGTGATAAAGTGAAACATGGCTACAGAAATAATAGTGTACTTTTTTGTCTTTCAAATCTTTTAAGACCGCCTGGGATATTTTGGGAGGTACAACTGCCCTGAATTGTTGGGTGATGGATTATATGATTCCTGGTAGTGAATGCAAATTTAATTTTATTAAGAAACTGTATTTGTTAGCAAAACTTACTGCGGTGATCCTATTGCAATATATACAGATACCAAATCATTGTTATATACCTGAAACTAACATAATGGTATATGGAATTACATCTCAATTAAAAAATGCTAGTTTGCAGTGATATAAAAAATCATATGTATTTTAAAAAGATGATTTTAGCAGCGTATCATTCAACTTTAAACATGCAAAATTTATTTAGATGTGACTTGTACTGATGAGATTATAATTTCCCTTCTGCACCTGGATTGCCTACTTTTTTACATCCACATCCGATTCCTTTTTCATAGGATGAAGTTACAGTTTATGTAAACATGATTCTTTGTAAAAATGACTCTTATTTGTTGATATAATTTTTTTGTTATCCGGCATAGGTCAGGTAAATACAGATAAAGTAGAAACTATCATGTAATTCTCTTGAAAGATGTCATGAATATTGAGTCAACATGGTGATAAGCTGCTCTTTGTTTCTAACAAGGGGGGAGAATGGGTAAATTACTTAGGAGGGATCAGAATTCAAAACCAGTTTTATTGAAAGTAAAGTTTGTAAATACTGGAGTGTTATAATAAGTGATGGTATGGCATATTTGAAGAGCTCTTTACTAATAGGATATATTTTCAAGTTAAAACATATTTGACTGTGTACATCTTTTGGAAATAATTCTAAAGGACTTTCTTAATGCTGGGCACTGTGCTTATTTTATTTGCTTTATTATTTCAAAATAACCCTGGAAAGTTTGTGAGATAATTAGTGGGTTAGATACTTTAAAAATTATTTTTAAGTCTGAAATGGCTTTAGAAAAATAGTTTCTCGCCTATAGTTCCCCTCCCCTGCCTGCCCCAACTGGTCATCTTCCATTGTAAGCATCTAAAACTGTTTTACACTGTGAAATTCAAAGAAAAGATGGTTGTTTCTCCCTAGAATATGCAGTGAATTTAGCCTGCTTCTTATATTAGTAATTCCTAGAAGAGGTGGACTTCTCCTCATCGTCCTGGCTAAGTGTATTTTGGGGCTGAGGAGACCAGGGAGATTTGACCACCTTTCCTTTTAATAGCCTTGCTAATGCAAGCAACCTGGAAGAGGGTGATGCAGAACTGCTTCATGCAGTGTGTGGGAAGGAGTTTTCAATAGTTGTTTAATGCCTCACAGGAAGTACATATTTTTGTGGCTCTTTTATCTGTAATGATACATTCCAGGTGAAAGATGCAGAGAGATTGTGAATGTCCATCTTCATAGCATGTCTAAACATAGAGCATCAAGTGTGAGAATTTAAAATTTCCTCCAGGTTATGGGTGGTCCTCTGGGGCAATACATGGAAGTATGGACCTGAATCCATGTGACAAGAAGCATGGCAGCACCTTCTATAATACTCCAAATTTCGGAAAAATCGTGTCTTCTCTTCTCTCCTCTTGCCTTCATTTAAAGAGTCTTATCGGTCTGTCTAGGATCATGAGTGTCTTAGCCAAGAAATGTTGCATTTGGATGTAGAAGGGACATTCTCATGGAGAAAACAAATATGACTATAAACATAGCAGTTAATTTTCCTTTTATTATTATTGGGACAAGTAGGCATTAGATATATTCAGGTATCAGATATTTTTTAATGTAAAATATTTAGAGATCTACCAGTTGAGAAGCCAGTTTTTTCCCACTTTCTGTCATGAGGTGGCATATTGAATTAGGAAGCCCATCCAACTTTGAATCTTTCCATGAGTTAGAAAACTCCATATTGTAATCTTGTTCTTTTAATTTCCATTCTTTCTTGGGGCTTTTGCCCTTTGTAGATAAAAACAGTAAATCTAGTCTCATTTTAATACCAGTTTTCATTTTTTTTTTTTTTCAAACAAGCAACTGTGTTTTATCCACTTGCTTTTCTTACTGAATATCTCAGTAAGTTGCTCAGTTCAGTTGCTTAGTCGTGTCCGACTCTTTGCGACCCCATGAATCACAACACGCCAGGTCTCCCTGTCCATCACCAACTCCCGGAGTCCACTCAAACCCATGTCCATCGAGTCGGTGATGCCATCCAATCATCTCATCCTCTGTCATCCCCTTCTCCTCCTACCCTCAATCTTTCCCAGCATCAGGGTCTTTTCAAATGAGTCAGCTCTTCCTATCAGGTGGCCAAAGTATTGGAGTTTCAGCTTCAACATCAGTCCTTCCAGTGAATATTCAGGACTGATCTCCTTTAGGATGGACTGGTTGGATCTCCTTGCAGTCCAAGGGACTCTCAAGAGTCTTCTCCAACACCACAGTTCAAAAGCATCAATTCTTCAGCGCTCAGCTTTCTTTATAGTCCAACTCTCACATCCATACATGACTACTGGAAAAACCATAGCCTTGACTAGACGGACCTTTGTTGGCAAAGTAATGTCTCTGCTTTTTAATATGCTGTCTATGTTGGCTATAACTTTCCTCCCAAGGAGTAAGTGTCTTTTAATTTCATGGCTGTAATCACCATCTTGAACTGTGGTGTTGGAGAAGACTCTTGAGAGTCCCTTATACTGCAAGGAGATCCAACCAGTCCATTCTAGAGGAGATCAATCCTGGATGTTCATTGGAGGGACTGATGCTAAAGCTGAAACTGCAATACTTTGGCCACCTCATGCGACGAGTTGACTCACTGGAAAAGACTCTGATGCTGGGAAAGGTTGGGGGCTGGAGGAGAAGGGGACGACGGAGAATGAGATGGCTGGATGGCATCACCGACTCGATGGACATGAGTTTGAGTGAACTCCGGGAGTTGGTGATGGACAGGGAGGCCTGGCGTGCTGTGATTCATGGGGTCGCGGAGAGTCGGACACGACTGAGCGACTGAACTGAACTGAACTGAATCACCATCTGCTCAGTGTAAAATGTTTTCCAAGCCCCTCTTTGGGAAAGACTCCATTTGGAATGTGGAATGGAAAAGTGCTGAAATGCGGTTTGAGCAGTGCTTTTCTTGATAGAATGCACAGCAATTACATAAATTGTTTAGAAGCCAATCACCTTTTTGACTTAAAACTGAACTATAATTTATCTATGCATGAATAATTCCATCTGTACTGGGATTCTTGATTATTTCATCAACTTCAAAGTAATACTGAATATTCATAGAATTCCTTATGAGAACTACTGTGTAGGTGGGGCCAGCCTATGTCAGGAAATGACACCTTATATGCTGCTCTTCCACACACACATTCACAGTAATTCAACAGAAACTTATTGATTGTATGTTGTTTGCCAAACACTGTGCAATGAACTTGTAATAGAGACCTACTTAAGACAGAGCTTACAATCTAGTGGGAGAGACAGATTTTTGTACAGATAAGTGCCATGACTTTTTCTTACTCATAAAATTCAGTACTGAGAATTATCCATGAGATTATGTTAACATTTGGAAAGCTCCGAATAGTTTGTTTTATTCCATCTTCTGAAACCAAAAAAAGAAAAAGTCAATAATCTGAAGCATTTTATGTTGGCTCAAAAAATATACTCTTCCCATGTTAAGAGGCATATCCTAGTTCTGTTCTATTTGAAGGTAGTCAACACATTCATTCAAACTATTTTCTTAAGGTAACTGATATAATAAAAATAATAGCACCATCTTACAATTGTGCAGCAAACTTTGAAACATTTTCTCATTTGGTTCTTGTAACAATCTAAAGTTACATCATTTATCACTAATGGCAAGGATAATATTGAGGAGGTCTTTTATATATTTATAGTCTCTGGAAAGACATTTTTTAATACCCCTTTTCTCTGTGATGTTAGTCATTCTTTTCTTCATTAAACCCAATCGGCCTGTTGGAAGAGTCCTCCCATAAGTCTGGTTGGCTCACACAGTCTTGAAAACATAAAAACTTGAGCCCTGCATCCCAATTTCAGATGTTTCTCACACTGACCGCAGTTGACTGGCCTCTAGGTCCCGCTGTCCACCTTGGACAGGCATTTTATCTTTGGTTTACTGCAGCGTATGTTTGTCACAAATGCGCAAATGTGACTTTTCATCCAGGTTTTCTTTAACTTTGGTCCCTGATTTTGAGGCCTGGGGATAGCCCCTGAATAATGGTACACATTTCTGTAGTTTTAAATCTCAGAAAATTTTTATGATTTTTGAAAAACGATTTTTAAATGCACTGCTTTTTTTTTGATGAAAGAGGATAACAACCCTATCAAGGCAATTCTTATGCTTGTTAAAATCATGTATCAGACTTCTCTGGTGGTCCAGTGGTAAAGACCCTGCCCTTCCACTGTAGGGACGAGGGTTCATGCCCTACAGTGGGATCCCTGTTCAGGGAACTGTGATCCCACATACCCCATGGCACAGCCAAAAATTAAAAGAAAAAAGTGATTATAAAGTAGGCTTATCTCATGAAAAAATAGCAAAAATTATTTATTGAAATGTACCTGTAATTTAAGATCTTAATAGAACTATGGTACTTTTATTTTTAATATAGTTTTAGGTTAAAAGTCAATTGTCACTCAAAAATTATTTTGACTTTGTTTGCATTGTATATAACACACATCCATTTTATGACCTAACTGACTAATTTGTCTGTTCTAGGTCACTGAAATGATTCTGGAAATGTCTCTTGAAGTTTGGTAAGTGCATTTATTTCATCGGATGGAAAATATTGTGAGTGATCCACTGATTTTAATTGTTAAGCATTATGCTTTTATTTATTTTTTTTAAAAGATGAAATGACTATAAATTTTTTATTTTATTTTATTTTTTTACAGTTAAAAGTATTTTTATTAAAAAAGCACAAATGCAAAGAAATGAACAGAGGAAAATTTATGCGTCGAACCTGGACTGGTCACTTATGATAATATACATGCTACAATTCCATTCTCCCCAATCATTCCACCTTCACCCTCTCCCACAGAGTCCCAAAGACTGTTCTAAATGCCTATGTCTCTTTTGCAGTCTCTTATACAGGGTTCAGGTTACCATTTTTCTAAATTCCATATATATGCGTTAATATACAGTATTGATGTTCTTCTTTCTGGCTTACTTCACTCTGTATAATTGGCTCCAATTTCATCCACCTCATTAAAACTGATTCAAATGCATTCTTTTTGATGGCTGAGAAATACTCCATTGTGTATATGCTTTTAATATATGAAGTAATTCTGGCAGCTTTGAGTATCAAAAATGCATACTAAATGTACCTTGCTTTTCTTTAGCTCTCTCCTAATAGCTATAGCATTAAAAAAAAAAAGCTAATATTCTTTGCTTAAGTTTCTGATAATTTGGTGGTTAAATCATAATTGTCAGAAGAGCCTTTAGAAAGGGCCCTCCATCAAGTTAAATATCTATTCCCATAGAAATAAATACAGCTATTGAAGCTGATTTTTCATGGTTGATTCAGATGGATATTAAAAAACATGCCAGTGAACATACACAGGAAAATCTAAGAGGAAACACAAAACCGAGACCGCCTTTGTTCATAATGATCAACAGGAAAACAAATGATTAAGTTCCACAATGTGTGTTGTTCTTTCAAAGTGGCCTCCAATAATGAATGTTGGAAATTCAATTTATTTATTTTCAAGTGGTGGGCCTTAGGGGAGTCAGGCCGGCCTTGAGAATAATTTCATCTCTGACCTAAGACTGATGTCAATAGATGCTACCTTCCTCAAGCTCTCTGCATCTCTTTGAAGTGGGTTTTTACCAAAGTTACTAATATAAACTTTATTTACATGAACACCACAGAATTAGTGTAACATTTTATATCTTATAATTTGCTAAATGAATGAGTATGGATACATTGACATAGGGTTTATATACTTTTCTTACTTTGATCCCTGGATAATGTTGATTCAACTTAGAAAATTATTACATAGGTTACTGCTGCCCTTCAGTATATATCAGGATGTATCAAAGGACAGTCCAACTTTTTTACTTCTGTTATTTTGCATTACATCTATTCTCGCTTGTAAGTGATATATTTTGGCATGAGATTAGAAATATTTTTGTTACTTGACTATGAAAGTAGTGCTATTCATTTTAATGGGAAATGGTCTCCATTGGTGTAATTAGGACACTATTAGCTTTAACAAAGCAGAATTATCAAAAATAATGTAGGAAAAAAGCTGCAGCTAAATAGTGTACATAGGTCCAGAAGCAATTTACTATATATCTACAGTAAACTTTTATCAAACTCTAGTTTTATGTGTTAACTTGTCTAGATTCTAAAATGAAATGCTCTTTAAAGAAAAATTCAATTTTTATGAATGTCTTCAATTAAATAAAAAATAAAATCAGGAAAGAAATTAATTAGAGAGCTTAAAGACAGTACAGAAGATATGAACCATACTTTTATTACTATATTTGCAAAAGTATTGAAAATGTTTTGAATTTTCTTTTACGTATTTTCATACTGATATCTTCTAAACATCTGTGTTCATTGCTTTATTTGTAGATCTTTTAAAAATCATGCTTCTTGTGCTTAATGTAAGATAATGATCAGTATGGTGTATTACAAGGAACGTGAGTTGTTGAATGAGAAGTCCTGGATTGAAGTATCTTCTTGCTAATTTTGTTAACGGCTGAAATATTTCTAATCACTTTTTTTACTTATTTGTAAAATAAAAGCACTTTATAAGTGTATCTATTGTGACAATTTAATGAGGTGTTCTTCCTAAAGAGCATGTCTTACAGGAAACTTTTCCACATGTTTGTGGTAATACTGCTTGTAGTAGTTAAAAAAATGGACATAACACCAATACTTATGGATACATAAATTGTGCAATAATCACATAATGAAAATGCCTCAGAGTAGTAAAGATATTTAGAATTAGTTCTACTTATAAACACAAATGAATCCTCAAAAAAAAAGTTCATTGGAAAAAGTGATTTGCAGAATACTCTGGTTGATAGCATTTATACAAAATATTGAAAACCTATCAAATGACTCTATATTATTTAGACCTAAATGTATAATGTAAAATTATAAATAAGTACATCAGAAAAAGAAAGAGCAAGTTTCAGGTAGTGGTTCCCTGTGAGGAACAGGAGATAAAACTGAGGCGTGTCCCTTGGCTGTTGCTGTGATAAGATGCAATAGCATCGTTTTATAGTTTCATTTCAGTCCCCTCCTAGGAAACGGCTTGAGGGAAGAAGTAAGAATATATCAGTGTAGTTACGGGGGCTTGTGGGAACTGGGTGATGTATAACAAGGCTATCGGCTTGAGGACCTTAGTTTATTATCTCTGTTTCATATGCAGTTCATCCCCAGACCTCCGATTTAGTATGGCTCTGTGTGACCAGGAGAAAGCTTTCAGACAACAGAGAAAGGAAAACATAAAGGAAAGCATGAAGAAACTGCTGGGTCCAAAGAATAGTGAAGGCTTGCATTCTACACGTGATGTGAGTTGGAAATTTTTCAAAATGTTTTTGCAGTTTAATAACAGTTTTGTTTGTGCTTTCTCTCAAATTCCTCTCAAATGTGAAGACATTGAGACTGAATGTTATTTCTTTATCTCTCTAAGGTAAGGTGAGTGTTTCATAAATAGAAACTCTTTGAGGAAGATCATCACAAGGACTGCCCATGTTTGGTAGTATTTATCAGATGTAACTTTTAAAAGAGGCATAGGCATACTGATGCACAAATGAGATGTTCATTTCATTTGTAGGAAAAGTTTAACCTGTAAACGGGTCATTTAATTCATTTTAATACAAACGAAGATTAAATAATTGTGGAAATTGTCATTACTGAACCAGAACAAAATGTTATAAATCTAAATGACAACAATAAACAATTTTTTTTCCCTTAAAAGACATGAATAGGGGAGATAAAAGGAAATGTTTCAAGTTATTACTGTTTCATAGCAGGGAGTGAAAAGATATCCAAAGTTGACCATGTAGTTAAAACAATGATCTCCACATGTGAATATTTTTCATGATTCTAATTATAGAGAGATGTTAAAATTTAAAAAGTTTGTCAACGAATATTGAAAGTACAATCCTTCAATTATACTTTAACTCCTTTTTCTTCCCTTAAATTCCAGCAAAGTAAATGGCATTTATGTTATTCAGTAACATTATATATAATCCAGTTTTTGTCTGTTTATCTACTTACCCCTTCTCTGATTTATGTATGTAAGTGTGTGTTTATCTACCTATCTACCTGGCTACCTATCTATCCGTCCATCCACCCACCCATCCATCTATTGGTCTATTATTCTTTCTGAAATCTACAAAGTAAATTCCTGCCATGGTTAACAATTTTGTATTATATAGTTTAAAATTTCTAAAGGTAGATATTAAAAGTCTTTATCACAAGAAAATATTTTATAACTATGTATAGGGATGAATATTAGCTAGACTTATTGTGGTGATAATTTCACAATATATACAAATAACAAATCATTATGTTGTACACCTAAAACAGTTATAAGATATGTCAATCATACCTCAATGAAACAACATTAAAAAAAGTGCTGTAGTGATGCTCATCAAATGATAACAATGGACTTTCTTCTTAACGGCATATCAGGTAATATTTTTTACTTATTGCTTTGAGCTTTTCTGTTCATTGAATATTTTAGATGAATATAATTTACTTTTAGGAAGATATTAAATGCATGAAAGTGAAAGTTGCTCAGTTGTGTCTGACTCTCTGAGACCCCATGGACTGTATAGTCCATGGAATTCTCCAGGCCAGAATACTGGAGTGGGTAGCCTTTCCCTCCTCCAGTAGATCTTCCCAACCCAGGGATCGAACCCAGATCTCCTGTATTGCAGGTGGATTCTTTACCAGCTGAACAACAAGGGAAGCCCAGGAATACTGGAGTGGGTAGCTTTTCCCTTCTCCAGGGGATCTTCCTGACCCAGGAATCGAACTGGGGTCTCCTGCATTGCAGGCGGATTCTTTACCAACTGAGCTATCAGGGAAGCCCCTATTAAATGTGTAAGACAATATACATCTATAAGCATGCCTATTTATCCCCATGCATGTACTCACAGACCAGGGATTATTGTAAATTAAGGACCAAATGCAACTGGAAATGAGAGAGAAATTCTGAGTAAGGGGACCAGATGTGGACCTGCTCCATATGTGATGACAGGGTATCTACCTGTGTTTCTAGGTGGGTATTGTGGTCAAAAACTGGTCTGCTGATGCTGAAATGTCTTTGGTATGATAGGAGCAAACTATAAAATAAGATGTTGCTGATGGGGAGTTTTTGCTTAAAGGAAGCTTGGAAGAGGAGCAAACCTCCATGGATGTTTCTATTTAAGAAAAAATGAGACTTCAGTCCTTCATCTTGTGGTTGACTATTGTCTCAGTTAACGAGACTTCCCTAGTGGCTCAGACGGTAAAACATCTGCCTACAATGCGGGAGACCTGGGTTCGATCCCTGGGTTGGGAAGATCCTCTGGCGAAGGGAATGGCAACCCACTCCAGTATTCTTGCCTGGAGAATCCCATGGACAGAGGTACAGTCCAACTGTCACAAAGAGTCAGACGCAACTGAGTGACTAAAACACGCTGGGGAGGAGACAGGTTTGGATGAAAAGATCACAGTTTGAAGGGTTGATTTGAAAGTCTGGGGGGCATATTGCCACAAAAGTCCAGTGGCCTTTGGTCATAGGTTTTCCTTTTCAAAAGGAAAGTTGCTGCCTCATCTCCTAGGCACTCCTGTTGTGAAAAGGAGCCTTTCTGGGAAAATGAAATTTGGCCTACTATTCATACATATTGGCTTTTCTGCAGCAGATGGAGAATGAGGTAATTATGCTTTTCTCTGGGCTAGTCTTCAAAAATATTAAACTCATGTTTTTGGTAGTCATTCCTAGAATTAAAACTTCTGATGTTTTGGTTGAGACTTTTTTCTCTTGGCAGAAATCATCCACTTAGATGTATTCAGCACCACCCATTCCCATAACACAAGTATCATTTTCCTATTTTGTGTTTCTCCTGGGCCAAGGGCCTCTTACGCTCCCACTTCCCTTGCTCCCTGCCAAGATCTTCACCTTTGATTCAGTACCGGCTAGTTGGCCTCCTGAAGGTAAAAGGAGCAGACTGCTACAGCAGTTTGTCTAAGACAGAAGAGTCCTACACAGTATTGATGCAGAGATGGTGCCTGTCTTGTTCCCAGTTTTCAACAAATATTTTGCAGCATCCAGTTTAGGACACCAATGTCGACTTAAAATGTAGAATGAATCTTGGCAGAAGGAATTTGGGTCCCTTGCTTCTTCCCTGTGTTTCACTTGTAAAATAGAGACAATGTCTCTTATTCAACTAAAAGGATAAGTATAAAGGCTTGTAAAGCAGCCCAAACAATGTGCAAGGCACATCTTGGTTACTTAATACTATAGTAGCATTTAATACAATCAGTTCAGTTCAGTCGCTCAGTCATGTCCGACTCTTTGTGACCCCATGAATCACAGCACGCCAGGCCTCCCTGTCCATCACCAACTCCCGGAGTTCACTCAAACTCATGTCCATCGAGTCGGTGATGCCATCCAGCCATCTCATTCTCTGTCGTCCCCGTCTCCTCCCGCCCCCCAATCACTCCCAGAATCAGAGTCTTTTCCAATAGTAGCTATTAAATCAATATGTGGGTATTGCTGTTACATAACACCCCAGGGCAATGTCAAATTCAATAAAACCTTAGCTTTCCTACTTGGATAATGCTGTGTTTAGTCATTCAGTTGTATCTGACTCTTTGCGAGTCCGTGGACTGTAGCCCGCCAGGTTCATCTGTCCGTGGAGATTCTCCAGGAAAGAATACTGGAGTGTGTTGCCATGCCCTCCTCCAGGGGATCTTCCCAACCCAGGGATCAAACCTGCATTGCAGGCAGATTCTTTAACATCTCAGCCACTTGAATAAGTCAAATAGTTAACAGTTTGAGTAACCCAAGAGTTTCTTCTCCTCAGCACCAAGACTTTAAAAAAAAATTATTCTTGATAATAAAAAGTTCTAAAATGTATTGATTTTAGTCATTTGGATGAAAAGTTTCTAAAAAGCATAACTCTTTGCCCAGACTGAAGTGGTTTAAATGCTCTCATGTCTGCAGCCACTGCGATCAGCTGCCATTTCTCCAGGCTCTATGTATTCCCCAAAAGTAATTTCTTCAAATCATCCTTCTCTTTCAACTTTGTTTTTGTGGAATTAAAATCTGATAAGTGAGCTTGTTGTTGGAACAGTGTCTCTGATGAATATAATTCCTCCATAAATAAAATGGGCTGAGGTCTTTCCTGTGAGTAAGATCTGTGACACTTTGTGTGTGGGAATTTTTGTCATATTTGGATTATTTAAAGGCCAGTTCTTTTAAATGTTCTTGTTCCAAAATAGCTTTTAATCAGATGAAGTTTCCAGATTACAGTCTCTTATTTGAAAAGAAACGCTACTTAACAGTTTTCATGTTCCCACTTAACTGACTATAAAGAGAGCAAGAACTGGTTAGGGGACTCAGATTTGAAATTAAAATAGCAGGGAAATGAGAGAAGGAAATTTTGCTCCAACGTTCATGGAAGAATAAAGATGGAACTGTTTCTTCTCAAGGCAGAATACAAGGAATACACAGATAAATGGCTTTGTATGAAAATAGGAGTCCAAGTAGTCCTTAAGTAATGTATTCTGTTATCTAGACTACTATTCTGTACTTAAGTTTGTCAGATAAATTAAGTGAAAAACTAGAGAAAAAAGAGACTGTCTAGTGACAGAGGGGGAGAAAAAGCCAAATAGTTTCAAAGAAGGAGGTAATACAAATCAACCTTGGGTTATCAGTAGGAATTTTTATTTCTTTGTTTATTGAATATTAAGAATATTCTTCCTCTCGCTTCTACCTTCATTATGACAGTAGCACTTTGCTGTGTCAATTCTTACTCCTTTTAGTCGTAAACATGGTTGGACAATCAGTTGGCACTCCCCTTAGCTAGTTTTGAATGGGGTCCCAAACAAGAGAAGGCTCTACAGTAGGACTCAGTTAAGTTGTGAGCTGCTCTGCCCTGGGGACCATATGACCATTCAGATCTGTTGCTGCTTGAAGTGTGTGTGGCAGATAGGAATGCTCTTTGCAGGCTGGGGTAGGTACTTGTAGGTGGATTGCAGCAGAGGAACCTTGGATACAAGACCTTGCCATCCTCTTTGATTAACTACTATCCTTTGGGAAAGTAGTTTTTGGCCTGCTTACTGGGCCTTAGCAGAGATTGCATGCTTAACTATGGGCGACCAAGTTATCATGTGACCTCAGCTGACCATCATGTTATCTGACCCACCAAGCCATAAAGTTGGGTGTGCACAGATGCACTCCATCATACTATGCTGCTGCTGCTAAGTCACTTCAGTCGTGTCCAACTCTGTGCGACCCCATAGACGGCAGCCCACTAGGCTCCTCTGTCCCTGGGATTCTCCAGGCAAGAATACTGGAGGGGGTTGCCATTTCCTTCTCCAATGCATGAAAGTGAAAAATGAAAGTGAAGTCACTCAGTCGTGCCCAACTCTTAGCAACCCCACGGACTGCAGTCTACCAGGCTCTGTCTATGGGATTTTCCAGGCAAGAGTACTGGAGTGGGGTGCCATTGCCTTCTCCATCATACTATAGAAGTTTTATATATGAAATCAGGCTGACCAGGCCCTGAAGATACACATTAATTCCATTAAGAAGTGGACCAAATGCCCAAGTGTCCCACTTTTGTTACCCTAACCTCTCTTTTTCATCCTGCATCCAGAGCCTCATAAGGGACTTGTTTCTTGTCACAGGTGATTTTGCACAATGTTTCGGTAGCACCTGAAAGAGGACAGCTGCAGGACCCCAGCCCGTTTCTGGGATACCCTTGAAGGAAAGTTGTGAAGGGAAATCTTCCCAGAGTGCAGAGTTAAAAGAGGGCATCTAGTCTTTCATTTTGTTTGGGTGGGGAAATGGCCAGACATGCAACTATATACTGATACATGGCCTATGGCCAATGGTTGGGCTGCTTGGTTAGGGACTTTAAATGAACACAATTAGAAAACTGATGACAAAAAAGGAAAAAATTGTATAGGAGGTGTATGAATGCTGTGTCCTAGGCCTATGCCCACCAAGAGTGGCCTTAGCAGAGAAGGATTTTAATAATGAAGTATATAAGATGAACTGTTCTGTGGATACCAGTCAGTTTCTTTCACAAGTCACCCCTGTCATCACCCAATAGGATCATGAAAAAAGTGGCCATCATGGCAGGGATGGAGGTTATGCTTGGATTCAGCAGTGTGGACTTCCATTTGCCAAGGCTGAACTGGCTGCAGCAGCTACTAAGTACTCAGTCAGCCAGCAGCAGAGACCAACGCTGAGTCCCTGACATGGCATCATTCCTATGGGTCACCAGACTGCTGCCATCATGGAAAGAGCAATGTTTTCTGTTTACCTGAATAAACACTTACTCTAGATTCAAATTTGCCTTCCCTGTACTCAAGAATTTTGCCAAAACTACCATCTGTAGACATGCAAAATGCCTTATTTAGTGTCACAATATTCCATACAGCATTGCTTCTGATCAAGGAAATCGCCTCTCAGCAAATGAAGTATGGCAATGCACCATGTCACGGGATTTACCGGCTTTACCATCTTCTCCACCACCATGAAGTAACTAGTGTGATGGAATGGCAGAATGCCTTTTGAAGACTCAGTTATAGTGCCAGCTCAGTGGCAATACCTTGCAGACCTGAAATATGGTTCTCTGGGAGGTTTAAATCCTCTGAATCAGCATCCAAAATTGGTGCTGTTTATCCCCAGGATTCATGACTCCAAGAGTGGAAGTGGTTCCACTCACTATTACCCCTAGTGACCCACTAGCAAAATATTTGTTTCCTGTCTGCATGACCTTATACTCTTCCTGACTTAGAGGTCTTAATTTTGGGGAAGGAATGCTTCCACCGAAAGTGGAACAGTGATTCCACTGAACTATAATTTAGGACTGCTCCCTGACCTTTTTGGGCTCCTCTTTACTCAGCAGGTAAAGAAGGGAACCACTCTCCGGGTGGGGGTAATTGATTCCTGACTATTAAAGAGGGATGGAATTACTCTATGATGTGGTAAGGAAGAGTGTATCAGAGATACAAGAGATCCTCTGGGGTGTCTGTCTGTTAGTATTACCATGCCCTGAGTTACATCAATGGAAAACTCTAAGAACCCAATCCAAGAAGGACTACTAATGACCCAGAACTTTTAGAAATGAAGGTTAGATCACTCACCAGCTGAGGTGCTAGTTGAAGGCAAAGGAAATACAGAATGGATAGTGATAGGAGGTAGTTATAAATACCAGCTGACTGAAATACCAGCTGACTGAAATGAGATTGCATTTGCCATGAATATTTCTTCCTTAATTTATTATGAATGTGTGTGTGTGTGTGTGCATGCACGCACAGAATTACAAAACAGATTCATATTTAACTTATGAGGTATCAAGGAGAAGAATAAGCATATTTAAGGACTTTGCATTCTTTTCTGGGGAAAGGATTAGTGCATTTTCAGTTGCGCACAGAAAATCTATATCATTTTAGCTAGAAGTGTGACCTTGTTGCCTTTATTTGGAGATTAAGTATGGTTAAAAGGATGCATATTGCTGCTGAGCTGAGAAGGGGTGGACTTGTGATAGTCAATTTTCATCAGTGTGGAGGATTTTTTTTATTTGATTAGTATTTATTTATTTATTTGGCTGCCCAGGTGTTACATGTTTCACATGGAATCTTTAGTTGCTGTATAAGAATTATTGGTCACAGCATGTGGGAACTAGTTCCCTGATCAGGGATCAAACCTGAGCCCCCTGCATTGGGAACATGAAGTCTTAGCCACTGGACCACCAGTGAAGTCCCTTGATTGATCTTTAAATCAGTGAAATTTGAAGAATCACGTTGTCATCTATAATATGGGTGGGCCCCATCTAATCAGTTGAAGGTCTAAATAGAACAAAAGGATCAACCTTACCAAACAAGAGAAAATTCTCCAACAGACTTGGGCTTCACCTGAGTCATCAGCTCTTTTGGTTCCTTACCTATTGGCATTTGGACCACAACTGCAAATCTCGACTTGTCATTCTTCATAATTGTGTGAGTCACTTTCATACATAGATAGATAGATTGCCTTCCTACCTACCAACTGGTTCCATTTCTTTGGAGAACTCTGACTAATACAGGAGCCAAGAAGGCAAAAGTCTTATATAATTGTTGGAACTTAAAGTCTATTAAAACATAAAATAAAAAAAATCCTTGAGCATTTTCAAATTTTATTTTGCAAAGGAGGAAATTAATAATATCCGCAAGCCCATGCATAAGAATAATTTAATCAAAACACAGGGTTTTTGGTAAATAAAATTCATTTCCTGTAATCATATGACAGAAGTATGGGAAATATTCATTGATATTATTTATTCACAAATATTGGTGCAGTTAAGTCTAAATATAACCTAAAATCTCACAGCAACTTTTATTTGTTTCATTTTTTTAGACTTAGAGCCAGGACTAACATCTGTACCTTATAAGTCCCCCATTATTCTTTGTAAGTTGTTTCAGAATGACTACCACTATTAAAACATCCAAAGTTAGTCTTTATTCATTACATAAAATTGTGCTGGCATCTGAAGTGATGCATAAATCTGAAATGTAACTGAGGGAATTCCCTGGTGGACTGTGTGCTTTCACTGCTGAGGGTGCAGGTTCAATCCCTGATCAGGAAGATCCCAGCAACAATGAGCCAAGGCAAAAAATATATATATATAATTTAGCTAAATACCAAATGGTTTCTCTCAACAAGGATTACTCTTTTCTTTTTGAATAATGGGGAAAAGGAAAGAGCATGAATTATGTGTCCGTGACTCCGCATCTCACATTCTGATTATCAGCAATATGGATGCAGATATGGTATAATGTGTGCACTTAAATACCTCCTCATCTGAGACATGAAAATAATAATAATCTCCTTTTGAGGAGGTTTCCTAGGTGGCACAGTTGGTAAAGAATACGGCTGCCAGTGTAGGACTTAAAAGAGATATATGTTTGATATTTGGATCAGGAAGATCTCCTGGAGTAGGAAATGGCAACCCACTCCAGTATTCTTGCCTGGAAAATTTCACAGACAGAGGAGCCTGGTGGGCTACAGTCCGTGGGTTGTAAAGAGTCAGACACAACTGAGCACACATACACACAAGATTAAATGAAATAAATTTTCTTCATGAGTCTAAATTTCCTCTCTTTTTATAGTTAATAAAATTTTTAATTTTATATTTTGAAAATGCATATCCTGTATGATTTATCGAATCCAGAATGTTACCAGTAGCAAAAATTTTATTAATCCTATCCCCAAATTTTATGTTTTTCAAAGAGGATTTCCTTTGCTAAGTTCCCCGTAGTTATGGGGGAATCTTTACAAGTGGAGCACAGTGAATTTAAAACTTCAGAATCTGACAAACCCAGCTTTAAATCCACAGGACACCACTTTCTGGCTTTATGACAGTGGAAAAGTGATGTTTCTTATGTTTCAATGCCTTTATCTTTAAAACAGCAATAAGATATATCTCATAGAATTGCAAAAATTAAATGATGCACAAAAACATAGTAATTCATGTGCAATAAATAAGGTTGTAAATTATCATCTGTACAGTTCAATTATTTCATTATTTAATTTTTATATACAAATAATACGGTATTTTCTTTCAACTGATAGCAATCCAAATTTCTGACCTGAAAACCTCTTCAGAGTTACTGTAAAGCATTGATGAGAACTGAGTTACATGAGTCCCAGTTTAATAAGTGGCTGTTTTCAGAAAATTCCTAACATAAGATTGTCATCCATAAGTATGTGTTGGGCTCCTGGCATGTGAAGAAGGACATCTGGGGAATTGTTTTCTTAGGATTAAAGAGGTCTTACATTCAATTTTCCAACTTCTCTTATGAAACTTCTCTTGGAATAATATTGTAGATTTTGTATTATATGTTGAACTGAAATAGCGTTACCTGTTACTTTTACTCTGAACTACCTTATTTGTATTGGGCTTAACGTTATTTTCAATAACACAGTGTTGCAAGTAACCAAATCAACAGACTTAAAAGCCCCCACATAATTTTTGAATATAAATAGTCTTCCTCCTTCTACAATGTCAACCTTGACATTTTTTTCCCTTTAAAGTCTTTCATAATCTTTTTTTCCTAGCTCCCTAGTATAGTCCTACTACTAAGACTGATCTTTTCGTCTCAGAATCACATACTTTTTCTTATTTGTGCCTATCTTAGCCTGACCTTAGATCCAGTGTTTGACATATAGTAACAGTAAATGGTTTATTATTATCATTGTTATTATTATAGTACCTATAAACTCAGCCCTTCATTCAATGCCTAACTCAAATCCCTTCTCCTAATTTCTAATCTGGCATCCTTACAACTACTCTTAATGCTCTATTATACTCCATTCACCCACTTTGTAACCCACTTTAGTTTCTTATCTTAGCTTTTATCCCTCCCCATAGAAGTTTTTCAGAACTTATATATTTTACTTTATTTACAATTTTAATACTATGTTTCAGAGCATTCTGCTCATATACACAGGTTCAAAGCCATTTCAATTGCTTCATTGCACTGTGTTTTCATGAAAGAGGGCTTCAATTGGCTTGAAATTTGATAGCCACCAAGTGCTGCAGAAGAGCCCTGGGTTAGGAAATCAGTTCTGGTTGCCCTGCCATTCACTGTTCTACCTCCAATAAGACCTAACCTCTATAGACTTCCCTTTCTATATGTAAGAATTCTATAGCCTTTTTGGTCCTTTTAGTTCTCAAATAATGATGTCATGAATATCTGTATTTATCCCATTGGTGAGTAAACACCCAAGCATTAGGATTTAAGTGCTTGAAACTCAATGCAGGTTATTCTCATTTGTGTTTTTAAATTCAAACTGTTGCTATATCTAATACCATGTAGTCTCTGGAAAACTCCATTTTACTTTCACAAGAAAATGAGAATGAAAAAAAGAAGGTAAGCTCTTCTTGTTATTGTGCAAAGACTTTTGACTTTGTGGGTCCCCTGAAAGCTATTCACACATGAGATAAGGCATGCTACCAGGGCCGAGGGTACGACTCTTGACTCAACTGTGCTGCTTATTGGTTGCATGACTCTACGTGAGATTTCCAAAGAAACATAGTTGCATTTCAGTCATGTTACAGAGGTCTATGCCTCTCTGTTTTGCTGCAAGTACTCTTCATTGGCCTATGCTGCTCCCATTCCCCAGCACAGCCTTCTCCTCTGTCTTTGCTGCTCCCATTCCCCAGAACAGCCTTCTCCTTCGTCTTTATCCCTCCTTATGGAATAATTTTGCATCTTTTACATCAAGCTCAGGTTTCTTTGCCTGTGAAGCTTTCTCCACCACTCCAATCCTTCTGATTGGAACTGACCGTACCTTCTGGACCTGATGTGCTGCCAACCTGTAACACTTGACTTTAAGGCATGCTACCAGGGCTGAGAGTATGACTCTTGACTCAGCTCTGCTACTTACTGGTTACATGACTCTACACAAGTTTTCAAGGCCTGGGTTTCCTCACTTGTAAAATGGAAATCTCATAGGGATTTCGTGAGGATTAAATAAGGCAATGGCTATAAAACATTGAGAACAGTTCCTACCAGACAATTAGAGCTCAATGAATGTCATTTATTCCTTTTTGTTGTTGTTGTTGTTTTAATTACTATTACATTTCTGCCTCACGTAAATTAACTATATTCCCCAGACCCACTGTGGGGATGCTTGAAACACAAAGATTGCTTAATCAGATTGATGAATGAATTAAAGAAAGAAGAAATAAATTTTATATGTCTTTAAGATGATTAAGTTCTTTTTGATGGCTTAAACAACAGCATATTTTTTGAAGTGGGTCAGCATAAAGGATCGCTAAGAATTCTGGACCAAGAAGGCAAGGTGCTTACTCAACTATAGATTACCAGCTGATAGATCTTATATAAGTAATAGCATCCCTCCATCTGCAAAATGACCAAATACTGTTTTTGCTCATTTACAGAAATTTTGAAAGGATCAGTTAAAACAAAAGGTACACCCAAAAGCAAGTCCCAAACTGCAAAGAGTCAAGCAAATGTAAAGGATTGCTGTTGCTATTATTATTGTTTTCAAATAGGGTTAGTTGGCCATTTTAATAATGTCTGCATTCTAGTAGACATTAATTCTTGATTTTCTTAAGCATTATTTTATATCTAACAGTTAGATAATATAAAAATATGAGTGAACTTATAATCTCTATTTACCAAATGTGGGACATATCAAAATGGAAATGAGCATGACATATTTTATGATTTTATTTGACAAGTAACCCTGTGTTTCATCATTCCAGGTGCCTGTGGTGGCCATACTGGGCTCAGGCGGGGGCTTTCGAGCCATGGTGGGGTTCTCTGGTGTGATGAAGGCACTGTATGAATCAGGGATTTTGGACTGTGCCACCTACATTGCTGGTCTTTCTGGGTCCACATGGTTAGTATACAGTTTACATCTTGGTTTTATCATCCTAAATTCTCAGCATTTATCTACCTGAAACCAGTAAAGAGTGTTTTAAAAGTTGTCGTTAACTTCACATTACTGAAATATTCCAGCTTGATGCCAAAATTTGTTTCTTAAAAATATTTTTAAGGCAAATTCATACCTATTGATGACTCTCATGATATCAGAAGTTTGCTCCCTTTAAATCTATTTGTGACTTAAAATGTAATAGTTAAACTTAAAACAAAAAATAGATCAATTGAACTAATTCTATAGAAATATCTCATAAGTGGAATAACGTACTCCACCCATAATTAATTTAATCTTCCTATAATTTACTGATTTGTAATCTTGCAGTGATCATGTCAAAGTCTACATGATTCACTAGGTATTCATTTTCTTCTTTAGGGCAAATAGAGTGAAATGCAAGATACTTTAGTATATAAAAGAAGGAAAACAACTTTTGAATGAATAAATGCAATAAATTTCAGTGATTTATATCTGACTAATTATGAAATTAATCCTTTAAATATATCTAAGTTCAACTAAATTTGGACGGAGTTAAGGTATCAGTATGTATAATATTTGTAAATATTTGTATATTGTAGGTCTGCCTTTTCAAGAATATCTATTTGTAAAACATTTTTAAAGATGATACTATATACTTTTTGGTGTACTTACCTCACACAAGCACATTGAAAATCAAGTGTCTTGCTTAGCTGTCTCAAATAAAAATATCACCTATTACAGAACGGTTTACAAGGCCTTTTAGTCATTCAGCCTGTGGTAAAACTTATCTTTTATAATATTGTATTGTATGTAATTATATAACATAAGTATTATATAAGTATATATTATATAATTACAATATATATATAATAAAATATATATGTCTGTATTTTAAAATTTCTGTATCTTCTCATCCCGTGAGTTGGCTATGAGCTTCTTCATTTTTTCAAGCAAAGAAAATATGACTCAGAAGTCAAGTGATTTGTCCAAATCATAGCAGAGCCAACATAGAAATTCAGGGTTTCCATCCCCTATTCTGGCTTGTTTCAACTCAACCATAACCTTCTCTTGTACATCTATCTATTCTACCTAGAGAGTAACATTTAAAGAATCTATAGTTTCTTAAATATTTTGAACCAGATTCTTTAGCTGAAAAACAGGAACCTGAAACCATGATTGCCATCTATTTTGTCTGTCCCCTCAACATGATTTATCTCTTTTGAAAGAAGGGTGTAGCCCATCATTATTCCTTCCCTTGAAGGAAAGAGCAGGCACCTGCCTGTTTAGTGAGTAATATGAATATGATGGGAAAACTTGGACCCTTAGATTAACTTCACCTACTCAAGCATTTTATTATTACTCTTCAGATAATTTTCTTTATCTAATCATTATTTTTTTAAGATCCCTTTGGTCCAGCACTGACTAATACATTTCAAGAAACTTGTCTTCTTGAACTCATCTAATAGAGAAAGACCAGACCTTCAGTGGTATTTTCAGGGTGTAATGGTGTATATTTGGGCTTAATTAGAGCTGCAGTCCGGAGAAGGCAATGGCACCACACTCCAGTACTCTTGCCTGGGAAATCCCATGGACGGAGGAGCCTGGTAGGCTGCAGTCCGTGGGGTCGCTAAGGGTCGGACACGACTGAGCGACTTCACTTTCACTTTTCACTTTCACACATTGGAGAAGGAAATGGCAACCCGCTCCAGTGTTCTTGCCTGGAGAATCCCAGGGAAGGGGGAGCCTGGTGGGCTTCCGTCTATGGGGTCACACAGAGTCGGACACAACTGAACTGACTTAGCAGCAGCAGCAGAGCTGCAGTCATTGCTTTGGTTATAAACTTAGGGACACATCTAAAATCCTGTCAGGGTTCTGAAAAAAGAATAATCAAGGGAATTTTAAATATTATAGCGCAATCATTTAAATATTGTAGGTCACTGTTTTATGTGTACAGCATTCTGCTCTATCCATTAGTGTCTGATTTCCTCAGATTAGCTTTCTTTTATTTACTCTGTTTCCTTAAAGGCCATGTACTCCTAAGGGCTTCCCAGATGCCTCAATAGGTAAAGAATCTATCTGCAGTGGAGGAGACACAGGAGATGTGGTTTCAATCCCTAGGTTGGGAAGATTCTCCAGAGAAGGGCATGACAACCCACTCTGGTATTCTTGCCTGGAGAATCCCATGGCCAGAGGAGCCTGGTGGGCTGCAGTCCATAGGGTCACAAAGAGTCAGACATGAATAAAGTAACTAAGCATACACATATATACACTCCTAAAATTCTTACAATCCTTTTTTACCTGGAGACCACGTAATTTCCAAATATAATGGTGTCTTTTGAAGTTATTTTCCTTGACTTTTGCAGGGAGTCTGGGAACATGAGGCTGGGAGTTGAGACATTTCACACACTGAATTGTCCCTCTTTCAAATCCCACCTATCTTGCCCCCCACCACCATCCTCTCTGATTGCTCTCTTCATTGTTGTCTTTTCTACTTCTACTACTTTTTCCCTTAAAATGAGCTTTTCTCCAGGACCCCCCTTTTGTTCTATTATATTTACTCATCTTCCCTTAGTAATTTCACCGCCTTCTACCACTTCTGTTATTATCATCAGTCATTTCATTTGTAGATCTCCAAAACATTCAAAAAGTTAGTGGGCCAAAAGAAGAAGAAGAAGAAAACAAACCTTAACAGACAGTGCAAAGTAGCCAAGGATGGGGAGTGCTTCACAAGTAGTGTATATTTTAATAGAGCAAAAATCTGTGACAAGCTTCGCTTAGAACTGGATTTATTTTATTTTATTTTTTATTTATTTTTTTGTAATTAATTTATTTTTTATTGGAGGCAAATTATTTTACAATATTATATTGGTTGGTTTTGCCATACATTGACATGAATTCGCCCCGGGTTCACATAAGTTCCCCCTCCTGAACCCCCCTCCCACCTCACTCCTCCCTCCTCCCTTTAGAGTTTTCATGGTTTTAGCAAAAATTAAAGTAGATAAGGTAAATGAAGGGCACCTTTGATCATGAAATTACCAATAAGAAATGAATAGAATATGAAAGGAAAAAAGGTGGGAATGTGAACCTTAGAAGGAGCCGTTTACTATTTCAAGAAGGGGAATATAGGACCCAGGAAATGGTTTTGTTTTGTTTTCAGAATATAAGAGATTGGAGTGTTTTTGTAGAAGTCTGAGATAAAGGAAATAGTGTGGAGGGATAGATTAAAGAAACAGATGGATCATGGATAGAAAGAGATTTGGGCAGAGACAGGATAGAGACAAGATAAAAAGCTGTCAACCATGGAGAAGACATACTTCTTGAGACAAAAGAAAAAGTGATTCATAATAGAATACTCTTTTGAAAAGTATAGGTGAGTAGGTAGACAGTTCAAACGAAGGGATTCAGAAAGACTTGGAGAAATAAATTACACTCTTGTGTAAGTTTTTATATTCTGCTGATACATGACCATTCCCTGGCACAAGTTAGGTAATACGGGAATATCTGGGGAAGGCTGGGACCTCCCATAATGTTTTCTGTGATCATAGAAGAGAACTTTATGTAAGACAAAAGCTTCTCTTGTAATTGCTGCTACCTTTATAGTAATTATTTCTGGAATGACTTTTGGATGATGGTTGTTATTCATTAAGTGCATTAGCCAACCAGGAGGACTGGCCTGAGTGACTAGTGACAGTAGCCCTGTGTTCTCTAACTCAGTGAACACGGCGCGCTCCCTCAGCACAGCTGTTCGTTTGGAGTATCAAAGGGCTGTTGATTTTTTTCTCCTTTTTTTAATTAATAAATTAATTTTTATTGGAGCAGATTGCTTTACAATGTTGTATTCCTTTTGCCGTACAGAAAAGTGAATCACCTATTCATATACATATATCCCCTCTTTTTGTTTTTGGATTTCTTTCCTGTTTAGGTCAGCCCTGAGTATTGAGCAGTCCCCTGTGCTCCACAGTAGGCTCTCATTGGTTATCTATTTTATGCATGCTATCAATAATGTATGTATGTCAATCCCAATCTCCCGACTTACCCCAGCCTTTCCTTCCCTTCCTTGCTGTCTCTATGTTTACTCTCTACGTCCGTATCTTTATTTCTGGTCTACAAATAAGATCTTCAGCACCATTTCTTTAGATCCCACGTACATGCACTAATATACGATACTTGTTTTGCTCTTTTTGACTTGCTTCAATCTGAGTGATGGTCTCCAGGTCCATCCATGTCTCTACAAATGACCCAATTTCATTCCTTTTTATAGCTTGAATAATATCCCATTGTGTCGGTATGCTTTATCTTCTGTACTCATTCCTCTGTTGATGAGCATTCAGGTTGCTTCCATGTCCTGGCTATGGTGAATACTGCCTCAGTGAACCATGTCTTTTGGAATTACGATTTTCTCTGGGTATATGCCCAGTAGTGGGATTGCTAGACTTGGATATTGACTGCTGTATTTGTCTGTCATTATCATTGAAAGGAAAAATGAGAACAGTTCTGTATCTATAGACCATAAGACCTGATTTGAAGCTATAAAATGGAATTCAAGAATGAAAACTTTCAGTTTAACAGTCTGAAGAATTTGTGGGACATTGAAAAATGATTCAATTTTAATAGCAGTTGACCCATAAAAAATGATAGACTAAAAGATGAAGATTTTGTTAGAAAAAATATGTTGGTTGAGGTGGGGAATATGCTTATTTTGTATGCCAGTGAACCTCTCCCACTTGTCACATATTTAATGACTAAATGAAGATTTGCATAAGTAATTGCATTTTAGGGAAAAATTAATCTAAGAATTTCTTTAGGGTTTCAGGATATTTGCTTCACAGTGTTGAGGGCCTTATCAAGACATGTGCAGCATTAGTTGTATATGAGAATTACTTCTGGAACATTTTAAACACAGAAATTCTAAATCTTTATCCCTGAAGATTATGATTAGGAAGGTCCTGAGGCACCAGGCAGTAATATTTTAAAACATCAACTCTGTGATTTGGCATCAGGAATTGAACTGAGAATTCCTTGCTGTCCAGAATAATTTTAAGTTTGTTTGTTTTCTTAACTTGTATTTAGCCTAAAATGCATTCATATGGAGAGAATGAGGTGTCCCATCATATACATATGTTGAAAAACTTAAAGGTGAATACAAAAAAATTTTTTAAAAAGTTATTTTAGGAAAATTGGCCATTGCCTTCTATTCCATTTTTAGCCATCACCAAAGCAAAAATTCAAGTCATAGATGTCACTGCAATGATGTCATCAAAGGTCTATCCAATTCACACTTGTTAATTCTAAGGGAAATGGGCTTATAAATACTGAACAAACAGAGAACATTAGCTCCAGTGCAAATGGTTGAGGTGTTCTAGGTCTTTCTGTCTCTGTATAGGACTTGTATACTTGAGCCAACCTTCTCATGAGATAGGAAGAAAGAAAGGGGAAAGAGACTCCCTATGTGAATGAGATAACTTCAACCTTTAGATAGCAGAAAATGGACTGCAGCCATTCTTCATGGAGCAAAAACAGAATTGAGCTGACATCCATATACATTTGACCACTTATAAAGACCTAGCTCTGAAATTGTGACACAAAGTCCTAGATTTTGAGCAATCCCTTAACCTGAGAGGAAGGATTTTCAATCTAGATCCAGTGTCTAACACTGGGAGGAAGGAACAAGAAAAGAGGAGGCTCCAGATTTTTCTGGAGGAAATTTATGAGGCTAAGGTGCTCACTGGAAAAGACTCTGATGCTGGGAAGGATTGGGGGCAGGAGGAGAAGGGGACGACAGAGAATGAGATGGCTGGATGGCATCACCGACTCTATGGACATGAGTTTGAGTGAACTCCGGGAGTTGGTGATGGACAGGGAGGCCTAGTATACTATGATTCATGGGGTCGCAAAGAGTCGGACACGACTGAGCGACTGAACTGAACTGAACTGAACTGAAGGTGCTTATTAAAGTCATACATTAATTCACTGAAAGACCAACTAAATATAGAGAAGTCTTAAGTAATGTAAATGAAATTTGAGTAATTACATCTTTCTGCTGAACTGTTAAAAACAACTTCCAATAGCAGAATTATCATATTGTTTCCTTTTCACCTACCTTTAAAAAATTTATTCTGTGACTGAATTGATTTCTACTGACATTGTGTAGATTCTTTTCCTTTTCCTTGTTTTTAATTCTGCTTCATTAAGGAAATGATTTAATGTAGTTTTACAAGTAAAGTAAAACTGGATTTCATACAATAAAGATAGAAGTGGGAAATAAGTATCAATATATGTGTGTTGTATACATATATGTATAGAACTATAAATTAAATTAAAAATTCATGCTATCACCTGTAGCTTTGTGAGGCATGAGACATAGGCTTGGGTTTAAGTTTTCTAGACTTCAAGGCTAAATCCAAACAATGCATAGTTACGTAATATACATTTGTTGTAAGTTAAGGGCAAGCCAGTGGTCCATGGATGTAGAACTTATTCTTGATAATAAGTAAGACCAATAAAGAATTTCTTAATGTTATCATAAAGGATGAAACACATTATGAATAGTTCCAGAACTGATCATTTAGAGACTCAAAGAGAATTTTTGTTTTTCCATTTTTATTGTATCTTTAAATGTAAACCAATATCATTACACCAGTATGTGCATTTATTGAAAAGTATGGTGAGGTCCAGAATTGGATCTTTGTTTATATAGATGAATCATGTAGTAGACATTGGAGTAGCTATAGAAATGAATGGACTCTCCATCTTTCTAGCAACGTCAGCTATATTTTTAGTAGATGTTTGTTGATTATACCAGGCTTGAGTTCAGAGTAAGCCTGTTTGACCTAATCCTTGTTGTTGTTATGTCCAGTCTCTAAGTTGTATCCGACTCTTTGTGACCCCATGGACTGCAGCATGCCAAGCTCCCATGCCCTTCACTCTCTCCTGGATTTTGCTTGGATTCATGTCCATTGAGTCAGTGATACTATTGCATGTTGTGAGAAATGTTAAGAAATGTTTATGTAATAAAGATCTTTTAAGAATTTTTAATTTTTTTGTAGAGCATATGTTCCATTTTCAGTCTATAATCACTCTCCATTTGTTAAGTTATGGTTAATCTCAGTTTGTCTCTAAATAACTCTGAATCCAGCAAAAAATTCCAATTCAATATGTTGTGGGAATCATTTGGTCTCTAAGACCTGAACTCATTTTAAAGATTTTTTAAGAAATAAAACCTATCAGGGGAGAGGACAAATTTAAATTTGAGTTCTTCTGTTACTAATTGGGGAACTGTGAACTTGTTATTTAAATTCATCAATCCTCTGCTTATCTTTAAAATAGAAGAATTGAAAGCTATCACAAATCTTCAAGACAATAGCTTATGAGCAATTAGCCTGTTCAGGCCTAGAACATACCAGAGTTAGTTTTATCCCCTGTATGAAGGGAAAATAAATCATTGTGGTGGCAATTTGACTTGAATATGAGGAAACAGGAGATTTAAATATATTCACTATATTCTCTTTGGTTGGATGAAGTGGTGGAATATTTAATTATTTTGTGCTCTCAGTTCAACAGTTCAAAACAACCATGCTTGTCATATACTAGGCATTGGCTAGTCATTGAGATAAAAACAAATATAAATAAGTAAAGCTTTCCCTGATGGTGATCATAACTAATTAAGGGAGACTGTTAAGAAAACTAATAATTAATATTTAGTATGAGAGCTATGGTAGTAAAGATACTGGTTTCCGGGAAGACTGTGGCTTCATCTATCATCTCAGTATCAAATACTAAGCTACATGTTGATTTCCAGCATCACCTTAAGTGGCCAAATGGCTGATGACAGAATCTTCCTAAGAAAACATTTACCTGACAGCACTATTCTCTCTAGGATTTCACCACTAGATCTGTATTCTCAGAAATTCTGAGACTTACAGTTGGCAAGGCTTGGGATTTTTGTCTTGTTGGCCAATGTACAATTAAAAGAAAAACCACATGTATCAGGAGAATTAGGCATTCACAATAGTCTGGATAGCACATTCTCTACCTATAGATAATCACCATGGAAAGTGAAATTATCAGATTGTTTGGCTAGTATTATATATAGGAAAAAAAAAGTGAAGTGTTAATCTCTCAGTCATGACCAACTCTTTAGGAACTCATAGACTATAGCCCACCAGGCTCCTCTGTCCATGGAATTCTCCAGGCAAGAATACTGGAATGGGTTGCCATTTCCTTCTCCAGGGGATCTTCCTGACCCAGGGATCAAAGTCAGGTTTCCTGCATTACAGGCAGGTTCTTTACTGTCTGAGCCACCAGGGAAGCCCATTATATCCAGAAAAGTCCCATTTATTCAAATGGCTCTCAATGTGTTGTGTCATCAGTGTCTGATGGTCAGATAGGGATGCCCATTCCTGGAGAATAGAGTGGAGAGTTGGCCCAGTAGGCATTCTCTCCTCTGTACTATGCAAGGGAAGTCCAGTGTTTCCTCTGAGACCTCCCCTTTATGTCTGTTGTAGACCAGTTATTTTCTGATTGATGCATTCTTTTCTTAAATGAGTTAATATCTTCAATCAGATGGAGAAGGCAATGGCAACCCACTCCACTTCTCTTGCCTGGAAAATCCCATGGACAGAGGAGCCTGGTAGGCTGCAGTCCATGGGATTGCTAAGAGTCCGACACGACTGAGCAGCTTCACTTTCACTTTTCACTTTCATGCATTGGAGAAGGAAATGGCAACCCACTCCAGTGTTCTTGCCTGGAGAATCCCAGGGACAGATGAGCCTGGTGGGCTGTCATCTCTGGAGTCACTCAGAGTCGGACACGCCTGAAGCGACTTAGCAGCAGCAGCAGCAGCTTTGATCAGATCAGTTAATCAACTACTTCCATTATTCTTTCTTTTTCTGATAGCAGAGATGCCTGCTTTCTTTGGAGACTACTTACTATGTGATGCCCTTTATCTTTACTGATTATCTTTTATTTTCTTTACAGGTATATGTCAACCCTATATTCTCACCCTGATTTTCCAGAGAAAGGGCCAGAGGAGATTAACGAAGAGCTAATGAAAAATGTCAGCTACAACCCACTTTTACTTCTCACACCACAGAAAATTAAAAGATATGTTGAGTCTTTATGGAGGAAAAAAAGTTCTGGACAACCTGTCACCTTTACTGATATCTTCGGGATGTTAATAGGAGAAACACTAATTCACAATGTAAGCTCTGTCTCTGTCTACAATCCTTTTAATAAGAGAAGACCATGTATATCATGTTTTTAAATAAAACAAAATGTGCTGCATTTTTGTAAAAGTCAGTTGACTCCCATTACCCTGTAAACATGCACTGAGTACATACTGCCTGCCAGATAGAACTCTTCTTCATTTAATGCTACAATTGTGCCTACTAAATTATTCTAGCTATGTGTGTCAATTATATGTAGTTGTTGTTGGCTGTGCTGCTTGGCTTATGGGATCTTAGTTCCCCAACCAGGGACAGAACCTACACTCTCAGCAGTTTGAGTGAGGAGTCCTAACCCCTGGACTTACAGGGAACTCCCCATGGGTCAGTTTTGATGTATAGGGAAATACTTTTGTATTCTTTTTCTTTAGAAAGCTCCACATTTTAACCCTCAATTGTTCATTCTGCCCAAGTAGCAATATTTTTAGATAAAGAGGTGAATACAAGTAATATTTAAGTGGCAGAGGAAGAATGGAGGTTGCCTGGAGAAAGCCAGGAAAAAAGGAATGAATCACATGGAAGAAACACATTTGACACATGGCCATCGGGTGATATTCTATCTGAAGATAAAGTAGGCGGGTGGAGCCTGTGCCAGAGAATCTGGGGGCTGAATTCCTTCTGGGCTCCATCGCTGCCAAATCATTTTCCAGTTCAAATGTCAACATAGTCCCCAGAGTTATGGCTGCTTTTTAGAATGAAGATAATTACTTCCAGTGAGCTTTTATTTTTTTTCGAGATCAAAGATTTCTAGATAATAATAAGGCTAATTTTTATCATAAAAGTTTTAAGGGTCTTGATTGGAAGCACTATTGTACATAGATTTTTTTTTTCTTATCTGTAACAGTTTCTATATGTAAAACCTTTTCTTTCTTCTGTGGACAGAGAATGAACACAACCTTGAGTAGTTTGAAGGAAAAAGTCAATACTGGACAGTGTCCTTTGCCTCTTTTCACCTGTCTCCATGTCAAACCCGATGTCTCAGAGCTGATGTTTGCAGGTATGGAATTTCCTCTTGCAAAACATTTTCTGGAAACTTGGAACTGTGGTTTTTAATGATTTTCATTAGAGGAAGATCATAAGCAATTTTAGTTGCTTATTTTAATATGTTTTCTGTAACAGAAAAACATTTGAAAATCTAAGAATATTTTACACTAGATAATTTTCTGGTTGTAGAGAGATCCTATGAAACTAGTTACTAATATATCTTCATTCAAATCAGTGGGAAAGGAGATATAAAAAAGTAAATCATGACTGTAGTCAATATTCAATCTTAATTATCCATTTGTCAAGGATTTTTAACAAGATAGCTTGCCTGTTTTAGGCAATGGATATCTTTTTGCTTGCTGCTTGTCTGTTCATTAAACTGGGTAACATGACATATGTTTATCATTGAAAACTCTATTCTAATTTTTATAATTTAGCACCTTAAAAGTACCAGTCTATATTTGTGACAGATGGTGAATAAAATGCCTCATTCTGTTAAGTCTCAGATATAAACATTTATTTTTTCTGTAGCGCTGCTTCTCGGTGCGTGCTTTCAAAATACATGACTCTCTACTTCTTTCTGGGGGCCACTGTCCTAGTTTGCAGTGTGGTAGCATCTATGACTGTGGCTGGTAGGGTTCACTGTATTTGTAGGAAAAGTACCTCAGTGACATTAGTCACATCATGAGCTTAAAAAAAATCATTGTAAATGGCATGAAATTAATTCTAGATTTATATCTAGAATTCTTTTGCATTTTTCCAAGTCTCACTTTTTCTTCAACTGACTACCCTCAAGCAATATTTGGAATAGTTTATAAAAGCAGAACACCTGGAAATCATTCATTCAAGTGTCTATCAATTATCTTGATGAAAATGTTTCCCATGCATATGGTTCAGAAAGCACTTATCATATTTATTATCTTATTCAACATAAACTATAATCTAGGGAGGGAGGGAAATCTATTTATCATTGCTTCAAAGAAGAAAAAACAAAATTTCAGAAAGATTCAATGATTGCCACATACAAAGTAAGTAGAAGAGCTAAGAATTGGTCTTGAAATACTTTGCTCCTTTTACGAAAATATTGATTTCTCTGATTGCTGATGGTGTAGACTGTAGTGCTCCAGGCATGAAAGTATGAACTCTCTTCCCCTCCACAGTATGTTACCCTTTTCCTGTAAGACCTAGTAATCTGTTTGAGAAATTTACAGCAGTTATTAAAGAAGTTAAGGCAAAAGAAGAGCAGAATGGTACTATGCACTGTTTCCTTGACCAAATTATGATATCTTTTAGCTTGTTTCCTCTTTTGTTAAAGTGAAGATGAGATTCTCGTAGTTTTTGCTAAGTAAATGAGGTAAAGTATGTAAAGAACTTAATTGTAAGCCCAAATGAAGTTTCAGTAAATCTTAACAGTTTGGAATCTTCTGTGCAAACTGTATGAAAAAAGTTAGAGGTCTGGATTTTAAAGATGAATGGAATTTGTATATGAAAGCAAATTTAGTTGTCAGATGGAGATTAGACATTCGATTTCATTCTAGGATGTCCTAGGATAATCATGGCAACTCAGCAGGAATAAGGAGCCACATTTTGTGAAAGAGATCATTGTTGTTGTCAGTTGTTCAGTCACGTCCAACTCTTTGAAACCCCATGGACTGCAGCACACCAGGCTTCCCTGTCCTTCACTGTCTCCCAGAACTTGCTCAAACTCATGTCCATTGGGTCAGTGATGCCATCCAACCATCTCATCCTCTTCTGTCCCCTTCTCCTCCTGCTTTCAATCTTTCCCAGTATCAGGGTCTTTTTCAGTGAGTTGGCTTTTCATATCAGGTGACCAAAGTATTGGAGCTTCAGCTTCAGCATCAGTCCTTCCAATTAATATTCAGGGTTCATTTCCATTAGGATGGACTGGTTGGATCTCCTGGCAGTTCAAGGAACTCTCAAGAGTCTTCTCCAGCACCACAGTTCAAAAGCATCAGTTCTTCAGCACTCAGCCTTCTGTATGGTCTAACTGTCACATCCATACATGACCACTGGAAAAACCATAGCTTTGACTAGATGGACCTTTGTTGGCAAAGTAATGTCTCTGCTTTTTAATATGTTGTCGAGGTTTGTCATAGTTTTTCTTCCAAGGAGCAAGTGTCTTTTAATTTCATGGCTGCAGTCACCATTTGCAGTGATATTTGAGCCTGAGAAAATAGTCTGTCACTGTTTCCATTGTTTCCCCATTTATTCGCCATGAAATGATGGGGCCAGATGCCATGATCTTAGTTTTTTGAATATTGAGTTTAAGCCAGTTTTTTACTCTCTCTTTCCCCTTCATCAAGAGGTTCTTCAGTTCCTCTTTTCTTTCTGCCATTAGGGTGATGTCATCTGCATTTTGAGTTTATTGATATTTCTCCTGGCCATCTTGATTCCAGCTTGTGCTTCATCCAGTCCATCATTTTGCAGGATGTACTCTGCATAGAAGTTAAATAAGCAGGGTGAAAATATATAGCCTTGATGTATTCCTTTCCCAATTTGGAACCAGTCTGTTGTTCTGTGTCTGGTTCTAACTGTTGCTTCTTGACCTGCATACAAGTTTCTCAGGAGGCAGGTAAGGTGGTCTGGTATCTTTAAAAATTTTCCATTTTTTTTGTGATCCACACAGTCAAAGGCTTTAGTGTAGTCAATGAAGCAGAAGTTGATGTTTTTCTATAAAAAATTATCTTGTTTTTTCTATGACCCAACGAATGTTGGCAACTTGATCTCTGGTTCCTTTGCTGTTTCTAAATCCAGCTTGTATATCTAGAACTTCTCTTGATTCACGTTCTATCATATATGAAAAGAAAAGGCCATGATAAATTGTTTTTGTTGTTGTTGTTGTTTTGCTTGTTTGTTTTCCTTTAGCTGGTGTCTTGTGAAATCTTGGAATGCTTAGAAATTGGTTGGTAAATATACACCTTAAGTGGGTCTCTTACTCTCTCTGATTCTTATTTTCATTATTAAAAAGGATATTAATAAATCAGTTTTATCTTACAGAGCTATTGAGACAATTGAATGAGATATGGATAAGACTGAATGTGAAAAAGACATTAAAATATAATAGTTTTGTTATCACTGTTATGATTCTTAGAGTATTTTCACAGTTGACTCTTTTTATTCTGTACTTCCAGTCAGTGGCTGTTCTCAAGAAAAAATCTCAGTAAAATAATTAAAGAATGAATAATATTTTAGCGAGTGAATATTTTTGATTCATCCAGAGTAGGAAAAGGCTACTTTATGTTCAGTTAGTAGTCTTTCAACATGAACGTGCCTGATTTGGGCCAACTGCCTAACTGAGATATCGTTACCAAGATAAAACAAGCCCCATTAACCTTCATTGTTAAGCTCCTATGATAAGGAGGTTCAAGCAGTTTCTTCCAACAGAGTTGGACAAAACCATGAAGCATAGTTATGTGGATCTTGCATGCAGATAAGACATTCAAAGGGGCATGTTATGAATGTTCAAAGAGCTTGAGTTGTGGAAAAATAAAAAAGAGAGCCATGTCTATACTTTATGCCTTTAAAATTTGCTTAGATTAAAATGGATCAGCTATTCAGGAAGAAAGTTAAAATATTTGAATTATATTGTAAAAAGTCAAAGATCCCAGTTATCTTAGCTTACAGAAGTTTTATCAACTTTATTTCAATAATACTAGAGAATGTTTTTCTTCCCTCTTAGAAAAGTTTTAAACATTTTCACCTTTTGAAGACTTTAAGCAAATAAATGTTAGTTGTTTAAATGGTTACATATTTTTGACTCCTCTACTTCACTACATTTCTAATAGGATTTCAACCTTTAATTTGCGTGGTCATTGAATTGCAATTACTGAGCACAATTTACAACTTCACATCATGTTAAGTCCCTTAACAGACATTACAGAATAAAAACATAGTACTCTTCCTCAAGAAGATTCCATTCCTATTGGCAAGAAAAATACACACAGAACACTGTTGTCTGTTTAGAGTATATAAACCTGACAAAAAGTGTAAGATATTAGAGACTTAGTGCAGTTGTAAGAAAGACTTCATAAAGGTGGTAGAACTCGGGTTCAAGTTGAACTTGGAAAGATCTACCAATTGGGGGTGAAACATCATCTTTGTGTAAAACAGTATAAGAAAATGCTCAGAAGGGAAGCCAAAGGTGTGTTTCAGGGAGAAGTAAAAAGACACTAGATTTGGTTAATGTATGAACTGGTGAAGAGTAGATGATATATTTGGAAAAACCATTAGTGTCAAGCTGTAGAAAGATTTGACTTCCAGATAGAAATGTTTTTATTCAATTATGATAAGGGAAAACATTTCGTGATTTTTGGTAGGAAGCTATTTAAGTTGTGTTTTTGAAAAAAAGTATTTTGATAGTTCATATGGGTAGATTGGCACGGAAAGAAACTGAAAGCAGTGGTATTACTATGTTTTTGTAAATAAGGGCTTAGAACCTGGGAGATCCCGATAAGGAAAGAGAGAAGATGGATGTGCAAAGCTTAAATATTACCAGTGAAATGTGTGATGGATGGACGGATTTGATGTGAGTGGGTATAAGTGATTTCAGTTAAGAGTCTTTTTCTGGGCTGTGATAGCACGGTTTATAGAAACAGGTGAGCTAGACCAGGAAGAAAGGTGATGAATTCCTTTCCAGGCAAGTGCAGTGGGATGTGATGACAGCATACCCAAGTGTAAATGCACAACAGGGAGTTGGTGATGAATAGATGGGGGTTCATGAGAGAAGTTCAAGTTTGAAATGTACTAGTTCAGCAGCAGAGAAATAGTAGTCAAAATACCATGGTGACTTCTTTAGTAAGGATCAGAGAGCAAACCTGCCTCTCAAAAATGTCTCTCTTTACTGTGTGCACGAAACCACAGCATTAAACAATAAAAGATTGCTGGAGAAGTAGGAAGCAGGAAATCTTTGTTTTAGTACTGTGGATAAGGGTGTGAAACTCACAGATAAGAAATTACTTGTGGTGATATAGAAAGTTTCCTGATGGTCTCTGATTCATTGCTAGTCATGTCTCACTAACTCCATGTAAATCATTATAAAACAGACCACTTTGCCATGAAGGGTATATATGCCATTTGGCTTTGATGTGAAATGAATTGCATTGTGTTCTCATCACAATTGTGATTTATAACGTGTTTCACAAAAGTAGAACATTCTATATTATTGAGTAAATAATAAAAGCATACATATCCATGATTTTTTTCCACAACTTTGAGGACAGATGTTTTAAAATTCAGAATATTTTAGATTTTGAAGTTATACTTACACTGTATATTATATATGCTTATACTATATATTACATAATGCCCCACTGGGGTCTTATAATCAAATAGTGATTTCTCCAGTGGGATGTATTGATATTCACATTGTGTGGAATATGTAAAGATTAAGCCTCATGTAAAGATTAAGACTGATTTTCTACTAAATGAATTCAGGGCAAATTTTACCATCGAATGAATAGCAAAGGAATTGCAAAATCCAATGTGAATTTTGGAGTTATTTGGATTTCAGATTGTTGGATAAGGGGTTAGAGACATGCAAAAATTTTAGAAAGGGGAAAACTGAGATGAAAAAAGGAGGACAGAGGGTGTGGGGTTAGGCAGGGCTGCATGGTAGTTGGATTCCATAGAAAATGGTCAACAAAGACTTTGAACTAAAGGGTAAGAAGGAGTAAGCCTTATGATTACAGAAGGAAATAATGAGCATAAGGGCTGCAAGGTGGGAATGAGCTTGGTCTCTTGGAGGAAATTAAGGAGGTATGTGGCTGAAGTGGAAAAAGCAAGACAAAATGTGCTAGGAGATTGTTTAGGACGTGGGTCAGTCAGGGAGCATGAGCTAGACCATGGTGAACACTTCTCGACCATGTTTTTATTTCAGTAAATAAGAAGCCATTGGAAAGTTTTCAACTGGCATTAGTATTCTGTGATTTGTGTCTTTAAAAATTCATTCTGGCAACAGGGTATCTAAAAGATAGCAGGGGAATAGAGAAAATGTTTTAAGAGGCTGTTGTGAAGATCCAGGAGAGAGTATGGCAGCTTATACCAGTATGGTCTTGGTGAACAAATGGATCACTAGCCAGTTTCTAACCACATCTGATGATAGAGCCTACAGAACTTGATTTTTTTCTCTTTGAGATATAAGAGAAAAAGGACCATCAAGAATAATCTTGGGGGTTTCCCTGGCAGTCCAGCAGTCAAGTGATCGCCTTCTAATGCAGGGGGTGTCGAGTTCAATATTTTGTCAGGGAGCTGAGATCACACATGCTTTGTGGCCAAAAAAACAGTATTTAGCAATCTTGTAATAAATTCAATAAAGACTTTAAAAATGTCCCACATTAAAAAAAAATATAAACTCTAAAAATGAGTTATTCTAAAGTATGGTAAGGATGGTATGGATGGTGGTATGAATATATGAAAAGAAGTACCATTTACGAAGAAGGGGAAGATGAGAGACTGACAAGGCTGTGGGATTCAGAGCTTGGAATTCTGTTTGGATAGATTAAGATTCAGATGATTTTTAGACATAGTTATAACCACAGGAATACATGAAATATAATAGTGGCTACTATTTACTGAGTGATTAACATGTACTATGTCCTCTTCTAAGTTCTTTAAGTTTCTTAACTCACTGGTTCCTCCCCAAAATCTTGCAAACTATCTAATGATTTTATTAGCATTTTACAGATTAAGAAACTAAGATACAGAGAACACATGTAATCTACCCAAAGCTGCATAGTTAGTAAACAACACAACAGAATTTGAGCCCAAGTTTCTGCCTGCAGAGCCTCTGCTCTGAGAAAATAAACTGTTGGCTCTCTTCTTATGCATTTCTGAATATATACAACATAAAAGCCTTGCATTGTAATATTGTGAGTTAGAATAATGGTTAATAGGCAAAATTAAGGAAAGATGAAGAAAAGGCAAATGTTAGACACCACTTTCTTCCATTTTTATAGTCTGCTTCCATTATCAGAAAGAGTTTAATTTCTTTTGTCCATGGATTTTAAACATCTGAGTCAGCAGTTTTAAAACGGTCTAATTAAGATGGTGGCTCAGATGGTAAAGTGTCTGCCAGCAATGCGGGAGATCAGGGTTCGATCCCCTGGTTGGGAAGATCCCCTGAAGAAGGAAATGGCAACCTACTCCAGTACTCTTGCCTAGAAAATTCCATGGATGGAGGAGCCTGGTGGGCTACAGTCCATGGGGTTGCCAAGAGTCGGACATGACTGAGTGACTTCACTTTCACTTTTCACTTTATAAAAGACATCTGAGTTTTTAAATGCCAAAGGGTATTCAATGTGTGTGAAGTATGGAATCCTTTTGTGTTCTCATCTTATTCATCTATGAGCTTCCTCCCCAATTTTGATATCTTGGCATGTACATGATTGTTTGTTGTTGTTCAGTCACTAAGACATGTCTGACTCTGAGGCCCCATGGATTGCAGCAGGCCAGATTTCCCCATCCTTCACTGCTTCCTGGAGTTTGCTCATACTCATGTCCATTGTGTCGATGATGCATCCAGCCATCTCATCCTCTGTCACCCGCTTCTCCTCTTGTGATGACCCAGACGGTGAAGAATCTGCCTGCAGTGTAGAAGATCCAGGCTCAGTCCTTGGGTGGGGAAGATCCCCTGGAGAAGGGAATGGCTCCCCACTCCAGTATTCCTGCCTGGAGAATTTCAGGGACAGAGGAACCTGGCAGGCTACAGTCATGGGGTTGCAGAGAGTCAGACGCGATTGAGTGACTAACACTTTCACTTTCATATACATGATAGATATTTGTTAATTTTTTAAAATATTTTAAATGAATGAGAATAATTATGCCAGTGTTGGAGTAATCTGTGTGTGTATCTCTAGTATTTTTCTACTAATGGATTGCATTTTTAAAAATCATTTCAGATTGGGTTGAATTTAGTCCGTTTGAGATTGGCATGGCTAAATATGGTACTTTTATGGCACCTGACTTATTTGGAAGCAAATTTTTTATGGGAACAGTTGTAAAGAAATATGATGAAAACCCCTTGCATTTCTTAATGGGTAAGTGATTCAAATCTACCATGAGTTTGTTTGACTGTTTCAAATCTTGGTACATTCTAAGTCATGTTCTGTTTTTGCTCTCCTTTAGGTGTCTGGGGTAGTGCCTTTTCTATATTGTTCAACAGAGTCTTGGGAGTTTCTGGATCACAAAGTAAAGGTTCCACAATGGAAGAAGAACTAGGTATTGTAAAAACATGCTTTCATTGATCATAATTATGCTATATTGATTAACTTCATTAACACATACATATAAAGTTAAATCTTCATAAAACTGTAATTATTCTAATGCTATCAATATTTTAGTTGAATCAACATAATTGTTTGCTAATAATATATGCTTTTACCTCTTAACTACTGTTTTGACATTGAAGTTGTGGAGTTCACAGAAACTACTGATTTCTGAGAATCTTTTTTTTTTTTTCCACTTTATTTTTTTAATTGAAGGATGTTTGCTTTACAGAATTTTGTGGTTTTCTGTCACACATCAACAAGAATCAGCCATTGGTACACCCATGTCCCCTCCCTCCCAGACCTCTCTCCCATTTCCCTCCCCATCCCTACTAGAATGTCGCAGAGCCCCTGTTTGAGTTCCCTGAGTCATATGGCAAATTCCTATTGGATATCTATTTTACACATGGTGATGTAAGTTTCTATGTTCCTCCCTCCACACATCTCACCCTCTCTCTCCTCCTCTTCCCCCGATGTCCTTAGGTCTGTTTTCTATGTCTGTTTCTCCATTGCGGACCTGAAAAGAAATTCATCAGTAACATCTTTCTAGATTGCATATATTTATATGATCTGTGTATATGATATTTATATTTCTCTTTCTGATTTACTTCACTCTGTATAATAGGCTCTAGGTTTGTCTACCTCATTAGAACCGACTCAATGCATTCCTTTTATGGCTGAGTAGTATTTCAGTGTATATACCTACAGTGGAATCAATTTTACTAGAGCATCTTTATTCCTTTTAGTTATTATGTATCAAAACACACTATTCATATTAGAGAATACAAGTGGTCCCTGACTTACTATGGTTCAATTGACAATTTTTTGACTATACAATAGTGTAAAAGTGATATTACTCAGTAGAAACCATACTTCAAATTTTGAGTTTTGATCTTATTCAGGCTAGCGATAAGCAGTACAATGCTGCTGCTGCTGCTAAGTCGCTTCAGTTGTGTCCAACTCTGTGTGACCCCATAGACGGCAGCCCACCAGGCTCCCCCATCCCTGGGATTCTCCAGGCAAGAACACTGGAGTGGGTTGCCATTGCCTTCTCCAGTGCATGAAAGTGACAAGTGAAAATGAAGTCGCTCAGTCGTGTCTGACTCTTAACAACCCCATGGACTGCAGCCCAGTAGGCTCCTCCATCCATGGGATTTTCCAGGCAAGAGTACTGGAGTGGGGTGCCATTGCCTTCTCTGAAGCAGTACAATACTCCCTCCCAATAGCAAGCTGCCATTTCCATTCATGTCAGCAATGCAATCACAGTGGTAAACAACCCATATACTTAAAACCATTCTGCACCCTCTCAAGCATTCTGCTTTTCACTTTCAGTACAGCATTCTATAAATTATGTGAGCTCTTCAACGTTTACTATAAAGTGGACTTTGTGGTAGATGATTTTGCCCAACTGTAGGCTAACTGTAAGTTTCTAAGCATGTTTAAGGTAGGCTAGACTAAGCTGTGGTGTTCAGTAGAATAGATGTATTAAATGCATGCCTGATGCATCTGACAAAATGTTCATCTTACAGTAGGCTTATTGGGATGTAACTCCATCATGAGTCGAAGGAGATGTGTTCTCCTTTTGTGAATAATGGCAGCTTTTGGACGACTAGATTCATCAACAGTTGAACACTTAAATTCAACTTAAATTGAAGCTTGTGACACTTAAATTCAAGCTTGATAGTTTATTTACCTCTTAAATACTACCCCATTAGAATTCTGTTAGCTTCTTATAGCTGCTGCTGCTAAGGTGCTTCAGTCGTGTCCGACTCTGTGTGACCCCATAGGCAGAAGCCCACCAGGCTCCCCCATCTCTGGGATTCTCCAGGCAAGAACACTGGAGTGGGTTGCCATTTCCTTCTCTATCTTATAGCTAATTCATACCAAAAACATGAAAAAAAAATTTCAAATCACAGTTAATAAATTACCGCTAATAATTTTCTTCAAATCTAACTCACGAGCCCATAATAAACTAAAAGTCATTTTTATACAACTTGTAAAAAGTAGACGAACTCAATTGAAGACCAGTAGTTTTCATTTGTTATAATATTAATGCCATAGAAACATGTTATCTTTAATGAATAAATTTGATTTACACAAAACATGCATTCAGGACCTTTCAGGTGCCATGCCGTCTGTATTGTAGTCAACCCTGAATTTTCCTTATGACTATTTTGACTGGAAGTAGGAAGGATCAAGGGAATGCTGAATTGAATTTGGGGCCAACCCAGCAGGGTGTGAGAAGGATCCTGGAGATTAGCCTCAAAGTACCTCCGTACCTCCTCTACTGTGCCTCCGAAGAATCCCACATCTATTTCAGAGTTAACAGAACAACATACATGACTTTTTCAACAATCTCTTTGAAAAACACTTGCACCTTAACAACTTACTATAGGATTTTTTTCTAACAAGCTGTCCTTAGTTATTGCAGACAATGACAGCTGATTTAATTAAGCTCTATATGCAAGACAAAAATACAATTATAACTTTAATTGATGTACCCCAACTTAACTTTTAAGAAGTGTGAAGTCACTCTTCCTTAAGAGTTGATTTTCAATATGTGATGTATGTATTAAGTGCAGCAACTTTCTATCGTCCTTAATATTTTGGGTGTGATTCTTAATAAATAACATGAAAGTGATCTTATGATCTCCCTAGAGTGAAAGACTTTAGGATAAAAATAAAAGCAACCAAAGAGGCACTTTGTCCTTTAACTTGCTCCTGTCTTCTGAGCATCACCCAGGGAACAAGCCGCCAAGGTTGGTGGAACTCTGGAGCGTTGTCCGATCTTAACCACAGAGCCACATGCTCCTAAGGGTAACTGCAAGGCAAAGTGTTTAATGCTGAAATGCTCTGATGTGACTTATTTTAATGAACATTGTGTCCCAGATGAATATCCTGTTCTCACCATTAATTTTGTGGGTATAATGAACTTTTCTCTAAGTTATATGAAGATTTTAGGCGAAAAAAAAGAAAAACCCTAGAGTAAAGGAACAGAATTACTGCCTTTTGTGAGGCTTGCTTCTCTTGCTCTTCTCTCTTGAATAATCCAGATAAGCCCATGGTTTGTTGCTTTTTCCTCCTGAGACAGGAAGAGAATAGGACTGAAACAACACAGCTGAGGGTGGGTGAGACAATAGCTGAAGGCCGAGGAAAAGGAGAATGTTTATACTCAATATTCCTGAGAATATTCTTCGTTGTTAGGTGTCCCCTTTGAGACCAGTGGTTGGCAGCTTGTTTACTTTCCCTGTGTGTCAGAATTAAGGGGAATATTGTGTCCTGAGAAGCCCCGGCCAGCAGGATGCATGTTATCTCAGACTAGGGAAGGGTTTCCAGGAATGAGACCAGAGAGGTGAGTGACTGAGGGGAATCTCAGGACTCCTGGTGACCCTTTCATTCATCAGCCAACTAGAGCCTGCCTCTTAAAGGGATGTTCAGAGGTGGTTTTAGTTTCATTTTCCTCTCTTTCAAAGAAAGATTTTAAGGTCAATTTGGAGTGTAGTATGGGCAAACCTAGTGTTATACCTATATTTTTCTGATTTTTAAAAGCCCAAATGGTTCTATCACTGAAAATTATAAATTTGAAGTCAGTCAAAAAAATAAAAATTCTATTGACTAATAGAAGGGGAAAAAAAAGTCCCTCTACAGAAAAGGATTTCATGTAAATGTCCCCCCAAAGTTTGATTTTTCTATAAATGATGATTATAAAATGGTCCATGTCCTTTTTTACTTGAAAAAAGAGAGCTAGGTATAATGATTTACTCTTATTTTTGTCTTTATGGTTTCTATTTTAGTTTTTATAACTGTTCCTTTAATACACTCTGAGAACAAATCAAAACCAAAACACATATTTCAATAGATGATATCCATTATTATTTTTAAAAAAGTCCCCTCATATTAGTAACTTCATTCATCTTAATATATTAACTGTTGTAGCCCCATTGTAGATTTTGGCTTTACCTTATATTGACCTTCATAAACATCATTTCAACATATTTAATTACAGAAAAATGTATCTTTTGGTAATAATTCTATAATCAAGCTATTCTTCCTGTCAGAATTAATATAAACATATAAAAATTCCCCCTTTAAATCACATATGAATAAATTCTAAACTAATTTTTCATGCTCTGGGAAGTTTTGTTTTCCAATGAGAAATTTGAAAAATACTAGTAAATCTGATACGTTTAAATTTACTTAATTGATCTAGATTTACACTGATAAATCTAGTAGAGCTCACTGTGGTTTTGCTGAGAGTACTTCCTTACAGTAAATTTCACTGTGAGTCTTGACACCTGAGATTCTTTCATTGTTTTGTTTTCTTTCCACAGAAAATATTACAGCAAAGCATATTGTGAGTAATGATAGCTCAGACAGTGATGACGAAGCACAAGAACCCAAAGGTAAGAGAGCTGGAAACTTCTCTGACAGAACTGCAGGAAGAAAGACTGTGAATGTTTGGTCTGATTTTCTCACTGAAGATACTAACGGTAGTCTCTGCTTAAGGCACTGAGTGACAGAATTGTAGCTTTCAATTCAGAGATGGAATCTGTGCCATATATGCAATAAAATATGCGACATATAAGTATAGCTTATTTCATTTTATTTTATATACCTCAAAAATTTTATCAGTGGAACAGAGAACAAACTGAGATGGTATAACAGAAATACTAAATTGTGTTAAATCTGATTAGAGCACTAGGTTTCTAAGCATAGAAATGGTGATGTGGGAACATTTTTATGTAGCTTTAATAACTAACGTTTCATCCTTTAAAATCTTATTATTAAGTAACATTTGAAAAATTAAATTCTCACTCCATTCCTGAGCTTTATCCCATTGCCACAATTCTCTCTCTGAAAGGGAGTACTGATGGAGTAGATTTATTGAGAATAGTGATGGAGTGGATTTATTGAGAACTTTTTGTGTTGTGTATCGCTTTGTTGTATAAATGAGTTCTTTTACACCTTGACAAGGCAGTTTTCACCTTGTGTGGATCACAATAGTCAGTGTGGAGTCAGGGAAGAGCTCTGGGAAAGATCTGGCATATTTGTTGCAATTGTTATGTGGTAAAATGGAATGATTTTACATTTGGACAGAGCCATTTGGGCAAATGTTCCAAATAACTCAAAAACCAAAAAAAAAAAAAAACAATGAGAAGATTTTACAACAACTAGATGAACATGTCCTGTTATAGTTTGAATAAAATCATCTAGATTTTAAAAGAGATTAAATACTTTTTTGTCCAAAACTTAATGAACTCCATCAGCTAAGGTAAGGCTACTAGAAGAGGCTGTTTTATCTTTGCTTAATCAACACTGAAACTAAAGTTCTCTTTTCATAGCCAGGCTATTATTTTTCAGTTGTTCAGGTCTTTTTTCTTCTATTTTGAATTTCCTTTTAATGAAGGGGGATAGAAAAAATGATGGACAGCATGTGCCTACCACTCATAGAATTAATTTTTTACTGATGTTAGGACCATCAAGTAGATTAATAATGGCTTATTGATTATTAAGTAAATTGCCAAAATCATCGGTGCATTTGATCACCTCTGCCGGTGCTGGCAGATTATCTTAAAGTTGAGAAGCTCAAGGACCCTCTGAATATATGGCTGCTTTGGTTTCAATACCAGCCAACATTGGAGAATGATATTTAGGGTGTTTTTGAGGGTTTCTTATTAGCTGTTAATATTCTTTTTTCTTTTTAAATAACCTTTATTTATTAGAGTAGTTTTAGATCACAGCGAAATTGAGCAAAAAGTAGAGAATTCCCATATATTCCCTGTATCCACACACATTGCCTCCACCACTTTCAACATCCTGTATTAGAGAGGTACATTAATTACAGTCAATGAACCTATACTGACACATCATTATCACCCAGTTTGGTCTAAGCTTTAGGGTTCACTCTTGATATTGTGTGTTCCACAGGTTTTCACAAATGTTTAATGACACATATCTAACATTATAGTGTCATAAGAGTAGTTGTTTCATTACCCTTAAAATTCTCTGTGCTCTAAATATACCTCTGCTTCCCACCCACCTCCCCGTGGCAACCCCATCCTTTCACTGTCAACATCATTTTGCCTTCTGGAATGTCATCTAGTTGAAATCATACAGTGGATAAACTTTTCAGATTGGCTTCCTTTGCTTAGTAATATGCATTTAAGTTTCCTGCATGTCTTTTCATGGCTTCATTTCTCTTTATCATTGAATAGTATTTCATTGTCTGGGTATTATACAGTTTATCCATTTACCTACTGAAGAACATCTTGATGGCTTTCAAATTTGGTCAATTATGAATGGCACTGTTATAAATATCTATGTTCAGATTTTTATGTGCATATGTTTTCAACTCCTTTGGGTAAAAATGAAGGAGAGTGACTGCAGTATCATGTGATCCAAGTATAATTATTTTGTAAGAAACTTCCAAAGAGGTTGTACCCCTTTGCTTTTCCACCGTCAGTGTTTGATTGTCCTGTTGTTTCACATTCTAACCAGCATTTGGTGTTGTCTGTTTTGGAGTTTGACGTTTCTAATAGGTGTGTAGTGTTATCTCGGTTTTAATTGCATCTCCCTGATGACATGTGATGAAACATCTTTTCATAAACGTACTTGTCATCTATGTCTTCTTTTTTTAAAGATTTTATGTGAACAGTTTTTAAAATCTTTATTGAATTTTTTATAATATTCCTTTGTTTCCTGTTTGATTTTTTGACCTGGAGGTATGTGGTGTCTTCGTTACCTGACCAGGGATTGAGCCTTCACCCCTGCTTTGGAGGGTGAAGTCCTGACCATTGGACCACAAGGGAAGTCCCCTGTATGCCTATTTTGGCAAGGTGTATGTTAAGGTCTTTTACCCATTTTTAAATCAGGATGTTTGTTTTCATATTGTTGAGTTTTAAAAAGTTCTTTGTACATTTTGGGTAATACCCCATTATCACATGAGTCTTTTGCAAATATTTTCTCCCAGTCTGTAGCTTCTCTTTTTCTCTTGAGGCTTCTTTGTATTTAGTCAAGTGATTTTGAACATGGTTTTTCGGCATTTTCAGCTTCAGTTTTTTCAAATCTGTACTGGCATCATTTTGTCTCCTCTTACAGAATTGCTGTAATCATAAAATTAGCAAATGCATACAAAGTGCTTTAAATTGTGAAAGGCTAATAAATAGAAATTTGCTATTAGTATTAAAGCTAATAAGCAAGATATATCATTTATGTTATCTTGTTGCCATTTCCAAATATGTCATATGGAAGGTAGATCCATTGCTGGTATAGAAGTGAGATAAATTTAATAACAACAATAGTGATGATGAAAAAGGAAAAGAAGAGGAAGCACCAAATCTTTGGAAAATAATTGAGTATCTTATTCATATCCTGTGTAACTGAAGATATAAATCACCTATTTTAAAACTTGATTTGTTCTAGTGAAAGATTTTCTTTGTCATATTTGACATTAGAAAAGTGTGGGAGTAGAAAGGAGTGTATATTTGTTTTTTCATGACTATGCAGTCATCTGGATTGGTTATGGAGAGAAAGAGCCCTTCACTTACTGAGCTCAGTTAAGCTAATCTTTTGAAGATATTATAGTGTTATGTATGTTTAGTTAGCATTTATTGAAAATTATGAAGTTTGAATATAGATTCTCTTTTTCCTCAATACACACACACACACATATAGATTTATGTATGCATTTATATTTATATTCAAAGTTCCCAGAAATCTGAACAGAAGTGTTCTAGGTAAGGGGATATCCTCTACCATACAATGTTCTTAGATTTGAGTTATGAATGAAGAATATTGATGATGATTACGATGCTGCTGCTACTACAACTACTTCTACTAACAACAAGTGTTTACTGAGAATTTAATGTAGGCCAGGCACTTTTCTAAGAAATTTGCATGAATGAATTAATTTGGTTTATCCTCATAACAACCCAATGAGGTTTACTGATAAGGAATATACTGAAAAGGTTCAATTAACTAGTAAACAGTGGAGAGAGGATTGGAATCTGGGCACTCTGATTCTGGAACCAGTGCTCTAAATAATGACACAGTATGGCTTCCCAGTGGTAGTGACGAGTGCATCGATTTTAAGGAAAAAGTCATTGAAAACTGCTTCCTTTGGAAGATTGTCTAATTTTAAGCCATTTTAAAGCATGAATTCAGTTCAGTTCAGTCGCTATTATAGACTTTTAAACCCAAAATTTTATAAGCAAGAGTGCAATGACATTTCAGAGGGCATTTATTGAGAAGCAAATATATGTTGAATCCTTCAATTGTCTGCTTTCAGTTTGCATGATTTCTGGATGTTTATTAAACATGGCAGGGAAGGAAACTTGGGAAAGGAAGGGGATTAGCTACTATGGATATTCCCTCTTATGCATAGCCATAGCCAAGAAAAGAGAAGAAAAGAATTGGGGAAAGGGAAAAAAAATGGAAAAATAGAAGTTTCTCTGGAAATCAAGGAATAAGCCAAGTTAACACTGTCAAGAATGTAGCCTTTAGACTGACTATAGGTAAAGGGTAGAAAGAAAAGCGAAGTCGCTCAGTCGTGTCCGACTCTTTGCGACCCCATGGATCGTAGCCTACCAGGCTTCTCCATCCATGAGATTTTCCAGGCAAGAGTACTGGAGTGGGTTGCCATTTCCTTCTCCAGAGGATCTTCTGACCCAGGGGTCAAACCTGGGTCCCCAGCATTGTAGGCAGATGCTTTTACTGTCTGAGCCACCAGGGAAGTTGGTAGAGGGTAAAGTAAGAACAATTTAAGAACAAAAATGATTAACTAAAATATTGACTGTATTAATTTACATGAATAAACATTTGTTGAATCAAAAACTGGAGGGATTTCCTTGGTAGTTCAGTGGTTAAGACTCTGTGCTTCCACTGCAGGGGGCATGGGTTCAATCCCTGGTCAGGGAACTGAGAGCCTGCATTCCCCTAATGTTAACATTCCATAGTCCAGAGATCTTTTTTTTCATTTATGTGGATTTTGGATAATGTATAATGATCTTTTTCCTTAGGCACTGAAAATGAAGAAGCAGAAAGGGAATATCAAAATGATAATCAAGCAAGTTGGGTCCAACGTATGCTCATGGCCTTGGTGAGTGACTCAGCTTTGTTCAATACCAGAGAAGGACGTGCCGGGAAGGTGCACAACTTCATGCTGGGCTTGAATCTCAATACATCCTATCCAATGTCTCCTTTGAGAGACTTTACCACGCAAGAGTCCCTGGATGAAGATGAATTGGATGCTGCTGTCGCAGGTAGGTACACGATGTGTAACCCACAGAAGCTAATTCAAAAGGTGGTTCTTCCTTCTCTGGGGAGGAGCATTTTAATTATTGTTACTAGTAACTCATTTATAATCCAATTTTAAAACATGCGTTTAATGGGGGGAGGAAATTCCCTGGTGGCTCAGATGGTAAGGAGTTTGCCTGCAATGTGGGAGACCTGGGTTCGATCCCTGGATCCAGATGAGCCACTGGAGAAGGAAATGGCAACCCACTCCAGTATTCTTGCCTGGAGAATCCCATGGATGAAGGAGCCTGGCAGGCTATAGTCCATGGGGTTGCGAAGAGTCGGACACGACAGAACGACTTCACTTTCTTTTCTTTTTAATGGGGGAAGGACTATGAATTATTGTTTTTTTGGAAGAAAAAATACACTGGACAGGAAACGGCATTGTCATGTCAGCATCAACAATTTTCATTGAGATATTGAGAGGTACTTTGCTTCCCTGCGTCGGTCAAGGCTCACTCACTGGAAACAGGAAACCCTCTTGCTTATTTAAGCGAAAGGGGGTTAAAGAATGGGATTGGGTGCTTACAAAACTGTTCTGAGGCATGGAGGAGCAAGCTCCAGGCTAAGCATCTAGGAATGATTCCAAAAAAACTTCAGAATCACCCCCACAAACGCCCCCACAACAGTGCTTGGCAGTAGAAATAGCACAAACGCAGTCTCTGCCTCATTTCCTCCTTCAAATCTCATGTGGGTGTTTCTCCTTGGCAAAGGAAGTAAGTCTCAGCAGACCCAGAGCTGGGAGGGAATCTTATGTATGAAGTCCTCCCCACCCCTGCCCCTAGGAGTGCAGAGCAGTAATGCCTGCCCCCTAGGGGTGAGAGTCAGCTGAGTTTCCCTATTTGCAGTGTCCTTCTGGCTCTTGAATTTTTTAAAATTTATTTTTAATTGGAAGACAGTTGCTTTACAATATTGTGTTAGTTCCTGCCCAACTATTAACAGGAATCAGCCGTAGGCATACGTATGTCCCCTCCCTCTTGAACCTCCCTCCCACCCCCCACCACATCTCACCCCTCTAGCTTGTCACTGAGCACCAGGTTTGAGTTCCCTGCTTCATGCATCAAATTCCCAGTGGCTATCTGTTTTACACATGGTAATGTATATGTTTCAGTGTTAACTCTTTCCATCCGTCCCTCTCCTTCCTTCTCCCACAGTGTCCACAAGTCTGTTCTCTCTGCGTCTCCATTGCTGCCCTGCAAATAGGTTCATCACTACTATCTTTCTGGACCCCATAGAGTTCCCATTATACAGAGTGAAGTAAAGTCAGAAAGAGAAAAAGGAATATCATACATTAACAGGCTACTGAATTTGTCCCTCCAGTTCTCTGAAAGATTAGGTAACTTTCTTAAGGCCCCTTAAGAATCTCATTAAGAACCCACTCACTTTCAGGATTGTCAGTTAGCCAAACTGAAGAATGCTTCCCTCGATTCTTCATTTCCATGGGTGTTACAAATTAAAAGGTAAATCTGCCTTGGTGACTAATCACTACATAATCATCTTTCTTATAATGCTCCTGTGCGCGTAAACTTTTTCTGCTTCATCATGCCATCTTGTTTCCCTTAACTGCCCAAATGTCATTTTTCAATCATTTCTGCCTAAGAGCATTGACAGGAGGCTATGAAAATGTAAATGGAAAATTTTCCAAAAAACTTTCTGCTACTCTTTGTTGAAGGATTCTACCTATATTTGTCAAAATTAGGACATGGCTTTAGATGTTTTTGTTTAGGTAATGCTGTTTGTTTGTTGCTTGAGTTTAAAAATTGCAGAAGCAAAATTTACCCCTGTTTTTAAACAAGAGAAGTGGGAACTCACTATATTTTGCATTATGTTTGTGACATCAAAGACTAGGATATGAGATATACCTGATTATAAACCTGCCGTGCAAACCCTTTCGTATTAACTATAATAAAAGTCAATGAATATTTGTGATAAAGTCAGTGTCTCCTTTTCAATTCTTCCAAAATAAAAACCCTTGACCATGCAATCAGTGATGTTATTTGTGTGTGGGAGGAGATCAGTCCTGGGTGTTCATTGAAAGGACTGATGCTAAAGCTGAAGCTCCAATACTTTGGCTACCTCATGCGACGAGTTGACTCACTGGAAAAGACTCTGATGCTGGGAGGGATTGGGGGCGGGAGGAGACAGGAACGACAGAGAATGAGATGGCTGGATGGCATCACCGACTCGATGGACATGAGTTTGAGTGAAGTCCGGGAGTTGGTGATGGACAGGGAGGCCTGGTGTGCTGTGATTCATGGGGTCGCGGAGAGTCGGACACGACTGAGCGACTGAACTGAACTGATGATTTTCCTTATTGCTGTTGCAATACCAGTTAAATGCATCTTCTTTAGAAACTTAGGCTTTATAGATGAGTGATGATGGGCTTGGAAAAAAAAAACAACTTAGCCTCACAGAGCATTTAGAACCAGAAAGAATAATTAGTATTTTACTCCATAGAAAAGGAATCAAGGGAGACAGCATCATGTTTGCCTAGAATTGCTCAACTGAACTGGAATTGGGACACTTGAATAGGCCTCTTGACATTGCTCAGAAGCCTTTCCCTTCTGCTCACCCCCTTCCTCATAGCCTTTGGTTTTATTAGTCATTGTCTTGCTGATGTAAAAATGGAAGTTTCCTTGTGTGTGCTTATTACATCTGTTTTATGTTACCACTTTGATCTTTCTGTGGTTTACCCAGCATGGGCTCTGCACTCAACATTTTAACAACTTCCTGGTGATTTCACAGTAGATTTGGAAGTGTTAGGATTGCTAGGTAAAGCACAGTGCTCAGTTAAATTTGAATTTCAATTCATATATATATATATATATATAGAGAGAGAGAGAGAGAGAATATAAGTATGCTCCTTTGTAACATTTGGGACATTCTCGTATAAAAATTATTTGCTCTTTATCTGAAATTCAAATCTAACTGGACATCCTACGTTTTTATTAGATAAATTTAGTACCCTTAGGAAGTGTGCCTCTTTGGTTATGCTCATCTTATTTCAGATTGTTCTTCATTTTCCTCTTCTTTTCATCCTAAAATATATTACATATTTTAATATTACAATTAAAATATGATATTAAATAAATATTTCTTTTGTTGGGAAATTTTGATTTGTTCTAACCTAAAATTATTAAAGTGTTAGTAGCTCAGTTGTGTCTGACTCTCCAACTTCATGGACTGTAGCTTACTGTAGTCCATGGAATTCTCCAGGCAAGAATACTGGGGTGGGTAACCATTCCCTTCTCTAGGATGTCTTCCCGACCTAGGGATCAAACCTGGGTCTCTTGCATGGCAGACAGATTCTTTACTGTCTGAGCCACCAGGGAAGCCCAAAATTATTTTAAAGTAATGAACTTTGGAAGGAACTTTAAGTATTGTCAGTGTATATCTCATCAAATTATATTTGTTATTTTGTATTTATCTGATTGAAAAAATGTATACAGAATGTTGACTAGTCAAAAATCCAGTCAGATGAGTGACAAGTTCATTCAAAGACTGAATGTACTGAATTGATTAGTGCTTTTTCAGATAAAACTTTTACCAAGATGGACTCCATTTATCTCCTTCTGGTTATTTCCAAGGTTTAGAATGATTGTATGTTTGGAATGAAAAGTTACAAGGTTTAGCATAAATGGTAGTCAACTTGGTTCATAAAGTCTTCATTAAAAGTTTTATTTATTATACAATTAAAACACTACAATTTAATTAAAACACTAAGGTTACTTCTCTTTTATCTTATATTTAGAGTTTTTTATCTTATCTATATATTATGTTGGGAAAATTGCACATTTGCTTTACTATTTTGTTTAAACAGATTAAAATTTGAGGATCTGAAAACAATCAGACTAAAATGAGAAAAAGTTAGTGTGCTAATTTTGTGCTTATGACTTCACCTTGCAGTCCCTCTTTTGAAAACAAGAGAAACCAGATGATAAAACTCCCTTCATCTGTTTGCTTCAAAATAGTTGTATACCTGTGGAAACTAATTTTGGATGAGCTGATCATTAGTTACGTGACTTCTTTCCTGTTTACTTTTGTGTTTATGTTATTTTCTGCAACACACGCCATCTGGAATAAGAAATCAAGACATGAGTTCATCTAGGGAAGAGTTCAAAACACAAACATCCAAATATTTGTGCATTATAAATGGAATCAGTTGAGGTATTTGTAAAATGACCATCATAAAATTTCCATAGCAGAATCACTTTAAGGAAATGGTTCATAATTATAAAACAGAGCACGTTTCCATACCTATCAAAGAACCTGATTCATTCATTCACAGGTTTGGAAACCATGTATGCTTTACTTTATGGGAGGATGTTCTTTCATAGGGGCACTTATCAAACTTTCTATAACATCTTCAGTTCAGTTCAATTCAGTTCAGTCGCTCAGTCGTGTCCGACTCTTTGCGACCCCATGAATCACAGCACACCAGGCCTCCCTGTCCATCACCAACTCCCAGAGTTCACTTAAATTCATGTCCATCGAGTCGGTGATGCCATCCAGCCATCTCATTCTCTGTCGTCCCCTTCTCCTCCTGCCCCCAATCCCGCCCAGCATTAGAGTCTTTTCCAGTGAGTCAACTCGTCGTTTAGTGGATGGTAATAAATAGGGATCAAGTTCAAATAAGTTTGGTAAAACTAACAACTCCACATCCCTCTTCACAATGCAATGGGATGCTCTAATGAGTTTGAGAAGTCCTACTTAAAGACTGCTCAAGTATAGTACTTTAAAAGCAGACTAGCTGTATTTGTGGAGAAGGAAATGGCAACCCACTCCAGTGTTCTTGCCTGGAGAATCCCACGGACGGGGGAGACTGGTGGGTTGCCGTCTAAGGGGTCGCACAGAGTCGGACACGACTGAAGCGACTTTGCAGCAGCAGCTGTATTTGAATCCCAGTTGTGTCATTTATTAGCTGGACAGTCCTGTGCCATTACTAAGCACAACCTCAGTTAAACAACAAGAGAAAATTAGAGTGAAACTAAAAGCAGCACCCTGATCCCGACGAACCTGTAGGTTAGTGAGTATGCAGCAGTCCTTACTGTTTACCCCAAAGGTTGACTTTAAAATAGAAATAGTTGTTAACTGTCTATTAGAGTTATTGTCAGGATTAAGTAGCATCTCCTCTAAAAAGTGCTGTTAGTCCAAGGCATAGTAAGGAATATAGGGAACACACATTATAATTTGCTGTTACTTTAAGTTCTTGAATCCTGTATTTCTCAAACCGATTTAATCATGAAACTCTTATTTTTTACATAGAATATCTGGTAATATCTTGCAAAACTGTATTTTTTACAACAGAGTTAAGAAATATTGTTTCCTGTCAGTTTAGGTGGATAGTTGGAATCATGGTGGTTAGCTACATGCCAGAGCTGTGAGTTGGTCTACATAAAGATTTTTCTCTCAAATGTAATCTTGGACTTAAAAGAGGGAAAAAGGAGACTATGAGTTTCATGATGAGAGGGAGCAAATCAGTTAGAATAAGAGAGAAATAATCTGTTACTAGTTAACCTTTTAGCTGAAATTTAAAGCATCAGTTTATGAAACCAAAAGAATTATTTGTGAATTATCATTGTAGTTTCTTTATTTAGGGAAAATCACTGCATTGTAAACAAATATTCCCATTAATGTTTTAAATTTATATGCTTATTGTGAAATATGCATATCAACGTGGTTTTCATGATTGATAGATGCATGTGTAGATTACCTCTGTGCATTGCAGTCATTGAGTTTTAAAATTACCCGTTTCGAAATTCTTTAGTTATGGCTGTGCCACTCACTTTCTGAAGTGACAGTGTGACACTGTGTGTAGGGTTTAGACTTCGTGGACCAGGCTTTGAATCTTGATTCTTACTATGTTACACTGGACCTATTAGGGCCTCATAGCCTTACCTCTAAAATGATATAAGTGATATTTCCTTTGTCTTCTGGTAAATCTTATATATGAAATTACTAATATATGGGCTTCCCAGGTGGCTCAGTGGTAAAGAATCTGCCTGTGATGCAGGAGACACGGATTCGATCCCTGGCTCAGGAAGATCCTGTGAAAAAGGAAATGGCAACCCACTCCAGTATTCTTGCCTGGGAAGTCGCATGGACAGAGGAGCCTGGAGGGCTACAGTCCATGAAGTTGCAAAGAGTCAGGCATGGCTAAGTGACAGAGCACTACTACTATACAATATATTATATACACTCAAATAAAGCTGATTTTAGGAGGAATAAAAATACCCAAATAAAAATTTTCCAGCATCTTAGTAAAATATTTTAAAACTTACACAGACTCACAAATTTTTATCTTATAAAACTGTTAAACAATAAAAATTTCAGAGGGACAGATGTTAAAGTTGGGTTTGATGATATATATGTAATATAACAAAGGGGCTTCCCAGGTGGCGCCAGTGGGAAAGAACCCACCTGCCAGTGCATGAGGTGCAGCCTTTGTTGCCCCATGGCTTGTGGGGTCTTGTTCCCAGACCAGGGATTGAACCCATGTCCCCTGCATTGGAGGGCAGATTCTTAACTGCTGGACTCGCAGGAAAGTGCCTGAATCTAGTCTTAAAGTCTCCTTCTCAGAGAGGCCTCTCCTGACCATCCAACTGAAGTTCTTCTTATCCTATTGTTGTTCAGTCACTAAGTCGCATCCATGGTTTTGCAGCCCATGGCCTATAGCCCACCAGGCTCTTCTGTCCATGGGATTTCCTACGCAAGAATAATGGAGTGGGTAGCCATGTCCTTCTTCAGGGGATCTCCCCGGATCAGGGATCAAACCCGTGTCTCCTGCATTGGCAGGTGGATTCTTTACCATCGAGTCACCAGAGAAGCACCTCCCCCCATTCCTATTACCCTCTATTGTTTTTTTCATTCCTTTTATCAGTGCCTGAACCATCTTTTAATACATTTGTTTGCTGATTTACCAGCAGTGTGCTCTATTGGAGCAGAGTTGGCATCTCTTGTTCAGCACTTAAGTAGTGCCTAAAGAGTAGCAGACAGTGCGTGTTTGCTCAATTGACTGGTCTATTCTCCTGGACTTCCATCACCTAGAGAGATGCTTCTGGGATCCTTCGGACTCTGTCGCTCCCTAGCTGTGCCACTTTAGAGACGAATTTCATGTATTTCATCCTCCATTTATAGTATCCTCTACCTCACATCTGTTCTAAGTCTTAAACAAGCTAATGCCTAAGTGAGTGTTTTTAAATCAGTGAAGACCTATGTAATGTAAGCAATGCTAGAGCAGGGCTCATGGTGCACAGCTTAGACTTACTCCTAGGGCCTGAGCCTTGCTTACATTTTCAATGTTTTGTCCCACTTAATTCTCACAGCAGAGGCTTCCCTGGCAGTCAAGTGGTTAAGACCTAAGGGGTTCGGGTTTGATCCCTGGTCTGGGAATTAAGATCCCACATGTCTCATGGCCAAAAAACCAAAACAGAGGCAATATTGTAACAAATTCAATAAAGATTTTAAAAATGGTCCACATCCAAAAAAAAAAAAAAATCTTAAATTCCTCACAGCACTCTTATTGATAGAATCTTTTACTCTGATATTATAGACGAAGAGTCTCCAAGGCCTGAGGGTCTAACCATATGGAATTCTTCACACATATTTACATAACAAATAATGTTAAGTGATCATTTAATCCATTCTGTTTGTTTCTTTCCTTTTTAAAGATCCTGATGAATTTGAGCAGATATATGAGCCTTTGGATGTCAAAAGTAAAAAGATTCATGTGGTGGACAGTGGCCTCACATTTAACCTTCCATACCCGTTGATCCTGAGACCTCAGAGGGGAGTTGATCTCATCATCTCCTTTGACTTTTCTGCAAGACCGAGTGACTCCAGTCCTCCGTTCAAGGTAAGGAGAATTTATATAGCATCCCATCATCCACCATATTCTTTTGCATGTCTTGAAGCTATCTTAGTCTTCTGAACCCCAATTTCTTATCCCTTTAGCCTATTTTCTACTTTATTATGAGTAATATTTCTAAAACACAGATGTGATTCAATCACTTTTCCACTTACAAAGCCTTTAATTGATTTCCCAAGCCTCATTCAGGTTCACAGTCCTGAGCAGGACAAGAACAATACAATATATCTGAAGTTCAGGAAGCAAATTAGCCTGAAATTTGAGAGATAGCAGATAAAAGATAAGTAAAGCCAAGGAAAGCCATGCATGGGCTTCCCTGGTAGCTCAGTTGGTAAAGAATCTGCCTGCAATGCAGGAGACCCCAGTTCCATCCCTGGGTCAGGAAAATCCCCTGGAGTGGGATAGGCTACCTACTCCAGTATTCTTGGGCTTCCCTGGTGGTTCAGCTGGTAAAAAATCTGCCCGCAGTGAGGGAGACCTGGGTTCAATCCCTGGGTTGGAAAGATCCACTGGAGAAGGGAAAGGCTACCTACTCCAATATTCTGGCCTGGAGAATTCCATAGACTGTATGGTCCATGGGGTTGCGAAGAGTCAGACACGACTGAACGACTTTTACTCTAACTTTTCAAAGCCGTGCATGGGGAATGTATACCATGAGGAGAGAAGAAGACATGAAATAGTATCTTGATGATTCAACAGCAGTATCTGGGGAAAAGTACAAAAACGAAGGAAGTATGCAGTGTTATAAAACTAACTGAAGATATTTAACAACAAGATGTTTTTGGTTAAGTGGATGAGAGCAGTTTCAATAGGGCTGGGAGGGCAGACGTCATACTGCAGTGATTTGAAGGTTAAGTGGAAGTTAAGAAAATGGAGACAATCCTATAAATTATTCCAGGAAGAAGGAAACGGACTATATCTACAGGAGGATGTGGGGAATAGGAAAATTGCATGTATGTGGAGGGGTGGGTTGGAAATACTTGAGTGTGTTTAACTGTTTTGATGTCTAGGACTTATGAATGAAGCAATGTTGTGGGGATGGAGCAATGGCATATACAACAGAATCACATCCGTGGGAGATTGTAGGGGCGGGGAGTGGAGGGGAGATACAAAATACAGATAGAGAGGAGTCTGGATACATCCATATTGGGACAAGAGAGAAGCGGGGTATTGTGGTTGTGGACTGGAGGCTTGTTGTAGGCACAGAGATGGAAAGATGGGAAAGTACTCATGTGATGACTTCTAACTTCTAGAGGAAATCAGAGTCAGCACTATCTTTTGAGTAGAGAGGAGGTAGAGCCAGGGGTACAAGGACAACAGGTCTGCCTGTCTGAAGAAACAAGGAAAATTTCTAATTAGGGTCATGTGGAAAGATTGCTGGGCAGCATCTAAGTGAGACATGAATGTTGTTTGTCCCCTTGACTTTAAACTTCCTTTCAATATAGCTCAAGTATTACCTTTCTTGACCTCCACAGGTATAGTTTTAGTATGAAAGACAGTAAATTCTCCTAACACAGCAAGTTTCATATTATACTGCCTATATTTGTTTGCATACATATTGCTTCCACTCTCTGAACTCCTTGGAGACTAGAACATTAACTTGTGTGTGTGTTTGTGTGTGTGTGTGTATTTGTGTTTGGTTTTAATCATTTGGTTCTAATTACAAGTGCTAGCCCAAATTATGGTATATAGGATATGTTTTGTGGGTGAATGAATGAAATGTTATAATAGAGATGAAGTTAATATCTTTGTTTCATAAATTAAGAAACAGATACTCATAGAGATTAAGTGAAATGTTTCACAATCTCCCAACTAGGAAGAGTTGGTGGTAACCCAGGTCCTTGGACATGTTTTCATTTCTATTGTACATAATTACGATGTTCTTGAGACCCAATAGTGGTTATAATAACTCTTTAACATATATAAGCCTCATATTTTAAAAGTGCTTTCATATTTCACCTTTTTTGAGGTAGGTAGTAGTATTCATAGAAGGAAACAAGGATTTATGAGATAAGAAACCTTATCATGCCAAGAAATTAAATAAGATAATGGATGAAAGGTCTTCCCATTAAGCCATTAAGAATCTGCTTGCAATGCAGGAGACATGGGTTCACTCCCTGGGTTGGGAAGATTCCCCTGGAGTAGGAAATAGAAACCCACTCCAGTATACTTGCTTGGAAAATCCCATGGACAGAGGAGCCCGGCAGGCTGCAGTCCATGATGGTCATAGAAGAATATGACTAAGTGACTAAACAACAGCAATGGGTGAAAAGAACATAGCCAAGGGGACTTTCCAAGTGGTCCAGTGATTAAGACTTTGCCTTCTAATGCATCTGGCATGGGTTCCATCCCTGGTTGGGGAACTAAGATCCCCTATACCTCAGGCCAAAAACCAAACATAAAACAGAAGCAATATTGTAACAAGTTCAACAAAGACTTTAAAAATGGTCTACCTCAAAAAAAAAAAAAAGGTACATGGTGCAGGATCTGGCTGGGGAAATACTAGGCAAGTAATGGTCCAGGTGGACTAGATTCCAAGGATCCAGGATGAGACTCTAACACTCTTTTCGCCTCACTGGCTGCCTGGCTTTATCTATACTATACATATTCTTCTTTCTGTGCTGTGTGCAGCAGTTAGTGGTAAAACGTGGTTCTTGATGTCTAAAACATTTTAGCTTTTGGCAGGTGGGGAGACTTCTAAACACAAGTCATTTGGAAGGAAATTGAGAAATGTTCTTGTTAAATAGTTATTTGGGTTTATGTAACTATGTATGTTATGTAAACTTATACAGCCATGTATATAGGGCTTCCTTGGTGGCTCAGTGGTAAAGAATCCACCTGCCAATGGTTCAGGAAGAATCCGATTCAGTATGATCCCCTGGAGAAGGAAATGGCAACCCACTCTAGTGTTCTTGCCTGGAAAATCCCATGGACAGAGGAGCCTGGTGGCTACAGTCCATGACATCACAAAAGAGTTGGACCTGACTTTGCAACTAAACAGCAGCAATAACTATGTGTGTTATAAGAGACCCATTCAAAAATAGATTGGGGTGTTCTGGAGTAGATAAGCAGGGAAATAAGTGAAATAGGATGAAAATGGCACAGAAAAGGCAATGAGCACATCTGAGGAGTGATCTATTAGAGTGATAGATTTTACACTCCCATTAGGAGGGCTTTAAAGAAGGATTTATGGTTGGGTGACGTGGTCATGTATGGATGTGAGAGTTGGACTGTGAAGAAAGCTGATCGCCGAAGAATTGATGCTTTTGAACTGTGGTGCTGGAGAAGACTCTTGAGAGTCCCCTGTACCACCAGGAGATCCAACCAGTCCATTCTAAGGGAGATCGATCCTGGGTGTTCATTGGAAGGACTGATGCTAAAGCTGAAGCTGCAATACTTTGGCCACCTCATGCGACGAGTTGACTCACTGGAAAAGACTCTGATGCTGGGAAAGGTTGGGGGCGGGAGGAGAAGGGGACGACGGAGAATGAGATGGCTGGATGGCATCACCGACTCTGTGGACATGAGTTTGAGTGAACTCCGGGAGTTGGTGATGGACAGGGAGGCCTGGCATGCTGTGATTCATGGGGTCACGGAGAGTCGGACACGACTGAGCGACTAAACTGAACTGAACTGATAGCAAATGGAAAATCAGTGAAGAATTTCCAGCAGACAAATGACTTCATGAAATTGGAATTTTTAGAATGATTAATCTGATAACGGAAAATAGGATGAATTGGAGGATGGAGAGCAAAAGGTTAAAATTAAGAGGGATTTACTGTAATGTAAGTGTAGGACGGTGAAGTATGCACCAGGGAGGGTGACTGTGAAAACCAAGAGCAGGATTTGATGATGGATGAGCAGCAATGGGGAGGTGAGTTTCAATGCATGACTCCATTGTGATAATTTAGGAGCTCATTCTGGAGGTGGAAGAGCCTGATTATTCATTTCACCAGTGGAAGTGTAAAATGTCAAAGTCATCATTTTATACATGAATCAGAGCTCCACCACCTTCAGTTCAGTCGCTCAGTCGTGTCCGACTCTCCGCGACCCCATGAATCACATGAATCGTCTTCCTATGGCCTTCTCCTTGGTGTGTGTGCATTTTCATGAGACCATTCATCATTGGATTTTATGGCCCACCCAGCTAATCCACAATGATCTCATCTTCAGACCTTTAACTTAATTACACTTGCAAAAACCGCTTCTCCTAATAAGGTTGCATTCACAGGTCCTGGGGGGTTAGACTTATCTTTTGGAGGGCCACCATTCAACCCACTACACCTGTTTGGTCATGGAATATTAGAGGCCTTGTCATGAGGAGATATACTCAACATTAATTTCTCCTTACATATTTTTGTGAATGTACAGTAACCTCTCAGTGAAGAAGAACTAAGGAGAAATGTAAAGTGCTCTGTACACTATTATATATAGAAAATTATTTTTGTACCTATTGCATTGTAAAGCTTTTGGGACCTAACACTTTTTTTGGAAGTGAGAATGATCATAACCACAAAATAATAAATTCTAAATTGTTGTTTCTATCCATTGTATCTTACATTAGTTCCTTCAAAAATTTCCTAGAATTCTGTAAATTTACTTACACAGTTATACTCCTCTAACCAATCTAATAATAGATTTTAAATAATGAGAAAACACATGCCCTAGAGGAAAAAACCTAATTTACTCTGGAGAAAAGCTAATTTATTATATTTATAAGTATATAAATATGTATATAAATATAATAAATTTAGCGTATATATTTATCTACATGTATAAATAAATAAAATGGCATATATATGCCATTCACACTGTAGTTTGTACATATTTTTATATTAGTCAGATTATTTTTCCTATCTTTCAAAGTGCTTTAGTACTCTTAAATGAGTATAAACATCCTGCAAAGTATCACTTTGAAGGATACTTTCAACTTTTTATCTTCACAGAAAATCATTTTAGTTAATACTATGTACATTTACCATGAATTAGTCTGTGGAAATCTGCGGTGTCAAGCAGTAACCAAAATGGATGGTTAGAACTCAGTTCTACTGTAATTTGTGGAATAGCAATTTTTTTGCTCACCGCATTCTTTTAAAATATTCTTTTCAAACTCGTCTGTTCCACTCATAATTGTGTCATTGTTTCTCAGCCTTTACAAACAGTAAAACGAGACGTCGGAGGAGAGGAGACAGTTTTTCCATCCTGTAATCACTGCCTTTACAGTCATCGGGTTTTAATCCTTTCCACACCAGGCTCATATAAGGAAAGGGAAAGTTTCCATCACTTCCTGATTCCTGCATAAAACATCCATCTAAAAATAGCCCGGTCTTTTGCCTCACGCAAGGCCCGTTTCCTCTCTCCACACATTCGCGCGCCGCTGGCCACAGCCTTGAGTCATGTTTGTAAACACTGCAGAGCCCTTCCTTTCCCCTGCTCTCATGCAGTCCCACAGTGTGAACTTTTGGTTTTATTTTGATGTTGAATAATCGTTAGTGAATAACTCTGAACAGTGCTAGACAAGAAATACAGGCTGAATAATTCAGCTGAACAGGAAGAAAAAGAATTTAGAGATAAGTTTTCTCAAGTTTCAAACATGCAATTGTCCCTGTGTACATGTGGGATTTTCAGTGAAATATAATCATATTTAGCTTGACAGGTTATGGAACAAATGTTTTAATATAAATCTGTTTTCCCAGATTTTTATTTCTCAGTGTATGGCATTGAGAGAGTCGATCAGCTTGATGTTCATGACACTCCAGAAGCATCAGAAACAGTGAACGCTCAATGAAAAGCATATATATATATTTTTTTCTAAATGTAAGGTGCTATTTTAAAGTTACTATTTTCTTAACTAGGTTAACACAACTTTGTAAAGCAATTTTCATCCAATTAAAATAATTCATGGGGGAAAACTCACATATAAATAAATACTTTTCTTAAATATAAATTACTGAGTTTAAAGAAATACATGATTTCGCTTAATCCTCACAGCAATGCTCAGGAAGATAATAGTATCAACTTTATTTTAAAGCTCATTTATTTACAAATAAGTTGCTAACAAATAAGAAACAGCTGAAATGTAGATAAAGTGGGATTGTGTGTGTGTGCTCAGTCACCAAGTCGTGTCCGACTCTTTGCAACCTGATGGACTACAGCCTTCCAGGCTCCTCTGTCCATCGGATTTTCCAGGGAAGAATACTAGAGTAGGTTGCCATTTCCTTCCCCAGGGGATCATCCTGATTCAGGGATCGAAGCCTTGTCTCCTGCAGCTCCCACATTGGCAAGCAGATTCTTTACCACTGAGCCACCTGGGAAGCCCCAGAATGGGATTGGGAGTCTGCTACTTCAAAAACAGTACACAACCTGTCCATGTGTGTTGGTCATTACTTATGATCCCTATGGTGCCATTAGAGGAGCATCACTGCCTTTTCTTTTTTCTTTTTTTGTACACAAAATCATTTCTTCCATATGGAGCTATTGTGCTAAGCAATTTGTCTCAGATCATCCAGCTTGCAAGTCAAGACAGGCTGGGCCTTTCAGGCTGCACAGCCCAGGTATGGAGCCATCCGTCATGTTCCCTATCTCTTTCATACTGCACTGTCATATCTATTCTTTACCTTCCCCATTAATTTATGATCCCTAAGTATTCAAGGATAGCTCCTCTCTTATGCCTGGAACATATGTGCTCAATCATAATGTTGGGTGAATTAATATGCACTGTGAGGAAATAGTCCAGGTATGCTGCAAAATCTCATGGCAAATAAATACTTTCCTCATAGCATTTGCCACAGTTTTAAACCTAAAGGGTTGTTTGATTACTGTCTCTCATCCACCAGGCTATGTTCATCCTGTAAGAATAAGAGTTTTACTCACCATTATGTCCCCACCTCCTAGCATAGAGCTTAGATTGACAACTAATGATTATCATTGAAGGAATCAATGTGATGACAAGAGTAGTTAAAAAAAAAAACTGAAGGTGGTAGTGATCATTTCTCTAAAGCTTCTGCTCTTTAGGGATTTCCCCAATACTGTTGCGCTATCTCTTCCTTCTTCTTCTTTTCTTTCTTCACTTTTCCCGCTTCCATATCTTTTCCTCTCTTTACTGACTTTTATTTGGCAAAAGTGTATAGAAAGTAATGTGACAGGCATGCTACTATTGTACTCATGTTAATTGATTTAATTCTAATAACAGTCTTATGAGATATGTATTATCTTTACTGTCTTTATTTTATATTTGAGGGTATTGAGTGCAGAGACCTTAGGGAACATGCCCAAGGTCCCAGAGCGTGCCCTTTAACTCATGCAGTCTGGCCCCAGAGTCAGTGCTTTCCCCGCTACCGTGGTCTGTTTCTTACTTGTCCCCTGTGCCTTTAAGCTGAATTTCAATAGAAATAAGCTCTATTCACTGCACCTCTCTGTATTGATTTATGTTCTCCAGTTGGAATTATTTTTTGTATTTACCTTCTGTGTTAGTCATCCTTCATGCGAACACAAACCTAAAACCTCAGTAGTCAACAGTAAACATGTCCTTCTTGGTCATGTTATGTGTCAACAGAACAGCTTCTTTTCATAAAGAGAAGCAAAAAAAAAAAAGAAGCTAATTCCGAGCAGCTCAAATGTTTTTGCATTCACAAAATGTATTCATCTTTAATCAGTTTTGTGCAGAAAATGCAGGTAAAAAATCAGTAACAGAGTGTTCCTCATTCTACCTCAACAGATTTTGTTAACTTTGAAGGGTTAAAAAACATTCACGTGGCTTGTAAATGCCCAGATCCCATTGTTGTTGTTTAGTCGCTCAGTTGTGTCCAACTCTTGCGATTCGCGGGGTTTCCCAGGCAGGAATACTGGAGTGAGTTGCCATTTCTTACTCTGGGTATCCTCCCTGAGTCTCCTGCCTTGCAGGCAGAGTCTTTACCACTCAGTCACCAGGAAAGCCTGCCCAGAATCTCTAGCAATTGCATCAGTGTAATTTCAGTAAGTTCAGTTCATTAATAATTTTTCCAATGCCTCCTGTGGAACTAGCCTTATATAAAGAACTAAAAAAATGATCGTGAGTTTGTTTATGGAGTAATTTTGTATGTTTTGAGATTGATAAGTTTCTTAAGAACAGGATCGTTGCTCATCTTTAGCAAGGAGCATACTAACACAGTAGATAGCTAATGAACAGTGAATGATGAGCAGACCAGCTGAACAAATGATCTTTCCCTCTCATCCATAGGAACTTCTACTTGCAGAAAAGTGGGCTAAAATGAACAAGCTCCCCTTTCCAAAGATTGATCCTTACGTGTTCGATCGAGAAGGACTGAAGGAATGCTATGTTTTTAAACCCAAGAATCCTGATGTCGAGAAAGATTGCCCGACTATCATTCACTTTGTTCTGGCCAACATCAACTTCAGAAAGTACAAGGCTCCAGGTATATCGGGAGTTATAGTCTGTAAGGCAGAAAGCTGATAAAGAGTAATGACATTAAGGTGGTTCATGCTGGCACTGCCATACCAGCTGTTACAACATTGAACACTTCCTTTACCTTGATAAATGGCTACCATCCTGAGACCCCAAGCACTCCACCTCTTTCTCACCCCAGAGTCTCCTGAGCTCCTCACAATCCAGAAACTGAAGGGTGATTAACTAGCTCAATAAAACCCCTGGGGCTTTACTCTGCAATCTCGGGTTATATTTGTTCTGATGAATCGGTGCCCTTGTCATAGGCATTGTTAAATATTTTGATTGCTACCTTTGTAAGGGAGGCCTTGTTTCAGAACAAATCGTACAAAAAATTGTGGGAATGTTAACTGACCATAAAAATTCATAAAATCTAGCAGTACAATATGGATAGTAATTTTAGGTCACCATGTTACATTCCTTTAGAAAAAGAGAATCAAGTTCAAGGCACCGGCATTTTGTTTTGCCACATCAAAAGGAGTCAATGGACTCTTCTATATCCTGGAAGATACTGATCAACAAAAGGACAGCTAGAGATTGACCAGCAAGATACTAAATGCCTCAAAGTTATATGATTTTCAGACCAGAAAATGTAGCTGTTAAAGAAAAGATGAAAAAATAGTCATGGAAGATTTGAGACTATGGGGAGGAAAGTGATCTTTTTCTAGATAGTGGACGAAATCAGAGAAGAGGTCAATAGAGGTGGAGGTTCTCCTGAGTCATACTTCAACACAAAAGCAGGAAGAATTAGCTGGAATTTTTAGTTATTGAACAGTGAAATACCTAAAGCATAGGAAATTTTGAATTTTCTATCACTATTAATTCTCAAAAATAGGCTGTGGAGGGGATTCTTGTGACATGAAGACAGTTAATTAATGTCTGGGTTTGGGTTCTACCAGAAGCAAATTCCAAGCAAAGGGTTCAAGTGCAAATAGTTTATTTGGGTGAAGTAGGAAACTTTAGTAAGAGAGCTGAGAACTGATAAAAGGAAGAAAGGCAGACATCAAAAGTTGTGTTAGTAGACCTGCTACCACAAGGAGAACCTGATCCTACTGGGAAACTCTAGGAAATGAAATAGACTCTATAGTCAGATCATGCTTTCCACTTACACAGCAAGTGGCAAGGGAACCAAGGAATTTATATACCAACACCATAAAGTCTTTGGTTGACTGCTTCCTGGGACAGAGTATTATTGACTGGAACTTCCAGCCTGCTGCTAATGAGCAAAGCAGCCTTGAGCAGATACAGGGAGGGGTAGAAAGCCCTCTGGGCTTCCCAGGTGGCTCAATGGTAAAGAGTCCACCTGCCAAGCAGGAGACACAGGCTTGATCCCTGAGTTGGGAAGATCCCCTGGAGAAGGCAATGGCAACCCACTCCAGTATTCTTGCCTGGGAAATCCCATGAACAGAGGCGACTGGTGGGCCGCAGTCTGTGGGGTTGCAAAAGAATCAGACACTACTTAGTCAGACTAAACAGTAGCAGCAGAAAGCCCTTAGGCACAGAGATGCAGGTTCTGGCAATTGGAAGGTACCCAGTCAGAGTACACAGAAATGGTCAAGTCCAGGGTATATGAGCAGAGGCCTCACAGTGTTTATATACTAAGGGTTATATGACTCCTGAAGGGGCTCCCAAGGTTGTGTTTATGGCTATTTGTATGTTTTATGCTCTGGACTTTAGAGATAATTTGTGGTTTTCGAAATAACATCATTTGAAATTCTTCTTATATTTAGGTGTTCCGAGAGAAACTAATGAAGAGAAAGAAATGGCTGATTTTGATATTTTTGATGACCCTGAATCACCGTTTTCGACCTTCAACTTTCAATACCCAAATCAAGCATTTAAAAGGCTACATGATCTCATGTACTTCAATACCCTGAACAACATTGATGTAAGTATCTCCTATGATCACTGACAATGTCAAATATGTCCATATCACATGAACATAGCAATACCCCATTTTAATTCATTAAAAATAACTTTTATGAATGATACCACCCAAAAATGTACCATTTTCATTTTTTGTGAATTCTATTAATCTCCAGAAGAACCCATAAAATTCACAAATAAGAAACCCAGTGCCTCCAAATTGGCAGAGCTCACATTTTATGCTATCGTTTGAAGGATTAATTAATCCTCAGCTTCTTTCCCAAAATATCTAGTAGGTTTATCATATGATAAAGTATAAGTTGGAAGAAAAGTGATCCAATGGAAATATGAGTAGAGAAGTGAGTGCTACCAGAAGTGTAATTAATCTACAAAAATAGCATGAATTTTAATGAACAGACTCATGCCTTTAAATGATTTATTTTTGTGGATCTTGGAACTGACGGTATTTTTGTGGTTCTTGGAACCGTTGGTCTCCTGAAGTAGCAGTTTCTCCAAGTTTAGCCCTGGAGATATCAAGTGTGCCTTGCTTCAGAAACATTAAAACAAGTCATTCTCTTCAGTGTTTTTCCTATCACTAGTATATCTGCTGCTGAGATTCTGTATCTGTGTAAAATTCTTTAGCTGCTAACTCACCATTTAGGACCACTGTTGTGTAACTGCAGTCATGTTGGCTTGTGGTTCCACATTATAGTGTCTGACAAATGATGATCAGTGGTAAAAGCCCAAGTTCATGAGTCTACCTGGACTTTGTACGTTAGAAAAAAGCATAAAAGAAAAAGAAAGAAAAATTAAATGGATAGGAAAAGGCATGACACCTGATTTGCCAGTCCTTTTGGAGTTTGTATGAATGGAGTAAAAGAATGTACCATGTGTGAATGAGTCTTCTGTGCATATGAGATTTCATAAGATTTTTGTGATCTAATAGAATTCTGGCACATATAGTTTGTTTAGTTTGGTCTGAAACTAGTAATGATCAAGTGTGTGCAGTTGTAACAGTTATACCATAATACATTTATTAATCAATAGCTTTAATTTTTTTTAAACATATGAAAATTTCCCAATAACCTTCAGTTTCTGCAACTCCAAAGTGTTTCTTGTCAGTGTTCATTTGTGAATAATATGTGATAGTTCAAGTAAAACATGAATAACAACATTTATAGTACATCTCATTTTCTAAATAGATTTATTCCTTTTCTTTTATCTTATTATTCAGTGAAAATCTGAAATCTGTATGCTACAGTGTTTCTGTGGTGATGGTGAAAACTTAAAGAATAATAGAAGAAAATCAACATTTTAATCTGTAATTTTAGGGAGCAGATATTCTCAGAATAGAGTTGTGTTTTATAAAACTTCATGCTGTTTAACAAAAAAGAACTAAGGGTTAATAAAGCAATAATCCTATTTTTCCAGTATGAAGCCAGTAAACAATAATTGCATTGTCTTCTCATTGGGATGAAATGTATTAAACTTGGTCAGTTGTCCTCAAACGGATTAAAAAAATAGATTATAGGAATGTATAAATACCCATTGGACTTGGGAAAATTAAAGGGTACATACAAGTATATCTGTATATCAACATATATGTATATATTCATGTGTATATATATATGGCATATATATACATATAGGTGTATATAATTTACACAACTTCATTTCTCTCATTGTTTTCAGTTCTGGTTTATATAAAACACTAAGCTATTTAGGGAATGATATAGTTCTATTTATATATTTTACAAGCATTCTTCAAAGTATGAAGAATTCATCTTTGTTTGACACATAGATGAAAAAGTTAATGCCTAAACAAAACCAGACTGAATCCCAAAATAACTGTCCTGACTTAGAGCTCATCAAACACAGATTTTTCACAAGCCATTCAATTAAGCAGGTTTTCATTACTTCTAAGAAGTTATCTGACACAGTAAGTAGAAGCAAGATCATGGGCTTTATATCATGTTTAGCTCTTAGATGGGCTATTTTTATGACTGAATAAGCTACTTAAACTTTTTGAGCCTCAATTTCCTCACCTCTGAAACAAGTGTAACAGTACCTATCATGGTGGCAGCAGTGAGTTTTCAGTCAGGTGTTCAGTCCAGTCACTCAGTCGTGTCTGACTCTTTGTGACTCCATGAAGTGCAGCACGCCACGCCTCCCTGTCCATCACCAACTCCAGGAGTCCACCCAAACCCATGTCCATTGTGTCAGTGATGTCATCCAACGATCTCATCCTCTGTCGTCCCCTTCTCCTCCTGCCCTCAATCTTTCCCATCATCGGGGTCTTTTCCAATGAGTCAACTCTTCGCATCAAGTGGCCAAAGTATTGGAGTTTCAGCTTCAGCATCAGTCCTTCCAATGAATATTCAGGATTGATCTCCTTTAGGATGGACTGGTTGGATCTCCTTGCAGTCCAAGGGACTCTCAAGAGTCTTCTCCAACACCACAGTTCAAAAACATCAATTCTTCTGTGCTCAGCCATCTTTATAGTCCAACTCTCACATGCATACATGACCACTGGAAAAACCATAGCTTTGACTAGACAGACCTTTGTTGACAAAGTAATGCTTCTGCTTTTCAATATGCTGTCTAGGTTGGTCATAACTTTTCTTCCAAGGAGTAAGCGTCTTTTAATTTCATGGCTGCAGTCACTGTCTGCAGTGATTTTGGAGCCCAGAAGAATAGTCTGCCACTGTTTCCCCATCTATTTGCCATGAAATGATGGGACTGGATGCCATGATCTTAGTTTTCTGAATGTTGAGCTTTAAGCCAACTTTTTCACTCTCCTCTTTCACTTTCATCAAGAGGCTCTTTAGTTCTTCTTAACTTTCTGCCATAAGGGTTGTGTCATCTGCATATCTGAGGTTATTGGTATTATTGATCTTAGCTCTCCAACCCAGGACTAAACCCATGTCCCTGGCCTTGGAAGGCAGTGTCTTAACCACTGGTCCACCAGGGAAGTCCCTCAGTCAGGTGATGGATGAACAAACAGTTCCCTGCAAGCAGAAGCTGCTTAATAAGTGGGAACTATACCTATGTGTGTCTGTATCCTGCACCATGATGAATATATGTCAAGACCTTTGCAAATGGTGAGAAGTAAGAATAGAAATAAGTCCGTACAGGTAATAGCAGCCTAGGCAGTAAATGCATGTATTTTTGAATGAATGAATTTAGGCTTCCCTCTTAAATTCTATAACCACTGAGATTTTTCTTGGGTGTGTATATGTGTGTGTGCACCTCATACCCAGGTACGACTTCCAGTTCTCACTGACATTTATCTCTCCTTTGTTGATGCCCACTCCTTGTTTTTAACCAGGAAAATATTTTTTATCAGAATCAAAGCTTCTTGGTAAGTGATGAGAAATAAAGAACAGCCAAACTCTGAGGTAGGCTGCTGGGTCATTAGGCTCAGTCATGAGCTAAGTCACTTGCTCCCACACCATTTGACGAGAGTAAGTGACTAATTCACACAGCAGCAACACAGCACACACTTACTTGCCATAGACTTGCTCACCAGTTGTGGACACTGTGAATACAAACTCCTCTAACGCACAGACATCTGACTGCCTGTCCCATGGAGGCAGTTTTCAACTTTGTGGCCACGACCACCGTGACTTAAGGCAAATTTTCCTCTTCAATTCACACTCCGTCTTAAACCTTGACTCTGAAAAGACCAACCTGTCTCCGACGGCTGTGTGCTTCTGTTGCTTCGTTTTCCAGAGATCTCAGTGGGCCAGCTTCACTGAAGCTAAATTCCAGTTCGTCTTAAGAAGCTTCTGTTTCTTTTCACTTGTGACAGTGGGCTGGGTTTCTCATTAACGTCGGGTTTCTGCACTTACTCAGTCCTCCCAAATTCTTTTTCACTGAACATTGCTCAAGTGCTTTTACAGTGGCAGCATATCATTTTTTTTTTTTTGGTCTTTTTTTTTTTTTTTTTAAGGGAAACCTAACATACAGTAACTTACACTGGTATACAGGTGGTATGTGGAAAATGCAGAGGCTTTGGAGTCAGACCAAATTTGATGCTCAAATTTTTGCTGTGTGACCTTGGGCATGTTGGTTAACTTTTCCAAATTTTACTTTCCTCATTTGTAAATGGAAAGAGTGATATATATTTTATAAGATCTGGATGAGGATTAGTAAAATAAGATAATTTACGAGCTTAGCATGCATGAGACACTTAATAAACTGAAATGGGTAATATGACAATGATGTTAATTTTTATCCGTGTTCATATTTATCTTCTGCTTTTAATTGTACATTTAAACCTTTTAAAAGCAATGGCTTACCTTATTTGCCTTGTATCCTCTAGAGATACTGATCACAATGGCCAGTACCAAAATAAATATGTAATAAAATGTCCACAATTCGTTTAGAAAATGTCATCGACTTACTGGCTGAAACTGTTGAAGAGTTTAATATGATAGGAGAAGCGGGTAGCGAGTGTCAGGATACAGGACTCTGGAGGCAGATGCCTGACCATGGAGTAACTCCATGAAATGCATGCTGACCAGGTAATGTGGTTACATGCTTTACCCATAAACTGCCACCTTGATCTGGAGGTAACATACCTTCTGAGGTTTCTTTTCCAAGACCGTGATGATTCAATTATCCCAGGAAAATTACTGTTACACAGTTTCACTCATTCAGTGTTTTAATATAGCAGGCATACTATAAAAACAGTGACAGTTTATTCAATATATACCAATGCTGAATAATCATGAGCTTTTAAAATTCTTTCTCCAATGATCCTATAAAGTATTAAATATTAGGTGTTAACTAAAATGAAGAAAGGGCTTCCCTGGTGACTCAGCTGGTAAAGAATCTGCCTGTAATGCAGGAGACCTGGGTTCGATCCCTGGGTTGGAAAAATCCCCTGGAGAAGGGAAAGGCTACCCACTCCAGTATTCTTGCCTGGAGAATTCCATGGACTATATAGTCCATGGAGTCACAAAGAGTTGGACATAACTGAGCAAATTTCACTTTTCACTCAAAATGAGGAAAAACATATATCCATAAGTATTTGTATCTATTTCTTTATTTGTTGATAGTTCATCATCATGTTAAAAGTATTTAGGTACAAGTTAAAGTTTTTATCTTTTACAAAATAATTTAGCAGCTTATTATATATCATAACCTTTTAAAAATGTGATATCTCTAGGCATTTCTTTGTTTTTTAATTAAAGTATGGCTGATTTCCCTGGAGAAAGGAATGGCTACCCACTCCAGTATTCTTGCTGGAGAATTCCATGGACAGAGGAGCCTGGTGGGCCACAGTCCAAGAGAGCGAACAGAGTCAGACACAATTGAAACGACTCAGCATGCACGCACGCATAGCTGATTTACAATGTTAAAGTTCAAGTTAGTTTCAAGTATATAACACAGTGATTCAGTTTTATATATATATCTGTCTCTCTCTCCATATACATCCCTTGCATGCTCTTTTCCCTTTCAGGTTACTACAAAATATTGAGTCTAGTTCCCTGTGCGGTATACTAGGTCCTTGTTGGTTATCATGGCCTTAAATATTAGGCCCAAATTCATTTACCTTTAATGCTACCTATAATCTTTTTACATCTTATTTATTTATTAATTCAACACATATTTATTGAGTATCTACTATGCCGGGCACTGTTTTAGGAACTAAGGATAAATAATGCCCAACATGAAAAGAACAAGGAAAAATTTTGAGTGCTTGATATAAACCAGATGCATCCTTTTCAAATATTGAGCACTCAGAGCTGGCCTATGAGGTAGGTATTTTTATTTCTATGTGAGACAGCTGAGTCATGGATTACTGTAGCTGATTTCTGGAAGCCACACAGTTTTGTTGAGGGGCTGAGATGGGGACATAGATTTTTTTTTTTCTCACTCTTTCCTCACTTTTGAACTATCTGTCTCTCAAGCAGCCTTATTGCCTAGTTACTCCAAACACAGCTTCCTTTCCAGCCAGCCTACTTCCCAGGTATTTCCTGTACATGCCTTCAACCTCTTTGTGAAACTATCCTTTTACTGAGAAGACCTGGTCTTTCCACTCCACGTATCAAACCCTGCTTGTCCTTCACCTCAGCTCAAGTCTCATTGTCCCCATGGGTTGAGCTTTATCCTGTTTAATTTGATCTCCAGTGAGCACCTTCTGGACAGTCATTAATCTTACAAATATTTATTCTTTCCCTTCCGTGTTCTAAGTGCGGGAATCAAAACTGAGAAGACTAGTAAGACCTTTGCTTTCATAACACTTCAGTTTTTATTCAGAAGGCAAGCATTAACCAGCAAATCCATAGTAATTTAGGCCAGACTATCCTCTTGCCTTTTGTTATATTTAGAAGTCTTACTTCTCTTGCAGAATATACTGTAACTTTCTTTTAAGGCTCATTTAAAATTTTCTATTCTGAGAATTCAGTGCTTACTTGTGGAGTGCTTCCAATCTCATGTTTCTAAGTTTGTTCCTTTTGGGCAGTGATGACATGTTGCATGTTTTCTTACTTTTTGCCTTTATTGCCAAATATTTAAAGGATCTGGCAGATTGGGAGACCATTAAATGGTACCAGAAAGATGACCCATGTCTTATTTAGGGATAGGTGATGGGGATAGAGGAGGTTGATATATGAGGATCTGTGCTAGAATGACACTGATGGGAAGGATTTTGAGTTTCAGTGACTTTCAGAGGGGAATGAAAAAAAAAAATTAGATGTAAATACTATTTACAACAGCGGCTTTCCTGGTGACTCAGACGGTAAAGAATCTGCCTGCAATGCAGGAGACCCAGGTTCGATCCCTGGGTCAGGAAGATCCCCTAGAGAAGGAAATGGCAACCCACTCCAGTATTGCCTGGAGAATTCCATGGACAGAGGAGCCTGGCGGGCTACAGTCCGTGGGATTGCAAAGAGTCAGACATGACTGAGTGACTATCCTATTAATAATTACTCCTAGTCTAATAAGAAAATAGAAAGGCTCAAATATAACTTAATGCCTCTTTTAACATGTCTAATTGTACCACGCATCATGCCAAAAGGTTTGAATTTAGCCACTGATGTAGTATTAAGCTCAGTCATTCCTGTTGAACAACCAATGAGTATTTTCTGCAAGTCTGAAAATCCTGGTTAATGGTTTCATAGTGTTAATGTGCCACCTAGTGGTTCAGATTACACATTCTAACTGCATATGATTTAGGTTTTTCAGAGTTATAAATGTGGATATCCATTTTCCTTGATAATAATGACCCTTTATTATTAAAAGTATCTGCCAGATTCCAACTATGATAAACCCACTAATTTGTGATACTCATGTTGTTGTTTTTGCTCAAGCATTGATATGTTTTTTGTATTCGTGAATTCATTGTAAAGGGGTTGACTGCAGTCATTATCAGTGCAATGTCCCCAGTGATCTTTTATATATTTTAAAGGTTTTTAGTTATTTGGGAAGTAAATAGTTGATTTTTAATTTTACTTGGGTTCTCTGCAATGAGGGTTGGTATGTCTCATGTCGCTCTGGCGCTCTTTTCAGAAGGAGAAACTAACTGAAAACTTGCTGACATGATTTCTAGAATGACAGTGAGATTAACTAAAAGGAGACATAGTAGGGCACATTTGCTAGTGTAATTGATTTGCTGACTTTTACCATAAAAAAATCTGCTATTGGCTATATATGGTGTGTTTATTTCTAGTAAATATTACAGCCTGCCACCTAAGGTAAAGCTCCTAAATTTTCTCATGTATGGTTAGTGAAAATACCAACAATAAATAGACACTAGTTGTGAAATGTTTCTTATGTGCCAGGCATTAATAAATGATCTCCAGTTCCCACAAGAGCCCAGATTAATATTATTATTTCCATTTTAAAGAAGAAGAAATGGCTGGGAGATATAAGTTAATTCCCCTTGATCTCCACAGCCAAGAAGTCCCTGTACCTGGAGGCCCTCTAGCAAGGTCTCCATCATAGACTTGAAGCCCCCTCTTCTATTTCTGTAGAATTATGTTTCCCTGACTCATGGGAAAGATGGGGGTCAGTGGATATCTGCTTTACTTAAAAGATTCAGTAACATTTGAACTCATCTTTTTCAGTAGACAATTATATATATAATTATATATAGATTGTAAAATTATAACTAAATTATAAATTTTAATTATAATGATTAAATTGGAAAATTATAAAATAAAGCTAAAATTAAAATTATATATATAGTTGTCTTCTGGGAAAAACATATATAAAATTAAAAATCTTAAAGCAAATAAAGGTATCACATTCCCATGATAAATCCCTCTTTTTAGAATATGACAGTTTGTTTAAAGTTACCATTAGAGAACAGAGGGCTCTGCCCAGTGGATCTCACATAAGTCACAGAAGATTAATGTAGGTTAGCATCACCCAAGTCACACATTTCTCTTCTCCCGGCTTGCCCATGGAGATTGGATGAGGAAAGGGGAAAACCCTATTGTGCACGCATCTCCAAGGCCAAGTGGGCCACGCCAGCTCTGGGTGGGAGGAGCGATGATGTTGTAAACTTCTCAGACTTGCCTTATTTATGGGCAGATGGATGATAGTGACAGATAGACGATGTATAGGGATAGACAGATGGATATGCGTATATCTTGCCCAAACAACTGTCTCAGTGCGTTCCGAACAACACTAATTATGCATCTTTTGCCTCTCTTTGCAGGTAATAAAGAATGCTCTCGTTGAAAGCATTGAATATAGAAGGCAGAATCCGTCTCGTTGCTCTGTTTCCCTCAGTAGTGTTGAGGCAAGAAGATTCTTCAACAAGGAGTTTCTAAGCAAACCCACAGCATAGTTTGTGTACTGGAAAGGGTAGCGATTTCTGATGCAGAGGCCATTTGAAATTCCACGACAACTGGATTTAAAAGCCCAGGAGAGGTATTAGCACTGATCTTAAGAAACTGGTTGCAGTTACTTAGCTGCATGAGAACAATACTTGTAAAACTTCGCTAGATTGACAGATGATGTGGATTTTGTAAAAATATAGCTTAGCTACATTTTCTATCAGTATGAATTTCCTGATGCAAATGTAGGGACATATACTGTATTTTTTAGACATTCCTCATCAACTATCTATGTGTCCTCTTTTTTAAAAGGTGGTTCCTTAGAATATTTAACGGTTCAATCTTTAAAAGACTTTGTATTGTGTGTGAATGTAATTCACTGACTGGATTTATTCATGCCATGAGACAACACTATTTTTTATTTATATATGCATATATGAAATAAATACATCTGTATACAAATGAGCAAGAGGTAACTGAGTTTTTGTTTGTTATCTTTAATGCACTATTGCACTGTGGCTATGACAGATGCTCAGATTCATGGCTTCCAGACACAAAAATTGTTAACCCTAAACTCAAATGTGAAACAACATTTTAAATCATGGTGATTTTTCTTAGAAGAGAAAGTATGTGTTTTTTGAGCAAATGGTGTATATTTATTCAGAATATAGGGAAAAAAATGTAACTCCTTCTAGTTTACTTTGCTGATACTATCCTATTTGTGCTACAGACAGCAGTTGACCTCAGAGGAAAATCCAGAAGAGTGACAAGTGCTGCATCTGTAAGACTTGTCTTAGGGACAGTCTGCATTGCATGACTGTGGTTTGTTACTATTGAACCATAAAGTTCAGAGTTAGTACCCCAAAGAGAAGGGCTTCCTTACTTTTCTTGCTCTGAGTCTACCATTCTTTAATCTCTCTGTTCATGTGTCTTTTTTCCTCTCACCTTTCATTCACGTTTCTACCTGTGAGGAAAGACAAGGTAACAGGAAGGGAACCCTGAAAGTTCATTCATTGGTTGATCCATGCACATGGCAACTGATTGCCCTCTACAGGCCATCAGGCATGTTGCAGGGGCTGGGGACACAGCATTGGACAATGACAGAAGTGCCTACCTTCGAGGACCTTGGGCTTCCCTGGTGGCTCAGGTGGCAAAGAATCTGCCTGCAATGCAGGAGACCCAGCTTCAATCACTTTCACACTTTTAAGGACCTTACTTTCTAATGGAGATGACCAATAATAATCTGTAAAAATAAGTTCCTAGAATGTTAGCCCTAGGGAAGATCACAATGAGATGGTTATTGTTGCTATTTAGTCACTAAGTTGTGTCCAACTCTTTTGCAACCTCATTGACTGTAGCCCGCCAGCCTCCTCTGTCCATGGGATTTCCCAGGCAAGAATACTGGAGCTGAGTGGGCAGGACCTGTGGATATTTAAGGGAAGAACATACCCAGCAGAGGGGATAGCAGATGCATATGCTCTCAGGTAGAGCACCAAGCATGTTCCAGGAATAGAAAAGAGACTAATGTGCCCAGAGCAGAGTGGGAAATGTAAAAAATTAATTTTCACTTATTTTTTCAAGATGTGGCAATACTGTTTATATTTAATTTGTCTTTCAAAATACTCCTGGGAAATAACAAGACCAGAGAGCTTCCCTTGTAGCTCAGTTGGTAAAGAATCTGCCTGCAATGCAAGAGACCTGGCTTCAATTCCTGAATCAGGAAGATTCCCTGGAGAAGAAAATGGCTACTTACTCCAGTATTCTTGCCTGGAGAATCCCTTGGACAGAGGAGCCTGGCAGCCTATAGTCCATAGGGTCACAAGAGTCGAATACAACTTAGTGACCAAACCACCAGCAGAGAGCCTAAGAGACTTGTCCAAGGTTACTAATGTCTGAGCTGGTGTCCCATGCCCTGACCTCATGGCATTTGTATCATAATTGCTGGTGCTTCCAAGAAATTAATTAGATGGAAACTTTAAAGACTAGTGATTGTAAAACTGGAATGATCTAGGATCCTTGCTTTCTCGTTGTTCACAGGCTTTTGGTTTCTTAAATGTTGCTACTTACAGAGGCTTGTTAACTAATTCAGTGTTAACAATTTATTCATTTATAAATTTGTTAGAGTTCTGATTTTACGAAAACACATTTCGATGGCAAATTAAATCTATCAATGTGTTTTTTCATCCTATCTCTGGCTGAATGAATGACTGATAAGTGAGATGTGCTATTAGTCTTCGTGCAAACTGTCCACGTGCACCGGTAATTCTGGCTTAATTCTTTGCTTTTTGAAGTAAGCATTTGCTTGCTGTTCATGTTCTTGACTGGGACCCTACTTTACTTCACCCAGCACAGGCTGACAAATTTCAGGTAACTTATTTTTGTTAAGTGTGATAAACTTAACTAAGTTTAAGTGTGATAAACTTTAAGATAAAGTTTAGTGTGTGTGCATGTCTGTGCGTGTCTGTATACCTAGACACATAATTTCATTTCTATGAAAGAGATAATCCTAGACACAAGTGCTTTATTCTGATATTGAAAACCTTCTTTAAAAATTTTGGCGATCATTCTCTTTCTTTTCTTTTCCTTCTCCTCTCTTTAATTCTTGAACTATTTCATCCTAAAGCCATCAAGTGGGGGCAGAGACAGGTAGGAAGAGATGGTGATAGTCATGGAGCCACTGTGAATCAAAGTAAGACATCAGAATAAGCAGAGTGTCAGAAGACATCCAGGTAGAGGAAGAGCACTGATGATGTAAATGGGTTACACGCGTGGAGATTAATTAAATGTGTTCAGTGTAATGGAAGCCGGGTTTCTCATCTCAGAGGAAGAATGAAATTCTCAACAAATATGAAAATGAAAACCAGAATGTATTCAGTAGTATTAGGTTGAAATGGAAAATATCAGCATCCTTATCTATAGCTACTTAATGCTGACAAATCTCCTCCAGACTCCTTGGGATCATCTGCAGGAAAAGTCTCTGAGTAACACTGACTTCTCATGGTTCACTGATGGTTTTATTTAAAAGGTAACAATGGCAAATATTGTGCTGGATATACTATTGCAATCCTGTTGATATTGTTGAGGCAGCGTATTTGCCTATGACCATGTTGACCCAACAGGATCAATTATATATTCTTAGATGAGTTTGTACTTTAACCAAGGGCAAAATTGCCAATATTTACACTGACAGTGGACATATTTTGAAGTAGTTCATGATTTTGGAATGTCGTGGAAGTAACATGTCTTCCTTACTTTCAGCAGAAATAAAATTTTTAAATGGCCCTTATGGCCAGAAATTACTGAATTTCTGACATTGTTACCTAACGTTTTAGCTCTTAGTAAGATTCTGGGGCATTCTACACTTGACTTTCTGGAAGCTAGAGGAAACCACCTTGCTAACCTTTCGACAGGATTGCTGCCTTTCAAGGAACCATCAGCGGCCAGATCTCTGTCATGGTCTGAAGGGCTATGTCTTAAAATGGTAACTTAAGAAAAATTAGCTAGAAAAGCCCAGTTATTGGTCTCAGAAAAGGAAAAATGAGATTGGAATTCAAAAAATGCTGGTTTGAAAAAAGAGAGAGAAATATTGGCTCAGATCAACTAGTAACCTGCCCCTACTAGAGGTGCTAAAACCCACCCCTCCCCCACTGTAAATGCATTAAAACCTTGATGTATTGACAAAATGAGAGGGAGGACTCCTGAATCTGTGTTGGGGGTGGGGGCTGGGGGCCGGGAACATTAACAAGGCTAAAAGTGTGCCTGCCTCACTTGTTCTACCTGTCTGAAACACGACCCGAGGAAGCCTGATCATACTGCTACCTGACATTTCAAACCTCCTATTTGACATTTCAAATTTGCCCATTTCAAATGGACCATCCAAACTGGCAATTGGATCTCATACAACCTCCTCATTCAATGGGTATAGTTTGTGCTGGTCATGGTGTGTGTGTTTTCGTAGGCTTCTCAGGGGGCTCAGTGGTGAAGAATCCATATGCCAATGCAGGAGACCCAGGTTCAATCCTTGGGTTGGGAAGATCCTTTGGAGGAGGAAATGGCAACCCACTCCAGGATTCTTGACTGGAGAATCCCATGGACAGAGGAGAGTGGTGGGCGAAAGAGTTGGATAGGACTCAGTGACTAAACAACAAGAATAATGATCAGAAATGTTTAAAGGCTACTTATTTTTAAAAGAGTAATCACACCACTTATTTTGTCTGGTGACTCTGTACCTGGGAAAACACATTTTAGGGATTGGCATAGTATTTTTTGCTGATGGGATAATGCATTTAAACAAAATAAATTTTGAAGGACACATATGAAACGAAGACCCTTGTCATTAAGCAATTTACTATATTTTTTTTAGTAAATAAAAAACAAATATTAAATACCTTTAGGATTTCTGAATTATGTGCTAGTTATCATGTATGTTTGGGGAAGGGCAAGAAGAATATGGACTTCAGCATTTACAGGTGGGTTCCTGAAGCCATGAGAAGTTAGGAGAAAGTTCTAAGTCTGAATCGCAACATGAGCTGGGGTGCAGAGATGAAACTGAGCTTGGCCCGTTTGTCATCTGTGAGGTAACTCACTCTGGCTTAAGGAGTGTGTGTTGATCAGCAGGTGGATGGAGTGGGGACCACACAATTAGATGTAATTTGCTGCCAAAGTCTGAAATTTCATATTTGCTCTTATGTCCAGAGTGCTTATTACATTATTAAATACACACATGCAGGCATATATACGTACTTAGAAGTGAGCTATACATGGGCCAGGCTTCCCAGGTGGCACTAGTGGCAGCCACTTGCTAACGCAGGAAACATAAGAGATGTGGGTTCGATCCCTGGGTGGGAAGATCCCCTGGAGGAGGGCAGGGCAACCCGCTCCAGTATTCTTGCCTGGAGACTCCCATGGACCCAGGAGTGTGGCAGGCTATACAGTCCATAGGGTCGCACAGAGTTGGACATGATTGAAGTGACTTAGCACACATACATGCGTACATGGACCAATCATGAAAATGCCATGAGCTAAGGATTAAGATGAAAACAATTCTGTGATCTTGAAGTCCTTTATGGGAACAAAACAAAACAGAAATAAAAGCAAAAACACAGGAACGCTTTGCAAGCCTAATGATCCAAGAGCCTTGCTTTATATACCCATTAATAAATGAGAAAATGGAGTATAGCTCCTGTGGTGGAAAGTAATCCTTTTCAAACATGTAATTTGCTCCCATTCATTTCCCTGATGAGTTGCAAGCAGAGGTGATGTAAGTTATTGCTGAATCAAGATGAGAAGTACTACTTTCTTGTGTGAATTTCCTGAGATCTAGGAGTCATTACGCTGGCATTAAGTAGCCTATGCCGACTAATACGTTACATTATGAAAACCTTCACATCTTCCAAATTCCAGACTTACAGAATCGATACAATTCATATCACATAAAGGATTCATAGCTTTACCTAGAGAGTTAATGATGAAACAAATCTGTAATGCATCAAGAAAATGGAACATTTAAACTGAATTGTCCTGATATGAGTCAGTTTTTTGCATGACACCCTCGGGGTAAATTTCTTACTCTGTTATGTTTTTGCTCACCTATAAAAGGGGGAATAAAATTAAATACTTTTATATTCTCATAAGATGACTATGAGTATCAAATGATAAAGGTGTATAAAAACTTTAATTAATCTCCAAAATGTACAAGCAACACATGCAGCTCAATTCCAGAAAAAAGAGCAACTGAATCAAAAAGTGGGCAAAAGACCTAAACAGACATTTCTCCAAAGAAGACGCACAGATGGCGAACAAACACGTGAAAAGATGCTCAGCATCGCTCACGATCAGAGAAATGGCAAATCAAAACCACAACGAGGTACCATCTCACGCCGGTCAGAACTGCTGCTATCAAAATTCTACAAGCAATAAATGCTGGAGAGGGTGTGGAGAAAAGGGAACCCTTTTACACTGTTGGTGGGAATGCAAACTGGTACAGCCACGGTGGAGAACAGTGTGGAGATTTCTTTAAAAACTGGAAATAGAACTGCCATACGACCCAGCAATCCCACTGGGGGGCATACACACCGAGGAAACCAGAATTGAAAAGGCACATGTAACTTCGGGATATTGCAACAGCAACCTAGAAGTCCATCAGCAGATGAATAGATAAGGAAGTTGAGGCACAGGAAGATGGCGGAGGCATAGGACGGGGCGGCCACTTTCCCCCCAACAAAATCAACAAAAGAACATTTGAACGCTGAGTAAATCCCACAAAAAAACTTCTGAAGACCGGCAGAGGACATCAGGCACTCAGAAAAGCAGCCCATAGTCGTCGAAAGGAGGTAGGAAATAGATAAAAAGATAAAAAGAGAGACAAAGGAAGGAGGGACGGAGCTCCCTCCCGGGAAGGGAGGCTTTAAAAAAAAAAAACAAAAGAAGTTTCCAAACACCTGGAAACACTGGCAAGTGGAACCTCAGAGGGCCGCATAACTGGGAGACAAAAGACATAAATAATTAAAACTCACAGACTAAGTGCCCAGAGGAAACTCTCAGCGGAGAGGCGGTGCAGACGCCTGCACCCCTCACTAGCAAGTCGGGGCTGGGCAGGGAGGCACCGGCAGCAGCGCTTAGAGGGAGAGCCGGCTCCCGCGCTCAGAGGGAGAACCAGCGGCGGCACTCAGAGGGAAAACCGGTGGCAGCGCTTAGAGGGAGAGCCGGCGCCCGCGCTTAGAGGGAGAACGACTGTGCGCTTAGGGGGAGAACTGGTGGCTGCACTTAGAGGGAGAACTGGGCTTGAACGCCCCAGGGCAAACTGAGGGCTCGAACTTAAGATAACAGAGCAGAGGTTGCAGCTGAAGGGCGAGAGGGCTGGAAAAAGCCTGTGAAAAAGCCCCAAGCCAGTCCCGCCCACAGAACCGGGCGCAGAGCGGAGCGAGCCGGCAGCGGGAGGCCCTTCCCCCAGCCCCCGCCGACGCGGGCGGGGAGGGGAGCCAGCGCCGGGGCGGGGGCAGCCGCGGCCCCAGAGAGGCTTCCCGTGCCAAGCTGCAGGCAGGCTTCCTTGCTGGCCAGGATTTCTTGGGTTCGGGCCGGTCGATATCCGCCTGAGAAGCTGCGCTGGTTGTGCCCCCAGAAAACCAAGCGGCAGGAACCAGGAAGGCGATAAGTCCCAGCGACCGCGCTCGCCAAACGCCTGGTCACCTGAGCTGCTAGGACCGGGGAAGGCACAAAACGCAGGCCCAGCCAAGTCTGCGCCTTTGTGAGTACCCGAGGACCTGAACCTGAGCCGCTCAGACCTGGGAAGTGCATGCAACCCAGCGCCACCCGCGGACAGCTTGCAGCAGAGCAAACTAAAGCCTAAGCAGCATAAACAGGGAAAGCACACACGCCTCAAGCTGGAGCATTCCCAGTGTAGCCGACACCGAGAGCACTCCCCACAGACACCAGGGATATTTGTTAGCTGTTCCTCCCTCCCCATAGCAGGACTGAATAAGAGAGCTGGGGAAAAAAAAAAAAAGTGTCCACCACAGCATCCTGGTATCAGGACGGGAATTAGACACTGAGGAGACCAGAAAACAGAAGAGGGAGAAGCCTTGAGCCTCCTTCAAGTATAAGACTGAAAACCAGAGGCAGAGGCTTAAGGCCAAATCCTGAGAACACCAGAGATCTCCGGTTCCAGAGAACATTAATTGATAGGTACTCATCAAAGACCTCCATACATACACTGAAACCAGGCACCACCCAAGGGTCAACAAGTTTCAGTGAAAGACATACTACGCAAGCTATCCAGCAACACAGGAGAATAGCACTGAGCTTCAATATACAGGCTGCCCAAAGCCACCCCAAACCCACTGACATCTCAAACTCATTACTGGACACTTCATTGCACTCCAGAGAGAAGAAATCCAGCTCCACCCACCAGAACATCTACCCAAGCTTCCCTAACCAGGGAACTTTGACAAGTCACCCAACCAACCCCACACACAACGAGGTAACTACATAATAAAGAGAACTCCACAGACTGTCAGAAGACGGAAAGGCCACCCCGAACACAGCAATTTAAGCAAGATGAAGAGGCAGAGAAATACCCAACAAGCAAAGGAACAGGATAAATGCCCACCAACACAAACAAAAGAGGAAGATATAGGGAACCTACCCGACAAAGAATTTCGAATTTTAATTGTGAAAATGATTCAAAATCTGGAAAGCAAAATGGAGTTATAGATAAATAATCTGGAGACAAGGATTGAGAAGATGGAAGAAATGTTCAATAAGGAATTAGAGGAAATAAAAAAGAGTCAATATACAATGAATAATACAATAGATGATATCAGAAACACTCTTGAGGGCACAAACAGTAGAATAACGGAGGCAGAAGACAGGATAAGCGAGCTAGAAGATAGAATTGTAGAAATAAATGAAACAGAGTCGGAAAAAGAAAAAAGAATTTAAAAAAATGAGGACAATATTAGAGACATATGGGACAATATTAAACGCCCCAACATTCGAATCATAGGAGTCCCAGAAGAAGAAGACAAAAAGAAAGACCATGAGAGAATACTTGAGGAGATAATAGTTGAAAATTTCCGTAAAATGGGGAAGGAAATAATCACCCAAGTCCAAGAAACACAGAGAGTCCCTAACAGGATAAACCCAAGGTGAAATACCCCAAGGCACATATTAATCAAATTAACAAATTTCAAACACAAAGATAAAATATTAAAAGCAGCAAGGGAAAAACAACAAATAACACACAAGGGGATCCCCATAAGGATAACAGCTGATCTTTCAGCAGAAACTCTACAGGCCAGGAGGGAATGGAAAGACATACTTAAAGTGATGAGAGAAAATAACCTACAGCCCAGATTACTGTACCCAGCAAGGATCTCATTCAAATATGAAGGAGAAATCAAAAGCTTTACAGACAAGCAAAAGCTGAGAGAATTCAGCATCACCAAACCAGCTCTCCAACAAATACTAAAGGATTTCTCTAGACTGGAAACACAGAAAGGGTATATAAACTTGAACCCAAAACAATAATGAAAATGGCAACATACTTATCAGTAATCACCTTAAACGTAAATGGGTTGAATGCCCCAACCAAAAGACAAAGGCTGGCTGAATGGATACAAAAACAAGACTCCCATATATGTTGTCTACAAGAGACCCACCTCAAATCGAGGGACACATACAGACTGAAAGTGAAGGGCTGGAAAAAGATAGTCCACGCAAATAGAGACCAAAAGAAAGCAGGAGTAGCAATACTCATATCAGATAAAATTGATTTTAAAACAAAGACTGTGAAAAGAGACAAAGAAGGAAACTACATAATGATCAAAGGATCAATCCAAGAAGAAGATATAACAATTATAATTATTTATGCACCCAAAATAGGAGCACCGCAATATGTAAGACAATTACTAACAATTATGAAAGGGGAAATTAACAATAACACAATAATAGTGGGAGACTTTAATACCCCACTTACATCTATGGATAGATCAACTAAACAGAAAATTAACAAGGAAACACAAACTTTAAATGATACAATAGACCAGTTAGACCTAATAGATATCTATAGGACATTTCACCCCAAAACAATGAATCTCACCTTTTTCTCAAGCGCACATGGAACCTTTTCCAGGATAGATCACATCCTGGGCCACAAATCTAGCCTTGGTAAATTCAAAAAAATTGAAATAATTCCAAGCATCTTTTCTGACCACAATGCAGTAAGATTAGATCTCAATTACGGGAGAAAAACTATTAAAAATGCCAACATATGGAGGCTGAACAACACGCTGCTGAATAATGAACAAATTATAGAAGAAATCAAAAGAGACATCAAAATATGCATAGAAATGAATGAAAATGAAAACACAACAACCCAAAACCTCTGGGACACTGTAAAAGCAGTGCTAAGGGGGAAGTTCATAGCAATACAGGCGCACCTCAAGAAACAAGAAAAAAGTCAACTGTATAACCTAACTCTACATCTAAAGCAACTAGAAAAGGAAGAAATGAAGCACCCCAGGGTCAGTAGAAGGAAAGAAATCATAAAAATTAGGGCAGAGATAAATGCAAAAGAAACAAAAGAGACCATAGCAAAAATCAACAAAGCCAAAAGCTGGTTCTTTGAGAAGGTAAATAAAATTGACAAACCACTAGCCAGACTCATCAAGAAAGAAAGGGAGAAGAACCAAATCAATAAAATTAGAAATGAAAATGGAGAGATCACAACTGACAACACAGAAATACAAAGGATTATTAGAGAATACTATCAGCAATTATATGGCAATAAAATGAATAACTTGGAAGAAATGGACAAATTCCTAGAAAAGTACACCTTACCAAAACTGAACCAGGAAGAAATAGAAAATCTGAACAGACCCATCACAAGCACGGAAATTGAAACTGTAATCAAAAATCTCCCAGCAAACAAAAGCCCAGGTCCAGACGGCTTCACAGCTGAATTCTACCAAAAATTTAGTGAAGAGCTAACACCTATTCTACTCAAACTCTTTCAGAAAATTGCTGAGGAAGGAAAATTTCCAAACTCATTCTATGAGGCCACTATCACCCTAATCCCAAAACCTGGTAAAGATCCCACAAAAAAAGAAAACTACAGGCCAATATCGCTGATGAACATAGATGCAAAAATCCTTAACAAAATTCTAGCAATCAGAATCCAACAACACATTAAGAAGGTCATACATCATGACCAAGTGGGCTTTATCCCAGGAATGCAAGGATTCTTCAATATCCGCAAATCAGTCAACGTAATACACCACATTAACAAACTGAAAAATAAAAATCATATGATTATCTCAATAGATGCAGAGAAAGCCTTTGACAAAATACAACATCCATTTATGATAAAAACTCTCCAGAAAGTGGGAATAGAAGGGACATATCTCAACATAATAAAAGCTATATATGACAAACCCATAGCAAACATTATTCTCAATGGTGAAAAACTGAAAGCATTTCCCCTAAAGTCAGGAACAAGACAAGGGTGCCCACTCTCACCACTACTCTTCAACATGGTTCTGGAAGTTTTGGCTACAGCAATCAGAGCAGAAAAAGACATAAAAGGAATACAAATTGGAAAAGAAGAAGTAAAACTCTCACTGTTCGCTGATGACATGATCCTCTACACAGAAAACCCTAAAGACTCTACCAGAAAACTACTAGAGCTAATCAATGAATACAGTAAAGTTGCAGGATATAAAATCAACACACAGAAATCCCTTGCATTCCTATACACTAATAATGAGAAAATAGAAAGAGAAATTAAGGAAACTATTCCATTCACTGTTGCAACGAAAAGAATTAAATACTTAGGAATGTATCTACCTAAGGAAACAAAAGACTTGTACATAGAAAACTATAAAACACTACTGAAAGCAATCAAAGAGGACACTAATAGATGGAGAAATATACCGTGTTCGTGGATTGGAAGAATAAATATTGTGAAAATGAGTATACTAGCCAAAGTAATTTATACATTCAATGCAATCCCTATCAAGCTACCAACGATATTTTTCACAGAACTAGAACAAATAATCTCACAATTTGTATGGAAATACAAAAAACCTCGAATAGCCAAAGCAATCTTGAAGAAGAAAAATGGAACTGGAGGAATTAACCTGCCAGACTTCAGGCTCTACTACAAAGCCACAGTCATCAAGACAGTATGGTACTGGCATAAAGACAGAAATATAGATCAATGGAACAAAATAGAAAGCCCAGAGATAAATCCACGCACCTATGGACACCTTATCTTCGACAAAGGAGGCAAGAATATAAAATGGAGAAAGACAGTCTCTTTAACAAGTGGTGCTGGGAAAACTGGTCAGACACTTGTAAAAGAATGAAATTAGAACACTTCCTAACACCATACACCAAAATAAACTCAAAATGAATTAGAGAGCTAAATGTGTGACCAGATATTATAAAACTCCTAGAGGAGAACGTAGGCAAAACACTCTCTGACATAAATCACAGCAGGATCCTCCAAGACCCTCCTCCCAGAAAATTGGAAATAAAAGCAAAAATAAACAAATGGGACCTAATTAAAATCAAAAGCTTCTGCACAGCAAAGGAAACTCTAAGCAAGGTGAAAAGACAGCCTGCAGAATGGGAGAAAATAATAGCAAATGAAGCAACTGATAAAGGATTAATCTCCAAAATAGACAAGCAGCTCCTGCAGCTCAATTCCAGAAAACTAAGTGACCCAATCAAAAAATGGGCCAAAGAACTAAACAGACATTTCTCCAAAGAAGACATAAAGATGGCTAACAAACACATGAAAAAATGCTCAACATCCCTCATAATCAGAGAAATGCAAATCAAAACCACAATGAGGTACCATTTCACACCAGTCAGAATGGCTGCTATCCAAAAGTCTACAAGCAATAAATGCTGGAGAGGGTGTGGAGAAAAGGGAACCCACTTACACTGTTGGTGGGAATGCAAACTAGTACAGCCACTATGGAGAACAGTGTGGAGATTCCTCAAAAAACTGGAACTAGAACTGCCATATGATCCAGCAATCGCACTCCTGGGCATACACACCGAGGAAACCAGAACTGAAAGAGACACATGTACTCCAATGTTCATTGCAGCACTGTTTATAATAGCCAGGACATGGAAGCAACCTAGATCTCCATCTGCAGACGAATGGATAAGAAAGCTTTGGTACATATACACAATGGAGTATTTCTCAGCCATCAAAAAGAATGCATTTGAATCAGTTTTAATGAGGTGGATGAAACTGGAGCCTATTATACAGAGTGAAGTAAGCCAGAAAGAAAAACACCAATACAGTATACCAACGCATATATATGGAATTTAGAAAGATGGAAACCTGAACCCTGTATACGAGACTGCAAAAGAGACATAGGCATATAGAACAGTCTTTGGGACTCTGTGGGAGAGGGTGAAGGTGGGATGATTGGGGAGAACGGCATTGTAGCATGTATATTGTCATAAGTGACCAGTCCAGGTTCGACGCATGATACAGGATGCCTGGGGCTGGTGCACGGGAATGACATGGAGGGAGGAGATGGGGAAGAGGGAGGTGGGAGGGGGGTTCAAGAAAGAGAACACATGTACATCCGGGGCGGATTCATGTCAATGTACGGCAAAACCAACCAATATATTAATGTAAGGTAATTTGCCTCCAATAAAATAAATGTTAAAAAAAATAAAATAAATAAAATAAAAAAAAATTAAAAAAAAAAGGAAGTTGTGGTACATTTACACAATGGAGTATTACTCAGCCATGAAAAGGAACACATTTGAGTCAGTTCTAATGAGGTGGATGAACCTGGAACCTATTATACAGAGTGAAGTAAGTCAGAAAGAGAAGGACAAATACTGCACATTAACACATATATATGGAATTTAGAAAAATTGTCCCTATGGTCCTACACTCATGGCAGCAAGGGAGACACAGATATAAAGATCTGGACTCATTGGAGAAGGCGAGAGTGGATGATTTGGAAGAACAGCACTGAAACGTGTACATTACCATATGTAAAATAGATGACCAGTGCAATTTTGATACATGAAGCAGGGCACCCAAAGCCAGTGCTCTGGGACAACCCAGAGGGATAGTGTAGGGAGGGAGGTGGGAGGGGGTTTCAGGATGGAGGGGACACATGTATACCTGTTGCTGATTCATGGTGATGTATAGCAAAAACCATCACAATATTGTAAAGCAATTAACCTCCAATTAAAATTAATTAATTAAGAATTGACAACAAAACTTGAACAAATACAAGGTCTTTCTTTGACGACTTATTTTTTCTTTACAGAAGATATTTCCTCAAGAATCAAGAGACCAGGTACAAGACTTAATTGTTAGCACCCCCAATAAATGAAAATAAATATGAAATTATTAAATGTTAATGAATAACAAGATATTTAATCAGTATATAAAACTCATAAGAAACACTGAGAGATATATTTGCATGTAAGTGAATCAGTCCATGGCAAATAGATGAGGAAACAATGGAAACCATGACAGACTTTATTTTGGGGGGCTCCAAAGTCACTGCAGATGGTGATTGCAGCCAGGAAATTTAAAGATGCTTGCTCCTTGGAAGAAAAGCTATGGCCAACCTAGACAGCATAAAAAGCAGAGACATTCCTTTGCCAACAAAGGTACATCTAGTCAAAACTATGGTTTTTCAAGTAGTCATGTATGGATGTGAGAGTTGGATTTATAAAGAAAACTGAGCCCCGAAGAATTGTTGCTTTTGAACTGTGGTGTTGGAGAAGACTCTTGAGCATCCCTTGGACTGCAAGGAGATCCAACCAGTCCATCCTAAAGGAAATCAGTCCAGAATATTCATTGGAAGGACTGATGCTGAAGCTGAAACTGCAATACTCTGGCCACCTGATGTAAAGAACTGACTCTTTGGAAAAGACCCGGATGCTGGGAAAGCCTGAAGACAGGAAGAGAAGGGGACAATAGAGGATGAGATGGTTGGATGTCACCACCGACTCAATGGACATGAGTTTGAGCAAGCTCCGGGAGTTGGTGAGGCCCGGTGAGTTAGTGAGGACGGACAGGGAGGCCCGGCGTGCAGCAGTCCATGGGGTCGCAGAGTCCGACACGACTCAGCGACAGAACTGACTGAAATTCTCAGTTTGACCACTAGATGGAAGCATTTTTTCAAAATTGTTCTACATTAGCACGTCTTCATGGGAGAAGGCAATGGCACCCCACTCCAGTACTCTTGCCTAGAAAATCCCATGGACGGAGGAGCCTGGTAGGCTGCAGTCCATGGGGTCACTAAGAGTCAGACACGACTGAGCGACTTCACTTTCACTTTTCACTTTCATGCATTGGAGAAGGAAATGGCAACCCACTCCAGTGTTCTTGCCTGGAGAATCCCAGGGACGAGGGGAGCCTGGTGGGCTTCCGTCTATGGGGTCGCACAGAGTCGGACACGACTGAAGCGATTTAGCAGCAGCAGCAGCAGCACGCCTTCATACTGTAAAGAATCCGCCTGCAGTGCATGATCAGGGTTGGATCTCTGGATAGGGAAGATCCCTTGGAGGAGGGCATGGCAACCCAGTCCAGTATTGCCTGGAGAATCCCATGGACAGAGGAGCCTGGTGGGCTGCAGTCCATGGGGTTGCAAAGAGTCGACGCAGCTGAGCGACTAACACTGGCACGTCAATAGGTCCGTTAATGCAAATATAGTTACATTTGTCTAACGAGAAATATAACTTCAGAGCATATCCTGTACTTAGAAAACATGTATAATATCATGTAATTGGATTACAATAGTGTAACACATATTTTAAAAAATGATTCTACCATCTTTTTGTTCATTTTGTTTGCCAGTGTAAATAATTTAAAGATACCCAGGAATAAAATGGAGTAATAAGAGACATAATGAAAACCTACAAGTGAATGATCTACCCAACTCGGAGAATCACCTTCCCGTTTTTAACACTTTCTCAGCCATGCCTTTCTACATATTGTTCCTGGGCTTGGAATTTCTGCAAAATCCTAGCTTTTCCAGGTGCTGATTGCTCTCCGCTTTTTTCCTGACCTTCATCCTAAGGGCAAAAAAGACCCGTTTCTCCTCTAGTTTCTTTCCTTCACCTGCACGCCCTGTGCTTATCTGCACTACAGCACTCTCCTGTAGATAATTATCCTTTAGACGACTTAGTGACTATGCAACAACAGAGCTGTAAAAGCCCAGAATTTCTTACATTGTTTTGTGAATGTGGAAATGCTCTTTAAAGCTGTTATGTTAATTTTATAACAATGTTGTAATATAAAAGGATGTAGATAACCTTATTTCAGAACTTGCTTGAACTCATTTTATGACTAATAACTAATGTTATGAATAAAAACAGATAACCTAGAGTTACGGAATTTAAACAGGTCTGAACCACATATAGGAAATATACCCCTTGATTCCTTGGCAATACTTTCAAGAAACTTTTATGGAATTACTGCTGTCACCTGCTAGTCAAGGAGATGGTCTTCTAGCCAATTTTAAAGAGCAAACATCTAAATTTATTACCATGTTAGGTCCTGTGAGATGTGAGTTATCTTAATCTCCTTTGTGTACAGTTTGGACTTTTTGAAGGTTTATCTAATATCAGAATTACTATCACATTATCTTTAAAGCTCACCTTCTGTAATTCCAAATCTGCTTTACTACATGTGATACATATGTTGTACTTAGTGGAGACTCTTTACTAAGCCAATAACATTGCATCCCTAAATGATAGGATATCATAAGAATTTGATGATTATGCATTTTCCCAGACTGGTATAAAAATCTTAATTTTGAATGAGTAATTTAAAATGGACATTTTAGCTTAGGTTACAGTTATTGGTTAATTGCATTTTGAAAAACAATGATTAAACTTCACCATGTTATTGAAGCTTTCTTATGGTGTGGTGGTAGAAAGAAAATAATAAAACAAAACAAAAAAAAAAGAAAATAATAAAACAGCTAACATGTATAGTACTTCACAGTCTGTAAAAAGGTGCTTAATATACTATTTCGTTTGATTGATAGGAGAGTCTCTAAAGACAAGCAAGGGGAGTAGAATTAATTCATTTACAAAAAAAGAACTAGAAACTCATGGATTTAAGTGAGTTGCTTAGTGAGTGAAGTGAAAGTGAAATTGCTCAGTCGTGTCCAACTCTTTGCGACCCCGTGGACTGTAGCCTACCAGGCTCCTCCATCCGTGGGATTCTGAAGGCAAGAGTACTGGAGTGGGTTGCCATTTCCTTCTCCAGGGATCTTCCCAACCTGCTTACCACTATACAACTAATCAGACAGAGATTAGCTTGCAGTCCTGGTCTCCTGACCTCTGACCCCACATGTTCTCATAATCATCCAAATGTACTGACTACAAACCAGAAACCCCAGTCTGATCTCTGTCACTTAAGTGCCATATAAACATTAGTATCTATATGGTTTGAATTTTATTCTCCTTGGTTGAAAAAAAATGAATATTACTATCTCTTCTGTTTGACAAGATTACTGTAAAGTCCCTCCAATCTGATATGTCCTGTCTGAGGTATTGTGATTTATGAAAAATATGTATAGTAATTGATCCTGTGAAGACACGATCATTAGTTATTGCAGTGGTGGTGGGGTGAGGTGGAGGATATCTTTTAGGTTATATAAGCGTTTGCTTACATCATAGATTATCAAAAGCATAAAACTTGAAATCAGATAAAAGTAAAATTTAGTACTGCTCATCCATTTACCAGTAGTGTGGCTTTTGGCCTTTAATTAAGAATAATAAATCACCATATGTGTCTATTTTAAGAGAATCTTTAAGCTAAACAACTGACAGATTTAAATTTTTTATTTTAATATTAGTTATGGAAGAAACTTTAATAGCAACAAAGTAATCCTATTTTAGCTTCAAAAAACTTTATGGTCAAGTTTATATGAAATTAGGGACTATAACCACAGTGTGGCACTCTTTACTTACTTATGACTTTTCAATTCATATTTTGTCAGTAAATTGTGCTGGTCAATGCAGTGCCATATTATTCCTGGGGAATTCATTGTGTTTTCTTATATATTCTTAAGTATTGTAATCATCTATTACAAGGTTTCATAAAGATTAATACAGTAATCCCAGACAATTGAAAAGCAAAAGAAAAAAAAATTATTATCTTAATATTGTAGCATCAAATTCGCAAAACACTAAAGCTTCTTGGTTTTGATTGCATAACAGTGTGTGTGTGCACCCACAGAAAACAACTTAGTAGTGAAAGAACAAACTCATTGACATTCCAACACCATCTGAGCCACCAGGGAAGTCACTTAATTAACACTCCCCACAAAACCTAGCATGTCAAACAGAAGACTTAGTTCCCAGGTGACTGCATTCCCAGAGGTGTGTTGCCATAATGTGCTATAACTTGAGATGCTGAAAGGATGACTTATCAGGAAGAGAAACAAAATGGCAACCTTAGCTCAGAGAAGATAAACCCAAGCAACAAATATTAACTGAGGATGTTATTATAGTTAAACCATTGGAATCCATTACATCCAGATGTGACCCACATGTCCCCAACAGTAAGATGTTCAAAATTTTTTCCCACCAGAGACTCTCCATGTATTATCTGAAAGAAGAATAGGCAGTGGTACTGGGAAAAATCTACAACAATCTGGACAGGAAGACATACGGGCTTGCTAGAGGGTGAAGCAGCTAAAAGAATGACTTCCTTAAGAAATCTAACCAAGAGATACCCCAGTGGGGTAGAAAAGGTCAGTGTGTCCCAATTCGCTTTGTCAAGCACCCAAGAGATACTTCTCCAATGGCTTCTATTGCGTTTGGAACAAACCTCATGGCTAAAAGCCACCACATGACTGGGCTACTTTTTTAACCTCATTTCCTATGATTTTTTTTTTTTTCTCCTGTAAATGTTCTATTTCAGTCATGCAGTCTGGAAACTTACCAGATCCTCTCTCATATCAGGACCCTTGCTCATCCTTTTCTTTGACTGGATTTTTTGTCACTTGGATACTTAGTCTTCCTCACTTGAGGATACCATCATAGTGTGCAAAGTAGCAACCGTGGGCTACTGTCTGCTCCTCTTAAGATTATTTTTCTCCATAGCACTCATCACCACTTGACATAATGTACTATATAGTGTGGACTTCCCAAGTGCCTCAGTGGTGAAGAATTTGCCTGCCAATGCAGGAGAAGCTGGAGACGCAGCTTTGATCCCTGGATCAGGAAGATCCCTTGGAGGAGGAAATGGCAATCTACTCCAGTATTCATGCCAGGATAATCCCATAGACAAAGGCGCCTGGCAGGGCTACAGTCTATGGGTCACAAAGAGTCGGACATGACTGAGCATGCATACAGAAGCAGACGATACAGTGTAGACACTATATAGTTGGTTGATTTTCACTACGTTCCAAGATGGCAGCTTGCCTTGTCCCCTTTCGTAACCTCAGTGACCAGAACAGTAAATATTTATTGATGGAATTGTGATTATTTTGCTAAAAGTGTGGACAGTTTTTTTTCTTCCAATTGCCATTTAAGGACCGTGACGTATTCAACTGAATGTTTTGTACACAGACCTTATATGCTAGACACAGTAGCAGGTATACAATAGCAGTGATCAAGACTATGTCCCTTCGGGGACTTTGGGCAAGTAAACAGTTAATTACATACAGGGCAATAAGATGATTCATTTCCAAGGTGATCTAGGTGAACATAATATGGGCACCCAGCCCAGGTCTAAAAAGTCAGAATATATATCCAAGAGGAGATGGCATCAAAGAGAGGCATGAAGGACAAGTAGAAGTAAGCCAAACAGAGAAGAGGGAAGAATATTACAAACATGCAAAAGGCAAGTTGTGCCAAATGGAAATCACATGAAAAAATGTCTTAAAATTATCTTTTGTTTTTCCTACTAACCAAGGATCTTGAGTTGCAAATATCTTAACAGACTCCCACTATGCATTTGAGTAGAATGTCTTCTCAATTTCCTGTTGCTTAAAAAGAGTCACTTCCTGGCCTAGGAGGATAGTCAAGTGTTGTGAACAACAGACCTGGATTTGGAATCTTGTTTACTTAACAGCTGAGTGTTTGAGCCAAGTATTCTAAGCCTGAATTTCCAATTGTAAAACAAGAATGCCATTACCCACTGCATTAGGTGGCTGTGAGCATTCACTGGTTCAAGCCAAAGATCCCACTGAAGGCCAGGAACAAATTTAGAACCAATCTGCAAAGATGGGTAAGAACACTACCCTCTTGGAGTTATACGCAATTTAAGTGTCTATGCAGGCTAGGGGGAGAAACAGACATTTAACAAATAAATTTAAACAGAAGCACGTGACATAGAAACACAAACATGAGGATAAGATGAAATAGAGGAGTAGAGTGGGGTTATTTTGGATCATGTGACCATGGATATTTTCTCAGAGGATATATAATTTCACTGAAAACCTAAGGAGTAGGAAGAAGCAATTGCAGGAATTTGTGGGGGATGAAATTCTAAGCAGAATCAACAACCAGTATTGAGGCCTGGGGCTGAAATGACTTCAGGGTGTTTGAGGCAAAGAATGTAAAGTGTATATTGGATGGAGGTGATGGATGCCCCATGCAGCTCATACCTAGGATGACATATCAGGTCAGGAGGGCAGGGGAGGATTAGATTAGGATCTTCCCACCAGCTTTATGGAGGCATAATTGACAATTAAAATTGTAATATATTTAAAGGGTACAATGGGGTGATTTGATATACATTGGGAAATGACTGCAATCAAGTTAATTAACACATCTTTCACATACTAACTTTTTAATTATTTTTGTTTGCTTGCTTTTTAAAGAATCATATTTCTTCCCACTTTATTTTTTTAATGATTTTATTTATTTATATATTTTTGGCTGTCTGGTCTTTGTTGCTGCTCACAGGCTTTCTCTAGATGCGGCGAGCACGGGCTTCTCACTGTGATGATTTCTCTTGTTGCAGAGAAGGGGTCTAGGGCACAGGGCTTCATTAGTTTTGACTCCCAGGCTCTAGAGTACAGGTTCAGTACTTGTTGTACAGGGGCTTAGCTGCCAGGGGGCAAGTGGGATCTTCCCGGACCAGGGATCAAACTATTGTCTCCTGCACTGGCAGGCAGATTCTTTATCACTGAAGCCCTATTTGCTTGTATTCAGTGAGAACACTTACAATCTACCCTGTTAGCAAATTTCAAGTATACTATAATAGCTATTTCAAGTCTTGAAAGATGATGCTGTGAAAGTGCTGCACTCAATATGCCAGCAGATTTGGAAAACTCAGCAGTGGCCACAGGACTGGAAGAGGTCAGTCTTCATTCCAATCCCAAAGAAAGGCAATGCCAAAGAATGCTTAAACTACTGCACAATTGCACTCATCTCACACGCTAGTAAAGTCATGCTCAAAATTCTCCAAGCCAGGCTTCAGCAGTATATAAACCGTGAACTCCCAGATGTTCAAGCAGGTTTTAGAAAAGGCAGAGGCACCAGAGATCAAATTGCCAACATCCGCTGGATCATGGAGAAAGCAAGAGAGTTTCAGAAAAACATCTATTTCTGCTTTATTGACTATGCCAAAGCCTTTGACTGTGTCGATCACAATAAACTGTGGAACATTCTGAAAGAGATGGGAATCCCAGACCACCTGACCTGCCTCTTGAGAAACCTGTATGCAGGTCAGGAAGCAACTGTTAGAACTGGACATGGAACAACAGACTGGTTCCAAATAGGAAAAGGTGTACGTCAAGGTTGTATATTGTCACCTTGCTTATTTAACTTATATGCAGAGTACATCATGAGGAACGCTGGGCTGGAAGAAGCACAAGCTGGAATCAAGATTGCCGGGAGAAATATCAATAACCTCAGATATGCAGATGACACTACCCTTATGGCAGAAAGTGAAGAGGAACTCAAAAGCCTCTTGATGAAAGTGAAAGAGGAGAGTGAAAAGGTTGGCTTGAAGCTCAACATTCAGAAAACAAAGATCATGGCATCTGGTCCCATCACTTCATGGGAAATAGATGGAAAAACAGTGGACACAGTGTCAGACTTTGTTTTCTTGGGCTCCGAAATCACTGCAGATGCTGATTGCAGCCATGAAATTAAAAGACGCTTGCTCCTTGGAAGGAAAGTTATGACCAACCTTGATAGTATATTAAAAAGCAGAGACATTACTTTGCCAACCAGGGTCCGTCTAGTCAAGGCAATGGTTTTTCCCGTGGTCATGTATGGATGTGAGAGTTGGACTGTGAAGAAGGCTGACCGCCGAAGAATCGATGCTTTTGAACTGTGGTGTTGGAGAAGACTCTTGAGAGTCCCTTATACTGCAAGGAGATCCAACCAGTCCATTCTAAAGGAGATCAATCCTGGATGTTCATTGGAGGGACTGATGCTAAAGCTGAAACTGCAATACTTTGGCCACTTCATGCGACGAGTTGACTCACTGGAAAAGACTCTGATGCTGGGAAAGGTTGGGGGCGGGAGGAGAAGGGGACGACGGAGAATGAGATGGCTGGATGGCATCACCGACTCTGTGGACATGAGTTTGAGTGAACTCCGGGAGTTGGTGATGGACAGGGAGGCCTGGCGTGCTGTGATTCATGGGGTCGCGGAGAGTCGGACACGACTGAGCGACTGAACTGAACTGAACTGAACTGATAATAGCCTCTAGTGACTATGCTGTACATTCAGTTCAGTTCAGTCGCTCAGTCGTGTCTGACTCTTTGCGACCCCATGAATCGCAGCACACCAGGCCTCCCTGTCCATCACCAACTCCCGGAGTTCAAACTCATGTTCATGGAGTAGGTGATGCCATCCAGCCATCTCATCTTCTGTCGTCCCCTTCTCCTCCCGCCCCCAATCCCTCCCAGCATCAGGGTCTTTTCCAGTGAGTCAGCTCTTCGCTTGAGGTGGCCTAAGTAATGGAGTTTCAGCTTCAGTATTTCAGTTTCTAATGCTGTATATTAGATACTCAGAATATTCATAAGAATTAATATTCTTAATTACAGTGTCAATTCCATCTAAATTTTTAGATGCCAGTAAGAGTTTATATTCCTTCCGCAAAAGATTCTTATTTGGTTTACTTACCAAAACACCAAGGGATTGCAATTAGTCGTATTACCAGGAATTAAACAGTCATGTTTGTAGATTCACAGTCAATGATAAACACGTTGCAATTTCAACATCGCTGACAGTGACGCCGAGACACCAGTGATTGTAAGATGTCAATTTTGAAGATGTTAAAATTTGAAACATGTGAACTTTATGAATGATGAAATATGGAAAGTGAAAAGATAATCTAACTTTTGTAAACTTAACATTTCTCGAAAGTGAGGGTTGCTCAGTTGTGTCTGAATTTTTGCAACCCCATGGACTATACAGACCATAAATTTCTCCAGGCCAGAATATAGGAGTGGGTAGCATTTCCCTTCTCCAGGAGATCTTCTCTACCCAGGGATCGAACCCAGGTCTCCCACATTCCAGGTTGATTCTTTACCAACTGAGCCACAAGGGAAGCCCAAGAATGCTGGAGTGGGTAGCCTATCCCTTCTCCAGCGGATCTTCCTGACCCAGGAATTGAACCCGGGTCTCCTGCATTGCAGGTGGATTCTTTAACAACTGAGCTATCAGGGTTATAGGTATATAATTTACTTTTCTCAGAAAAATAAGTAGTTTCGTATTACAAAGCTACCAAGCGGCAGAAATTCAAACTCAAACCAGGGATTCTGGCTCTTGAATCTTATATTTCAGTCTTTAAGCCATTTTTTTTTGAGTTTATTTCTATATATGGTGTGAGGGAAGGTTCTAATTTCTTTAATTTATATGAGGCTGTCCTGGTGTCCCAACACCATTTGTTGACGAGACTGTCTTTTTTCCATGTATATTCATGCCTCCTTTGCTGAAGATTAATTGACCACAGACCTGTGGGTTTATTTCTGGGCTCTTTCTTCTGTTTCTCTCATCTATATATTTGTTTTCGTCATGTCAGATTTCTTTGGTTAGCACTTGTATATATTTTTTTATGTTAGAAATTTACTGAAAACTTTATCTTGATGTTTCAGTTGCATTTCTTTTAGAGTATATCTTGAGCTTTTAAAAGTCTAGTTTCACAATTTCCTCCCCCCCCCACCCCCACCGGAGAAGTTAGTCTATTCAAATTGCTTATGTTTATTGAGGTCTTAGGTTTTATTCCTTCCATTTTATTTAGTGCATTCTATTTGTTCCTTTCTGTGTTTTTAAAATTCGTTTTTCTCCAATTTTGTTCTTTCTGCTAATTTGAGAGTTATACTTTTATAATTTTATTCTTTTAATATTTGCTGATATAGTTAGCAAATTTCTATAGACAACTAGTATTTTTCACCATCCTGTCAATCAATAAAAAGAACTTAAAATTCTGTATCCCAAATTATTCTTCTCTCAATTCATGACATTATTATCTAAAAACTTGTCTCACATATTAAACATTTTTATTATTGTTTTATATAGCCTGCTTGTTCAATTTACTCAAGTTTAGCAGTTCTTTTTTTGGCTCATAATATGAGTGGAATATTTGACCTTCTTCGATCATTCTTCTTCATTCATTCATCTTTTTTTTTTTTTTTAGTTTATTTTTTATTGGAGGCAAATTATTTTACAATATTATATTGGTTGGTTTTGCCATACATTGATATGAATTTGCCCCGGGTTTACATAAGTTCCCCCTCCTGAACTGCCCTCCCACCTCCCTCCTCCCTTTATCCTCCCTCTGGGTCATCCCCGCATGCCAGCCCCGAGCATCCTATAACATGCATTGACCCTGAACTGGCGATTCATTTCACATATGACAACATACGTGTTTCAATGCCATTCTCCCAAATCATCCCACCCTCACCCTCTCCCACAGAGTCCCAAAGACTGTTCTATACATCTGTGTCTCTTTTGCAGTCTCGTATACAGGGTTATCATTTGCATCTTTCTAAATTCCATATATATGCGTTAGTATCCTGTATTGGTGTTTTTCTTTCTGGCTTACTTCACTCTGTATAATAGGCTCCAGTTTCATCCACCTCATTAGAACTGATTCAAATGTATTCTTTTTAATGGCTGAATAATACTCCATTGTGTATATGTACCAAAGCTTTCTTATCCATTCGTCTGCAGATGGACATCTAGGTTGCTTCCATGTCCTGGCTATTATAAACAGTGCTGCAATGAACATTGGAGTACACGTGTCTCTTTCAATTCTGGTTTCCTCGGTGTGTATGCCCAGGAGTGCGATTGCTGGATCATATGGCAGTTCTAGTTCCAATTTTCTGAGGAATCTCCACACTGTTCTCCATAGTGGCTGTACTAGTTTGCATTCCCACCAACAGTAAGAGGGTTCCTTTCTCTCCACATCCTCTCCAGCATTTATTGCATGTAGACTTTTGGATAGCAGCCATTCTGACTGGTGTGAAATGGTATCTCATTGTGGTTTTGATTTGCATCTCTCTGATTATGAGGGATGTTGAACATTTTTTCATGTGTTTGTTAGCCATCTTTATGTCTTCTTTGGAGAAATGTCTGTTTAGTTCTTTGGCCCATTTTTTGATTGGGTCATTTGTTTTTCTGGAATTGAGCTGCAGGAACTGCTTGTATAATTTGGAGATTAATCCTTTATCAGTTGCTTCATTTGCTATTATTTTCTCCCATTCTGAAGGCTGTCTTTTCACCTTACTTATAGTTTCCTTTGCTTTGCAGAAGCTTTTGATTTTAATTAGGTCCCATTTGTTTATTTTTGCTTTTATTTCCAATATTCTGGGAGGTGGGTCATGGAGGATCCTGCTGTGATTTATGTCGGAGAGTGTTTTGCCTACGTTCTCCTCTAGGAGTTTTATAGTTTCTGGTCTTACATTTAGCTCTCTAATCCATTTTGAGTTTATTTTTGTGTATGGTGTTAGGAAGTGTTCTAGTTTCATTCTTTTACAGGTGGCTGACCAGTTTTCCCAGCACCACTTGTTAAAGAGACTGTCTTTTCTCCATTTTATATTCTTGCCTCCTTTGTCAAAGATGAGGTGTCCATAGATACGTGGGTTTATCTCTGGGCTTTCTATTTTGTTCCATTGATCTATATTTCTGTCTTTATGCCAGTACCATACTGTCTTGATGACTGTGGCTTTGTAGTAGAGCCTGAAGTCCGGCAGGTTAATTCCCCCAGTTCCATTTTTCTTCCTCAAGATTGCTTTGGCTATTCGAGGTTTTTTGTATTTCCATACAAATTGTGAGATTATTTGTTCTAGTTCTGTGAAAAATATTGTTGGCAGCTTGATAGGGATTGCATTGAATGTATAAATTACTTTGGGTAGTATACTCATTTTTACAATATTTATTCTTCCAATCCGTGAACATGGTATATTTCTCCATCTATCAGTGTCCTCTTTGATTGCTTTCAGTAGTGTTTTATAGTTTTCTATGTACAAGTCTTTTGTTTCCTTAGGTAGATATATTCCTAAGTATTTAATTCTTTTCGTTGCAACAGTGAATGGAATAGTTTCCTTAATTTCTCTTTCTATTTTCTCATTATTAGTGTATAGAAATGCAAGGGATTTCTGTGTGTTGATTTTATATCCTGCAACGTTACTGTAATCATTGATTAGCTCTAGTAGTTTTCTGGTAGAGTCTCTAGGGTTTTCTGTGTAGAGGATCATGTCATCAGCGAACAGTGAAAGTTTTACTTCTTCTTTTCCAATTTGTATTCCTTTTATGTCTTTTTCTGCTCTGATTGCTGTAGCCAAAACTTCCAGAACTATGTTGAAGAGTAGTGGTGAGAGTGGGCACCCTTGTCTTGTTCCTGACTTTAGGGGAAATGCTTTTAGTTTTTCACCATTGAGGATAATGTTTGCTGTGGGTTTGTCATATATAGCTTTTATTATGTTGAGGTATGTCCCTTCTATTCCCACTTTCTGGAGGGTTTTTATCATAAATGGATGTTGAATTTTGTCAAAGGCTTTCTCTGCATCTATTGAGATAATCATATGATTTTTATTTTTCAGTTTGTTAATGTGGTGTATTACGTTGACTGATTTGCGGATATTGAAGAATCCTTGCATTCCTGGGATAAAGCCCACTTGGTCATGATGTATGATCTTCTTAATATGCTGTTGGATTCTGATTGCTAGAATTTTGTTAAGGATTTTTGCATCTATGTTCATCAGTGATATTGGCCTGTAGTTTTCTTTTTTTGTGGGGTCTTTACCAGGTTTTGGGATTAGGGTGATGGTGGCTTCATAGAATGAGTTTGGAAGTTTCCCTTCCTCAGCAATTTTCTGGAAGAGTTTGAGTAGAATAGGTGTTAGCTCTTCACTAAATTTTTGGTAGAATTCAGCTGTGAAGCCGTCTGGACCTGGGCTTTTGTTTGCTGGGAGATTTTTGATTACAGTTTCAATTTCTGTGCTTGTGATGGGTCTGTTCAGATTTTCTATTTCTTCCTGGTTCAGTTTTGGAAAGTTGTATTTTTCTAGGAATTTGTCCATTTCTTCCAGGTTATTCATTTTATTGCCATATAATTCCTGATAGTATTCTCTAATAATCCTTTGTATTTCTGTGTTGTCAGTTGTGATCTCTCCATTTTCATTTCTAATTTTATTGATTTGGTTCTTCTCCCTTTGTTTCTTGATAAGTCTGGCTAGTGGTTTGTCAATTTTATTTACCTTCTCAAAGAACCAGCTTTTGGCTTTGTTGATTTTTGCTATGGTCTCTTTTGTTTCTTTTGCATTTATCTCTGCCCTAATTTTTACAATTTCTTTCCTTCTACTGACCCTAGGGTTCTTCATTTCTTCCTTTTCTAGTTGCTTTAGATGTAGAGTTAGGTTATACAGTTGACTTTTTTCTTGTTTCTTGAGGTGTGCCTGTATTGCTATGAACTTCCCCCTTAGCACTGCTTTTACAGTGTCCCAGAGGTTTTGGGTTGTTGTGTTTTCATTTTCATTCATTTCTATGCATATTTTGATTTCTCTTTTGATTTCTTCTATGATTTGTTCGTTGTTCAGCAGCGTGTTGTTCAGCCTCCATATGTTTGCATGTTTAATAGTTTTTCTCCCATAATTGAGATCTAATCTTACTGCATTGTGGTCAGAAAAGATGCTTGGAATGATTTCAACTTTTTTGAATTTACCAAGGCTAGATTTATGGCCCAGGATGTGATCTATCCTGGAAAAAGTTCCATGTGCACTTGAGAAAAAGGTGAAATTCATTGTTTTGGGGTGAAATGTCCTATAGATATCAATTAGGTCTAACTGGTCTATTGTATCATTTAAAGATTGTGTTTCCTTGTTAATTTTCTGTTTAGTTGATCTATCCATAGATGTAAGTGGGGTATTAAAATCTCCCACTATTATTGCATTATTGTTTATTTCCCCTTTGATACTTGTTAGTAATTGTCTTACATATTGTGGTGCTCCTATGTTGGGTGCATAAATATTTATAATTGTTATATCTTCATCTTGGATTGATCCCTTGGTCATTATGTAATTTCCTTCTTTGTCTCTTTTCACAGCCTTTGTTTTAAAGTCTATTTTATCTGATATGAGTATTGCTACTCCTGCTTTCTTTTGGTCTCTATTTGCATGGAATATCTTTTTCCAACCCTTCACTTTCAGTCTGTATGTGTCCCTCATTTTGAGGTGGGTCTCTTGCAGACAACATATATGGGGGTCTTGTTTTTGTATCCATTCAGCCAGCCTTTGTCTTTTGGTTGGGGCATTCAACCCATTTACGTTTAAGGTAATTATTGATAAGTACGATCCCGTAGCCATTTTCTTTATTGCTTTGGGTTCGAGTTTATACACCCTTTCTGTGTTTCCTGTCTAGAAAAGATCCTTTAGCATTTGTTGGAGAGCTGGTTTGGTAATGCTGGATTCTCTCAGCTTTTGCTTGTCTGTAAAGCTTTTGATTTCTCCTTCATATTTGAATGAGATCCTTGCTGGGTACAGTAGTCTGGGCTGTAGGTTATTTTCTTTCATCACTTTAAGTATGTCTTGCCATTCCCTCCTGGCCTGAAGAGTTTCTGTTGAAAGATCAGCTGTTATCCTTATGGGAATCCCCTTGTGTGTTATTTGCTGTTTTTCCCTTGCTGCTTTTAATATTTGTTCTTTGTGTTTGATCTTTGTTAATTTGATTAATATGTGTCTTGGAGTATTTCGCCTTGGGTTTATCCTGTTGGGGACTCTCTGGGTTTCTTGGACCTGGGTGATTATTTCTTTCCCTATTTTAGGGAAGTTTTCAACTATTATCTCCTCAAGTATTCTTTCATGGTCTTTCTTTTTGTCTTCTTCTTCTGGGATTCCTATGATTCGAATGTTGGAGAGTTTAACATTGTCCCAGAGGTCTCTAATATTGTTCTCATTTCTTTTAATTTGTTTTTCTTTATTCCTCTCTGTTTCATTTATTTCTACAATTCTATCTTCTAGTTCACTTATCCTGTCTTCTGCCTCTGTTATTCTACTGTTTGTTCCCTCCAGAGTGTTTCTGATCTCATCTATTGTATTATTCATTGTATATTGACTCTTTTTTATTTCCTCTAAGTCCTTATTAAACCTTTCTTCCATCTTCTCAATCCTTTTCTCCAGGTTATTTATCTGTAACTCCATTTTGCTTTCAAGATTTTGAATCATTTTCACCACCAAAATTCAAAATTCTTTTTCATGTAGATTCCCTATATCTTCCTCTTTTGCTTGTGTTGATGGGCATTTATCTTGTTCCTTTACTTGCTGGGTATTTCTCTGCTTCTTCATCTTGCTTATAATGCTTTGCTTGGGGTGGCCTTTCCCTCTTCTGGCCGTTTGTGGAGTTCTCTTTATTATGTAGTTTCCTTGCTGTGTGTGGGGTTGGACAGGTGACTTGTCAAGGTTCCCTGGTTATGGAAGCCTGTGTCGGTGTTCTGGTGGGTGGAGCTGGATTTCTTCTCTCTGGAGTGCAATGAAGTGTCCAGTAATGAGTTATGAGATGTCAGTGGGTTTGGAGTGACTTTGGGCACCCTGTATATTGAAGCTCAGGGCTAGTTTTCCTGTGTTACTGGAGAATTTGCGTGGTATGTCTTGCTCTGGAACTTGTTGATCCTTGGGTTTAGCGTAGGTATGGAGACGTTTGATGAGCTCCTATCGATTAATGTTCCCTGGAGTCAGGACTTCTCTGGTGTTCTCAGGATTCGGGCTTAAGCCTCTTGCCTCTGGTTTTTGGTCTTATTCTTGGAGTAGTCTCTAGACGTCTCTATCTGTCATTTCCAAGGTGGTTCCCTCTGTTTTAGCTTCTGTCTGCTGGTCTCTTCAGTGTCTAATTTCCGCCCTGGTACTAGGGGGTGGGTGGACACTTTTTAAGGCTCAGTTGTTCAGTCCTGTTCTGGGAAGGGAGGAACACTGCAGTCGATTATCTCTGGCGTCTGTGGGGAGTGCTTGCAGCGTCTCGGCCACACTGGGTTTGCCCCCGCTCACAGCACGTATGCTGTCCCAGTCTATACTGCACAGGCTCTAGGTTGCTCTGCCGGGAATGGTCTGAGGCCGGCACCGGGTTGTATGCACTTCCCAGGTCTGAGCGGCTCAAGTTCAGGTTCTCAGGTACTCCACAAAGGCGCAGACTTGGTTGGGCCTGCATTTTGTGCCTTCCCCAGTCCGAGCAGCTCAGGGGACCAGGTGTTTGGCGAGCGCGGTCTCTGCGACTTATCGCCTCCCCAGTCCCCGCCACTCAGTTTTCTGGGTGTACAACCGGCGCACCTTCTCAGGGGGATATCAACCGGCCCGAGCCCAAGAAGTCCTGATTAGCAACAAGCCTGTCTGCAGTTTGTATCAGATGCCTTTCTGGGGCCGCGGTTGCCCGCTCCGGCTCTGGCTGCGCTCCCTGCCTGTCTCGGCGGGGGATGGGGGATGGGCCAGCCACAGCCGGCTCACTCTGCTCAGTCCTTTATTCTGTGAGTGGGGCTGGCCGAGTCATAGGTTAGAGCTTTCTGCCTTTTCGTGGGGAAGCTATCCCACAGTCTGCTTTGCTCTCCCCAGTTCTCTCAAATTGTTCTCGCGGCATTCAAGCCCAGTCCTCTCTCTAAGCAGTTCAGCCGGCTCCTCCCTGCCCAGCCCCCGCTTGCTAATGGCGTATGCAGGCGTCTGCGCTGCTTCTCCACTGGGAGTTACCGTTTGGCGGGTAATCTGTGGGTTTTAAAAAAATCTTAAAAAAAAAAGAGGGTTATGTGGCCCTCTGAGCTTCCAAGGCTCGCCACAGATTCGCCAGTGAGAGTGTTTCCTGGTGTTTGGAAAGTTCTCTCTTTTTAAAGCCTCCCTTCCCGGGACGGAGCTCCGTCCTTACTTCTTTTGTCTCGCTTTTTATCTTTTATGTTTTTTCCTACCTCCTTTCGAAGACAATGGGCTGCTTTTCTGGGTGCCTGACGTCCTCTGCCAGCATTCAGAAGTTGTTTTGTGGACTTTACTCACGTTCAAATGTTCTTTTGATGAATTTGTGGAGGAGAGAGTGGTCTCGCCGTCCTATTCCTCCGCCATCTTGTTCCAACCTCTCATTCATCTTTTGAAGATTCTTAGTGAAGCATCTTTGTGGTAATCTTGTTCAGTTTTTTTTTTACCAATTTTTGGAAAAACTCTTTATTTCAGGCTTGATATTGGGAGATAGTTTCTTTGGATACAAATTTTTACATTGAATGTTATTTTATCTTAGCATTTCAAATATTCTATCTACAATGGTAGATCTTAAAAATTTCAACAAATATAGAAGAAACATAAGCTCACAATTTGTAAATTCACTAAACACATTAGAAACAGGTCACCATAAGCAAGATTAGCAGAAATTCAAACTGAAAAATCAGACAAAAGTATTAAAATTCTTAGATACAGGATATACTTGATATATTTAAAGAAAGAAAAAAGAGAACTTCAAGTATGGTGAAATGATAAGAGGCTATAAAAATTAACAAAGCAAATATCAAGAAAGTACTTTTATAAATAAATTATTGTTGGAAAAATTGAAAAAATTCGTTAAGCAGGCCAAATCGAAGATTAGACAAAACCAAGGAAAAAATTAGTGAATTGGAGGATAATCTTAAGATATTACACAAAATCTAACATCGAGAGATAAAAATAAAGCAAATCAAAGAGAGAGTGAGCGAAATAAAAAACAGAAGAAAAAGAGGATATTCTGAACAAAAGAAAAGAATGAGTGGGGGACAGCAACATGGGGAGAAAGAATGGCTGAGATTTTTCTCAGAATTAAAAAGGCATCAAAATTTAGATTCAAGAACCCAAATGAACTCAAGTAGAATAAGAAAGAATAAATCTATATATAGATTTTTTGCAGTGAAATTGAGAACCTCAAAGACAAACAAGAATATAAAAAGTACCAAAGAAACTGTAAAGTAGAAAAGAAATTTTGAGGGCTGCCAAGTACATTTATGCAAGATGTATACTCTACACTTGTGGTTTTTCTATGAGTTGTCTCCTTGGGAATTGAACAACACTTATTCTGATCAGGCTTGTGCTGCATCCCAGTGTCTGCAAAACGTGGTGACTAACTTGACAGCTGACTTGTCACTGGCAACAATAAAAATGATAGCTGGCGAGCTATTTAATAGCAACCTGGGAGGATTGTCAACTTGAATCTACTCCAGACTAAACTTTTGACTTGCAGTTTTTTGGGCCACATTCATAAAATTTGTGTCACATGAATATCACCCAGTTGTTTATGACTTTTAAGGAAGACATTTTTCTTTTCAACTCCAGTCTACCCAGAGCCAAATCTGAGACTGGAAGTCACTTTCTTTGTGGCTGCAATTTACCTGGATCTTACATCGACTGTAGAATATCTTTGGGTATACCAGCTTCACATAGCTGTCTCATTTTAATTTCTATCTAGTCATACCTCTGTATTTTTGTGGTTATTGAGTTGCAGACTCTAGACTACCTGGGATTATCAGAAATCTTTAGTAAAGTAAGTGGTTTATTTTTTATCCCTATGAGACATCACTTCTTGTCTATTTTCACTAATTGTTCCCTTTTTGCCATAAACCGCTATGACTGGCCAGACACTTGCCTGTGAAGTATTTAAAACTCTATGAACTTGCCTCTGTAACCAGATATTCCCGCCCAGTTGTCTTTATTATATATATTTTATGGTATCTCTAATAATTTGTGACTCTTACTTGCTTCCCTGTATTCTCCCAATTAACGACAAAGCCTTTGATTACAGGAAGTGTTTTTTTCTTTTTTTTATTCATTTCTGTGTCTCTAGGACCTCAGACAGTGTCTGGCTTATAATAATTTGGTGAATGAGTGATTGGATAATGAATGAGTCCAGCTCTTTTCTTGTTTTATGCCTTTGCTCGTACTGTCCCTGTGTTTAAGATATTCATTTTCTTTGAATAGCTTCTGTGTTGATTATCTGCCTCAGATGCTACTTCTTGCTCACAGCCTTATTTGAAAGGAATCTGTTCTGTATTGCCATGGTAATGAATTACTTTCACATGATCCTTGTCCCTTTATGCTTTGTTTTATAGTGACTGTTTCATTCATTTCTATGTTCTCCACAGTACCTGACATAATCCTGTACTTCAGGTAGACGCTTAATAAATGCTGCTTGATTTAACAGAAAAAATTGGGCCTAGATAGCAGCTTATTTCAGGGTCAAACTTTAAACCACATTATCCTGACCATTTGTTTAGTCTCTTGTTCCAGATATCTTTCTCCCATCCCCAAATGTTTTCATATTGTTAGAAGCTCAAACTCTGGCATTAATATTATGAATAGTAACAGTTTGTAGTATTTACTGAGTGCCTATCTTTGCCAGGCACTGTTCCAAGTGTCCTACATGCATTAAGTAGCGTAATCTTCCCTCCAAATGCAGTGGGTGATTTATCACTTTTAAAAATACAAATGCTCTAGAAAGCTTAAGGAACTGTGAGTATTCCAAAAATAATGGAGCTGGAAATCAGCTTTATATTTGGATTTGATGAATGACTTTAAGTAACAAACTCTCTATATTTTGGTACCCAAATCTGTAGAATTAGAATATGCTATTCTAGCTTTATGGTACTTTTGCTCCCACAAATAATATTTTTATAACCTGCTTCTTTATCTGAGAAATGAGATTAACACTAACAATATTCTTCTGAAAATTAAGGTAATGCATTTGAGAGATGCTAAAATGGTGCTTGACACACAATAAGTACCAAAATAATTCTTGTCAGGTTTGATCTGATGCAATAATCTCTTCATTTCTGGAATCTAAATACATTTTCCAATTTTTGTTGTCACCAAACACAGATATTTCTTAAAATGTGAAAGTTGTTAAGAAGGTTGTTCATTACCACCTTCCTCAGTGACAAGGTACTTCTCAACTTCTCTTTAAGGAGGAATTTTGAGCCATTAAAATTATGTGAATGGATTGCTTTATTTACTCTTTGCTAGAGGTCTCATGTTAGGGACACCAACTAAGCCAAAAAATTGAAGATAAATAAGAATTTCCAAAGAAATTATAACAATATGGCCTAAATCTGTGCAATTACAGACCCCTCTGCCCTAAATAGCGGAGAAGGCAATGGCAAGCCACTCCAGGACTCTTGCCTAGAAAATCCCATGGATGGAGCAGCCTGGTACGCTGCAGTCCGTGGGGTCGCTAAGGGTCGGACACGACTGAGCGACTTCACTTTCACTTTTCACTTTCACACATTGGAGACGGAAATGGCAACCCACTCCATTGTTCTTGCCTGGAGAATCCCAGGGACAGGGGGGCCTGGTGGGCTTCCGTCTATGGGGTCACACAGAGTCGGCACGACTGAAGTGACGCAGGAGCAGCAGCAGCTGTCCTACCCTAAATAGAGTATTTGAAAAACTGTGAAAGCTGTTTTGACGTACTGCTTAAATTCAACCATTAATAAGATGGGGAGCTTAAAGAAAAATCAGTTTACCAAACACTCAGAAGAAAAATGTTTATCCTTTGGGTACTGGGCAGTGTACTAAGTTTAATGGAGCCCTACAAAGAATTTAGTACCCTTGTTTCTGTTCACTTGACTATGTCCCCTGGGACTTCCCCATCCTGGCAAAATGTTTATCAACATAGTTTTTAAAGAATACATTCAGTATTTTCTTAAAAGAATTTCCAGAACTAATTGCCAAGAAAAGAAATCTGTTTCCATTTCTTACATGTGTTTCTGGCTTTGGAATAAGTGCTATCTATTCCCGTGGTTCCTTTTGATTCTAGTTTATGCCAAATGGTTTTTGGTGTCTATTGCTTTTTCAGCCTATTGATTAAGGAAATTCAAGCAGAATCAGCACTGGCTCTAGGCTTAACTTTATCTCATTAATGATATATTCTACCCCTTATTTTTTGTTGTTGTTCCAAACAGAGTCTAGATAAAATTATGTCTGGTATAGGGGAGGCACTTAATAAGTATTTGCTAAATGAGTCAATAAAGGGTCATTTGTCAGTTGGAGCTGTCATTCTCCCACCATCTCCTTCTCATACCCACTCAGATTCCTGACATTAGGACTATTGTTCTGTCCTGCTCTTGACCTCAACTCACACAACCCTCTCTTTTCATCAAGAGGTGATAAAATTCCCCTCTCTTGCTTCTCATCATGGACTCTACTAAAAATTCTACATCCTGTATGATGTAACTCTAGGACCTGTAATATCAATTAATTAATCAAATCCATTCTCCTATATGATCTGCTATTGATTTTTTAGCTATCTGATCACTCAAAATGCACCTTTTTTGTTTAGCCCATTGATAATATCTCTCTAAGACCACAACAAGCTGGCGGTGGGGGGTGAGGGTTGATGTTGTTGGTATATGGATGTTTTTATATATATTTTTATACTTCCTATCAAATCTCACCTATTTCACTTTAAAATAAGGCCACCTACCTCACTAGTTTTTTATTATGATGCTAGAGGTCTGGGTATTAATATTAAGACTGTTTTGCTTGTTCAAACATGTATGAGTCATGAAATAGTTTATCACATGAAAGTCTCCTCTGAAGCCCTTTTCTAGCACTGGAGGAGAGAGCCAATATGCTAATTATGATTGACTGTTTTTGCTTCTGAATACAGCTCAAAATTGTGAATGATGATTGGGTTGTTTTTTAAACATGTTTTTTAAACATGTATATAGTGCTGTGATTCATGGGGTCGCAAAGAGTCGGACACGACTGAGCGACTGAACTGAACTGAACTGAACTGATAGTGCTCTTTATATACCAGTGAAAAGTAAAGTGAAAGTGTTAGTCACTCAGTTGTGTTTGACTATTTGCAGCCCCATGGACTGTAGCCCACCAGGCTGCTCTGTCCATGAGATTTCCCAGGCAAGAATACTGGAATGGGGTGCTATTTTCTTCTCCAGGGGATCTTCTCAACCCAGGAATTGAACCAGGTTCTCCTGCATTGCAGCCAACTCTTTACTGTCTGAGTCATCAGGAAACCCCATTATATACAAGTACCTGTTCTAAATATTAACCATTTGAAATTTAAGACAATTCTATAAGATAGAAACCATTCCTGTGCTCATTTTACAAGTGTGGAAACAGACTTTTCTGAACCACAGAAGAAATAAGCAATGCGCTCAATGTTCCTTAGGTAGTAAGTGGCAGAGCTGGGCTGTTGCTCCAGCACCCACTTTCAACACTGCTCTGTTGCTCTTGGGAGTGAAGATTCTACTGTCTTCAAGAGAATGACTGGAAATGTATTGTGTTTAAAGGCTTAGATTCTTTTTTTTCTCCCTCCACAGATCACTCTCTTGTGCTTCCCTGGTGGCTCAGCTGGTAAAGAATCTTCCCTGGAGAAGGGAAAGGCTACCCACTCCAGTATTCTGGCCTGGAGAATTCCATGGGGACTATACAGTCCATGGGGTCACAAATAGTCAGCCATGATTGAATGAATGACTTTCACTTTTTATATAAGAACAAAAGTGATTCTGGACTATTTCAACAGAAAGGAATTTGTTGAAAGGATGTTCAGTTCGATTCAGTTCAGTTGTTCAGTCGTGTCTGACTCTTTGCAACCCCGTGGACTGTAGCACACCAGGCCTCCCTGTCCATCACCAACTCCCAGAGCTTGCTCAAACTCATGTCCATCAAGTCAGTGATGCCGTCCAACCATCTCATCCTCCGTTGTCCCCTTCTTCTCCTGCCTTCAATCTTTCTCAGGTCTTTTCCAAGGAGTCAGTTCTCTGCATCAGGTGGCCAAAGTATTGAAGCTTCAGCTTCAGCATCAGCATAAGTCCTTCCAATGAATATTCAGGACTGATTTCCTTTAGGATTGACTGGTTTGATCTCTTTACAGCCCAAGGGACTCTCAAGAGTCTTCTTCAACCCCACAGTTCAAAAGCATCTGTTCTTCAGCACTCAGCTTCCTTTATGGTCCAACTCTCACATCCATACATGACTACTGGAAAAACCATAGCTTTGACTAGACAAACATTTGTTGGCAAAGCAATGTCTCTGCTTTCCAATATGCTGTCTAGGTTTGAAAGGATGTTGGGTAGATCAAATAATCATCAAGAATTCCAAAGAATTGAACTTGGCAATGTTTTGGGAAGAAGAGAAGCTAAGGAGCCAAACCACACCCCTGAATCAGACCAGTGGAGATACTGTTGTTTCTGCTGCTGCTACTGGACACAGTATGCCAAAGCTTTCATTGCTGGGCACCACTGCATCACAAGTGTCCTTGTTACCATAGAAACTTGACACTGCTGCTGTGGCTTCTGCCAGGCCAGTGACTAAATGGAGTCCCCACTGTGCCTGCTTCTTCTGATTCAAGATCTGGTCAATCTAGTGCATCTAATTGATTAATCTTAGGTCACAGGACCATTCTGTGTCACATCCTCACTCCATAGGAGACTGGGAAAGCAAGATCTTGTCTTCTAGGGTTGCAGGATTTGGAGGCTATCCTTATTGATCATACTTTTACTGAAAATTTATTTTCTGTTTATGTGAAATTTAAATTTACCTGGGCATGCTGTGTTTTTATTTGTTAAATCTGACAAACTTATTGCCTTCTTAATTTCTATATTCAAGAGAAAACAAAGATTCAAAAGTGGACAATTTTCAAAACATAAGGTAAGTTCTCTATTGAAAAGAAACAAAAAGACTAATATTTATGATACTCCTTTCTAATATTTTTCCTTATAGTCAAAGCACAATAATGTTGCAGTAGGGGACAAATACTCTCTGGCATCAAAACAACACTCAAACTATAATCAGACTTTTTTACCAGTTTTTTTCCCCAATGTTGTATCACAACCAATTTAATTCTCTATAATTTGAGGTGATCATTTGGACAGCATGCTTTTATTACTAACATAAGCTTCTTTTTTTGACAATAAATGGAACCCTCATATCAATCCCAAGGAAGTTTCATTGTTGCAACCTGGTCAAGCTGTATAAATATACAAACACATTATATTGCAAAATGCATTAGTCAAGAAATCTATGTCATAAAATTTCACTATATATCATTTACTGCTCTGTATTTTAGTGTCTTATCTTCATTTTCTGAAGTGAAATACCAATATTTATGAAGATAATATTCACTAAAAATATTTTGGAAGTTCTTTTATAGATAAAAGTGATTTTGAATGTAAAAAATATTAACAGCTTATAACAAAATAATTTACCTCATAATTCTCTTTAAATAAAACTTTCTGACAAGTTCACCCCAGAGTCAAAAAGAATAAAGTAATCGACAAAATATTTTATTTTATTTATAATTTTTTTACGAATTTTCACTTTGTATGTCACATCTGTTGAATTTTAAGCTCTTCAGAAGGAGAGGTGGAAGTAAGGAAATAGTCTAATAATTAAACATAACTCCAGCTAAAACTATAATCATAAAGAGAATTTTTTTATTATAATACTGCCATAATTATTTAGACTTTCTATATTGATTTGTTATGAAAATATAGATTTTTACCTATATCAATGCATTCCATAATCATTGCTGAAGAATTACCAATTTGATAAGTAATGAAAAGGCAACTCATTTGGACTTCAGCAGGAGAAAACAGTCTCTTTAAAAATTTATTTTTTTAATGAAAAAATACATAACAACACATTAAAGAATTTACATATGCAATTATTTATTTATGCACACTATTTACATTTTTGTCTTTGTCTATTCTCCAGAGCAAAACAGTAGATTAGATTTTGCAAACACTGGTTGCAGAACAGGAGGGAATGGTAGATGGCTAAGTAGTGGGAGCGTCACCTAGAGCCAGACTTCCTGGAATGAGAAGTCAGGAGGGCCTTGGGAAGCTAGTGGGGGGGATGGAATTTCAATTGAGCTGTTCCAAATCCTGAAAGATGATGCTGTGAAAGTGCTGCACTCAATATGCCAGCAAATTTGGAAAACTCAGCAGTGGCCACAGGACTGGAAAAAGCCAGTTTTCATTCCAGTCCCAAAGAAAGACCATGCCAAAGAATGCTCAAACTACCGCACCATTGCACTCATCTCACACACTAGTAAAGTCATGCTCAAAATTCTCCAAGCCAGGCTTCAGCAATATGTGAACTGTGAACTTCCAGATGTTCAAGGTGATTTAGAAAAGGCAAAGGAATCAGAGATCAAATTACCAACATCTGTTGGATCATAAAAAAAGCAAGAGAATACCAGAAAAGCACCTGCTTCTGCTTTATTGATTACGCCAAAGCCTTTGACTGTGTAGATCACAACAAACTGTGGAAGATTCTTCAAGAGATGGGAATATCAGATCGCCTTACCTGTCTCCTGAGAAATCCGTATGCAGGTCAAGAAGCAACAGAACTTGAGATGGAACCATAGACTGGTTCCAAACTGGGAAAGGAGCACATCAAGGCTGTATATTGTCATCCTGCTTATTTAACTTCTATGCAGAGTACATCATGCAAAATGCCAGGCTGGATGAAGCACAAGTTGGAATCAAGATTTCCAGGGGAAATATTAATAACCTCAGATATGCAGATGACACCACCCTTATCGCAGAAAGTGAAGAAGAACTAAACAGCCTCCTGATGAAAGTGAAAGAGGAGAGTGAAAAAGTTGGCTTAAAACTCAGCATTCAGAAAACTAAGATCATGGCATCTGGCCCCATAACTTCATGGAAAATAGATGGGGAAACAATGGAAACCATGAGAGACTTTATTTTTTTGGGCTTCAAAATCACTGCCGATGGAGACTGCAGCTACAAAATTAAATGATGCTTGCTCCTTGGAAGTAAAGTTATGACCAACCTAGACAACATATTTAAAAGCAGAGACATTACTTTACTGACAAAGGTCCATTTAGTCAAAACTATGGTTTTTCCAATAGTCATGTATGGATGTGAGGGTTGGACTATAAAGAAAACTGAGCACCAAAGAACTGATGCTTTTGAACTGTGACGTTGGAGAAGACTCTTGAGAGTCGCTTGGACTGCAAGAAGATCAAAGCAGTCAATCCTAAAGGAAATCAGTCCTGAATATTCATTGGAAGGACTGATGTGGGCCACCTGATGAGAACTGATACTTGAAAAAGACCCTAATGCTGGGAAAGATTGAAGGCATGAGGAGAAGGGGATGACAGAGGATGAGATGGTTGGGTGGCATCACCGACTCGATGGACATGAGTTTGAGTAAGCTCCGGGAGTTGGTAGTGTACAGGGAAGCCTGGCATGCTGCAGTCCATGGGTTCACAAAGAGTCGGACACGATGGGTGACTGAAATGAAATAGTGAATATTTAGCATATAAATATCCTAGTTCATTCTTAAGGGTCTCTAGATTGTAGCAAATATCCAGATAATGTTCTTGACAATAAGCATGAATTCTGATTCTCAGTTACACAAGTTATATTTTTCTGAATCTTACATATAACTTTATTCCCCACATACAAGTATTTCATTTTCCTTTATTGTACTCACAGAAAAAACATCAAGATAATGATATTTCAAGATCTTGAAAAAGAGCTCGTCACATGATTTAAAATAGCTTTTTAAAAAGCCACTTATTTAAATATCCTTTAAAATATTTGATTATTTACAGTTTATTGTTTTGTTTTATGCTAAATAAAATAAATATGTAATTATTAAAAATCCAGATAATACAAAAGCTATATGTTAAAAAATTACAATCTTCTGTGTACCAATCTCAGTAGATAACCATTGATAGCAGTTTGATATGTAACCTTGTACAATTCTTCTAAGGATATACAAATAGCACCAATAATAGTTGAATTTTAATCATTCGTTTAAAAAGTGAGATTCTACTATAATTTGTAGCTTTTTTAAATTTAAAAATGTTATATCATTAATATTTCCCATGTAAGTGCATACATATCCACCTTATTGTTTTCAGCAGCTACATCACACATTACAGTTTTTATATAATTTGACATTAAAATTTTCTAATTATGAAATTGATTCACACTTGTAACACATTTAAGCAACACAAAAATGTACTTATTATGCTGTAATTAATCTAACCATTCCATATTAATGGGCATTTAGATTGCTTCCAGTTTTTTAGTGCCAGGAGATTCGTGGAAAACATCTTTGTCTGTATTGGTTGTTACACTTGGGTAATTAGGTCATTAATTTTAAAATCTTGACTAATTATTGCTACTGTTCAAATACAGACAGACCATACCTTGGATGGGCTTCCCAGGTGGCATGCATAACCTGCTCCAGTATTCTTGCCTGGAGAATTCCATGGACAGAGGAACCTGGCTATATAGTTCATGGGGCCACAGAGTCAGACATGACTGAGTACAAAGGTGGTTTTACCTTGGATATTTTATACATAGACTTCCCTCAAATATTTTAATGATACTACAAATCTTGATAGTGTCTATGAATCAGCAGCAGGTGAGATGGACTGTATTTTTTTTTCTCCTTTTTTCATCCATGGGCACAACAGGAGAAGAGATTTGAAGTCAGTAATGAGATGGTGCATATATTATTCAGTCAACAGTGTTTTGGCACTTAACACATGTATGTGTAAACACCTCCTCTTCCCCACAGGAGATAGCACCATGGCTAACCAGGGAAGCTGTTTGTTTCTATTTTTTAAAGAAATAGGATTCCTTCATCATGAAAATCAATTGACTCCTCTACCACTAGACATGAGAAAGCCTTTGAAAACCTCCACATGCTCCTCAATCTTTTCTCAACTTTGCTTCCACTCCTCTGTCCTTCTCTTTATCTTGCTTTTAAACCAGTGATGCTGTCAAAGAATACATAAAACGGCTATGAGCTGAAGCTTTGCTTGGCCCAGGCTTAGAGCAGGATACACATTACAACTTTTGTTGCCTCATCTCTTTGATTTGTAAAAGACCAATTGATAAACCACTCTAACCCTTTTGAAAATCTATTCCATTCTTAAAATCTTTCCCCATTCCTCTTACCCTCATAGGCCTCAGACCATGAAATTTCATTCTCCCTCCAAAACTCTCTTTGACATCAGCCTGTTTGGGATCTTGGAGTTTTCTCCAGCTTGGGCTTCCCTGGTGGCTCAGATGGTAAACAATCTGCCTGCAATACAGGAGACACAGATACGATCCCTGGGTCAGGAAGATCCCCTGGAGAAGGAAATGGCTACCCATTCCAGTATCCTTGCCTGGAGAACTCCACAAACAGAAGAGTCTGGCTGGCCACAGTCCATGGAATCTCAAAAAGTTGACCATGACTGAGCGACTCACACTTACACTTTCTTTCACTTTGCTTTCCATATGCCACTGTTTGATTTTTCTAAATATAAATTTTCACTTTTTCTGCTGCAATTCCTCTTCTCCACTTCTCCTACACTCCTTACCTTTCTCAGATTATCCCGCTCTGACAAATAGCACCGAGATCATTCTAAGAGTTTGATTACTCTATCTTCATAACAAATTTATGAGATGGGAACTAGTATTGTTCTCACTTTACCTATGAAAGTATGGAGAACTTAAGTAACTTGCCCAAAGTTACACATAGAATGAGCAGCAAATCTGGAATTTAGATACAGGCAATCTGCTTGTAAGAATGTAATTTATTAGCCTCTTTTCTGATCTTTTTTGTATGTACAAGAAACATGTACATTTTATTTAGGTCTGGCTCCATTTACCTTCCTTATTATGTATGGTCTATTGGTTCTTTCCAGTTGCGGGTAATGGAAAAATGCAATCCAAACCTCTGGAGAATAAAAATGGAAACTTAACATTTCATGAACTTGAAAACTTATCCAGGAGTAGAGCTGGTTTCAGGGGCAGTCTAATTTCAATCTCCAACAGTTTCATCAGAGATCTAACTTTGTGTCTTTGCTACTTTATGCTGCCTTTGGCAGGTTGGTTTCACTCTCAAACTTTGCATGATGGTTAGATGTCTGCCGTAGCTCAAGTTCAAATTCAGTTCTAAAGAGACAGTCTCTTTTTTGGTAGCTCTTGCCAAAGTTCTCTTATTCACTGTATTTGGGCCAATTTCGGACACAGAGAGGTGGAAGGGTGAATTCCCAAAGGAAAATCAAGATTGTTGTCAAAAGAAGAAAAGTGATAGCTCCTATTTTCACCAATACTTCAACTGCAACACTGAACCTCCTAACTGCCCCTTTTTTATTCACTAATAAAATAATGTAGAACTTTTGACAAAGGACTCATTGTTTTTTCTTCTTCTATCCAAAGTTCTGCCTGTTGTCTAGGAGACCTCAATTTTCACATAGACAACCATCCAACAGTACTTTTTATTTCCTGGACTTAAATGGACTTTTATCTGTATTCACTGAATACAAACTGTTTAAATAACATTTATTGTGCTTAACTATTGGATGCCATTTTCCTCCAGATTATATGTTCTTTGAGATTGGGTTGTATATATTCATCCTATTGTATTAGCTGCCATGTCTGTTAAATGTGCACAAAATCAGTTAATACCCCTTTCAGCAACACCCTGGGTCTGGAGTGAAAAAGAGGACAGCTGGCAAACTTGCGGTGGCAAGGCAAGGGAGGGAAACCACTGAAAATAGAGTTGGATTATTCTATCAATGGAATTCAGCATGACAAATAGGGGAATGCAGGGTGATTGAGAAAACAGGGTGTTATCTAGATATTAAAAGTTGTGGTGAACTTTAAAAGAGGGTTTTGTCAGAAAGAGTGAGACATGGAATGCACGAAGTTGGTAGTTATAACTGGAGGTTTCGTAGCTCAGTATTTCAAAAGTGAATCAAAGTGGACAATGATGCATTTCATGCTAAAAGAACTTAGAACTGAGGAAAGAAACCCGAATCGAGATGAGGATCATTAGGAGGCAGCAGAACTCAGTTGTCAAAAGCTCAGCTTTTGAGATCAGAGTTGGATGTATATTTAGTTCTCTTACTTAGCTCCTGTGCAAATGAAAAAAAAAAAAACCTTTATCTGTTTTCTCATCTAGAGATGGGACTAATATTTGTATTGGGCTATAAAATTAGATACGAATTATTACTATCATTATACTAGAGTGGATTGGAGAGCTATGATATAGAGATCTTGAGCCCGTCAGATCTCCTTGGTTGACAGAAGAAGCCAATCTAGAGAGGAAAAGTGAACCTGGTGCTAATATCCTTGTTAAACAGAAATGGCCTAGAAACGTGGGCAATTAAACGAAGCTGGTGTCAGCTGGAGGGATGAGGTTCAAAGAAGGAGCTTCTGTGAAATGAGGACAGTCACCAGGGGCCTGGAAACCGTATGAGGAGCCAGGAGAATGTGAAGCTTCCCTGACAGCCTCCAGGCCGGGTGGAACACGATCAGCAGAAATACAGCTAGTTTCTGGTGTAATGAAACGTCATGAACGCTAAAGGAGGGAGGAGGGTTCAAGTGAAGGTGAAAATGAAAGGAAACGAGCAGCAATGAGTGTGGGCGGCCAGGTAAACTAACAGTGTTCACTGTGCATTTGGACACTGCAGTGCCTGGGCACGAGTGAGTAAAGAGTTTCACATTAAAGGAATTGCAGAAAAAGCTACATCCTCAAAGAATCCAGAGTCAGTTAAGGAAAGGGAATGGGGGAATCAATAGGTAGACATCAAACATTCATTCCATTGCAAACTCATAAATTCCAACCTTTAAAATATTGTCTAGTGATCATTAGCTATGTCTTCATTTCCCTTTTCTCCTGTTCATCCTGTGACCTCTTTTACGTTTATACTGCTCCAAGTGGACTTTTTTTTGGAAGAAGCAGAAGGAACATTTTGGTATCTCCGGTGTTCTACTTCAGATCTCGAACCCACCCTAGTCCAAATAAATGACTACATGACATTCTTTGCCACAGGCTAAATATGTTCCAGAAATCTAGCCCTGATGTACTTGGAAAAACTGATACACTAAATTATTGATGGACAGTTCTTCATATTATTCTGAATCAATTCATGACTTCCAGCTGTTATGTTGAATGAAAAGGTCTATCAGTCATCATTTCAGAGTAGAAAGAGATTAGCTTCAATTGCCTCAGAACAACCAGGAAAGCAGAATCAGACACCTTCATCATTTCCTCTGCCCCTCTTGAATATTATCCAAGCAAAGAGTTACTAAAATAACTCATTTTTTTTCCTTTATGGAAAGTCTAGGAATCACAGGTATCGCATATTAAATAGACTTCTTCAAAAGAAGTCCTTTCTTTTCACATTTGAATCTTCCTTTCTTCCTTCTCTAAAAAGGAGGGCTATCTTTAGAACAAAGGACTAGTCATTTTCTGAGAGCATTTGGAGTTATTAGAGTTCAGGAGTTAAACGTTTGGTATGAAAAATATCTGTTGGTGTAGTCGCTGATAGTGAGTGATGAGTGATAGTCTCTCAGTTGTGTCCTGATGGGGAAATGGTTAACAAGAGCTTTGCGTTTCCAGATTTATCAGAAAACAATTCCTGTGGCTTCTTCTTGTCACTGAAAGAACAAACCACTCCAGATTTTATGGGCAGAATATGATTGCTTTTGATTCTGGTGTGATCTGTGGTAAGATCCCACATGAATATGCTGTGCTGTGCTTAGTCATGTCTGACTCTTTGTGACCCCATGGACTGTAGCCCATCAGTCTCCTCCGTCCATGTGATTCTCCAGGTAAGAATACTGGAGTGGGTTCCCATGCCCTCCGCTAGGGGATCTTCCCAACCCAAGGATCAAACCCAGATCTCCCTCATTGCAGGTGGATTCTTTACCATCTAAGCCACCAGGGAAGCCCTCCCACATAAATATCTAGTATTAATAGTTACCATTTTGAATACTATTATACACTATACTATCCTGTTTTTATAGGTGAAAAAATTGAAACTCAGAAAAGTTAAATAATTTATCCAAGGTGACACATTTAGTAAGTTGCAAATTCAGAATTCTAACCCTCACTTTTTCTCTTAGCTGTTGTTGATGCTGTTGTTTAGTCTGGAAGTAGTGTCCGAATCTTTTGCAACCCTATGGACTGTAGCCCTCCAGGCTTCTCTGTCCATGGGATTTCCCAGGCAAGAATACTGGAGTGGATTGCCATTTTTTTTTCCAGGAAACTTTCCTGACCCAGGGATCAAATCCACATCTCCTGCATTGCCAAGTAGATTCTTCATCACTGAGGCACCTGGGAAGCTCTTTTCCCCCAGTACTCTTCTGCTTACAGGGCTTCCCAGGTAGTTTAGTGGGTAAAGAGTCCACCTGCAATACAGAAGACATAGGAAATGCAGATTCAGTCCCTTGGCAAGCCACTCCAGTATTCTTGCCTGGAGAATCCCATGGAAAGAGGAGCTTGGCAGGCTCTGGTCCATGGAGTGGCAAAGAGCTGGACATGACTGACTTGACTGAACACGCATGCACACGCACGTAGTGCTTATAATTAAAACATGAGTGATTTATTCCAGAAATGAAACTGCAAACATTATTACACTGAAAACAGTAACAGAAGACCAAACAAATTTTACAGGCATTTATTTAAATTAATGCTGATAGAGTGGAAAGATATCTGACCAGGTATTTACATTTAGATGATGATCTTTCCATTATTTTGAAATAGTTAAAGAAAAATGCATTATGACTTAATTTCCAAATAGTTTCTTTCCAAGCTTATGGTGAGAGGGAATGCTGCATTGGAAAATTCATAACATCAGTGAGCAATTTGAATCAAATTAGACAGAATTTAGGAAGCAGAACAATTGGCTTCAAGACAAAATTTTTCTATTTTCATATATCCTCAAGGAGTGGGACAGAATTACTGTGGGTTTACAGACCAGACATTTCCAGGCATGTTTTCTCATTCAGCCCTGTGGGTCTTAGGGGTCCATAATTTCCAGCCTATTCTCTCTGCTCCGAGCCTCTCTGGCCTGAGACATGAAAGTAGCTGATTTAATGTGATGTCTCAAGCCATTCCCCCAGCTTTGTCACCTTTATCACCATCTCTATCAACTGTACCTTCCTCTTGTCACTCTGAGTTTGAACTTAAGTTTTAGGATGGTACGTAGAATGAGTGTTTTACGTAAATACTTTTGGAAGATCACAATTCTAAGTTATTCTTTGAAAATTAAACTCTGATGACTACAGGTACAGTTCGAAATTACACTAATTACTGAGAAAGGGATCAATTTTAATACATTTAAGGATGCTCTTCTGCACCCCAAAGAGTTAAATGGTTAAACAAGTTCTTGTAAGACCCATAGTTCATTGTCATAATCAAAGTTCACCCTAGAGCAGACCAAAATTACTTCCAACTCTCATGCGTTACTGTATTGTTTCTGTGAGTTTTCCTGAGCAAGATGAACTCTATCACCTTCAGGAATCTCTCTCTCTTTCAAGAACATCTTCATGTTTTTTCTTTTTAACTTTTTATTTTGTATTTATTCTGTATTTATCTTGTATTGTTAATGGCTGTGAGGGGTTCTGGCTGGCAAGCCCATCTGAAGTCCTGATTGATAGTCAGCAATGAATACCTGTCATGACAAGAGGGAAGCCTCTGAGATGACAGTCGTACCAGACACCATTTGACTGCAACTTCAAGAAAAGTCCATGGAACAAAGACTACTTTATGCCCAGTCAACTACCAGAATTGTAAGAGATAAGAAATGATTGCTTCTGCTTTATACTACTCTCTTCAGGGAAGTTATTATGCAAGATGTAAGAACTGGAGCCACCTAAATCAAAACCCTTAAAATAAAAGCAAATACCTTCATTGTACAAAAGATAGACATCACTGAAATTAAATTTTAATAATATGCATCTTGTGAAGAGGTTACAGTGCATAAGAAAAGTGATAGATGCCTTTGTCCTATGTCTTCCCACTTAGCAGTCTACCTTTTCAGTAAATAACTAGGAGTGATAAGCTTCTCTAATATTGTGCTTCAGTCAGGACAGCATTCTTCTCTGTTAGTGCTCGAATTCAGAGCAGGGCAGCCACATTTCCCAGGTTTCCTAGGATGGTCCCCATATACATATGTGTGGTCCCAGGGCTGTTACTGATGACTCCCCCATCCTTTGGAGAAGGTAATGGCAAGCCACTCCAGTACTATTGCCTAGAAAATCCCATGGATGGAGGAGCCTGGTAGGCTGCAGTCCATGGGGTAGCTAAGGGTCGGACACGACTGAGCGACTTCACTTTCACTTTTCACTTTCATACATTGGAGAAGGAAATGGAAGCCCACTCCAGTGTTCTTGCCTGGAGAATCCCAGGGACGGGGGACCCTGGTGGGCTTCCATCTATGGGGTCACACAGAGTCAGACACGACTGAAGTGACTTAGCAGCAGCAGCAGCAGCAGTAGCCCCCATCCTTTGCTTTGCTTTTAAAAGTGTCCTAAATTGAAGAGGAACTCAAAGGCCTCTTGATGAAAGTGAAAGAGGAGAGTGAAAAGGTTGGTTTGAAGCTCAACATTCAGAAAACGAAGATCATGGCATCTGGTCCCATCACTTCATGGGAAATAGATGGGAAAACAGTGGAAACAGTGTCAGACTTTATTTTTGGGGGCTCCAAAATCACTGAAGATGCTGATTGCAGCCATGAAATTAAAAGACACTTACTCCTTGGAAGGAAAGTTATGATCAACCTAGATAGCATATTAAAAAGCAGAGACATTACTTTGTTAACCAAGGTCTGTCTAGTCAAGGCTATGATGTTTCCCGTGGTCATGTATGGATGTGAGAGTTGGACTATGAAGAAAGCTGATCGCCAAAGAATTGATGCTTTTGAATTGTGGTGCTGGAGAAGACTCTTGAGAGTCCTTTGGACTGCAAGGAAATCCAACCAGTCCATTCTAAAGGAGATCAATCCTGGGTGTTGATTGGAAGGACTGATGCTAAAGCTGAAACTGCAATACTTTGGCCACCTCATGCGACGAGTTGACTCACTGGAAAAGACTCTGATGCTGGGAGGGATTGGGGGTGGGAGGAGATGGGGACGAGAGAAAATGTGATGGCTGGATGGCATCACCGACTCGATGGACATGAGTTTGAGTGAAGTCCGGGATTTGGTGATGGACAGGGAGGCCTGGCATGCTGTGATTCATGGGGTCACAAAGAGTCGGACACGACTGAGCGACTGAACTGAACTGAAATTGGATAATAGATTATATGGTCATGCTTATCTAAGGGAACGGACCAAATACACAGTCAAGTAGGTCATAATTCTCGAAATTTTTCTCACCCACATTAAAATGATGGTTAATGTGTGAAATTGCTTTATGTTAATTAACCTAGTGAGACCACATCCATAGATCATGTCTGTGTAGAGAGTACAATGGCTAAGCTTCACCACATTGTGATCAGTGAACCCATGAACATTTGGGTTACATGGCTGTTCATCACAGTCATACTGAATTTATGAGGATTATCAATGTCATGCTCTGATGAAGCAGGATTTGATATGTGGGCAACAATCAAGGGAGTACCAAGGACAGCATGCAAGATTCATTTGTTCCAGTAATACTACAGAAAGCTCACAGCTTCCTTCTATGAGGCATTGCTACATATTTTACAACAAACAAGAAGTAGGAGAAAATCTCGAAGTACTAAAGCTCAAAGCCATCATTTACTACCCAGATTGGATTCTTCCTTGCTAAAGAAAATGGAAATAAAAGTCCAAAGTCAAGAGAGCTTGCAGAATGCCAATATTAATCCTTGTAGCCTTAGAAAATTTTATAAAATGGCAAAATGAAAAGAACCCTAAAAGGTTGTGCAGGAAGAAGGCCAGACAACTCTTTATTCTGCATTAACAGTATCCAGGGAAGAAAATTGTACTCTTTTTATCTTAGCAGCCTGTTCCAAGGTCCAAAAAATTTTACAATTAGCAAAGTTCTGTTTAGTCACAGGCATACAGTTTTTCAAAGTGCTTTTGTATAAATCGTCTCTGGCATTGGGTAGAAAAAACACACACACCTGACTAATTTTTTTTACTGAAACTGCATAGTTAAAACCTGATAGTTCTAGCTAGTTTTAAATTTTTTTCATGACATTCAAGTCTCTCACATTCCTCCTCCTTTTTAACATTTAGATCATTTAAGATGAATTTTCAAATCACATACTTTCTTCAGCTCTCTGGCTCCTTCTGGCAAAATGCTCAGAGGCCATGGTATCCATGCTTTTATCAAATGTTTTAATTCATTATTTTAATTTAATTTCCCACTATTATAGATGTATAAATGCAATCTTGAGAGTCCCGTGGACTGCAAGGAGATGGAACCAATCAATCCTAAAGGAAATCAATCCTGAATATTAATTGGAAGGACTGATGGTGAAGCTGAAACTCCAATACTTTGGCCACCTGATGAGATGAACTGATTCATTGTAAAAGACTCTGATGCTTGGAAAGATTCAAGGTGGGAGAAGAAGGGGACGACAGAAGATGAGATGGTAGGATGCCATCACCGACTCTACAGACATGGGTTTGAGTAAACATCGAGAGTTGGTGATGGTCAGGGAAGCCTGGCATGCTGCAGTCCATGGGGTCACAAAGAGTGACTGAGCGACTGAACTGAATTGAAGTGCCATCTGTGTGTGTATTTAGTCTCTAAGTCGTGTCTGACTCTATCATGATTCCGTGGACTGTAGCCTGCCAGTCTCCTCTGTCCACTGGATTCTCCAGGCAAGAATACGGGAGTAGGTTGCTATTTCCTTCTCTAGGGCATCTTCCTGAATCAAGTATCAAACCCATGTCTCCTGCAGGCAAATTCTTTACCATTGATCCACTGAGGAAGCCCAAGTGCAGTCTAGAGTATATTATATTCCATACGAATATGTTTATTAACAGAATATTATGATCATAGGGAATGATTAAATTCAAAATAATTGAAATGCTCTTAGCTTTTTGCTATTTTCAAAGACCACTTCCTTCAGCTCAAATTTAAATAACATTTTTATGCTTTTCAATGTAGTTTTAAACTGTCTTAAGCATTCACATTTCTGTAAGTCTTCTAAAAATAATAAATACCATAAAATAATGTATGTAAAGTTGATATATATATAACTAGATATAAATAAACAGTTAAAAATGATACACACATGTATATTTAGTATATCCATATAGAATATATTGAGGCTTCCCTGTTGACTCAGTGGTAAAGAATTTGCCTGCAATGGAGGAGATGCAGGAGACATGGGTTTTATCCCTGGGTTGGGAAGATCCCCTGAGGGCATGACTGGGGAGGCCACAGTCCGTGTGGTCACAAAGAGTTGGACACAACTGAAGCGACCAAAAACTGAGCACATACAATGTATTAAATTGGAAGAACCTGGGTATTACAACAAGAGAAGTAAAATTTGACCTGTTCAGTATATTTGTGTTTTCTGAAAAATGACAAAATATATCACATAGAAAAATCTCTATTTATAAGCATTGGTCCATATCTGCCAGGATTTGTAAATACAAAATATAGACTCAAAAGCATCTGCTTCAAACCTTATTCTTTAAGAAAGGCATTTTTTTATCCTTAGCATTTTGCTCTATTTTTCAATGATATTGAGTAAGCTACACTTTTTCTAATGTAGTTCACAGGTCAACACTATATGAATCTACTTTTGGTTCTTTATTTATGTTAGGAGATGATAATAAATAATAGAGCTAAGAAAGTGAGGAGCGGGAGCCATCAACAGCACAGTGTTGGTAGGGAAGATGATTTATTTCTCATTGTTAAACATCACTGTTGAAATCTGTCAAGCAGCTTGACGGTCAACTGTAAAAGTGTCAATAAATATGAGACCCAGGCTTCATGCTGGAGAACAACAGAGAAGAGTCAGGAAACACTCCTTTCCTTGGCGGGGATAATGAGGCACTCAGAGAGACATAATAGTTCCACCTGATTTTCTTCTATGCAGCTCCAAGTTCAAGGATAGCACTCTGCTCACTGTGGGATAATACAAGCTTTGTAATAACTTTAGCCTAGGACTGCGTAATAGGATTAAAATGGTATCAAGTTTGTTTAGTTGAACAGCATGTACCAAGCTTGCACTGTGAATAGAGATCCTTACACCATGTTAGAGGAATTTCCTTAAGAACAAAGTGGGGAAAATTCAGAAGGAGGGAAGGGAATCAACTAGGAGACGGTGGAGATCAGGGCAGGTCATGAGGGAGGAAGTGAACTTAGAGCCAGAGGATTCAGAGAAATTCTTGCTCATCTAGCGTAACCATGCCCGCATCCCCTTCCCAGACCTCCCTCTTGTCCTTCTTTTTATTCTGCTGTTTTTTTCAATCCAAACTTCAGGGAAATCTCAACTTCCTGAATTTTTGCTCTTTCTTCTTAACCTTTATAGAATATTGAAATTGGAATCAGGCACATGATGATAATTTGAGGCTATAAGTATACAAAATTCATAATTTCTCATCTTTACCTGTGAACCATAAGACACACACATACCAAAGGTATAATTTAATATGGTTTTCCTGTAGAGTTTTATGTGGTTTTAGAATAATAAATTTGGGGATCAAAAATTTTGGCTTTGTGTCCCAAATGTCGGGTTTAGAATTTATGATCACCACAAATCCATTCTTCAAGTAAAGAGGATTTCCTGTTATATTTTTATGACAATAAGAGACTTTCTATAGAAACACAAGTCAAATATTTATAGACTCTAGGCACTAATTAGTTGTTTAGAAAGTATACATAGTAGTGTAATTAGTTATATGAAACAATAGAAAATGTGGTTGCCATAAATTAAATCTACTCCCACTGCTGGAAATTCACAACACGTGGATTGTTCTGAGGTGCTTATGGTGGCCTAATCTTGATAGGAAAAAAGACAAAAGGGCAGGGCTTCCTATAATATTAATAGCAGCGCTAGAGGTGCCCTATATCACAGGTTTCTAGAATTTCATCAGGCTCCCCTCTGGTTCAATACAATTTTTAGCTCCTTTCTAAGAAAAGCAATTTCAATCTCATGAGTAGAAGTTGGGCTTTAAAGACTGATGTGATTGATGTGTAAACATACTAACATTATAAGAGATATAAGTATTTCGAGGTCAAATGTTAGAGTTGAAAAGTCTTTAGAGGTCATCTAGTCCTACTTGCTGCCCAACACATAGAACCCTTTCTTCCAGCTGTGGCTCATTACTCATTTCACAGACCCTTTTGAGAATCTGATGAAAAGTATGGACCCTTGCCCCAAACATGGGTACATGCAACTTAAAACTTTGCATTCAAACAGTATATTTAAATCCATATGGCCACTTATTAAACAAATATTATTATGTATCTACTGTGTATGTGTCAGGTATTCTCCTAGATATCTGGAAGATATCGGTGAATCCCTGCCTCCCTTGAACTTGGGCTTTCTTGTTCACATTGCTGGATTTTCCCTGGTCTACATTTAATGTTTTGAACATTGGTACTTAAATTTATACCTTTCCGAAAAAGTCAAGAAAATAACTGACTGCTGAAACATGCTGTCCTTGCCAAGGTGTGAACTGTAAAAATAAGAGCTGTGCCATTGTCTAGTGAGGGCTCCTTGCTGGATACAAGAGGCCATCTGCTCAGTCTAACATGCTTTGGCATCCTTTGTCACACTCAGTAATCACGCTCTTGAGGTCAAGTGTGTTTTCACTGAATAACCCACATGACAGGATTGATATGGTGATGTCTTATAGGGTTATTGTGAGGATTAATTGAGACGCTCTAGATAAAGCCTTTAGCACTACTAATTTGGTATGACCTTAACCTTCTAGCGGAGAAGGCAATGGCAAGCCACTCCAGTACTCTTGCCTAGAAAATCCCATGGATGGAGGAGCCTGGTAGGCTGCAGTCCGTGGGGTCGCTAAGGGTCAGACATGACTGAGCGACTTCACTTTCACTTTTCACTTTCACACATTGGAGAAGGAAATGGCAACCCACTCCAGTGTTCTTGCCTGGAGAATCCCAGGGACGGGGGACCCTGGTAGGCTTCCGTCTATGGGGTCACACAGAGTCGGACACGACTGAAGTGACGCAGCAGCAGCAGCAGCAGTAACCTTCTAGGGTTGTGAAGTCACTTCAAATATGGGCTGCTGCTGCTGCTGCTAAGTCACTTCAGTCGTGTCCGACTCTGTGTGACCCCATAGACGGAAGCCCACCAGGCTCCCCCGTCCCTGGGATTCTCCAGGCAAGAACACTGGAGTGGTTTGCCATTTCCTTCTCCAATGTGTGAAAGTGAAGTCGCTCAGTCATGTCCGACCCTTAGCGACCCCACGGACTGCAGCCTACCAGGCTCCTCCATCCATGGGATTTTCTAGGCAAGAGTACTGGAGTGGCTTAGCATTAATTAAATTAAGAAAAATGATTCAAGCCAATGGATAGAATGAAGAAACATAAAGAGTGGTTTGATGTGTATGTGTGTTTGTATGTTTAAAATTCACTTTACCATCTTTGCCAGAAAACGAAATGCTGGTTTAGAAGTGTATTTTCTCAACTTCTATATTTAACTGATTCCATCCTGTAGGACTTAATCATACTAGACTTTATTTACAGATTTTCACAATTCCAAGGTCCTTAATGAATTAAAAAATCCATGTTGAAATAAATTGATCAGACATGTCTTAATGTTCAATTAATTCTCCAGGTGCAATTATATCTTGGCTTTGGCACTCAGAGGTGTTCTATAATTGATCACTCAAACATGTCCCATCTTGTTTATTTCAGATGCTCAAGTTACTCCTTGGAAGGAAAGTTATGACCAACCTAGATAATCTATTAAAAAGCAGAGACATTACTTTGCCAACAAAGGTCTGTCTAGTCAAGGCTATGGTTTTTCCAGTGGTCATGTATGGATGTGAGAGTTGGACTGTGAAGAAAGCTGATCGCTGAAGAATTGATGCTTTTGAACTGTGGTGCTGGAGAAGACTCTTGAGAGTCCCTTGGACTGCAAGGAGATCCAACCAGTCCATTCTAAAGGAGATCGATCCTGGGTGTTCATTGGAAGGACTGATGCTAAAGCTAAAACTCCAATACTTTGGCCACCTCATGTGAAGAGTTGACTCACTGGAAAAGACTCTGATGCTTGGAAAGATTGGGGGCGGGAGGAGAAGTGGACGACAGAGAATGTGATGGCTCGATGGCGTCAACAACTCGATGGACATGAGTTTGAGTGAACTCCGGGAGTTGGTGATGGACAGGGAGGCCTGGTGTGCTGTGATTCATGGGGTCGCAGAGAGTCAGTCACGACTGAGCGACTGAACTGAACTGAACTGAAACTTCCATATAACTGACAAGTTAGAATCTATCAAAATGTTTAAATCACTACAGTCACCCTATGATTAGGAACAGTTTTTTTTTTCTCACTTTGTTCTTTATGTAGCACAGAGCTTGGCTCTTAACATTTAATAATGTGATTGTCATGTATAAATTGCCTCATAGTTTCTGCCTTATACAATATGGCACCACTTTCAACAACTGATAATCCACAGCAAACTTGAAACTTCTGACATGTGTTTCATGACTCCTCTATTCTGAATGAGCTCAGACAACCTTCCCAAGAAGCCCAGGAGTCTGTGATACTGAATAGGAAGAAACCGAGGAGAAGGGTCAAGACAATTTATCAGTTTATCAGTCCTGGGAAGCAGATACAGAATCAGACAGGCAAAAGCTTCTCTAGTATGAACATGTGCAAGTTTTGCAATCACATTATTAAATTTTGCATTAGCAGATTGCTTGAGGTATAGTTGCTTGATCAGCATGTGTCAGATATATTGGCAGCCACCTGCATTCCTTTGAAAATGCAACCCATAAAAATATGAGATCTAAGCCCAAGGCCTCTGACACAGAGGTCTTCTCAAGCCAAATGATGGCAGAGAATATTAAGACAGGTTTTTTATAATTCAGGACAAGACTCCCCCCTCATAAAACTGCTTGGTGAGTAAGGCTAAATTGTTTCTTCTACTTTAAATGTAATATTTTCACACCACGCAGTGTTTTATAGCATTGAGAACTGAATACTTATTATGTGTGTGACCAAGACATATGAAATGGAATAAACTTGTGTTTTTGCTTGGGCATCGAAAAAGGGCATTTTTGCATCACTGTCTTTTTAGAAGAAGCTGCTGTTTGTTCATCTGTGTCTTTTCCCATTGAACGCGTGTTAGGTACATCTCTTGATGAACAACTGTGGCTCCTGTCTAAGGCTGTTGAGACTAAAGAATTTTGCCTTTTGGTTGGCCTGAAAATTTTTCTCTAACAGAACAATTCCACCTCTTACGGCTGGCACCAAGTGCCCTGTCACCATGGTGCACACGTGCTAAGTCACTTCATTTGTGTCTGACTCTTCTGAAACCATGTAGACTGTAGCCCTGCAGGTCCTCTGTCCATGGGATTCTCCAGGCAAGAATATTGGAGTGGGTTACCATGCCCTCCTCCAGGGGATCTTCCTGATCCAGGGATAGAACTCCCAGATGGGCTCTTTACCACTAGCGCCACCTGGGAAGCCCATCACCACTGTTCCGTATTCCGTTCCATTGCTCAATCGTGTCCGACTCTGTGCAACCCCGTGGACTGTAGCCTACCAGGCTTCTCCGTCCATGGGATTCTCCAGGCAAGAATACTGGAGTGGGTTACCGTTTCCTTCTCCAGGGGATCTTCCCAACCCAGGGATCGAACCCGGGTCTCCCGCATTGGGGACAGATGCTTTAACCTCTGAGCCACCATCACCACTGTACTTCTCATTTATCCACATCCTATGGTAAAGCATTTTCCTGTTTACCAGTTTGGAATCACCTCCCTCTTCAGTCCACAACAAAACAGCTCGTTGGACATTGCTCTGCATCTGATTCTTTGCAGACTCACCAGGGTGACTGGTTTTACCAAAGTACTGGAAAATTATACACATTCTAAGATTCCATTCTTGCTGACTTTGTTATGTCATTGAATTGTAAAACTGAAAAAATATTTTAAAATTCATTAATTATGCAAGTTCACTGTGGATGCTGATTGCAGCCATGAAATTAAAAGACGCTTGCTCCTTGGAAGGAAAGTTATGACCAGCCTAGATAGCATATTAAAAAGCAGAGACATTACTTTGCCAACAAAGGTCTGTCTAGCCAAGGCTATGGTTTTTCCCATGGTCATGTATGGATGTGAGAGTTGGACTGTGAAGAAAGCTGATCGCCGAAGAATTGATGCTTTTGAACTGTGGTGCTGGAGAAGACTCTTGAGAGTCCCTTGGACTGCAAGGAGATCCAACCAGTCCATTCTAGAGGAGATCAATCCTGGGTGTTCATTGGAAGGACTTATGCTAAAGCTGAAATTGCAATACTTTGGCCACCTCATGCGACGAGTTGACTCACTGGAAAAGACTCTGATGCTGGGAAGGATTGGGGGCGGGAGGAGACGGGGATGACAGAGAATGAGGTGGCTGAATGGCATCACCGACTCAATGGACATGAGTTTGAGTGAACTCCGGGAGTTGGTGATGGACAGGGAGGCCTGGCGTGCTGTGGTTCATGGGGTCGCTAAGAGTCGGACACGACTGAACGACTGAACTGAACTGAATTGAATGTAAGTTCAGAATGTTGTTTTACTCTTTCTGGAAGATTTTTAGTTGAGACCTAGTCACCGCCATTAAGCCACTAAATATAATGTGTAACGTTAGTACAAGAATCCTTGCCAGAAACATTCTACACCTAGATACCTGCATGGCACACTCCTTCATACATCTGCCCAATTATCATCTTTTCAGAAGGCTATCTCTGTTCCCCAGCTCCCACTACCAAGCTGGCACCCCTTATCAATCCTGTCTTGCATTATTTTTGATAGTATGACCTAGACATTAATCTGGGCTTTGTTTCATTCTCTGTTCTATTCCCAGCTCCTAGAACTATGCCTGACTAGTGTGTTCAAAATGCACGTATTGATTAAATGGATAAATGAGACTAATTATTCATGGACCCACACTCTAACCTGGAGCCTTTCGCCATAGTGCCCCTTTTGGTTCATTCTCCTTTTTGAGGATAAATGTCTCAGGGAACAGAGGGTTGCTCAAGTAACAGAATTTAATGTTAGTTTCTCAATATGTAGTCTTGGTAGAAATTAAGTTGGGGTATTCCATTACTGGAGAAATGTGATATATAAAGGATATCTGCTTCAGTTTTATTACCTAACCCAACATAATTGTTTGTTCTAGTCCATTCCATCAATAAGAGGATTTGACTGACCTTATGGATTAAATTACTTCTTGCCCAATTTGCATAATTAAGTAGGTGTCATGGTATGTGTTCAGTCTAGGACTGCAGAGATTTAAGCAAGAAGAAATTGGCTTAAAAGAAGTGGATGGATTTTATTAGTGATAGCAATAAATTTTCCTGATTATCACCATGATTTAAAAAATACAAATCAAACAGGAACATTTATTGTCCACTGAATCCTTAGTATGTGCTGACACAGTGCAAGGAGGCTTCTATCTCACTCGGTACTCATGACAGAAAGTGAAGGAGGTTTCCCATTTCCATTGAACAGATGAGGAAACAAAACCTTAAAGCACTGGATGAAAACTATCCTAGGGAAGAAGCTGAACTGGCAGAGATGTAATTCAAAATCTGATTCTCTCGATTTCAGATTCTATCTTGATCTGCTATTTAAAAAGAACAAAATCACATCTACTTGAGGGAGCTCCATAAAATGATTAAATTGAATTGCCTTGAAAACAGAAAATAATATGACCTGTTCCAAGTAAATTCTTCCTCAGTGCTTGGATTATACAGACCACTACTCTGTGTTCTATCATCCTCCTAACCTGCCCCCTTACACTCTGTGCTCAGTGTGATTTTCAGCAGAAGAACTTTCTCAAGAACCATAAGACACTGTCAACTGAAAAGATGACATTAATAGCAGAAGTGGAAAGGAGGGCAATTTGTCTTATGTTTCAATTTCAAGATAATAGACTAATCCCATCAAAGGGAAAGTTTATCTTAAACCTCTTCTCGCCTCATCCCACTCCTCTCCCCAAAATAGCATCTCTCACTCTAGACTTTCCAAAGTATTCTCTAAAAAGTAGTCTTTTTGAAATTCTTGGACTTGGAGATAAAGTTTTTTATTTTTAAAAAGGTAGACTATAAACTTGATCCATCAGTAGCCAGTCAAGGGCTTTCATCCATGAACTTGTTCTGGAGAGGGTCATTGATATTTTAAGTGCTTTTTGACACTGAAAAATAAATCAGGAGACAACTTTATGGAAAAATGCTGTCAGTGGAAAATGCAATTGGTGAGTGAGTTTGATCAGTTTGATTTTAACAGAAGGGAAAATCAGACAGGAATTTAAAAATACTCTTTGTTAGTCTTTTTTTAAAAAAAATTTTACTCAGCAAAACTATGGAGACAGTAAAGAGATCAGTGGTTGCCAGGGACTTGAGTGGAAGGAGGAATAAGTAAGTAGAGCCTAGAGGATTGTAAAGGAGTGAAAATACTATAATGATGGGTATATGACATTCTCCATCTGTCAAAACCCTTAGGATATACACCACCAATAGTGAACCCCAATGCAACCTGTGGACTTTGGGAAATAATGATGTGTCAGTGCAGTCCATGGGGTTGCTAAGAGTCGGACACGACTGAGCGACTTTCTTTCACTTTTCACTTTCATTCATTGGAGAAGGAAATGGCAACCCACTCCAGTGTTCTTGCCTGGAGAATCCCAGGGATGGGGGAGCCTGGTAGGAGGCCATCCATGGGGTCACACAGAGTCGGACATGACTGAAGTGACTTAGCAGCAGCAGCAGCAGCAGCAGCAGCAGTGTAGGTTTATCAGTTGTAACAGATGCACCACTCTGATGAGGGATTTTCTTTTTCACTTTTTAAAATTGAAGTGCAGTTGATGTACAATATTATGTAAATTACAGGTGTCCAACATAGTGATTCATAATTTTTAAATGCTATATTCCACCTATAGCTACTACAAAATACTGCCTATACCCCCTGCATTGTGCAATACGGCTTTGTAGCTTATATATTTTATACGTAATCGTTTGTACCTTTTAATTCCTATCCCAGTCTTGCACCTTCCCCCTCCCTCCCCACTGGTAACCGCTAGTTTGTTCTCTGTATCTGTGAGTCTGCTTCTTCTCTGTTAGTCACTAGTTTGTGGTGGGGAACGTTGATAATGAAGGAGGCTGTGCCTGTGTGGAGACAGAGAGTATATGAGAAATCTCCGTACCTTCCTCTCAATTTTGCTATGAATCTTAAACTACTCTAAAAATAGATTTTACAAAAAATGTAGTTTTTTCGGTGACCTGAGTGTGAAGGAAGTTCAAAAGGGAGGGGATATATGTATATGTATAGTTGATTATTATTTTCTTTTGCTATCGAAACTAACACAACATTGTAAAGCAACTATGCTCCAATAAAAATTAATGTAAAAATGTGTGCTTTTCTTCTGTTATTTAAGAAGATAAAGCAACTTAGAGTGACCTGCAAAGTTTGCTGACGAAAAACTCCCTCTCTGGTATAGATGCCTTCTGATGGTCCCAGCCTGTCTACAACGCTGGTTTCTGCCTGCGGAAGAGCTATAAAAACTTGCTCTGTATCTCAGGTAAGACCAATATCTGATTAAAAAGATGAATGAGCTGGTAAGTAGGATATATATTTGTTGAAACTGAGAACTTATTCATAAACAGTACTAAAAATATCTCCACAACTTGACCCAGAAGCAAGATAACATCACTAAAAATGTCCTTGACAGGAATAAAAAAGTGATAAACAGCATTTTTAATAAAAAACAGTCACTGGTGTTAATAATTTATATTTACTCTTTTATCTGTATTTTGATATACTATCTCTGTATTTAGGAACTTTTATTAAACATATCCTGAAATTAACACTTTTTTTGTATGAGATTGACGCAATGGACATGAACTTGGGCAAAAGTCTGGAGATGATGGTGGACAGAGAGGCCTTGCCTGCTGCAGCCAATGGGGTCGCAAAGAGTTGGACGTAACTGGGCATCTGAACAACAATGAAGTAGAAGATATTTAATAATCAAGGTCGCCTGCCTTATTTATCTACTGACTCATAAATTATTGTTATAACTAGTCTTGTTGGTCTCCTATTGCTATAGTAACAAATTGCCACCAACTCCTAGGTTTATTACATTCCAACCTGGAAGTCAAAAGTTCAAAACGGACCAGCAGGGCTGCGTTCCTCCTTGAGATTCTGAGGGAGAATCTGGTTGCTTTTCTTTTCCAGCTTTTGGATTGTGGTAGTTTAGTCACTAAGTTGTGTCCAACTCTTACGACCCCATGGACTGTAGCCTGCCAGGCTCGGCCACCTGCAATTTTTGGCTTGTGATCCCTTCCTCCATCTTCAAAGCCAGCAGTCAGTGTGGCATCATCCAATCTTGCTTTCTTTACTTCCATTGTCACATCAGCTTTTTTTTCTTTTTGGAGGCTAATTATTTTACAATATTATATTAGTTGGTTTTGCCATGCATTGACATGAATCCGCCCCGGGTGTACATGAGTTCCCCTTCCTGAACCCCCCTCCCACCTCCCTCCCTTTATACTCCCTCTGGGTCATCCCCGCATACCAGCCCCGAGCATCCTGTAACATGCATCGACCCTGAACTGGCGATTCGTTTCACATATGACAACATACATGTTTCAATGCCATTCTCCCAAATCATCCCACCCTCACCCTCTCCCACAGAGTCCCAAAGACTGTTCTATCCATCTGTGTCTCTTTTGCTGTCTCATATACAGGGTTATCATTTGCATCTTTCTAAATTCCATATATATGCGTTAGTATACGCATCAGCTTTTGATTGACGCTGCTCCCTCCCTCTTATAAGGACCCTTGTGACGACATTGGATTCACCCAGATATTCTAGGATACTTTCACAACTCAAGGTCTTTAACACATCGGTAAAGTCTCCATTTCAATGTGAGGTAACATATTCACATGGTCCAAGGATTAGGACATGCACCTTTTGGGGGGGACCATTATTCTGTCTGCCTCACTAAGCTGTTGGATATAGATAGCTCCTGAAACCCATTCCAGCGGAGTCTAAACATGCCAAAATATTTTTAAGTTTTATTATATTACACAATTAATAATGAATACATAAATGTATTCTCATTGTCATATATGCAAAAATATTATGCACCTAGATAGTATATTAAAAAGCAGAGACATTACTTTGCCAACAAAGGTCCGTCTAGTCAAGGCTATGGTTTTTCCCGTGGTCATGTATGGATGTGAGAGTTGGACTGTGAAGAAAGCTGATCGCCGAAGAATGGATGCTTTTGAACTGTGGTGTTGGAGAAGACTCTTGAGAGTCCCTTGTACCGCAAGGAGATCCAACCAGTCCATTCTAAGGGAGATCGATCCTGGGTGTTCATTGGAGGGACTGATGCTGAAGCTGAAACTGCAATACTTTGGCCACCTCATGCGACGAGTTGACTCACTGGAAAAGACTCTGATGCTGGGAAAGGTTGGGGGCGGGAGAAGAAGGGGACGACCGGGAATGAGATGGTGGCTGGATGGCATCACCGACTCTGTGGACATGAGTTTGAGTAGGCTCTGGGAGTTGGTGATGGACAGGGAGGCCTGGCGTGCTGTGATTCATGGGGTCGCGGAGAGTCGGACACGACTGAGCGACTGAACTGAACTGAACTGAACAACATGTCTTACTTCACCATCGCATTTAACGTCCAGGCTCTTCCCTTCTGGTGACCATTATTGTTTATTTGGCTGCATCAGGTCTTCATTGTCATGCAGGATCACTTGTGTGGGGCACAGACTCTCTAGCAGTGGCACTTGGGCTCTGGAGCGCGGGCTCAGCAGTTGCCGCCCACAGGCTTAGCTGCTCCACAGCTTGTGGGATCTTAGTTCCTTGGCTAGGGATTGAATACAGCTCCCTGCCTTGCATGGTGGATTCTTAACCACTAGACCACCAGGGAAGTGCCCAAGTAGCCATTACTATCAATGAATATCATATACGCTATGAGGCCTTTCTATATATTTGCGTAAACAAATGTCTCTATACAAAAATGGTACATAGTATTATTTTTTAAAGATATAAATGATAATGTATATTCTCATATCCAGATAACATTTTCCCATAAGATACTAAAAGTTCAGAAAAAGGATATAATATATTGAAGGATCATCATTTTGTTGATATATATGCTTATTTCTCTTTTTTTAAACAAGCAATTTTAACCACTAAAAATTGCTGCAATACCTCATGCATATCTCTCCAGGCACACTACTGGAATGGGTCTCTAGAGATCTCTAGGGTTGGAAGTGGCAAGACATAGGAGATGTGCTTCAAGAAGTTCTTGTACATACATATATATACACATATATATATATATATGTATTTGTATGTCTATATATATGAATATTGGCCAAAAAAGGAATGAAATTGGGTCACTTTTAGTGATGTGGATGAACCCAGAATCTGTCATATAGAATGAAGTAAGTCAGAAAGTGAAGCACAAATATTGTATATTAATGCATATATATGGAGTCTGGAAAAATGGTACCGATGAACCTATTTGCAGGGCAGGAATAGAGACACGGATATAGAGAATGGACTTGTGGACACAGCAAGGAAAATTGAAAGGATAGCATTGACATGTATACACTCCCATGTGTGAAACAGAGAGCTAGTGGGAAGCTCCATATAGCACAGGGAGCTCAGCCTGGTGCTCTGTGATGACCTGGAAGAATGGGATGAGGTTGGGAAATGTAAGGGAGGTTCAAGAGCGAGGGGATATATGTATACATATAGCCGATTCTGGTTGTTATACAGCAGAAACAAGCACAACATTGTAAAGCAATTATTCTCCAATTAAAAAAAATCTAACAAATACCACAAAATTGCTTTCCAAGTGACTATACCAATTTACTACTAGCAGTTTTGGAGAGTTCTTTTCACCTTTAAGCTCAATAGCTTTTGATATTATAGCATTTTCCCCCTAATTAGATTGTTTTTTTAAACATGGCATCACATGGTTGCCTTAATTCCCATTTCCTCCCTGACCCATGAGGCTGCATATCTTGTTTATTGGTTGTTTAGTCTTCCCCTTTGAAATTGCCAATTTATATTCTTTCCTTATTTTTGTAGAGCATTAAAATTTTAATTTGTAAGAGTTGTGTTTTTATATGGCTGGACATTAGCTATTTTCTTGTGATAAAGATTTCAAATATATTTCCCTTTTCTATTGTTTGGTTTAAAAAAGTTTATGGTCACATTTATCATAGATAAGGCTTTAATTTTTTTTTGCTGTTGCTGTTGCTGTTCAGTCTTTTTTTTAAATTTTTTAATTTTATTGGAGGCATATTACCTTACATTAATATATTGGTTGGTTTTGCCATACATGATGTAGTCAAATTTATTACTCCTTTAATATTTTGTTTTTAAGTGATGATATCACTTATTCCAGGCTTACAGATATATTGTTCAAAATTATCTTAAAATTTGCCTTAGACTTATGAAAATGAAAGTGAAAGTGATGTCACTCAGTTGTATCCGACTCTTTGCGACCCCATGGACTGTAGCCTACATACTCCTCTGTCCATGGGATTTTCCAGGCAAGAGTACTGGAGTGGGTCGCCATTTCCTTCTCCTTAGACTTCTATCTTGAATTAATTTAGAACCCATTTTGTGATTTCTGTGAGGTAGAGTCTTAACTTTACCATTTTTTAGAATTAGTAGTCAACTGCTCCAACCCCATTTATTGAAAGATGTATCATTTCCTTAAGTTTTAAAAACACCAACTTTATTTATTTACAAAATCTATATTTATTAATGTGTCTGTTTCTTGATTCTTTGTTTTGATTGATTGATAAGCTATTCTTATTGTGATCCTTTTCTTCTTCTTCTTTTTTTATTAAGTTGCTCAGTTGTGTCCAACTCTTTGCCCCGTGGACTTTACAGTCCATGGAATTCTCCAGGCCAGAATACGGGAGTGGGTAGCCTTTCCCTTCTCCAGGGGATCTTCCCAACCTAGGGATCGACCAGGTCTCGCACATTGCAGGTAGATTCTTTACCAACTGAGCTATCAGGGAAGCCCTATTGTGATCCTAGCCAATTTAATTTCTGTATGTTGTTTAGATATGCTTTCATAATACACTTCTTTCTTCTTTGTCAAAAATGTCTCTGATATTCTTATAGTTAAGACCTCCTACATGATATTGTGAATCAGCCTATCAAATTCCATAAAAAATTCTGTTGGAATTGGGATTTGGATTACGCTAAATTTAAGACTATTTTTTTTTTTTGAGAATTATAATGAATTTCTTCACTTATTCAGATTATTATTTCTGTCATTCTGGATAATTTTATAGTTTCCTTAAACAAAGTCTGGCATATTTTGATTTCTCTTTGACAGGGTTTTAAAAATGTTTTTCGTTTAGTGTCTTAGTGCTCTGGCAAAATGCCCCATTACAGTGTTTTAATTGATAGTAGAGAAAAATATTTCTGATTTTCATCAAATGTTAAGTGTGACGCTTACTTTTGATGTTTTGTAAATATCTTTTATTAGTGAAGTTCATTTCTAATACATATAAAACCTCTCTTTTCTTTTCATGGTGAAAAGAGGACTAGCAGCATGGACTCAGTTTGTTCTTGAATAAGAACACAGAGTTCGGGAGAACCATGAGGATTCTTCCATTTTTTACTTTTTGCGAATGTGCATAGCACACACTCTAAAACAGACCACCTGGCAAATGCTTAATTACCCCTCTAGGACAACTCCTAAGCATCTTTGTTTTTGTCAAAATCACACCAACATTATTTTTGTTGTCATTCTTCTAGCTAGAACACAGTCATATGTGATATGATTAATTGTGAGAGAAGCTGAGAAATGCAACCTCACTGGGTGTCCAAGAAAAAAGAGATAACATTTTGGTGAAGAGCCAGCAGCTTTTGTCATAATCTGTAGATAGAAGACCCAGAATTTTAGCCCAAGTTTTCAGCCTACACAATCTCTGCTGTTTTCATTATATCATAATGCCCTTGACTATCCACCAAATAGAAGCAGAGAAGGCTTTTTGTACAGAATAACTACGGCCTATTGAATCTTGCCTGTTAACCTGTCACAGAGAGACTGGCCTGGAGCTCATCACTGGCACCCTTCATTATTCTCTACTTTGCAGGTAACTGCCAATCTCCCTTCTAACTGCCCAAATCCTTTGGAATGCAGTATTTCTGTTTTATTTTCAGTGTTTCTGCATCCATGACCTAAGTTGGAGCCTTTTTCTAAGCCAAGTTCACAAGGATAAGTTTCTCTTTTGGCCTCCATTTGGGGTTCCCCACTTCTGTCTTCCTCCAGAAGAAAACTGCTACTACTTCTACATGGACTCCTAGGGGGTCATTTTTTGACCACATCATAAATAAAGGTTGCCAAGACCATGTGGAAATATGCCTCACCCACTATGATGTAAACTTGGCTCCTATTTAAATATTTACCTAGTGGATGGTTTTCAATCCTTTCTCATGCCTTCTGTGTTATGCTCTGAACAAACTATTAGACTTTGCTCAGAAATTGTTGTATATGACAGAATTCTAACCCTGAAAACCTGATCCTTGATAAAGTTTGGAAAAGCTATTTCATTTTAACTTTGCTAGAGTGTAAATCACGCCACCTCTTAGACAAATCAACAAGTAAATTCTTTATTACTTTCCAAGATAACCCAGTATGATCCCTGTTAGCTTTCATTTTGTTTATTGAAAGATACACCATCATCAGATATTTTTATGAAGTAGCTGAAAGAAAAAAGTTCTCAATCAACATGTTGCGAAAGTTGATATTTATTAACCAATATGTTACTAAAGTGTTTCTTTTTTTTTTTTAATTTCCACTACATTTTTGGTTGGTCCATTGGTTATTTCTAGTTATTTTTATCACTTTAATTTTTTGTCATTATAACATGCATCCTGAATCTCCAGTAGAACTTTCTTACTGAGTGACCATAAAAAATGAGATATGTGAAACATCCCTAAAATGGGTTTTCATTTCTTCATTGTCATCATAAAGACACTCTTATTGAATAAATTGAAACAGAAAACAAAAATTGACCTAAATTATTATTTCACATACTATGAGTCTGGAAATATAAAATAGAAACTAAGTTATAAACATATGAGTTACTTTGCAACATTCTTTCAACATCTTAACAGTTCATAAGAGCAATTTAGGATAACAAAAGTCTGGATCTCTAGGAGCCATTGCAAATCAACATTCAGAGCCAAGGACAACATTCTGCAAAACAGAGTTAAAAGGATCTCCAGTAATCTATTGTTTATAAGGAAGCCCCTTGTTGGACGTGATTTAAGGTCAATATTTTACATTTTTAGACTCCCAGTTAGGTCCTCATGTGATGCAGCATTGTGCATATTTTCAATCTAACCATGCCTATGCTACTATTAATATAAGTGGCTACTACCCTAGTTCTTGCCTGATGAATTGGTAATACACTTTGTCCTCTGGATGCTTACTATGAGCCAAGTGGCATTTTTTTTTTTTCTGCTGCCATATGCTCCATCAATCTGTAAGCACTTGTTCTATATTTAAGTGATACTTAGTTCAGCTCATTTATGAAATTGGCTTTGGTGTCATGTATTAAAGACATAGTTGGCTTTGCTGTTCCCTTAAAAAAAAATGACAACTGGTCAGACATTATAATGTAAATGTGCTAATGAAGACAAATATATCTACTGAATTAAAAATATTATCTCAGAACCACAGCTTTCTGTATTTTTCTGAAGACACAAATGATTTTATTCAGAAATTCTTTCCCCTGTTGGTATTGGAAGAAATTTACAATACAGCCAATATATGCTTAATTAAAACATTCCACATATGATATCAAAGCATTTTATCTTTTCTCACTGCAACAGAAATAGGACTATCCAGTATTAATAAAAAGAAGACTGAAGAAATATCATGGAGTGACCACAGCTCCACAACATTTAGACACAGAAGTCATTTGATGGTGTGAAAGTGTAAGTCAGCGTTAAACTGGTTTTATATTGAGTCTCTATGACTTGAGAGAAATCCCACAATATTAGCAATTTTAACTATATGAAGATAAAACTGAATCAAAGTGATTATATCAAGTGGCTGTGATGATAATAAATATATGTACATATTGCCAAGGTATACAATTGTAGTTAGAATTATTGATCCAAAATATACTTGATATTGAAAGCATGAGCAACCTTCTCTGCTAAAAGTAGTTTCCTTAGCTTTTCTTTCCGCTGTGTCTCTGGGGAGGTTTCTCCTGGGAGAACTGCCATCAGTTGTATTCAGGACCAGAAGCCTGTATAATGCTGATACACAGGGAAGCATCGACGTTCGGGTGGAGACAAATCAAAACCACTTATTTATTATAATTGATGTTTGAAATACTTTTTCATTTTATTCCTCAGAACTCAGCTAAATAGACCATATTCTGAGTTCTGTGTCATTATATGAGCTTCCCTGGTGACTCAGATGGTAAAGAACCTACCTGCAATGTGGGAGACCCAAGTGTGATTCCTGGGCTGGCACAATCCCTTAGAGGGATGGAATGGGACCTCACTCCAGTTTTCTTGTCTGCTTCATTTTTCTCATTTTATGCTGTCGTATTGGTGGAGAAAATATATTTTATTTTTAAAAATATAATGTATATAATTTATACTGGTTACCAAGCAGTTTAGAAATTGCAGACATTTTGTTTTGTTGTTGTTCCGCAGCTAAGTCGTGTCTGAATCCCATGGACTGCAGCACACCAGACTCCTCTGTCCTCCCCTATTAGTTAACACCAAAGATTAAACAAGTAAAAACTCTGATAGTCTTTGATTCTCAAAGTTATAAATAATATATGAAAAATGTCTTCTTTTATTACCTTGATTATTTCTATTTATCATTCAGTTTTATTGAGGCTAATTTACATGCAACAAATGATGCTGTTAAATATGCCAGCAAATTTGGAAAACTCAGCTGTGGCCACAGGACTGGAAAAGGTCACTTTTCATTCCATCCTCAAAGAAGATAACATCAAAGAGTGTTCAAATGATCATATAACTGTGCTCATTTCACATGCTAGCAGGGTAATGCTTAAAATCCTTCAAGCTAGGCTTCAATACTACATGAACCAAGAACTTCCAGATGTACAAACTGGATTCAGAAAAGGCAGAGGAAGCAGAGATCAAATTGCCAACATCTGTTGAATCATAGAAAAAGCAAGGGCATTAAAAAAAGAAATCTACTTCTGCTTCATTGACTACACTAAGGCCTTTGACTGTATGGATCATAACAAACTGTGGGACATTCTTAAAGAGATGCGAATACCAGACCAACTGATCTGCCTCCTGAGAAACCTGTATGCAGGTCAAGAAGCAAAAGTTGGAACTGGATATGGAACAACAGACCAATTCAAAATTGGGAAATTAGTTCATCAAGGCTGTATATCGCCACTCTGCTTATTCAACTTATATGCAGAGTACATCATGTGAAATGCTAGGCTGGATGCAGCACAAGCTGGAATCAAGATCGCTGGGAGAAATATCAATAACCTCAGATATACAGGAGCCACCACCCTTATGGCAGAAAGTAAAGAGGAACTGAAGAGCCTCTTGTTGAAAAAACTGGCTTAAAACTCAACATTCAAAAAATGAAGATCATGGCATCTGGTCCCAACACTTCATGGCAAATAGATGGAGAAACAATGGAAACAGTGGCAGATTTTATTTGGGGGGCTCCAAAATCACTGCAGATGATGACTGCAACCATGAAATTAAAAGAAGTTTGCTGTTTGGAAGAAAAGCTATGACCAATCTAGACAGCATAATACAAAGCAGAGACATAACTTTGTCAACAAAGGTTCATCTAATCAAAGCTATGGTTCTTTCAGTAGTCATGGATAGATGTGAGAGTTGGACCATAAAGAAAGCTGAGAGCTGAAGAATTGATGCTGTTGAACTGTTGTGTTGGAGAAGACTCTTGAGAGTCTCTTGGACTGCAAGGGGATCAAACCAGTCAATCTTAAAGGAAATCAGTCCTGAATATTCATTGGAAGGACGGATGCTGAAGCTCCAATACTTTGGCCACCTCATGCGAAGAACTGACTCATTGGAAAAGACCCTGATGCTGGGAAAGCCTGAAGGCAGGAGGAGAAGGGGATGACAGAGGATGAGATGGTTGGATGGCATCACCAACTCATTGGACATAAGCTTGAGCAAGCTCTGGGAGTTGGTGATGGACAGGGAAGCCTGCTGCAGTCCATGGGCTCTCAAAGAGTCACACACAACTTAGCGACTGAACAGTAATAGTGATATTTTATTAGTGTTTCAATTTGCATTTGCTTGATGACATATAATGCAGAGTATCTTTCATATGATTATTTACCATCTGTACATCTTCTTTGGTGAGTTGTCTGGTAAAGTTTTTAGCTAATTTTTTCAGTTAAATATTTGTTCCCTTAGTATTGAGTTTTAAGTAATGATGTATATTTTGAATCGCAGTCTTTTATCTTATGTCCCTTTTGCATGTGTTTTCTCCAACTGTGACTTATCTATAATTTTCTTGACATTTTCTTTTGTGGAGTAGAAGTTTTTAATTTTAATGAAGTCTGGTTTATCAATTATTTCTTCCATGAATTGTGTCTTTTTTTTTCACCTAAAGGTAATACCCAAGGTTATTAACTTTTTTTTCTATGTTAGCCAGGAGTCTTCCAGCTCAACATTTTGCATTTAGGTTTGTGATTCATTTTGAGTGAATTTTTGTAAAGGGTCTAAGGTCTGTGTCTATATTCATTTTTTGAACGTTGACTGTCTACTTGCTTCTGAACTATTTGTTGAAGAGACTATCTTCACCTCATTGTATTGCCTTTGCTCCTTCATCAAAGATGTTTTCTATATTCTGGGGGTCTGTTTCTGGGCTCTGTATCATGTTCCATTGATCTGTTTTTCCATTTTATCACTGACTCAAGATTGTCTTGATTACTGTAGCATTATAATTAAGTCTTAATGTCCGATAGTCTCAGTTCTCCAACTTTGTTCTTTCTTCTTTCCTTCAGTATCACATCGGCTGTGCTGGGTCTTCAGCCTCTCCATATAAGCTGTAGAGTCGGTTTGTTGATATACACAAATTAACGTGCCAGGATTCTGATCAAGATTCCATTGAATCAATGTCTCTGTATTTCTGTCATATAAATGGAACCATATAATATCTATCCTTTTGAATTTGGCTTTTTGACTTAGTGTAATGCATTTGTAATTTATTTGTTGTTGAGTGTATTAGAAACTCGCTCATTTCAATTGCTAAGCAATGTTCTGTTTTGTGGATATAAATGTTTCTTTATCCATTCATCATTTACCAACTGAAAACCATTTCAGTTGTTTCTAGTTTTGGTAATTATGAATAAAGTCACTATAAATATTCAAATATACATTTTTGTGTGAAAGAACAAGTTTTCACTTTTCTTGAGTAAGCAACTAGGAAGATGATTGCTGGTTATATAAATGTATAAGAATTACTTTAGAGGAAAAATTTGTGAAATACATATATGAATATTGTATAATAAACTATAATATTTTCTTCAGTTCAGTCACTCAGTTGTGTCCAACTTTTTTGCGACCCCATGGACTGCAGCATGCCAGGCCTCCCTGTCCATCACCAACTCCCAGAGTTCACTCAAACTCATTTTCATTGAGTCGGTGATGCCATTCAACCATCTCATCCTCTGTCGTCCCCTTCTCCTCCCGCCTTCAATCTTTCCCAGCATCAGGGTCTTTTCCAGTGAGTCAGCTCTTCACATCAGGTGTCCAAAGTACTGCAGTATCAGCTTCAGTGTCCTTCCAATGAATATTCAGGACTAATTTCCTTTAGGATGGACTGGTTGGATCTCCTTTCAGTCCAAGGGACTCTCAAGAGTCTTCTCCAACACCACAGTTCAAAGCATCAATTCTTCAGTGTTAAGCTTTCTTTTTAGTCCAACTTTCACATCCATACCTGACTACTGGGAAAACCATAGATTTGAATAGATGGACCTTTGTTGGCAAAGTAATGTCTCTGCTTTTTAATATGCTATCTAGGTTGGTCATAACTTTGCTTCTAAGGAGCAAGCGTTTTTTAGTTTCATGGCTGCAGTCACCATCTGCAGAGATGATATGCTCTTAAGTTACTTTAAAGAATGTTTAAAAACTCCTTAGTAACTTATCTAAATAATCTTACTCATTCAGTTCAGTTCAGTTCAGTTCAGTCGCTCAGTCGTGTCCGACTCTTTGCGACCCCATGAATCACAGCACGCCAGGCCTCCCTGTCCATCACCAACTCCTGGAGTTCACTCAAACTCATGTCCATTGAGTTGGTGATGCCATCCAGCCATCTCATTCTCTGTCGTCCCCTTCTCCTCCTGCCCCTAATCCCTCCCAGCATCAGAGTCTTTTCCAGTGAGTCAACTCTTCGCATGAGGTAGCCAAAGTATTGGAGTTTCAGCTTTAGCATCAGTCCTTCCAATGAACACCCAGGACTGATCTCCTTTAGAATGGACTGGTTGGATCTCCTTGCAGTTCAAGGGACTCTCAAGAGTCTTCTCCAGCACCACAGTTCAAAAGCATCAATTCTTCGGCAATCAGCTTTCTTCACAGTCCAACTCTCACATCCATACATACCCACTATTTTTTGTCACATTAAGAAGGTTGGCTGGGTTAAATTTGTCTACTATTTTTTTTTTCTTGATAAATTTCAGGATTCAAATGTAAAACAAAATCTTAAATAAAATATATCATTTTCATACTTGTTTGTTACACTACTATATACTGTCCTTTCTTTCTGGCAGTAGATGCCAATTCATATCTATTCGTTCAGTCTGAATAGAGGGAGTCAACTTAGGTAACTGAAATGCATATTAAATAATGGGAATACACACCAATAACATCTTATATTAGGTCTTATTAGGTCTTTTGCTTACCAACTGTCTTCAGAACTACCAAGATATTGACAGATTCCTGATATTACCTTCACATGGCTTATATCTTCTGATCAGTTCCGGCAGCCAAATAAGAGAGAGAGATGGAGAGGAGAGAGACGGGGGAAGAGAAAGAAGGAGGGTGAGAGAGGTCAGGAGGAAGAATGGAGTGAAGGGAATAAAGAAGAAAGGAAGCGAGGGCTTAATGGACGCGGATAATTCACAAGCTGCACTCTCAGTGTCTGTATGGAGTCTAATGGCCACTGACTTGATTTCAGTATAATGTTTACAAAATAGTAACAGGAGAACAGTTAACTTTCATATTGATTTATATTTTATTTTTTGTTCTTCAATAATCATGACAGTAGAGATCATTTCAACTGTATTTATAAGAGTAATACTTGAAAGAAGACACTACTTAAAAATTATGAAATCTGCTCTGGGATGCATCTATCAAGTTAAATTCTTATTTCTTAGGAACTTTTAACAAATTATAATAAAATGATAGATTTGTTAATTGCTTAGTACAAAGTGTAACACAAAGAGAATAATAAACCATTTTAAGCTCTAATTATTATAGTTAACAAATAATAATAACAATTATTATTATTGTCTTCTTTCAAAAGTACTGTGTTAGTGATTTTGCACAATTCTGTACAGCTAAACACTGGTAGATGCTTAAACACTTTTAAACAATGCTTTTATCAAGTTTTCTCAGAACAGAAGCATCATTTTTTAGAAGCCTTGATTGAACTCTTTACTTGGTAAATAATTTATCTGTTTCATTAGTTGTTTTTTAAGAATTATTTCCTTGTTCTTTCATTTAAAACAAATTTCTCTGCTGTTTCATTTTGCCTTATTCTCTCTGCCTCAGTGAAACTAGATGAAAGAGTTACCAGTCTTCAAGAAGTGTCCTTGTGTGGTAGTATCCCATATAGTCTGCCCAGTGGCTTTGGTGGGAGAACGGTATCTGACATGAACAAGAATCATATCTTTCCCCAGGGTAAGTTAGCAGCTATCACTTGGTAGGAGGTGGGGCTGGAGATGGATGGGGCTAGAGCCAGCCCAGGTGTGAATCCTGGCATTTCCTCTGTTCAGCGGCCAACACCCTCCCACTAAAGGGCAAAGTCAGGCCCTAAGTTGCTGGAACAGAAGCCTGAGGGTCAGATCTGAACTAGCTTTGCCTGCTTCCAGCACCTGCACCCGTGCCCTACAGGGAAACAGTTCTGGGACCAGACGGGCTGGAGTAGGTGTTCAGTGCGGGTTGTGTACAGACTGGGGTGGTCCTGGCTCCAGTGATAGCTCTGGACTTCCCCCACTCCACTGTCTCTTTAAGCACCATCAGTGGCTGTCCTCTCTCCACTCAGATACTGCATCATGCCAGAGATGGCTCCCGCCAGGATTACAAGGGACAAACTCTGTGTATGAAATAAATAAGCTACAAGGATATGTTGTATAGCAAAGGGAATATAACCAACTTTTATAATAACTTTAAATGGAGTATAATCTATAAAAATATTAAACCGTTATATTACACACCTGAATCTTTGTGATTCAACTAATATTTAAATCAACCCTGCTGCTGCTGCTGCTGCTGCTAAATCACTTCAGTCGTGTCCGACTCTGTGTGACCCCATAGACGGAAGCCCACCAGGCTCCCCCGTCCCTGGGATTCTCCAGGCAAGAACACTGGAGTGGGTTGCCATTTCCTTCTCCAATGTGTGAAACCCTACTTGAATGAAAAAAGCTCTGATTGTAATTAAGTATAAAGTATGCATTTTAAGAATAAAAGAAAAATTTTCAAATAAAAAATATTTAAATTATATTTTAAAAAATGAAATTAATTAAAAGTAAAAATGATGAATACACCAGATTCTGCAAGATTGAGTAAGTATGTCAAAATATAAAATTTTGATGACTCTTCATGCTTTCCATAAATATTACTGATTACCTGCTATGAGCCAGATACTTTTCTAGGCATTGAGGATGAAGCAAAGAATAAGACTGATAAGACAGGAGCTGGCAAATATGGTGCCTGGGGCAAATTTGTTCTGCTATCTGTTTTTTAAATAAAGTTTTATTAGAGCATAGCCATGACCATTCATTTAGGTTACTGTCTATAGTTTCTTTTATGCTATAAGGGCAGAGTGTGTGCATGCTCAGTCACTTCAGTCCTGTCCGACTCTATGCAATTCCACGGACTGTAGCTCACCAGGCTCTTCTGTTTAAGGGACTAGTCCAGCAAGGATACTGGAGTGGGTTGCCATTTCCTCCTCCACAGATCTTCCTGATTCAGGGATTGAACCCACGTCTCCTGTGGCTCCCACACTGGCAGGCAGATTCTTTACCGCTGAGTCACCTGGACTTCCCATAAGGGAAGAGTAGCTAAATGCAATACACATCATATGGCTCATACTGCAAACAAAAATTTACTATCTGACCATTTCTATAAAACCTTTTCAAAATCCTGGACAGGACTATTCTCATGGAGCTTATATTCTAGTCGGGAGGTGATTGGGACAGAAAAATTATACATGTACATAAGATAACATCAGATTGTGCCAAGTGTAAATAAAGGTAGATATATTAGAGAAGGACCAGAGTTTGGATAATTTCTTTATACTGGATGTTTCTAAGGAGAGGATATTTGAGATACAATCTAAGTGAAAAGAAAGGTTCAGGTATGAAATAATCTGGAAGTAATTTTCTTTGGGCAAAGAGAATAGTAGGTGCAAAGGCCCTGAGTTAAGAAAAAACTTGGCATGTGTATGAACTGAAATACAATAAAGCTTGAGTTAATACATCAGAGCCAAAAGGAGAGATAAGGTTGAAGGGTTTGTTGATGACAAGAACTCTTCAGGTCTTATAGACCAGTGGTCTCCAGTCTTTTTGGTACCAGGGACTGGCTGTGGGGAAGACAATTTTTTTAGGGATGTGGGGAAGATGGTTTCAGGACAATTCAAGTGTATTACATTTACTGTGCATTTTATTTCTATTATTATTGCATTCTGTTATATAACAAAATAATTATACAACTCACCCTAATGCAGAATCAGACCATAAGGCATTAGGTTCTCATAAAGAACATGCAACCTAGATCCCTCACATACACAGTTCACAGTTCATGCTTCTGTGAGAATCTCATGCTGACCCTGGATCTGATGGGCGGTGGAGTTCAGGCTGTAATGTGAACAAAGGGAGCGGCAGTAAATGAAGAGGAAGTTTCACTTGCCTGCAGCCCGCCACTCACCTGCTGCCGTGTGGCCTGCGACCTGTCTATGGCCCGGGGTTATGGGTCCCTGTTATAGACTATAGTAAGGAATTTGGGATTTTCTTCTCATTACAATGAGAAGACACTTGAGCAACTTAACAACAGGGGTGATTTTATCTGTCTCAGTGCTTAAAATATTTCTAAAATATAAATTCTTGGTAAAGTGACCTTATAAGTCATTAATTTTTTTTGGTAGGGAAACTCTACTACAAACCACTAGCTAACATTTATTTAGTGATAAACACTGTAGGCATTGATTATCATTATAATCAGAGATAAGAATATTACCCCTTTTATTTAATATTATTTTGGAAATGCCAGTTAATGTTATAAGCAAGTAAAATAAATAAGAATTGCAAATACTGGAGAGGGAAATGGAAATTATTTTATTATCTCTAGGTATTGGGGCTGAAAACCAGGATATGCAAAAAGGAAAAAAATCAGTAATTACAAAGTAAATATACTGGCGTAAAAACAATAGTTTTCTCCTTATCAACAAAAAACAACTCAAACATATAAAAGAAAAAAAACTCAAATATAATAGCATAAGAAATATAAAATAGTTAGAAATATTCAAGAAAATACTCAAGAAAGCTAGTGAAAAATCCCAGAGCCACATAAAACAGCTTGAGAAGAGATACTTAGTATTTTTCTAGATAGGAAACCTAAATAAAAACTGAAACTGAAAAGTTGATAGTTTTTCCTGAATAAATTGATAAATTTAAGTTAATCTCAAAGTCACAGAGAGCTAATCACCCAGAGCAAACTCTAAATATTCATAAAGCTTGGGAAAAACACATACAACTTCTCCACCAGAGAAAGGCACACTTCTTTGAAATGGGAAATGCTGACTAATAGGCAATATAATAAGTATACTAATGCCTGTGACTGGGCTTCTCATGTGGCATTAGTGGTAAAGAATCTGCCTGCCAAGTAGGAGATGGAAGAGACTCAGAAAAGCTTATAAAGTAGCCCCTGATTTATAGAGTTACAGAAAATAAAGACAAGATGAATCCACGATAATGAGAAAATAGTAGACAACACATAACATTAAACAAAATTTTATTAAGATGTAACTTACATGAAATAAATAAGGAATTTGGGATTTTCTTCTCATTACAATGAGAAGACACTTGAGCAACTTAACGACAGGGGTGATTTTATCTGTCTCAGTGCTTAAAATATTTCTAAAATGTAAATTCTTGGTAAAGTGACCTTATAAGTCATTAATTTTTTTTGGTAAGGAAACTCTACTACAAACCACTAGCTAAACATTTATTTAGTGATAAACACTGTAGGCATTGATTGTCATTATAATCAGAGATAAGAATATTATCTCTGACTCTTTGCAACCCCATGATCTATACAATCCATGGAATTCTCCAGGCCAGAATACTGAAGTGGGTACCCTTTTCCTTCTCCAGGGGATCTTCCCACCCAAGAATCGAACCAGGGTCTCCTGCACTGCAAGCAAATTATTTACCAACTGAGATATCAGAGAAGCCCACAGTTAGATAAGTTTTGACAAATGTATAACTACACATATAACACATATGACTTCATGCTTATAATCACCCCAAAAAGTTACTTTATGCTTCTTTGTGGTCATTCTTTTGCATTCTGACCCCAGGCAATTATCAGGGTCCTGTGAAAACAACCATTCAGAAAACAACCATAATGGCAAAAGTTCTTCTTTTGTATCTTCGTTTTCACTTTCTGCTCCTTCCCCCTCAATTTATCCAGGCACCAAGCTCCAAGTGTTAATCATTCAATGAGTTACCAACTCAAGGTACCAGGATTGGAATAGAATAGAACACATCTAGAAATAAAGTATTTCAATAGCAAAGAAGTAATGAAAGGATTTCCCAGGAGCAGAAACATGTTTATGGGAGATATTTCATCTGTGTGTGCATATATGTATGGGTGTGTGCTCCTCAGATGCTTGACTTCCTGAGAGGCAAATTATGAGAATTACATGAATTATTAGGTATATTCATACAACAAAATACTAAAGAGTCATTGAAAAGAATGAGATACATTTATACCTATATATTTGTGTGTAAATAGATAATAGAAATAATAGATTAGTATGCAGAGAGAAAAAAGATGGAGGGACATGGTTCATTCGGTTAACTGTGGCCATCTCTGAAATTTTTGGTGAGGAGGACTTTCTTTCATTTTTAAACTTAATTATTTCTATAGTGTTTGAATTTTATATAATTTGAGCAATCAGAAAAATAAATAATAAAACTCAAGGGAACTCCAGAGTTTGCCTAAAGTGGAAGCTTATCTGGTGGATCCATAATTCAAAATAACATAAAACACAGCAGCTTAAGTATTCACCATATGTTCGGTTAAGAGAGAAGGTGCCTTTAACTTTAAGAATGTGAAACAGAAGGATCCAAGTTACATTTTTTTTTGTTCCACAGACCTGATCATCTCACTTCCAACAAGTTAAGGAAAGTAGAAAGGACGGGAAATGAAAAACTTATAGAGTGATGACTGTGAGACGGAAAGAAAAGACTGACAACCAAAGTGTGTTCCAAGAAATGAGTACACAATGGGACTAAAGTAGTAAAAGGACACATTTGAGAAGGGGACCCAGGGTGATGATGAACAGCAGCAGCAGTAACTGTTCCAGTGTGCGAAGCCCTCCACATGGTTCTCCTCAGTCCATCCCCACATCAACACGGTGAGGACACGTACCCTTTCGGAGCCTCAGTGTTCCCCTTTCTAAAATGGGTATGAGCACCGTGTAACTCACCGGCTGATTGTGAGGATTAAATGACATGATGGCTGTGAAACACTCAGCATAGTGCGTGAGATTCAGCACTGCTTGTTCACTGTGATTGCTTTCTTCATCCCCATTTTACAGATGTGGGAATTGTATCTGAAGCTTGCCCAAGTTCTAAGAACTAGTAAGTGGCAGAGCTAATATCTGAATCTGGGCTTGTCTGTTTCCAAACTGTTTCAGGATTTATGTGAAATAGTTACATTCTGGAACCCTCTTTAAACACCCTGAAAATTCCACTAGTTTTGATGATCATTTTTAGGATTATGATGTACAAGTGTAACTGACACCTATTGTGGTAGGCAAATGGAAACAGACTCAGAGAACGAACTTCTAGTTGCCAGGGGAAGGATGGAGGGAAGAGACAGTTAGGGAGGTTGGGATAGATGTTCGCATACTGCTATATTGATAATGGATAACCAACAAGGACCTACTGTATGGGACTCTGCTCAGTGCCATGCGGCAGCCTGGATGGGAGGGGAGTTTGGGGGAGAATGTATGCATGTGGCTGAGTCCCTTCACTGTCCACCTGAATCTGTCACAACATTGGTAATCAGTGTTAATAAGTTTGATTAACAGTCAACATTGTTATCATTGTATACCCCAATACAAAATAAAAAGTTATTTAAAAAAGACCTATTTTTGCAGAAATAAGAATGTTGGTGGAAGCATGCATTATTAGAGACATCAACAAAAACAAATCACACCTTTTCTGTAGACGAGACCATGTTCTATAAGCAGGATTTGTAGATTGTAATGAATTTTTCTTAAAATAACATTGCAGCATGGAGTGTGACCACTTTGCTTTCAGTGCTGGTAGGAGAAAGCAGCACATGACTGCTGCAGTGACTCTGGCATCAAAGTGACAGATTACTCCATCCGTGACTCTGACTTCCTGGCATAACCTACCACCTTCCTGGCACAGAAACTATGCCAGTATAACAGGAGCTGCTCCAAGGAAAAGCTTATGATGAGGTGGGGCAGGGCTAAGGCATTAACTTTGCTACTGCTGCTTTGCGAAGATAAATCAAGACAAGCCAACTTTGCTTAGGAAGTTATCCTGGCACTGAAGAGGAAATCAAAAAGACAGAAGCAAAGAGGGAAGGACTGCAGGTCTTTGGTCAGAGGTCAGTGGTGTTGCAAGTTGGGATGCCTGGCCAGGAAACATATTTTTAAACAGGCAAATCCACTGTCGTGTGTGCTTTAATGGAAAATGCAGACCCACAGAGTAGCAGTGAAAAGTGGTGCAGATTCTAGTTCAGCTTGTCCTAAACCAAATTGATTTCCTGGCTTTGAACGCTAGACAGAAACTCCTGGTTCAGTTATTCAAACTGAAAAAAAACGTCCCCTGAAGGAGTATGGAATGAGAAATGAGTGTGTTGAAAGGGTAGCGAGAGAGCAAGGAGGGCGGGGAGTTAGTGTTTAATGGGAACAGAGCTTTGCGTGCTCAAGTCACTCAGTCGTGTCCAACTCCTTGAGACCCCATGGATTGTTGCCTGCCAGACTCCTCTGTCCATGGAATTTTCCAGGCAAGAATACTGGAGTGGGTTTCCATTTCCTACTCCAGGGGATCTTCCTGACCCAGGGATTGAACCTGCATCTCCTGTGGCTTCTTCATTAGCAGGAGGATTCTTTACCACTGTGCCACCTGGAAGCCCAAGTTTCAATATAAAAAAGCAAAAAATTTGGGAGATAGATGATGGTGAGAGTTGCACAACAGTATGAATGTACTTAGTTCCAATGAACTGTATAGTCAAATATGGTTAAACTAGTGTGTTTTATATTGTATGACATTTACCATAATAAAAAAAAAGTAAAAATAGGGTGAGGTTCACAAGGCTGATGTTTCAGAATCAGGCACAGACACCTGGCTTTAGAATGAACATCATGAAGGGAAGACAAGCTTCACTTGAATATAACCCAAAGGCCAGAGGAGGTTAGTTCAACCTATTCATCTCTCCTGTCTGGCACTGTCATCTGCTCTGAACCAAACTGGCTATGAAACACAGTGGTTGGTTTATCACTTGGTACAGACCTGTACAAAGGTCTGTCCACCTTTAACAGGAAGGAATTTGAGGCAGAAAGCAAATTCTTGAATTTCAGTCATTCATACAAGGTGGGCTTCTATTCTACCAAATCTCTGGGCAGAGGGAAATCTTGAACTTATAAAAGTGACAGGGGAATGTCCATTCATTTAACCAAGTAGAAGCCTGGTCCTCTCACATCTAGCCTTGATCCATGGTGAAGGGCAGACTTCTGAACCAGTGGGGCTACAGCAAGGATGACAGTGCAAACAACTCTTCCCACATAGTCGTCAGGATGACATTTCCCTGGCATCCCTCCCCTTTGCTCCTGAGGGTCTGAGGAAAGAAAAGGGGAGAGGAAAATCAGAAGAGTGTAGAGTAGGAAAGCATGAAATTTTTCTAGAGGTGCCTAGAATTTTCTAGAGTCTGTAGCTGTAGACACTTAAAGATTTGATTATCTTTGGTAGATTATGTTTCAGTTCAGTTCAGTTCAGTCGCTCAGTCGTGTCCGACTCTTTGCGACCCCATGAATCACAGCACACCAGGCCTCCCCGTCCATCACCAACTCCCGAAGTTCACTCAAACTCATGTCCATCGAGTCGGTGATGCCATCCAGCCATCTCACTCTCTGTCGTCCCCTTCTCCTCCCGCCCCCAACCTTTCCCAGCATCAGTCTTTTCCAGTGAGTCAACTCGTGGCATGAGGTGGCCAAAGTATTGGAGTTTCAGCTTTAGCATCAGTCCTTCCAATGACCAAATGTGTACCTCCAAAACCGAAGCCTGATACCAGATGTGATGGTATTAAGAGGTGAGGCCTTTGGGAGGTGACTAGATTATAGTGTGTGGGAAGGCGCTTCCTGAATGGGATTAGCACCCTTACAAAGAGACTCCAGAGAGCTCCTGTGCTCCTTCTATTAATACCGTGTAAGGATACAGTGAGAAATGGTCATGTGCAACCGAGAAGAGGACCCTCAATAGAACCCAACTCTGCTGGCATCCTGATCTTAGACTTCCAACCTCCAGAACTGTGAGAAATCAATTTCTGTTGCACCGACTCTGTGGACATGAGTTTGAGTGTACTCCGGGAGTTGGTGATGGACAGGGAGGCCTGGCATGCTGTGATTCATGGGGTCGCGGAGAGTCGGACACGACTGAGCGACTGAACTGAACTGAACTGAGCTGATTACCTACCCAGTGTGTTGTATTCTGTTACAGCAGCCCAAACCAACTAGACATTCTTATGCCAGCAGTAGCCCTCTATGCTGGTAATCAAGTGACTTGAGGGGGTGCTAGGTATTTTTGTTTTTCTAGGTGTTCTTGTCACACTACAATAAACACAATAAATGTTTCTTAGTTATATGAGCAAACAAATGAAGACTCCAAGATAACTTGTTTCGAGCAATAACTATAAAGAACAAAAACAACCAGGGAGCAGTTGGCTGTGTTATCTGGGCCTTAGTAGAATATCTGAAAAGATCTCAATTTCCTCATCCCCACTCCTTATCACATACTAATACCCATGGCCAGTCAGTTTGCAAGGGGCGGATTTGTACAAACAGGGGAGTGGAAGGGATCACTCATTGATCTCGTTCTGATTTTACATGAGGTTCCTGTTCCTGTCATTAACAGACATTGTGATTAGAGTGACTTAATGGACAAGAGGGTCTGTTAATACATGTCTTGTTCCGAGCAGTTTGGAATGTTTCAGAATGTCTTTCTACTTCCCTTTGTTCTGGTGAATGCTATCTTTGCTAGAGTTGAAGGTATATTCCTCAGGTGGTCATCTTCAGAGGGGATAGCACTGTGCCAGAAGCAGTGAAAGAATTTCACTTAGACATCTTAACGCAATGTTGCAATTTTTTTACTAAGTCTCATGCTTGAGTAACATAAAAGTACTACTGTATTCTAGCACTAAGTAAGGAACTAGACAGCTTTTCTGGTAGCCTGGTCCAAATCTCAGAGCAAGAACCTGATGGAGAGATTGTGATGGGTTCCTGCCGTGAACAAATCAACATATGTATCGATATATGTTAGTCTTGATCAGTTTTAAAAAATCAGATTCAGAGATGAATCCCTATAAAATAAAGTCCTTACTTTTTTTTGTTTTATAAACTTTTTCATTTTATGGTGCCTTGAGCATCAACAGATGTTGATAAAAACATGATTCTTTATACCATCTTAAAAGCATAACCCATAAAAAAATCAAACTACTTATTTCTTTTTGAGACTCATTTTGAGAATTATAGATGTATAATTCTTATTTCAAATTATAAAAAAGGTTTCTAGAACCCCTCCAATCCTAGCTTTTATGGCAGCTTTAATTTCATTTCTTTTAGGAAAACAAACTTGTCCTTGCTAGAAATGAATAAGTAACAATCCATTAAGAATCTCCTGTTAAGCAGGAGGAAATTATTCTTCTATTCAGTTCAGTTCAGTTCAGTTCAGTCGCTCAGTCGTGTCCGACTCTCCGCGACCCCGTGAATCACAGCACGCCAGGCCTCCCTGTCCATCACCAACTCCCGGAGTTCCCTCAAACTCATGTCCACAGAGTCAGTGATGCCATCCAGCCATCTCATTCTCGGTCGTCCCCTTCTCCTCCTGCCCCCAACCTTTCCCAGCATCAGAGTCTTTTCCAGTGAGTCAACTCGTGCATGAGGTGGCCAAAGTATTGCAGTTTCAGCTTTAGCATCAGTCCTTCCAATGAATACCCAGGATCGATCTCCCTTAGAATGGACTGGCTGGATCTCCTTGTTTGCTAAAGCATAAATCATTTTGCTTTTAGTCTTCCTTAACAATGGTTTAGAGAGGACATCACTCCTCTTCCACTGTTTCAGGAAGCAGCTTGAATCTTTCCACTCTGAGTAAGACTACAGGTTATTCCATAAATTCCAAGAGAATCAATGTTGAAGAACCAAGTTTGAAGAACTCTTCAGAGACTGAGGATTCATCAGTGTCAGCTAATGGAAAACTCATTTGATTCTTAAGAAATTTGTATGTATTCTCTTTTGACTCCAGTGGGCCATTTGCAGCAAGACAAACTAGTGGGCGTCTCGGAGAACAAGGAATGGTACAAATCCATGCATTAATGCTTTGCTTTCATCTGGCTTCACAAACGATTTACCATTCCATTCAATGTTTTCCTAAGGGAAACTGGGAAAATGCTTCCCCTGGCTTCTGGTACAGTGCTTGTTCCCTTCAAGTGCAGCCATCTCAGGAACACACCTGCACTCTCGCAAAGCGTGTGTTCACCGGAACAAAGGCAGGCGGACCGGAACAAAGGCAGGCAGAAAGACACTCTGAAATGCTCCAAACGCCTTGGACCACGCCGTGTATCAACAGACCCTCTTGTGTGTTAGGTCATTCCAATCACAAAGTCTGCTAATGCCTTTTGTGAACAGGAATCTTTGTAACTCTAGCGAGGGGGAGTAATGACCTCAACAGCTTTTACTGGACCTCAAAAATATATAATTGTCAGCAGCATGACAGTTTTTTTACATCAGTAACAAAATGGCTATTTTTTTTTTTTTTGGTAAATAATTACAGGAATCTGCTTTTGCATTTATCTGCAAAACAAGGACCAAAACAAGCAAAGATATGCAAAATATTTTATCAGGGGAGGGGGCGGAGCTAGATTCTTAACTTTATGTACAAAGGTCATGCAAAACAAAGCAAGCTACAAGGAAAATATACATAAAGAAATGCAAATTTCTAGTGGAAGGAGTTGTCTAAAACTGTTGGAGAAGGAAATGGCAACCCACTACAGTGTTCTTGCCTGGAGAATCCCAGGGACAGGGGGGCCTGGTGGGCTGCCGTCTACGGGGTCACACAGAGTCAGACATGACTGAAGCGACTTAGCAGCAGCAGCAGCAGTGAAAGGTCTGAGATTTTGCACTGCTTACAAACTAACAAATTAACCTGACACAGTTTCATGGATGCTGGTAGAAGAATTCAGACTCCTGGGTGAGAGATGGAGGCCTATTTATTACTCACAGCAATAGCAGTAGCCAGAGTATCTGCATTTTGGTGTTGATTTTCCAAGGCTGTTCCCATAGGGTGATGTGAATAGGGCCAAATGACACCTGCAGCGGCTTGCTTGTAGGAGAGGAATTCTGAACTTTGGGCACCTGGGCACTTGAATCTTTTATAAAGGGCAGTAAGCATGCTTTCCTTCGGCTTTGGAATTAGACATTATTTACTGAATTGTAGTTGCATCTGTCCTTTGTTTCAGAGCATCATCTCCGTCTTAAAAGGTTGTGAACAAAACTTCTCTTACCTCTAGTGGGAGACATTATCTCTGTCTTCTAAGGCAGATTACTAGGTGAACGTCCTTGAAACTGTAGTCTAGAACAAGGGGCAGTCAATGACTATTTGCAAGATGTACAGAAATGTGAAAGCCCCATAGTGAATCATCTTCCAGTAGGATTATCTGTGATGTTGTGTTCTAGTTTTAACCGTAAACAAACTTCAGGTCATCAGCCATTCTTTCATTCTCCATGGGCTGCTCATTCAATCAAGGACTGTGTCAGTCATTTCACAAACATTTACTGAGTGCTTGCCATGTACTGTAGAGAAGCAAAAAGAGAAAGGTTGAGTACATTTCCCTGAGAAAATTACATACTAGTGAAAGAAGCAGTAACTAAAGAGATGATATTAAAGTTAAGCAGAGATAACACTGTACGTTCACCATAGTTTTTCTTCCTGGGAATGCATGAAAACTGTGTTTTTCAGGTTTCCTTATATGTGCCAGATGGAGCAGTGGTAAAGAATCAGCCTGCCAATGCAGGAGACACAAGAGACTCGCGTTCAATCCCTTGGTTGGGAAGATTCCCCTGGAGTAGGGAATGGCACGCCACCTCAGTGTTCTTTCCGGTAAAATTCCATGGATAGAGGAGCCTGGCAGGTTATAGTACATGGGGTCGAAAAGAGTCAGACATGACTGAGCACGCACAGCTGCCTTGTACTTGCCATTAGTTTGGGAACATGTGACTTAGTTCTGGTCAATTGGATGTGACCAATTGCTTATAAGAAATGTAAGCTAGTGGTAGACTAGGTCCTTCAAAACTTTCCACAGAATGATGAAGCTTTCTCTTCCTTGGTCATGAAATCTGTGGAAGGCTGCCAGTTCCACATCAGATTTGCATGAGCGAAAAATTAACTTTTATTATCTCCTGTTTACAAATGAGGAAACAGAATGACACTATAATGCACTAAGTTTGATAATGGAGATTTATTATTTCCAGTACCATGAACAAACTCGGAGCAAGAGTTCTGACTTATTCATTTCATGTTCACTTGCCTTTTATGTCAAGACAGAGATTGCTATAGGAATAACAATAGGGGCACAGAATCAAAGCAGATACTTTTTATTTTCTTAGTATTTTTTTAAGATAAAAAGTGTTTGAATATAACTATCAGTTCAGTTCAGTCACTCAGTTATGTCCGACTCTTTGTGACCCCATGAACTGCAGCACAACAGGCCTCCCTGTCCATCACCAACTCCTGGAGTTTACCCAAACCCATGTCCATTGAGTTGGTGATGCCATCCAACCATCTCATCCTCTGTTGTCCCCCTCTCCTTCTGCCCTCAATCTTTCCCAGCATCAGGGTCTTTTCCAATGAGTCAGCTTTTTGCATCAGATGGCCAAAGTATTGGAGTGTCAGCTTCAACATCAGTCCTTCCAATGAACACCAAGGACTGATATCCTTTAGGATGGACTGGTTGGATCTCCTTGCAGTCCAAAGGACTCTCAAGAGTCTTCTTCAACACCACAGCTCCAAAGCATCAGTTCTTCCATGCTCAGCTTTCTTTATGGTCCAACTCTCACATCCATACATGACCACTGGAAAAACCATAAGCTTGACTAGACGGACCTTTGTTGGCAAAGTAATGTCTCTGCTTTTTAATATGACCATAGGTGAAGGAAATGAATCAATGGAGGGGGAGAGGATGAAGTTGTGGAAAGAAAGATCTTCAAGGGAAGGTAGAAGAGTAAGGTCTGGAAGAGCCAGTGAACAGGTGAGAAAATCGCCTTTTCTTTTAAAAAAAATAGCCTCTTCTTACCTAACCACATGAGAACAAGGAGGAATAAACACTTGAGTGATGACTTTGGGGGAGTTACTGTTTTATTTAAGGCAAGGGAGGTAGAGATAGCATTAAGAAAAGATGTTAGGTTGTAGATTTCAGCCATTGACAGAAAAAATAGTATGTACTGTCTGTTTTGTACCAGTTTGTTAGCGCATTCACAAACATCTCAGTGAATCTACTCAGTATTCAGCAAGACACTTCTATATCTCTATTATTAACTTCATAGATGAAGTAACTGAAAGTCCTAGAGGTGAAGTAATTTATCTGTTAAAAAGTGGCAGAGCTAGGGCTCAGATCTGATCTGTCTGACTCCATGCTGCTTCTACACTAGAATGATCCGATGGGGGAGGCTAAGGAACAACATCCTGTCAGTATTGTCAGAGAATATGAGCCAAGATGCCTGACTGTACTCCTGAGGTCACATCGCCTATGTCCAGGAATAGTAACCTGCCAAAGGAGATGCACTGAGAACCTTCATATAGACAAGAGAGCTTTAAAAAGATTTAAAAACGGAACAATGAAATCAATCAACAATAGAGGAATGAACTCACCAGTCTTTTACCAATTTGGGTTCATGATATTATGCAACTTGAATGGTTACAACCTCCTCAATGTGAAAGCCAATTCAGAAGGAATTAAAAGGTTGTAATAGACCTTCGGACTTCCCAGATGGTGCTAGTAGTAAAGAATCTGCCTGCCAATGCAGGAGACACAAGAGACATGGGTTTGATTCATGGGTCAGGAAGATCCCCTGGAGGAGGAAATGGCAACCCACTCCAGTATTCTTGCCTGGAGAATCACATGGACAGAGGACACTGATGGGCTACAATCTATGCGGTCACAAAAAAAGAGTTGGACACAACTAATGACTGAGCACACATGCATACCAGACCTTCAATATCTCCAACTGCTGCATTAGCCTATTATCCTTTTTAGAACTATCCTGATTCCTTTGAAGATGTAAGCACATATTGCATGTCTATAAATGAGAAGGATTTATCAAGTCATGGGTGTGGGGTTGAATTAAAATTTTGGAAAATATTATCTTGACTTAGAGATTCAAAATTGTATGTGTTCAAATAGGTTGTGCTTTCTAAACCGAAGAAACATGTTAATTCACCAGTAAATTCCAGAAGTAACATTTAAGGTAAGTCTTTAGAGGAATGAAATGAATATTAATAGTGACACTGCACCCATGCTGGGAACTACAAGGATGACAATAGAAGACCCGTGGTACAAATTTCTAGGAAGTTACCTGGAGCATCAGGTGAGCCCTATTTAGCAATGGAAAGAGATAATAGATTACGAGGTAAAGTAAATGAACAGGACATATAAAATGGGCTTGGCTGATGCTCTCCTTTCCCTTTTTTAGAAAATGCATCTCCTTTCACAAAACTCTGCTTGCTCCTCCAAGTTTCCACCTTGATGAGATCCTAAAGTACAGTGCATTCCCACAGCTGCCTAATGAAGGAATTATTTCTCTCCCGGGAACACACTTTTCCCAGAAGAGTTTTCTGGTCTGGCAACATGACTGAAAACGATCAAGAATGCCTTTGCACATTTTGTGGCTGAACAAGGTCTACATTCCAAGTGTAAGCCCTTGACTGAGAGAGGCCAGATTCCTCTTTGAATCCTAAGGGATCTCACAAAAGGATTTACCCAGGTGTTTGGGGACGTGTAATTTCACTGCAAAGAGGCATAGCATCTGAAAGCCTTCCTTGTTTCAACATCTGTCTTCCTGTGTGGTCCAAGTATACTAGTCTGTTATTAATTTTTCCAACTTCAGTCTTGTTGTGTGGAATTAAAGTTTTGATGCTTTCTTAGTTAACTTCCTGTTCACTGATTGAGACAGCATTTTAGTAATGTGGTGGATGAATGAGTGAACACACTCGTTATGTTCAAGGTTTTGTGAACTCATGGACTATGGCTCACCAGGCTCCTCTGTCCATGGGATTTTTCAGGCAAAAATACTGGAGCAGGGTGCCATTTCCTCCTTCAGGGGATCTTTCTGACTCAGGGATCAAACCCTTGTCTCTTGTGTCTCCTACTTTGGCAGGGAGATTTTTTACCACGAGTGCCATCTGGGAATCGCAGGAATGTGGTCCATGCTTCAAACTTGCCTGTGGTTCTAATTCTGAGCTTCACGTGGCCTTCCTACAGTGCATGATATGTTTTGTCTTATACTTCTGGCATTCATTTAGAATTTCTGACAATTCAACCTCACAAATATGTATTAAGAACCAGGTAGGTCTCTGCTAATCTCTGCAGTGCCTCCAAAACATGATTAGAACAATCCTTTTAGAATTTTTATCAATAAGCTTATAATTAGAAATTAAATCTGCTTTGAGAACGACAATCCACTAATACAATCAAATATACTTGCTAGCATTCCTATAAATCTCTTAAATGCTTAGAATAATTGGTAGTATTCTTTTACTAACTCTACAGTATAAAGTACCAATACAGACCTCAAAATGTCCAGCCTCGTCATAGCCAGCGGGCCCTACGTCTGTATTCCAGCCACGATATTGTCCTTTCCCCTTCTCACACAAGCTCTACTTTCCTACCTCTGGGTTTTATTTCATTCTTCTTAGAGTTTTCTTTCTATAGAAAAGAATTCTCTGATCATCTGTCTTCCAGATCTGATTTAGGATCCCTTCATTTTTCATATCACCTCTCACTGCCATCATCACAGACTTTATCACTGTGTATTGTGACTGTTTGGAGAAGGAAATGGCAACCCACTCCAGTGTTCTTGCCTGGAGAATCCCAGGGACGGGGGAGCCTGGTGGGCTGCCGTCTATGGGGTCGCACAGAGTCGGCCACGACTGAAGCGACTCAGCAGCAGCAGCAGCAGCAGCAGCAGCAGCAGCAGCAGCATTGTGACTGTTGGAGTTATTTTCTGCCTCCCTCATGATTTATAAGCTCCATGAAAACAGGTCCCACTTGAGTTTTATTCTTTGCATCATGCCTCCTACCACAGCTAAAGCCCACCATTGATAAGTAGTCATTGTATTTGGGAGATAGGTAAATGTATGAGAAGACATAGGTGAAAATGCTTTGTAATCTATAAAATGATAATTATTACTCAATCTTCTTAACTGTATTTCTAGTTCATCTACAATATATTAATTTCTACTGCATTTTATGTTGCTTTTAAGACTTGCTTGGGGCTTCCCCGGTGGCTCAGTGATAAAGAGTCTGCCTGCAATGCATGAGAGGTGGACTGGAGACGCAGGTTTGATCCCTGGGCCTGGAAGGTCCCCTGGAGAAGGAAATGGCAAGACTATAGTATTCCTGCCTGCAAAATCCCAATCCATGGGGTCACAAGAGTCAGATACAACTGGGCAACTGAGCTACAACAAGGTTTGCTTAAGATTTTTTTCATGTGATTATTTTTTCCTTCCCCAAGAAAACTATAATAGAAGATTTCACTTATTTTTTAAATTTTTGTAACAGTGCTTATCACCCTTAAAAGGTTATAGAAAATTTAAGGCAGAGATTTTATGACCTATCAATTGGTTTGCTTTTATGATTTTCATATTAGCAAATATTCAACTAAAATGCATCTGTATATTTAAGAAATTATATTTTTTCCTACTTAACATGGTTTATACCATTAACATGGAGAAGGAAATGGCAACGCACTCCAGTATTCTTGCCTGGGAAATTCCATGGACAGAGAAACCTGTTGGGCTACATTCCATGGGGTAGCCAAAAGATGGCCACAACTTTGTGCACATCAGCACATATCATTAATGAATAGAAAATTATTTATACTTACATTCATAAAAAGATTAGATACTTTAATTCCAGATCCGTTAATATTTCATCTCTGCTGATACAATAAAAATCAAGTATGTAGATTACTTGATTTTAACAATATTGAGGTTTTCATGTACGATAACAAAATGCATTATTTTAAAAGTAAACATGGAGCTTATTTATTTAGATTTATGTATAGTTGATTTATATTATAATAGTTTCAGATGTATGACATAGTGAATCAATATTTCTATAGATTATACACTAATTATTATAAAATATTGGCTATATTATCTATGCTATATAATATCTTCTTGTAGGTCTTTTATCTTACATATAGTATCAATATTTTATACCTCTTAATTCCCTACTCCTGTTTTTACCCTATTCCTTTCCCGCTCACCACTGGTAACTAGTTTGTTTTGTATATTAGCGAGTTGGTTTCTGCTTTGTTATATTCATTCGTTTAATTTTTTTAGATTCCACATATAAGTGAAAGTATACAGTATTTGTCTTTCTCTGACTTACTTCACTAAGTATAATATCCCTGGGTCCATCCATATTGTTGCCAAAGGCAAAATTTCCTTTTTTATGGCTGAGTAATTGTTCTCTGTGTGTGTGTGTGTGTATGTGTGTTCTTTACCCATTCCTTTGTTGAAGTTGCTTCTATATCTTAGCTATTATAAATAATGCTGTTCTGAACATTGAGGTGTGTCTATTTTTTAAATTAGTGTTTTCATTTTTTATGGATATATATACCTAGGAGAGGAATTGCTGGATCATATGGTAGTTTTACTTTTAGTTTTTGAGGAGCTTCCACACTGTTTTCCATAGTGACTGATCCAATTTACATTTCTACCGATAGTGTTCAAGAGTTCCCTTTTCTCCATATCCTCATCAAAATTGATGCCTGTGGTCTTTTTGATGATGGCCATTCTGACATTCATGAAGGGTATCTCATTGTGGTTTTGATTTTCATTTCTCTGATAATTAGTGATGTTTAGCATCTTTTCACGTACTTGTTGGCCATATGTATATCTTCTTTGGAAAGATGTGTATATGGATCTGCTAATTTTTGAATTGAGCTATTTGTTTGTTTATTATTGAGTTGTATGAGCTGTTTTGGAGAAGGCAATGGCACCCCACTCCAGTATTCTTGCCTGGAAAACCCCATGGACAGAGGAGCCTGGTAGGCTGTAGTCCGTGGGGTCGCTAAGAGTCAGACATGACTGAGTGACTTCACTTTCATTTTTCACTTTCATGCATTGGAGAAGGAAATGGCAACCCACTCCAGTGTTCTTGCCTGAAGAATCCCAGGGACAGGGGAGCCTGGTGGGCTGCCATCTATGGGTTGCACAGAGTCGGACATGACTAAAGCGACTTAGCAGCAGCATGAGCAGTTTAGAAATTTTGAATATTAACCAATTATCAGTCATATCATTTGCAAATATTTTCTCCCATTCAGTAGGTTGTCTTTTTGTTTTGTCAATAGCTTCCTTTGTTTCATGAAAGTCTTTAAATTTAAGTCACATTTGTTTACTTTTGCTTTTTTCCTTTCCCTTATTTATCTTTTGATGATTTATGTCAAAAAATGTTCTTCCTCTCCTCCTTCTTTCTCAGCTCACTATGGATCCTACAGAAACTCTAAAAATAAAAGATAAGTGAATATCTTGCCAAGTAAATTTAGCAATTTAGGTAAAATGGTCACATTCTTGAAAAACACAATAAATAAAATTTGACATAAGAAATTTAAAGCCTAAATCATTTTATATCTATTAATGAAATTGATCTATAATTTAAAACCTTCCATGAAGAAAAATTTCAGTCTGTAAAGCTTTATTTGTGAATTATCCCCAATAATTAAGACTGAAATAACATGTAACTTGTGCAAATTCCAGACAATAGAAAAGAGAAAGGGAAATCAATTCCCAACTTGTTTTATAAGGCTAGAATTACACTGATACCAATATTAGACAAGAAAATTACAAGAAAATCAAATCAAACTACAAGGCAACATGGAAAACACAGATGAAAGAATACTGAATTAAATATTAACACATAACATCTATTTAAAGGAGATCAATCCTGGGTATTCATTGGAAGTCTTGATGCTAAAGCTGAAACTCCAATACTTTGGCCACTTCATGCGACAAGTTGACTCACTGGAAAAGACTCTGATGCTGGGAGGGATTGGGGGTTGGAGGAGAAGGGGACGACAGAGAATGAGATGGCTGGATGGCATCACCGATTCGATGGAAGTGGGTTTGAGTGAACTCTGGGAGTTGGTGATGGACAGGGAGGCCTGGTGTACTGTGATTCATGGGGTCGCAGAGTCAGATACGACTGAGTGACTGAACTGAACTGAACTGAATTATAAATAGAATTCTCAGAGAATTCATAAGAGAAAATATCTTCTACAATCCAGTAAAAGATAACTACAAAACACCTAGTAACTTCACATTTAATGATAAAATATTGAAAGATTTTTTGTGTGAGGTCAGAGATAAGACAAGGATATTTGTTACCAAAACTCTCATTTAACATTTAATTCTAAAAGATACTGCTGTTAAAGTGCTGCACTCAATATGCTAGTAAATTTGAAAAACACAGCAGTGGCCACAGGACTGGAAAAGGTCAGTTTCTTTCCAATCCCAAAGAAGGGCATCGCCAAAGAATGTTCAAACTACCACACAATTGCACTCATTTCATGTGCTAGCATGGTAATGCTCAAAATCCTTCAAACTAGGCTTGAACAGTACACGAACCAAGAACTTCCAGATGTAAAAGTTGAGTTTAAAAAAAGGCAGAGGAATGAAAGATCAAATTGCCAACATCTGCTGGATCGTAGAAAAAGCAAGAGAATTCCAGAAAAATATCTACTTCTGCTTCATTGACTTTGCTAAAGCCTTGACTGTGTGGGTCACAACAAACTGGAAAATTCCTAAAGAGATGGGAATACCAGACCACCTTACTGGCCTCCTTTGAAACCTGTATGCAGGTCAAGATGCAACAGTTAGAATCAGACATAGAACAATGAACTTGTTCCAAATGGGGAAAGGAGAACATCAAGGCTGTATATTGTCACCCTGCTTATTTAACTTATATGCAGAGAACATCATGCGAAATGCTGGGTTGGATGAAGCACAAGTTGGGATCAAGATTGCCAGGAGAAATATCATAGCTTCAGATATGTAGATGACACCACCCTTATGGCAGAAAGTGAGAAGGAACTAAAGGGCCTCTTGATGAAAGTGAAAGAGGAGAGTGAAAAAACTGGCTTAAAATTTAACATTAAAAAACTAAGATCACGGCATCCGGTCCCATTACTTCATGGCATATAGATGGGGAAACAATGGAAACAGTGACAGACTTTATTTTCTTGGGCTCCAAAATCACTGCAGATGATGACTGCAGCCGTGAACTTAAAAGATTCTTGCTCCTTGGAAGAAAAGCTATGACAAATCTAGACAGTGTATTAAAAGGAAGGACATTACTTTGCTGATAAAGGTTCCTATAGTCAAAGTTACGGTTTTTCCAGTTGTCATGTATGGATGTCACTGTTGGACCATAAAGACAATTGGAGTGGAAGAATTGATGCTTTTGAACTGTGGTGTTAGAGAAGACTCTTGAGAGTCCCTTGGACTGCAAAGACATCCAACCAGTCTATCCTTAAGGAAATCAGTCCTGAATAATAATTGGAAAGACTAATGCTAAAGCTGAAGCTCCAATATTTTGGCCACCTGATGCGAAGAGCCAATTCACTGGAAAGACCTTGATGCTGGGAAAGACAGAAGGCAGGAGGAGAAGGTGATGACAGTGGATGAGATGGTTGGATGGCATCATCAACTCGATGGACATGAGTTTGAGCACCTCTAGGAGTTGGTGATGGACAGGGAACCCTGGTGTGCTGCAGTCCATGGGGTCAGAAAGCGTTGGATACTACTAAGCAACTGAACAATAGTTAGACAGGTGAATAAAGTAAGAAAAAGAAATAAAAGATAAAGTCAAAGAAGAAATAGAGATATATTGTTTTCAGTTGTCATGATTAATCCAAAAGAATCTATATGCAGATTGCTGTAATTAATAAGTAAATTTGTAAAAGTCAGTGATATAGAATCAGACTCCCCAAATCAACGGTATTTCTATATATTGCTAAGTCACTTCAGTCATGTCCTACTCTTTGTGACCCTATGGACTATAGCCCACCAGGCTCCTCTATCCATGGGACTCTCCAGGCAAGAATACTGAAGTGGGCTGCTGTGTGCTCCTCCAGGGGATCTTCCTGACCCAGGGATTGAACCTGTGTCTTACGTCTCCTGTACTGGAAGGTGAGTTCTTTACCCTTAGCACCAGCTAGAAATGAACTATTTAAAATAAAGCTTAACATTTTAAAAATTATAAGTTTAATTTTTAAATGAAAATTTTAAATAACAAAGACCTAGGAATAAGTATTTTTTAAGACATAAAAGAACACAAAAGCTTAAACTGAGAGAAATTAGAGATCTAAATACATGGAATAATGTTTTGTTTGGACAAAGTTATTAAATATCAGAATGACATAATTTGTCTCATATTGATCTATAGACTCAGACAGTTTTCAGGAAATATAAAGTAGATCCTAAAATTCATATCAAAAAGCAAAGAATTGAGAATAGACATGGGAACGTTGATGAACAAAGTTGGAAGACTTAAACTACTATATACCAAGTCTTACTAAAAGTAATGATAATCAAGAGTAAGATACTGGCCCAAGGATAGAGAACTAGGCCATTAAGTTAGGATTCATAATTTAGAAATAGATTCATACATATTTGTTCAACTGATTAAAACCAAATAGTATTGCAATAGATGGCTTCATGTCCAAATAGTGCTGGATCAGCTAGAGATGCATGTGGGAAAAAGAACATTGCTCCCTCATATGAGCCTCAAAAATCAAATATAGTTGAAACAAAAAATAATAGAAACAGTACAGATTCTACAAGATAATATAAAAGATAAAATATCTTTATGACCTTGTGGTAGCCAAAGACTTGTTAAACAAAGATTTGAAAAGCAGAAAGCAAACGGTAATAATCATAAAATAAAAGTTTCAGTTCAGTTCAGTTCAGTCACCCAGTCGTGTCCGACTCTTGGTGACCCCCATGGACTGCAGTATGCCAGGCCTCCCTGTCCATCACCAACTCCTGGAGTTTACTCAAACTCAGGTTCATTGAGTCGGTGATGTCAATCTTTCCCAGCATCAGGGTCTTTTCCAACAAGTTGGCTCTTCACATCAGGTGGCCAACGTATTGGAGTTTCAGCTTCAGCATCGGTCCTTCCAGTGAATATTCAGGACTGATTTCCTTTAGGATGGACTGGTTGGATCTCCTTGTAGTCCAAGAAACTCTCAAGCATCTTCTCCAACACCACAATTCAAAACATCAATTTTTCAGTGCTCAGCTTTCTTTATACAGATATTTTATAAAGTTGGACTATAGTCCAACTCTCACATCCATACATGACCACTGGAAAAACCATAACTTTGACTAGACGGACCTTTGTTGGCAAAGTAATGTTTCTGCTTTTTAGTATACTGCCTATGATGGCCATAACTTTTCTTCCAAGGAGCAAGTGTCTTTTAATTTCATACCTACATCACCATCTGTAGTGATTTTGGAGCCCCCCAAAATAGTCTCTATCTCCATTGTTTCTCCATCTATTTGCCATGAAGTAAAGGGGTCGCAAAGAGTCGGACACGACTGAGCAACTGAACTGAACTGAACTGAACTGAAAGGGACAAGTTGTCATGATCTTAGTTTTCTGAATGTTGAGTTTTAAGCCAACTTTTTCACTCTGCTCTTTCACTTTCATCAAGAGGCTTTTGAGTTCCTCTTCACTTTCTGCCATAAGGGTGGTGTCATCTGCATATCTGAGGTTATTGATATTTCTCCCAGCAATCTTGATTCCAGCTTGTGCTTCATCCAGCCCAGCGTTCCTCATGATGTACTCTGCATATAAGTTAAATAAGCAGGGTGACAATATACAGCCTTAATATACTCCTTTCCTGATTTTGAATCAGCCTGTGGTTTCATGTCCAGTTCTAACTGTTGCTTCCTGACCTGCATACAGGTTTCTCAGGAGGCAGGTCAGGTGGTCTGGTATTCCTATCTCTTTCAGAATTTTCCACAGTTTGTTGTGATCCACACAGTCAAGGCTTTGGCATAGTCAATAAAGCAGAAGTAGATGTTTTTCTGGAACTCTCTTGCTTTTCTGATGATCCAACAGATATTGGTAGTTTGATCTCTGATTCCTCTGCCTTTTCTAAACCCAGCTTGAACATCTGAAAAGTTTACTAAATTTAATGTAATTAAAATTGAGTTCCTTTTTTAAAAAAGTATCATAATGAAAGAAAATCTACAGAGTTTAAGATAAACTGGCAATATATTAAACACAATAGATGACTCATCTATTTATTAAAGTCTAACAAATCAATAAAAGAAAGACAAGACAATCTAATACATAGGAAAATTCTTAGGCCATAACTTCCTGTAGAATATATCCAAATCACCGATAAGCATTAAGAAAGATACTCAAATTTTTTAGGCATCATGGAAATATAAATTAAAACATGATGAGATACTACTACACATCTACCAGAATGGCAAAAATTTAAAAATCTGACAATGCCAGGAGGTGGTGAGAATGTAGAACAAGTGGAACTTCTATATTCTGCTGGTGGGAGTTTACATTTGCAAAACCACTTTGGAAAACAGGATATATATGACTCAGCAATTTCTCTCCCACACTTATTTCCAAGATAAATGCTTATACATGTGTTCTAGAAGACATGCACCAGAATGTTGAGAGTATCCTTGCCTGTAACAGCCTCAAGCAACTCAACTGCTACCAATGGAATAGATACATTTGGAATATTTCTACAAGGGAGCTGTGCAACAATGAGAACACTGTGATACCTCAGAAAAATCTCACAAACCATTGAATGAAATATATCAAACACATAAGAGCTAATGCATGCGCACTTTGTATGATTATTTAAATCTCAAAAACAGTGAAAACTTAATGTGTGGTGATAGATGTTAAATGAGAGGTTTCCTTAAAAGTGGTAGTTACTGAGACCTGGCGCAGAGGATTCTGCATGAATGCTAAGTCGCTTCAGTTGTATCCAACTCTTTTTGACCCCACAGTCAGTAGCCCACCAGGCTCCTCTATCCATTGGATTCTCCAGGCAAGAATACTGGAGTGGCTTGCCATGCTCTCCTCCAGGAGATCTTCCTGACCCAGTGATCAAACTTGCATCTTTTCTATCTCCTGCACTGCGGGTAGGTTCTTTACCACTAGTGCCCTGGGAAGCCTGGTGCTATTCTACGTGCTGATCTGTGTGGTAGTTGGATAGGTAAGCATCCACCTGTGAAAATTCTTTGAGATATATACTTAAGATTTGTGCAGTTTTTGTATGTAAAACTTAAAACTTTTAAAAACTTGTGTTAGCCACACCTGCAAGGATAGTCTTGACCTCCTAACTTCTTTTAGTAATGGAAAATGGTTTAGTATTTCTGTAAATAAACAAATGAGCTTGGTTAATGGATGGTTTGACAATGCATCATATATTAAGATTCTACTAAATCTATTTTATTAAAATATTTATTAGAGAAATTAGCTGATATATTTAGTGCAATGCACATTTTTTTCAATAATAAAGGGGACAACTGTTTTTAGTACACGAATTGCACACTTATTTTCCATACTCCTGTCAAGAATAGATTACTTTACATTTCTTTCTTTTCAAACCTCTACAGGAAAATTCAACGATCACGACTCTACTCTAAAATGACGGTTTTTGTCAGCTGTGGTTTAGTGACTAGCAGTCAATTTGCCTTGGTGTCACAGTACACACCCATCCCAACATCTGAGCTCCGTGTCATGGTGACCCAAAGGACCAGATGTCTTCACTCTTGCATAAGTTGCACTTTGGCTGAGCATCTGCTACTTTTATTTTGTTCAGGGAAGGTAGCCATCCAAATAATTAATTATGCAATTGGTATTTGTGAATACTGTTTCTTGTATGAAGTAAATAGGAAAAAGTGAAGTGGCAGGGGAGCTAAGTTTTGGCTGACTTTAGGAGGGAACAAAATCCCAAAGCATATTTTTCCTTTCCAACCAAAATTTGCTTAATTACCCAACCCCTTCATTCTAGAACCTCAATCTAATTTAAACTTCCTGGATTTGGCAACAAATCTCATCTAATCAGAAAGGCCTCTGATTTAAACTGCCTTACCTGCAGTAATTCAGGCTACTGTAGGCATTGCTCCTGTGTCCGAAGAGAGAAAAGACAACGCATCAGAAAGAGCAGGGTCAGAAGAATGCAACCTTTAATCCTTTCACACCCACCATAAGAAAAGACTGAACAGTCAGGGATTTACTACTTCTTTAGTGTGAGTCAATTTAGCAGCTACTGTGTAGAATGAACTAAATTCTAAGACTTTCTTATACCACAATACATTATATTTCTTTAAAAATTCTAAACTTTTTGTTTTAGTAAATATGTATTTTGCTAGATGAAGGTAAGGTAACACATTACAGAAAATATTGCAGAATAGATAGGTAAACAGTTCAGGATATTGTTCTTATTCTCATCCATCCTTCAGAACGACACACACAGCAGTTGCACAGGGAAATTGTTTTCTCAGATGTAATGCTGTGATCAAAAGCATTCCCTCACAGGCTATACCTCAATGCCTTTGTCAGTGAAACTGAAATTGAGCTGTAGGGATAAAAATTTCTGTCTCTGATTCTAAGGCTAAACCTGCTACACACTCTTTTTCACCAAGAAGACTATTGATAGGGCTGCCTTGAGCTTTCTTTTCTTCCCTTTGATGTAATTAAACACATACAGTGGAAGAGGCTTAAACTGAGCTTTGATGTAACAGACAACCTTTAAAATCAGCAGGTCCTCATTTTCCTCCAAGGGCCGATTTAGGCATTATCTATCATGGAGTACAATTAGGGCTTATGAGCAAGTTAAATTTACCCCTGAGAAAAGAAAGTTGCATTTTTGCATATTTGTGTTCTGACTTTATATTTTCTAACTCTCTGTTGGGTAGGTAGAGAGACCACAGAAGAAAAGATAAGGGGAAATATGGTTAATCTTTTTGAAGATAAAAAAATGAGCTAATAAAAACAATACAGTCGTCTGCATTTTACACCCAGAGATTAAGGAACTTGCTGGTCACACAGCTAACAGATGGTGGAGCCGGCCTGCAAACTCGGGTAGCAGAGTATCTTGTCAGAAAGGACTCCCTTATTGAACTGCTTCTGCAAAAGAAAAAAGAGATGGCTAGGAGATAACAGGATCAATGGTGATTTTAAAAATATGAGGACAACTGACATATTTGCAGATGAAAAGAAAGAGTTAAAGATGATGGAAAATTGGGAAGAGGAATAGAGAATTCATGGAATAAGAGTCCCAGAAAACTAGAAGAAAAAGAATTAGAAGCAGGTGAGACGCAAAAGGACATCTTCCCCTGGAAAAGGAAGAGGGGGGGTGGGGGTGGGGTTAGGGAGAAGGAGGGAAGGGGGCAAGAAACTCACGAAGACAAAAGTGTTTGGAGTCAAGAGAAATCGCCACAAAAGGGTTTTTCTTAGAAGGCTCATAATTTTACAATAAGGAAGGAGAGTGTGATCCTTTGAGCAACAGGAGAGGGTAGGTTTGAGGGTGACAGAGAGGTAGAGCAGAGAAATGCACTTGGGGTGGCCAGAGAAACAAAATCCTTGTGAGAGATGTGCTGGAGAATTGAATTTTTGCGGGTATAAATTGTTATTTTTTAAAAATCTGAAATCTGAAGGATTTAACATCTTGAGATTAAGTTAAATGACAGAGTTCTTGTGTGTGCGAAAACCAAACCTATAAGCAGTCCACAGGTTTAGACACATCCCAGCCTGCATGAGCTTAAATAAGCATCCATATTAGGGTACTGCAAAGCTTCTACTGGAAGAATAAACTTTATTTTAGTTAGAAGATTTTCCAAACACGGAAAATATGAGTATCAAAATTCTAAATCAGAATCTCCATCTATACACAGTGAAACTAAGGAAGAGGAAGACAAACTAGAAACGCTTTCTTTAAACAAGAACATCTCTTATAAATATTTCCTCTCTGATCCCTTCCCCCCAAATAAAAGTCTTCAAAAATTACATATGTATATATAATTAAATAATTACAGGCGATAGCACCATCTGAAGATGAAAAAGTTAGAGGTAAATGTTTGGACTGACATAACACTATCTTCTCAACATTCTACTTACGGTAAAATAATCAGAATTTTTAATTGAAACTTAAAATACTTTGCACAAAATACCTGACACCTTTTAAAGTGCTTGTGCTTGCTGTACTTGGACTTTTATGGCTGCATTTTTAGAAGTTGCCCTGGCCCTCGCCACAGGTGAAGAAGGACTACAGCAGCGGGAGGTGCTGGCAACCTCCACTGTGGTCCAAGAAGGCAGATGCCCAAGTGGCTCCCAAGCTCTCGAGGGCACACAACTCACCCCACCCAGGTATCCCACCCATAGCAGAAAATGGGCCCCGCCGCACCACCCCACCCCGACTTCCGGTGTGGAGATGCCAGCCCACTAGAAGCCGGCAGTGACTTCCGGGGGCGGGGCCTGGTGTACCCCCAGCTGGAGGCCATGCACAGCCAGCAGAGCAGAAGGGAGTGGGGCTGAGCCTGGTAGGGAGGAGGGTGCATCCTGGAGGAGAAAACCCTGGCACTGCAGTTGGCCATCAGCACTCCCCAGCCATGCACGCCCCTCTTCCGCCTGTGGAGCCCACCGGCATCCTGCTGAGAGCCCTAGGCTACTGCCCCTGAGTCTGTTGCGGGGTAGGGAGGCTGGGCCCTGTGCCTCCCCACAGTGACTAGCTACAGGTGGACGAGTCCCTGTCTGTCACCTTTGAGCAAGGGCCGCTGCCACCACCCGCCATCTTGAGTGAAGCCAGGCTAAACCCCAAACTGTGGGGCTCACACGTGGAGCCCTGGGCCTCCCTGCACAACGTGGCCCTGTGCCTGGTGTTACCCTGTGAATCAGAGCACTGGCAGGCAGTACCCATGAGGCTGACACCCGTGTGCCCTGGCAGCTCCAGGGACAGCGCCTGGTCCCAGGAGCTAATGGGTACTCTGGGGACCCAGGAGACACCACCCACGTCTGTCGGCAAGTGGCTGCTTGCTATATCTGACTCGGACCTCTTACCTGGGACCGTGGACACAGATGAGGACACAGAGGGCTTTGGGGTCCCTAATTGTGACCCACTCAAGACTCCCCTAGATCTCCTCACTGTTGCCCGTCCTGCCTGGTATCTGCATGATGGACCCTGAGATGTTGCTTCGGCCTGGCGGCACACAGAAGCCCTTCCCACGCTAACCCTGGCATTGCCGCCCTGAAAACCACTCCTGTGACTGCTGCCAAAACCAAGGGGCTAGTCAGAGGGGACTGAGTCAGTTGGATACTCAGGCCCAGAACCAGACCAATGACAAAGGAAGCCAGGCATCTTGTCCAGAAAATCCTCAGTCCCCAAGACTAACCACTCCATGACCATCTGGTAAGTACCTGGGGGCTGGAGTCCTGCAGTGGGTCCCTTGCTCAGTCCTCCTGTTCCCTCCTAGATATGTGGTCTCAGCCACAGCCCACACCCGCTCTGAGCCTCAGTTCTTCAGAATGGAAACTCTGGTCTCTTTGTTGAATCGTTTGCAATTCCAAGGTGCTGGAGGAATGGAAACATCATGTGAACACATCCATCATGGTGAATTTTCCAGTAGCCAGGGTAAGCAAGAAGAAACAAGTGAAATTAATTTTAATAGTATATATTATGAACTCTATTTGTGCCGAGGTTCTCAAGACCACCCCCAGACTCAGAGATTAGCTCGGAGGACTGGGTGTGCTGTCATACTCCTGGCTGAATTTATTAAATAAAAGGATACAGAGCAGAATCTGCAAAGGGAAAAGGCTTGGGGAGAAGCCCCGGGGGAACAGCACACGCCTCTGGAGCCTTCTCTCAGTGGAGTCACACACCACGTGCTTGATTCCCTGACAACAGGAAACACCCTCTACCAGGGAAGCTCCATAGAGTCTCAGGGCCCAGGGTTTCTACTGGGGCTGATCCTGCAGGCACCCTCTGCCTCACGTATACACTGAAAAGGGTTGCTGATTCCAGTTCTTGGATACCAGCTGGGTGACCTACAATTCCTGTCAGTTCTGACACTATCTACCCGGAGATATTCTACAGGTAAAGAACACCATTCCCCAAGCTGCCTCCTCTTGAAGTAACAATTACAAGTCCAGGTGGTTACCTGTGCTTCTGATGGTCTGTGAATCGGAGGTTCCCGTGACTACCTCTGTGGGTTTTTGATTCATTTGCTGGAGCAGCTGATAGTACTCAGGAAAACCCATTTACTCACTAGATTACTGATTTATTATAAAAGGATACTAAATGAAACAAATCAACAACCAGATGAAGAGGTACATAGGGAGAGGCCTGGGACAAGAGTGCTTATGTCCTCATGGAATCTGGGGCTCTGCAAAATGGCACGCAGAAGTGTTCTGGTTCCCTGATGTGGAAGCTGTCTAAAAAAGGGTCAAAAAGTTGTCCTTTGGGGCTTATATGGAGGCTTAATTACACAGTCATGTCTGACTAAATCATTGGCCAATGGCAGTTGATTCAACCTCAAGCCCTTTCTACCCTCCCCAGAAATCGGGCAGGACTGAAAATTCCAACCCTCTGATCACAAGATTTGCACTGGTCATAGCAAGAACCCTCTGCCAACAATACAAGAGAAGACTACACGTGGACATCACCAGATGGTCAGTACCCAAATCAGATTGATCATATTCTTTGCAGCCAAGAGGGAGAAGTTGTATAAAGTCAGCAAAAACAAACTGGGAGCTGACTGTGGCTGCTGCTGCTAAGTCACTTCAGTCATGTCCGACTCTGTGTGACCCCATAGATGGAAGCCCATCAGGCTCCCCCGTCCCTGGGATTCTCCAGGCGAGAACACTGGAGTGGGTTGCCATTTCCTTCTCCAATGTGTGAAAGTGAAAGTGAAGTTGTTCAGTCATGTCCGACTCTGTGTGACCCCATAGACGGAAGCCCATCAGGCTCCCCCGTCCCTGGGATTCTCCAGGCGAGAACACTGGAGTGGGTTGCCATTTCCTTCTCCAATGTGTGAAAGTGAAAGTGAAGTTGTTCAGTCGTGTCCGACCCTTAGCGACCCCACGGACTGCAGCCTACCAGGCTCCTCCATCCATGGGATTTTCTAGGCAAGAGTACTGGAGTGGCTTGCCATTGCCTTCTCCGCTGACTGTGGCACAAACCATGAACTCCTTATTGGCAAATTCAGACTTAAATTGAAGAAACTAGGGAAACCCACTAGCAATTCAGGCATGACCTGAATCAAATCCCTTACGATTATACAGTGGAAGTGACAAATAGAATCAAGGGATTAGATCTGATAGAGAAAGTGCCTGAAGAACTATGGACAGAGGTTTGTGACACTGTACAGGAGGCAGGTATCAAGACCATCCCCAAGGAAAAGAAAGGCAAAAAAGCAAAATGGTTGTCTGAAGGGGCCTTACAAAGCTGTGAATAGAAGAGAATTGAAAGGCACAGAAGAAAAGGAAATATACACCCATTTGAATGCAGAGTTCCAAAGAATAGCAAGGAGAGATAAGAAAGTATTCCTCAGTGATCAATGCAAAGAAATAGAGGAAAACAATAGAATGAGGAAGACTACAGATCTCTTCAAGAAAATTAGATATACCAAGGGAACATTTCATGCAAAGGTGGGCACAGTAAAGGACAGAAGTTGTATGGACTTAACAGAAGCAGAAGATATTAAGAAAAGGTGGCAAGAATACACACAAGAACTATTCAAAAAAGATCTTCACGACCCAGATAATCACAATGGTGTGATCACTCACCTAGAGCCAGACATCCTGGAATCTGAAGTCAAGTGGGCCTTAAGAAGCTTCACTATGAACAAAGCTAGTGGAGGTGATGGAATTCCAGTTAAGCTATTTCAAATCCTAAAAGATGATACTGTGAAAGTGCTGCACTCAACATAGCAAATTTGGAAAACTCAGCAGTGGCCACAGGACTGGAAAATGTCAGTTTTCATTCCAATCCCAAAGAAAGGCAATGCCAAAGAATACTCAAACTATTGCACAATTGCACTCATGTCACACGCTAGTGAAGTAATGCTCAAAATTTTCCAAGCCAGGCTTCAACAGTATGTGAACTGTGAAATTTCAGATGTTCAAGCTCGTTTTAGAAAAGGGAGAGGAACCAGAGATCAAATTGCCAACATCCGCTGGATCATTGAAAAAGCAAGCGAGTTCCAGAAAAACATCTATTTCTGCTTCATTGACTATGGCAAAGCCTTTGTGTAGATCACAACAAACTGGAAAATTCTTATAAATATGGGAATACCAGACCACCTGACCTGCCTCTTGAGAAACCTGTATGCAGGTCAGGAAGCAACAGCTAGAACTGGACATGGAACAGCAGACTGGTTCCAAATAGGGAAAGGAGTACATCAAGGTTGTATATTGTTACCCTGCTTATTTAACTTATATGCAGAGTACATCATGAGAAATGCTGGACTGGATGAAGCACAAGCTGGAATCAAGATTGCTGGGAGAAATATTAATAACCTCAGATATGCAGATGACACCACCCTTATGGCAGAAAGTGAAGAAGAACTAAAGAGCTTCTTGATGAAAGTGCAAGAGGAGAGTGAAAAAGTTGACTTAAAACTCAACATTCAGAAAACTAAGATCATGGCATCTAGTCCCATCACTTCATGGCAAATAGATGGGGAGACAATGGAAACAGTGTCAGACTTTCTTTTTTGGGGCTCCAAAATCACTGCAGACAGTGACTGCAGCCATAAAATTAAAAGTCACTTCCTCCTTGGAAGAAAAGTTATGACCAACCTAGAGAGCATATTAAAAAGCAGAAACATTACTTTTCCAACAAAGGTCTGTATTGTCAAAGCTATGGTTTTTCCAGTAGTCATGTATGGATGTGAGAGTTGGACTGTCAAGAAAGCTGAGCACCAAAGAATTGATGCTTTTGAATTGTGGTGTTGGAGAAGATCTTGAGAGTCCCTTGGACTGCAAGGAGATCCCAACCAGTCCATCCTAAAGGAAATCAGTCCTGAATATTCATTGGAAGGACTGATGCTGAAGCTGAAACTCCAATACTTTGGTCACCTGATGTGAAGAACTGACTCATTGGAAAAGACCCTGATGCTGGGAAAGATTGAAGGCAGGAGGAGAAGGGGACCACAGAGGTTGAGATGGTTGGTTGGTATCACCGATTCAAAGGACATGAGTTTGAGTAAACTCTGAGAGTTGGTGATGGACAGGGAGGCCTGGCATGCTGAAGTCTGTGGGGTTGCAAAGATTTGGACTCGATTCAGCAACTGAACTGAATTGATCACAAGATTAATTATCTAGGCAACACCTTGGGGTGAGATCTGAAGTCATCTTCATTAAGATAAAGCCCAGTTGCGATGGAAATGGCTTGTTATGAGTCACAAGACACCCATTTAACATTTTTGGCCTTGCAGTGGTTCCTGGAACTGAGGACAAGAGACCGAATATAACAAAAGATGCTCCCATTTTTATTATTGATCAGATAATGCCAAGGGTTTATGAAAGCTAAGAGCCAGGAACTGTGGAAGAAGACTAAATATATCTGAGAATGACCAAATATATATATATATATATATATATATTTAATTGAAGTATAAGTTATTTATGTTGTTTTGTTAATTTCTGCTATAACAGCAAATTGATTCAGTTTTTGTATAACCTATATTTCCATTATGGTTTATCTCAGGGTACTGAATATAATTCCCTGTGCTATACAGCGTCATATCTTTTTGTGTTTTATACTGTTCATGGGGTTATGACCTTGTTGTTTATCTAGTTTCTGTTAACCCTAAACTCCCAGTCCATTCCTCCCCCAACTCCCTACTGCTTGGCAACCACAAGTCTGTTGTCTACGTCTGTGAGTCTGCTTCTGTTTTGTGGATAGGTTCATCTGTGTCATATTTTAAATTCCACATGCAAGTGATATCATATGATATTTGTCTTTCTTTTTCTGTCTTCACTTAGTGGGATAATGTTTAGTTGCATTTGTGTTGCTGCAAATGGCATTATTTTTTATGGCTGAGTAGTGTTCTACTGTATATGTGTAGATCACTATGCATTCCTCTGTCAATGGACATTTATGTTTTCAAGTCTTGGCTATTGTGAATAGTTCTTCTGTGAACATAGGGGTACAGGTATCTTTTTGAATTATCTCTTTGTACCGTTATATGCCCAGGAGTGGGATTGCTGGATCATATCCCACTTTTTGAGGAGCCTCCACACTGTTTTCCACAGTGGCTGCACCAATTTGCATTCCTGCAAACAATGTGGGTGAGCTCCCTTTTCTCTACACCCTTTCCGGCATTTGTTACTTGTTGACTTTTTAAGGATGGTTATTCTGACCAGTGTAAGCTGTTGCCTCATTGTCGTTTTGATTTGCATTTCTCTATTAATTAATGTTTAACATCTTTTCATTTGCTTGTTGGCCGTGTATATTTCTTGTTTGGAGAAATGTTTATTTACGTCTTCTGCCTATTTTTCAACTGGGTTGTTTTTTCGTTGAGGAGTTGTATGTACTGTTTGTATCAAATGTATATATTCCTTATAAATTGCAAAAAGGCTTCATTTTAGAAAATAGCTGAAATAATGTTTTGTTTTAAAATTTTTACAATGTTATATTTTTCTTACAGTAATTTTTAGCATATCATTTTTTTCTAATGCTTCTTTTATTAGTTTAATTATCTAATAGTTAAATCAGAATTAGAGTGTGTGCTTAGCATTTATACACACATTAATTTAAATTTTTAGATATTTTTCTACTTAAAATCTGTTACAGTTTTTAGTTTTGTTGATTTAGAAATATAAATTCTAAATACAAATGAAATATGATTCTGGTATATTATTTCAAAAGTATAACGAATAAAATTGAAATACTAGTTGATCATTTTGCTGCAATAATGTAATCAGAGCAATTAGAAAGACTAGCAATAAATGATAGTGAGTATCCATCTCTACTTAGTGTTAACTAAAGCTGCTGCTGCTTCTGCTGCTAAGTCACTTCAGTCGTGTCCGACTCTGTGTGACCCCAGAGATGGCAGCCCACTGGGCTCCCTCATCCCTGAGATTCTCCAGGCAAGAACACTGGAGTGGGTTGCCATTTCCTTCTCCAATGCATGAGAGTAAAAAGTGAAAGTGAAGTCACTCAGTCGTCCGACTCTTAGCGACCCCATGGACTGCAGCCTCCCAGGCTCCTCTGTCCATGGGATTTTCCAGACAACAGTACTGGAGTGGCTTGCCATTGCCTTCTCCGTAACTAAAGCTAAAGACATGTAATAAACTAAGGACAGAGGGAGGGCCATTAAAGCTGGAATCTAGTTAAAACATGCTGGTTGGTGAATTGGTCAAGGGCCAGTTGGAAGAATGAGAAACACTTTGGAAATTTGAAGTGCAAAGTGATTTGCTAGCGAGAATTAGTTGCTTTAAAAAGTATGGCAAAAATTGAAGGAATGTGTATGAGACTTCATCTGTGGGAAAGACTCCTAGAGTAAAATAGCTAGACCAAACTACCCGGGAAACAGCTGTGCTGACTATGGAGTCAGGAAGTTGGAGGATCAGGAGGGATGAATAGAATTGGTGAGTTCAAGAGCAGTCTGCTGTAGCTGCAATCCAGGATCAGGAAGCTCCACTGCCCCTTGACCAAAACAAACTTGTTAACCGGATCCTGGAACATGGATTCCAGTTTCCACCAACACTACCATACTGCCTTCCAATGCCCACAAAGAAAATGACTCGACCTTGCTACACCATTGCAGAAGAATCTAAGTCTCTAGTATCTTTGCTTGCCAGAAGCAACTTCTAAGAGCACCAGAAACACAGCCTCTTTCTCACTTCTGCTTCCAAATCTTACATGAATGGATCTAAGTGGCAGAATCAAAATCACCACTAAAACTCAGATATGGGTATAAGAAATCCTAACTTTAGTTTTCTACTCTCTGTAGTTCAAGACATAACTAGCAAGAAATACAGTTGTGCAAACCCTGGATGGTAAAACTATACAGTCGATATGTGTTAAATATTGATTGTCATGACTTAATAAGAAATAAGAAAAAGAGACCTATGTTCATTTGTATGATGCATCTAAAGTAATCAAACTCATGAAAGCAAAGAGTAGAATGGTGGTTGCCAGAGCCTGGGGAGAAGGGAAAAGAGTTTTTCAATGCATAGTTTCAGTAATGCAAGAAGGATTTGCTATGCAACAGTGTGCATCATTAAAGCAGTTATGTATACTTAAAAATCATTAGAAAGTAAATTTCTGTTGTGCTTTTAGCATAAAAAACCAATAACAAATTTTTTAAAAAGTGAAAAGAAACCTATATAGTTCAGAGATTTGTGGTTACCTTCAAATTCTGAGCCTTGTAGTGAATCTTATTTGAAATGGAGCATGTCAGCTATCCTTACCTTAAACTCAAATGTCAAAGGTTTTGGATTTATCTTTTGTTATGTTAAGGTAAATTCATCCAGAAGCAATATCTACCTACACAAGGCGAATTTGATTATCTCATAGTTAAAAAAAAAATTGCTCAAGAATTAAATTAGAATCCTTTCCTTGGAAGCTCTGATTGGAAAAAAATTCTCAGTGCCAGTATCATAAATATTTCACTTAAACACTTTTACTTATACAGAATCTAAAGGACGTTAAGATACTATTTCCAAAATAAGTCACTCCATTAGAACAGATATAGCAACAAACTTCTTGCAAGATCATTAATCCATTGTGAAGTTTGTCATTCTCATTTTTGTGTTTTATAAACATATTTGAAAATCTAAATTACACATAAAATGGAGGATGGATACAGTAGGAGAGCCATATTTGATCTTTGAACTTGAATACTTATTTTATGCATAAAAGGGTCAAGCACCTAACTTATAAAATTAAAAACCTTCTGTAGATTGTAAATGGCTCTAACTCCCACAGACTGTAGCCAACTCCTGTAAAACCACAAATCTATAAACTTCATATCAAGAATTATTTTAGTGCTTTATAGGTTTCTTATTTATGTTGATTTATGGAGAAGGAAATGGCAATCCACTCCAGTATTCTTGCCTAGAGAATCTCAGGGACAGAGGATCCTGGTGGGCTGCTGTCTATGGGGTCCCACAGAGTTGGACATGACTGAAGCAACTTAGCATGGATAAAAACAAAGGCAACAAGTTTTGGTCATTGTTACTGTTGATGTTTAGTAAATATCAAGGAATTAAATTAATCTAGTGTAAGGCTTGGGAGAAGGCAATGGCGAGCCACTCCAGTACTCTTGCCTAGAAAATCCCATGGATGGAGGAGCCTCGTTGGCTGCAGTCCGTGGGGTCGCTAGGGGTCGGACACGACTGAGCGACTTCACTTTCTCTTTTCACTTTCACACATTGGAGAAGGAAATGGCAACCCACTCCAGTGTTCTTGCCTGGAGAATCCCGGGGACGGGGGACCCTGGTGGGCTTCTGTCTATGGGGTCACACAGAGTCGGACACGACTGAAGTGACGCAGCAGCAGCAGTGTAAGGCTTGCATAAGTTTCTTAGGATTATTTGTTTTCAGTTTGTGAATTGTGTTTACAATTTCTTATTTGTAATTTTCAGATGAGATTTTTCAAAAGTCTCATTTCCAATTCCAAATATGGTGGCGGTACCTTTGGAAGAGTCCAGTGAAAACAATGTGACCCATTGCCTATATTCACAATCAGTATTTTCCAAGATCATCAAAGAATATGGAATTCCATTGCATTGTCTCATTCAGTCCAAGTTTCTGCTTTTTTCAGGGATATGTTTAATAGCTTTTAAAGAGGAAGTTTGTCCTCCTCCCCCTCGCTGGGGTAAAAGTTCTTAGCTTATTATGAAGTCGAAACAATTCCCCGACTGTTCCCTGACCTCACCCCCTCAAGAGTTGAGTTTCTAAACAAAAGACATGTTAGTATGGAGATACAGATTCTGCACATGTTTCTTACCACAGTAACACTGACTGCAAGGGGCAAGATTAGGATGATCTCCTTAAACCCACTGGATTCCCTCACTCCTGTGTCTGTTTCATTCTTCTTTATAGATAATTTGACAATTCCCAGAGCTGAATCAGACAATTCAGAGACTCTGTCTGGATCACAGGCTACCACCTCCTGGAAGGAAAATGAAAAATTCAGTCCATTGTATGGTATCCAGATATCCGGATCTTTCAAATGAGGAAGACAAGATGTCTGGGTTATGTGCTCTGTGCCAGGACCGTGGGTGATAGGAGAAGTAGAGAGAAAGAGAAGAACCAGGAGTACTGAGATTTGAGGGGAAACCAGAGGAGGAGGAACAGGGGAGAGGGTGCAGGCCAAACCACACAGAGGAAGCTCCCGGGATGTGGAAATCAAGGGCGTATGACAGGGCTGCAGTGAGAGCAAGACCAGTGTGTTCAGGCTATTGTTAAATTTTGGCTTTGTTAACATGGAGGCTAAATACTTTTAATGTTATCAAGAATATACCAAGGATTTTTCAACTTTTTAAACAAATGAAAAGTCAAGAAAGTAATTTCATCAACTCTGTCCTGTATGATTTGATTCTTCAGTTTGCTGACCTTTAAGCTCAAAGATCAGTTTTTTACCCAGAGTCACCTTTGTGACTTTAAGAGGGTCCAAAGGAATGCAGGTGCCACACAAAGAGTGATAGTCCCACTAATAGAGGTCTGATCTTTATTTTCAAATAAAAAATCTCCTTGGAGGAGTGGCGAATTAAGTCACTAACAGTTTAGTTTTGTATTAGAATAGTGATCGCCTCATAGAATGGGTTAGGACATATTTTCCTTACTTCTGTTTTCTGGAAGAGATTGTGGAGAATTAGTTCTATTTCTTCCTTAAAATTCTGGTAGAATTTATCAATGAAACCATCTTGGTCTGATGTATTCTTTTATTTTTTAAAGGCTACTTGAAGCTTTTTTAAAATTTTTTTTTTTTAGCTTTTTATTTTGTATTGGAGTATAGCTGATTAACAATATTGTGATAGTTTCTGGTGAGCAGCAAAGGGATCGAGCCATACGTATACATGGATCCATTCTCCCCTAAACCCTCTTCTCATCTATGCTGCCACATAAAATTGAACAGAATTCCATGTGTTATACAATAGGTCATTGTTGGTTATCCATTTTAAATATATCAGTGTGTACATGACCATCCCAAACTCCCCAACTCTGATGTTTTATTTTTCTGGAATTTTATTAATTATTGATTTAATCCCTTTAATAGATATAGCCCTATCAAATAGTCTGTTTCTCCCTGTGTGAATTTGGTAATTTGTGTCTTTCAAGGAACTCGTCCACTTCACTTATCAAATTTGTGTCATAGAGGTGTTCACAGCATTCCTTTACTATCCTTTTTACAAAGCTTTATTGTGGAATATTTGACAAATATAATTGTGTATATTTAAAACTGCACAGTAAACTTTTAATGTCCACAAAATTAGTAATGATGACCTTTTTCTAATTTCTGATATTGGCCATTTGCATTCTGCATTATCTTTTTCTTAGTTAGCCTGCCTATAGGTTTATCATTTTTATTGATTTTTTTCCAAAGAAACAGCTTTTGATTTTATTGATTTTTCTCTGTTGTTTTCCTGTTTTGAATTTCACTGATTTCTGATCTCATTTTCACCATTTCTTTTCTTCTGCTTCTTTAAGATTAAAGTTTCTTCTTTCTCTGGCTTCTGAAGGTAAAAACTTAGATTACTGATTTTAAATCTTCCATCTTTCCTAATGTACGTATCCAGTATTATCAATTTGTGTCTGAGCACTGCTGTCATCACATTCCACAAACTTTGGTAGGTTGTGTTTTAATTTTCATTTGCTTAAAATATTTTTAAGCTTCACTCTAGACTTCTTTGACCCACTCTAATTAAAACTGTAAACTTTGCAATGTAATACCTTTACTGTTTCTTTCCTTGCCTTAGTTTTTCTCTCCTTCCTATTACTTATAACCTCCTACTCAGTCATGTAATTTCTTTGCTATGTATCTTTGTTGTCTCTCTTTCTGTCAGAATATAAATTTCACAAGGGTAGAGTTGGGGAGCTTCGTCAGCTTTGTTTAATAATGTGGTTCAAGCGTTTTGATCTATGTCAGGTATATTGTAGGCACTGAATATGTGTTTGAAGTAAGAGGAATTATATTAAAAGCTTGACACATGGAATGGGAGAGGGGAAGAAACCTGCCTTTTAACCAGAATTTTTTTTTTTTTCAGCTATGGGCTTCCCTGGTAGCTTAGTAGGATATTGGATTTTTTTAACTAAAACATTTTGCTTTACAAGTCTACATAGATTTTTGATAAACTCCATGTGATGTCTGAATAAAGCTTTTGTGCCCATTTGATCTTACCTGATCAGAACAGGACATGCTTTTAATGTAGTGTTCCAGACTATTTTTATATCTCTAGAGTCTAACTGATTGCAAATTCTGGCGATTCTGAGTCAGAGGCCTGTGATTTTCAGTCAAACTATAAAATTATTTACACTGAAAATCACAAGACAGAAATCATACGTTTATGTTGATAACGAAGGAAAAAATTATATAGTGTGACTGATCAAAGTAGTATTCATCTCTGGGCACAAAAAAATGTGACATTAATTTTCTTAGATGTTATGTTTGGCCAAGTGAATTAGGATATGGGACACCTGACTGAAATCCTTAACAGCCAGAATTTGAGGTGGACGTTTACGTCTTATAGAAGTTAATCTATAGTACCCATTTCGCTTCATTTCTCATAAAACACTTCATGTGGTCACAAAACGCCACTCAACAGAAAAATATTCTTCAGTGGATATATTATTATCACCAAAGATGCTTACTTGTGTCATTGCACTGAGCTGATGATATTGATAAAGTGTATCCTGGCTATTTTATAGGCATACATTTACATAGAAATGTCCTTATCTGAAAAACGTAACGAATCTTATACATTTAATTTACTTGGTGGACTGACTATAGAATTGCAATGCAATTAAAATTCAGTACTTAACCAGGTCTCTTACATAAAAAAAAAATGGATGTTGATTGGTATGGAATGGGCCCTTGAGAACTTGGAAGGAAATGGGGACAATTGAGAGTCCTCAGATGACTCTAAGAAATTTAAACACCCCAAACCACCTGAGTGTCCTTTGCTTTCGAAAGCAGCCCGTCATCCCCTTTCTAACTACTCTTTCACTTTCCTTGAAAATCTAGCAATTATCTTACAGGACTCAGTTTCTCTCTCTCCTCATGATCTATCCTTAACACCCATCTGCCTGTGAAAGTGAAGTCTCTCAGTCCTGTCCGACTCTTTGCAATCCCCTGGACTGTAGCCTACCAGGCTTCTCCGTCCATGGGATTTTCCAGGCAAGAATACTGGAGTGGGTTGCTATTTCCTTCTCCAGGAGATCTTCCCGACCCAGGGATTGAACCCGGGTCTCCCACATTGTAGGCAGACGCTTTACCATCTGAGCCACCAGGGAAGTCCATCTGCCTGTAGATTCATAATTAAAAGATCCCGGAATATTCTAAGAGATTAACATTAAAAGAATGATAACATTTTTGCCAGATTATATTGGGAGAAAAAAAAAAACCTAGAGAATGTATATAGGAATGGGTTTTCAGTGGGTAGCTCAAAAAGGACCAAATATAATGGATTCTCTTATTTAGTGGGGATGATGAGATCCCCAAAGGCCAAGGCAGAAGCCACATAGCAGTGCCTAATTTTAGGTGCATTTTCAGTTGGGGCCACAGTGATAGTTTCAGCCTACAGAGATTCTTGGCAATGGCAAATTTTCTTTACAAAGTCTTTGAATATAAGATATATTGGCAACTTAGCTTATAATTAGTAAAACTCTAGTAAGACTAGGAAGAGAAGATCTGTTTGAATCTGCACAAAAAAGCATCATGTCCTCTCATCCAGTTTCCAGACATGAAGCAGTTTAAAGACCAAGGAAAGGAAGGTTAGGTATCTTTGAAGAAGTTTCCTGGGACCCTGTAATTAGTAAATACTGATTCTTTTCAGATCCTTTCCCATGAGGGCTTGTTAAAACACAGACTGATCTACCTACCAGATGAGTAGGTTTGAGGCATGACTGAGGCTGGAGAATTTTTAACACATCCAAAGGGATCTGAATGCATCTACCAGAATGGCTGTGTACTGAGCAAAGGGAAATAAGCCAAACATTTAGAGCATTATAGATCAGTATCTCTGAATTGCTATTCTCTGATGATGACAAGTATCATTTTAATCCAAGTAAAATTTTGTGGAGGCTTGGTTTTACTCCATCTCACAGTGGGTTTAACAGGTCCATGGACCTATGTTGTGATTTTCAGAGCTCTCAAATACATAATTGAAATGATGTTTTTGGCACTAGATAGAATCCACACCATGGATTCATAAACTATGGATGGAAAGCTATTATTATAGTCAGGACCAAGTGGAGGCCCTTAGAACTTCTCATTCCTACCAAAATACAAACTAAAAAAAGTATCTAATTTATAGGAAGAATCACAGAAATTAATGTCATCTTTCAAATATGAAAAATTTTGCCAACCTAATTAACATTGTCTTTGGTGAAAAGGGCAGGTGGATCTTGGAGAATGTGGGGCTTTGTAGATGTAATCAAGTGATAAATAATTCCAAGTATATATTGCAATTATAAATATAATATATGGAACAAAACAGATAGCCTTTGGAACATGGTTTATAGTTATCGATCTGGCTTTTTTTTTTCTTTTCTATTCCAATTTACTAGGAATATTTGGCTTTTATCTGGCAAGAACAAAAGTTCACCTTCACTTATGACTTCATTAATTCTCATGTACTCTTGAGTATAACCTAGCCTGCAAAGACCTTGATCATCTCATCATTCTCTGGAACAAATGATGGTACATCACACAGATCATAACAAATTAATTGATCCTAGTGATCAGGGAGTGATAACTTCTATTAGTGACTTAGAAAAGTGGTTCATAAAGTGTGATCTTTGGACCAGCAGCATCACTACCACCAGTGGATGTGTTAAAAGTTCTCCAGCCTCAGTCCCACCTCAGACCAACTGAGTCAGTAGGTGGATCAGTCTATGTATTAGCAAGCCCTCAGGGTAGTTCTGATGAGCACTAAAATTTGAGAATTATAGCCTTCCTTTCAGAGAAGGCAATGACAACTCACTCCAGTACTCTTGCCTGGAAAACCCCATGGACGCAGGAGTCTGGTAGGCTGCAGTCCATGGGGTCGCTAAAGAGTCGGACACGACTGAGTGACTTCACTTTCACTTTGCACTTTCCTGCATTGGAGAAGGAAATGGTAACCCACTCCAGTGTTCTTGCCTGGAGAATCCCAGGGACGGGGAAGCCTGGTGGGCTGCCATCTATGTGGTCGCACAGAGTCAGACACAACTGAAGCGACTTAGCAGCAGCAGCAGCCTTCCTTTAAAAACTACATGTGTGTGAGAAGGTAGGAGATAAGCCTCATAAAAATTCAAGGGTCTGGCATCTTGGTGGAATTTCAGCAGTCTAATTTTCTGGGGCATGTCTTCCAAAATAAAAGGACTGTATCTTTCACTGTTCACGCTATGGAAGAGGTACATGCTTTGGGTTCATCTTTGCATTGTTGAGATAAATAATACCACATTTCTGTGTGCTGCTTTGAGTATTTACTGAGTAACTTGCAAGGCTACGAAATTAGTGGTGCTCAAGGTGCTTCCACTTGGGTTTTATGACCAGAGGATTCAATAGCTGTCCAAATGGTTATCACAGATTAAGATGCTGTGGAAGTTCTGATGTGTTCCAGTATAGACTTCTAGGGCATACCCTGAGGGTTTGGAGTGAAAACTATCCTTTCTTCTACAAGCAACCACCTTCCCTCTAGAAACATTTCCTGATTTTGTTTTGGGCCCAGGTAAAAACCAGTGCTTGATTATCTAGTATCTGAATTGCCCATTATAAACTATTATCTGGTCCACCAAGCTCTAAACAGAGATATACAAGGAAGCAGTATTTTGTCATTAAGTGGAAGCTGAGTATATGAGATTAGACTTGATAAGTCACTAAAAATAGAAGTAAATTTCACGACAAGTGGCTCAGACTTCTGTAACCCTTACTTCTGCTTTGTGTGGGCTTCCCTGATAGTTCATTGGTACAGAATCCACCTGCAATGCAGGAGACCGCAGTTTGATTCCTGGGTTGGAAAGATCCGCTGGAGAAGGAATAGGCTACCCACTCCAGGATTCCTGGGCTTCCCTTGTGGCTCAGCTGGTAAAGAATCTGCCTGCAATGCGGGAGACCTGGGTTTGATGCCTGGGTTGGGAAGATCCCCTGGAGAAGGGAAAGGCTACAACTCCAGTATGCTGGCCTGGAGAATTCCATGGACTGTATAGTCCATGGAGTCACAAAGAATTGGACACAACTGAGTGACTTTTACTTCACTTCACTTCTGCTTTACTGCTATCATCCTTCAATCCACACCTAGCATCTCATGCATAGTTTGGAGCAAAGTCATGGCCTCTTCTGCTAGCAGGTACTGTCCCTTTGAGAAATAGCTCCTGACTTGCTTTCTCTGGTCAAACTGGTAGAAGAAGAAAAATGGAGACCTGGTTTAGAGATGATTCTGCCTGATGTCCTGATAGAAGATTGGTGAGACAAGAGGAAAGAGGAAGTCATTTCCCCCTAGTTCTTGGAGGTGTTTTGGGCAGGAGCAGCAATGGGAGAGCCAGCTCCTCAGTGGTGATCTCAGTGCCTGGATTCTCACTAAGTGGTGACAGAGCAGTTCTAAGAGCAGAAGCAGAGGTGTTTTTTGCAGCAGCAGTGAGACTGTGTGTGGGCTTCTCAGTGGAGTGTAGACTCCTGGATTCATGTTCAGTAATAATAGGGGCGGAAAGTGGCAGTTTTCCTACCACAGCACAGTCAACCTCTCTTCCTTTTATACTTACAACCCTTTTCAAGTCTCTGTATTAAAGCTCTCTCTGTTTGAAATCTTTGGAATGGTTTCTGTTTTCCTGATAGACATTGGCTGATACATCCATAAATATTCTGACTGTGATTTAGAGGTCCAGCTCTATAAAATTTCCAGTATTCCTGTTGACCTGTTTTTTTTTTTTTTTTTTGGACCTACTAAGAAGTTGCAGAGACATCACTTTGTCAACACAGGTCCATCTAGTCAAGGCTATGGTCTTTCCAGTGGTCATGTATGGATGTGAGTGTTGGACTATAAAGAAAGCTAGGTGCCGAAGAATTGATGCTTTTGAACTGTGGTGTTGGAGAAGATTCTTGAGAGCCCCTTGGACTGCAAGGAGATCCAACCAGTCCATCCTAAAGGAGATCAATCCTGGGTGTTCACTGGAAGGACTGATGTTGAAGCTGAAACTCCAATACTTTGGCCACCTGATGCGAAGAGCTGACTCATTGGAAAATGTCCTGATGTTGGGAAAGATTGAGGGCAGGAGGAAAAGGGGACGACAGAGAATGAGATGGCTGGATGGCATCACCGACTCAATGGACAAGGGTTTGGGTGGACTCCGGGAGTTGGTGATGGACAGGGAAGCCTGGTGTGCTGTGGTTCATGGGGTTGCAAAGAGTCGGACACAACTGAGTGACTGAACTGAAAGAAGTTGGGTTCTGCTTCTTGGGGACAAGTCATACTCTTCACTTACCCTAAAAGCTGCCTGTCACTGATGACAACATTGACCTTCATGTTATTCCCTCTTTGAGAAAGATCCGGCTCTAATAGATAAAAATACATTCACACAGCAGTCCTGGAATTTGAGAGTTAACATAGATTACTAGCATTTCTGTACTGAAACTAGGAAGAACAGACTTTTCTCGAGTTCACAAAGAGTTTGTGGCAAAGCCTGGGATAAATTCAACTCTCTAAACCCATGCTCAGTAGTGTCTCCTCTATAAAACAGTATAGTATAAGCAGGGTGGATATCTTCAGACCATAATTCCTCCAGTGTTACCAGCATATCTGAGTAGTGGTACTGTAGGTACATTTATTCCTTGGAAGTTTCCAGTAAATGGTCATTAGTTATAAAATTGTTTTGAAAATAAACAACAATATAAAAGCACAGAAGCTTTCATAGAAAAAGGTATTCTCAAATTGAAAGCTTAGGACATTTCTCATCTGTCCAGTGGCTCCTGGTTATCCTCTGAGAGACAGTGGTATTCCGGGAACTGAACTAGCTTATTGACTTGAAATAAAGCATAATGTTATTTTTCAAAATTACAGAAAAATGAATCAATACAAAGTATTGTTTATTTTATATTTGATTTTCTTAAATCTTTAAGACCTGCTACTACCTGTCTGCTGCTAGCAGAGGACAAAGGAATGACTAACACAAAAATATTAAAGTGAAAACTTGAAAATGTGATTTCTAGAAAACATTTTATTGTGTTAGTCTGCTCGGGCTGTCATAATAAAATACCACAAGCTGGGTGGCTTGAATAACAGAAATTCATTTTCTCCCAGTTCTGGAGGCTGAAAAATCCAAAAATCACAGTGCCAACGGGGTTCAGTTTATGATGAGAGCTGTCTTCCTGGCTTGAGAATGGCGGCTTTGTCCTCACATGGCCATTGCTTTGAACTCTCTGGTGCCTCTCCTTCAGAGGACACTAACCCTATCCAATCAGGAGTCCACACTTACAACTTCATGTAACCTTTACTTCCTTAGAGGCTTCACCTCCAAATGTAGCCACACTGGGGGTTAGACCTTCACCATAGGAACACAAACATCCAACCCATAACACAGATTTACTATCAGTCCTACCAACAGGGAACAATCTACATACAGAATGCAAATATATTTTCTGAGAATAAAAGTTTTCTTACTTCAAGTGACATCCTTGTCTACATCACTCTTTTATGTGTTCTAAGATGAATGCCATCATTTTCAGAGTTTGCCTTTCCTCAGTATTTTTAAAATACACCAGAAGGGTAAATTTCAAATTCTTTGGTGGTTATAACCCACTATGTCGTTGCCTTTTTGAAGATACTCAGAACATTAATAAAATATATTTGTTTTAATATTTATTTCATATGTTTCTTAGAAATTTATACATGGTCTGCATCTTTCCCACTTTTCCTATGGAAACAGCCAAGTGTTAAGTTTGGAGTCTTAATTAATTTACTCCAAATAAATTTTACTTACAATATGTATTTACTCTAAAAATATATTCAAGGTAAAACTGGATAAATTACTTATCAGCTCTGTTCCTTACTGACATGGTTGGTCTAATAATAGTCTTACACCATAAAGTTGTTGTTATAATTAAATTAGATACTATGTTCAACCCTTAATGAAGGACCAGGAACTTTTTATATAGTTGAATATCTCCTTACACCAATATAAGGGTCACAGATATAAGATACAGTTGAAGCTATTTGCATGGACTGAAATATTCTGAAATATTCTTTTTTATTAAGAAAGTTTAAAAAATGATGTAAAGGTTAGTGGTGCCACATGGCCAAATTCATATTCTGATGCTCTAGTGTGCATTTCAGCCCAGTTAGCTGCTTTCCCTCATCCGTGGGGATTTCAGGTTTAAGAAGAACAGTATCTATTTTGCAGTTATCTAGCTTTGACCTCTTATGTAGACCTTTCTCTGTACTGGCCAAGGAATAAAAAGATCAAAGTACTATCATCAATTTGTTGTGACTGAATTCACAGTCCACCACACCTCCTCTATCATTCTGTCTTCACAGGGTTTCCTGTAGGCAGTCGCAACATTCGTCACACTCACCACCAACTTCCAGGACAAGTCAGGACTTTCTCAATAGATGATCTGAATTCCGCTGCCAGGATGTTGCTGCTTTTTAGATGATGGCTAAATCAGCTGCTGGCTTGCTCCTCTGTAAAAACTGCACTGTTTTCAGTTTTAACATTTTATCCTTGACAAATTGATTCTTTTCTCTGCTAGTAAAGGTGAAAAATCACAAGCTACTAAAATAGAGTGCCCAGTCAAACTGCCTTTCTGTCAAGGACCTTAAATTTTAGGTTTCACTTGCTAACAAGATGAGAGAGAGGTAAGGTATAATTAGCACAAATAGATGCCTTTATAGTTCCATCCCACCTCACCCTCAGATAAAAGTCAACATATTCCACATTTTAATAAATGAGCAATGCCTGTATGTAGAGTGTGCACCTATCTATATTTAGGAAGTCAGTGGTTTAACCCAGAGCATTCCTTTTAAGCTTTTGGGTCTTGCTTCTCGGAAGAGCCATGAAGGCAGACTAACTTTCAAAGCTGTTTTTGAAAATGATCTTGTCCTGTCTCCTCATTCAAATCTCTCCAGGGAATATTTTGTTCTAGAACATCATGCTTAAGCCTATGGCTGGGTACTCCAGCAAAAAATTGGTCTTCACATAAAAATTTAGGTAATTTAATTGCTTATATATAAAAAAGAAAACTTGTTTTAAGTAGTCAAAATACACTAGGCTATGCTTTGATAATAACCCCCAATTTTCAGTGTTTTAAAAAGATTATTTCTAGCTCATGTTTTTTTTTTAACTTATTTTTAGTTTGAGGATAATTGCTGTACAATATTTTGTTGGTTTCTGGCATACATCAAATTGAATCAGCCATCAGTTCAGTTCAGTTCAGTTCAGTCGCTCAGTTGTGTCCAACTCTTTGCGACCCCGTGCAAGCCAGGTCTCCCTGTCCATCACCAACTCCTGGAATTTACACAAACTTATGTCCATTGAGTCAGTGACACCATCCAACAATCTATCCTCTGTCATTCCCTTCTCCTCCTGCCTTCAATCTTTCCCAGCATCAGGGTCTTTTCAAATGAGTCAGTTCTTCACATTAGGTAGCCAAAGTATTGGAGTTCCAGCTCCAGCATCAGTCCTTCCACTGAATATTCAGGACTGATTTCCTTTTGGATGGACTGGTTCGATTTCCTTGCAGTCCAAGGGGCTCTCAAGAGTCTCCTCCAACAGCACAGTTCAAAAGCATCAATTCTTTGGTATTCAGCTTTCTTGACAGTCCAACTCTCACATCCATACCTGACCACTGGAAAAGCCATAGCTTTGACCAGACGGACCTTTGTTGGCAAAGTAATGTCTCTGCTTTTCAATATGCTGTCTAGGTTGGTCATAACTTTTCTTCCAAGGAGTAAGCATCTTTTAATTTCATGGCTGCAGTCACCATCTGCAGTGATTTTGGAGCCCAAAAAATAGTCTGTCACTGTTTCCCTTGCTTCCCCATCTATTTCCCATGAAGTCATGGGACCAGATGCCATGATCTTCGTTTTCTGAATGTTGAGTTTTGAGCCAACTTTTTCACTCTCCTCTTCCACTTTCATCAAGAGGCTCTTTAGTTCTTCTTCACTTTCTGCCATAAGGGTGGTTTCATCTGCATATCTGAGGTTATTGATATTTTTCCTGACAATCTTGATTCCAGCTTGTGTTTTATCCAGCCCAGCGTTTCTCATGATGTACTCTGCATAGAAGTTAAATAAGCAGGGTGACAATATACCCTCTTGAACCTACTTTCCACGTCCCACCCTGTTTGAGATCAGTAGGAGGCTCTGTTCCTAGTTGGACTCTCCTCATGTGGAACATCCTAGTCACTGTGATGATGCGAAGGATGATTGTTAGTTTCAAAGACTTCCACAGGGAAGTAGTACATGTCAACACCACTCATATTCTGCTTCAAGAAAGCAGATAATTGTTGAAATAGGAATTGCCACAGTTATCATGACAACATGCCAAAGATTTATGATGTTGTTCAGTCACTAAGTCATGTCTGACTCTTTGTGACCCCATGGACTGCAGCATGCTAGGCTTCCCTGTTCTTCACTATCTCCCAGAGTTTGCTCAAACTTATGTCCACTGAGTCAGTGATGTCATCCAACCACCTCATCCTCTGTCACCCTCTTCTCCTCCTGACCTCAGTCTTTCCCACATCAGGGTCTTTTCCAATGAGTTGGCTCTTCATATCAGGTGGCCAAAGTATTGGAACTTCAGCTTCATTATCAGTTCTTGCAAAGAATATTTTGGGTTGATTTCCTTTATGATTGACTGAATTTGATGTCTTTACAGTCCAAGGGACTCTCAAGAGTCTTTTCCAGCACCACAATCTGAAAACATCAGAACTCAGCCTCCTTTATTGTTCAAATATCACATACATGACTACTGGAAAAACTATAGTTTGACTAGATGGAACTTTTTCAGCAAAGGGATGTCTCTGCTTTTTAATATGCTGTCTAGGTTTGTCATAGCTTTTCTTGCAAGGAGCAAGCATATTTTAATTTTGTGGGTGACCGTCTGCAGTGATTTAGATCTCAATGATAATCCTTTTTTCCAATTTTAATTCACCATTTAATTAACACAGTAAAAAAAAGTGTAGAAGCAAAGGAAAAATTTGAAGAGGGGGAGAATAAGAAAAGTCTAAAATTTATTGGGAGACAAACACTTATTGAATGTGTTATTATATGTGACAAGCACACTACAAATTAGTGGTCACTTAATTTATAATGTCCAATAAAAAACAGGATCATCATTTAAATGAAAAAATATAAAACTAAAACATGTTAACTTGCCCCAGGAATAACAGTTTAATGCCATACAGATCCAAAGCCCTTGCTCTATTCTTTCAACTATGTTTTTATTTTATAACATTCAGTTGGTTATAAAATTGTGGCTGATTTTTTAAATTTAATGAATAGAATAGATAGTATCAGAGATTCATGAATAATAAGGATATTTCTTGAAACTTTTACTTCTTTGGTATACATATGACCCTTTCTTTGTGTATTTCAAATACATTGCTTTATTCCAAACTAAAGAAAGAAGTCCTGTATCAACTAAGTATGATAACCTCATCTTCTATCCCTTTTCCCTCACACCAAAGCACTTTGCTCCTTGAAACTAACCTGACTGAGCCCATGATGAAGTATAAGAAGATTTCATTATAAGAGGTCATGCAAATTTTGAAGGAACGAAAACCCCACGAAAAACTTTCTCATTATTTATAGCCTGGAATTTTGAGAACTCCTTTTGGTCAAAAAACATAACATCAGTGTGGAAACATCAATTTTTGTTGCTCTGAGTTCTCTAAGTACAAAGATGGATTGTTGGGCTTGATTCCTCTCCACTGAGTCTGGAGTACTCATCTAAACACAAAACTACTGCCTGTATATAGAAAAGATATTCAATGAATGTTTAGTAAATATTTATTGAATGACATATGACACAAATATAAAATGGCTTTAACTTATTTATCAAATATCAAGATAACTTCCATGTGAATATTCAGAAGCTCTCACTGTGTACTATCTGCTTAATAAATCCATATTTTCTTCTTCTTGGGAACACAGAATTTATTTCCTAGGGTACCATGCTATATGACTGAGTTCTAGTCAATAAAATGTAAGTAGAAGCGATATAGTCAAATCCAAGGCTTGGTCTATAAAGTCTTCTGTACATGTTCACTCATATTCCTTTCATATTCCACTCATTTTCCTTTCTCCAGCTAGCTGAAATGGAGATGATCCCAGCGTGACCTTGAAAACCATGTGTTGGTGATGGCAGAGCCATGTTGGTATGGTTCATAGCTGTGTGAAAAAGGACCGAGGTATTTACCAGGTAAGTACTTTAATGTGAGCATAATTTTTTCTTTAAACCTCTATTGTGTTTGGTGTTTGAGCAATTATACATTTTGGGGTCTATTCATTATAGCAAATAGGCTACTTTAATTAATAGAAGTGGAAGTGAATATTCCAGAGAAGGGAAAAGTAAAGTCTATCACTTAGTCTATGAGAGAAAGTCACTGCAACCAGAAAAAAGATTTTGTCCTTACTGATTCCTTATTGAAGTCTTTCCTGAGGCTTTATCGAACTTTTTTGAGATTTCTGGTATATTACAAGTTAATGATGGTAAAATGATGGTTAAATAGTCTAAATACATAAAGTACAGAATTTACATTTAAGTATGGGGATGTCGTAATGTGTTCTCTAAGAACCCAGTTCAACATACCTGAACTTATATTTCAGGTGTACACATCCTCCTATGAGCAAGAAGAGTGTAATTATTAGTTCATGAGTGTGTAATTTTTTTAAGGTCATGGAAAAAAGTTGAAATTGATGGTCCAGCTCTGAGTGTGTTTCCTTGCCACATAAAGGGTTTTGTAGGACAACATGCTTCCCTGGTATTTTTGACAGTATTTACTTTAAAAATCAGGTCATTTCAAAACTCTTTTGTGCAACAGAGTGAACCATCAGGATTGTTAATGACAAAGAAATAAAATTGTGATAACACTCAATTTCAGTAGTTAAGGGCCAAAAATTGATCAAATCATGATATCTGATATAAAACATGTATTGAATTTTCTGAACTTAAAAAAAAACAAACTCTTGATGATAATTAAATTCGATTATTCTTCTCAGTGAGAAAATTTGATATCTTGCCTTTGAATGATGGGTTGTTATCATTATCACATAAGTACTTTACAAACGAAGTCCTAAAGACATGAAGTGACTCTCCCAAGGCCCCATAACTGGTAAGGCATAAGGCTGAGTCTCAAACATTGATCTTTTTCTGTTTATACCATTTGTTTATATATGCCTGTCTGCATTTTATACCTTTTCAAACAAACTGTCTGCCTAAGGGAACTGCAGATTCATTATACTAGAGAACTTGAGATATAAAGGGATTGAAAGAGACCAATAAAGTATATTAAGAGGCAGAACTCATAATTATGGCTGTATAGTTCACCAAAATATATGTGCAGAGTGTGCTCAGAAGCTCAGAAAGAAAAATGAACTATAATATAAAAGCATCTAAAACAGTGCCTGGCATCTGTTATGCCATCAACAAAGATTAGGTGGAGCCAAGTCCTCATGAAGTATTGTATGTAAAGCCATTTAATCAAAATCCTGACTTTCTTGAGTAACCCATTTGCAGAAGATACACTTTTAAATTATTTATTTTGTTAAACTTTTTGTTTTGTATTGGAGCATAGTTGATGAACAATGTTGTGTTAGTTTCAGCATACAGCAAAGTGATTCAGTTATACATAAACGTGTATCTACTCTTTGATTGTTTATTGCTCAAGGGTATTGATCAGTGTGAGGAAAGTTAATGATAAAAAGCTAGAGGCAAAACAAGGAAGGCAACCTCAGCCAACTGGATTTCTTTTTATCACCAGGAATATAAACAGTAGCTAGGCAACTTTTGCATTGTGAGAAGCAGAGGAAAATATATGTATTAGCCTTATTATTAATTAGAATTGTGGCACGTGTATTTCTAAATACATGATTTTACTGGAGTTTGAAATAAATGTTTTTAAAGAAGCAAGCCTAGGTAATGTAACTTTAAATGATTCTTCCCAAAGTTAATATTTCCAGACAAACTACAATGCCTCCTTATTTTGTGTTTGTACTGTTTTATAAATATTTTGAAGGATTTGAAAGCTAAGACACTTTTTTCATGGAGTTAGATTCTATAATTAACAAAGACTCAATGCTTCTTCTTTTATTGACTTCTATTGACTCAGGAGTAAAGTATTCAGGGCATCTTAGGAGGTCTCTGGTTTTTGTTTTTGTTTGTTTTTCAGTCTCTTGCTTCTTGGTCCTCTGATATCCAAAAAATTTCATTTTAACTTTGATAGCAAAGTTTCGTGATGTATTGTTTTATTTATTTCTTTTATATTCCCCCCACTTTGGCCTTCCTAAGTCCCCAGTGGTGCAAAGGAAAGAGGGAACACAACAGGAAGTAAGGGTGCTTACTGATCATCTACAAATGGGAAGCTTAGGGAAATGGCACTTGTAGGAATTACAAGTACTACAGTCTTTTTCTTTCTCTCTGTAACTGTTTGGATTGACAATCCAGTCTCCTAAGAGAAATCCCAAGGAGTGCTAGTGCTATGCTCCTTTAAGGGTGAGAATTAGAACATGATCCTCAACTACAGTAAAATGGACCTTTTGATAGATTTTTTTTCTTATAAGAAAACAGTAGCTATTTGATTACTTACTGCTTTTAAGTCCAAATTCAGTCCTCAAGTTATTAAGATTTAATCTAAGACTCTTCTCTGTAAGTTGGTAGGAGAAGTAGAAAGCTGTTATTTCTTACTGTGTTCGAGGACCTTCCTTCAGTGATTATATTTTCATTTCAATGTGGTAATAAGTCTAATAAATACAGCAGGAGATTATAGCTTCCTTTTTGAATTTGTATACTTGTTAGATTTTAGCCTCAAATATTCATTCAGTTCAGTTCAGTTCAGTTCAGTTCAGTCGCTCAGTCGTGTCCGACTCTCTGAGACCCCATGAATCACAGCACGCCAGGCCTCCCTGTCCATCACCAACTCCCGGAGATTACTTGTAAAATACAGCTCACTAAAGAGATTTTATTCAGTTTCATTTTCTTTGTGAAAAAAATTGACTTCCTCCTTCTCCTTCCCTCCTTTCTCTCACTCTCCTCTTCTTTCTACTTCATGAGGAAATTGTAGGAAGAAAAGGGCTAATCAACTGTTTTACACAAGCAGAGTCTCATTTTTGTTTTAACTTATTAAATGTTTAACTGAATTAGTGGATTAATAGATTTTACTTATTTAGCTAATTCTCCCCAACTTATTGATGGATTCTAGGTTGATTAAATTTATATATTCAGTAGTTACTTTGCACTTATAAAAAATAATTATGCAAAAAATTCTGGAAGCTAGAATATGAGTAGGAAATCATCCCACTAAATGATTATAATAGCATAAGAGACAGAAGAAAATTTACATATAACCATCAATTAGGCACCATTATAGGAAGAGTGCTGAAAATTAATGGAAAAGAAGTTAGATTTGTGTAATGATTAAGATACTGTGTAAAGAGCTATCTGGACTTAAACAAAAAGAGAAAAGCTGAAATTGGGTAATTTCAGTGATTTTCTGAATCCTTGATGAAGTAAGTTAGATGCCTGGATGTATATGTGATTGTTTCGGTGGAGTAATTTATTTAAGCACGGGCAGGCCACCCTCACCTTCTATGCCATGATAATTACATTCTTTCAAATTTGCTTTACCAACTGAAGATCAGAGTCAGCAGCTTGTAGAGCCAACCAGGAAACGTCCTGACTATTAGGAATCAATCTAATTTTCTTTAAAATATTATCTATTCTTTCAGGCTCAAATGTGAATCTCTCATTTGATACTGATCTCCTCTTGAATATCTGTATGTTTTTTCAATTATATTTTGCTGTTTCTTAGATCAACTAATGTTTTTGGCACAGCTTTCACTATGAATATTGTTATCATTATATTAATAATACCCAGCATGTGTAAAACAGTTCATGATAGCAGAAACAAATTGGTTCCCACTCACTGAACACAGCTTACAGACATGTTTTGTTGGCCCACACTGCATATGATCATTTTAACTGATTGTCAGTATTTTTGAATGGGATATGTTATATAGAAGTCCATATTTCTACTCTTGAGAAGTTGGATGAGGAATCTCATTGTCAGTGTGGGGATGGTTTCATGGCGATAATTAGTCAAAGCTGAGCAATAACTGCCAGCGTTTCTCCCACTGAAACAGTGCGTCAGTCATCTACACTTCACATTCTTTGCTTTTTCCACTTATGATATTTTCTCAGCACTCAACAAGAACTGAGTTCAAAATATTTGATTTTCAAAGTAAAAGTTTGTTCTCATTTTATCACTACAGATTCATGCGACATAAAATGCAGGTATCCGATATATACTGAATTGAAGGAAATTGAAGACCAAGGAACTATGTAAACTATCTCAGATCAAATTATTAGTCAACAATAAAAAATGTTTTCTGACTTCATCTTCTGGTCTTTCTACTCAGTGATGCCTTATCTCAGGAATAAAATAAAGTGATTTATAAAAGTCTTCGAATTTCAGTTGAAGTAAAGTCAACAGATTTGGTAGTTTTTGTTTTAAACAATTGACCTTGTCAATTCCTACAAAAATACCAGCTGAGATTTTTTGATTGAGATGACATTAAATCTGTGGATCAATTTAGTGGGAACTGGATTTTATCAATATTGCCAATCCATTAACATATCTCTCCCTTTAGTTTACTCTTCTTTAACTCACCATAGCAAAATTTTATAACACTCATTGTATTGGTCTTGTTCTTACTTTGGTAAATCTATTTCAATTTTATATTTTTGATGTTATCATAAATAGTATTTTAATTCAAACTTCTAGCTACTTGTTGTTTGCATATAAGGAATAGAATAAGATTTTTGTCTATTGATCCTGCTTCCTGCAGGATCGTATTAGTATAGTGTTATATAGTATATATGGTATAGTATAGTATCGTATAGTATTCATTTACTGGTTCTAGGATCTCTTATTTTGGGAGATTTCTTACTGTTTTTTGCATACAATAATGTCATCTGTGAAAAAATATTATTTTATTTTCTTTTTCCTAATGTTTCAGTTCACTTCAGTTCAATTCAGTCGCTCAGTCATGTCCAACTCTTTGCGACCCCATAGACTGCAGTGCACCAGGATTCTCTGTCCATCACCAACTCCTGGAGCTTGCTCAAACTCATGTCCATCAAGTTGGTGATGCCATCCAACCATCTCATCCTCTGTCATTCGCTTTTTCTCCTGCCTCTCATCTTTCCCAGTATCAGGGTCTTTCTAATGAGAAATTTCTTTGCATCAGGTGGCCAAAGTATTGAAGCCTCAGCTTCAACATCATTCCTTCCAATGAATATTCAGGATTGATGACCTTGAGGATTGACTGGTTTGATCTCCTTGCAGTCCAAGGGACTCTCAAGAGTCTTCTTCAACACCACAGTTCAAAAACAACAATTCTTCAGTGCTCAGCTTTCTTTATAGTCCAACTCTCACATCCATACATGACTACTGGAAAAAACATAGCTTTGACTAGATGGACCTTTGTTGACAAAATAATGTCTCTGCTTTCTAATGTGCTGTCTAGGTTGCTCATAGTTTTTCTTTCAAGGAGCGAGCATCTAATTTCCTAGCTGCAGTCACCATCTACAGCGATTTTGGAGCCCCCCAAAATAAAGTCTGTCACTGTTTCCATTGTTTCCCCATCTATTTGCCGTGAAGTGATGGGCCCAGATGCCTTGATCTTCATTTTTTCAATGTTGAGCTTTAAGCCAGCTTTTTCTTCCTCCTGTTTCACTTTCCTCATGAGGCTCTTTAGTTCTTCTTCACTTTCTGCCATAAGGGTGGTGTCATCTGCATATCTGAGGTTGTTGATATTTCTCCCGGCAATCTTGATCCCAGCTTATGCTTCATCCAGCCCAGCGTTTTGCATGATGTACTCTGCATATAAGTTAAATAAGCAGGTGACAATATACAACCTTGACATATTCCTTTTCCAATTTGGAACCAGTCTGTTGTTCCATGTCCGGTTCTAACTGTTGCTTCTTGACCCGCATACAGATTTCTCAGGAGGCAGATCAGGTGGTCTGGTTTTCCCATCTCTTTAAGAATTTTCCCCAGTTTGTTGTGAACCACACAGTCAAAGGTTTTGGCATAGTCAATGAAGCAGAAGTAGATGTTTTTATGGAACTCTCTTGCTTTTTCGATGATTCAACAGATGTTGGCAATTTGATCTCTGGTTCCTTTGCCTTTTCTAAATCCAGCTTGAACATCTGGAAGTCACAGTTCACATACTGTTAAAGCCTGCTGCTGCTGCTAAGTCATTTCAGTCGTATCTGACTCTGTGCGACCCCACAGACAGCAGCCCACCAGGCTCCCCCGTCTCTGGGATTCTCCAGGCAAGAATACTGGAGTGGGCTGCCATTTCCTTCTCCAACTGTTGAAGCCTAGCTTGAGAATTTTCAGCATTACTTCACTAGTGTGTGAAATGAGTGCAGTTGTGGTAGTTTGAACATTCTTTGGCGTTGCCTTTCTTTGGGATTAGAAAGAAAACTGAGCTTTTCCAGTCTTGTGGCCACTGCTGAGTTTTCTAAATTTGTTGACATATTGAGTACAGCACTTTCACACCATCATCTTTTAGGATTTGAAATAGCTCAACTGGAATTCCATCACCTCCACTAGCTTTGTTTGTAGTGATGCTTCCTAAGACCCACTTGACTTCACATTCCAGGATATCTGGCTCTAGGTAAGTGAACACACCATAATGATTATTTGGGTCATGAAGATCTTTTTTATGTAATTCTTCTGTGTATCTTGCAATCTTTTCTTAATATCTTCTGGTTCTGTTAGCTCCATACTGTTTCTGTCTTTTATTCCTAATCTTAATGCACAATTTTTCTTTTTCTTGAATTGTAGCACTGGGTAGTACAATTTTTAATAGGAGTGGAGACAGATGACAGCCTCACTTGTTCCCAGTCTTAATGAGATAGCATTTATTCTTTCACCATGAAGTATGGTGATAACTAGGTTTTTCATAGATCCCCAATATCAGGTTGAGAAAACTGACCTTAAAATCTAGTTTGTTGAGACTGAACATTCTTATTTGGGTCCAAACTCTCAATCCAGGGATAATTTAATCCCCACTTCTAAGGAGATACTTTCTGAGGACTGTACTGATGACCCATGTTTTTCCTCTCTGACTAGTGGGAATATGGACTATTCTGAGCCCTATGTGAGCCAATTAAGTATAACAATTTAGCACTGAGTATTTTTTTTCCCAGCTGTGTGAAAACTTAATTTATGTCAATTCTCTATGGCTCTGAGGTTGCTTTTCCTTCCATCTTTTTCAAAAATATTCTACAGGTCCTTTAAAACTGATATAAAATACTTTGCTAAAATTACCCATTATTCTGTGCCTTATAATAGAGCAAGTCTGAACATATCAGAAATAATTGGACCAAATGGTATTCTGGAAGCCTAGGTGAACTTAATTTAAAGAGAAGTCAGAGAGAAAATGAGATCAGATCTGACATCCAAAACGAGGAAAATTTTTCATTTCAAAATTGTATCCTAGTATATTGACATCTGAGTGCTGGGGTGAAAGAAAAGTAGTGCTACAGAAAAGTAGAGCTGTAGTGGAGTGTTTCTCAATATTAGATGATCCAGCGACCCTTCTACTTGCTATTACAGGCTCTCTGGCTTGTCTGTCCATCTGTGTTTACATGTACATGTCCGCATATACACGTCCCTGTGAACTGACACACACAGAAATACTACTAAAATTCTTAGCTGCTTGCTGTTATGTTCACAAACAAAACCGGCAAGAATGTCAGAAAGGAATAGATGAATACTACAAATAGGGAGAGGATAGTAAAATCATTAGGAATCAATAATATTCTACAAGAGAGAGAAGACAAAAGGGAACAGATTAGGAAAAGACAATCAGAAGGAAAAGGTTTTCAAAAGTAGCACATGCATAATAGAACCTTCATAATTATTTTCCCTGTCATATATTTCTATACAAATGAGTATATCCATGCATGTGAATGAAAACATTCCTTAGTCCATTGTGAAAGAGTTGAGCTGAAGTAAAAATGTTGAATTCTTGTATCTAATCTTGTCCATGTTTCATCTTTGTATGAAAGAGAAACCTACAAAGGTGAATTTTCAAGTCTTTCTTCTTTCTTTTCTATAACTGAGATATGTTCAGTTCAGTTCAGTTCAGTTCAGTCGCTCAGTCGTGTCCGACTCTTTGCGACCCCATGAATAGCAGCACTCCAGGCCTCCCTGTCCACCACCAGCTCCTGGAGTCCACCCAGACCCATGTCCATCGAGTTGATGATGCCATCCAACCATCTCATTCTCTGTTGTCCCCTTCTCCTCATGCCCCCAATCCCTCCCAGCATCAGAGTCTTTTCCAGTGAGTCAGCTCTTCGCATGAGGTGGCCAAAGTATTGGAGTTTCAGCTTCAGCATCAGTCCTTCCAATGAATACCCAGGACTGATCTCCTTTAGAATGGACTAGTTGGATCTCCTTTCAGTCCAAGGGACTCTCAAGAGTCTTCTCCAACACCACAGTTCAAAAGCATCAATTCTTTGGCACTCAGCTTTCTTAGTATTAGGTGTTCAGTTCAGTTCAGTTTAGTTCAGTTCAGTCGCTCAGTCGTGTCCGACTCTCCGCGACCCCATGAAGTATTAGGTGTACAGAATAATAATTCAATATATGTCTATGTTGCAATATGATTACCACAGTAAGTTCTGTTAAATACCCATCACCATACATAGTTATAAATTTTTGTCTTGTGCTAAGTACTTTTAAGATTTACTGTCTTAACAGTTTTCAAACATGCAATGAAATATTAACTATAGTAATCACATCATACCTTACAACACCAGGACTTTATTTACAACTAGAAGTAGGTAGATTTTACCACCATCATTCATTTCACCTACCCCTCAACTCCTCAATCTGGCAACCACCAATTTGTTCTCAGAATTTATCAGTTAGATTTTTATTAATAATTTTGTTTTATTTTTTTAGATTCTAGGTACATGTAAGTCATACAATACTTGTAATTCTCTCTTATTTTATTTACATAATGTTCTCAGGATCCATCAAGTTCAGTTCAGTTCAGTGATTCAGTCATGTTTGACTCTTTGCAACCACATGGACCACAGCACACTAGGCTTCCATGTCCATCACCAACTCCTGGAGCTTGCTCAAATGCACGTCCATTGAGTCGGTGATGACATCCAACCATCTCATCCTCTCTCATCCCCTTCTCCTCCCGCCTTCAATATTTTCCAACATGAGGGTCTTTTCCAATGAGTGAGTTCTTCTCATCAGGTGGACAAAGTATGCAGTTTCAGCTTCAGCATCAGTCCTTCCAATAAATATTCAGGACTGATTTCCTTTAGGATGGACTAGCTGTATTTCTTTGCAGTCCAAGGGACTCTCAAGAGTCTTCCCCAACACCACAATTCAAAAGCATCGATTCTTCAGTGCTCAGCTTTCTTTATAGTCCAACTCTCACATCCATACATGATTACTGGAGAAACCATAGCTTTGACTAGACTGACCTTTGTTGGCAAAGTAGTATCTCTGCTTTTTAATATGCTGTCTAGGTTGGTCATAACTTTTCTTCCAAGGAGCAATTGTCTTTTAATTTCATGGTTGCAGTCATTATCTGCAGTGATTTTGGAGCCCCCCCAAATAGTCTGTCTCTGTTTCCATTATTTCCCCATCTATTTGCCATAAAGTGATGGGGCCAACCAGATGCAATGATCTTAGTTTTCTGAATGTTGAGTTTTAAGTCAACTTTTTCACTCTCCATTTCCACTTTCATCAAGAGGCTCTTTAGTTCTTCCTTACTTTCTGACATAAGGGTGGTGTCATCTGAATATCTGAGGTTATTAATAATTCTCCTGGCAATCTTGATTCCAACTGGTGTGTCATCCAGCCTGGGATTTCTCATGATGTACTCTGCATAAAAGTTAAATAAGCAGGTGACGATACACAGCCTTGACGTACTCCTTTCCCAATTTGGAACAAGTCCGTTGTTCCATGTCCAGTCCTAACTGTTCTTCTTGACCTGCACACAGATTTTTCAGGAAGCAGGTCAGTTGTTCTGGTATTCCCAACTCTTTTAGAATTTTCCACTGTTTCTTGTGATCCACACAGTCAAAGGCATTGACATAGTCAATAAAACAGAAGTAGATGATTTTCTGGAATTCTTGTGTTTTTTCTATGATCCAGTGGATGTTGGCAATTTGATCTCTGGTTCCTCTGCCTTTTCTAAATCCTGCTTGAACATCTGGAAGTTCACAGTTCATGTACTGTTTTAAACCTGGCTTGGAGAATTTTCAGCATTACCTTATTAGTGTGTGGAATGAGTGCAATTGTGCAGTAGTTGGAGCATTCTTTGGCATTGCCTTTCTTTGAGATTGGAAAGAAAACTGACCTTTTCCAGTCCTGAGGCCACTGCTGAGTTTTCCAAATTTGCTGGTATATTGAGTGCAGTATCATCTTTTAGGATTTGAAATAGTTCAACTAGAATTCCATCATCTCCACTAGCTTTGTTCATAGTGATGCTTCCTAAGGCTCACTTGACTTTGCATTTCAGGATATCTGGCTAGTGAGTGATCACACCATTTTGGTTATGTGGGTCCTGAAGATCTTTTTTGTATAGTTCTTCTGTGTATTCTGGCCACCTCTTCTTAAAATTTTATGCTTCTGTTAGGTCCATACCATTTCTGTGCTTAATTGTGCCCACCTTTGCATGAAATGCTCCCTTGGTTTCTCTAATTTTCTTGAAGCAATCTCTAGTCTTTCCCATTCTATTGTTTTCCTCTGTCTTTGCATTGATCACTGAGGAAGGCTTTCTTATCTCTCCTCACTATTCTTTGGAACTCTGCATCCAGGTGGATATATCTTTCCTTTTCTCCTTTGCCTTTTACTTCTTTTCTTTTATCAGCTATTTGTAAGGCCTCCTCAGACAATCATTTTGCCTTTTTCTTTTCTTTATATGGGGATGATCTTGATCAGTGCCTCCTGTACAACATCTCAAGCCTCCATCCATAGTTCTTCAGGCACTGTCTATCAGATCTAATCCCTTGGTTCTAGTTGTCATTTCCAGTGATTTGAAATATTAGAATGAAATAATGCCATTTGCAGTTATATGGATAGACCTAGAAATTATCAAACTAAGTGAAGTAAGACAGACGGTCAAAGACAAATATCATGTGATATCACTCATATGTGGAATCTAAAATGTGACACAAATTAACTTATTTATAAAACAGAAATAGACTCACAGACATAGAAAACACACTTATGTTTACCAAAAAAAAAAAAAAGGCAGTGAAAAAGGGACAAATTAGGAGTTTTGGATCAGCAAAACTGATACAAATTATGAAATAGATAAACAAGATCCTGCTCTATAGCACAGAGAACTATATTTGGTATCCTGTAATAAACCATATGTCAGAAAGTGAAGAAGAACTAAAGAGCCTCTTGATGAAAGTGAAAGAGGAGAGTGAAAAAATTGGCTTAAAGCTCAACATTCAGAAAACTAAGATCATAGCATCCGGCCCCATCACTTCATGGCAAATAGATGGAGAAACAGTGGAAACAGTGGCAGACTTTATTTTTAGGGGGCTCCAAAATCCCTGCAGATCATGACTGCAGCAATGAAATAAAAAGATGCTTACTCCTTGGAAGAAAAGTTATGACCAACCTAGACAGCATATTAAAAAGCAGAGACATTGTTTGCCAACAAAGGTCAAGGCTATGGTTTTTCCAGTAGTCATGTATGGATGTGATAGTTGGGCTATAAAGAAAGCTGAGCACCAAAGAATTGATGCTTTTGAACTGTGGTGTTGGAGAAGAGGCTTGAGATCCTTCGACTGCAAGGATAGCCAACCAGTCCATCCTAAAGGAAATCATTCCTGAATGTTCATTGAAAGGACTGATGTTGAAGCTGAAACTCCAATACTTTGGAGACCTGATGTGAAGGGCTGACTCACTGGGAAAGACCCTGATGCTGGGAAAGATTGAAGGCAGGAGGAGAAGGGGACGATGGAGGATGAAATAGTTGGATGGCATCACCGACTCAATGGACATGAGTTTGAGTAAACTTCGGGAGTTGGCGATGGACAGGGAAGCCTGGTGTTCTGCAGTCCATGGGGTCGTGAAGAGTCAGACATGACAGCGATTGAACTGAACTGAATAAACCATAATGGAAAAGAATATGTATGTGTGTATATATATATAACTGAATCACTTTGCTATACCAGAAACTAACACAATGCTGTAAAACAACTACACTCCAATTTTAAAAAAGAGATTTGAAATAGCAACATAAGACTGCTGCTGCTAAGTCGGTTCAGTAGTGTCCGACTCTGTGTGACCCCACAGACGGCAGCCCACCAGGCTCCCCTGTCCCTGGGATTCTCCAGGAAAGAACACTGGAGTGGGTTGCCATTTCCTTCTTTAATGCATGAAAGTGAAAAGTGAAAGTGAAGCCTAGTATAATGATAAACCAATAAGTATAACTAAATAGGAAAGGAAATGAAGACAAGAGGAGAATACAGAATGGTCCTGAAGATCCCTGTGCCAAGAACAGAAAATATTTAAGTGAGTGAAAGGGAGCAAGAAGTATGATTAGTAAATGATGGGCTCTGTATGGAAGATTGTGGAAGTGGAGTGTTCCGTTCAGTCGCTCAGTCATGTCCGACTCTTTGCGACCCCATGAACTGCAGCATGCCAGGCCTCCCTGTCCGTCACCAACTCCTGGAGTCCACCCAAACCCATGTCCATCAAGTCGGTGATGCCATCCAAGCAACTCATCCTCTGTCATCCCCTTCTCCTCCTGCCCTCAATCTTTCCTGACATCAGGGTCTTTTCCAATGAGTCTGCTCTTCGCATCAGGTGGCCAAAGTATTGGAGTTTCAGCTTCAATATCAGTCCTTCCAATGAACACCCAGGACTGATCTCCTTTAGGATGGACTGGTTGGATGTTCCAGTTAATGACCAACAAATTTCTGTGGATATCTAGAGTAGAGATAAAGGCCCCTAGAGCAGTAAGTGTGGGTGAACTATGATGCCAGAGTATTGGATAGGTCAACAAGAATCTGAATCACTGGACATGAGGCAGTACTTGGGAATGGAGAAGAAAACTGGTATCGAGCCTGGTATTATAGCTTTAGTAAAGAAAAGGAGACTGATAGATAACACAAAAATCAGAGATTGAAGACTAAGTAGATAGTGACATGAACCTCAAGGAAGCCTCCAGGTGGAGGAATAATGTTCTGAATGGGCAATAGAGAATGAGAAAAACATGGATACATTTGGGTATTTGTCAAAAAGCTTCTGAGGATTTCTGGTTTGCAATCTTATTTCATTGACAATGTATGTGAAATTATGTCACTTTATTCTATTTCCACTTATCTATATACATATTTATGTTGAATTTCAGAAATGTATCTGTTGAAGAGTTCATAATATTTATTTTTGTGAGCAAGGTGGTATACAACAGTGACAAGATGTCAAAAATACATGTTTTCTTCTTTAACACCATACACAAAAATAAGCTCAAAATGGATTAAAGACCTACATGTAAGACCAGATACTATAAAACTCTTAGAGGAAAACAGACAGAAAACTCTGACATAAACCACAAGATCATTTCCCATCTGTCTCCCCAAGTAATATAAATAAGAACAAAAATAAACAAATGGAATCTAATTAAACTCAGGAGCTTTTGCCCAGCAGAGGAAACCATAAGCAAAATGAAGAGACAACCCACAGAATGGGAGAAAATACTTGCAGATGATGCGACTGACAAGGGATTAGTCTCCAAAATTAATAAGCAACTCGTGCAGCTCAGTAGCAAAAAAGACAGCTCAATCAAAAAAATGAGCGGAAAACATAAAGAGACATTTCCCCAAATAAGACAAAAGAGATGGGCAAGAGGCACATGAAAAGATGCTCAACATCACTAATTATTAATGAGATGAAAATCAAAACTATAATGAGATATATCCCCTCACTCCTGTGAGAATGGCTATCATCAAAATATCTGCAAACAATATGTGCTAGAGAGGATGTGGAGAGAAGGGAACCCTCCTATCCTGTTGGTGGGAATGTAAATTGGTACAGCCACTCTGGAGAACAGTATGGAGGTTCTTTAAGAAAATGAAAAATAGAGCTACCATATGATCCAGCAATCCGACTTTGGAGCGTATATCTGGAGAAAAACATGGTTCAAAATGGTACATGGACCCTAATGTTCATTGAAGCAATAGCCAAGACATGGAAACAACCTAAATATCCATCAATAGAGGAATGGATATAGAAGATGCAGTACATATATACAAAGGAATATTACTCAGCCATTAAAAAGAATGAAGTCATGCCATTTGCAGTAACATGAATGGACCTGGAGATTATCATTCAAGTGAAGTAAATCAAAGAAAGACAAATATCATAGGATATTGTTTATATGGGGAATCTAAAATAGAAAATAATACAAATGAATTTGTTTATAAAACACGAACAGACTCACAGACTTAGAGAATGAACTTATGGTTACTGGGGATGGGAAGGACGGCAGGAGGGATAAATTGAGAGTTTGAGATTAACATGTACACATTGCTATATTTTAAATAGAATGCCTTTCCAAGAAAAATAAATATACTTTTTTTAAGAGAAAAAAGAAAAGCTGTGAAAACAAAAGAAAAATTAATACAATTCATGAAAAAAGCAGCAACATTTATATCTTGATGACATTTAAGAAATATTTTCTTCATATGTACATAGAAATCCATTTTCTTGTACTTTCAGTTCAGTTCAGTTGCTCAGTTGTGACCGACTCTTTGCGAACCCATGAATCACAGCACTCCAGGCCTCCCTGTCCATCTCCAACTCCCGGAGTTCACTCAAACTCATGTCTATGGAGTCGGTGATGCCATCCAGCCATCTCATTCTCTGTCGTCCCCTTCTCCTCCCGCCCCCAATCCCTCCCAGCATCAGAGTCTTTTCCAGTGAGTCAACTCTTCTCATGAGGTGCCCAAAGTATTGGGGTTTCAACTTTAGCATCAGTCCTTCCAATGAACACCCAGGATCGATCTCCTTTAAGATAATATAAAATGACAAAATTTAAAGAGTAACTTGTAAACAAATAACAAGAACAACACAAATGAAAAGGTTAAAATTCATAAGTGAATTGTCAATAAATTTGTGAGAATGATGAGTCCCAGCACATTTTAAATTTGGTTTGAGCTTCACAATTTTAATCTAGACTATACCTAATATACATTAAACATACATTTTCTGACACCTGTATTGCTTTAAATATTTGAATGTATTTATCAAGGAATACATTTCTGAGGATGTTAGAATTGCCAATAACTTATTTTTTTTTATTTTGAACTATAACAAATAGCTACATTTGAAACCAAAGAATAATTGCATGTTCTCTCATGACTCTTGCAGTTTAAATAATGATTCTAGTTTCCAAACATCCCAATTAGCCATTGCAGTTTCCTCATAGTCGTAGACCAGTCCATATTGGCACCATGGTGCTGTGAAGAAGATTAAAGCTAACAGTTTTGAAAGTTGTTTCAAATTACATAGTGAGGCTTCAAAAATGTGATTTCACAGTATCTATTATTTCAAGTCATTTGAAGGATTTTTGCTCTTCTGTTTATTATGCTAAGTTAATTGTTTCTGTGATCAAGAGATCTCCCAAAGGAGATGTTTTCTTATCTAAATAAATTTAATGAAGCCCAACATGTACATTTTGGCTTTACTTCAAAGGTTTTAAACAGCATCCAATCTCAAAGCAAATTTTTATTCCAAAATAAGTGAAAGAAAGTCACGGATGACAGAATCAGTTCCAGCACCTGTAGGATACACTAATTAACAGATCCTCTTTAGTTATATTTGAACTTCCTATTAATGATGTTGGACTAATTTGAATTCAACTAGTTAAATGCTTTCATCTCCTGGGGTAAAACTGTAGGGAAAAGGAAGGTACCCCTCTTATTTCCCATGATTTTAGATACCCACTGTCTCTTCACTTCTTTATGGTTACTTGCCAAAATGGGCTCCAGTCAACTGGGTTATCCATCTTGAATATGCTATCCTCCTTATTCAGTCTTCTCCACCAATTCTTGTCTATTTCCTTTTTCCTTACTTCCTGTGGACAAACATATGGACACCAAGGAGGGAAGCGGGAGAGGGATGAATTGGGAGACTGGGATTGACACATATACATTATGGTGTATAAAATAGACAACCAATGAGAAACGGCTGTATAGCGGAGGGTACTCTAATCATGCTCTGTGGTGACCTCAATGGGAAGGAAAACTGAAAAAAAAAGGGAGGACATATATATATATATATACATGTAGTTGATTCACTTTGCTCTCCAGAAGAAACTAACACAGCACTATAAACAACTACACTCCAACAAAAATGTAAAAATAATGCAACTGAACAGTCATCCCACTCAATGGGATTGAATGATGTATTTCATGTATGTACATGTATGTGTATTCATAGACGTATCTCGTCAGTCAGACGAAGGTCAAAGCAAGAGAGTGTTTATGTTTGCTTTATCCTCATTATTGCAACTGAAATAATATTATAAAACCAGACACAACTGAGCAACTGAACTGAACTGAATAATGAATTTATTGTGTCACTCAATAAACCTACATGCCTCATAAAAACAAAAACAAATGCTAAGCATGAAGCAAAAACAAAAAACCAAAGCCTTACTTCATCTGGAATCACTCACCTGGGAAGAAGACCTCAATAGATTGATTATACCTAACTGTAGGCATAGTTCTGCTTTCTAATCTGTTAATTATATTTGCAATTTAATATTCACTTGATTTATGTGACTTATCCAAACTGTTTAACAGATAAGTGCACGGTGTTATTATTATCATAGAATAATCACTAATTTGTAGTTTTGTGTGTTCTTTCTACCAAATTGATCTCTTTGTGAACAAGGTGGATGTCTATCATCGCCACGTCTCTAACTCCCAGGAAAGTACTCTGACTCATGGTAGACAACCCGATCACATGTGTGTGCGTGTGTGTGCTTAGTCACTTAGTTGTGTCTGACTCTTTGTGACCCCATGGACTGTAGCCCACAGGCTCCTCTGTTCACGGGATTCTTCAGGCAAGCACACTAGAGTGGGTAACCATTCCCTTATCCAGGGGATCTTACCAACCCAAGGATCGAACCCAGGTCTCCTACATTGCAGGCAGATTGTTTACCATCTTAGCCACCAGGGAAGCCCCATTATATGTTTAGATGTCTGGCTATCTGTCTAAACAGAAAGAACAAGGGGTTTTCCAAAGTATCAAGTCAGGATTATGAAAAGTAGGTTTAAATGTCAATATTTAAGCAAAAAATGGACTAGTTTCTTTCAAATATGAGCTCCTTAAAGATATGTGTCAAGTTTGTAAAACTGACACTGCCCATGAAATATTTTTAATAGTATTGTGTACATAATGATATAAATGTTAAACTATTAAAGGCAACTATAGTGAAAGAATGGTAGAGTTCCAAAGCAGAAACAACAAAATATAGTGAAAACAGCACTGGATTAAAAATCATAAAATGCAGGTTCTAATCTGCATCACATCACAGCTGGGCAGCCCTGGACAATCTACTTAATCTTTCTGAAACAACATTCTCTTGTTTTTCAAATGAAATAGCTGGGGGTATGATTTTTAAGATTCTTACAGCTATGGCTGGATGGCATCACCGACTCTGTGGACATGAGTTTGGGTGAACTCCAGGAGTTGGTGATGGACAGGGAGGCCTGGCATGCTGTGATTCATGGGGTCACGGAGAGTCGGGCACGACTGAGCAACTGAACTGAACTGAACTGAACAGCTATGAAAAACTGTGATACTTTAAAGTACTTCAGAGAAGTGCAGAGAATTGTATAATGCAATTATGGTTATTAGAATGCAAAGAACATATCAGTGCATCTTATAGAGAAAAGAAAATTCATTATTAATTATATGAAGGTTATGGGGAGGGCATTCCAAATTGCCTAGGAAATTCCACATGTGGCAATTGTCCACTACATTTCATAAAAGGCCTTAGGAATTTACACCTGGAAGGTAGTTTAGCATTATCTATTAGACATTTAATTATACAAATGAGGAAAGAAAATCAGAGAAGTTAATTGCCTTGCTTAATCTCATACTCAGAAAGTAAATGTAAAAACTACTCCAGCATTCAGGTAAGTGATTAACCTCAAGGTAAATATAATAGTTATTTATGCTGCAGCCATTTGCATCACAGGAAGAAGGAAAGGTTTGAGCAATATTACTGATAGCTAATGTTCAGTATCACAGGAAAAATTACTTGCAACAAAAAAAATTAATATCTTCAAGACTTAGGGTTCTTAAAAATCGATAAAAAGTTAATAAAATAATTGTAAAATGTATAAAATAATGACTGTCCAGTTCACAGAAAGATTTAAAATGTAGTTAAAAGCAAGATGGAGGATAAAGAAGTCCCAACCCTCATCTCCTCAACCAAAGCAATAAATAAAAAACTACACACCAATGTTAATAGCTCAGAGAGTGTTCTACACTACAACAGAGAAGCAGCAAAAAGCCAACAGAGCTCTGTGGCTACACAGAAAGTACAGGAAGCATTTTATCTGTGTCACCCAATCCCCCAGTCCAGAGCAGCTTGATGCCAGGAGAGATTCCTTCAGGGAGCATTCATCCCATGAGGAAAAGGAGAACATAAGGACCCCAGCAAGGCTCACCACTGTGCAAGTTTACAGTCTGCTGCTGATAAGGTCTCCCACAGTCAGTTCAGTTCAGTCCAGTCACTCAGTCGTGTCCGACTCTGCGACCCTATGGACTGTAGCACCCCAGGCTTCCCTGTCCTTCACCATCTCCCGGAGCTTGCTCAAACTCATGTCCCTCAAGTCAGTGATACCATCCAACCATCTCATCCTCTATCGTCCCTTTCTCCTCCTGCCTTCAATCTTTCCTAGCATCAGGGTCTTTCGTAATGAGTCAGATCTTCACATCAGGTAGCCAAAGTATTGGAGCTTCAGCATCAATCCTTCCAGTGAATTTTCAGGATTGATTTCCTTTAGGATGGACTGGTTGGATCTCTTTGCAGTCCAAGGGACTCTCAAGAGTAGACTCCCACAGTGTACACCAATCTGGTTCTAGCTGATGAAGCTGCCCTTACTGTATCCTCTCCCTAAGATGGGAGCTATCAGTTTGGCAAAATGTGCCCCAAGAGATCCCAAAGACCGCTGTGTCCTTCTCTCTTGATTGGGTAGTCACAATGCCTTATCATCTATGAAATCACTGCCACTGCCCTGTGTTCTGCCCTCTGGGTCCCAGGTCATGGCTCTGACCTGTTGCTGCCCAGCCATACTGCTGCTCCTCTGAGCTCCACTCCACAGTTCCTGACATGTGGCTTTAATAGACCACCACTGCGGACACGATGCTTCTGCCCTGCAACCCATCCGGAGTCAGAGTTGGGACTTTGACCCACCATCCCCACACTGTGCTAATACTGCAGCTGACTGCCCGGGGTCCAAGTCACTGCTATACCATGTCATCCCAGGGCCCTGTGGATGCTGCAGTGGCATCCACCCCAGTTGGAGTCACTGTGGTGACCTGAACGCTCTGGTTCTACTGATGATCTGCACATGCCTACTTAGACACCAGTGTCACTGCTCCAGAAAGTACAGCTGTGCTCCAAGACCAAGATACCATGTTGCTTTTATGTGTACCTGACCCCAGGACCCTGAGTGATAGCATACCAAATCAGATACCAAGAGGAATCTCCTTGGCTACTACTTCCTCCCATGGGCAAAATAAAGAGAACAGGAAGACCCCAGCACCACCTTTGAGGATCCCAGGAGTGCTGGCCACTACTGCTATCCACAGCCCATCATATTCTTGACCAAAGAAGACCCCTGCAGTCCGTGCCAACTGACCTCAGCTGATGGAGATGCACAGAAACTACACTACTGTGCCAGGAAGAGGGGAGGTGCCCTCAAATGTGCAGACTTAAATGCAAAGCCATCGGAAACATGACAAAGCAAGGAAACGTGGTACTACCAAATAGTTTTCCAGTAATTGACTCCAAAGAAATAGAGGTCTCTGCATTACATGAAAAAGAATTCAGCGGAAAGAGAGAAGTTATATAAAATAATCAAATAGATATTCTGGAGCTGAAGAATACAACAAATGAAATAAAGATGCAATATAGAGCTTCAACAGCAGCCTCAGTCTGTTGAAAGTATCAGGAGAAATAAAGATATTCCATGAAAGTGCAAACCAAAAGAGGTCAGGGGTAGCTATATTTATGTCAGACAAAATAGATTTTCAATCAAAAACTGAAAAAAGAGACAAAGTCATTATATAATAAGGTAGATACCAGTTCATTGAGAGGATGTAAGAATTGTAGACATATAAATAACAATTACTGGGGCACCTAAATATTTTAAAGAATTACTAACAAATCTGAAGGTGAAATTATACAACAATGCAATGATAGTAGAGGATTTCAGTTCCCCACTTTCAACAATAGATGGATCATACAGAGAGAAAATCAACAAGAAAACATTGGATTTGAATTATATTTTAAACCAAATTGACCTAACAAACATATGTAGAACATTCCATCCAATTGCAGCAGAATACATATCTTAGCAATTCCACACAGAACGTTCTCCAAGATAGATCATACATTAGCTCACAAAAAAGTTTTAACAAATTTAAAAAGATTGAAAATATGTTGAGTATTTCTCTTACCACAATGGTATAAAACTAGATATCAGTAACAATAAGAAAGTTGGAAAAATCATAAGTATGTGGAAATTAAACACCATACTTCTGAATAACAAATAGATCAAAGAAGAAATCAAAAAGATATCATGATAAAAATGATAATGGAAATGCAACATTTCAAAACTGATGGGAATCACCAAAAGAAGTTCCAAAAGCGAAGTTTATAGCAATGAATACCTACATTAAGAAAAAAAAAAGATCTCAAGTAAACATCTTTACACCTCAGGGAACTAGAAAAGGAAGAACAACTAAGCCCAAAGTTAGCTGAAAGAAGGAAATAAGATAAGAGCAAAAATAATGGAGTAGAGACTAGAAAACAATAGAAAAGGTCAATGAAACTAAGATTTGCTTAAAGATACATAAAACTGAAAAACCTTTACTAGGCTAAAAAAGAGAGATGACTCAAAGTAGTAAAATTACAAATGAAAGAATACAGCTGAAACCACAGAAATACAAAGGCTCATAAGAGACTATAATGAACAATTATATGCCAATGAATTACACATTTTAAAAGAAATGACTAATTCCTAGATGCACACAGTTTACCAAGGCTGAATTATGAAGTAAAAGAAAATCTGAACAGCTCAATAACGAGAAAGGTGATTATTTCAGTAACAAAAATCCCCTAACGAATATAACTCTAGGATCAGAGTTCTTCACAGGTGAATTCTACTAAGCATTAAGCATTAATACTAGCTGTATTCTGCTTACTAGGTGCTATCAGCGTATTATAAATATATTGGATCACCATAATATCTTGTGGAATGGGGTGGTAGATAGTCTTCAAAATGGCACCATCAGTTCTTTCTTTTCTAATGAAACCAAGAGGTAGACACCACATCCACTTCAATTGAATCTGCTTGGTGTCAGTGACTGTCTGGATTGACAAAAGTGACATTTTAAGACTTTTGAAGCTAGGTAATAGAAAACTTGGTGGCTCAGAGGTTAAAGCATCTGCCTCTAATGCGGGAGACCTGGGTTCGATCCCTGGGTCGGGAAGATCCCCTGGAGAGGAAAACGGTAACCCACTCCAGTATTCTTGCCTGGAGAATCCCATGGAAGGAGAAGCCTGGTAGGCTACAGTCCATGAGGTCGGAAAGAGTCGGACACGACTGAGTGACAGAACGGAATAGAAACCTCAAAATTTTTACTTGCTTTCATAAGGTGCTTCCGTATGAAAGACAACTGAGAACTTCCCAGTTAAGCCCAGTCATCTCCAGAATAAAGAGAGATAATGATGAACTGCCACCAAGTCTGGAGTGGTTTGTGATGGACATATATATGATTGGGCCTGCCACCTCTGCATTCCTCAACTTTCTCCTGGAGGCACTAATATTCGAAAGCCTTTAAGGACTGCAATATTGCTTTTGTTTACTCTTTTGACAGAGGAGTAGTTTTAAGGTTTTTCACATGACCCTTTCTACTGCAAAAACTCTCCTTCTATAGCTAACGGAACTAACATAAAGAACAAATGAAGTGTTCGTGTCCAACTCTGTGACCCCATGGGCTATAGCCCACCAGGCTCTTCTGTCCATGTAATTCTCCAAGCAAGATTACTGAAGTGGGTTGCATTTTTCTTCTCCAGGCTATCTTCCAGACCCAGGGATTGAACCCCGGTCTCCCCCATTGCAGGCAGACTCTTTACGGACTGAGCCACCAAGGAAGCAATTAAGAATTAGGACCTGTGCAAGTGTGAGAGGAATTGTGAAACTGAAGATTTGGAAGGGGGTTTCAATGAATGATAGAAATCATTAGCTGCTACTTCTTGACATACTGGAGCAGGTGGAAAAGCCAGAATATGGGATGGGGGATGTCTGAGAAGTCATGAGTATTTTGTCACCAAATTGAGACCTTAAAGTGGAACTTAGCGAGGTGGGTAGTTGAGAGGTCTGCAAAGCTACAGCATCAGTCTGTGCTTCCCTGTCTGGTGCCATCGTGAGAGGATACTGAAACTCCACAATCGCCTAAGACTAATGGTTTTCACTTCCGTTCTGCATTTTAATCTTACACAAATTTTTGTCATTGGTAAACTTTAAGTTTGAACCATTCAAGGAAGGTGATTCTGGGAAAGAATCAAGAATTAGCCAGAATTGGATGTGGCACTGTTGATGGTCCCTGTGTGAGCTTGGTAAGGAGTTTGACTTTTCCTTTACAGATGGATCAAGGACCTCTCTTCTTAGAAGTCTTCCAACTTCAGAATCTAATCTTTCCTGGGAGCTTCAGTTCAGTTTGGTTCAGTCACTCAGTCCTGTCCGACTCTTTGCAACCAGCACGCCAGGCCTCCCTGTCCATCACCAACTCCCGGAGTTCACTCAAACTCATCTCCATTGAGTTGGTGATGCCATCCAGCCATCTCATCCTCTGTCGTCCCCTTCTCCTCCTACACCCAATCCTTCCCAGCATCAGAGTCTTTTCCAGTGAGTCAACTCGTTGCAACATGTAGGTCCTAACAGAGGGAACTCAAACAGTGTTCTGGCAATTGTATCAATTATCTCTACATTCTTAAATATACCGTTCAGAAATACAAGTGGTTAGAGAAAAGGAATATATGCTCTTTGTGAAAAATTCTGTGTGAATTCCTGCCCTCAATGAACTTACCCTTCTAATGGGAAAACATAATACAGCGTCATGAATCAAAAATTCAGAAAATCAGTGCAAACCAAGACAGTTTCCATGTTAGTAAACAAAAAGAGACATACTGGAAGTGGAATGCTAGAGTTTATTTGTACTAGCTTGTAAGAGCCAGTTATTAAGTGTTCAGGAATTTTGCAGACTGGTTGACATCACCAGCTTGACACTGGCCTTGGTAGTATTATTTCTGAAAATTAGGGAATATTATATTAGAATTTTTTTCTCTGAAGATCCAGTTGCTAAATATTTGCCAATAAACTGTCGCACTCTGCATATCATTGCATATACTTTCCATTTCAAATTCTAGTTAGGATTATGGTACTTAAGCAGTATATTTCTGATTCTATTAACATATAATTATCTTTGAAAGTCAGTAATGCTGATCTGATGTTGGAGCAATTAACAATTAAAATTTATTAATATGGAAAGTTCATTTTGGAAAAGCAATTAAGGTTAAATTTCCTATAGATAACAGAGGTATGCTACATGAAAATAGAGTTAATTGAAGCCATTCAAAAAGATACTTAGGTAATATCTATTTTTAGCCATATTTTATTTTGTAAATTGCAACTTGATTCCACGTTATGATCCTTGCATAGACTTTGAACACATACCTAGGATAACTATTCATTGTATATGTACAATGCAGAGAGGAGGTATATTAATAATTAAGCAATTTCACATTAAATAAATTTGTCAATGATGATGGATCTCTCAAAGAATATTTTTGTCAATACAAAATCCAAGCTAAAATGAATAATTAGTTAATTAACTTTAGTTTTTTCCAGCAGCTTATTTATTTATGGTTGAATTCCCTTAGGAGTTTACTGAAACTTAGATAATTTTTAAATTGGCAATTTACAATTAAAATGGAAGAAATACTGAATGTGGATGAATATTTTTGTATAAGTGTTTTAATACATTTACTGGAGTATAATTTGCAAACTATTAATTACCCATTGTAAGCATATAATTCAATGGTATTTAGTAAATATATAGAGTTGTGCATTCATCACCATCATCCAATTTTGTAACATTTCTATTATACCAAAACAGTGTTTGAGCTTGTTTTTGTGAGTTATTCGGGTTTTACTAGGTTCTATTTAGAAGCTCAAAACCACTAATTTACTTTCTTTTTCTATGGGTTTTCCTATTCTAGATATTTCAGTAAATGGTAGCAAAACAACATATGGCCTTTTGTGACTGGATCCTTTTACTTACATTAATGTTTTCAAGTTTTATCCATCTGTGGTGTATATAAGAATTTAATTTCTTTTTCATAGCTGAATATTATTCAATTGTTGGATTGTTTCTGACTTTTGAACGGTATAAACAATACTGTCATGGATATTCAGGCAAAAGTTTTTGTGTGGAGATATGTTTACATTTTTCCTGGGTATATAACTGGGAGTGGAATTGCTGCATCATGTGGTAAGTGTATACTTAGCTTTTTGAGAAACTACGAACTGTTTTCCAGAAATGTGTCCTCCTTTCTGCACTTTGAAGATATCATTCCACTGCCTCTGACTTCCATTATTTCTAAGAAGTCAATTTTCAGTCACTTTTCTCTCTGTTTTCAAGATTTTCTCTTTGTCTTTGAAAAGTTTGACTATGATGTGTTTAGGAGTGAATCTCTTGGTGTTCTTCCTGCTTGGTTGTCTGACTTCCCTGGATAGAAATGTTCAAGTTTTAATGTTTTCATAAGATTTAGGATGTTTTTGGCCATTATTTCTTTAACGTTTGTGTGTGTGTGTATATGTGTGTGTGTGCGTGTGCCATGTTCTCTATCGCCTCTATTCTGAAACTTCCATTATGATATTGTCCCATATGTATCTGAGATAGTTTTGTTTTTCAATCTTTCTTGCTGTGTTTCTCTACTTGGTAATTTTTATGATCTATCTTCAAGATCATGGATTCATTTTTCAGTTGAGTTCAGTTATTGTAATTTTCAACTTTTAATAGTTTGTATATCTTTTTTGAGATTACCTTAATATAGTGAGATGAGATGAGTTATTGTCATCATAGTTTCCTTTAATTTCTTTATGCAGTTTAATTATTTGAATACATTTTATAATAGCTGCTTTGATGTCTTTCCTACATCTAGGATCTGGAACAACTTGGAGTAAATTTTTTTTTAATGACACTCCATTTTTCAAAAATTTATGTTTCACTTCTTTAAATTTTTAAATTTTATTTGGCTGCACCAGGTCTTAGCTGTGGCATGTGGGATCGTCAGTCTTCATTGCAGTCTGTGGGATCTTCTTTAGTTGTGACATGTGGGATCTTTTTAAATTGTGGCACCTGGGATCTTTAGTTGTACATGTGGGATCTAGTTCCCTGACCAGGATTGAACCAAGGTCCTCTGTGTTAGGAGCACAGAGTCTTAACCACTGGACAACCAGGGAAGTCTCACTTGGAGTAAATTTCTATTCACTGTTTTTCCTTCTCAGTATTGGTCACACTTTCCTGTTTTTTTATGTCTTTCATAATTTTTTGTTAAAACCTAGAAATTTTAGGCAATGCGTTGTACCATTCAGATTCTGAATATGTTCCCTTGTTGATTCTTTATATGGTAAAATATATCTCTTGTTTGTCTTCCTTTTCTCTTTTAAGCGAGAAAGATTTGATACATTCAAAGCAATGTATGTAATATACATTCAAAGCAATGTACCAAATATACACGGGGACTTCCCAGGTGGCGCGAGTGTTAAAGAACCTGCCTCCCAGAGCAGGAGACATAAGAGACATAAATTGATCCATGGGTGGGGAAAATGGAGGAGGACATGGCAACTCACTCCAGTGTTCCCGCCTGGAGAATCCCACGGACAGAAGAACTTGGCAGGCTACAATCCATGGGGTCGCAAAGAGTCAAACACGAATGAAGCAACTTAGCACACATGCACACATGTAATATGCATGGAACTTCATCACTGCAGATGCTCATTGCAGCCATGAAATTAAAAGACGCTTACTCCTTGGAAGGAAAGTTATGACCAACCTTGATAGTATATTAAAAAGCAGAGACATTACTTTGCCAACAAAGGTCCGTCTAGTCAAGGCTATGGTTTTTCCCATGGTTATGTATGGATGTGAGAGTTGGACTGTGAAGAAAGCTGATCACCGAAGAATTGATGCTTTTGAACTGTGGTATTGGAGAAGACTCTTGAGAGTCCCTTGTACTGCAAGGAGATCCAACCAGTCCATTCTAAAGGGGATCACTCCTGGGTGTTCATTGGAAGGACTGATGCTAAAGCTGAAACTGCAATACTTTGGCCACCTCATGCGACGAGTTGACTCACTGGAAAAGACTCTGATGCTGGGAAAGGTTGGGGGCGGGAGGAAAAGGGGACGGCCGAGAATGAGATGGCTGGATGGCATCACCGACTCTGTGGACATGAGTTTGAGTGAGCTCCGGGAGTTGGTGATGGACAGGGAGGCCTGGCGTGCTGTGATTCATGGGGTCGCAAAGAGTTGGACATGACTGAGCGACTGAACTGAACTGAACTGAACTAGGAAGAATAGTAACAACTTAAACAGAATGTTTCCAATTCTGCAGAATCTGTATGTGTTATTAACCCAGATTCTACCCCAAATCACCTCTAACTCCTCAGGTATCTTCAATTAAATAAAAAATTTCTTTGATTTTCTTTAGCTTTGCCATATATGTATGCATCCATAAAATGTATACCTTTTAATTTTGCTTTTTTACTTTATGAAAATGTTATCATGATGTGTATTGTTATCTGTAATTCTCTTTCTGCTCAGGCAAAATTATGAGTCTAAAGTTTGTCTCTGTTGACATATTTGGTTGTTCTTTGCTCTTTTCACTGATATGTAATATTCTTCAATGCCTTTTATTTCTTTCTTGATTAATATGGCTGTTTCTAATTTTTGCAATTGCAAGCACTGCTGATATGATTATGATTATCCTTTTTTTGTGTCCTATGCAGCATATGCACAAACATTTCTCTAAAGTATAAACCTAAATTATTACTTGAGCATTAGGTATAAAGAAGTGAAACTTTTGTAAGATGCAACTAATTTATTTCCTCCAAAGTGGTTGTATTTATTTGATCTCCTATGAGAATTCTAGGCAATCCTTAGTGTTAGTTGATTTGTATGTCTACTAGATATGCTAAAACTTTCTCATAAGTTCCCCTTTAGACACTCCATTTCATATTATTGGTTAGCATTGTCTTATAACCATGTATGTTTAAAGCCATCACTTGCAGGATTTTTAAAAGAATACCATCATTGCTTTCCTCTGCTGTCCAATATGATAACCACACTCCACATGTGGCTATTTAGTTCTTCAGTTGCATTAACCATGTTTCAAAGGCTCAGTAGTCACACATGACATGAGGCTGCCATATTGGACAGCACAGGTATGGAATACTTTCATCATTACAGGGTGTTCTATTGGGCAGAATTGGCATAGATTTATCATCCTTCCCTAAAACAAATAGATGAGACCAGATACCTAAGTAAAATTGGAGTTTCCAAAAAAAGAGTGGATAGTTTTTTGGTTTTCAAGGGAAATAGTGTCCGCTACGTATTTTTATATAGTAAGCAATTTATAAAATTTAAGTGTTTGCATGTAGATTAGCAGAAAGAATCTACTGCACTCATCTTCTAAGCTGCAAAGAACCACAGTCATTACATCTATCACAGGAAACTAAGATATAATTTTGTTGACGGTAGTATTAAAAATTATAGTTGATAAATTAAAAAAAACCTTTTAGTGAATTCTCTAAACAAATTGCTTCTTGGAAGAGAAGCTATGGCAAACCTAGATAGTGTGTTAAAAAGCAGAGATATCACTTGGCCGACAAAGGTCTATATAGTCAAAGCTATGGTTTTCCCAGTAGTCACATGTATGGATGTGAGAGTTCGACCATAAGGAAGACTGAGCACCAGAGAATTGGTGCTTTTGAACTGTGGTGCTGGAGAAGACCTTTGAGAGCCCCTTGTACAGTAAGGAGACCACACCGGGCAATTCTCAGTTCAGTTCAGTTCAGTCGCTGTCATGTCCAACTCTTTGCGACCCCATGGACTGCAGTCAATCCTAGAGGAAATCAACCCTGAACTTTCATTGGAAGTTCTGATGCTGAGGCTGAAGCTTCAATACTTTGGCCACCTGATGCAAACAGCCAACTCATTGAGAAAGACCCTGATGCTGAGAAAGATCAAGGGCAGGAGGAGAAGGCGGCAACAGAGGACGAAATGGTTGGATGGCATCATGGACTCAATGGACGTGAGTTTGAGAAAACTGTGAGAGATAGTGAGGTACAGGGAAGCTTGGTGTGCTACAGTCCTTGGGATCACAAAAGCTGGACATGGCTGAGCACTGAACAACAACAAGAACAACAACTAAACAAATTGGGAACCCTAAGGTGCAAAGTGAGTCTAGATGGATAGCCGGAATGCTCTGAAACTGGCAGGAGTGGTGAATTAGACTAATCAAACACTCAACAGGATACTTTGTTACCTTATAGTGCCATATATAAGGAAAATTACAGCCCTGCACAAGGCTTTTGAGATTGTTTTCCCCTTGGCTTTCCATTATAGGAAACTTACTCATCAGTGGTCAGTCTGAACCAAGAGAGAATTGAAAAACATACTTGATGAATCTGAGGCAGAATGGTATTATATAAGAACTGAGTCATAATTTCAGTTATTATTGAATCATAATTTCAGGTAAGAATAATTAGTTACTCCAGTATTAACATTTGTGTTCACCCTCCATTGACATCAAAGCCAAGAAATTATATTGCCTTATGGATCTACTTTCCTGTTCTGTGACCCAAGGGTAATAGCTCTGCTAGTTCTTTAGATATTAATAAAGAGGATCCCCAAACTTAAATTCCAAGGCAATTAAGCATATATTTAATGGAATCTTTAAAACATTAAAATTAGAAAAATATCAAATATTTAGAAGGAAAGTACAAATTGTGTAATACAATAAAAAGAACCATATTATTAAAAGGTCAATGGGATTGCTGACAGCACAATAATTCAACACAACCAATCTACCAGCATCATTAAACACTCAAGGGAGCAAAACTCCTTTGAGGGAAGCACGTGAAGACAATAGATCATAGCCAGCTCCTGAAGCTGCAGCTGTTTTCAGTCTTCTAGAAACTTTGAAGTTACTTTTGATTTTTTTAATGTTCTTTTTATTCTCAGTCTTTTTTTTTTTTCCTTCATAATATCTCTGGTATTCATCCTGTCTGTTTAGTCAGGTTCTCTAGAGAGACAGAATTAAATAGAATATATATATATATATAGAGAGAGAGAGAAAGAGATTTTAGGAAATTGGCTCATATGATGGTGGGGACTGGCAAGTTCAAAGTCTGTAGGGCAGATGAGTAGTAAGTCAAAGCTGGTGTTATGGTCTTGAATTTCACAGGGTAGCAGGCTGGAGACACAGGCAGGGTTTCTATGTTTCATTCTTGTGGAGAATTCCTTCTTTAGGAAAGCCCCGTTTTTGCTCTTAAGGCCTTCAACTGTTTGGATGAGACTCGTCCACATTCTGGAGGCTAATCTGCTTTACTTAAAGCCTGCTGATAATGTTTTAAATGTCAGTCACCTCTAAAAATATCTTAGCAGCCACACCTAGACTGCTGTTTGACAAAACAACTGGGTACATTGGTTTGCCAAGTTAACACATAAAACTAGTGATCCCACTTTCATTTATATATATATATATATATATATATGTATGTATATAACTTGAAATGGCAATCCACTCCAGTGTTCTTGCCTGGAGAATCCCAGGGACGGGGGAGCCTGGTGGGTTTCCGTCATGGGGTCACACAGAGTCAGACACGACTGAAGTGACTTAGCAGCAGCAGACCTATGCTTCCATCATGTCATATTTGAAATTAATGAAACACACCCACACCTACCCCAGACTAATTTGCCTCTTTCCAGTTTCTCCATTATTCCCTTTTCTTATGCTATTGCTATACTCCTAAAATATTATTTCCTGGAAGTTTTCCACCGTCTTACCCAGCCTGTGAAATCACACTGACTCTCCCTTCAATCCATTCATGGTGCTCTTCTCATCCATCTCCACAATGAGTGGCTCTATTTGTGCTGGTCATGTCATAGCTGAGCCGTCATGTTTCCTCCTTTAATCTTCTAGTACTCTTCCTATTATGGGTCCATTCAACTTATATCTGCTCCAGTTCCCATGATGATCTTGTGTCTTTAAAACATTTATGCCGTCCATCACCAATAGCTTGCGGTTTAACAGTTGCTCTCTCATTGTTTAATGTATGTTATCTTCGTCCTCTCAATCCAATTGCAAAGTACTTAACAGTTGTGTTCATTTCTCTTGTTGGCACCACTTTGCCTAGAACAGGGCTGGCAAGTGGATGCATGAAATTGATAATTTTGCCCTTCATGTATGTATTGTGGCAAAAAATCTAGAACACGGTGCAATTCAAGTTTAAACAATGCATAGAAACTACAACTTAGCACCATCTTTGATATACTGAATTAGGTCTCTGTGGATGAGCCCAGGAAACTGTATTCTTGAGAACTTCCTCAAAGTCACTTTGATTTTGCAAGTCTAAACATTAGTATTCAGAAATTACTATATAGGCTTCATCTTAATTTTTATCACCACATTAATTCACAAAAGCAGTCTTGAGAAAGAAGAATAGAACTGCAGGAATCAACCTGCCTGACTTCAGGCTATACTACAAAGCTACAGTCATCAAAACAGTATGGTACTGGCACAAAGACAGAAATATAGATCAATGGAACAAAATAGAAAGCCCAGAGATAAATCCACGCACCTATGGACACCTTATCTTTGACAAAGGAGGCAAGAATATACAAGAATATACAAAGACAATCTCTTTAACAAGTGGTGCTGGGAAAACTGGCCAACCACTTGTAAAAGAATGAAACCAGAATACTTGCTAACACCATACATAAAAATAAACTCAAAATGGGCTAAAGATCTAAACATAAGACCAGAAACTATAAAACTCCTAGAGGAGAACATAGGCAAAACACTCTCCGACATAAATCACAGCAGGATCCTCTATGACCCATCTCCCAGAATAAAGGAAATAAAAGCAAAAATAAACAAATGGGACCTAATTAAACTTAAAATCTTTTGCACAACAAAGGAAACTATAGGCAAAGTGAAAAGACAGCCTTCAGAATGGGAGAAAATAATAGCAAATGAAGCAACAGACAAAGAATTAATCTCAAAAATATACAAGCAAATCCTGCAGCTCAATTCCAGAAAAATAAACGACCCAATCAAAATATGGGCCAAAGAACTAAACAGACATTTCTCCAAAGAAGACATACAGATGGCTAACAAACACATGAAAAGATGCTCAATATCACTCATCATCAGAGAAATGCAAATCAAAACCACAATGGGGTACCATCTCACACCAGTCAGAATGGCTGCTAACCAAAAATCTACAAACAATAAATGCTGGAGAGGGTATGGAGAAAAGGGAACCTTCTTACACTGTTGGTGGGAATGCAAACTAGTACAGCCACTATGGGGAACAGTGTGGAGATTCCTTAAAAAACTGGAAATAGAACTGCCATATGACCCAGCAATCCCACTGTTGGGCATACACATGGAGGAAAACAGAATTGAAAGAGACATGTGTACCCCAGTGTTCATCTCAGCACTGTTTATAATAGCCAGGACATGGAAGCAACCTAGATGTCCATCAGCAGATGAATGGATAAGAAAGCTGTGGTACATATACACAATGGAATATTACTCAGCCATTAAAAAGAATACATTTGAATAATTTCTAACGAGGTGGATGAAACTGGAGCCTATTATACAGAGTAAAGTAAGTCAGAAAGAAAAACACCAATACAGTATTCTAACACATATATATGGAATTTAGAAAGATGGTAATGATAGGCCTGTATGTGAGACAGCAAAAGAGACACAAATGTATACAACAGTCTTTTGGACTCTGTGGGAGAGGGTGAGGGTGGGATGATCTGAGAGAATATCATTGAAACATGTATATTATCAAATGTGAAACAGATTGCCAGTCCAGGTTAGATGCATGAGACATGGTGCTCAGGGCTGGTGCACTGGGATGACCCAGAGGGATGGGATGGGGAGGGAAGTGGAAGGGGGTTCAGGATAGGGAACACATGTACACCCATGGCTGATTCATGTCAATGTATGGCAAAAATCACTACAGTATTGTAAAGTAATTAACTTCCAATTAAAATAAATAAATTAAAGAAATAAAATTCATGAAAGAGTTCTGTGGATTTTTCCTTTAACTAGTTCATAATGATGCCTTTATTGTTGTTGCCTCTGGTAAGATATTTATATCAGTGTCCTCTTAACAGCCTCCATGCTCCAATAATGCCTTCAATTAGCAGTCAAAGTGTCTGTGCTTAAAATTCAGAAGTTTGATTGTGCTGTTTATGCATAAATTGCTTTACATTTTTCCTTATTCAGCATGAAGTTCTGTCTTCTTTACAAATCTTATAAAGCTGTTCAAGGAATATCTGCCTACCTTTATAGCCTATGCTTCTACTGCCTCCATCCATACTAAGCTAATCGAAACAGTTTTATCCTTTTGGGAGTCTTTGTTTTAGTACATGCAAAGAATTTCGTGCCGTAATCTATGCCATTTGATCATGTAATATTTATTGAATTGGTACTATGTAGTCTAGGCATTGCCATACACTGAAAATTCTGGTATTAAAGATATAGTCTCCTCCTGAATCCTACTGCTCAGAAGGAAAACAAATAAAAATTCATTTAATGATAGCTACTATGGACTGTGGAGAAGGAAATGGCAACCCACTCCAGTGTTCTTGCCTGGAGAATCCCAGGGACAGGGGAGCCTGGTGGGCATCCGTCTGTGGGGTCACACAGAGTCGGACATGACTGAAGTGACTTAGCAGCAGCAGCAGCAGCAACTATGGACTGAGGATATATTATTTACCAGAACTGGGCTAAACATTTTGCACGAATTGCCACTTTTAATCTTCGTAACCACACTATATGGAGCTGGGCTACAGTCCAGGTCTTTGGAACCTGGAGCCCACATTCTTCACTGCTACACCCCTCTGCTGCTGTGTTGAAAGAATAAAGAGGAACCACAGTCATATCACAGGAAAATTAATAAATTACTCACGGTATCGTCTCCTTGATTAGCAAGAAAGAAAATTAAAAATCATAAATTCTAATACTTTCCTTTACTCCTTCTTTACACTGCCATGGAACTAATATTTTACTTATTTTTGTGGCATCAGAAATTAATGAAGTCCCTATCATGTGGCAGGTACCAAATGAAATTTGAAAGTTCCTGTTCCTTACCTTCAGCCTTCTCAGATCATTTCACTAGCCCTTAGCATGTCAACACTGACAAAGCTAAGTGTGAATCTGGCTCTGGCCTTTTATTAGTCATTTCTTCTTAGGAAAGTTATTTAGCCTCTTGTTCTTAGTTTTCTCCTCTATAAAATGAAAAATGCAATAGCTTGTAAGCCATGCTGAATTTTAATAAAAGGTTAAAATAGGAAAATGACATAATCAGATTTATGTTTTGGGGCAGTTAACACTAGTAAACTCTGTGCAGTTTTCTCCATAAAATACATTAATGGACAAGACTATGATGTTAACAGAGGGTATGAAAAGAAGAAAACTCATGCATATCTATGAATTGAAGTCTTCTTACCCAAGTGATAAAAGAAGTAAGTTTCATTCTTTACAACTCCCTCTTTATAGTTACACAGGGCTTGACATAGCTTTTAGGTTTCAAACTTATTCCCTATTGCAATTCTCAATCATTTGAATCACTCTCTCTCAGTACTGAAACACTTATATAAGATAATAACTAAAATAATTTCTTATGGATTCTGTAAGGAACATGACTAAGGGAGCAAAAAATATTTAAGTTAAGGGATAAAGCATATAATTGTGATATATTCATGGAGAGGATTGGAAGTAGCCTAAATCTTGTCTTTTGAGATATGTAGTTGAGAGATAATCAAAAATTAAATAAGCAAGAAATAGTCATGAAAGCATTTTATTAAAAAAAAAAAACTGGTGTTAACTAACAGAAGAATTAAATACAAATGCTTAACATTGGTCTTTTTAAAGACTGACCCCAGAAGGCAACTAGATCTCTGAGATTGAGGCTTTTGATAATGAAGAGTTAGGGGACACTATTCTGATTTCTTCAGGCAGCTCTCAACCAGGTTCTAAATAGGTGGGTTCCTGGGAGACACGAACCTACAAAGGGTAAAGTAAGCCAGTCTGCAGGAAAGAACTCCCAAAGGCCCTGAGTTCTGCAGATGTCCAAGGAGAAAGACGCTACTCTAAGAGAGCTTATCTATTTTTAAAGTTAAGTACCCTTTTAAGTTCTAGGGTTCTACAACAGGATAGCCTTTTTAAATTTTTTTTAAAAGGGGTTCAGGAGGGGGAACTTATGTAAACCCGGGGCGAATTCATGTCAATGTATGGCAAAACCAACCAATATAATATTGTAAAATAATTTGCCTCCAATAAAAAATAAATTAATTACAAAAAAAAGTGTTAATCGGAGTTTTAATTTTTTAATGTTGTGGTAAAATATATATATATATATGTAAAGTAAAATTTACTATCTTAACCATTCTAAGTGTTCAATTCAGCAATGCTACCTAAATCCACAATATTCTACAGCAGATTTCTAGAAACGTTTTATCTTGCAAAATTGAAGCTCTATACCTATTGAGCAATAAGTCTACTTCTTCCTCTCCTTCAGTCCCTAGAAACCACCATTCTGATCTTTGTCTTTAAGAGTTTGACTACTGTAGGTACCTCAAATAAGTGGAATCATGGAAGCATTTGTCTCTTGTGATAGACGTATTTCACTTAGAACAGTGTCCTCCAGCTTCATCCAAGTTGTAGCATACAAGAGGATTTCCTTATTTTTAAGGTTAAATAATGTTATTGGAAGTATATACCATATTCTCTTTTTCTATTCATCCATCAGTAGCTACTTATATTATTTCCACCAATTATTTTGGCTATTGTGAATAATGCTGCAATGAACATGAGTGTAACTTCTCTTTGAAGTTATAACAGGATAGTTCTGAACATAAATTAAATGTCCATTAAAGGAAAACATCTTCATAATTTCATCATTAAAATAGTCTAAACACCAGACATTTAAGAAGTATGTCTGACAGTTTTCATTAAAATTAAATCAACTTGGTGTTGTAATTTAAATTTAATGTCATTTTGACATGCTCTGTTGAATAAATGAAAAATGGCAAATGCTTTACCTTGAATATTGAGTTCTTTTAATCAAAAATTACTTAATTACTCTATAACGAGAATCACATGGAATGTTAATTTATTAAACTAAATGAAGATCAATAAAAGATAATTAATGATATGTGAATTATAGATAATACTATATGACTTCAAATAAGTAGAAGCTTATTCCAATTATAAACATGAGTAAGAATGAGACCTAAAAATTAACTTGTCATATCTCTAATGCAATAGAATAAGCTTAAAACTAATATATTGAAATGTGATTGGGATTTATTATATTTATGAATAGTACATTCACATTTATTAATATTATAATGTATAGGAGGCAGTTGGAGCAATGCTATTAAAATGAAGACTAAGGAAAATTATATACTGTATAGCCATATGCTAGCACTGGAATTGAGACTAATAATATTAAACATTTCTCCATAAAGAAATTTCGTTGGTTAACTTGTTTAGTAAAACAGCATTTTTGTATGTAACCAATTACTGTTTATACCAGATTTGCTGATCTTTGAGCTAATTGTCATAGGTTTTTTAAAACTACATTATTTTAATCCATTTCAGAGTATGCATACAAAGTTTACTATTAAAGAAAGGAAAAGGTTTTAATTATAACAAATAAATGTTACTGGTAATGTATAAGAAGGCTCATGTTATCTTGAATGGCCTTTGTAGTTTAATGCAAACAAAAATATGAAAAATTAGAGGAACTCTTCTTCAAACATTGTGTGTTCAATATACCAGGTAAGGAAAGAAAATGCAGCCAGGAAATTGAAATTATATTCACATTTGTCATATTAATTATAGTACTTCTATAAAAGCAAAATATGTACCTAGAAAAAATTATGAGTCTCTGATAAATTCTAGATATTGTGATAGACTCTGGAGATATAAAAATGAGGAGGACATCCTTTTTGCCTTCAAAGTATTCATGGTCTGGTGGACAAAAAAAGACATAAAGTGAGAAAGGAATTTAATTCAACAGGCTAAGAGTTAAGCACTGTGGAAAAAAAAATTTTTAACAAGAATTTGAGAGGATGATGAACGAAAACTCACAGTATCCCAATGTCTCAAAGCAGGAATTAAAGAGAGGGAAAAAAAAGAAGACAGAGGAAGAGACTGTAAATACCTAAAAAAAAGTGAAATCAACTATCCATTTTCTAATTGTATATCTCACAGGAAAAAACTGGTTTGACTGATTTTCTTAACTATTTATTGAATTTTAAACAGAAATGATAGAAACAATGATAGTTTGTGACATTGAATAGACATATTCAAGAAAAGTAAAATTTTCATATAAGCAGTACTGTTGGTACATGAAAACCTGGTTGAATTAACATTTAATCTAGCACATAATATATTATGATACAAAGTGAATTTATTTTATTCTATAATAAAATATTTATTGTGTCCTTTAAATTAATCTTAAGTGTTGATGCAATCATACTGTGATATCAATACTCAGCTATTTGAGTTGATGTATCAGGGCATCCTGTTTCCTCTGCTAAATGTGTCAAATGATAAATATAAAATTTCCACTATATTTAGTACTGAATAATGGATAGAGGCAATTCAAAGTGAGTCAGATATTAATATTTTGGACATCTATCATGAAGGGAGAACTAATTTGTGTTGATGGTCACATTCAATAGCCAGATGAAACTTACACTGTAACATGATTGACTTTTCACAAGTTTCAAGAGGTAATCTAACTGCAGCCTCCATCTTCCAAGAGATGATGGTTCTGGTTAACCTGTGCTTAGATATGAAGGAAGCACATCAGTGTCAACAGTAAATGGAGACCAGATGAGACGGATAGAGAAATGTCAAAGGGAGAGTTACAGGGCAGGGAGAGAAGCAGAAATCAGGAAAAAGTATGTCTGTGTTGTTAACCAGACTCCTTCATGGTTTTTAGCCAGGCTACAAGTGATGACTTGTGCCCTTGAGAGGCAAGGTTCCAAGTTGGAAAAAAGTCAAAATAATTTGTGCCATGTTGTCTTCAAATTATTAGTAGGTCAGATTACTGGCTGTCTGTAGTATCAGTGGGAAGTTATCCATTTGGTTATGTGTGTGTGCTTAGTCACTCAGTGGTGTCCAACTCTTAATGACCTCATAGACTGTAGCCTGCCAGGTCCTTTGTCCATGGGATTCTCCAGGCAAGAATACTGGAGTGGGCTGCCATTCCCTTCTCCAGGGGATCTTCCTAACCCAAAGGTCTAACCCAGGTCTCCTGCATTGCAGTCAGACTCTTTACCGACTGAACTATCAGGGAAGCCTGGTCATACCTGACAGGATAACGTACAATGGCATACTGTGTAACTGTAGGCGCCTAGTTGGACTTTGCGTTGGAGGGTTAATAATCTGCAAGACTGTTGTCCTAATTCCTTGTATCCATGGCATAATTGCAACTAGTTTGTAATTTCATTGTAAGTTTGGGCTTACTTCTAACTTTTTAAACTAAATTTTGAGTTTGGTTAAATTATCTTGGGGGGGCTTATTAACATAATTTTTGTAAAAATCTATTTTAATGCAATATTTAAGGCATATTTTATGGAAAATAAAATAAATTTCTATGTTTTTTCATGGGTCATTATTATTCATTTCAATTATCTACTTTATTAGGTTCATTATTTGGAGATACTGACAACCGAATATTAAGGCATATGAATTATTCATTTCAATATATTTTCCTGCAATATCAGTTCAGTTCAGTTCAGTTCAGTTGCTCAGTCGTGTCCAACTCTCCGCGATCCCATGAATCACAGCACGCCAGGCCTCCCTATCCATCACCAACTCCCTGAGTTCACTCAAACTCATGTCCACAGAGTCGGTGACACCATCCAGCCATCTCATTCTCGGTCGTCCCCTTCTCCTCCCGCCCCCAACCTTTCCCAGCATCAGTCTTTTCCAGTGAGTCAACTCGTCGCATGAGGTAGCCAAAGTATTGCAGTTTCAGCCTCAGCGTCAGTCCTTCCAATGAACACCCAGGATCGATCTCCCTTAGAATGGACTGGTTGGATCTCCTTGCAGTCCAAGGGACTCTCAAGAGTCTTCTCCAACACCACAGTTCAAAAGCATCAATTCTTCGGCGATCAGCTTTCTTCACAGTCCCACTCTCACATCCATACATGACCACAGGAAAGACCATTGCCTTGACTAGACGGACCTTGGTTGGCAAAGTAATGTCTCTGCTTTTTAATATACTATCAAGGTTGGTCATAACTTTCCTTCCAAGGAGTAAGCTTCTTTTAATTTCATGGCTGCAATCAGCATCTGCAGTGATTTTGGAGCCCCAAAAAATAAAGTCTGACACTGTTTCCACTGTTTTTCCATCTATTTCCCATGAAGTGATGGGACCAGATGCCATTGAATGTTGAGCTTCAAGCCAACCTTTTCACTCTCCTCTTTCAGTTTCATCAAGAGGCTTTTGAGTTCCTCTTCACTTTCTGCCATAAGGGTAGTGTCATCTGCATATCTGAGATTATTGATATTTCTCCCAGCAATCTTGATTCCAGCTTGTGCTTCTTCCAGCCCAGCGTTCCTCATGATGTACTCTGCATATAAGTTAAATAAGCAAGGTGACAATATACAGCCTTGACGCACTCCCTTTCCTATTTGGAACCAGTCGGTTGTAATATAAGTGATATCAAATTACATACTCACATTTAAGCAGTAAGATTCCCTATGTTAATCAGGGCAGAGAAGTGCAAAGTCACATTAAGAAGATAGAAGAACTCCAAGAACAGCAAGATTCAGTTATAACCTGATCAGCACATCTAAATATTCAATTAGTGGGTGAATTTATCCACATTACAAAATGGCATTCAGAGGTTAAAGAGTGGTAGGGTTGAAGGAAACAAGACCTAGAGGTTAAAGAAGACTTGGCCTGAGATGTTATTTATGATCAAATAGGCAGAAGCAACCCCTATCCTATAGTGTGTGGTTTACTCTCTCAGTCGTGTCTCTTTGTGACCCCACCAGACTGTAGCCCACCAGGCTCCTCCATCCATGGGATTCTCCAGGCAAGAATACTGGAGTGGTTTGCCATTCCCTTCTCCAGAGGATTTTCCAGAACCAGGGATTGAACCCGGGTCTCCTGCACAGCAGGCAGATTCTTTACTATATGAGCTACAGGGAAGTCCAATTAATTCATTATAAATTAATATGTTGAAGTTATAATAGACTAATACTGTAACATAAAATAATATAGCAAAATTATAAATTAGTAAATTTTAATTTTATATCAGTTTTAAAACCAGCTTTATACTCATTTACTTCTCGACTTGAGAGCTGTAACCATCCTTAGGATGCTCTCAATTTCCTAAACCTGCAAAATTGAAGGCTACATTTGAACCATAATTAATCAACAAGAAAACATGCTCTACAATGCAGCATCCGAGAAGAGCTAGCTCTTCTGTCCTTTTTTATTACTTCATTGGCTAAACAGACCACTGCACCTGTGGATTATATGTTCATGTTATCTCTTCCACTAGAAAAAAATTCTTACAGAGCAGAAAATCTGCTTAATGAATTTCTCTAGTTCCAGCTTTTCACAGTGACTTGTAGTGACTTATTCTTAGTGAATATATCAGTGAATGGAGGGTAAAGACAGGTATTTTGCCTTCATCCTTAAGTTACTACATGTACAGTTGGAAGCCACTAGCAGGAAGAAAAGCATGGGGTTCCCTGGTGGCTCAGCAGTAAAGAATCTACCTGTAAGGTAGGAAATGTGGGTTCAGTCCCTGGGTCAGGAAGATCTGCTGTCAGAGGAAATCCCATGCACAGAGGAGCCTGGCAGGCTACAGTCCCTGGCACCACAAAGAGTCAGACAACTGAAGAACAACAGCAACAAGCCATTTCTATATTTCATTTCAGGAAAAAAAAGGTAAAGGATCTTGACCTCATTTCTTCAGGCTAGAAACTCCAGAACTGTGAAACTAGAGATACAGGAAAAGACTCATGGAACTTAATAATGATTAATAGGCACATGGTATCATAATGTTTCCAGTAAGGATGGCCTATTTAAATGACTTGACCTTAAGAACCAGGTGTTAAATCATTTTCACATCCACGATTTCACTAATTTTCAAAATATGAACTTGAGACATCATCTATTTAACGTGCTAAATTAACATAACTAGAATAAATATTCCAATAATGTATGATAAAATTGTGCGTTTGCTAAACTATTTAAATTATGTTTGAATCCCATTACACATGGAATAAATGTGTAGCAATTATTGTCAAGCACTGTTGTATATTCTTTATGAATATTAATTGGTCTACTCCTCACAACAATTTTATTATCTTCACTTCATAACTGAAAATGTGAGGCACAGATGTTAAATGGCTTACCCAAGGTCACATACCTCATAAGCAGTAGGAATGGAGAGTTTAAGAGCGGGAGGAGACGGGGACGACAGAGAATGAGACGGCTGGATGGCATCACCGACTCGATGGACGTGAGTTTGAGTCAACTCCGGGAGTTGGTGATGGACAGGGAGGCCTGGCGTGCTGTGGTTCATGGGGTCGCGGAGAGTCGGACACGACTGAGCGACTGAACTGAACTGAACTGAATATGGTTCTAGAGTCTGTACTCTTATCCATTATCCAAACACAACAAATATTAAATTAGATTTATTAGAATACCTACTACACATTACCTAAATTAGTCATTCTAATAATACCAAGCCAAAACATTGTGGATGTGTTGAGTTACAGTTGAAGGACTTTTTTAAAATCTCTAACTATTCTTTATTATCTATTTATTTTTAAATTAATTTTATTGGAATATAGTTACTTGGCAATGTTTTGTTATTTTCTACTGTACAGAAAAATGAATCAGCCATACCTGTATCCCTCCTTTTTGGACTTCCTTCCATTCAGGTCACTGCAGTGCATTAAGCAGAGTTCCCTGTGCCATCCATTATTTTCTCATTAGTTATTCACTTTATACCTGGTATCAATAGGGTATATGTGTCAATCCCAATCTCTCAATTTCTCTCACCCCTGCTTCCCCCCTTGGTATCCATATATTTGTTCTCTGTGTCTGTGTATCTATTTCTTCTTTGCAAATAAGTTCATCTATACTATTAGATTTGTCCAATATATAATATGATATTTGTTTTTACCATTCTGATTTACTTCACCCTGTATGACGCTCTCTAGGTTCATCCATATTTCTACAAATGACCCAATTTTGTGCCCTTTTATGGCAGAGTAGTGTTCCATTGTATATATATACCACATCTTTATCCATTCCTGTTAATTAGTAGTTTATGTTTATATCAATCTGTTAAAAGTAAAAGTAATAAATTTAACTACTTAATAATTAAATATTAATTTCATAATATTTAATTATGAAATATTTCTAACACTCAAAAATTAGCAAAACAACATATCCTATGTTTCATTTACTTAGACTTAACAGATGTTAACATATAGACATATGTGCTTTAGAATTCCATTTAGAAAAAAACTAAGAAAGAAAATGAAACTTCAGATCACACAATGGGAGGAAAACTTGCCAAAATGGTGAGGTGTATGAAAATAGGAAGAGAGAATGTCCATTGTTGCAGATCTCAGAAAAAAGCTAACCGAGAGTACTTTTCCAAAGATATGAAGCCCCCGAGTCATGAAACTGACTTCTATTGGTGATACTGAGAAAGAATAAGAGGGCTCATGATTAGTTCTTCCCTAGACCTGGTAATGAGTTGCATAATTTTGGGAAGGGAGATGAGGAATCAGAGGAGTACTTACTCAGGCAAGCAGTATTTGCAAGAAGCAGTGTTTGGAGAGGCAGAAATGCAGGAGAGAAGCCATTGTAGGCAGTTCTGAAAGTCCTAGTGGTTGAGGGAGGAGTAAAGACTCCTATACAAATATATTTATAGGATTTATTATTTAATTATTTATTGCTATTTATTTATATTTATAGGATTTCATACAAATCCCTATGATCTCTGTGCTGTAAGGAAAACTCTTACAGCCTGGTCCCTTCTCCAGGACTCTAATGCAAATAGCAGATCTAAGGAGATCAACTTCATTTGAAGATGAGTCATTAAACATAAGCTAGTGTAGGGTCGACATACCAAGATAAAACAAGATAAAAGTAGGCCAAGAGCAGAAAACAAAATGGTAGAGAATATTTATAAGTAGAATGTTGTCATGGAGTGGAAGGAAAATTTGACCAACTGTCTGATCGCCGAAGAATCGATGCTTTTGAACCGTGGTGTTGGAGAAGACTCTTGAGAGTCCCTTATACTGCAAGGAGATCCAACCAGTCCATTCTAAAGGAGATCAATCCTGGATGTTCATTGGAGGGACTGATGCTAAAGCTGAAACTGCAATACTTTGGCCACCTCATGCGACGAGTTGACTCACTGGAAAAGACTCTGATGCTGGGAAAGGTTGAGGGCGGGAGGAGAAGGGGACGACGGAGAATGAGATGGCTGGATGGCATCACTGACTCTGTGGACATGAGTTTGAGTGTACTCCGGGAGTTGGTGATGGACAGGGAGGCCTGGCATGCTGTGATTCATGGGGTCGCGGAGAGTTGGACACGACTGAGCGACTGAACTGAACTGAACTGAACTGTATCACTATGAATTTAAAATAAACAAAAACTTAATGAAAAAAATGCATCCTAAAAAATATGAGTTTAAGGGACAGCTCTAGACATTAAGGAAAATATGATAGTACAACAGAAGAAAAGGACAATAAATTTGGATGGCCCAGGAAAGAAGTAGAATAAAATAATAAAATAATCACAAAAAGTATAGAACGGAATGTAACAGATTCATCAGTGTATTCATTTGCTCACGTGACAGATGGTTATGGAGAACCTCCCATGTGCAGGTACTATCTAGGCCCTATTCTAGGGACATGACAGGGGATATGACAGGGACTCAAAGAGTCAAAAGTCCTTACCGTCATGGAGTTTTCATTCTACTCTGGGGAGACAGACAATAAACAAATACACATGTGCACACACATACATATATATATATATATATATGTACAAATACATATATATATATACATATACATATACAGTTCATCATGTGATAAGTATGTGGAGAAAATAAAACTGTGAAGGGAGTTAAGTCCTCCACATAAGTATGTACATAACTTTTCTATAGGGTGGTCAGGGAAGGCCTTCCTGGGAAGATGACTCTAGAAAATCAATCCTAAAAGAAGTGAGGGAATAAAGAATGCAGACAGGATGAAGAGCTTATCTGGCAGAAGCTACACCAAATACAAAGTCTCTGAAGCAGGATTGCTTAACATGTTTGATTAACATATTTGAGGAGCTTAAAGGGGGCCAGTGTGGCCAAAGAGGGGAAAACAAGGGGGACAGTTGCAAGAGACAAACTCGGGAAGCAGCATGAGACTAGATTTTGTAGAGCCTCTGAATCAGCATTAATTGTGACTGCAATGGGAAGCCATTCAAAGGTGCTGAGCCTCATGGAGATGTGCTTTACTTATTGGCAGCTGTGTTGAGAGTGTGTTATACTGAGGGGAAGGGCAGAGCAGAAGCAATAAATTGGTGAGAGAATAGCTAAAATTCTGGTGTGAGTGAAGGTGGTGAGAGGTGGTAGTTTCGGAGGATTTACTGTCTGATTGGATGCAAGGTGAGAAACAGAATGACTCCAAGGTTTTGTCCTGAGCAACAGATAAGATGTAATTGCCATTGTTGCATCTCATGTAACTGAAATTGAGAAAACTGAAATAAAAAGTTATGAGGGAAGATCAGAAGTCTGGTCTTAGGAAATGGGAATTTTGAGATACTATTAGTCATCCTAAAGGAATGGCATCACTGACTCGATGGATATGAGTTTGAGAAAGCTCTGGGAGTTAGTGATGGACTGGGAAGCCTGGTGTGCTGCAGTCCACGGGGTCACAAAAAGTCAGACGGGACTGAGTGACTGAACTGACTGTGGCATATTTTATTTTCTTGGGACATTTCTTTGCTGACAAAGGTCCGTATAGTCAATGCTGTGGTTTATCCAGTAGTCATGTATGGATGTGAGAGATGAATTATCAAGAAAGCTGAGCACCAAAGAATTGATGCTTTTGAACTGTGGTGGTGGAGAAGACTCTTGAGAATCACTTGAACTGCAAGGAGATCTAGCCAGTCAATCCTAAAGGAAATCAGTCCTGAATATTCATTGGAAGGACTAACGCTGAAGCTGAAGCACCAATACTTTGGCCACCTGATGTGAAGAGCTGATTCACTGGAAAGACCCCAAGGCTGGGAAAGATTGAAGGCAGGAGAAGGGGATGACAGAAGATAAGATGGTTGGATGGCATCACAAACTCAATAGACATGAGTTTGAGCAAACTCTGGAAGTTGGTGATGGACAGAGAAGCCTGGCATGCTGCAGTCCATGGGGTCATAAAGAGTCGGACACAACTGAGAAACTGAACAACAATTAGGCATCCAAGTGAAGTTGTATAAAGAGTCAAAGATGAGACTGGACTTTATGTACAATCAATAATAAATGAAATTTTAAAAAATGATGCATATTCATTTAAATGACAACTTTTTATTCTGCCTCCTTTGTTCTTCAGTAATGTTTAGAAAAACACATTTAAAACACAATTTATTATTAGCAGAGAGCTCTTTATATACAACCAAATTTACAATTGTGAGTATATTTCATGGCACAGTCCTATGGCTACTGGATACTAGCTGAAGCATCTTATTGGAATATATTCAGTACTCATCGCACTTCACGAGGTTTACCGAATTGATCCTCATGTGGTATTCATCAAGTCCCACCCCACCCTATTGCTTAGCCAACAAACTCAGTTCTTCAGGTCTCTCTTATGAACATTTTTCTCTTAGACATATGGATAATGCTTATTTTTTAAAAAATTGTTTATTCGTTAGTCCTGGACTGTGGAGCTAACTCATGCCATGAAAGTATTTATTGTCTTTTGAAAATGGTAGGAGTCCTGTTGCCAGACTGGGTTTTAATATTGTTGAATTTCCAGTGTGCTTTGGGATGGTTCTCTTTCTTAATAAATACCTATTAATAATTCCATCTTAAATCAAGTCCCAGAAATTTTGCCAGCTGCTTTTATGTTCCTTACATTTTAATTTTAGTTGTACTTCCAAAAATGATTGACAGGAAATTATTTTCTTCAAAAACTGTATGCTGCTATATCCCCAAATTTGTCATAACAATTTCAGAGCACACATTGCCCCAAAATATGAAGGGAGTGGTTCATATTAAACAAATGCTTTGAGGGCCAATCAAAGACTAAAGAGCCTAAGATCAAAAGTGTCCTTCCAAAGATAACTGTCACCCGCAAGCCAGCTGTAGAGTTCCAGAGAGAATGTGCAATGGGGATTCATTTCAGTCCTAGTACCTAATCTCTAAACAACTTTGGCTTTGAAAATTTCTATTTAATTCTGCACTGCTTGGCAAAACAAGGAATTCTATCAGGGTACCAATTACAATCACATTTTGTGGAGTATTAGGGCTGAAACCGGAGAAGGCGATGGCACCCCACTCCAGTACTCTTGCCTGGAAAATCCCATGGGCGGAGGAGTCTGGTAGGCTGCAGTCCATGGGGTCGCGAAGAGTCGGATACGACTGAGCGACTTCACTTTGACTTTTCACTTTCATGCATTGGAGAAGGAAATGGCAACCCACTCCAGTGTTCTTGCCTGGAGAATCCCAGGGACAGGGGAGCCTGGTAGGCTGCCGTCTATGGGGTCGCACAGAGTCGGACACGACTGAAGTGACTTAGCAGCAGCAGCAGCAGGGCTGAAACAGTCAATTATCTTTATTTCATAGATGTGAACGGCAAGCCACAGATTAAATGAATTAAATTATTTGTATACAAGAGGGAAAAAAAAATGGGGCTTCCCTGGTGGCTCAGATGATAAAGAATCTGCCTGCAATGTGGGATCCTGTGTTCAATCCCTGGGTTGGGAAGATCCCCTGGAGAAGGAACTAGCAACCCACTCCAGCACTCTTGCCTGGAGAAACCCATGGACAGAGGAACCTAATGGGCTATAGCCCATGGAGTCGCAAAGAGTTGGCCACGACTGAGCAACTAACACACACAAGAGAAAAATATTTTTTTACTTATTTATTTGAATAATTGAAGTATAGTTGATTTATAATGTGCTAGTTTCAGATATGTAGCAAAGTGATTCAGCATGTATATATACCCTCTTTTTAGATTCTTTCCCATTATAGATTATTATGATATTGAATATACTATGTACTGTATATGCTATACTGTACGTCCTTGTTTTTAATCTTTTTATGTATTGTAGTTTGTATTTGTTAATCTTGTACTTGTAATTTACCTTTCGGCCTCCCTTTCCCCCTTGGTTTTCTGTTTGTTTTCTGTTCTGTAAGTCTGTTTCTCTTTTGTAAATAAATTCATTTTTATCATTTTTTCAATTCCACATATAATTGAGGTCATATGATATTTGTCCTTCTCTATATGACTTATTTCACTTAGTATTGTAATCTCTAGGTCCATCCATTTTGCTACAAATGGCGTTATTTCATTGTTTTTTGTGGCCAAGTAGTGTTCCATTGTATAAATATATGACATCTTTATCTGTTCCTCTCTCCATGAGCATTTATGTTGCTTCTACGTTTTGGCAATTGTAAACAATGCTGCTCTGAACATTGGGGTGCATGTATCTTTTCAAATTGTTTTCATCTTTTCCAGTAATATCCAAAAAGTATTTTCTTAACAGAACTGTATTTCTGCTTAATAGTCAGTGAATTAAACCTATACCTTGCATTAGCTTAAGAACCTTTTTTGAGTCTAGAGAGCTAATTTCTAAAAAAAAAAAAAAAAGAGTTTATATATATATATATATATGTATGTATGTATATTTGAAGATAAAGCTATGATTTATCTCCTCTTCCAGATTTGCTAACATTCCAGCTGAGTGAACTCACCAGTGTTTATTGTTTAAAGGGTCACTTGTTTTTGACAATTTTTTGTTGTTGTTGAGATAGTCATTTTCAGAACTGAAATAGAATAAAACTGTGTATCTACATTGCATGTACTTACATGTCTAAGTAACAGAGTCCTCTTGAAAAGACTGTTTTTAAATGTTTTGCAAGAAGCAAGAATGATCATGAAGGAAAATTAGTAATCAGATGGCATATTCATGAAGAGCACTAAAGAATGCAGAAATCAACAAAGAAAGGGAAAGGGTAGATACATATGATTGTTGAGGTAAGAAAAATTACTATATATTCTCTGTGATAAAGTAGAAAAATGTATCTTGGTCAAAACATGAGGCAAGGAAAATTTTCTCCTTGAAAAATGCCCTGGATGCACATGAGAAGCATCTGGGGAGATTTTTAAAGATGTCAAGCCTGGGTCCCACCCCACCCCCAAAAATAAAAATGGCGCTGGGCTGGGACTTGGGAATCAAGACACTGGTATTTCCAGAAAGTTTCACATCAGTGATTCTGATGTGCCACCAAGGCTGAAAACTTCCAAAGTAGCACCATAAAAAGGAACACAAAAACGTGAGGATTTGGAATGAGAGAACAGCAATTCATTCCTCAAACGGAAGGGTAATTAATGGGTGGACTTAATTTCAAGCAAAGAACTGAACTTCTCTCTTGATTTTACAGGACCTATTATCTTTCTTCACCAAACAGTTGGAACTAAAAGGTTTCGAGTGTCTGAACAGGCTCTGTAGAGCTACCAGAGGACAGTGAATTCTTTAATGCTTTGAGCATCTACTCCAAAGCCACTTCGTCTTTCATTCACAGCAGCATGATTCTCCACCCCCACCCGCTACACACCATTCAGGCATTTTTCCCTTTAACATCTTTAGCATAGATACAGGATTTTTATACAAGGGAGCAACCACTGCATGCCTCTTGTATTCAGTTTAGAAGGCCATTCACAGATAATTTTCACTTTATTTGGGTACCTATTACCTTTAGCTTGTTGAATAAAAAGTTTTCACATTAATTCATGAAATATTTAATGAGTGCTTGCTATGTGCCAGACACTCTTCTAGATGTTGAGGTATACCAGTGAAGAAAATACACACAAAAAAATACTATGTTGTATGATAAGATGCTGATCATTGCTAATTATTAGAGAAATGTAAATCAAAACTACAACGAGTTACCACCTCGCAGCAGTCAGAGTGGCCATCGTCAAGAAGGCCACAGATAATTAATGCTGGAGAGGGTGTGGAGAAAAGGGAACCCTCTTACACTGTTGTTGGGAATGTAAATTGTTGCAGCCACTTTGGAAAACAGTATGGAGGCTCTTCAAAAAACTAAATATAGATTTGCCATATGTTTCAGCAATCCCACTTCTGGGTCTATACCCAGACAAAACTATAATTCAAAAAGATTCATACATCCCTATGTTCAAAGCAGCACAATTTACAATGGCCAAGAAATAGAAATAATCTAAATGTTTATATATATATATATATATATATATATGCAATGGAATATTAGTCATTAAATCAATGAAATAATGCTATTTGCTGCAACACGGATGGACATAGAGATGATTATACTTCATAAGTGAAGTAAGTCAGGCAAAGATATGTAGAATGTAAAATGCAACACAAATGAACATATCTATGAACTAGGAACAGACTCACAAACATAGAGAATGAGCTTATGGTTGCCAGAGTGAAGAGGGTGGGGGAGGGAAGGGTTGGGCGTTTGGGATTAATAGATGCAAACTATTATATACAGGATGGATAAACAACAAGGTCTTACTGAATAGCACAGAGAATTATATTCAATATCCTGTGATAAACTATAAGGGCAAAGAATATGAAAAAGTGTCTGTGTATATATGCATACATATATATATATATATAACTGAGAAATTCATACAACATTGTAAATCAACTATACCTCAATAAAAAATTTTAAAAGTACTATGTGGTAGCACTTACATTCTCTTAATTCTTTGACTGATGTGTAACACTTTAAATATGTTTGTACATTTCGTAGCTCCCTTGGGGAAAATCCCACAGTAGTTGCTCCTGAATAACTTATGTGGTTTGTTTTTTTTTTTAATCAGAAAACTCTTTGTTTTGTTCCTTGACTAAGAAAGACAGAGTTTCCTTGGTGAGGCTTGAGCAAGGGTCACTCTCAGGTTTCCTCCGATCTTTCCAGACCCAATGAGTCTATAAGCAGGGAGGATCCTTCTAAGTCTGCTTAGCCTGACTTCTGTAATTTCAAATTCACAGCAGATCTTTCAGGAGAAATACATTTCTAGAAAGGGTTTTCCTGGAAACAGCATCACTTTATATAAGTTAAATAGCTAACAGACTTTAAAAAATATCTGGAACCATTGCAGTGAAATGTGTGCAGGCATGTTTTGAAGAAGAGTCATGTTGTGTTTTAGCTACAGGAGGGGAAAAGCTTTGAAGTAGAAATGGGGAAAATTAGGCATTGAGACTCAGGGTTTTACAGTATTCCATGAAGACAGCCCTCCTACTGTTTCTCAGCTGGAAAGTTGGTTCTGCTGCACTCAAACCTATAGAAACGGATAAATGTTCGCTTCTCCATGAGAAGGCAAGCCAGGTGGCAGGGGTGACCTCATTGTAAAGGCAAGTTGAATTGAGTAACTTGACACTAGCAGTCAAGGTAGCAAGGATGAGGACATGACCAGAAAGGAAGAAATCAAGGAAGTCACTGATCCTGCTGCCTTGGGGATCAGTGGTTGGGGAATGGGGAAGATGTATTTTAGAAGTCTGAGTGAGCCCTGTATTAGAAAGTGTTGATTCAGTGCAATGAATATGGCAACTTTGTGGTATGAGGGACAACTGAACTCAGAATAATATAGTGAGATGTAAATTGTGAATTTTGAAGAGATAAAGCAAGAAAAAAAATCACAATAAAAATTGTGCCTCTGGACAGTAAACAACTTGAACTCAGAGGTCTTGTTTTATTTATCTTTGTGTTCCTGCACAGCACATGAAGCAAAGACGCTCAGTTAATATTTGCAGACTTAAAACCAAGGGGAAGAACAACAGCTACAGCTATAGCAAGACCTGAAACAAGCTGAACTCTTGAGATGGCATAGCATTTGTGCAATTCTATATTTGAACACTGGGAAAGACTGAAGGCAGGAGGAGAAGGGGACGACAGAGGATGAGATGGTTGGATGGCATCACCGACTCGATGGACATGAGTCTGAGCAAGCTCTGGGAGATGGTGATGGACAGGGAGGCCTGGTGTGCTGCAGTCCACGGGGTTGCAAGGAGTCAGACACGACTGAGTGACTGAACTGAAGGATATTTGAACACTAAAATGAATAGCAAATTATAGCTGAGAGGAAGAGGTAGGGGGGAGGGAGGGAAGGAGGAGACTAACATGTAGGTTTCAAGGACAGAAATTAGTAAAAAAAAAAAAAAAAAAAAAATTAGTGACAAAAGGATGGTGTTAGATTTAACCGTGTTAATTGAGAATTCAACTATATACACTCATCTGAAAAATGAGTAGTAGAAATTTCTGTCCCACATCAGACTCAAAGAGCAAAAGCCCTAAAGTGACCCTGAGATGGGAAGCATGACCTCTCTTCAGATCTGATATTTTATTTCAGTAACTGCCTCTCAGTGTAAAAATTTTGCCAAGCTCTGGGTGACTGTACAGTTTAAAGGTACATTTAGCTTGATACATAGTTCCTGCTTTATCTGATGCTTAAAGCAGTGTTGCCCTATTGATTTCCTGCCTGGATGACCTGTCCATTGATCTAAGTGAGTGTTAAAGTCCCCGACTATTGTATTATTGTCAGTGTCTCTCTTTATACTTGTTCATGTTTTTATATATTTAGATGCTCTTGTTTTAGGTGCATATATTTGTTAGTGAACTTTATATCTTCTTGTATGGAGCCTTCATCATTCTATAATGCCTTTCTTCGTGTTTTGTTACAGATTTTGTTTTACAGTCTACTTTATCTAATGTGAATATTGCAGCTTTATTGTCTTTTCCATTTGCACGAAATATCTGTTTTCATCCTCTCACTTTGTGTGTGTCTTGAACTCTGAAGTAAATTTGTCAGAGACAGCATATAGAGGCGTCTCGTTTTATCCAGTTAGCCACCCTATGATATTTAAAATGATTATAAATTGTCACATAGTTATTACCATTTTGTTACTTATTATCTGGTTGTTTGCTGTTCTCTGTTCTTCTTTTAGTTTCTTCCCTTGTAATTTGATGATTTTCTTTAGTAATATTATTTTTATCTCTAGTTTGTGGATCTGTTTTAGGTTTCTGATTTGTGGTTTCCATGGGGTTTGTATATGTTGAATTCAAACACATTCTAGAAGATAGTCATTTAAGTTCTAATACATTTGAAACAATCAAAATTTTTGATCCTCTTCCCTCATGTTTTGTGTTTTTATATCACATTTTACATCTTCATATTTATGCCTTAGCAGTTTACTGTAATTATAATTGGTTTTATAATTTTTGTATTTTTAATCTTTGTACTCGCTTATTTAAGTGGTTGACCCACAACTTTTATTTTACATTTGCCTTTACTAGTGGGATTTTTCCTTTCTTATAAATGATTACTTCTTGTTGTAGCCTTTTTTTCCATTTAGAGAAGATCATTTATACATCTCAGGGTCAGTGTAGTATTGATGAACTCTTAATTCTTGCTTGTCTAAGAAAGTATCTCTCCTTGAATTCTGAATTATTATCTTGCTTGTAAAGTATGCTAAGTTTTAGGTTTTTCACTTTCAGCACTTTAATACATCATGCCACTCCCTTCTGGCCTGCAAAGTTTTTGCAAAAAATCAACTGATAACCTTATGAAGGTTCCCTTGTTTGTGGCTCTTTGTTTTTCTCTTGCTCCCTTTAGAAATCTCTCTTTCTCTTTAACTTTTGCCATTTTAGTTATTATCTGTCTGGTGTGGACCTCTTAAGGTTCATATTATTTGAGATTCTCTGTGCTTCCTGTACTTGAATATCTGTTTCCTTCTTCAAGTTCAGGAAGTTTCAGCCATAATTTCATCAAATACATTTTAAAATCCTTTCTCTCACGCTTCTCTTTCTGGGACCCCCATGATGCGAATGTTAATATGCTTGCTGTTGTCTCAGTTCATTTCAGTAGCTCAGTCACGTCTGACTCTTTGCGACCCCATGGACTGTGGCATGCTAGGCTTCCCTGTCCATCACCAACTCCTGGAGCTTTCTCAGACTTGTGTCTATCGAGTTGGTGATGCCATCCAACCATCTCACCCTCTGTCATCCCCTTCTCCTCCTGCCTTCAATCTTTCCCAATATCAGGGTCTTTTCAAATGAGTCAGTTCTTCGCATCAGGTGGCCAAATAATTGCAACTTCATCATCAATCCTTCCAATGAATATTCAGGACTGATCTCCTTTATGATTGACTGGTTGGATCTCCTTGCAGTCCAAGGGACTCTCAAGAGTCTTTTCCAACACCACAGTTCAAAAGCATCAATTCTTTGGCGCTCAGCCTTCTTTATGGTCCAATTCTCACATCCATACATGACTACTGGAAAAACCATAGCTTTGACAATACAGACCTTTGTCAGCAAAGTATCATCTTTGCTTTTTATTATGCTATCTAGGTTTGTTATCACTTTTCTTCCAAGGAACACGTGTCTTTTAACTTCATGACCTTGTGCTGTTGTCTCAGTGGTCCCTTAAACTGTCCTTATTTTTTCAAATTTGTTTTTCTTTCTGCCGTTCTGATTGGATGATTTCCATTATTCAGCCTATCAGATCATTTATGTGTTCTTCCGTATCACCGTCTATATCCCCTGCTTTTATGCCCTTCTAGTATTGTCACCTTGCTTATTTAACTTATATGCAGAGTACATCATGAGGAACGCTGGGCTGGAAGAAGCACAAGCTGGAATCAAGATTGCTGGGAGAAATATCAATAACCTCAGATATGCAGATGACACCACCCTTATGGCAGAAAGTGAAGAGGAACTCAAAAGCCTCTTGATGAAAGTAAAAGAGGAGAGTGAAAAGGTTGGCTTGAAGCTCAACATTCAGAAAGCAAAGATCATGGCATCTGGTCCCATCACTTCATGGGAAATAGATGGAAAAACAGTGGAAACAGTGTCAGACTTTTTTTTTTGGGGGGCTCCAAAATCACTGCAGATGCTAATTGCGGTCATGAAATTAAAAGACGCTTACTCCTTGGAAGGAAAGGTATGACCAACCTAGATAGTATATTAAAAAGCAGAGACATTACTTTGCCAACCAAGGTCCGTCTAGTCAAGGCTATGGTTTTTCCAGTGGTCATGTATGGATGTGAGAGTTGGACTGTGAAGAAAGCTGATCGCCGAAGAATTGATGCTTTTGAACTGTGGTGTTGGAGAAGACTCTTGAGAGTCCCTTATACTGCAAAGAGATCCAACCAGTCCATTCTAAAGGAGATCAATCCTGGGTGTTCATTGGAAGGACTGATGCTAAAGCTGAAACTCCAATTCTTTGGCCACCTCATGTGACGAGTTGACTCACTGGAAAAGACTCTGATGCTAGGAAAGGTTGGGGGCGGGAGGAGAAGGGGACGACCGAGAATGAGATGGCTGGATGGCATCACTGACCCTGTGGACATGAGTTTGGGTGAACTCTGGGAGTTGGTGATGGACAGGGATGTCTGGTGTGCTGTGATTCATGGGGTCGCAGAGAGTCGGACACGACTGAGCGACTGAACTGAACTGAGTTTGTTTTTAATTTCAATTATTTTTTTTTTCAGCTCTTGCTATTTTTTATATTTTCTAGTTCCTTGTTAAAATTCTCACTACGTTCATCTATTCTTTTTCCAAATTCAATTAGCATTCTTATTACTAAGGCTTTGAACTCTTTATCTGGTAAATTATTTGCCTCTTTAATTAGTTGTTTTTCTCAGGGATATTTTTCTTGTCTTTTCATTTGAAACAAATTCCTCTGTCTTCTCAGATTTTTTGAAACTTTGTCTCTGTGAAATTAGGTGAAATATTTACCTATCCCAGTCTTGAAGGTGTGACCTGTGTAGGAGGATCCCTGTACATGTGCCCAGTGGCTTTGGTGGAAGAGCTGGACCTGAAGTGAATACAAGGCATGCTTTTCCTCAGTGTGCTGGTAGCTATCCCTTGGTGGAAGATGGGGCCAGAGATAGAGGGGATAGAGCCAGAGCCAGATAGGAGCCAGGGCTTCTCCTCTGCCAGTTGGTAAAGAATCCGACTACAATGCAGGAGACCCTGGTTTGATTCTTGGGTTGGGAAGATCTGCTGGAGAAGGGAAAGGCTACCTACTCCAGTATTCTTGGGCTTCCCTTACGACTCAGCTGGTAAAGAATCCGCCTTCCCAACCTGCGTTTGATTCCTGGGTTGGGAAGATCCCCTGGAGAAGGGAAAGGCTACCACTGCAGTATGCTGGCCTGGAGAATTCCATGGACTGTATAGTCCATGGGGTTGCAAAGAGTCAGACACAACTGAGCCAGTTTCAGTTTTCACTTTCACTTTCCCTTCTGCCAACACCACCCTATCAGAGCAGGGTCAGATCCAACCTGGTTTTGATCCAAAAGTACTTTCTCCCCTCACCCAGTAATGGCACCTTCACCCCAGAGAGGAACAGTGCTGGAGTGAGAGGGGTCAGAATTGTTTAGCATGGGCTGAGGCAAATGCTATGATAATCCCAGCATGTCAGAGTTTAACACAGTTCCCGATCCACCACCTTTGCAAGTGCCAGTATTGGCTGCACTTGCCCATTCAGAAGTAGTGTCAGATCCAAGATGTCTCTGTGCCCTCAAATGTGCATTCTCCTTGGCAATGGAAGCCTTTCTTTTAGTGGGGATCTGCACCAGAGCTATAGATGCCTGGACTGTGCTGCAAGAGTCGCAGAACACTGACAATTTCAATCTATTTCCCTTGTTCCAGAAGTAAGCAAGTGGGTGTGTTCTCTTCAAGGGCAGTGTCAGTTTCTTACAGCCCCTCTGTAAGTCCCACAGGTTTGCAAACCAACTATAGGGACTCATTTTTCCACTGTCAGATCCCAAGGCCTGGGGTACCCCACATGTGGTTCAAAAGTCTTACTCCCCGGGAGGTTCTCTTAGCCTGTGATAGCCCCCTCTTCTTCTGGGTCTCTTCCTGGGGGCACAGGTTCCAATGTGATCACATCCACTCCCTTCCTACCCAACTCAATGTGGATCTTTTTTATGGTTTTGGTTATGGAAGAATCTTTCCACCAGTCTCCAGTTCATTTCCGATGAGAATTTCTCTGCATATAGATGTATTTCTGATGTGTTCATAGCAAGCCATGAACTCAGTGTGCTCCTATTCTGCCATCTTGATCTCCTCCAAATGCTGTTTTGCAGTAACTAGACTGAAAACAAAGCTCTGAAAGATAACTACTCAAGTGATTCAACAGCAAGGACTCTGTCATATCAATGGCCCCTGAAAAGTAGCAGATTATTTAAAAAGTGTCTAAATTGGTTTTCTTGCCAGTAACCTACAGATTAGAAATTTGAGGGTGCTTTATAAAAACTAGAGCTTCAGTAGAAATTAAAATCCTTATAAAAGTCCTAAGATAGAGAGAGGTCAATATCCATTTTTGTCTTCCATGTCTCTGGCCTTGGAAGGTACAGTTCAGCTAAGAGGTCACGAAAAATATTCTAATGCCTCTGATGTAACTGTTTCTCATGTATAGTATAGTATGATATCAGCTTTTCTCCAAGAGAAGGCAGGTGATATTTAAGCTTTCATTGTGGTCAAAATGTTTATGAGGATTTATGATTTTAATCTTCGAAAAATTAATCAGATAAAGTATATTGATTATTTTTATCTTTGATTTATCTTCTTTCTTAATATGGTTCATTAATGTACTTAGTGGTGAAATGGTGAAAAATGGAGTGAAATTAGAGAATTTGACTCATTTCCTTTGGAAGCAGTCAATAAAAACTAGTATTGGGTATCTGTTGTATGCAAGGCCATATGCTAAGTTCTCTAGCAAAAATGGAAAGCAAATAAGGAAGAACTTCAAGGAGTTTTCAAATTTCCTGAGGCAATTCATCTAAAATCTATAACAAAAATTTAAGTATTTTATAAAAAAATGTATTTAAAGATCAAAAACAATGCATTATTACCCATGTACTTGCTCATCAAAAAGCTTCACGGTAAATAACCTATAGTGATCAAAGGACTTGCTGGTACAGATATCCTGTGGTTATTATTTAGAAGAGGTCAGGGGCATGAATTAGGAAAGAAAAGGCACGTTGTTTTGCTAGGAGAGGCATTTCATGTGAAAAGGCACACAGGCACACTGCATGTAGAAGCTGACTGGCAGAGGAGTGTCATTGGAACAGAACAGGTTGAAAACCCAATAAGAGATTGGGTTGAACAGACACCGTAGCTATAGAGACACTGCCCTTAGAATAAGGATGAATATAACCTTAAGGTAAATTTCAGACATTGCTAAGTCCTTTGGAAAAATATACGAAATTTTCTAAGCCAGACAGAACTCCTTCATTCCTTGTGCACAGCACTCTTATATCATTCCTGACTTTTGTGCAGCAGTTCCAATGACTTCATTTCACAGCCACTCTTCTCAGTCAGTTCTGAGTGTTTGCCCTTTGCAAAGCACCGTAATGGTTTTCTCTTGCAGCCGATGCGAGGAGAGGCTGCACTTATCACTCTCAGGGCTCTACCAGCCCTGCATCCTCTTACTGGTTCACACACTGTCTGCAAAGTAACCAAACAGATGCCCACTTCTTTCGGAAGGAAGACGTGTCAGAGACAGAACCATTAGCAAATGCTCTAAAATTGCATTTTCACCTGCTTCTGTGGACTGTGTTCCTCTTATTTAGGAGGATATTATTCTGAATATTATTTAGGGGCTGTGTCATCAGAATGAGCTTTTACTTTCCTCTTCTTCCTCCCCAATGATCTCACTCACCACTCTACCAGAAATTCACCCCTTACAAGTGGAGAAGTTACTGATGCAGTCCCGTCTGTTTTCAGTAGAAATGAGAGAGACACGTTGTTTTCTCAGATGTGAGGCCTCTGCAGAGAGGTGGCTCCCTTTCTCTTCGGTTGTTAGCTTGGTGCACCAGGGTTTGTTCTCTCCAGTGTTGTTGGGGGTCAGGATCACCCTCTTCTCCAGAGGGTTCAGAGTTGCTGCATCCTACCACATTATAGAATGTTTTGTTGAGAGGGAAGGAGAGCCGTGGACAGAAAATGTTAGGAGCCTGAGTTGAAAGGCAGTGGAAAAGAGTCTTGAGCTGAAGTGGAGTGCTTATAGTCACTTCTCAGTGCTGTTAACCAGCTGCCAGGCAAGTCTATTCATGTCTCTGGCTCTCATTATGAACTCTGTAAAATGGGAAATTTGGATTACAGAATTTCAAAAGGATGTTCCAGCTCGAATGCTCTGACTTTATTTCTCTCTAGACAACAAGAAAGCCCCGAGAAAACAGAATCACTGAAAACACATGTTTGTTCTGAAGATATTATTTGAAATTTTCCATAGTGTCCTTACAGGTAGATGAAGGAGTGGAAGATCTGGAAAGAAGGGGCCTGGGATCCTGAGTGAGAGTCATGCAATTTGCTCTAAATTGCATGATTCTATTTCACATGCTCTGTGTCTCCATAGAAGCTCAGTTATAAAGAGGAGGCTCAAACAATATAGCATAATTTTTTTATAAACTTGCTACATAGTTTTCCAGCTGCTCTGTCATAATCCTATGCTTTACCTGAAAACTGACTTACTATAATCATTAAGAAAAACTTGAGCTTTTCTATTCTGTTACAGATATTTAAGTAAATTAGTTGTTTATTCAAGCAACAGCTGAATTCATTATAAAATGGCATTACTAATTATAGCAGTTTAGAAAACCTTCTTTATTTATAGTTCAGTGGTAATTGTGAATAAACTAGTGGAAAATGTGACATAAGGAACCAAAACAAACCACTAGCGAGAAAAGAAACAAAAATGATGTAGCTGCACATTTAGTGGGGACTACCCTGTTTTAGAAATGAGTTAAAAATCTATATTCATAGGCTTACTTTTAAAAATATTTATTTTTAATGGACTTTGAGCTAGCTTTAATGAAATACCAGGGAACAAAAACAGTAACATCTTTACTGCATCCCTAAAATTAGTCTCAACGCATCCTATAAGTGTAGCCAAATATTCTTAGGTTTTGTTACCATCTTCCTCCATAAAATGAAAATATAGAACTGGTATACTTCCTTTGGAGGATGAAAGAAGTTAAGTGGAGAAGTGAAGTCGCTCAGTCATGTCCGACTCTTTGCGACTCCGTGGACTGTAGCCCACCTGGCTCCTCCGTCCATGGGATTCTCCAGGCAAGAATACTGGAGTGGGTTGCCATTTCGTTTTCCAGGAGATCTTCCCAACCCAGGGATCGAACCCAGGTCTCCCGCATAGCAGGCAGACGCTTTAACCTCTGAGCCACCAGGGACAGATAAAAGAAGACTTTACTAGCACTTACAAAATGTGCTAGTAAAAATTAATGAAAAGAAAAGAAATGATGACCAATAAAATTACTTAAAAACAACTTCCTGAATGGGTTGTGTTCTATCCAGTGATATACTCGTTGGTGTTTATTTGAGTTAAGCCAATTGCTAGGTACTAAAAGGAGATCAATCCTGGATGTTCATTGGAGGGACTGATGCTAAAGCTGAAACTGCAATACTTTGGCCACCTCATGCGACGAGTTGACTCACTGGAAAAGACTCTGATGCTGGGAAAGGTTGGGGGCGGGAGGAGAAGGGGACGACGGAGAATGAGATGGCTGGATGGCATCACCGACTCTGTGGACATGAGTTTGAGTGTACTCCGGGAGTTGGTGATGGACAGGGAGGCCTGGCGTGCTGTGATTCATGGGGTCGCGGAGAGTCGGACACGACTGAGCGACTGAACTGAACATCACCATTCACAGTGAAGTAGCATTATTCGGGTGTCTTTCCCAGTGGAACACTAAACTCTAGGTGTCATTAGTAATGGTTGATGTGTCCTGATGATTAGTAATGTTGAGCATCTTTTTCATGTGCCTATTGGCCATCTTTATGTTTGTTTGTTTGTTTTGGCAAAATATTCAAGTCCTCTGCTCATTTTTAAATTGGGTTGTTTTGGTTTGTGATATTGAGTTGTGTGTGTTCCTTCTTTATTTTGGCTATTAGCCTCTTATCAGATATACTGTTTGCAAATATCTTCTTCCATTCGGTAGGCAGTCTTTTTGTTTGGTTGATAATTTCCACTGTGCAAAAGCTTCTCAGTTTAATATAGCCCAATTTACTTGCATATTTTTGCCTTTATTTTCTTTGCCTTAGGTAATATATCTACACCAGACATTCTGGGGGCTCTTCTTCTGTTGTTGTAGGGCCTATAGTCCTGGTAGCCCAGTGTGAGGCTTGGACCCCTTAACTCCTTGGGGAGCAACTCTGCAATTGTAATTTCCCTCCTGTTTGTGGGTTACCTACCTGGGGACTGGAGAAGGGAATGGCAGCCCACTCCAGTATTCTTGCCTGGAGAATCCTGTGGATGGAGGAGCCTGGTGCGCTGCTATCCATAGGGTCACACAGAGTCGGACATGACCGAGGCGACTTAGCATGCATGCATACCTGGGGATATGGGTTAGTGTCATCTTCATCCCTTCTACCCATCTTGTTTTTTCCTTCTATATAACTTTAGTTATAAAGGATCCTTTATGCTAGTCTTCAGATTGTTTTCATAGATAGTTGCTCTGTAAATAGTTGTAATTTTGGTGTGCCCATGGAGGAGGTAAATTCAGGGTCTTCCTATTCTACCATCTTGGCCACTCCTTCTCTACTCTATGGTTTAAAAAATGTACACTGGAAATTATATTAGTCTTGATAAGGAATGTGGCTGTGTCTTTGTGTTTTAGGAACCAGAACTCTAAAAAGATTTCTGCTAAGCATGATTTTAAGGGTATGGTGTAGTATAATGCATTTGTAATGTGGATGGTTTAGGTTCTATAAAAATTGTTTCCAGTTCATTTGTTTTGAAGATGGAAACAGTGTAGTCTTGATGAGAGAAATATCTCTCTGGATGTACTTCTTGCATTATTCTGCAGAATCTGTGCCAATTAGACGTTGCTTTGTCCTTAGATTAAAAATATGTCTTCAAGTTCAGATTCATGAATCAGAGGAATAGGGTTCTTCTCTATGATGAAGCTATATGCTGGGGACTTTCATTCACAGGATTCTTTTGAGAGAAATCCTGATGACAGTTTTGAAATTAAATAAAAAGCCTGCTTCATACCTGCTTCTGCCTCAGGCTGATAAAATGGGTTTGATCTGGATCTGATCTGTTACCCCTCTTGCTTATTATACTTTGGATGGTCACTTTAAATTACTTATTCACAAGGGTAAAATCTTTTAGTTTATTTTTGTTTTGGTCTACATTCTTTAATTCTATCAACCATTTATCCTTATAATTTATTTATTCTTCTACATTCTTTTAGGTAATCTTTATTATTACTGCAATGTCCTTGCTTTTTTATCTTGTAAACAAATACTTTATATTATTTAAAATTCTTTTTATTTACTTCGTTGTTATATGCTATTCTAATTTTTATTTTTTGACATTATATTTGTTTTCTATTGTTTATTTTGCATTTTTATCTTGGTTTATATCTTTTGATTTTACCATTTATTTTTCTAGTAGACTTTTTAATCTAATTGTACTTATTTAATTTTAATAGTTTATTTGATGATTAAATAGGAAATAAAAAATGTGACTTCTTTTCTGTCATCCCACATTGACATTGCACTGACAATCAAAAATTATTGTTTTGCCTAATTGTTAATCATATTCAGCCTAAGAGCTAATTGGTCTAGCACAACAGGTATATATAGTCTCAATTTTTGGATTTATTTCTCAAAAATAACTATTATAAGTAGTTGAGCTCTTGGAAGTTTAAAAAAAATATGCGATCCAAAATGTGGCTTTCTTTAAATAATCATTTTTGTTATAGTGTTGGTTTACTTGGCACCATTATTCAAGCTGAAAAGTGAAATTCAGTTATGGAAGTATTTCAACATATGAAGTCTTCTGAATAATTTTATCCTATTATAAAAATCTGTTTCACTTAAAATAAATTTTGTCTATGAAACCGTACACTGGCACTTGCAAGCAGATAAAAACTGGTTGTACTGTTGTCAAAATTATAATAGTTAAGAATTTCCCACATGAAAGATATTATTTTTCACACAATCATGAAAACCACGTAGATAACTTTTTAATGAAGTATTGAGGAATGGCTGAAGGGCAATTAAAAAAAATAAGGAGCTCAATTTGTTGGTCCAGACAATTTAATATAGGGACCAGACAATTTGTCTCATGTGTCTGCATTATAATTCAGTATCATAAGAATGAGGAAGAGGAGGAGGAGAAAAGAGAGGTAGGATGAAGAAAATAAAATAGAAGCAAAGATGGAAAGGAAGGAAGGAGAGAAGCAAAGAAGAAGGAAAGGAAAGGAAGGAAGGAAGAAAAAAGAAAAAGAGACTGAGGAGAAAGAGAAAGAAAATCTGAGTGTTATGAACAAAAAAGGAAAACAAAATATTTCAATTATCAATGTCTTGTTACCTCCATCTGCTGTTTTCCATTTGCGAGTTCTAGATACTTTCACTGTCGATATACTTTCATTTAGAATGGCCATGGCTGTTGATGGATATGATCTTTATAACTCATCTGGGACCAATCCTTGACCATTGATCCCTTTCCATACTGTGTTACTGGGCTTGTTCTCATTTGGGAAGTCATGAGGGTAAAGTTGGATTTCCAAAACATTTTAACAAGTTGCTCACTGCCTGTCTGCCTGAATCAGTCTTTGGTGCTTTCTTGATGCCTTAGCAGTACTCACTCCCTCAATCTGTTTTATCCATAAGAAGCCTCTGAATGCATTTCATCATTTCCTTACTTTCCCCCATGGTTCATTCAGAAGAGTGAGGGTCTACTTACTGTTTCAAGCATTTTCTCTTACTCATGGTGACAGAATTAATAATTCTTCAGAACCTGGGTAACCAGTACAAAGTTATCTTTGATTTATGATGTATTTTATGAGTACACTAACTGATTGCACCATAGAGCTACTGTGGTTCTTTTTAAATAAAAATTCACTCTACATTTAACGTTAAATAAAATTGGTGTGTCTTTTATGCTTCTTTTTCTAAGAGTAAATTATTGAAACACTGTTTTGTTGGTTTGTTCTTTCTCCTTCATCTTCTTAAGTTACAGAAAATTTGATGGAGAAATAAGTGCAAACCTAATTCTTATCCCAGTCATGCTATCTAGAATAGAATTTCACATAATAATTGGTTAAAAAGTGAAAACTTATTTGGTAATTTGCTAGCATGTAAATAAAATAGATGGATAGGTTAAATGAGTTTAATGGACCTGATTGCTATGTATATTATGACGTAATCTTTGCCTCTAAGATTCTGTTTTATATGAGTTTAAGTAATTTACACCTAATTTTAATTATGTGACTTTCTTTAAAGGATGCTTAATGAAATCTCACTCCATTTCTAGTTCCTTAAAATGATTTTTTCTCAAATGGAGATTTTCAGAGATAGATGGTTCCAGTGCGTGTGTGCTCAGTTGCTTGAGTCATGTCCAACTCTTTGTGACCCCATGGACTATGGCCCACCAGGCTCCTCTGTCCATGAAATTCATCAGACAAGAATATTGGAGTGGGTTGCCATTCCCTTCTCCAGGTAATCTTCCCAACCCAGGGATCGAACCTGAACCTCCTGCATTGAAGGCAGATTCTTTGCTGTCTGAACCACGGGGGAAGCCTTGAATAATAATGATATTATATTTATGTAACATTTTTCACTTATAAAAATATTTATCTCACTGACAAAAGTCCTGTGAAATCAGTACAGAAAGTACTATTTCATTCAACGAGGGGAAAAAGACAATAATAATGGCAAGGATAGACATCCCTGAGGACTTATATTTGTTGGAACAAAACTGATTGCGGACCCTTGTTATTCCCCTGCTAGCATCTTCCCCATACTGTGGGGATTCCTCAGAGGCTTTGGAGTTCCTCAGATTGACCTCCTGGGACAGAATAGCCTGTTATAGGCAGTGAAGAAGGAGACAAACTCCAACATTCAGTTAATGTATCTGAAAAGATTTACTACATGAGGGGTAGGTAATGTAAATGATTCTACAGAGAACAATTTATTTTCCATAGAATTACTGAAACTTTGATTGACAAATAAACTTTGAGGTTCCCTATTCTAATATTCCTGTATATGCAGGAACACTTGAAAACTTCCCAGACAAATGTTTAACCCATTAATCTTGACATGATAGGGAGGCTATTATATTCAAGGCGGATGCGCCTACTGTTGAACAGTTTTATATGTTATAAAATTTTTCTTTAGTGAGCTAAAACCAGCTTTCTTATAACTTTGATCCTAGCTCTGTCCTTTAGAAGTGCACAAATTGTTTAAACTGTTTTGTAAATGAAAGTCCATCAGATATTTCTTACCATTCAAAATAGTTCTACTTCAGAAGAGTTTTGTAAACAACTTTACTGAGAAATCATTGATATGCAAAAGACTGGACATACTTCCTGACTTTGAAATATAGTATAAAACTACAGTAGTTAAAGCAGTATGGTGCTGGCATAAAGTAGATATATAGACTTATGGGACATAATAGAGAGCGTGGAAATAAATCTGTGTTTCAGATATGGTAAACTGATCTTTGACAAGGGTGCCAAGAACACGCAATGGGGAAAGTATAGTCTTTTCAACAAATAGTGTTAGGAAAACTGAGTATACGTATGCAAAAGAATGGAACTGGACCCTTATCTTATACCACACAAAAATAAACTCAATATGCGTTAGTGATTTAAACATAAAAAATCTAAACTGTAAAACTTCTGGAGGAAGTTGACATTGGCCTCAGCGATGCTTTTTTGGATGTGGCACCAAAGCACAGGCAAGAAAACCAAAAGTAGACAAATGGAACTTCATAGTTTTAATGTTCCTTTAGACCTACAATGAAAAAAAAAAATTTAATGAAGGTTCTAGTTCAGGGTAACCCAGTTTCTGGGAGCAAAAATACAGTTCTTCTGATGTTATTTCTAGTCTATCACCAAGAAGTCCTGAATAAATGAGGTGTCATCTTGTTCTCATAAGTAATATTGATTGGAGAATTTTATATAGCAATGGCTATTAACTAAAGTCACAGAAGCAAGTGAACATGAAGAATTAACATAAATTGCTTACACTCCAATATAAAATAAAAATTAAATAAAAACACACATGAACACAAAATAACACAAATAGCTCCAAGCTATGATATAACAGTGAGGAATAGAAGCAGATAAATAAAAATATGTAAGTGGGAAATGAGGAGAATTAAATTCTAATTTCAGTTTTACTCCCTAAAATCAATTGAACAATTAATATTAGCATATCACTTTATGTTTAGGGAGCCATGTTTCCTGATTTGCTATACCTTATGAAATTGCAAATCATAGATTTCTAGACTTCTCCTTTGATACTCAACTCATAGAGAGCTATGAATAAATTCAGATATAATTTGGAACCAACATGACTATTAACCTTGGTGTTATAGTAAATTTATACTTTATATCTGAATATTCTATTCCCTTAGTCATAAGATGAAAGTGAAAGTGTTAGTTGCTCAGTTGTCTGACTTTTTGTGACCCCATGGACTGTAGCCCTCCAGGATCCTCTGTCCATGGAATTCTGCAGGCAAGAACACTGAAGTGGGTTGCCATTCCCTTCTCCAGGGGATCTTCCAGACCCAGGGATCAGATCCAGGTTTCTTGCATTGGCAGGCAGATTCTTTACTATCGGAGTCACAAGGAAAGCCCATAAAAGTGTCCTAATCCAAAGTTAGTGATGTCTCTGTTCTAAAATTTTAGACCATAAGATTCTAATGTTCTGTGATATGCAGTCTGGTTATAGTCTGGGAAATAAATAAGGCTTTAACAAATAAGAATGGTAAGACCACATTCTTGATTTTTATTTGTATTTCCCATAGTTCTTAACACTTATGAACAAAGTAATTAATAAGCAATGTTAGTTGTCTGTAGAAAGAGGAAACAATTGAACTGAGGGAAATGGGTATTTTGCAAACAATTGATTATCCTTCCTGAAAAATGAACTAACACTGAAACAAAGCCAAATATTGTGCTTGCATTATCATAGAGTTATTTGATGCTTTACTAGTTTCATTCATTCAACCAGCCTTTATTAAGTATTCTGTTTTGGTGGACATGGAGATGGAATCACTGCACCAATCCCATTCAAGAAAGGACTTACTGACCCAACTATCAGCTCTTATGGGATTTATTTCATCTGAAGAGAATCTCACAACCAGATTCTCATACTCATTGGGGCAGCCCACGTCCAAAGATAGATTGTGGTGGGGTAGAAAGTCTCAACCAGCTAATAGAGAATGGTGTGTGTTGGGTGAGACGGGTGGTGGTGGTGGTGTGGACCTGGGAAAAATCAGTCATTTGGCTTGAGTAGCATGCATTTTGAGGGAAATTATTTGTTGTGCTTAAATGATTACCATATAATTAATCCCACATTATTTCCTCTGAATAAAAATGTTTACTGTTGTGCCATGAATACTTCAATGTAACTAGATCATTAGTCTGTATGACAGATTTATGGCTTCTATTCAACCACTGTACTTTAATTTCTAGAGTTGGCTTCCATTTTAGCTCCATTCCAGGGTACTTTGAATGTAAACCCTGAAGTTGCTGGGCTGCTCTATCCTCTTCCCCATTCCATGGGAAATTAATGGACCTGGACACCTATAAGCTTTACAGAGTTCTGGAAAAATTTAAAAACTGGTTACCTCCACTAATCTCTGATAAAGAATGTAGCTAGTACTTCTCCAGTCACATTTCCCAAACACCTTATGGGAGCTGGGATGCCCTCTGTTTCTTTTTCAGTTGAGTTTTTCTAGCACACGGTATTGCCCTAATACTGATGTCCAAGAGTGAGTTTTGGTTAACTCTTTTTCTTAAAAAAAATTATTTATTAAGTTTTTAAATTTTTTAAAAATGTATTTATTTTAATTGGAGGCTAATTACTTTACATTATTGTATTGATTTTGCCATACATTGACATGAATCTGCCCCGGATGTACATGTGTTCCCCATCTTGAACCCTCCTCCCACCTCCCTCTCCATCCCATCCCTCTGGTTCATCCCAGTGCACCAGCCCCGAACATCCTGTATCATGCATTGAACCTGGACTGGCAATTCATTTCACATATGATAATATACACGTTTCAATGCCATTCTCCCAAATCATCCCACCCTCACCCTCTCCCACAGAGTCCAAAAGACTGTTCTATACATCTGTGACTCTTTTGCTGTCTCGCATACAGGGTTATCGTTATCATCTTTCTAAATTCCATATATATGTGTTAGTATACTGTATTGGTGTTTTTCTTTCTGGCTTACTTCACTCTGTATAATAGACTCCACTTTCATCCACCTCATTAGAACTGATTCAAACGTATTATTTTCAATTGCTGAAAATTAATCTGTTTGGCTATGACAGGTCTCAATAACAGCATACAGGTTCTTCAGTTGCAGCATGCGATCTCAGTTGAGGCATGGGGGATTTAGTTCCCTGACCAGGGTTCAAGTTGGGTCCCCTGCATTGGGAGCATGGAGTCTTAGCCACTGGATCACCAGGGAAGTCCTTTTGGTTAACTCTTGACACTAGGAACTCTTCATGATTCCAGATAACCCCTAATCTTAAGAAGGCTGCATCTATCCTCAAACTTCTCTCTTAGACTAAATAAACTCCTGGTATCACCCATCTTCGGAGAAGGCAATGGCAAGCCACTCCAGTACTCTTGCCTAGAAAATCCCATGGATGGAGGAGCCTGGTGGGCTGAAGTCCATGGGGTCGCTAAGGGTCGGATGCGACTGAGCGACTTCACTTTCACACATTGGAGAAGGAAATGGCAACCCACTCCAGTGTTCTTGCCTGGAGAATCTCAGGGACGGGAGAGACTTGTGGGCTTCCGTCTATGGGGTCACACAGAGTCGGACACGACTGAAGTGACAGCAGCAGCAGCAGCAGCATCACCCATCTTGGTCACTGAAACTGAACTCTAAATAACCATAGCCACTACCATAGCCCATCTGTGAGATTTCTCACAGGACGCCAGGTTGCTAATCTGGGTGCTGCCTGTCACTGCCCTCCCAAAGTATATTATACTTTCTCTAGGGGAAAATTTTGTGTCCAGTCTTGTCATCATCCTTTTGTCTAGCTCTTTCATATATGATGCCTCTCTGCATCATGTTTGGATATCATTTGCTTCATGTTCTGGGACCATCTCCTTCCTGGAATGTACTCAGTTCCTGGAACACTTGTCTGGCCAGAACCCCAGATGTGCATTGCCCAGGAGGAGTGTAGATTTGTCTGTGCTCACGCTTTTCTGCACAGCATTTTCGGAAATTGTGCACCTGTCCTGTCCCTCCTGTCCTCCAAATAAGCTCTCCCTTCTGATGCTATTGTCCACTTTAGTCCTGAATGTAGGTGTGGTCGTCTATTTACAGTTCTACGGCCTTTCTCCCTCCCAGCACCTCCCTTCCACCCAGCTAACTACGTTATCTACTAAACTTAGAAGTTTTACTTTAGTAATAAATGAGGAAATAAAAATGTATCTAACTGACCAAACAAGAGGGTATTCTGGGATTATTTGAAGAAAAGAGATAGAAGATAGCCTCTAACATAGATGTCCCTTCAGTAGTATTTCTGTTATCTACTGTTTAACAAACCACCCCCAAATTTAGAACAAGTCAGTTATTTACAGGGTGAAACTGGAGTTTGGGTAGAGCTTCGGGAGGATAGCTTGTCTCTGCTCTACAGTATTTGACACCTCATTTGGGAAAATGCAAACACTGGGTGTGACTGGGTGACTGGGAGCTAGAATCATCTGAAGGTTCATACATTCGCCCACCTGACAGTTGATGCCATCAGCTGGGGTCTTAGCTGGAGCTATCAACAGGAACACCTGCATGTAACCTTTCCTTGATCCTGGGATTCTCAAAGCATGGCAACTAAGTTCCATGAGAAAGCACCCCAGGAGTACCAGCTGTAAGCTGTGTTGCTTTGTATCATTTATCTTTGGAAGTCTCACAGTTTGACTTCTGTGTCACCCACGTTCAAAGGGAGGGAATACAAAGCCTGCTTCTCAGTGGACAGACTTTCAAGGTTACAGAATCATAAGAGCATGTGGGTTGGGAGACCACGTTGGATGCCTCTTTGAAAAATACAGTGTGATGGAAAATGTGATTCTAATCTTAGCAAGTAATAAATGAAGCATGATATTAAGGATTTTATTATCCAATTATGACTTTACTATAATAGTTTAACGTTATTACTAAAATCTTATGAAAATGATGTCTGAGATTTTTAAGATTTTTTTGTAATGTGGACCGCTTTTTAAAGTCTTTATTGAATTTGTTACAATATTGCGTCTGTTTTATATTTTAAATTTTTGGCTGTGAGGCATGTGGTATCTTAGCTCCCTGATCAGGGATCTAACCTTCACCCACTGTACTGGAAGGCAAAGTCTTAACCACTGAAGCACCAGGCAAGTCCTGATGTCTGAGATTTTCATTAAAATAGTTTGGTGCAGGGAGACAGGGCAGCAGTATAGATGAAATAGGATTCTACATGAGTTCATGTTTGCTGAAGCTGCTTGTGGTACACACAATTGTTCGCTCAATTACTTTGTCTACTTCTATATGAGTTTGAAATTTTCTATAAGAAAAGGTTTAAATAGTCACGAGAAACTATCAATACGTGTGATTAACTTCTTAAATGCATTTTTCTTTTCTTTATATTTTCTCTAGTTTGTAACATATTTGTTTGAAGAAATCTAAGTAGAGCTAACACCCCTGGACATTATATATGAAACAAACACAGGCAGAGAAAAGGCAGACTGTGGAGAAAATCTGGGACTCAAGGAATGACAGTAATGAGTTGCCTGAGCTTTCTTTTTGACTCATATATTCCAGACCAGGTAGCGTAGAAGATGGCAATCGGAAAGTGCCAATATGTGCAGCAAGCCCCCTTAAAAAAAAGCCAGCCCAAGAAAACCTTCCAGCACTAGCCAAAGGACTAAAAAATTGCACAGCCTGGCAAGATAGAAAACTTACTCTTCTCCAGTCTACACCTCAGAAAAAACTGTGGTCTGACCCCTACCCAGATCCTCAGAAGTCAAGTGGGAAACCTAGACTTCCACACCTACCAGGCTGTAAAAATACACTCCAAGCCACACTTTTCCTGCCGCTGGGGTGGTGTCATTAAAGGCAGAGTGGGGAGCAGGACTCCAATCTTCACAGAACACTAACAAGTCCCTGATTGGTTGTCCTTTAAATTCATGACCGTGAACCTAATCACAGCAAAAACAGTCCAAAATGTTGCCTGCCTGGCAATAATGCTACATTTCTCTAATTCATAGATTCCCAGAGAATGTGATATTGCTCCAGGCAAGAAAAAATTCATTCTGTGAGAGAAGCAGTATGAAAATGAGAGAAAAAAATTTAAGAAACACCGCCCTCGTCACTTTGACATTTTTCTCTGGAGGAACTTCTGACCTCTTTCTGCATTTTTTCCATTTCTTCAAATCAACTTATTTTATTAAATCCATCCACTTTACTTGCATGTATATACCATATACTAAAGACATAGATTGTTAAAAATCTGTGGATTTTTTTACGCTATTCTTGAAATAATTCTTTCCCACTCACTTTCTTCGCTATTCTCTTAGTTCTCTTATCTTTTCCTTCCTGGTTTATTGTGAGTCTCCTGATGCCCTTCCTGCTTCTGGATTCTCTCCTTTCATCGTGACAAAAAGTATGTCTCTAAAAAAATAAATAATCTTTGTACCTCTCAGCTGAACTCTTTCAGTGGATCTCTAGTATATACAGAATAAAGGCCAAGATCCATAGCATAATATATGAGGTTACTTAAGAGAAAGGTTCTCTCTTTTTTATTTAGTCATCTTTTTGTTCCTTTAAAAGACATAAATATACATTACTCAGATCCCTATTCAAGGAAGAGTTTGTTGACAACACAACTAGAGATGCTGTCAGCTCCTCCAGGATTTGCCTCAGCTGCAGAGAACACTCTTCCTTAAGGACATACCCTTCCCACGTGGTCCTTATCCAATGAAATATTGCAATAGGAGTATAGAGGCCTAGCCTTTTCCATCAGAGTTTCCTGTGTGTGTGTGTGTGTGTGTGTGCATGTGCACTCTTAGTCACTTAGTTGTGTCCGAATCTTCACAACCCCGTGGACTATAGCCTGCCTGGTTCCTCTGTCTACGGGATTTTCCCCGCAAGAATACTGGAGTGGATTGTCATTTCATTTTCCAGGAGATCTTCCTGACCCAGGGATCGAACCCACATCTATTCTGCAATGCAGGCGGATTCTTAACCTCTGAGCCACCCGAGAAGCAATGCTTCCTATGAGTCTGGTCAAAACTTTAAGGTTCAACGTCTCTACCCAATCCTCATTCTTACTCATCCGATCTATAGGTATTCAGTTCAGTTCAGTTCAGTTGCTCAGTGGTGTCTGACTCTTTGCAACCCCATGAACCTCAGCACACCAGGTCTCCCAATCCATCACCAACTCCCGGAGTTTGCCAAACTCATGGCCATTGAGTTGGGATGCCATCTAACCATCTCATCCTCTGTCATCCCCTTCTCCTCCTGCCCTCAATCTTTCCCAGCACCAGGGTCTTTTCAGATGAGTCAACTCTTCGCATCAGGTGGCCAAAGTATTGGAGCTTCAGCTTCAACATCAGTTTTTCCAATGGACACCCAGGACTGATCTCCTTTAAGATAGACTGGTTGGATTTCCTTGCAGTCCAAGGGACTCTCAAGAGTCTTCTCCAACAACACAGTTCTAAAGCATCAATTCTTCTGTGCTCAGTTTTCTTTATAGTTCAACTTTCACATCCATGCATGACTCCTGGAAAAACCATAGCCTTGACTAGACAGACCTTTGTTGACAAAGTAATGTCCCTGCTTATTAATATACTATCTAGGTTGGTCATAACTTTCCTTCCAAGGAGTAAGCGTCTTTTAATTTCATGGCTGCAATCACCATCTGCAGTGATTTTGGAACCGCCAAAAATAAAGCCTCTCACTATTTCCACTGTTTCCCCATCTACTTGTGATGAAGTGATGGGACCGGATGCCATGATCTTAGTTTTCTGAATGTTGAGCTTTAAGCCAACTTTTTGACTCTCCTCTTTCACTTTCCTCAAGAGGCTCTTTAGTTCTTTTTCACTTTCTGTCATAAAGGTGGTGTCACCTACATATATGAGGTGATTGATATTTCTCCCGGCAATCTTGATTCCAGCTTGTGCTTCTTCCAGCCCAGCGTTTCTCATGATGTACTCTGCATATAAGTTAAATAAGCAGGGTGACAATATACAGCCTTGACGTACTCCTTTTCCTATTTGGAACCAGTCTGTTGTTCCATGTCCAGTTCTAACTGTTGCTTCCTGATCTGCATACAGGTTTCTCAAGAGGCAGGTCAGGTGGTCTGTTATTCCCATCTCTTTCAGAATTTTCCACAGTTTATTGTGATCCACACTGTCAAAAGCTTTGGCATAGTCAATAAAGCAGAAATATACATTTTTCTGGAACTCTCCTGCTTTTTTAATGATCCAGTGGTTGTTGGCAATTTGATCCCTGCCTCCTCTGCCTTTTTACAAACCAGTTTGAACATCTGGAAGTTCACAGTTCACGTATTGCTGAAGCCTGGCTTGGAGAATTTTGAGCATGACTTTACTAGTGTGTGAGACGAGTGCAATTGTGCGGTAGTTTGAGCTATAGGTATTGATACCTAATAAATACTCTGTATGCAAAACTCTGTCTCAGCCTCTGTTTCCCACAATAATTCCATCTACGCCTAAGTACAACACATTCCAGATTCTGATATGCTCTGTTCTTTCATATATCTGTGTTTTTAAGTGCATTATTTTACCTGCTTGGTTTCCTCAACTTATCTCCCTCTCTTTTTGAAAACTCATATTTTTTTGTAAGATTGAGTTCATCTGCTACATCCTCTGAGCAGCCTTCCTTGGCTTCTTCAAGCTCAATTACACTTTCCTTTATATTCCAGTGACACTTGGTTTATACCTTTATTTTCACCTAATAAAATATTATTAGCCAGGACTCTTTCATTTGCAGAAGACTGAGACTCAGTTCAGTCTCACTTAAACAAAAATGGTATTCTGTCAGCCTTACACAACTGAAAAATTGGTGGATGGTGCTGATTCCCGGTATAGCTAAAAGTAAGCACTCAAGAAAATGCCATTAAGATACCAAATCTCTTTCTGCCATAGAGCAAGCTACAGTCACGTGAATGCAGAATAGCTGCTTACAGCCAAGACTTAAAAGCCTTACTTATATCAGCTTTCTTTCTCAGTGAAAGAACAAATGTTTTATTCAATAACTGACAGGCAAGCTCTAGGGAAGACTTGGGTCTCGCTTGGGTCACTTGCTCATTCTTCAACAAATTATTGTGAACAGTCAGAAGATAACTGACTTTCTAAGCCTGTAGAGAAAGAATAGCTCTAACCAGACCATATGGAATGTGTCCCTCAGAAGAAATACAGTTACTATTAGCAGAAGAAGAAGGGTTAGTAGACAGGCAAAAATAGCACATATTTGCTACGTACTGTGATAGCTGGCCAAAAGTTAGAGAGAAAATTTAAGTGGGCTGATCTGATGATTCTAAACTTTCAAGTCATTTGTGTCCATCAATATATAAGATACATTTCACATGGCTTAAAATGAAATGAAGGAGAGAAAATTGATGGCACCATCAGGTCAGTGAGAACAAGACAAATATTTCACTCATTGAAGGAATGCAAATTTCATCTTGCAGAGCTCTACTGAATGTAAACAAAGTGAAAAGAGAATACATTTTAAATATATAAATCACCTGTTATCAGGCAATTCACTGGCAAAGAAGTTTGATATATAAGCATAGAAGGCTAAATAGGAGAAAGAAACAGTGCAAAACAGAAAGAAAAGAAAAAACTGGAGAAAAGAAGGCATGAAAGACAATTATTTAAGATTACATTTGCTTCTCTAGGAGTAATAACCACTTAAATAATACTTACGTGACTGACGATTAGGTTTCACTTTAGCCAGAATATTAATTAACATACTCTCTCTTACTTGAGATATGGATATATAGAGAGATAATATTATATATATGAAAAATGAAACGGAAAGTAGTACTAGTAAGACAAGGTCAAAATAGTATTTAATCTTATAAAACTCCTTGCACTGGCTACAACAGAACCACAAATTCGACTCACAGACTGCTGCTGCTGCTTTTGCTGCTAAGTCGTTTCAGTCGTGTCCGACTCTATGAGACCCCATAGAGGGCAGCCCACCAGGCTCCCCCGTCCCTGGGATTCTCTAGGAGCCCAAAAGAAAAGGTAAATGGAATGCATTATACCATCCCTGCTGCTGCTGCTGCTGCTAAGTTGCTTTAGTCGTGTCTGACTCTGTGTGACCCCAGAGACGGCAGCCCACCAGGTTCCCCCGTCCCTGGGATTCTCCAGGCAAGAACACTGCTAGTGTCCAGTTATGCAGAAGAAGCAAAAACATTTGTGACACCAACCCAAGAATAAATTACCTTATCACAATCTAACATAGTCGTCAGCGTCCTCAGTGCCAGCCTCCTTAAAAACACTCCAGATACTCACAACATGACTGCCTGCAGCCCAGGACTCACTGCACTCTGGATAAGCTGGCAACATCATGATAAAATTTAATCCGGGTTAAGTAATTAAATGACAGCACAGAATGCTGTAAAGCTGTGCATAGTTGAAGAATGAATAAATGTACCTGTGGTCTGATCAATAGTGTGACATAATTGGGGCAAAAGATCTAAGAGAAATAAGTCTTCTCAAGTTAGGTCTTCTTAAGGGATGTCTGTAACAAGATGACTTTTTCTTCTTGGCATAACTTATTATTTTTTTACATAAGACATTCCAAAAGAAGCAACCCAATGACATAATATCTACTCTTTTTTACTTGACTACTGTCTACTGTCTATGTCTTGGCAACAAAGAGACATTTTTTTTTGAGGAAGAAAATAGCACATAGTAACTTCAACATGTGTTTCCTTTTTCAAACAGCATGCATTAAAAAGGCAAATATTAAAATAATCAGTAGCTTCAAAGCAGGAATGAGATTCCAGGTATTTAACAGTTTGTCTGGCACTGACATGGACTGATCACAGCAGATACTGCACGCAGCTTCTTGTATTACGGCAGGATTCTGGGTGCCAAGACCTTCTACTGTGAAGGGCATTCATCTTTTAGTTATTAGGTCATAGAAGGGGGCAGGTGTGAAAGAAGGGAGGAGAGCATCTGGAGGATGCAGAGTAGCAGCTATTTCCTAGTGAATATCTGCATATTTAATATTTTAACACTTCTTACCCTCTGGCAGTACACGATGTTCCAGATATGATCTTACAGGCTCCAGTCCTAGAATCAGCCATTTATCCAAGAAGCTAGTGTTAAATATTAAATCACTAATGAGTTAATGATTTGACCTGGATCCTGAAATACCTGGAATTAATGTTTCACAGGCTTTGTCAAGGGTCTCTATGTGCATGTCTGAGCATGGCTTCAACAGTCAGACAGGCAGTTGAGAACTCTGCCTTAGCCCTCACATCCTATTTTTTCAGAGCCTCAAGTTCAGCTAGAAGCAACAGTTAAGACTTCTAGTTTCCCCAGAATCTGCCGGAGTTTCTGAAAGGCCCATATAGACCGCTTATTGTATGTTTCCTTTTTGATTAAAAATTTCTCCAACTGTTATCTACCACCCCCAGACAGCAGCAATGTTACACTTGATCTTAGCCAAAAGGCTGAGAAGTGATAGCAGCAATGTTAAAAAATTTCCACTGATTGTTTTCAAGAGCTGCCCCAGGGCTGCTGCATTAGGAAAGTTCCAGGTCCAGCCTGATAAAGACAAACTTTGAGAGAGGGTTCTTCCAGGGAATGATCAGATAGGTCAAATAATAAGCATTCTCTGGAAATGAGGCTTTCAAAGGGCTCCAGCTCCATCTTTCCCCCTCCAGAGCCTGCCAGGCTGCTGATTTTCACTGTGATTTCAAAGTTTTGGTTTTCAAAGACACCTCTGAGTTGTGGAGGGCTTGATGATAAAAGGGAAATTAAAATGATCTATATTTAAATTTTTTAAAAAAACAAAGTTCCCCAGATTCTGTCAATACTTTGATTGATTTTCAGAACTCTGAAAATGTTGATTCTGATAATGTTGGCCAGTTGTCTCACAGCTTTTATGAAGGAGAAAATTTTTGAACTCCTTACTAATTGCAGTCATATTACCCCCAAAGAGTTTATTTAAAATGCTTTCACACTTGTTTGGCCATATAGTATTTTACATCTGAATATCAGCCGGACTCCTAAGCACAGCTGGCATGGTTCACAAATTGTGAATTATTAATTTAAGTATTAATTTTCTTCATACGTAGAAAAGAGATTAACACATGTTTTTATTCTTATTGGAGTATAATTGCTTTACACTGTTGTTCTAGTTTCTGCTGTACAATGAAGTGAATCAGCTATATGTATACATATATGCTCTCAATGCCATCTAGGGCGTCACAGGGCCCCAAGCTCAGCTCCCTGTGCTAGACAAAAAGTTCCCAGTAGCTATCTGTTTCACACACGGTAGTGTATTTATGTCAAACCTAATCTCCCAACTTGACCCACCCTCCCCTTCCCACACTGTGTCCAAATGTTCATTCTCTATGTCTGCATCCCTTTTCTTGCCCTACAAATACGTTCATCTGTGACATGTTTCTAGATTCCACATGTATGCATTAATGAGCAATCAATTCACTTCAGTCACTCAGTCATGTCCGACTTTTTGCAATACCATGGGCTGCAGCATGCCAGGCATCCCTGTCCATCACCAACTCCAAGAGCTTGCTCAAATTCACACCCATAGAGTCAGGAATACCATCCAACCAGCTCATCCTCTGTTGTCCCTTCTCCTCCTGCTTTCAATCTTTCCCACCATCAGGGTCTTTCCCGATGAGTTGGCTCTTCGCATCAGGTGGCCACGGTATTGGAGGTTCAGCTTCAGCATCAGTCCTTTCAATGAATATTCAGGACTGACTTCCTTTAGGACTGACTAGCTTGATTTCCTTGCAATCCAAGGGACTCTCAAGAGTCTGCTCCAATAACACATTTTAAAAGCATCAATTCTTGGGTGATCAGCTTTCTTTATGGTCCAAATCTCACAACTATACATGACTACTGGAAAAACGATAGCATTGACTACACAGACCTTTGTCATCAAAGTAATATCTCTGCTTTTTAATATGCTGTCTAGTTTTGTCACAGCTTTTCTTCCAAGGATCAAGCATCCTTTAATTTTGTGGCTGCAGTCACCTACTGCAGTGATTTTGAAGCCCAAGAAAATAAGGTCTGTCACTGTTTGCATTGTTTCCCCATCTATTTGCCATGAAGTGATGGGACCGGATGCCATGATCTTAGTTTTTTGGATGTTGAACTTTAAGTCAACTTATTCACTCTCCTCTTTCACTTTCAAGAGACTCTTTAGTTCCTCTTTGTTTTTTGCTGTAAGGATGGTGTCATCTGCGTATCTGAAGTTATTGATATTTCTACCGGCAATCTTGATTCCAGCTTGTGCTTCTTCCAGTCCAGCATCTCACATGATGTACTCTGCATATTAGTTACATAAGCAGGGTGACAATATACAGCCTTGATGTACTTCTTCCCTTATTTGGAACCAATATGTTGTTCCATGCTCAGTTCTAACTGTTACAGCTTCTTGACCTGCATACAGATTTCTCAGAAGACAGGTAAGGTGCTCTGGTATTCCCATCTCTTGAAGAATTTTTCCCAGTTTGTTGTGAACTGCACAGTCCAAAGCATTGGCATAGTCAATGAAGCAGATTTTTTCTGGAACTCTCCTGCTTTTGGTAAAATCCAATGGATGTTGGCAATTTGATGTCTTGTTCCTCTGCCTTTTCTAAATTCAGCTTGAACATCTAGAAGTTCTTGGTTCACATACTATTGAAGCCTTACTTGGAGAATTTTTAGCATTGCTTTAGTATCTCTAATTTCCTTGAAGAGATCTCTAGTCTTTCCCATTCTATTGTTTTCCTCTATATCTTTGCATTGACCACTGAGGAAGGCTTTCTTATCTCTCCTTGCTATTCTTTGGAACTCTGCATTCAGATGGATATATCTTTCCTTTTCTCCTTTGCCTTTATCTTCTCTTCCTTTCTCAGCTATTTGTAAGGCCTCTTCAGACAATCATTTTGCCTTTCTGTATTTCTTTTTCTTGGGGATGGTTTTGATCACTGCCACCTATACAATGTTACAAAACTCCATCCATAGTTCTTCAGGCACTCTGTCTACCAGATCTAATTCCTCAAATCTGTTTGTCACTTTTACTGTACAATCGTAAGGGATTTGATTTAGGTCATACCTGAATGTTCTAGTGGTTTTCCCTAGACCTTTTCCCATTCCCTTCAGCTCAGCTCAGCTCAGCTCAGTCACTCAGTCGTGTCCGACTCTCTGCGACCCCATGAATTACAGCACGCCAGGCCTCCCAGTCCATCACCAACTCCCGGAGTACACTCAAACTCATGTCCACAGAGTCGGTGATGCCATCCAGCCATCTCATTCTCCTTCGTCCCCTTCTCCTCCCGCCCCCAACCTTTCCCAGCATCAGAGTCTTTTCCAGTGAGTCAACTCGTCGCATGAGGTGGCCAAAGTATTGCAGTTTCAGCTTTAGCATCAGTCCCTCCAATGAACATCCAGGATTGATCTCCTTTAGAATGGACTGGTTGGATCTCCTTGCAGTATTCCCTTACTTTCTTCAATTTTAGTCCAAATGTTACAATAAGGAGTTCATGATCTGAGCGACTGTCAGGTCCCGATCTGGTTTTTACTGTGTAGAGCTTCTCCACTTTGGCTGCAAGGAATATAATCAATCTGATTTCAGTTTTGACCATCTGGTAATGTCCATGTGTAGAATCGTCTCTTGTGTTGTTGGAAGAGTGTGTTTGCTAGGACCAGTGTGTTCTTTTAGCAAAACTCTGTTAGCCTTTGCCCTGCTTCAATTTGTACTCCAAGGCCACACTTGCCTGTTACTCCAGGTATCTCTTGACTTCCTACTTTTGCATTCCAGTCCCCTATGATGAAAGTGATGGTTACTCAGTCATACCTGACTCTTTGCAACCCCATGGACTGTAGCCTGCCGGGCTTCTCTGCTCATGGAATTCTCCAGGCAAGATTACTGGAGTGGGTTGCCATTTCCTTCTCCAGGCTTATGATGAAAAGGACATCTTTTTTCATGTTAGTTCTAGAACGTCTTGTAGGTTGTCTTAGAACTGTTCAACTTCAGCTTCTTCAGCATTAGTGGTTGGGGCATAGACTTGGATTACTGTGATATTGAATGGCTTGCCTTGGAAACAAACAGAGATCATTCAGCCATTTTTGAGACTTCATCCAAGTGCAGTTCAGACTCTTTTGTTGACTATGAGGGTTACTTCATGAGTAACAATTTTCTTTTAACTCTGATGTTGTCTGGAGATCTTTAGCTGATTTCTGTCCCTCAGTCACCTCAGATGGAAGTTGTTAATTATTTCCCTAACATCTCTGTTTGTGTATAAGATTCTTTTTTGGAGATTACCCCTGACCCACCAGTCAGAGCATCAAGCAGAGTTTCTGTTGCTGTCTCCCTCACACACCGAACACTGGCTTCACAGTATAGAGGCCTGTCCTGATATTTTACTAAATCACTTGCTCACACTCATTTTCAGGTATTCTCTCCCCATTAAAAAATGAGTCTTTAAAGAGGCCCTCTGTGTAAATATTCTTAAAATTCTCCAAAACAACTGTGTCAAAGATGGCTGTCCATATTTTGCCATTCTACCTATAGCAGCCTTTAAGCCAGAAAATGAGAAACTTAAGAGAACAAGCAGCGAAGCTGTAACAACTACTTAAAGCAGTGCATCTCAGACCTGGTAATGTCTTAGAATATTCCAGAGGGTTTAACAAATATTCATGCCTAGTCTCCTTCCCAGAGCAATTATGTCAGAATCTCTGGGAATAGGAACCAGGCTTTAGGGCTTCCCTGGTGGCTCAGATTTTAAAGAATCTGCCTGCAGTGCGGGAGACACAGGTTCAGTCCCGGGGTCAGGAAGATTCACTGGAGAAGGAAACGGCAACCCACTCCAGTATTCTTGCCTGGGGAATCCCATGAACAGAGAATACCTGCTGGCTAGAGTCCATGGGGTCGCAAAGCGTCAGAGAGGACTGAGTGACTAATGCTTTCATTTTATGTGTTTATTGAGTCCCAGATGAATCTGAAATGCAGTCAGGAAAAAAGCCAGTGGCAAACTCCAGCACTGGGAGATCTCCTGCCCTTGTAGATAACTGGAGTATGCGCAGGAAGGGATATGTTGCAGCTAATGGCCATAAAAACCCCAAGATGCAGGCAGAACTAGAAAAACAAAAACAAACATGCACTCTGACTCAGTTCAGTTCAGTTCAGTTCAGTCGCTCAGTCGTGTCCAACTCTCCGCGACCCCATGAATCACAGCACGCCAGGCATCCCTGTCCGTCACCAACTCCCGGAGTTCACTCAAACTCATGTCCACAGAGTCGGTGATGCCATCCAGCCGTCTCATTCTCGGTCGTCCCCTTCTCCTCCCGCCCCCAACCCTTCCCAGCATCAGAGTCTTTTCCAGTGAGTCAACTCGTCGCATGAGGTGGCCAAAGTATTGCAGTTTCAGCTTTAGCATCAGTCCTTCCAAAGAACACCCAGGATCGATCTCCCTTAGAATGGACTGGCTGGATCTCCTTGCGGTACAAGGGACTCTCAAGAGTCTTCTCCAACACCACAGTTCAAAAGCATCGATTCTTCGGCGATCAGCTTTCTTCACAGTCCAACTCTCACATCCATACATGACCACGGGATAAACCATAGCCTTGACTAGACAGACCTTTATTGGCAAAGTAATGTCTCTGCTTTTTAATATATTATCAAGGTTGATCATAACTTTCCTTCCAAGGAGGAAGCATCTTTTAATTTAATGGCTGCAATCAGCATCTGCAGTGATTTTTGGAGCCCAAAAAAATAAAGTCTGACACTGTTTCCACTGTTTTTCCATCTATTTCCCATGAAGTGATGGGACCAGATGCCATGATCTTTGTTTTCTGAATGTTGAGCTTCAAGCCAACCTTTTCACTCTCCTCTTTCACTTTCATCAAGAGGCTTTTGAGTTCCTCTTCACTTTCTGCCATAAGGGTGGTGTCATCTGCATATCTGAGATTATTGATATTTCTCCCAGCAATCTTGATTCCAGCTTGTGCTTCTTCCAGCCCAGTGTTCCTCATGATGTACTCTGCATATAAGTTAAATAAACAAGGTGACAATATACAGCCTTGACGCACTCCCTTTCCTATTTGGAACCAGTCTGTTGTTCCATGTAAAGTTCTGACTGTTGCTTCTTGACCTGCATACAGGTTTCTCAAGAGGCAGGTCAGGTGGTCTGGTATTCCCCTCTCTTTCAGAATGTTCCACAGTTTACTGACTATCTCCATATAATAACTGAATCCATTAGGCACTGGGTTAGAAGGCAGGGTCCTGTGTTCTGTTAAACAACCAACATCTAGCCAGTGCTTACCTGTGCCAATCTCTAGCTGTATTAAACATCTTGATTAAGTTATTTAACTAGGTCTTAGAGAAATCATTTATAATATCTAGACATGGGATTCTTCTAGTAGCCCATGGCAGGATTTTTAACATGAATATTTTGCCCACTTCCTCAGAAGGTTTATTCCACTTTTTCTATAATTTGTTTTTCCTACTCTGGAGGGTTCAAATATAATTTCCTTTATAAAAAGGCTATGCTAGAAAATAATAAGTTAAAAAAAATGCTTTCTGTTAACAAAATAGCAATCTGGAAGTATTTTATTGGTGCTCTTTTTGGAAAAAGAAAACAGTTTTGGTTGTTTATAAAATTCGAAAGTCTGGAAAAATTGAAACCACTCATTTGGAAAATAATGTCTGTATTTGATGACTTAGCTTAAGGAACATTAATTCAAATTACTACAATACTAGTGTTTGTAAAATATTGTGTTTTGAAATGTGAAGTCAGATGCCTTTGTCTTTCCCTCCATGGCTTATACTGTGCTGTCAATGCTTGGTCACTCAGTCTTGTCTGACTCTTTGTGACCCCATGGACTGCAGTCCACCAGGCTACTCTGTCTCTGGGAATTCTACAGGAAAGAATACTGGAGTGGGTTGCTATGCCCTCCTCCAGGGGATCTTCCCAACCCAGGGATCAAACCCAGGTCTCCTGAATTGCAGGGAGATTCTTTACCAACTGAACCACCAGGGAAGCAGCTTAAAGGACAGGCTTATCTAGGATTTCCTCTGAAATGTTTAAATTTTAATGAATTTTGTTTTAAATCAAAATAAGCTTACTGAAAGAATAACAATCTTAGCTGGCACTGCAAATTGTAAATTTAATTTGTTGGCAAAACATTTTTTACTCTTAGGACCAAGCAAAATGAAAAAGAAAATTAACCATTTTCTTTGGAAAACTGGATTTTCAACTGGAAATCTTATATTGATGAGTTGTTAATCTTTATCTTGTATAATTAACAGTCATTAGAAAATATTATAGTCATTTCAGTAATTGGGACATAATACTCCAGTCATGTCAATATAACCCCTGTGTGAGGAAATCAACAAAATGTTTAAAAAACAGGTCCCTAGTTAGATATGGCCAGAGAAGGCAATGGCAAGCCACTCCAGTACTCTTGCCTAGAAAATTGCATAGACAGAGGAGCCTGGTGGGCTGCAGTCCATGGGGTCGCTACTAGTCGGACACGACTGAGCAACTTCACTTTCACTTTTCACTTTCACACATTGGACCAGGAAATGGCAACCCACTCCAGTGTTCTTGCCTGGAGAATCCCAGGGATGGCGGAGTCTGGTGGGCTGCCGTCTATGGGGTCGCACAGAGTTGGACACGACTGAAGCGACTTAGCAGCAGCAGCAGCAGCAGCAGTTAGCTATGGAAGTGACTGAATCTGTTTTTTTTTTTTTTAAATTCTTTGTCCATGTTGTTTTCTCTATTGTTCAGTCACTCAGTCCCATCTGACTCTTTGTGACCCCTTGACTGCCGCACGCCAGCCTTCCCTGTCCTTCACCATCTCCTGGAGCTTGCTGAAACTCATGTCCATCCAGTCAGTGGTGCCATTGGCAGCTGTTTTCTCTAAATGGGCCTATTTTAGACTGAAGGTGCAGGCTCCAAAGACCTTCGAACAACAAAAGTATATTCTCTTACAATTCTGAAGGCTACATGTCCAATTCAAGATGTCAACAAGACCACACTTCATCTGAAGGCTGTAGGAAGAAGCCTTTCTTGAATCTCACCTTCTTGTGACCCTATCCATTCCTTGGCTTGTGGCAATGTAACTCCAGTCTTTGCCTATTTCTGTCTTCACGTGGCCACTTGCTGTGCGTGTGTATGTCCTTTTCTGTCTCTTTTATGTTCACATTCATAGATTTGGGGATCATTCAAGAATCTGCCTCCAGTGCAGAAGACCTGGGTTCGATCCCTGGGTTGGGAAGATCCCCTGGAGAAGGAAATGGAAACCGACTCCAGTATTCTTGCCTGGAGAATTTCATGGACAGAGGAGCCTGGTGGGCTACAATCTATGGGGTCGCAAAGAGTCAGACACGACTCAGCAACTGAACTGAACTGAACTGAACATTCAATAAATATTTGTTGAAGGAATGAGTGACCAAGTAGGAGGAAAAGTATGAATTGGGGGTTAGCTGACCTAGGCACTAGTCCTTTGCCACTAATTAGCTATGTGACCTTGGGTGCCACAGCTAACCTCTCTGTTTATCAATATCAACATTTATTAGTGAGGGAGTTGATTGCTGAGTAGTTTTCTGGTTGGAAGACTCTTACTACAACTTCTAATAGGTTCTGGACCACATTTTTGTCAAAGAGACAACGTTTCCAAACAAAAACATCCATTATACTCTTGAAAAGACTTTCTACTGTAGCCACATTAGTGGGTTAATTGGAGAGTTCTAAATTTCAGTACAATTTGGGGAAAACTATTTTTTTCTCCTTTTATTGTTTCTTTCTGGTGACCATCATCAATTCTATTTTCTACTTTGTCAGTCGGTTTTAGAGCATATTTGAGACAGTTTTAGTCTTACTTAATCACCTGGATCAGAGACTCCATTGTGATGAAAGTAGGGTGCTGATGCGCCCAACCACACTCTGCAAGAAAGATCTCTGGTGGGAGTATGGTGATGACAATATTACTAACACTGCCATGAGTTCAAAAGTAGATACATTTGAGTAATTCTCCTGCATTATTTACTTTTACAGCAACTCAGGTTTAATAAAGTAGCTTATTTTCTGAACATAACCCCTAAAATTTTTGTTTGTTTTTCTTGACAATTCTGTACAAGGGTGCCTGATAAAGTACAGATTCTGAGTATGCTTTCTGGAGAAGAATAGAAAAGAACATATATTCTGCTCTTAGTTAGTCTCCTCCTGGAGTAAGACTCCAGTAATGATAACTACTCCAAAGACAGAGAAGTATCAGCTTTCAATGGCTATTTCACTGTCTGCCACTGAGCTCATTATTTGACTAAAAGAACTAATTTTGTTGCAGCCTCTAAGAAGAGGTAACATAGAGCTGCAGACACATAATCAGTTCAGTTCAGTCGCTCAGTCATGTCCAACTCTTTGCGACCCCATGAATCACAGCACGCCAGGCATCCCTGTCCATCCCCAACTCCCGAAGTTCACTCAAACTCATGTCCATCGAGTCGGTGATGCCATCCAGCCATCTCATTCTCTGTCGTCCCCTTCTCCTCCTGCTCCCAATCCCTCCCGGCATCAGAGTCTTTTCCAGTGAGTCAACTCGTCGCATGAGGTGGCCAAAGTATTGGAGCTTCAGCTTTAGCATCAGTCCTTCCAAAGAACACCCAGGACTGATCTCCTTTAGAATGGACTGGTTGGATCTCTTTGCAGTCCAAGGGACCCTCAAGAGTCTTCTCCAACACCACACTTCAAAAGCATCAATTCTTCGGCGATCAGCTTTCTTCACAGTCCAACTCTCACATCCATACATGACCACTGGAAAAACCATAGCCTTGACTAGACGGACCTTGGTTGGCAAAGTAATGTCTCTGTTTAATAGCGGATCCTAAATCCAAATACATTTTATATCTAGAGCTGCTGCTACCCTCTTGGCTACCTCTGAGATTATGAATTTGGAAAGTTTTTCTTTGTGTAACATACTCAATTTTTTCTCAACAATAACAATTTATAAATATGATGCTTCAGATACTTGTTAGAAGAAAATATACATATGAAAGTTACATGTAAAGAGCATGACTTGCACTGAACCTAGTTATTTCCAAAAGGTATACTATATAGCTAGCAAGTAAGCTTTAAAGTACTTCATTCTGAAAGGAAATGTTTATTTCCTATGTCATTTATTTAATGATAAAAATAACCTTCATGAAATGACAACTATGAGAGAGAAGAAACATAAAATTCCATACATTGAGTAAGTTAGTTGATTGAGTAAGTTAGTTGAAATAAAACATGGTACTAGCATAGAAGTGGGAAACAATTAAAGGCATCATAAGCCAATATATCTATTTGCCTTGGTACCCTTCACCTACCCCTTTCTTTTACCTCCTTTTCCCCTATTTCCTTCTCCCTACTTCTTTCCTCTCCTCTTTTCTCAGTAACCATTAATTTACTTTCTATGATTATAGTTTTGCCTGTTTAAGAAATTTTATATAAATAGAATCATATGTTGTGGGGTGCTTTGTGATTGGATTCCTTGACTGAGCACCATGATTTTGATAGTAGTTCATGTGGTGGTGTATGACAGTAGTTTACTCCTTTTATTACAGGAAAATATGAAAAATCAGACCACATAAAATGTAAAAACACCATTCTTTCTGATGACCACAACTAGGCATCCAAAAGAGTTAATTCATAAGTCCTACTTGCAAATAAATCATTGAGAGAGAAATGAGCTCATTTTTATGGCAAGGGAATAACCAGAAAATTAATTGGGCCCAAACAAATTCATCTTAACTTCTATTACTCCTCCGGCATAGTTTTCTGGCACTGAATTAATCTGAAAAAGTCTCCAGTGCTTCCAGTACGTGCATGTTTTATTTCTAAAGTAGTTAAATAGTTTCCAAGAAATTCTTTTCTTGAGCAGAATGAAAATGCTCTTCCTGGTAATTATAGCAAACACTCATTTACCTTTTCCATTGTTTATCCTGCTCGTGTTAATTAGCAAAGACATTTGTGCTTATCCACACTGTATTTTCCCTTATAGTATAGCCGTTTTTGCTGCTAATGACTTAACCTACAGTGGAGGTATATGCTCAAAATTCATAGATAATAAAATTGTTAGTCAAGCTGCATAAACACTATTAAAACAAAAACACAAAATAAAAAGTTCTTGCAATGAGAAAAAATACACATGCTTCAAGTGTTTAATGCCCTCTTAGTCTCTTTTCTTAAGCTTAGATGCCAAAACTGCTGTACTTCAAATCTTGTTCCATATTGTAGAGCGTAAGGAGAAATAATATTTAGCTTTGTTTCATATTACTACTATAAAATCTAGTTCCTGGCATGTAGAAAAAATATATGCTACTAAATAAATTGAAAATAAAATAATATATTCAAATATACCGAAAGAAGGAAGGAAATGGAGAGCAGAGAAAGAAAACAGAGGGACAAACATAAAACAAATAATTAAATGGTGGCCATGATTCCAAACCTGTCAGTGTGTTTCACTAAGTATTAGTGAACCAAGGGGCTTCCCAGGTGGCTCCATGGTAAAGAATCCACCTGCCAGTGCAGGAGTTGCAGGTTCAATTCCTGGGTCGGAAAGATTCCCTGAGGAGGAAATGGCAACCACTCCAGTATTCTTGCCTGAAAAATACCATGTACAGTCCAGGGGTTCACAGAGAGTTGGACATGACTGAGCACAATAATAGACTAAACACTCAAAGGCAGATATAATCAGAATATTTAAAACTGAAAAATCCCACAGAGTGAAAGTAAGTTTTTAGAAAACTATATGGTCGTGGTTTTGCCACTAAGTCATGTCAGCTCTTGCGACCCTGTGGTCTGTGATCTGCCAAACTGCTCTGTCCATGGAATTTTCCAGTCAAGAGTACTGGAGTGGGTTGCTATTTCCTTCTCCAGGACATCTTCCCAATCCAGGTGATGAACTCCAATCTCCTGTATTGCAGGCAGTCTCCTGAATTGCAGGTAGATTCTTTACTGACTGAGCCTCCAGGGAAGCCCAGAGAGCACCATGCTATACAAATGTTAACTTAAGAAGGCTGGAGTGGCTATACGAATATCTTAAAAATTTGGTCTTAAGACAAAACTATTACTAGAGATAAATATGGACATTTCAGAATTATAAAAATATCAGTTCATCAGGAAGACATAAAAGTCATAAATATGTATACATCAAAAAATGCAACTTCACAATACATGAAAAAATGAAACAAAAATTGACAAAATTAAATGGAGAAGTAGACAACTCTACAATTATAGTAATAGAGTTCAATGTCATTGGCCTGCAATGAATCAGACAGCTAGAGAAAAATTTGTAAAGGCAGAGATGATTTTTACAATAATATTAATCACTTTAATCTAATTGATATTTATATAGCTCTATGACAATAGAGTACCATTTTTTTTCAAGTACACGTGACAAATTTATTAAAATAGACTATATGCTGGGATTCAAATAAAACAGAGTGAATTCTCTATCCAAAGCAGAATTAAAGTAAAAACCAATTTATAAAAATGTACATACATTGTATATATAAATTTATATATCTATATATATCACCAAAGTCCTAAATTATTTTGGAATAAATTAGCAAAAACTTGAAAGATGTGTACACCGAAAACTACAGAATAGTCCTGGGATAAACCATAGGAAACCCACATAACTGAAGAGGTATATTTATAGACTTACTATTAAGGTCACAATTTTCCTCAAATTTATCTGCTGATTCAGGAAAACTCCAAGCAAAACTCCCATAGGTTTGTTGTTGTTATTGTTTTAAAGAAATTGATAGTTACCTAAATTTATATGAAAATACAAAAGATCCAGATTAGATAAATCAATTAGACAAAAAAGGAAAGTACCTCAATCTCCTTAGTCATAAAAATACAAATTAAAATCATGAGATACTATGTACACACGTGTTCACACACATGTTAGAAGAGATGAAATTAAAAAGACGATGCCAAAGTGAGAATGTTGAGCAACTGGAACTTGCATACACAGCTAGTCGGTATATGAAAAATGCATGTAAAATATGTAAAATGGTATAAGCAGTTTAGAAAACTGTTTGGCATTAAATATAAATAAGGATTAAACAAACACCTCCCATTCAAAACAGGCGTTCCACTCCTCAGCATTCACGCAAGAGAAATAACAGTGGATGTTGACGTAAAGACTTGAAAATGATTGTTCCTAAGAGTTTTGTTCATAATAGACCCCAAATGGAAATGACTCAAATGACCATCAATGACTGAGTGAATAAGCAAAATGCAGGCAATACTCCGGAGAAGGCACTGGCACCCGCTCCAGTCCTTTGCCTGGACAGTCCATGGACGGAGGAGCCTGGTGGGCTGCAGTCCGCGGGGTCGCGAAGAGTCAGACACGACTGAGCGACTTCACTTTCACTTTTCACTTTCATGCATTGGAGAAGGAAATGGCAGCCCACTCCAGTGTTCTTGCCTGGAGACTCCCAGGGACGGGGGAGCCTGGTGGGCTGCCGTCTCTGGGGTCACACAGAGTCGGACACGACTGAAGCGACTTAGCAGCAGCAGCAGCAGGCAATACTCAGCAATGAAAAGGGAAGGAAGTGGAAGGAGCATGACACAAAAGAGTACATAGTACATGATTCTATTAATATGAAATTCTAGAGAATTCAAACTAGTCAATAGTGGCATAAAGCAGGTCATTATTGCCTGGAAAGGGCATAAAGCAAGAAGGGATGGCTGCAAAGGGCCATGAGGAATCTAATATGTATGATGGATACATTTATATTTTGACTGTCAGCGACTTCATGGTGCATGCATCTTTCAAAACTTATCTAATTTAATTGTGCAATTTAAATAGATGCAATTTATTGTGTGGAGATTTTACCCCGATAACATCTAAAGTGACAAGGTAGCTGGCTGAACATGTAAGGAAACCTCATTATAAAAAAAGTAAAGTTCAAAAACAAGAAAGAGGAGTCTTCTTATGTTAGAAATGGAGAGATCTGTACAGTAGACAAATAAAGCTAGAACAGAAACAGCTGGGAACCCGTAATGGCAACCAAGAGACAGAGACAGCGGTTCAAAACCAGAGGGAGCCTGTGTTAGACGAATGCCAATCATATAACACCAGGACCAGGGTCTCAACATCTGTGTAGATGGACTCACCCTTTCTAGACTGAGGGTCTGCTGATGTGTGAATTTGTAACACATGTGAAAAGGAGCCAGCAGTAGTTACCTGGGCACAACCATACTCAGCTACTCAAGTTTGCAGCAAAATGTGAGGCTCCATTGTACTGCAAGGAGCAGGGGCAGTATCATTCATACCTAAGTGGGACTCAAGGCTATGCTGCAGATGTGGGTATAGGACACAGAGTTGCATCACCAGCAAGAAGCTATAACTGTAAGCATGGACACCCAGAACATATCTGGTTTTAGGATATCTATTTATAGGACATAGATATAAATTTATAGATATAAAACATATCTATTTACAGGACAATTACATATGTGGAGGTGATTTCCAAAATAATAATTTTTTTAAAATATAGAGTGAAAATACAGAAGATCATCCTTGGGGTATAGGAATGATAATAAAGTAGATCCCTGAAAGAGAAGAAATGACCTTCACCCAAAAAAAGGAGGAAATGAAAATAATTTGTTAACAAGCTAAAGAGAGAATTTGTTAAGAAAGAAAAGACTGTCCAGATTTTCATGTTTTCCTGGGTCAGAATTGAGTTATTTTCTGTATCTAATATCTATTCCTAAAGTATGTTATTAATATATTTTGTTACCATCTACATAATGATTCCCTTATTTACATATATAAGTATGCGTGTGTGTGTGTGTAAGTAAATCCCCATATTTGTATCTGGCTTTACTTCTGAACACTAGACTTTATATCTGACTGCCAACCTGGGTTTCCCAGGTGGCGCTTGTGGTAAAGAACTCTCCTGCCAATGCAAGAGACATAAGAGATGTGGTTTTGATCCTTGGGTCAGGAAGATTCCCTAGAGAAGAAAATGGCACCCCACTCCAGTATTCTTGCCTGGAGAATCCCATGGACAGAGGAGCCTGGTGACTACAGTTCATAGGGTTGCAAAGAGCCAAACAAGACTGAAGCGACTTAGCGTACACACATGCCAACCTGTGAAGTACATGTGGTTATCCTAGAGCTATTTCAAATGTAGTGTGTTCAACTAAACACTGGAGTCCTCCTACCGTCACAACCCCCACCAGTCTTGCCCTTCCTTACTTTAGCATGTCACTGCCACTTACAAGTTTGGGGCTGGAAAATGTACATGTCCTCTTTGACTCATCTCTTTATTTCACCACCATTACATTAATTCACCCATAAGAGACTTGACAAGATAAGATCAGGTACATTCAGGGTGGTATGGCTGTAGACACTCATAAGTGAGTTGAATCTACCTGCAAAATGCATCCACATTTATCCGTCTCCACTCCAACGACCTGTTGTAAGCTGCCATCTCTTGCCTAATTCAATCTTCTCTTAGTCTTTTCACGGATCTTTCCCTTTCTGCTCTTGCATCTCCTACAGTCCTCAACACAGCAGCCAGAGAAGTCCTTTCACATTAATCAGATTGTCTCTGTCTCAGGCTTACAATCTTCCAGTGTCTTATTTAGTGAATATTTTCTAAGGAGCAGTAATTCACTTTGAGTGTAGGAAGGTACTAACTAGCTCTGAGAAAAATCATACAAAGATAAAATTATCCTAAGTTAATCTATTACCTTGAACTCAAGACTTCATGAAGTATTCTAAATTGCCATTTTCATATTTTTATATGGGGTTATGTGAGGTAAGCAGTAGAATAGCTTTTTCTGCTGTCTGTTTGGGGATTTGGGATAGGACAGGGTGGTGGGGGTGGGTGTTATATTACTACCATTGAAAGCAGCTCCAAATTCTGAAACAATACGTTTGAAAAGCCCACTTTTTCCTTGGAAGCTCCCAAGTTAGAGAGTGTGGGTAGCACTTGATTTCCCATTTTCACTTGGTGCCAAATTCCTCTGGGTTTTGTTTGATCAAAATAGACAGTAACTTCAGCTGAGTGATAAGATTAGCTGAGGATGAAGGAGAAAAGGGAAGGATAGAAGTACCATCAACTTGGTATGTTTTTGGCTTTCCGGCCAGTGTAGCTGTCAAAATATTTATTTGACTAAATGTTTTATTTTTGATGTTCCTAGTATTTATACTGGCTCTCTTAGATTGCTTAAACCTCTGGGATCTTGTGAGAGCTTTTAGCTGTGATTTATTTTTTTTTTCAAGTTCAAGAGTAATATGGCAATATGTCATAAAGTAGAAGACAATTCAGTCAAATTATTCATTTTTTCATGTTGTGACATTAAGAAAAGTGCTATGTAGGGGTAATTCAGGAGATGCACTCCTCATTGACTGTGCCTGATGCAAAGAAGCAGGATAGTTCCAAGGCTGTTTTAATTAAAGTGCCTTTGTGCTTTTGAAGTTTAATGGAAGGCTGTTTACTACCAGGTTCTTTCCATTGCGGTGTAATTCTTCTGTGGCCTATTTTCCATAACAGTATTAGAAAGATTCCCTAAGAGACCTCACTACAGATTGCAGAGATGGCCTCTACTGAGAAGATGAATTGTTGAATTACAACTTAGAATTTGCTGTGATATTTACCAAAGGCTATCACAGTTTTTTTTAAGCCCATGAAGCCAGGTATGAAGTTAGATAACTGAAGACCAGAAGGAAAATTTTATTGCCTTTTTGAAACTGCAAGTACCTTGAAGCATGCCTGCTAACAATACTGCTGAGTAAGGACTTCTGGGAGAAAACAGGGGCTGACACTAGCCTGGCACCCAATAAAAAAGAAGGAATCTCATTAAAGGGAAATAATATTCCTGAGGAAGCATTTTGGGTTAACCACAGTAGTTATTTTTTTCCCATGGAATAAAATATAATAAAAAGTTTTAAAACAGTTGTAAATTTTATTTAATGGAGAGACACCCAAGAGAGCTATTGGAGACATAAGATGCTGTGGTTGGTGGTTTATTCACTAAGTCATGTCTGACTCTTGTGACCCCATGGATTGTAGCCCACCAGGCTTCTCTGTCCATGGGTTTCTCCAGGCAAGGATACTGGAGTGAGTTGCATTTAAGATGCTGTACAATGCAGTTTTTACACAATGCATAGAAGGTAATCCAGAAGTGACAGGTGGTTTGCATTAATCCAAAAACAGAGTCTGAGAGAAGACCAAAATAGTGGAAGGCACTGCAATAGTATCTGCAGTACAAAACACAAAACTCAGTGTATGTGAGCCTGTGAGTCTTCATCCATAGCAGCATACATTGACTGAATAAAAGTAAAATATGTTAGGGGATTCGTTAAATATTCTATCTGACTACTGTCTCAATGGTGAGTAATGATAGAGGAAATGGTGCAACTATCTTATGGTCAACCTTTCTATAGAATAATTCTTCAGATCCAAACTTTTATGTTGAAAAGCTTCCGTTTCAGAGATACCAAAAGGACAAAAATCGTGTCTACCCTTCTTGCAGGGCATAAAAATTGCTAAGATTCACTGGGTTCATACCATTTATTTAGATGTTGTATTAAGTCTCATATGTGAAGGGAATAATACACTTTAAAGAGCAATGCCACCCATACTTAGCCACTGAGAATTCATTTTTCTTTAGGTGGATTTTGTATTTCCAAACAGTTTCTCAGCTTTTTTTTTTTTTTTTTGGTTTGTTTGCTTAAAAAAAATTTTTTTTTGCTATATTTTGTTTTGTTTTAGTAATGCAGGATAGAGAGAATGGACAAAAAGAGGATGGAAAACAGTATTGCTCGTTCCCATGTGTTTAGAAGATTAAATCTAAAGCCCTCTCTCCATCTCTCTCTGTTTTTTATACCTGTAGGCCCTGATTAACATCGGGGAAGCCTGACTGAGCTTCCCCGAAGACTCAGTGGGTAAAGAATTCGCTTCCAATGCAGGAGACACAGGAGATGTGGGTTTGATCCCTGGGTCGGGAAGATCCCCTGGAAAAGGAAATGGCAACCAGCTTCAGTATTCTTGCCTGGAAAAACTCCATGGACAGAGGAGTTTGGCAGGCTATAGTCCAAAGAGTAGCAAACAGTCAGACACAAGTAGGCATGCAGGCACCTCATGGCCCTGATTGAGTTCATAATATGATTATTTAACCCAATAAACTATTAACCTACTCCCTGGGACACAAAATTTAATTCCTAATCTCACATAAGAAGAAACATAGGACAAGGAATTTACCTACAATCAAGTCTTATGTTCTGTCTTCATTGGTTAACACCATTAAAATTGGAATCTACATTCACATGTCCTCATCAGGTACTTGCTGACTTAGCTTGGTAATGTCATGTAATCATATTGATATAAAGATTATTTCTTTCTAAAATATGCCTATAACTCAGCCCAGGATATGTGTTATAGGTTTGAGTCAATGAAAGATGTCAGGATGCACCCAGATAAGAATGGGCATCAACTTGAGAGCCAACCATTAAGATATATATATATATATTCCCCCCACCACCATAGGACAGTTTGGAGAGAATTTCCTTACTGGCAAAGGGTGTTAGAGAAAGTCTGGTCGTGATGAGCTAGCAGAGATTGTATTTATCCACCTACTAAAAAACTGGACAAAATTATGAAATTGTGGTTTTCTAGATATTATATATGAGGAAGCAACTTGGATTGTTGAGATGAGAAACAAATAAAATGAGGCTTATGATTGTCCAGTGTATTGCCTAGAGAATGTTTCCAGCCCAGAGGTGTGGAAAAAGACCCTGAGAAGAGCCTAGTGTCCTCTCAGAGATTAGAAGAGGAAGCTAGGAGCACAGAAGAACAAGTTAGCTAGAGTGCACTGGAGCAGAGTAGCAGAGAGGACAGAGCTACACAGAGAAAGAACTCTGAAATTCAAGGCTCCTTGAATTAAACTAAAATCAATTTAGTAGAGATTAACATATATGCATATGAAGCGACCCAAGGCGAAGGAAGGCATGCTAACAGTAAATTCTTCCAGCTTTTGTGTATCTTAAATGGTATATATTTCACCTTTGTTTTTGAAAGACCTTTTTGCTGGATAAGGAATTATAGATTGACAGTTTTTTTTCTTGTGTGTTCTTCAAGTTTGCTTTGTTTCTAATGAGAGGTCTACTGTCATATCTTTATCATCGTTCCCCTGCACATGATACATCACTTCTAGCTGCTTAAAATATTTTTTTTTTTATATTACAGTCAGTTCTTTCCATTTTAAAAATTGAAATATAGTTTATTTACAATAGTATATTCATTTTAGGTGAACAACATAATGATTCAATTTTTTTATAGATTATACACCATTTATAGTTATTAAAAAAATGGCTGTATTTCCCTGTGCTGTACAATATATCCCTGTTCCTTATTTATTTTATACGTAGCAATTTGCATCTCTTTATCCCTTACCCCTATATGGCCCTCCTCCCTTTCCCCCTCTCTACTGCTGCTGCTGCTGCTGCTAAGTCACTTCAGTCGTGTCCGACTCTGTGTGACCCCATAGACGGAAGCCCACCAGGCTCCCCCTTCCCTGGGATTCTCCAGGCAAGAACACTGGAGTGGGTTGCCATTTCCTTCTCCAATGTGTGAAAGTGAAAAATGAAAGTGAAGTCGCTCAGTCGTGTCCGACCCTTAGCGACCCCACGGACTGCAGCCTACCAGGCTGCTCCATCCATGGGATTTTCTAGGCAAGAGTACTGGAGTGGCTTGCCATTACCTTCTCCACCCCCTCTCTACTGGTAACCACTAAATTATTTTCTACATCTGTGAGTCTGTTTCTGCTTTGTTTTATGCATTTGTTTGTTTTATCTTTTAGATCCCACATGCATCTGATAACATGGAGTATTTTTCTTTCTCTGTCTGACTTATTTCAATAAAGATAATATCCTCTATGTCTACTTACATGGTTGGAAATGGAAAATTTAATTTTTATGGCTAATATTTGGAGAAGGAAATGGCAACCCAGTCCAGTGTTCTTGCCTGGAGAATCCCAGGGACGGGGGAGCCTGGTGGGCTTCTGTCTATGGGATCACACAGAGTCGGACACGACTGAATATTTCATTATATGGAGAAGGAAATGGCAACCCATTCCAGTATTCTTGCCTGGAGAATCCCATGAACAGAGGAGCCTGGTGTGCTGCAGTCCATGGGGTCAGAAAGAGTTGGATACAACTGAGTGACTAAACAACAACAATTTCATTATATAAGATGGATATATAGATATGCACCACATTTTCTTTATCTAGTCATCTGTTGATGGAAACCTAGATTGCTTCGGTATCTTGGCTATTGTAAATAATGCTGCTATAAAAGCTAAAGGCAAGCAGAAAAGGAAAGATATATCCATCAGAATGCAGAGTTCCAAAGAATAGCAAGGAGAGATAAGAAAGCCTTCTTCAGTGATCAATGCAAAGAAACAGAGGAAAACAATAGGATGGGGAAAGACTAGAGATCTCTTCAAGAAAATCATAGATACCAAGGGAACATTTCATGCAAAGATGGGCACAATAAAGGACAGAAATGGTACGGACCTAGATATTAAGAAGAGGTGGCAAGAATACACAGAAGAACTACCCAAAAAAGATCTTCATGACCCAGATAACCACGATGGTGTGATCACTCACCTAGAGCCAGACATCCTGGAATGCAAAGTAAAGTGGGCCTTAGGAAGAGTCACTATGAACAAAGCTATGGGAGGTAATGGAATTCCAGTTGAGCTATTTCAAATCCGAAAAGATGATGCTATGAAAGTGCTGAACTCAATATGCCAGCAAATTTGGAAAACTCAGCAGTGGCCACAGGACTGCAACAGGTCAGTTTTCATTTCAGTCCCAAAGAATGGCAATGCCAAAGAATGTTCAAACTATCACACAATTGCACTCGTCTCACATGCTGGAAAAGTAATGCTCAAAATTATGCAAGCAGGGCTTCAACAGTACATGAACTGAGAACTTCCAGATGTTCAAGCTGAATTTAAAAATGCAGAGGAACCAGAGATCAAATTGCCAACCTCTGTTGGTTCATAGAAAAAGCAAGAAAATTCCAGAAAAACATCTACTTCTGCTTTACTGACTATGCCAAAGCCTTTGACTGTGTGGATCACAAGAAACTGTGGAGACTTCTTCAAGAGACGGGAATACCAGACCACCTGACCTGCCTCCTGCAATATCTGTATACAGATCAAGAAGCAACTGTTAGAACCAGACATAGAACAACAGACTGGTTCCAAATTGGGAAAGGAGTACATCAAGGTTGTATATTGTCACACTGCTTATTTAACTTATATGCAGTGTATATCATGCCAAATGCCAGGGTGAATGAAGCACAAGCTGGAATCAAGATTGCTGGGAGAATATCAATAACCTCAGATATGCAGATGGCACCACCCTTATGGCAGAAAACAAAGAGGAACTAAAGAGCCTCTTGATGAAAGTGAAAGAGGAGAGTGAAAAAGTTGACTTAAAACTCAACATTCAAAAAACAAAGATCATGTCATCTGGTCCCATCACTTCATGGCAAATAGACGGGGAAATAGTGAGAGACTTTATTTTGGGGGGCTCCAAAATCACTGCAGATGGTGACTGTAGCCATGAAATTAAAAGACACTTGCTCCTTGGAAGAAAAGCTATGACAAACCTAGACAGCATATTAAAAGCAGAGACATTGCTTTGCTGACAAGAGTCCATCTAGTCAAAGCTATGGTTTTTCCAGTAGTCATGTATGGATGTGAGAGTTGGACCATAAAGAAAGCTGAGCACCAAAGAATTGATACTTTTGAACTGTAGTGTTGGAGAAGACTCTTGAGAGTCCCTTGGACTGCAAGGAGATCAAACCAGTCAATCCTAAAGGAAATCAGTCCTGAATAGTCACTGGAAGGACTGATGTTGAATCTGAAGCTGCAATACTTTGGCCACCTGATGAGAGGAACTAACACGTTGGAAAAGGCCCTGATACTAGGAAAGGTTGAAGGCCAGGAGGAGAAGGGCACAGTGAAAGATGGGATGATTGGATGGATACCAACTCAATGGACATGAGTTCGAGTAAGTGCCAGGAGTTGGTGATGGACAGGGAAGCCTGGAGTGCTGCAGTCCATGGGGTCACAAAGAGTCAGACATGACTGAGTGACTTAGCTGGACTGAACTGATGAACATCCATGTGCCTTTATCTTTTCTAATTAGTGTTTTCCTTTTCTTCAGATAAATACCCAGGTGTGGAATTGCTGTGTCATATGGTAGTTTTAATTTTAAAATTTTGAGAAACTTTCGTACTGTTTTCCATAATGGTTGCACCAATTTACATTCCCACCAGCAGTCCACCAGGGTTCCCTTTTTGCCGCATCTTTCCTAACACTTGTTATTTGTTTTCTTTTTGAGAATAGGCATTCTGACAGGTGTGAAGTAACATCTCATTGTGCTACTGGATTGCATTTCCCTGCTGATTAGTGATCTTGAACATTTTTTCATGTGTCTGTTGGCCATCCATATGTCTTCTTGGAAAAATGTCTATTCAAGTCCTCTACCCATTTTTTATTTGAGTTTTGTTTATTTTCTGAGAGAGTTGTTCTGGTTCTTTATATATTTTGAATATTAAACCCTTATCAGATCTATCACTTGTAAATATCTTCCCCCAATCAGTAAGTTGACTGTTTATTTTGCTAACAATTTCCTTCACTATGCAAAAGCTTTTTAGTTTGATGTAACACCATTTGTTTACTTTTGCTTTTGTCACCCTTGCCTGAGGAGAGCAATGTGGAAAATGCATTACTGCTCTTGACAGTATTTTTTTTTCTATATTTTCTTCTAGGAGTTTTATGATTTCAGGTTTTATATTTCAGTCTTTAATCCATTTTTATTTATTTTTGTATGTGGTGTGGAAAGTGACCAGTTTCATTCTTTTGCATGTAGCTGTGTCCAGGTTTGCCAACACCATTTATTGAAATGGCTTTTTCCTCACCGTATATTTTTAGCCCCTTTGTTGTATCTAAGCCTGAGTTTATTTTAGTCCTCTCTATTTTGTTTCATTGACCTATGTGAATGTTTTTTGTCCCAGTATAATACAGTTTTGACCAATTTAGCTTTGTAGTATAACTTTGAAATCAGAGAACAGGATACCTCCAGTATAGTTCTTTCTTAATATTGCTTTGGTTAGTGGGAGTGTTTGTGGTGCCATACAAATTTTAGAACTATTTTTTCAGTTGTGTGAAAAATGCCCTTTGGTAATTTGATAGGGATTGCATTACATCTATAGATTTCTTTGTGTAGAATGTACATTTTAACAATATTAATTTGTTTGATCCATGAGTATGGTATATCTTATCATTTATTTGTGTCACTTTCAATTTCTTTCCTCAACTTCTTATAGCTTTCAGAGTACAAATCTTTCACCTCCTTTGTTAAATTTATTCATAGCTATTTTATTCTTTTTAATGGAATTATAAATGGAATTGTTTTTTAGTTTCTCTGATAGTTCATTATTAATGTCTAGAAACACTACAGATTTCTATGTATTGATATTGTATTCTGAAACATTATGGAATTCATTTATTAGTTCTAATAATTTTTTGATGAAGTCTTTAGAGTTTTCTATACATAATAGTGATGTTAAAGTTGAAACTCCAATACTTTGGCCACCTCGTGAGAAGAACTGACTCACTGGAAAAAGACTCTGATGCTGGGAGGGATTGGGGGCAGGAGGAGAAGGGGACGACAGAGGATGAGATGGCTGGATGGCATCACCGACTCGATGGACATGAGGTTGAGTGAACTCCGGGAGTTGGTGATGGACAGGGAGGCCTGGCGTGCTGCGATTCATGGGTTCGCAAAGAGTTGGACACGACTGAGCAACTGAACTGAACTGAACTGATACATAATACTATTCTATCTGCAAATGGTGACAGTTTTACTTCTTCCCTTCCAATTTGGATTCCTTTTATGTTTCTACTCTGATTGCTATGGCTAGCAATTCCAGTAATACATTAAATAAAAGTGGTGAAAGTGGGCATCCTTGTCTTATAAGGTTAAACAGGAACACAGAAGGTGAGTGAAACAAAATGTTTAGTAAGTAAAGCATAATTATAGTTAACAATCATTCCCATCTCACTCCCAAGGAAAAATGATTCTGAACAATATGGATCGTGAGATGATTTAGGCAGTGTCTTAAATGTTAGTTCCATAGACAAATCTGGAGCTCTTTGTAAGCATTGTTACAATAAGGTCAACTGGAAGTGCATGTCAAGAGGAAGCTTATTGCTTTCCAGAGTAATGAAAAACAGAAATTCAAATCCCAGATGTTTCTGGAAAGCTAGATAATGATCATAGATTTTGTACTTCCAAAAGTATTGCTCAGCCTCTGGTTTTTCACTTTGCTTGTTAAAAAAAAAAAAAAAAGACACCCATGTGTTCAAGCATACATCTTTAGCAACTGGCTCCATATCAAAAGGAAACGTTTTCATTAATATGTGTTCTCACTGAAAGTAAAGATTAGGCCTTCTTCTTCAGGCTGTGAGAATCCTCAAAGTGCCTAGGATTTCACCAGGAATATAAGCTGTTTTTAATATATAGTGACAATTGATAAGGAGGGCAGGCTGAGTAGAGAGATAGTTCTTGGATTTGCACTTGAGGACTCCTAGACAGTCCAAGTGGCTGTGCTGAGTCCTCATGTTTTCTCTATTATATGCTTCCCCTCCTGGTGTTCAGGATTTTGTGAGGCTCATTCATCTCCATGCTGCAAAGGAACTTCAGACATCTTTAATCCTTTGCACCAATTATGTATAGTTCAGTGACAGCCTAATAATGCTCACCCATCTCTCTGTCCCTTCTATGTCCTTTCTTTCAGAACTTACTTAATTCACATGCCTCGGAAGTTCCTACTGCCTGTTGCTCATCCTGTTAGACATGACCTTCTACTTCTCACCCACTTAGCATTTTCAGTTTGGTCTACCACTTTCCATTATAAACTCTCTATCCCATTAAGTGGGCCTCCCTGGTGGCTCAGATGGTAAAGACCCTGCCTGCAATGCAGGAGACCCGGGTTCAATCCCTGGGTCCACAATAGAGGGATTTCACAGTCTTGACTTATACAACCTGCTGCAGGTTTTATCACCCTCTTGATTTGAATTTAAAATGTTTTCTTTGAATTCCCTTGTCATTTCCTGACTTCTCTTAGATTTGGATTTGTGACATGTTAGTCCCCTTCCATCTATTTTCTTTATCTTGGCACTTCTCAGACTGCCATTTACTAGCCATGTATCTTAACAAAGCCATTGCAACCTCTGTAGCCTCATCACTAAAGTGGGGAAAATAATACTGTCTATCTCATAAAAGTGTTTTGAGGACTGAGTCAATATATGTGAGATTCTTAGCAATATGCTTATTATAGAGTGCTATATAAATATTAACTACATGTAAAAATATAAAAATTATAAATTAATATGTGCGTATATATGTATATACACATAAGTATGTATCTGTATATTGTCTATTTACCCATCTATCTATCTCTTATTTAGTCCTCTCACTTTGTTGTTTTTGTTTCCAGTCTTTTTATCCCTTTGCCTTTCAGTTTAAGACATTTTTACAACCATGTCTTTAAACTCATTTATTCTTCCTTTGGCTGTGACTAGAGTACAGATGAGCCCATTAAAGGCATTCTTCATTTCAGTTACAATGTTTTTAACTGAAAAACCATTTTCCCAGCATTTCTTTTTTATTCTTTCTTAGAATTTCCATTTCTGTGCTTACATTATCCATCTGATCTTACATGTTGTCCACTCTTTCTGTTAGTGCCCTTAACATATTAATCACTACCTTACTTTTCCTGTCCAATAATTCCAATTTTTTTTGCCATATGTACATCTGGATCTGAAGCTCCCTTTGTCTCTTCATACTGAATTTTTACTTGCTTCTTATTAGGCTTTAGGATTTTTACTGAAAGCTGGATATGGTTGATCAGGTAATAGTAACTGAGGTAAACAATACTTTAATGTGAGGTTTTATGATAATCTGTTTAGGAGTTGAGCTGTTTAATTTTTGTTGCAGCTGTAGATGTTCTGAGACTTCAAATTACTCTGGTGTTCTTGTGTTTTATTTCCCTGTTCTTTTTCAGTTTCTCTAAAAACTTCTCCTTAGGTGATGGCTTGATGTTTTAGCTGTTGTTTGTCAGTCACTAAGGCATGTCTGACTCTTTACATCCCCATGGACTGTAGTACACCAGGCTCTTCTGTCCTCAGCTATCTCCCAGAGTTTGCTCAATTTCATGTGCATTGAGTGGGACATGTTCTCTAACCATTTCATTCTCTACTGCCCCCTTCTCCTTTTGCCTTCAATCTTTCCTAGCATCAGGGTCATTTCCAATGAATTGACTCTTCACATCAGGTGGCCAGAGTATTGGAGCATCAGCTTCAGCAACAATCCTTCCAATGAATATTCAGGGTTGATTTCCTTTAGGATTGACTGATTTGATCTCCTTGCAGTCCAAGGGACTCTCAAGAGTCTTCTCCAGCACCACAGTTCAAAAGCATCAATTCTTCGGTGCTCAGCTTTCTTTATAGACAACTCTCACATCCATACATGACCACTGGAAAAACCACAGCTTTGACAAGATGGACTTTTGCTGGCAAAGTGATGTCTCTGCTTTTTAATAAGCTGTCTAAGTTGGTCATAACTTTTCTTCTAAGTAGCAAGCATCTTTTAATTTCATGGCTGCAGTCACCAACTGCAATGATTTTGGAGCCCCCCAAAATAAAGTCTCTCACTGTTTCCATTGTTTCCCCATCTATTTGCCATGAAATGATGGGACTAGATGCCATGATTTTAGTTTTCTGAATGTGGAGCTGTAAGCCAATTTTTTTACTCCCCTCTTTCACTTTCATCAAGAGGCTTTTGAGTTCCTCTTCACTTTCTGCCGTAAGGGTGGTGTCATCTGCATATCTGAGGTTATTGATATTTCTCCCGGCAATCTTGATTCCAGCTTGTGCTTCTTCCAGCCCAGCATTTCTCATGATGTACTCTGCATATAAGTTAAATAAACAGGGTGACAATATACAGCCTTGATATACCCCTTTCCCAATTTGGAACCAGTCTGTTGTTCCATGTCCAGTTCTAACTGTTGCTTCTTGACCCACATACTGGTTTCTCAGGAAGCAGGTAAGGTAGTCTGGTACTCCCATGTCTTTAAAAATTTTCCACAGTTTATTGTGATACACATAGTCAAATACTTTAGCATAGTTGATGAAGCAAAATTAGATATTTTACTAGACCTCCTTTGCTTTCTGCATGATCCAATGAAGGTTGGCAATTAGATTTCTGGTTTCTCTACCACTTCAAAACCCAGCTTGTATATCTGGAAGTCCTTGTTTCATGTAAGTCCAAGGAAAGACATTGATTTTTGTTTTGTTCATTTTTTTTTTTTACTAGTTGTAAGGACAGGTGTGAGAACTTCCAGTCTATTTATGTATAAGAGTTTGATAAATGAGAATACCACGTCAACAGAGCTTGGAGGCCTCCTCCCTCCCCTTGTTCTTGATTTAGTGTTTCAATCCTTTGTGATCCCTCTTCAATAACAATACTATAGTCAGTCCAACCCAGGTTAGCTTGGATTTTTTTTCACCATTAAGTATTTATTGAATTTCTACTGCATCCTAGGCACTGTACTAGTTTATAGAGATAAAGTGTGAACAAACAGGTGAGATCATCTAATTTTCCTTTCAGTTAGAATTCTCATACAGTCCTGCTGTCTACCAGCTTCTTCATGTTAAGATCTTGCCACACTGTCACAAAAATTTATCGCTTGTTCCTATAAGCTCCTTCCACCATGGAATTTCCTTTCCTACTATCTTCACATCCTACCTGGCCTTTGGTGCTCAATTCAAAACCTGCATTCCCCAAGAAACAAGAATTTTTCTGTTTATCTTGATTTATTGCATTTCACTTTATTGCACTTTGCAGGTATTTTGTGTTCTATATGTTGAAGGTTTGTGGAACCCATTGCTGTCAGATGATGGTTAGGACTTTTTAGCAATAAAGTATTTTTTTTAATAAGCAATGTATATTGGGATTTTTTGACATAATGCTACTGAATACTTCATAGACTATAGTAACACATAAATACAACTTTTATGTGCACTGGGAAACCAAAAAGTTTGTGTGACTTGCTTTATAGTGGTATTTGCTTTACTGCAGTGGTCTGGAATCAAACCCACAATATCTCTGAAGTATGCCTGTAGTGACTGATCTCCACAATAAATTCTTACCACTTTGTGTATATTTTAAGCATATCAGTGGAGGCAAGGTAGAAGAATGTTTGTTGAGGAGTTAATAATATAATATCTTGAACTGGAATTTACCTTTCTAAAATATCACCTATATTTCATTTTTTATGTAGTTTGTAAGCAGTTGTGATGAAGAATTGAGTTGTTTTGTTCCTTTTTAATTTATCAGTTGAGAATTTTCATTAGTACAGAGGACACAATGTGGTACTACTGAGGAATTCAGTTATATCCATCACTACAATGCAAAAAGACCAAAAACAAGAGTGGATACTTTATCTAGTAGGTTCTATCCTATGTGCTGATGGTCATAGAAGACTGTAGCCAATTTCTCAAAAACATTTGATTTCTCCACAAGCATGCATCTCTCATTGTATTTTGAGAGCATGTACTTTTTCAGAGACCAAGCGTAGTAGATCTTTTTCTACTGTGCAATTTCCAGTCCTTTGCCACATACAAGAAGTGCTTGATGGTGAAGCTATCAGATAATATCTGGAAGTGTGGACTGTGTTACAATCAATCATTTCATTTGTAAAGCAATTCATGCATCTGCACTAAACAGTTTCAACTCTTTCTTGTTAAAAATAACTGTGTGTTTCATAGGCACTTCTATAAATACATCCAATTTTTACAATGCTTCCTGTAAATAACCAATGTGGTTTCTGCACTATCCACCATGGAGACACATATGTGTCCTGTACCGTTGGCTTGGATTTGCCAGGAAGTGTTCTTGATGAATGTGTGGAATGCCCTTTTTCCAGAGTCAAACATCTGGTTTTGGCACCAGTTTTCAGGCCAGCCCCATGCTCAGCACAAAAATGGAATGTACTGGATTTGCTTGGGTAGAAGTTGCTCACGCAACCCACATTTCCAAATGCCAGAGCTTTTGAAAAATTCATTTAAGTTGATTTTAGGTATGACCTGGAATCAAGAACAACACTTCTTGCTTGCTCTAGATTTTTGTTGATGCTACTATCCCATACAAATCATTGTTACAAGTTTCCATGGTATGTGGGAAGATCTAGTTTACCAACAGTAGCAAATAAGGGCTAACCAGCAATTTTCATATCAACAATTAAGAGAATATATGCAGATTTAAAAAAATACAGCAGCAATTAAGTTTTAAAATTTTATCATTGTTAATCTGTGTTCAGAGGTAAAGGTGGAATAAGCAAATATCTGGGGTTCATACTTAACTGTACTATACAATAGACAATTGTTCACACAAACCTTCACATTATTAAACCTTTGGATTATACTGTATTATAACGCCGAACTTGAGTCTCTGGAGGAGAGCTTCTGTCATATTCTAGACATCTTGCTGTGTCCACGAGTGTCGTCTTTTCTCTTTTCACAAATATTTATTGAGGACTAACTATATGTCAGTCACTATAGTAAGTGCTAAAAATATAGCTATGAGTGGAAGAAAGCCCTTAACAAAAAACAAGCAGGAGGGGTAGAGACAGCAACAACAAAAAATACATCAACAGGTAAATACGTAATAAATATGTGATGTCCGTCAAAGTAGAATGAGAGAATAGTGACAGATTGACTTCTGAGTACACATTTGAATCAAGTGAGGAGTGAGCCAGTCAAACAAATATCTGGGAGAAGTGTGATCTAGATAAAGAAGAGAGGAGAATGCAGAGCCATCGCCCTAAAGCAGAAGCTCGTCCAGCTCTGTTCCACCAGAGGCCAGGAGCGAAGTGAGGTTGCAGCAGAGGGAACAGGAGCAAAGATGGCAATAGAAGAGACTGCAGTGGTAAGATTCTTCTGCATCAAAGGCAGGACCTGGACTCTTCCTGTGTGACAATAAGATATTGGGGGTTACATCCATAGAGCCCAGCAGAGCCCAGCAGAGTCAGCCTCATGGTGAAAGTTTATTGAATGAAAATAAATAAATGAAAAACTTAATTATACATTGTATTCAATTCAACAGCTTTAGCAGATCAAGGTAAGTGCAATTACAAATCTCATTCATTGCCCTAAATCCTCTGCATCTAATTTTAAATATATTTTTGCTCGTTTTAGACATACTTCCAGTAATTTCCCCATTACTTCTTCCATCAGCTGCCACCGATGACACGGACTACATCTGCACCCCTCTGATCATTTGCTCTGGAGGGCTTGGACCCTGGCTCCATGTTTATACACCTTGATACTCTCTTGGTCTTTGAGCCCATTATTCCTTATTGTTCTCTGCTGCTGTGCTGAGTCACTTCAGTCGTGTCCGACTCTGTGTGACCCCATAGATGGAAGCCCACCAGGCTCCCCCGTCCCTGGGATTCTCCAGGCAAGAACACTGGAGTGGGTTGCCATTTCCTTCTCCAATGTGTGAAAGTGGAAAGTGAAAGTGAAGTCGCTCAGTCGTGTCCGACCCTTAGCGACCCCACGGACTGCAGCCTACCAGGCTCTTCCATCCATGGGATTTTCTAGGCAAGAATACTGGAGTGGCTTGTCATTGCCTTCTCCGTATTGTTCTCTAGGACACAGCAAAAGCTCTCTGGAGTCAGAGAGCAAGCTGTCCCCTTATTTAAAACAGAGTATTTGCCTGTTTAATTCATGGAATCAAAATCATTTTTTGAAGTTTAACTTCATTCTGGGTCTCTGAAACAGAGCAGGTAACCAAAACATATTTTATCATCCCTACCCAATCTGGAGGAAAAAACATAGCCCTAGAATTTAGACAGACTTAGACTGTAGTTCTGAATCATGGCCATGGTGGGAGGGGAGGCAGTAAGTGCGTAGGATTTGCAGTTACACACCGCTGCTTACTTTATGTGACTTTAGAAAATTTGCTCATATTTTCTGTGCTCTAGTTTCCCTATTGGTAAAACCATGAAAATAAATTAGTCTCTTCACAGAGTTAAGATAATGATGAATCAGCTAATGCTATACACAAAAAGTGCTTAGGAAATCCTGATAAATAAAAGTACAAAATAAATAGGGCTTCCTAGATGGTGCTAGTGGTAAAGATCCCACTTGTCAATGCAGGAAATGCCTGAGACAAGGGTTCGATCCCTGGGTCTGGAAGACCCCCTGGAGAAAGGCATGGCAACCCACTCCAGTATTCTTGCCTGGAGAATCCCATGGACAGAGCAGCCTGGTGGGCTACAGTCCATGGGGTCACAGAGAGTCGGACATGGCTGAAGCAACTTAGCAGCACACATACACAAGATAGATATTATTACTGTTATTATACTCACTGTTTGCCTAATGAAATTACTGTGTTTGTGACCCTCATCCAAAAAATGAGGTATTATTAGATACCTATGTTATAATAGTCATTCCTTGGAAGGAAAGTTATGACCAACCTTGATAGTATATTAAAAAGCAGAGACATTACTTTGCCAACCAAGGTCCGTCTAGTCAAGGCTATGGTTTTTCCCATGGTCATGTATGGATGTGAGAGTTGGACTGTAAAGAAAGCTGATCGCCGAAGAATCGATGCTTTTGAACTGTGGTGTTGGAGAAGACTCTTGAGAGTCCCTTATACTGCAAGGAGATCCAACCAGTCCATTCTAAAGGAGATCAATCCTGGATGTTCATTGGAAGGACTGATGCTAAAGCTGAAACTGCAATACTTTGGCCACCTCATGCGACGAGTTGACTCACTGGAAAAGACTCTGATGCTGGGAAAGGTTGGGGGCGGGAGGAGAAGGGGACGACGGAGAATGAGATGGCTGGATGGCATCACCGACTCTGTGGACATGAGTTTGAGTGAACTCCGGGAGTTGGTGATGGACAGGGAGGCCTGGCGTGCTGTGATTCGTGGGGTCGCGGAGAGTCGGACACGACTGAGCGACTGAACTGAACTGAACTGAGAGAAACAAACAAGATGTGTAAAATACATAGCCAAGTATTTGACACATAGTGGCAAAGATAATACTGAAATTGTTATTATTTGAAGTACTTTTTTGTTTCTTAGGACTCCTTCATGCACAACAGTAAAGCTCTTCTGACTTATGACTTCTGCTTTTGAATATGGCTAAATACAAGATTCTACAACCCATGCCATGGTCAGTTGTTCCCTTTTAAGAACAAAACCAGGACTCTGCCCTCAAAGAAGAAAGGAAAATAGGATGCAGGGTTGACAACAGCGTCTGCTGTAAATGACCAGCAAACCTTGCAAAACTACTTGTTCTGTCCCCTAAAGGGCACTCACGCTTAAATGGTCTGGTTTTTACGAGTTCTAAGGACTGACTGGCTGCTTGGGCAGTAGCTACAGCTACACTCATGTTCCTCACCCCAGACTATTACATAAAAAATTAGTTTCCAAGCCTTCGACAGTTTCAAAACAACCTTGTCTTTTTACATACCCAAAGATAACCAGAAGTTGCAAAAAAATCTCCCATGAACATTTCAGGAGTTCTGGATCAGAGACTTTCTTATTGCCAGTTGAGTTGAATTTTGCCCTCAAACCAAGTTTCCACATTCCAGGATGCCAGTGGAATGTGGGATGGCCAATGTAGAAGGGAGAATTTGTTCTAAAGCATGTCCTTTTTGTGTTTGTAGTAATACTGTTATTGCTTTAAGAGGGCAGGAAAATGCTATCTTTGCTCCTTGTTTATTGAATACAGCCAGCCATAAACTTATTTTATTTTCCTCATAGTTGTATTTGATTTTCATCTGTGCTGGTGCCTCAAATAAATGTCTGGCAGGACCAGCTGGTGAGGATTTGATACCAACAGGAATCACTTTCTAAAAGAGTAGTTGAATGTAGGAGCAATGAAAAAGTTAAAAATTAAACAGCAGGGAGCTCTTCTTACTGAAAGTACAAACTGTACCGTCAGCACTAACCATGAACTGTCTACAAGGATAGACCTAGCAAGAGAGAGAGAAAGAGCCTCCGGTTGAAATTTCCTTTATAGAATCTTTCAGAAACAATGTTAACTAAGATGCTGATTTCAAATGAGTTTGAATAGTTAATACTGAAGTATTGAGTCGTGTGCACTAATACTTGCTTTGTTGTTGTTCGGTCGCTAAGTTGTATCTGACTCTTTGCGACCCCATGGACTGCAGCACACCAGGCTCCACTGTCTTGCGGAGTTTGCTCAAATTCACGTTCATTGAGTCGGATGCTAGCTAACCATCTCATCCTCTGTTGTCCCCTTCTCCTCCTTCCCTCAATCTTTCCCAACATCAGGGTCTTATCCAAGGAGTTGGCTCTTCACATCAGGTGTCTAAATATTGGAGCTTCAGCTTTAGTTTATCAGTCCTTGCAGTGAATATTCAGGGTTGATTTCCTTTAGGATGGACTGGTTGTATCTCCTTGCAGTCCACTGGATTTTCAAGAGTCTTCTCCAACACCACAATTCAAAAGCATCAATTCTTTGGTGCTCAGCCTTCTTTATGGTCCAACTTTCACATCCCTTCATGACTACTGGCAGTGATCCATGAAAGGGAATACTTGTTTACATGGACTTAAATTCTGTAAAGAGGGAAAGTCATTCTTCCTTATTTACTGTAACCTTTCTTCTGCTATCAACATTCTAGTATCTTTAAATATCCATGATTCATTACCAAATATAATAATCCTTTCCCTATTATCCTTCTCAACCTCTCTCTGGTATTTGATTTACTCATTCCATTCATTAACTTTTCTCCCCTCTTGGGATCCAGAGTAAACATATTCACACTGGAAATGTCAACTCTGCATTCTAAATGAAGTGCCGGGGCCAGTGACCACTGGAAACTGGTAGAGGGGCAGAAATAAGGGGTGACTGGTAATTTACATAGAAGTAATGTTAGTCTATCATTATGTCCATGGTCCTAAGAGACAGACTCTTTTAGCTCCAAAATCTGTGCAGCTATCTGGTCTGAAGTTTTGTTGGGCTAAATCCAGAGAGAAATAAATGGATCAATGTATGGATAAAGTAATCAGTGTAAAGGGTTGCAAGATGCAGGGGGAAAAAAATTGCCCACCAAACTGAGAAGGCATCTTGAGAGTGAAAAATGTGGCAAGCAGGTCCATATAGTCAATGGATCAGTTTGTTATTGGTAACTTACTCACAGAGTGGATGGGTATTGGGAAGATAACGGTCCAGAAGCATTTGCAGCTACACTCCACACTTATGGAGGCCACTGGGGCCATCTTACAGTTAACCTAGAGTGTTGGGAAACAGTATGTGCATTCCTAAGTGAAGATTTTACAACTGGGTAATTAGTCTAGTGGGTGCCAGAAATACATCAGGGAAGATTTTCATCATTGAAGATTAAAAAGCAGCATGGTTCTACTGATTATTAAACAGTGTCTACAAACTACAAAGTCCCTGGTGGTAGACAAGCAACTCACTGCACAGTACAGTCCTGGGTAGGGTCGGTGAAAGGACAGAGGAAACTGTAAGGGCCCAAGATGGCACCAGTTATGCTAACAGCCATACGTGAAGACACAAGAGGAATGAGGAAAGTAGATGAACTGGAGGAACTGGAGGGTAATCAGTAAAGCAGACAACTCTCCCCTTGAAGCACGCTTAGAAAGCACAGCTACAGACATTGGGGAATTACGGTCACAGTCCATTTAATCATCATAATTGATTCACAAGAGCCAGAGCAAGTCTGGTGTTTGAAAGAAAGAAAAATCTCTCATTACAGTCCAGGAGTGTCTTTTCTTTTTACAGAATTGGTAACTCAGGTGAGTAGGAAAGATCTAAAGAGTCCTCTTCCTGGGCATAACTGTTGAAGGGAATGAGCACAGGGATTGTGCCATGGGGGTCACGGGATACTGGCCTCTCCTATTTCACTCATCTTTCTTGAAGCTTATTTCTTTTCTATCTTCTGAATTGTCTCATCTTCTCTCTTCTATGACATAATAGTAGGCCTTTCTCTGCCTTCTCTCCTTGGCAATTTCATTCACTTTTCTGATTTCAAGTCTACATCTCTGGTCCCAACTTCACACCTAAATTCGTAAACCACTTGTCAAATATCTCCACTGAACTGTATTAGATGTCACCAACATCTCAAGGTGAGCTCCTCTTCTTCATCAGAGTTAAATTTCCTGATGTCCCTTTTCTTTTGTGGGTATTGCCGTCTCAGTGAAACCTCACTTGTTTTGGAAAGTATCTTTACCCCGACACTTCATTCGCGATCCTGCTAAATTCTAGACATTCTAACTTTTTCTCCTCCCTCACGTCCATTTCCTCCTCCATCCCCACGGCCGTTACACTTGTTCAGGCCCTATCCCAGCTTCCACTTGCTTTCCTTTCAACTGTTTCCTATAGTGCAGGGGTCCCCAAAGTTTGGAATCTAATGTTTGATGATCTGAAGTGAATCTGATGTGATAATAACAGAGATAAAGTACACAATAAATGTAATGTCCTTGAATCATCCCCAAACCACCACCCTCCCCAGTCCATGCAAAAACTGTCTTCCACGAAACTGGTCCCTGGTGCTACAAAGGTTTATAATATTAAATTTCCTAAAGTTTATTTCTTTTCATTTCTACTACTGTTCAAAAACCTTCATTATTTCCATCAGCACTGACGATACTATAGTCTAAGCCATCAAAAACTTCTCATCTGCTTACTGCAATAGACCTTTAATAGACTATTTACTGCCTCCAATTAACCTGCCTCTAATCAAGTAGGCGATATGTTCTCAGTATGATTGTTTCTAAAATCAGGAGTGAACTCATTAGTTCCCTGCTTTTAGCACTTCATGGTTCTCTATTCCTTTAACATTGTTTTGAAAGCCTTTCAATATCTAGCTGCTATTTTTATCTCTGATCTCATCTCTTGTGATAAAGTTGCCAATCCCTCTGCCCCTCTTAGGATACAGAACAAAGAAGCAACTAATTGCAGATGTTTCCTCTTATCAGACAGGACAGCTTATGTGGGTAGGCACCAGTTTACTCTGTAGCAGTTGGCTTGAGGCCACTGTGTAAACAAAGCCTGGTGCTTTGTTTCCATGATGCCAGAAGCCATGTTGGTTGAAAATGAAAAATTCAGTCAATCATCTGGAGGCATCCCAGATATCCAGATGTTTGGCACCATGTAGACAAAGTAATCAGATGACTCAAAAAAGAAGTTTTCACCCTTCCACTTAGGATATGTTTTGGTCTCCAGTAGTTATCCAAGTGGCAAATATACCCAAGTGACTTCCCCCAGGAAACGAGTTCCAGGTGTAATTAAAAATTCAAAAGACTCAGGAGAAGTGAGGACCATGGTTATTGCACTTGTAAGACTCTAAGAATAATGAAATTGTTTGAGATATGGCAAACTGTTGTTAACAACAATCTACCTTGTTATTACTTTATGCTCCCAACTGTAACTGTGGCGAAGACTTGCTTCTTCATCAAGAACTGCCACAGATTCTCTGATGTGCTAGAGGTAGGAGTCCACATATGTTACTACAAAATAACTTGAGTGCCTTTTGTGTACAAACCAATTTAGTTACCTGAAGGAATTAGCATTATGATAATGGTTTTTGTGACTGAAGCTAACATTTCTGAAGCTGTACCTCATAGCCAAGACAACTTGAAGAACTGAAGAGAAACTAATCTAATAGCATAATTAATTATATAGGTTTTATAGTTAACTAAGAAAGAAAAATAAGCAGTGATTTAACTCACCTATATAATTAATAGTAAAGCAAGAAAATGTGCTTCCACTACTCTTGAGTGCTGTAGGAAAGAGGCTTAAGGTATCAAGTGAATTTATCTAGCCCGGAAAACACTGAGAAGTTAAAAGTCAACGACCCCAATGATAACCAAAGAAGACAATTTAGAATTTGTGTTTGAATCTATTAAAAAGAAAGGTTCACTTAAAACTTAAGTTTACAAAGTCTATTGGACATGAGATAGATATTTGTCAGTGATTTAATTTTATCTAGGCAAATGCACACTCTTAAGTGAATCAGTTATAACCATTTGTGACTAGGAAAAACCCTTGGTTAAAAAATGGCTACTGTTTTACAGGCTTGCTCTCCAGGCAATGTGTGTGAGACTACTCAATGTTCAAATATGGAAAATCTCCATTGCAAAATTTATCACCAACCAGTTGGTTGACGTTCATGGAGAGAAGATTGTTGTCTCGCAGCAAATTGGTGGGAAAATTTTCAAGGTAGGAGATTAGCAATGCATATGATGTTGAAGATCAGTAAACACAACCAGAGAAACCTATTTTATAGCTGAACAGCAGTGATAACAGAAACAGTAACAACAACGAAGAAAACCCTCATCTCAAAGCAGAATATAATCTAAATGAAAAGCAATAACTCATTACATTTTTTCTACTGTATAACTGCTTTATCTTGTTTGGTTATGTAGGAAGTCACATTATTGTGTTGCTTACATGAAGTTAATATTTATTTCTTCCATAGGAAAATTGATTGAGCAAAAATATTTTTTGTGTTCGTTGCATCAATTGAATTTATAGCAACATCAGTTATATATCTTTTGGTTTTCACCTGGATACTAACATGGGGACTGAAGTAAAGGACCTTTAGATATTCCTTCAGCTCTAGAATTGCATGATTATGATGGAGAACTGTCAGGCTGTCTGGCCAATGTATAGGAAAGAGCTAGCCCTTCATGGGAATAGCATCCTTGTTTTTTAAATCATTACAGCCCTAGGCCTTGAAGAATTTTGTAAATTCTAGGAAACAATATGTGGCTCTGCTTCTGTGAGGCTGATGAGGGTATTTTATTATTTTAGAAGGAAGGCAAAAGTTGATGACTTCCTGTGGGTATAAGTTATTTGCTTGGGAGTCAGGATGTAACTCAGAACCCTGTTCATTTCCATAGATATATACATCCTGTCCACTCATGCACATGAATAGGAGTAATTAAGGTTTTGAGTGGAAAACTTTTTACCACATGGGATGAAAATATAATGTTGAGACCAAGTATATGGAATACACACTCCAACATTTGGTTATGATTAGCCACAACAAGTATACAATAAAAATACATTCAAAGAACTAGGGTGTGTGCTGAGCAGAAGGCCGATAGTTCTTTAAAGTTCTGTTCTATTATTAAGTCTCTTCTGCTTTCATATTAAACTTCAATTAAATAGTCTCACTGGTTCAATGGAGTAGGTTTCCATTCACAATGAACATTTGTCAGCAGATGCATTTATAAACAGCTGTGGTTTTCTTTGGGTGTATATGGTGTTATTATCCAGACCATCTGGTCATTTTACTGATGGTGTTTCTTATCTGGGCTCTGTTTCTGACAGAATAATTTATTATCTTTAATCTGCTTGATTTCTTCAGAGAGAACTTTTCCTTCTCTTACACCTCATGAACCACCCACCCCAAATTAAAACTCAAAATAAAAAGAAAAGTAAACTGACAATTGAAAAAGTTTATAAGGATTGAACCGATCTTTCTAAAGGTCACTGCTTGGCCGGGTAATTTTTTTCTCTCTTTTAACTATAAAATGTAGTCTGATTAGAAAGAAAGGTCAATTTTTTTTAAAATGCTGCATTAATATTTTAAAAATAAATTGTTTCCAAATATAAATATGTTCTGGGATTTATTTGTTTGATTTACTGTTTCTTTAATTTTAGAAACTTTGGCCATGTCACAAATGATTAAGAAACAACAGCTTTATTTTATCAGGCTTATCATGCTAGTCCATGCTTTTCTTATTAGCATTTTTAGTCAGAGCAATATAATCATGGAGGAAAAAAAATAGAAGAATAAATGGATTTTCTTTAAAATACATCCATCTAGGAGCAATATAGGAATCTAAAAGTATGCAGTTTTTTATTCAGGTATAAAAAAGTAAATTTTTAAATGTGGAAAGGTATAAGGCACTATAATGTGAGTCAAATATGTAATGAATATATTAGTAGTTAAAAAAGTAGAAAAAAATGTAAGTTACATTCCTATAATTACCTTATGAAAAAATATAAATTACTAACCTTTGATCTTAAATTTATGTATGAATTTAAATAAGGCTATATTGGAAAAAATTGAATATGGAATAAGAATTTGTAATATCTGATGTAAAGACTGAGTCTATCAATGACCTAGAAAACCCAGCAAAACAGTTTGATTATTATTAAAAAAAAAGGTAAATAAGAATATTTATTCCCCATAGGCAAAACATTCTCTGACATTAATTGTAGCAATGTTTTCTTAGGTCAGTCTCCCAAGGAAATAGTAATGAAAGCAAAAACAGATAAATGAGACTTAATTCAACTTAAAAGCTTTTGCACAGCAAAGGCAACCATAAAGAAAACAAAAAGACAGCCTACAGCTTGGGAGAAAATATTTGCAAATGATGTGACCAGTAAGGGGTTAATTTAAAAAATATACAAACAACACTTACAACCCAATATAAGAAAAAATTCAATAAAAAAACTGGCATGAGACTTTCCCAGCAGTCCAGTGGTTAAGAATCCATACTTCCATTGCAGGGGGCACAGGTTCAATCCCTGACTGGGGAACTAGGATCCCATATGCTGCATGGTGCAATCAAAAAATAAATAAAAATAAATTTTAAAAATATTTTAGTTGGCAAAAAAATTGACAGAAGATTTAAATTGATATTTCTCCAAGGAAGACATACAGATAGCCAATAAGCACATGAAAAGATGTTCAAAAAGACTAAAAATAATAAATGCTGGAGAGGGTGTGGAGAAAAAAGAATCATCCTACACTATTGGTGGGAATTTAAGTTGGTGCAGCTACTATGAAAAATAGTATAGAGGTTCCTCAGAAAACTACATGTAGAATTACCATATGATCCTACATCCCACTCCTGGGCATATATCCAGAGAAAAGTCTAATTTGAAGATATACATGCAGCCCAAATATCCATTACAGCACTGTTTACAATAACGAAGACAAGGAAGCAATATATATCTATATCTATATCTGGATCTATATCTATATCTATATATCTGTATCTATATCTGTATATCTGTATCTATATCTGTATCTGTATTTATAACTATATCTATGTATTTGCAGTAACATGGATGGACCTAGAGAGTATCATACTAAGCCAGCCAGACAAAGAAAAATATCACATAATATCACTTATATGTCATGAAATTAAAAGACGCTTACTCCTTGGAAGGAAAGTTATGATCAAACTAGATAGTATATTAAAAAGCAGAGACATTACTATGCCAACCAGGGTCCGTCTAGTCAAGGCTATGGTTTTTCCCGTGGTCATGTATGGATGTGAGAGTTGGACTGTGAAGAAAGCTGAGCGCCGAAGAGTTGATGCTTTTGAACTGTGGTGCTGGAGAAGACTCTTGAGAGTCCCTTGGACTGCAAGGAGATCCAACCAGTCCATTCTAAAGGAGATCGATCCTGGGTGTTCATTGGAAGGACTGATGCTAAAGCTGAAACTCCAATACTTTGGCCACCTCATGCGACGAGCTGACTCACTGGAAAAGAGTCTGATGCTGGGAAGGATTTGGGGCAGGAGGAGAAGGGGATGACAGAGAATGAGATGGCTGGATGGCATCACCGACTTGATGGACATGAGTTTGAGTGAACTCCGGGAGTTGGTGATGGACAGGGAGGCCTGGCGTGCTGTGGTTCATGGGGTCACAAAGAGTCGGACACGACTGAGTGACTGAACTGAACTGAACTGAAACTATGATACAAAGACAAAACAGAAACAGACTTACAAATATAGAAAACAACTTGCAGATACAGAAAATAAAAATTACGGTTACCAAAGCGGAAAGGGACAAGTAGGGTTAAATCAGGAGTTTGGGATTAGCAGATATTAACTATTATATGTGAAGTAGATAAACAACAAATTCCTACTGAATAGCACAGGAAACTGTATCCAACATTTTGTAATAACTTGTAATGGAAATGAATGTGAAAAAGAATAGATATCTGATATACGTACATATACATATCTGAATCATTTTGCTGTACACTAGAAGTTAACACAATATTGTAAATCAACTATACTTCAATTTTAAAAAATAAGATTAGATTTATAAAGGCACAGAAAAATGAAATAAAGGTAGTAAATGTCAAAACTGAAAAAAAAACATTTATTCTTTTTACTGTCAGTGAAAAAGGTAGGTTTTAAGTTAGAAAAAACATGGTGAAAGGATCAATTTTTTTTAATTGATGATATAGAAGAAATAGAAGGCATAGAGCATATTTAAGGTAAATAAACTTTGTACTTGTTGTATATTCATTTAAATAACCAAATGCCTGTTACCCCTAGATTGTTTAGAATATATTTATTCTTAGGTTTTACTAGTTTAAAATTATTTTAGAAGGAGAAGATATGACATAAAAGATAAATAGGGGAGTGTTGAACTTATGGGTAGCTCTTTCTGAGAGTAATTTCAGTGGTAGGGAATTTTAGCACTTTCTTGTGAATAATATAAGAACTTACATTCATAGCAATGATTGTTAAAGGTTACTAACATTACAAGAAGTGGCGGTGGCTGCGCGGGCACAGGAGGTCCGAGAGGAGCTACTCCACGTTCAGGGTCAGGAGGGGCGGCCGTGAGCAGATACCCCTTGTCCAAGGTAAGGAGCAGTGGCTGTGCTTTGCTGGAGCAGCTATGAAGAGATACCCCATGACCAAGGTAAGAGAAACCCAAGTAAGACGGTAGGTATTGCAAGAGGGCATCAGAGGGCAGACACACTGAAATCATAATCACAGAAAACTACCCGATCTGATCACACGGACCACAGCCTTGTCTAACTCAATGAAACTAAGCCATGCTGTGTGGGGCCACCCAAAACGGGCGGGTCATGGTGGAGAGGTCTGACAGAATGTGGTCCACTGGAGAAGGGAATGGCAAACCACTTCATTATACTTGCCTTGAGAACCCCAGGAACAGTATCAAAAGGCAAAATGATAGGATACTGAAAGATGAACTCCCCAGGTCGGTAGGTGCCCAGTATGCAACTGGAGATCAGTGGAGAAATAACTCCAGAAAGAATGAAGTTATGGAGCCAAAGCAAAAACAATACCCAATTGTGGATGTGACTGGTGATAAAAGCAAGGTCAGATGCTGTAAAGAGCAATATTGCATAGGAACCTGGAATATTAGGTCCATGAATCAAGGCAAATTGGAAGTGGTCAAACAGGAGATGACAAGAGTGAACGTTGACATTCTAGGAATCAGTGAACTAAAATGGACTGGAATGGGTGAATTTAACTCAGATGACCATTATATCTACTACTGTGGGCAGGAATTCCTTAGAAGAAATGGTAGCCATCATGGTCAACAAAAGAGTCCGAAATGCAGTACTTGGATGCAATCTCAAAAACAACAGAATTACCTCTGTTCATTTCCAAGGCAAAGCATTCAATATTAGAGTAATCCAAGCCTATGCCTCAACCAGTAATGCTGAAGAAGCCGAAATTGAACGGTTCTATGAAGACCTACAAGACCTTTTAGAACTAACACCCAAAAAAGATGTCCTTTTCATTATAGGAGACTGGAATGCAAAAGTAGGAAGTCAAGAAACACCTGGAGTAACAGGCAAATTTGGCCTTGGAACACGGAATGAAGCAGGGCAAAGGCTAATAGAGTTTTGCCAAGAGAACGCACTGGTCATAGCAAACATCCTCTTTCAACAAGACAAGAGAAGACTCTACACATGGACATCATCAGATGGTCAACACCGAAATCAGATTGATTATATTCTTTGCAGCCAAAGATGGAGAAGCTCTATACAGTTAGCAAAAACAAGACCAGGAGCTGACTGTGGCTCAGATCATGAACTCCTTATTGCCATATTCAGATTGAAATTGAAGAAAGTAGGGAAAACCACTAGACCATTCAGATATGACCTAAATCAAATCCCTTATGATTATACAGTGGAGGTGAGAAATAGATTTATGGGACTAGATCTGATAGATAGAGTGCCTGATGAACTCTGGACGGAGGTTCGTGACATTGTTCAGGAGATAGGGACCAAGATCATCCCCATGGAAAAGAAATGCAAAAAAGCAAAATGGCTGTCTGAGGAGGGCTTACAAATAGCTGTGAAAAGAAGAGAAGTGAAAAGCAAAGGAGAAAAGGAAAGATACAAGCATCTGAATGCAGAGTTCCAAAGAATAGCAAGGAGAGTTAAGAAAGCCTTCCTCAGTGATCAATGCAAAGAAATAGAGGAAAACAACAGAATAGGAAAGACTAGAGATCTCTCAAGAAAATTAGAGATAATAAGGGAACATTTCATGCAAAGATGGGCTTGATAAAGGACAGAAATGGTAGGGACCTAACAGAAGCAGAAGATATTAAGAAGAGGTGGCAAGAATACACAAAAAAGATCTTTACAACCAAGATAATCACGATGGTGTGATCACTCACCTGGAGCCAGACATAATGGAATTGAAGTCAAGTGGGCCTTAGAAAGCATCACTACGAACAAAGCGAGTGGAGGTGATGGAATTCCAGTTGAGCTATTTCAAATCCTGAATGATGATGCTGTGAAAGTGCTGCACTCAATATGCCAGCAAATTTGGAAAACTCAGCAGTGGCCACAGGACTGGAAAAGTTCAGTTTTCATTCCAATTCCAAAGAAAGGCAATGCCAAAGAATGCTCAAACTACTGCACAATTGCACTATTCTCACATGCTAGTAAAGTCATGCTCAAAATTCTCCAAGCCAGGCTTCAGCAATATGTGAACTATGAACTTCCAGATGTTCAAGCAGGTTTTAGAAAAGGCAGAGGAACCAGAGATCAAATTGCCAACATCCGCTGGATCATGGAGAAAGCAAGAGAGTTCTAGAAAAACATCTATTTCTGCTTCATTGACTATGCCAAAGCCTTTGACTGTGTGGATCACAATAAACTGTGGAAAATTCTGAAAGAGATGGGAATAACAGACCACCTGACCTTGAGCAACCTGTATGCAGATCAGCAAGCAACAGTTAGAACTGGACATGAACAACAGACTGGTTCAAAATAGGAAAAGGAGTACGTCAAGGCTGTATATTGTCACCCTGCTTATTTAACTTATATGCAGAGTATATCATGAGGAGCGCTGGGCTGGATGAAGCACAAGCTGGAATCAAGATTGCTGGGAGAAATATCAATAACCTCAGATATGCAGATGACACCACCCTTATAGCAGAAAGTGAGAAGGAACTAAAAGGCCTCTTGATGAAAGTGAAAGAGGAGAGTGAAAAAGTTGGCTTAAAGCTCAACATTCAGAAAATGAAGATCATGGCATCTGGTCCCATCACTTCCTGGGAAATAGATGGAGAAACAGTGGAAACAGTGTCAGACTTTATTTTTTTGGGCTCCAAAATCACTGCGGATGCTGACTGCAGTCATGAAATTAAAAGACGCTTACTCCTTGGAAAGAAAGCTATGACCAACCTAGATATCATATTAAAAAGCAGAGACTTTACTTTGCCAACAAAGTCTGTCTAGTCAATGCTATGATTTTTCCAGTGGTCATGTATGGATGTGAGAGTTGGACTGTGAAGAAAGCTGAGCGCCAAAGAATTGATGCTTTTGAACTGTGGTGTTGTAGAAAACTCTTGAAGAGTCCCTTGGACTGCAAGGAGATCCAACCAGTCCATTCTAAAGATCAGTCCTGGGTGTTCTTTGGAAGGACTGATGCTAAAGCTGAAACTCCAATACTTTGGCCACTTCATGTGACAAGTTGACTCACTGGAAAAGACTCTGATGCTGGGAGGGATTGGGGGCAGGAGAAGAAGGGGATGGATGACAGAGAATGAGATGGCTGGATGGCATCACCGACTCAATGGACATGAGTTTGAGTGAACTCCGGGAGTTGGTGATATACAGGGAGGCCTGGCGTGCTGTGATTCATGGGGTCGCAAAGAGTCGGACACAACTGAGCGAATGAACTGAACTGAACTGAACTGAACATTACAAGAAGTTGGATACTCAGACATTATGAACCTCCCAGTGGAGTTCACCACCACCTATGAAGTAATTTTGCTAAACATAAAATTACACTTGACACTGATCCATCTCTCTAACAGGTATATGAAATGGTGAAGAAATACACCCTTGTAAAATGACCCCATGAAGATAAAATCAGCAAAGTCTAAACTGTGGGGGAATCTGCAAAACAAAATACAGTCTCTTCAACAAAGTGTTGAAAGGAAAAGCAAAATAGATCAGAGAGGTATAAATAGAGTAAAAAAAAAAAATTAAGAAATATCCCAATCAGTTACAGTATATGAACCTTTTTTGGATTAGAAACTATAAAAATTAATAAATAGAAACCTCAATTAAAATAGACTCAGGAAGTCGAAAGGGGGAGCTTTTACGTTTTATGGAGAGTGGAATCCAGTAGGGTAAAGAAAGACCTTCTCTTCTTGCCTGGCCAGAGCTCAGTCAATAACAGACAGTCACAACTTAACCAGTGAAAACCTGCTGTACTTGATCTCTCGATTTCTCCAGTGGACACTTTGTCTGCTCTAGCATTCCCAACTTCCTCTTCCTCTCTTTGAAAGAGTTCTGCTTTCTTCATTGCAGGGATCATGTATGTGTCTCACCATGGTAGCAGACCCCAGACTGTTAATTCTTTGCTGACCCTAAGTAAATCCATTTTTGCTGAAGAAACAGTCAGCAGTCTACCGGGTTAAGTCAACATTTTGGTGGTCACAGGAATCCAGATAAGACCCCAAATGACTCGGGGGCTAGTAAGCAAATAGGCGTAGTACCCACGTTGAGCCCACTGTTGCTCATTGCTTTTCTAACCAACCCTGGGGTTTGAAGGAAAGTCTTTCTCCCAGATCTGAGTTTCCTCCCTCTTAGCATTTTGAAGTTCTCCAGGCCTTACTTGGGTTCTATTTTATCTCTCCTGGTTAAACTTTCTTCTGTATGAGAATATTCCTTTTGCACTTTGGCCTGACTCTTTGAAGCCAGGCTGTTCCAACTGAAACTGTGCTATCCCTCAGCCTGATACTTTTAGGAAAGAGTGGTGTTCTGTTGAAATTGCAGTTGTAAGCTGTTAGCCTGGCTCCTTGGAATTTAGGCTGTTTCCTTAGAATTGTGCTAAACAGACTTCAGCTTGGATCCTTTAGGATGAAACTGTTTCTTAGAACTGGCTGGTGTGAGGCCTGTAGACTATTTAAGCTGTTTAAGGTGTTGAAGCTGCTTAAACTGTTTAGGCTGTTTAAAATTAAGTGCTTCAAAGTGGCTCTAGGCCTCTAACCAGCCTTTCCAATGTCCTCCCAATTCTCAACTGTAGAGGCTCTTCCCAATCTTCCCTCTTAATCGGCTGGAGAAACATTACTCCAGACTGGAGATGAATCTCTTCCAGTCCTAACTGACATGGGAGTCACACTGTCAGTACTCAACTCACTACCATAAATCAGCCCCAGCTCAAGAGTGCTAAAACAATTCAAACAGTGGAGATCTCTGATGAACCTCAAAAGGTTTGTAACTCTGAACCTATTCCCTTTTGTTTAGGTCCTTTGAGAAGTACACGTTGGTCCTTAGTCCCTCTGCCCCTGTTTATTTACTAGGCTCTGTGTGTATGTGTGTGTGTGTCTGCTCAGTTGATGAGTCGTTTCTGACTCTTTGGACTCCATGGACTGTAGCCCTCCAAGCTCCTCTGTCTGTGGGATTCTCCAAGCAAGAAGTACTGGAGTGTGTTGCATTTCCTTCTCTAGGGGATTTTCCTGACCCAGGAATTGAACCCATGTCTCTTATGTCTCCTGCATTGGCAGGCAGGTGGATTCTTTACCGCTACGCCACCTGGGAAGCCCTACTAGGTTGTGACTTCTTAGAAAAGTATCATACCAGAGATTCTTTCTCCCAAAAAGGGGAAGTAATTCTAGAATTTGACCATAAATAAAACAGCCAAGCTGGTAAATTAAATTAAATCTAATTTATTTTGAAATCTTTTTTGCTACATCTCTGATGATACTAGAGCTGATTCGGGAAACAGGAAACATTTGTCTCTATTGAATCGGTTATCACATTCCTTACAGGCAAAATCTGTGATTGATATTGGCAAAATTCATAGCATACCTTCCACCAAGATTCAAATAGATCCCTGAAAATATCTTCCTAGAAGTAATGAATGACCTATAAGTAATGTAATCTTTCAAGGTATAAAGCCCATAATAGAGGATTACAAGACTCAAGGCTTCATTATTCCTTGTGCTAGACCCTGTAATACTCCTATTTTAATGATGAGAAAAACCCAAGGTTTTGTCCCGGGGACCTGAGCAATAAACAACATTGTTATCCCTCAACACAGCCTATTGTTTCTAACTCTCGTGTGCCACCAACATCCATTTTCACCAGAAGCAAATTCTTTATTGTAACTGATTTTTGCAGTGCGTTCATTAGTATTCCTGTCGATGAAGCTAGCCAATACCTTCTGCCTTCACTTGAGAAGAAAACAAAATTACCTGGACAGAAATACCTCAGGGTTTTACTGAGAGTCCTTCTTATTTCTCACAAATCCTGAAGGCTGAACTCCTGATATAAAGCTTCCTAGAGTTCTCCTTTGTCACAGTATGTGGACCATTTGTTTCTTTGCTCTTCTTCTCAAGCTTTCTCATAGGAAGAGAGCATCCACTTGCTAAAGCTTTTAGAAATACAGAGTCACTGCATAAAAATTGGAGTTTGCTCAAGCATATCTTGAGTATTTAGGGCATCTAATATTAAAACAAGGGCAACATCTATATTCTGATAGACTTCATGGTATTCAAAACCCAAAACTAAGCATCAACCGTGAGGTTTTCTTAAGCTAGTTGTACACTGCCAGCACTGGATTCCAAATTCCTCTCTTATGGCCAAAGTTTTGTATGTTTTACTGAAGAACAATAAGCCCAACACAATTTTATGGAAAGAACCGGATGACCCAGACTTTAAGGGCCTTGAAGAAGAGTTTGATAAACACACCTACCCTTGGATTCCCAATGGTCAGGTTCTTGTTTTCCTTCTTGTGTATAAAAATGAAGGGAATGCCCTTGGGGTATTCATCCAAACCACTGGAACCACCATTGACCCATAGGTTGTTATTGCTAGCAACTGGATCCCCCTTACCTTAGAGCCATAACTGCCACTGACCTTTTTGTTAAGACCACCAATAAAATCTTTGTGGGATCCTCTTTAACCATTTTTGTACCTCATGAAATAAAAGTCCTCATTCCCATCCCACTCAGCATTTCTCAGCCAACCACCTCGCCTCCTATGAAGTTATTTTGTTAACTGCTCTTCACATAATTTTTATATTGTAATAGCCTTAACACTGCTACTCTTCTCCCCTTCATCTCCAGTGAAGTCCCTCATGATTGCCTAAGGCTGAAAGATCACCTCCTGACTCTTCATAATGATCTTCTGGAATAGCTTTGGGTGACACTGATCTCCTGTGTTTCGTTTCCCAATCTATTCTCTTTCCCTCCAACGTGAGACGCCACACACAGGAGAGGTCCTTTCTGACACGGAGGGACAGAAAGGAACTGAAACTGGAAATCCAGACTCTTGATCAGCAATGCTTTCAGAGAAAGATCTTCATCAAAAGGGGAAAATGTAAAATATTAATAAACAGAAATGTCACTTACATAAAATTGAGAAACAGAAGGGCAACTTTTCACACTCTTTGATGACAGCAGAGCCCAAGGAGAAGATAGACTTCTTTCTTGGCAAAAGCTCAATGACAGACTGTCATGACTCAGCCAATAGGAAGCCAACGTACTTCAAACTCTTAACTCCTCCAGTAGATACTTTGTTAACTCTAGCCCTCTGAATTTTCTTTTCCCCTCTTTAAAAGATTTCTCCTCTCCTATCTGTGGAGGGAGTTTTACGGACTCTCCATGGTTTCAGACCCCAAATTGCAAATCTTTACTGATTCTGAACGAACTCTTTCTTGCTGGAAAAATAACTGACAGTCTATTTGCTATAGGTCAACAAAACAAAAAGGAAACATAATTTCATAATAAAATTATAAGATAATTTTGTATCTCAAAATAAGGATTAATTAATTTGTTAGATGTGAGCTTCCCTTGTGGCTCAGCTGGTAAAGAATCTGCCTGCAATATGGGAGGTCTGGGTTCTATCCCTGGGTTTGGGAAGATCCCCTGGAGAAAGGAAAGGCTACCCACTCCATTATTCTGGCCTGGAGAATTCCATGGACTGTATAGTCCCTGGGGTTGCAAAGAATCGGACACGACTGAGTGACTTGTACTTACTTAAATGCAGCAGTAGCATTGTGACTATATATACTTTTAGAGATACATACTGAAGTATTCGAGATAAAGTAATATGCTGTCTAAACCTTTCTTTAATTTGTGGTGGGAAGAGATAAGGGAAGATCAGCTGTAAGTTGATACTGTTCTCTTTACTTTTATACATGGAAGACATTCACTATCAGAAAATGTTCTGTAAGAAAGAAATGATCAGTCATATAAGAGAAATACTGTCATACATATACTCAACATAGTGTTATTTTTAAAACTGTAATTTTTTAATGCATAATTAAAATAATATTACATTATAATTTTGAAGACCCTTGTAGGAAGAGAATTTGCTCCCTTCCTTAGAAAACCAGTGCATGGTTTGTTTTCCATGTGCACCACAATGTTTCAAGAAAGACAAATGCCATGAATATGAAAACTGCAGTTGACAGTATATCATATATCTAGAACCAAGGGGAGATGAATTAGACAAAAGTTGTAGTCATTCAGTTACACAATCCTGCCAAGTTGGTCTGCGGCAACAAAACTCTCCAGTTAAGTTTCTTTTTTTTATCAGAGGTTCCATGTTTTCTGCAGTGTTTTTTGTTGTTTTTTTTTTAACTGTGAGATTCACGAGATTCATCACAGAATGAGAACTTTGGAACTCCAACAGTGGCAGTACAAAGCTTTTTATCTCCCAAACCCTCCGTGCCAAAAGCGTGTATTATTTTGGGGTTGTCTTTCTGGATGTGAAGGTTTTCCATAGATTTGCTCTGATGATATTTAACACAAAAATCTTTTGTAAGTTACATAACCAACAGCAGCTATCCCAGCAGCAGTGGTTACAGCTCTAATCCATTTTACCTTGAAATAATGACAAATTCTAAAAATGTAAGAAAATTTGTTTTGTTGTTATTGATGTTTTAAAAAAGTAACAGAAAGTTAACAGAAAGTAAAGTCATATGGAACCAACAGTAATTTAATTATCTTCTATTCAAGCAAACGGAGAAGGCAATGGCAAGCCACTCCAGTACTCTTGCCTAGAAAATCCCATGGATGGAGGAGCCTGGTGGGTTGCAGTCCGTGGGGTCGCTAAGGGTCGGACGCGACTGAGTGACTTCACTTTCACTTTTCATTTTCACACATTGGAGAAAGAAATGGCAACCCACTCCAGTGTTCTTGCCTGGAGAATCCCAGGGACAGGGGAGCCTGGTGGGCTTCCATCTATGGGGTCACACAGAGTCGGACACGACTGAAGTGACGCAGCAGCAGCAGCATTCAAGCAAAAAATATTAAATGGAAGAAAAGCTTTTCACTCACTAAGGTTATAACTTGGTACTTAACTGAATCATTCATGTCTGTCGGGTCAGACTCCTGAGATAAGAGATCATGAGCTGAGGAAATAACTTGAAACATTTTAAATGTCTCCAGAATGTTTCTGTCTAGATTCTTTGTGACACTGTAACTTATAATATGAAATATGTATGTAGTCTTTTCCCATTTCTGACACAGAAAAACTTCTGGAATTTTCAAGTGATGAGAGTAATCAAGGTGTCTTTTGTTATGCTAATGAGACAAATTTGGGAAGCACCTCGGGATGGGAGCCACCTGTCAGGAGAAAAAATCCTTGTGATTAGAAGGTTGGAACTTTCAGTCCTTCCTGATCACTGGGGAGAGGGGAGGGACTGAAGATCGAGTTCAGTCACAAATGACTGATAGCCCAATCAATTTTGTCTCTGTACTGAAGCCTACATACAAATCCACAAGGAATTTCAAGAGAGCTTCGGGGCTAGTAAACGTGTCAATTTGGGAAGAATGGTGCACTCAGAGAGAGCATGGAAGCTCTGCACCCTTCCCCATAGTTGGCCTTGGGCATCATGTCCATCTGGCTATTCCCGAGTCATATCCTTTTATAATAAACCAGTAATCTAGTGAGTAAACTAGTTTCTTGAGTGCCGTGAACCACTGAGCAAATTAATTGAACCTAAGGAGGGGGGTCCTTGGGAACCTTTGGGAACCTTTGGTTTATAGCTGGTGGCTCAGAAGCATAGGTGACAACCTGGGCTTGCACTTGGCATCTGAAGCAGAGGGCAGTCTCGTGAGACTGAGCCCTTAATCTGGCAAACCTCCAGGTCGATAGTGTCAGAATTATTGAACTGTAGGCCTCCCAGATGGTGTCAGAGAATTCTTGGTGACGTGGGGAAAACCCCTGACCTGAACTGGAGTGAGAATCATTACTCCTTCAAGTCCCTTTTTAATGCTCCTAATCTATCAATGACCCATATCATTCTCTCTGTCCCACAGAAATTGTGCTATAAATTTTCATCCTGTCTTTCATTGCAGTTGCAGTTTACAAGTCTTAATGAGTATTGTTTACTAATGTGTTGTAAATTGCCTTCTCCAACTTTAATTTCCACACCTCACACTGACTCCTGCTTAATAGCTGAATCCTCAAACTACTGACATACTACTTCCTAAAAGGCTGGTTTTTATCACATGATCCTACACTGAAGAACTTGCAGTCATCCTTCATTGTTTGATGTCAACCTTTATTTCTTGGCCTACAGTCTATATTTCCCTTTACCCCCACATAATCTGTAGCCATCCCTTTCTTCTCCCCACCATGAAGCTTTGTTCTGCACCCCAACCCCATTCTTCAACCGTCTCCACTCTGTCCTCAAAACCTACCCTTCATAAGCCTCCGTCCTCTAACTGTTAGGCTTGGTAAATAGGAAGTACTGTCAAGGGATATGAGTTGAATAAAACCTAAAGGAGTTTAAAAGAAATATTTTCTTTAAAATAAAATGGGGAAAAAAAACGCAAACAAAATTATTTTCTCTCCATCCTAATTAGAATCATAGTAAATTATATAGAACCTCAGAGTAAAAAGAGATCATAAAATTTATATATCCCAATGCCCTTCCAAAGTCAAAGTGTTCTATAGAATAGTCCCTAGCATATGCTTCCTCTTTTCCAAGAAATTCCTTCCAGCCTTTGAAAACTTTCACTTTTAGAAAGTTCTCTCTTATATCAAACTTCCTACCTCCTCAGAGTTACATCCTCGACCTTGTCCACTCACCTGGATATTTAATGATAAAGGCCCTGTTTCCATCCTCATGATAGTACTTAAATTATTTTATGATTGCTATCACTTGGTTTACTCTTCTCTAAGCTGGCAATTTCCAATTTTAAAAACTGTGCATGACAGGTTGTGTTTTTGAGACTCACAGAGCCTGCTGACTGAATCTTCCTTGTGTACTCACTACCTTAAGAGAGCTCTTTTTTGGCAGGCACCTATGCTACTGTCTTGAATGCCTGATTTCTCTGTCATATGTGAGTTCCCTAGAATCAGTGACTCTGTCATATTCATCCTGTATTTCCAATTGCCTTGCCAGTTATTAGCACTTTCATTTTTATTTATTTTTGAACAAATAAATAGATGGATTCAGTTACTCCACTTTAATGCTTCAGTGTGCCTCTCCCTCTCAGAAACACAACTCAGAAGTTCAAATGAGGTCTGGTGAATAGAGAGAGGATTGAAGCCATACTTGTTCAAGATAGAATATCATACTTCTTGTGACATAGCTTGAGATTACATCAGCATCTTTTTTTCCTCAACCAAACACACCATTGGCTCATATCAAATATATTTTAAATTAAAATCAAACTTTTTTACATATTGCATCTAAACCGTATCTTCCTAGCATGTATTAGTGTAATAGCACTTTTTTCTTATCTAAATATAAGAATAATGTTTATCCATGTTAAGTTTATTCTTGCTGAATCTAACAAACCATGCTTTGAGATCATCTAGGATTCTGATACAATCATTCATTATACTTGTTATCCCTCCTACTGGTGGCTCAGCTGGTAAAGAATCTGCCTGCAATGCAGGAGACCCCGGTTTGATTCCTGTCTCGGGAAGATCCCTTGGAGATGGGATAGGCTACCCACTCCAGTTTTCATGAGCTTCCCGGGTGGCTCAGATGGTAAAGAATCCACCTGCAATGTGGGAGACCTGGGTTCAACCCATGGCTTGGGAAGATCCTCTGGAAGAGGGCATGGCAACCCACTTCAGTATTCTTGCCTGGAGAATTCCCAAGGACAGAGGAGCCTGGTGGGCTACAGTCCATGGGGTTGCAAAGAGTAGGACATGTCTGACAACTAAGCACAGCACTTTTTCTTTGCTAATTACATAATGTCTTAATGTTCTTTTTTCCATGTATTGATAATGAATAAATTCAATTTATTCATTAATTTAATCAATGAGTATTAATTGAGCATCTAGTAAATGCAAGCACTTATTCTAGGTGCTGGAGATGAAGCTTATATTCTAGGGTAGTGTTTTCAGAATTTAACATGCATCAGAATAACTGGGAAGGCTTGTTAAAATACAGATTATTGTAATGGTCTCCACCCCCAATGTTTCCAATTTAATAGGTCTGCTGTGTGTGTGGCTGGGGAGAGATTCTGCATTTCTAACAAGTTCTGAGATGATGCTATCCAGGGCCCACACTTTGAGAATTACTATTCCAAGTAGAGATACACATTTAAATGCTAAGGAGTTAACTTTAAGTAAATGTGAGTTCACAAGACTGAAGATAGATCCTTGCCTATAGAACACTTTAAGTGTTATTTTATTTTATACATTGCTTACAAATATAACAAAAACAATAGGTGGACAGTTAATTATGGTAAAAGAGATTATCCAATATATTGAGGAAGAGTAAAGAACATACTAATAGGAAATCAAGCTATACTTTTATAAATTAATTCAGTTAATTCAATTGAAATAAAATATTTAATTGTTTTTGTTGTTTAGTCACTAAGTTGTGTCTGACTTTTTGCGACCCCATGGACTATAGCCCACCAGGCTGTTATGGTCATGGGATTTCCCAGGCAAGAATATTGGCGTGGGTTGCCATTTCCTTCTCTAGGGGAATCTTCCCAACCTAGGAATTGAACCCATATCTCTTCCATTGCAGGCAACTTGTTTACCTATGAGCCACCAGTTGAAATGTGTGCCAAATGCCCAGCTGAAACAGGGTATTGAAAAGATGGGTGGTGATATTAAAGGGTTGTAACACAGAGTCCTTCCTCTAGCCTGTATCCAAGGGTCCTGTTTCCAAAGTGGTAACTGCAACATTGACCCACTGCAGTGGTTTGCTGGAGCCATCCCTGTGCTGTTCTGTGAATAAACCCAATAATGTGTAAATCATACTTACTACTGAACTAAAACCTCCTACTCACTGTCAAGGTTTTTAGCATTTATAAACTCATTAGATGGATAGTTCAGCTCTCAAACACCCAAATGTTTTAGCTTTCATTATGTCAATGACTCCAAATTTTTTGAAATAGAAATACCATGTTCGTGTTTGTTTTTGTTTTTGCCAGTTTTGAGTTCACTAATAGCTCCTACTTTATTATTTTATAGGTATTTACCTACCATGTTAGTCATTAATTTTCCCAAGATGGAGGCTTCATATTTTATATTATTTGAATTAAAGTGAAATGCAATTTTGTGTTGAGAACCTTATACCACTAACTGAGACAATTTAAAGTGTCTGGATGGTGCCATACATTCAGGGCAGGAAGTAGTAGTTTATATGCAGTGACAAAGTAAGCTGCTGTAGACTGAATTATGTTCCTTTAAAATTCATCTGCTGAAGTCCTATCTCCAGTGAGGTGGTATTTTGAGATGGGGCCTTTGGGAGGTCAGTGTGTTTAGAGAAGTTCATGAGGCTCTCATGGTGTGATTAACCCTTTTATAAATGGGGACACCAGAGAGTTTTTTCCATTCCTCTCCCTGAAGGTGAGGACACTGGAAGAAGACCTGTCTGCAAGCCACAAAGACAGCTTGCCCTAAAACCTGACCACGCCAGTACCTTGATCTTGGGCTTCTAGCCTCCAAAATTGTGGGAATTCAAATTTCTGTTGTTTAATGCACACAGTTAGAGGTATTTTGCTATGGAAGCCCAAGCTGACTAAGACACAAAGTGTTTTAAATGAAACTTTTAAATGAAATTAAAACCATCTCTACTAATAACACTCAGAAATTTTCTGCAAATGAAACAGATTCAATTTGACTTTTTAAAGACTGATTGTACTGGAACTTTGAACGTTACAAAGATATGACCTGATTGTTAATTTTCATTTTACTTCATTGTAGAAATAACCCATTTGAAAATAACAAGATGACTCTTTAATAAATTTTGATGCAATGTACAAATTCTTCAGCTACAAAAACATGGTGCAAAACCATGTATCCTTTCTCTTTTCTTTTACAAGAAAATGGCTGACATTCAGAATGATGCCCAGCATCATAACTAGTTATGATTACTTGAACATACCATTCTTGGGGTATATAATTTGACATGCCACATGCACCGTCTTAAACTACAACTGTGTCTTGTTAGAACGTGATAGCAGGCTAAGTTGTGTAGAATATTCTAAGGGCTGAGGAGGATACTGATCGGGATCTTCTGAGTCAGTCAGATGTTCAGATTTCCAGGAAAGGTCCCACAAACAACTACCATAAGTGCATTGACAGTCAACTGCCAAAACAACAGCTTCTCTGTTTTCCAAAGCAATACATGTGTACAATCCATAAACAAACTGTCAAGGAGACTGTACATCTGGACAACACAGTTGCAAAGTTAATTTCGGTTGGAAGAAAACTATGCCTCTGGTTTTAATTTAGATGGAATTTTGATCAGAGAAAGAATCCTATCTTGGGCATTTCTGATACTTCTATGGACATGTGCAACAATTCTATGAGCTGCCAAACAGAAGATTCTGAGAAATAATACTTTGAGTGAAGTCAAGAAGTGTCTGAAGGCTTTGTCTCATGGACCAGCAACCTGGGCATTCAATATCATATTATAGACTCAGTATTTCAAGATCCATATTATAGAAATAGCATGAAATAGTGAGTGGTGAAAACCACTGAACAGTTTCTCCTGCCTTAGAAGACTATGGTGAGTTTCTTTCACTCTTAGAAAAGAGCAATCACCATCATCAAAGTAGTCAAGGTTCTCTTATACTCCTACTTACTCAAAGCATTTGGAGCTGGCTACTCAATCCTTCTCTTGTTTCTGATATTACTAAGATCCATTTAAATCCACTGTCTCCAGGCAACAATGTGAAAGAATCAAGTATCTGTTTTCATCCCAATCATTTTTAAGGGAAAAATAAGCGTATTTGTGGGACTTCTCTGGTAGCTCAGTGGTACAGAATCCACCTGCCAATGCAGAAGACATGGGTTCGATCCCTGGGTCAGTAAGATCCTCTGGAGGAGGAAATGACAACCCACTCCAGTATTGTTGCTGAGGAAATCCCATGGCCAGAGGAACCTGGTGAGATACAGTCCATGGGGTCGCAAAAGACTTGGACATACAAGCATTGGTAATGAAGAATGAGCAACTTTCATGACGTTGCATAAGTGAACTCACGCAAGAGTCAGATTCTTTTTACCACGCTCTCAACCTTTCCTACTTCTTTCTCCCAAGTAGGACGCGGTCCACTGTGTCATACAGCTGCCTCCTGTTCTGTTGTCGCAACGGTCCCTTGATAGTTTCCATCTGCAGTTAGGACCACCTCTGAAGTCTACTAAGTTCAGAGTCCCACTAGAGGAAGAGTCTGAGGAGCATTCAACACTCAACTGTCAGCTGTCATCCCGAACACCTGCCTTAGCAGCTATCATCACCATTCTGACAGAAGTGGTCTTCCATTTGCATGGGACCAGGTTAAAATGTTTTTAATAAGCTGGACTTGAGATGTTGGCTTTTTAAACTTAAATAAAGCCAACATACAAGATTATAAATAGATGCATTTGAGAAACTAGTCATTTTTATTAGTTAAAAATTTGGCCAAAGAATTATCACAATTCCCCTAGATAATGACAGCTCCTAGCATTAAACGTTCTACTATATAGAACTTTCTTTTTACCTACAACTGTATAAGAACATAAAGCTATCACCTTTTATGTCAATATTCCAGACACTCTGTGTATTAATTCATGTTATCTTAATAACAATTTTATAAACAATATGAAACAAGAATGGTGTCAATTTTGTAGTTGTAGAATCTAAGAGAAATGAAATGAGAAGTATACGATCTCATTGGTTGGGAATCAAACTCAAAACTCAGACTTCAATTTCAAGTCCCATGTGCTTTCTACTCTATAGTGTCTGCCTCTGAACCTTTGTACCTAATAGAAACATTTAGGTAAATTGAACGGTATCTATTTCTATTTAAAGATTGGCTTCCCTGGTGGCTCAGTTGATAAAGGATCCACCTGCAATGCAGGACACTGCCAGCAATGCAGGAGACTCTAGTTCAATCCTTTCGTCAGGAAGATTCCCTGGAGAAGGAAATGGCAACTCACTCCAGTATTCTTGCCTGGAAAATCCCATGGACAGGGGAGCCTGGAGGGCTACATTCCATGGCATCTCAAGAGTCTGACATGACTTAGAGACTAAACCACCTAATCATCTACTCTACAGCATCTACCTTTGAACCTTTGTATCTAATAGAAACATTCAGGTAGATTAACACATGGCATCTGCTGCTATTTAAAGATTAAGGATCAGGAATCCAAAGTATTGCATATTAACTCATAATCAACACTAATGATGCAAAACAGTGATATACATATTTTTTCAACATCATAATAACTGTTTTCTTACCTCTGCATGTCTTTACTATACTTTAAGCATAAGGGCTGACTTCATCCCTATATGGGGAATATAAATGCCTATAGAGTTTATGGTGAATCAGGAGACAGTATTTGCTGTTACTTTCATATCAACCTGCGACTCATTTCTGATAACTGGACTTCGTAATAATCTGCATTCCTAATCCATGTTCTAAATATCTTCCCTCTTGCCTCAGTTTCTGACTCAATTCAATGCCAACCACTTTGGTTCCTTCAGTCTGAAGGACTTTTTCTGTCTTGATGAATCCTATTGCACTCAATATGCCAGCAAATTTGGAAAACTCAGCAGTGGCCACAGGACTGGAAAAGGTCAGTCTTCATTCCAATCCCAAAGAAAGGCAATGCCAAAGAATGCTCAAACTACCGCACAATTGCACTCATCTCACACGCTAGTAAAATCATGCTCAAAATTCTCCAAGCCAGGCTTCAGCAATATGTGAACCGTGAACTCCCAGATGTTCAAGCAGGTTTTAGAAAAGGCAGAGGCACCAGAGATCAAATTGCCAACATCCGCTGGATCATGGAGAAAGCAAGAGAGTTCCAGAAAAACATCTATTTCTACTTCATTGACTATGCCAAAGCCTTTGATTGTGTGGATCACAATAAACTGTGGAACATTCTAAAAGAGATGGGAATCCCAGACCACCTGACCTGCCTCTTGAGAAACCTATATGCAGATCAGGAAGCAACAGTTAGAACTGGACATGGAACAACAGACTTCTTCCAAATAGGAAAAGGAGTGCGTCAAGGTTGTATATTGTCACCCTGCTTATTTAACTTATATGCAGAGTACATCATGAGGAACGCTGGGCTGGAAGAAGCACAAGCTGGAATCAAGATTGCTGGGAGAAATATCAATAACCTCAGATATGCAGATGACACTACCCTTATGGCAGAAAGTGAAGAGGAACTCAAAAGCCTCTTGATGAAAATGAAAGAGGAGAGTGAAAAGGTTGGCTTGAAGCTCAACATTCAGAAAACAAAGATCATGGCATCTAGTCCCATCACTTCATGGGAAATAGATGGGGAAACAGTGGAAACAGTGTCAGACTTTATTTTTGGGGGCTCCAAAATCACTGCAGATGCTGATTGCAGCCAGGAAATTAAAAGACACTTACTCCTTGGAAGGAAAGTTATGACCAACCTAGATAGTATATTAAAAAGCAGAGACATTACTTTGCCAACCAAGGTCCGTCTAGTCAAGGCTATGGTTTTTCCCATGGTCATGTATGGATATGAGAGTTGGACTGTGAAGAAATCTGATCGCCGAAGAATTGATGCTTTTGAACTGTGGTGCTGGAGAAGACTCTTGAGAGTCCCTTGGACTGCAAGGAGATCCAACCAGTCCATTCTAAAGGAGATCAATCCTGGGTGTTCATTGGAAGGACTAATGCTAAAGATGAAACTGCAATACTTTGGCCACCTCATGCGACAAGTTCACTCACTGGAAAAGAGTCTTATGCTGGGAAGGATTGGAGGCAGGAGGAGAAGGGGACGACAGAGAATGAGATGGCTGTATGGCATCACCTACTTGATGGATATGAGTTTGAGTGAACTCCGGGACTTGGTGATGGACAGGGAGGCCTGGCGTGCTGTGATTCATGGGGTCGCACAGAGTCGGACATGACTGTGCGACTGAACTGAACTGAACTGATTGCTTCAAATAGCACTCACACCCTGTGCCCAAGTACTTTCCCTTCTGCAGCAACACTTTCTCCATACTGATGTTAGTCTGCCCTCTGGGATAAGGAGGGCTGCCTGGTGGAGATACCATGGACTTTAGAGTCTGATCATGATGGGTTTGAATCACTCATTCTTCACTTTTAGCAATTAACTTTAATCTCTACAACTGCTCCATGAAGTTGTTTTTCAGTTCCCATTTTACAAATTATGGAACCAAGGCAAGTTACTTAACTGCCTGAAGTTTCAGCTTCAAAATTCATAAAATTCTATCATTACTATTATTGCTTAACCAAGGCCTCTCTAATGTTGACCAGAAATTGAACTGCCCTCCATCATTGTTTTTCTGGTTTTGTGGATTCCCTGCAGACCTGGAAGCATGTGTCAAGGCTCCAGGTTCCTTTTCTTCCTACTTAGCTCTATTTTATGACAGTCTGGGCAGAATACCCCAGGGGAAAAAAAAAGTTGACAAAGCAAAGTATTGATGTTTAAATCAACACTTCTTGTCATAAGTTTAAGACAGCAAGCAGAGGTAATATACTGTGCAATCTGAAACAGTCATCCACTTAGTACAGTTCATATTTCCATGTATCATTGTCCCCCTTTGTACTTGAAACAGTCATATTTTCACTTTACCTTGTCTTGTTTTCCTTGACATGAATCTGCCATTGCTGTCTGTTATTGTGCTAAAGATCTGTTTGTCTATTGTCAGGTTCCTCCTCATGAACAAAGCCTCCTCTTCATGCAAGGAAGGTTGTCTATATTGTTCTTGTCTTTTTCTCCAGCACACAGAGGAGCTTGGAATGCTATAGTTCCTCCATAATATTTCTTAATAAACAGTCAAAAAGGAAGGAAAGGGGAGAAGGAAGGAAGAAAGGGAGGGAGGAAAGAAGGAGCACACTTGGGGTAAGGTTGGAAAGATTAAAATTTTAATCATTTTGATAAGAATCTCTGAGACTTATTGAGTATTTACTCTTATTGAGTGATTACTCTATGTCCTATTCTAAGAAATCAATATGTATTAATTAATCTGGTGATACAAATACATATTAAAAGACAGGTAAGATTGGAAAACTGGGACAAAGAGGTTAGATAAGCTGCTCATGGCCACAAAGCTCATAATAATGTGGTTAGGATTCAAGTCCAGGAAATTTAAGTCCAGATTCTGTGCTCTTAATCACCATGATGTTTTGCTTCTTTTTAGAGTGTAAAATTAATGCATGTAATATAAAAAATAAGGCTGAACATATATTGCTCTCAAAGGAAGTGATTTAAAGGAATAACTCTAAGAAAGTTCTCAGTAATTGTTATTAAATTCTGTAAACAAACAAACAAAAATCCTCATTTGGGCAAATTCACAGCAAATCCTTGAGATAAGAGGGATAGGAGAGAGAGAGGGACCAGACTGGATCACACATTTCTTGTCCAGACCCAGTACAGATCAATAAATCACAAATGATTTACAGAACATCTTCATGCAACTTTGAGGGTGTTTCAGGGAACCCTCCCATCTGGAATCTGTGCTGATTCTTTTCATATTGTATTTCCCCAAGGATGACTCACAGGAAATTGAGGTTTCAGAAATATGTGTTTGTCTATGGCATTTCTCTACCTTCACTACATAAGTTTTAAAGATAAGTGATTCTGTGGTTGTGTTTTTTCCCATTTAGTTTAAGGAAAGAAGATCACTACTTTTCAACTAATTTTTATAATTTCTCGAATCATAATAGCATTTATGCTGTTATGATAAGTGATGATAAGCCTGTTGACCGTGGTACAAATATTCCAGTAAGTGAGGGTGTGACGAGAGTTTTTTTTTTAAAAAAAAAAAAAAAAACCTCGATAATATGTAAAATTGCAATAAAAAATAGTTAACCACTATGGAAAACCACTATGTGTATTGAGCTATGCTACATATCATGAGGGGTATGAAGATACATGGCGTCACCCTTGCCTCAAACTGCAGAGTCTGTTGGAAGAGTCGGAGGTAGAGCAAGTATCTCCAGCAGGGGATGAAGGCAGTGTGATATAGTCACAAAGTACAATGATCACACATTTACTGGCATATGATTCATTCCAGCTGGAGGATCCTTTGTGGAAGGTGGCATTTGAAATAGGCCCTGAGAGATTGTAGACATTTTTTAAAAAGAGAAAGAAATATACAGATGAAATTTGTAAAGTGAAAGAGGAGAATGAATAAAACTGAATGTTAAAACTCAACATTCAAAAAACTAAGATCATGGCATCTGATCCCATCACCTCATGGCAAATAGATGGGGAAACATGGAAATAGTGACAGGCTTTATTTCTTGGGCTCCCAAATCACTGCAGATGGTGACTGTAGCCATGAAATTAAAAGACGCTTGCTCCTTGGAAGAAAAGCTATGACCACCAAGACAGCATATTAAAAAGCAGAGACATTACTTTGCTGACAAAGGTCCGTCTAGTCAAAGCTATGGTCTTTCCAGTGGTCCTGTATGGATATGAGAGTTAGACCATAAAGAAAACTGAGTGCCGAAGAATTGTTGTTTTTGAACTGTGGTGTTGGAGAAGACTCTTGCGAGTCGCTTGGACTGCAAAGAGATCAAATCTGTCCATCTTAAATAAAATTCAGTTCAGTTCAGTTCAGTCACTCAGTCATGTCCGACTCTCTGCGACCCAGTGAATCACAGCACGCCAGGCCTCCCTGTCCATCACCAACTCCCGGAGTTACCTCAAACTCATGTCCACAGAGTCGGTGATGCCACCCACCCATCTCATTCTCTGTCGTCCCCTTCTCCTCCCGCCCCCAACCTTTCCCAGCATCAGAGTCTTTTCCAGTGAGTCAACTCATCACATGAGGTGGCCAAAGTATTGCAGTTTCAGCTTTAGCATCAGTCCTTCCAATGAACACCCAGGATTGATCTCCTTTAGAATGGACTGGTTGGATCTCCTTATAGCCCAAGGGACTCTCAAGAGTCTTCTCCAGCACCACAGTTCCAAAGCATCAATTCTTCGGCGATCAGCTTTCTTCACAGTCCAACTCTCACATCCACACACGACCACGGGAAAAACCATAGCCTTGACTATTAGTCCTGAATATTCATTGGAAGGACTGACGCTGAAGCTGAAGCTCTAGTACTTTGGCCACCTGATGGGAAAAACTGACTCATTTGAAAAGACTCTGATGCTGAGAAAGATTGAAGGCGGGAGAAGGGGACAACAGAGGATGAGATGGGTGGATGGCATCACCGACTCTATGGACTTGAGTTTGAGTGAACTCTGGGAGTTGGTGATGGACAGGGAAGCCTGGCGTGCTGCAGTCCATGGCGTTGCAAAGAGCTGGACACGACTGAATGACTGAACTGAATTTGTAAAGGTGGAGATGGCAGAGGAGAGTGTGGGGAAAAGCAGCCAGCTCAGGGGTCTGTCTTCCTTCTTTTCCCCTCCCTCCCTCCCTCCTTCTCTCACCTCCTCCTTCCTTCCTTCCATTCTTTTTCCCTTCTTTCCTTCCTCCCATCCTCTTTCCTTCCAACAGATGCCCACCACCAAATGGGCGATACCCCAGAGTACAGGTTCATAAATCTCCCCCCAGTGTAGGGACTGATGCCTGATGCATACGATACTCAATAAGTTATCATTGAAAAAATTGGGTATATTGTGTCCAAATAGGAACTCAGAGAGATGAGCAATTCTAATTTATAGATTAAGGAGAAATGTTTGTGCTCTATCACTTATCATATGGAAGATAATTTTTAAAATGTATGAGTATCTATGTGAGCCACACATCACATATTAATAGCTGCAGGTGAGATAAAAGATGAACAAAAATTAAAGAGTTAAAAGTTAGTTTTCTGACTATCTCTCTTAATAGACTCTGAGACATCTAGAATGGGGACCATAATCTTAATTCATTTAATAGGTATTTTTTAATATACCTATGATGTTTCAGCTTCTGTGTTAAGTATTGTGGTACAAAAATGAAAAATATAGTCCCTACAAATGCTGTGCTTACAACTGATGATGTATAAAGAGAATACAAAGCATATGCAGCTGATGATTTTTAGAGAATATCTACTGCCAGTCACTATGATAGGCAGTGCAAATACATTATTTTTTTGGTATACCTGCCCTCTAGGGCAGATATTATCTCCATTTTACAGATAAGGATTTAAAGCTTAGATTGGTTAAGTAACTTGCCTGCGGCTACATAGCTGTTATAAATCTCACCTGTTAGAGCTGAGGTTATAATGCTCAGACTCCAAAACCTGTGCTCTTACCTGTTAATTACACAGTGTTAGGAGTTGGCAATACTATTGACCTTTGAACAAAGTGAGGATTAATTCACACATAATTTATGGTCCGTCCTTGATGACTGGGGCTCTTCCCCATCCATGGATTTAACCAAGCATGGATCGTGTATTACCATAACATTTGCCACTGAAACGTATTCATGTATAAGTGAACCCTCGTGGTTCAGGCTCACGTTATTCAAGGGGCAACTACAGTCACTTCCCAAATGGGTGCCTAGGTTGAGTCTTAGGTTCTGAATTTTTAAAGAAGAGAAGTGGTGGGGAGAACATTTGAGGCCAGAAAGCAAGTGGTTTACTAAGACTAGGCCACAGGGTGTATTAAGAGAAAGGCGTGGAACATGTGGTTCAAGAAACAGAAACGAGACGGTTTATAAGAAGCACTGGATACTTCAGCTGAAGCCGTGACTCCCCTTGGCTGAACGTTAGAATCAACCAGGGAAAGTTTAAAACACATCAAAGTTTAAATGAAGCCTCTAGAGGTAGGGTGTCAGGCATCTGTATTTTGTATTGTTCCTCTGGTGATTCTAGCACAGTTTTGGGTGAAAAACCACAGAGCAGAAGCAATAGGAAGCATAGACAGAATTTACAGAGGGAAGTGTGGTACATGGATTAGAACAGAGGCAGGGAAACGAGTTAGAAGGGGCTAAGGATGACGACCTTAATAATATCAGGGGCAAAATGAAAGGAAGTGAGGGAAGATATGTGAGAATGATTAGGGAGGAAGCAGAACACACAGGTTTTGTTATCTGTCTGGATGCACAGGCTGGAGAAGATGGGGAATGACTTTTCCATTTCCAGCTTGGATGTTATAAAAGTTAATGCCATTTACTGAGGCAAATATGGGAGAAAGGGCAGGTTTGGGGAAGAGCCAGTGAAGCCAAAAGGCTGTGAATGAGACTTGACAGAAGTCAGAGAAGCCATAGAAAAGAAGGGGAACAGAAACACCATAAAAGCCAAGAGGAGTAGGTTGTC